>NC_089982.1:35474183-36949183 GCF_036417845.1 Apteryx mantelli
TTCTAACATCAGCAACATGGCAGCATTCACCCCTTCACATAGCAGGTAGTTCAAGCATGAAAACTGGTGAAAAAATAAAAAATAAATAAAAAAATCAAAGCTCAAACTATACCCCGATCAGGCAATTCAATGAAGATGCACTGCTTGAACACTTGCCAATTCTATTGGCACAGTCTCATTGTTTTATTTTGTTTTAACCAACTTGAACAGGCAAAGTTGGGAGATGCACTCTCGCAGAGGTAAGGTACAATCAGTCAGCTGACTGGTGGTATCTCGTCTCTGTGAGAGAGGAAGAGCTCCTGGAGCCCAGCACAGGACAACTGCTGGACTCAGGGAGAGACAAGGGCCTCTGCCTTTCACAGTCAGCACCACCTTGACTCTCTGAGAGCATGTCCACTAACTCTACTGTCACATATCAGTTAATAACACTGAAAAAGATCTTGCCTCTCCAAAGGCATGGAAGGAGGGCAAAAGACCCTCCTCAGACAGCTGCAGGAAGCAGGCCCATCAAGATAGGCCATATCTACTACTTTTGGAATGTCAAAGCATTGGCAAATATGCTTATGTCAGGGCAGTCCAAGGGCAAAACTTCTCTTGTACTCCTGTGAATTACAGGGGTGTCTATTCATGTTTTAGCTGCAGCCTAGAAAAATCCAAAGATTCTTTCCTATTGTGGGCTGGCTAAACTTTCTGTCTAGAATTACAGTGAATTAAAGACGGACACCTTTTGGCTGTCATAGTGAATATAAAATAAACATTTAAAATGAGCAATTTTTAAATGGTGAAGGGTTTTTTGTTCTTTGTTAAAATTAAGTTTTCTGTTTCTGAAGTTCAGGCAAAAAGTTCAGGTCCCAAACTCACAAGCTTAATTTTAGATTTCCCTCCTTGTCATGATTGAAATATAACATGAAACAAGACACCTATAATGAAATCAGCTCTGCTACAAAACAGGATTGTAGTAAGAGCTTTATCTGCCTCCATTCCTACAATTATTCCAAAGGAGAAAGACAGAATAAGTTAAGTTACTATTTATAGCAAAAGGAAATGATAAATATGAGAGCTTAGTAATGGGTACCCAATAGAAAAAAATACAGTAATTTGGAGTTGTCTTCACTAATATCTAGTAATTCACAGGTGGCATGTTACATCTGTGTGCTGCATTTTATTTGACATGTTCACAATCCTTTTAAAGTCAGTCACAAATCCAAACATAGTTAGCAGACAGGATATTTAATAAAATCAGATTTATAAAACTATTACTGTGTGAAACAACATTTCACCTATTAATTTTTTCTACTCAAAATCAATAGAGAAAGAAAGATAATAAATAATGAAACTATAAGAAAATAATTGAGATGTAATCAGAACTATAAATATATCAAGCGTTTCTGATGATATCATAATGCACTCTGGATATTTTCCCCTTTTATTTCACAGAACCTCTCCCGGTATCTGCAGTTCCTAATTATTTATTCTGTAAATACAGCTTAGTTGACTAAGGCTGAAATGTGCTAAGATGCAGTAACGTTTCAAATTCATACATGAAACAATTTGGAAGCTTCCCCCAGGCATTCGCGGCTGCAGCTCCCGCTGCTCGGCTACCCACAATCCCCCCATTTACCTGCTCGCTGGGCTGCCTCAGCCCTGGTCAGGAAGTGGTAAAGCTGATCCAGCTTATCAGGCTGCTCCTCCAGGGACTTCTGCTGCCATATGGCTGACCCAGGCCCTGCAGCCTCCCTCAAGGCATTCCACTTCTGTATCAGAGTGAAGAGCTCAGAGAAGGACTTGTGATAACCCTGTCGCAGCATGTCTATGCAGATGTTCTTCTTGTATGAATTTCTGCAACTGGGAATAAGAAAGGTGGATTTTAATCCTTTAAACCTGTATTCTGTTCTCCACCTTTCTAAATAAGTACAGATACTAAAACAGTTTTCAAGAAGAGACCTCTGCAGCTCACCAGTGGAGAAGGGATATTTTCTCCCCTACTCAAAAAACATTCTGTTAATGTATGATTAAGCAGGTCCCACCCTAGGGAAGTAAATATAGCAACAGTGAATCAATACCCAAATATATATTGCAAACATGTGAAAAATATACCAGTATTCTTCAGCTGGTACTGGCCAAAGAGGCTGACTGATGGGAAAAAAGAGATGTTTACATTAGTTCATGGAAACACAATAAACTCTTAGTTTGCTTTAAAACAGTGTACAGGGAAAAATGAAGCACATTCTGCATGTCAAAACAATGTATATGTTAAATAGTTTTGCTGGAGGTTATGATGGCTTGGTTTAAAACGTCAAACAAATGCTATGCCAGAAACACAATCATTACATATTATTTTGCTTCTGCTTAGCATATAACTTCAGCTGGGACTGGTATACTGATAGAGAAGTTTGATGATTCTCCCTGATTTTAAAAATCAAATGATATTTCCATCAAGCTACAACGATGAATTTATATCAAAGTTATACCATTCATAAACACTGATGAGATATACATATCAAAAAGATGCATGATTAAATATTCTCAAGAGGTAATAGATCTTTTGAGGCACTATTTACAGAAATAATCCAAATATTTCTTTCATGTGGCATGAAACAATCACTGCATCCCGTCCTGGAACAAGCTATGAGTCCGGTGGGACTGCTTGCAACCCTAAAGTACATATGTAAAGGTTTGCAGGAGTAGGTGTCTAGCATGAGAAAACAAACCTTTGCTCCAGCAAAACGATAAGCACCTAGATGTACTAATTTTATTTTGTAATTTCTATTTAAGTTTCCAAATTGTTTTCAAAACTGTCTTTTTGGATTAAAATGTATTTAACTGCAAATTCTCAGAGTCTTTAAAAGAGATACTGAATTCTGAAAACTGAGATTTACAGCATATATAACAAATTCAGATGAGCCTCATACTAAACAATAGCCTAATGAGACTAATACTAGCTTAAAAAGAGCTACTGCAATTCTTTAACAATTCTAATAAGAATGGAAATGGTGTAAACAACTTCTTAGCTAAACGTCCATGGAATAAACAGTAATATGAGATTTAATAAGTGAATAAGTGGTGATGTTTATTTCATATTTAATACCATTAAAATAAAAGCCATTAATTATTACACAGATGCAGATGAATCCTGCATATGTATTTTTCTTACAATCCAATTGCAGAGCTGAACAGAAAAATATTATACAATTCTAAAAGATATATGACATGATTTAGACTAGATAGTACTGAATTTATTTTTAATATATAAATAGGTGTTTTTCAAGATTGAAAAGCACACATTATACACACATGCAAGTGAAAATATATAACAATTCTGTAACAGAAAACATTTGCCACATTTCTTTTCTAAAAGTAAATGAGAAATACCTTTAAACATTTAAAATTTAATTTGTCAGAATATACTATAATTGGAATACATCAGATTCAAGATATACAGCTTCAAAATACTGTGCAGATATTATGTTAATATACTGCAGTGTATTCTCTATTCTTTCTTTTTTTCTTTTTTACATTTCTATCCAACTAAAAGAAAGTTGAAGAATAAAGGTAAAAAATTTCTACCAACTTGCACAGGCCTAAGACTGAAACCTACAGTAATGTAACTCAAAGCAGTGGAATCACAATCTGTATAGCCGACATAGATGCACATTTATTTATTCATATAATGTGGTGTATATATAATGTGGTATATGTGTGTGTACATGTATTAGATGAGTGGATTATTAGAAGCAAGTAAGAAAGTATGCTAAAAAGTGACTAATCAAAATGTCACTTAGTTAATTTTTAACACTGCATACTAGCTGAGCATGGTACCAATATTTATATAAACAGAAAAATTGTGTCCATGTAACATATTTGCTGCAGATCTATGCATTTTACCTGAGGTCAAAGCACATTTTCCCCACAAACAGCATAATAATGTTAATAAACAAACCAATACATTTACATACAGGAAAATAAGTCATTTTTTTTAAAATTTGTTTCACCATTGTTTTAATAAAAGCCCATATCAGTTAACAAAGAAATTGAAGTAATGCTGAAATAATCATATAGTACAGACAACATCTTTTTCTCAGGCAAGGATAACTGTGTTTATAACAAATAAATAAAGAAGCTGTCTACTGTAGACATTCAAATTTTAGAGATTATAAAGAATAAAGATAAAAGTTATCTTACAAAGTTATATCTAAAAATAGAAAATACTTGAAGAGTAAAATAATACATTTGTGTCCTTAAGTAACTGTTATATATAAGCTGTAAGTGACTGATCATACATGAAGGATAAAATAGGGATAGAAATGAATGATATTATGGGGATGAAAGATATTAGTGTCACCTAAGAGCTTGACACCTGAACAAATCCTGAAATTGCTTATTATCAAAGCGGTTCTGGATGAAAATGCCAGCATTATTTTTCCAACACACAGTGCTTTTGAAAAGAGGTGTAGTGTAGGTGACAGAAGTAAACTTTACATTATATCTTCAAATAAACTATAACTGCTCAAAGTGATTGCTTGTCTTTGCATATTGCGTCTTTATAATACCATGCAATATGTAAAAAGAGAGATTAAATGGAATGACTCCTGTTTTATATAAGTGAAGATTATTTTATTCCTAATATCAATATCAAGACCTGATATTTAATTAAATGCACATCATTTATTTTATAAAAACCATTAGCTTTTATTCTGTGTTTCTACTACATTAATAAACCAGTTTATACTAAACCTTTTGAACTTTACTAACTAACAGAATAATTATGACATATTATTAAACTAGTAAGTTTATTTTTCTACGTTGTGTCCACGCCAATTTTAGGTTTCCTTTGAACAATTAGGTTACTTGGAGAAGCAAAATGGGAAAAGATTGGCCTTTTATTCGGTTAAAGTGGCGACTTCCAAGAGGTTTAATGGTCTCTGGGGGCACCTCCCGGAAAGCTGGAAAACTGCAGTCAGAACGGGTTAAGCAGGCAGCTGTCAGCGCCCCCAGACAGGGCTGCAGAACAAAGGCGGCACCAGCCGCTTCCCCTCCGCCGCGCGCGCCGCGGCCCGGCCCGGCCCGGCCCGGCCCGGCCCCTCGGGCAGCCAGGGCCCAGCGCCCCCGAGGCGCGGTGCCACCGCGCCGCACAGCGCCGGCGCCGCTGGCCGAGCACTCGTACGAGCCCAGTTAGGAGGGGCAGGTCCTTTTGAAACGCTACCTGTGCTTAATTCTAAAGTTGACCTGTGATGTGGAGATAAACCCGTAGTCTTCTTTCCCTTTTGAGTGATCATATGTGCATGTTAGGAGAAAAAGATTTTAGATATATTTTTCAAAACGAATTATTTTTTAATAAAATATGGGACATTTCTATGTATTTAATGTTATGCTTAAAACAGACTGATTCATCTGTTCTTAATTTAAAACAATGGATTTAAGTTTTTTTTTTAATTCATAATATTCAACAGATGAAGGACATAAACCTTAACACAAACATAGGTGATGCTAAGAGTCTACTCTTCATCTGACTACACACTCATCTCTGTCGTTACTGGAACCTGGTGCTGTTACTAGATGTTTGTTTACACAGGCTTACTAAAACAGTGACAATGAGGTCCACTTAGTGGACAGTATTTTATAGCACAAGGTGCAGAAAAATTCTGTGTGTGCGTTTGTGCTTGTGTGTGAGGAAGAGATCAGAACATTTTTCAATACAAAATAAATAACCACCAAAAGCTAAAGTTACCATTTTAGTGGCACCATAAAGGTAATTTTCATGTCGAGTTTAACACTACACTGGTGGAAGCAGCTACTGAATGTGGATCTGTGAGCTTGAAAAAGCATTGCTATTGTTAACATACCAGGTACTTTAAATACACCAGGATATTGCTACAGGCATTTTACTTTTCTTACACTATACAGCTACTTGTATAATTTTCTTATACAGATTTCTTTCATCATCATCATTATTATTCTAAGAACACCTCCAGTCATATTGAGGAATCTGACTTAAGCATAGAAACGTGATTCTAATCTTTCTTCACCAGTATAAAACTCAGAAATACTAATCTTTACTGAGGCTAATGAAATCACACTATTGTTGCAAACCCAGGGAACTTCCTATGCTATTGTACTGTACTTTTATGAGAATCTTCAGCAAAGCCTGGAGATCAGGGCAGTACCATCCCACGTTCCTTTTAACTCCAAATCCTATGCAACAAGACTATCTGCATTCTACCCTTTACATTGAAAGAGAGGAAAGAAAAAAGAAATTAAGCCAAAAGACTTATGCTGCTATTAAAAATAACCAAAATAATCAATATATCATAACAGAATTACTTGTCATGAGCCTAATATATATACCACATACCTGGTATAGTCAATTACAGTTACATGCAATTACACGCAAAATCAGTGTAAAAGGTTACTATTTTCAGCTAGGATTTTTTTTTTTTTTTATCAGGGCTCATATCTTTAGATTTTCTAAGATTTAGTAACTACTACAGATTAACGCCAGCTGCTGATTTTTCTACAAGTGCATGGTAACAATCCCATCTGTAAGGCTCAAAATGGCATGGAGTAAGCAGTGATACAATATAAAATATTACAGCGTACTTGCAGTGTAAAATAATTACTATACCAAATATTATAATCCTTAAAAACTGTATTGAAATAGGTTTCATCCACTTGGGATTTCCTTCTGTAGTTGGCAGGTCAATGTCTGATATAAATGCCTCAGATTAGGATCACAAAATTAGGGGGGGGGGGAAGATACTTTTTGCCTGAGTTTATTTAAACAAATATTATATTTCCTGTTTATAAAACTACAAGAAAATGAAAATTACATGCAGTAAGCTACTTTGCGCTTAACCTGTGTGAAAAAACACACAGTATAAACAAGGAGACATCAGAATTGCCTCACTAAAATTTGAGAAGTATGTGCATTAAGTAAAAACAAACATACTACACAGAATATTGCAAAGCCAAGCATGCTATAAGGGTTAAAACTTTCAGGGTGCTTCTTCTAAGAATCAAAAGAGGAAAATTATCATTTCGTTATAGCTGGAACCCCAAAACAAGCGATTCTGTACAACTGTTAATGACCAGCATCTAAAATAAAGTTTACACTTTTGCAGGGCATTGCTGAGCATGAAAAGCACTTACGCAAATACTTAGCTGCAAGCTAGTTATGTAACCGTAAAGTAGGATTATAGCAATATACAGTCTAACTGCCTAAAGATGTATGTATTTATATATGAAGGCTGAAAGATTTCATCTCTTCAGCATTCAGTGATGCAACGAGCCAAGTTACAGTGATATAAAACCATGTACTTGCACTGTTACGATCCATATGATCATGTGTTAGACTACAAACCACCAAAATTAGGTACACACCTAACTTGAAAACATATCTGAGTAGTCCGAGTATCTGAGTTCAGTGGGTAAATGTATATACTTCTACGCAAGTAGTTTGGTGAGTCAAGCGCTCACTGGGCCAGTGCACTCAGCATATTTTCATCACATACTGCAACTGATATGAAGCTATTTAATTGATTCAGGGCACTGCCCCCTTTAATCCTAGTTTAAAGACTGTCTGCTTAAATACTTTTCTTTTAATAAAATATTTACTGGATAGTAATATATTAAATTGTAGAATATAGTAATCTCATTAAATGAAAGATGTGAAAGTACAGTAAACACTATTAAGTAGTAATAGCTTACATATCAGAATTCTTGATTACTAAGGCTGAGATTTAAGTGATGGGGGCGGTGCATGTGTTCCGATTACAAAATATAAACTTGAAATACCTAATTTCCTAATACAAAAAGCATAAATTTCCTTCAACCAAACCCTCAAATGTTATAAAAAGAACTCCATACTCTAAGTAATAAAAAAAAAAATTGCATCTGAATTTGTACATATAATTAGAGGGAAAAACATCTCCCTGGAATTATTTTGATAACAATTTAGATAATTTTAAGTATGAAACTGTTTATGGATCTATCTATTCAGAACTATTAGTGAAAAGCTGAAAATAAAGTGTATCAGAAAATATATAGGCAGTTTATACCATATACTTTACCAATATATAGGTACAATAACTGTCAGCATAAGTAAGACAGTATTTTTCATGTTATCTTACAGTCTACGATTGTAGTCAAACAACACATTTACCTAAATCACGTAATCAAAAGCAGATGTATAACCTGTCAGTAAGATCCTGCAATGAACACGTTTTGGTCTCTCTTCCTTTTGTTCAAAGCTACACTGCCACTTTAACACTACATAAAATGAAAAATTAATCAATTATAAACATCAAAGGATGACACTTAAAATGAATGTAAGTATTGGAATAATTAAGAATACTCATTAATACAGAAAATGGAAATATAAATTTAGAAATGAACTTTTGGCACATTCTGTCTCTAAACATAAATGCTATGAAGGCTTTAAAAATAAAGATAAAAGTGCTACACTCATAAAAATGTTCTTTATACAACAGTGCACAAACACCTGTGATCATTACCTACTATTTTAAGCATAATTGAAAAAAAATCATCTTCATTAATCTTTCTGCTTTCCTTTCTAAATTAATTATGTTCACTAACAAAAAGTAATTCCACCTACATTTTTATAGACTATTATTTATCAAAAGCAAAGTATTTCTTAACTTTTCCCCTTTATTTCAGAGCTGATCCCATGGACTAGGAACTTCACAATTTGGAACCCTTTTCCTTTGACTTACACAATATTGGACAAGTCATTAAATTTCTCTGCATGTTTCTTTCGGTGTGTAAAATTATGTTAGAAAATAATAATGATAGTTATTGACTCGTATCTTCTCAAGCTGAAGCTATGTATTAGCATAAAGCACTATACACAAGGCTATGCATTTATTATCCTGCTATTGCTATGAACAGTTCCCACAGTATTTTTGCATTTGTTTGTGATATCAGATTCAAGTCCCCACTAGAACTTACTCAATAGTCTAAGGACAAACAGACCACACAGATTAACTAAAAGGGAAAGAAAAGAGAGGTTTTTACACAGTTCCAAAACATTCACTGTGAGAATTACTAGGAGGTCATGATTATACCAAGGCAAATTAGACTGTTTTTCTTTACTTCAGACTCTTTTTGTGCTGCAGATGCTTCACCTCTGTGGACTGTTTTAAAAATAGAAGTCAGTTGTGTACAGCTTGTACATTATCTTCAGTACTAAATATTGTTGAACTACAGAGAAATGAAAGCACTAGAAAACCGTAAGACCAAACTTAGTAAAAACAACAAGTTACATAAAAAAGAAAAACTTCAGCTCACTGTGTTCTTCTTTATTAAAGTATGTCATGTATTTTATCTTTGCAAGAGTCTGATGAGTTTTTGCAAGTAAAATTCTGTTTCCTCTATACTTGCTAATAGTCATGAGAATCTGTAGTTTGCACCTTCCCATTAAAAATGTATTGTATTTTTTGAAATTATTCACCCCGCCTTTTATCCAGATCATGTCTTTGAAAGGAGGAAGTAGATAATAAATGGAATAATTCATGATTTCCCATTAAATATGAAACTTTCTTTTGCAGAGTTTAGAAAATGAAGTTCTACATAATGTACAGAAGTTGATTAGAACTTTTTTTAACCTTTTCAAGAAAAACCTTTCACATTACACAAATGCACAGAGAAGTTTCTACAGGAAAGGCAAACCATTCACTTCCCACACAGTTCTGTTCTTTAGATCACTGCCTCATTACACTAAATCACATGTTTACCAGGCCTGAAATTCACACAGATTATTCATTTGACCAAAAATACTGTGTGCCTCTAAGTACTAAGGTCCCTTTTTGAAAGTTTTTTTAATAAACATTGAATCCTGATCATGACAAGCAAGATTGTTAGGAATTATTCAGACAGAAAAAATACATATTTAGATAATATTGTGAAAGCAATAGCAAAGAAATTTAAAATTTATCAATCTGTTCAGTAAGTAACTTGTGCCATTTCCCTCTCCACAAGTATCACATCAGCTGGGAGTTTGGGACAGAGCCTTAATTTAAAATTTCTTTTATTATGAAAGGATACTTCTTTGGTTTTGAATTTCCCTTTTCCATATTTTTTGATGTTTAAAAATGAAAAAATATCCTTGTAAAATGTAAATGAGTTGACACAAGTTTCTACCAGTTCTAAACCACAGTAATGTAACCAAAGAAGGTCATAAGGTGTTCCTGTTATAGGTCACATCCAAAGACTGACATCAGCAAAAACAGCAAAATCTTTCTAGGACCTGAATATGGAAGCAAAAGAGCAGCTGACTTCATGCTCTCTTTTACTGCTGTGTCCTTCTTTAGTTCCCTGGAGCTCTCCTCTCTCCCTCTGTTGCGCATAGAAGTGGAAGCAGCTTAAATCTGTGCATCACTAGAGTCAAGTCCTGTGCAATCAAGGGCTGAAATACAAGAGGAAAGCAGAACACCTGATACACCTACACATCAACGATCTGGATCTTAAATTGCCTTTTGCAAACTTTCTTGGAATAGCAGTTGCCCCTCCTCCTTCTTTGCCTTAACCCCACAATAACAACATAGTTTTCCCAGCCCTTATCCTTAGCAGCATCCCTATCCCTTGGGATCTTCACTTCATAGAGCTTTGCCTCCTAATGAATTTTGTGGGGGATGCCCAACATGCAAATGGTCAAAAACCATCTTATAACACAAAATTCCCAAACCTAAATGAATATTATTATACATGTCCAAAGTGGTAAGTCTCCTGTGAAGATCTCAGGTTGTGAGAAAGAAAACTTACCAATATAATAAGCTTGTTAATGGACAAAAAGTCCCAATCTATTTGTTGAAGAAAAGATGCCACAGGTCATCTATGAAGTGATGTTACTGATCTACTTGATGGAGGTGACAGCAGCTAAAAAACTGGAATAATCACAAACCCATTCAGGTATTTGTATTCAGTTTCCTTAAAGAAGAGTCCATCAACACAGAAGGATATAATTAAGACATCTCTAGAAAAACAAGTGAGACTACAATTGAAGCCTGAAACTCTTGTGATTTAAACAACTTATACACAGAGAACAAGATCAGAAGAAGCTAAGTCTAACAGTATGACTTACTATTCCATCACGGCTACAATGAAAATAGGAATAAATAACTCTTCAAACTAGACAGCTGGTTGAGGAATCTCTCCTCTCCATCAGCCTACAAACTCCATTCTTCTTCCTTACTGGACTCTCCAGATCACCCTGGCCTCTAACAAGGTGAGGAAGCTCCTAACTCTTTAGTCTTGGACAGACTGGGCTGAATATTCAGAGATCAACTGGCAGAACATGTAAGGATGTAGAAGAGAACTCTCAGTTACTTCCTCATACTTATCTTGAACGCTAACACATAATCCCACATTAATTATCTGAAATCTTTTTTTCCTAACTCTGTGTAGCTGAGATTGACCTTGAAAATAGCAGGCACTCTTTTCTTTATTATTATTAAATTGTCCCTTTTAATTCTCTCCAAAATACACTGTATTCACCGAAGAATGGAAGAATAATCTCTGCCATATGGCACTAACATAAGATTTAAAATAGATGCCAGGTCATTTTTGTTCTTGCCCTGCCAGCTTCTGGTAGAAACACTGCATCAGGAATTAGTGTCCAAGAGATATTCTCTCTGATCTCTTTCACAGCTTCTGAAATTCAACAGTTATCCAGTGTGGGATTTGGCAGATAAAATGTACCTGTCTCCATCTGAGCTCATCACCCTTAGCTCTCTATATAGGCAATGGAGAGAAATAGGTACTTCAAAAGCGTTATTTGCCTTATTTTAAAGCAGTTGTCTGAATCCTAAAAGATGGGGCTCATCTAATCAAATGATTTATTCTTATTTCTTTCCATTGATTATAAAGGGTGATTAATCAGTCAAATGGATCTAAATTAAACTTGGGTGAAATACCTGTCGGTCCTTTTGCAGAGAAGGACAAAGGCTTATAGAAGCAAAGAATTACTACTATATTCACTGGTCTTCATTCCTAGAGAAAAAATAGTATGTTCTAGCTCTCTTATACTTAGAGGTTGTCTTCATCAAGAAGCACCAATTTCTATAGCTGTTGGATCAATCCAAAAATGGTAAAAACTTAATACAGATTCCAACAGTAAAATCACTCCTTGTGGCTCAGTGCAGATGATGAGAACTATCTCCTTGAAAATCATGAAGTTCAAGTTTTATTCTTCTAAAAGCCTGTAATTTAAGGGACATGTTTACTACTTTCCTTCCTTTCAAATTAACACAAAGGTATTTGACAAAATATGAAGATGCTGAGGAATGACTCCAAAATTTGAAGGCCCCACAGAGCCTTCTGGAGAATTCCAACATCATAATTCATTGGAAAAAGCGAAGCAAAAGAATGTCTTTTACCTTTAACTCTTCAAGGCTCTACTTCTTGGAAATAAACCCCAGAACTTGAAGGATACTGTTTTGTACAGAGGACCACACTCTGGATACAAAAGCTGCAGAACATGGAAATCCTTTCACCTTCCTAAAGGAAATGCTGCAGAAACTTGTGAGGAGTCAGAGACCCACCTTTATACAAGCTGCAAAATAGTTTAATGATTGAATTTGCCAGTATTATTTGAGATGGCAGGCATGTTGCTCTGGGGTCCACAGCCCATCTGAGAATGAAAGCCTTGCCTCTTTGTGTCCAAGATAACCTCTAAATGGACCAGTCTTCTCGTGAATTCTAAGCAGAACAACCTCCAGATCTCAAAAACATCTGATTCAGCACATATACAATGATGTTGTCTCCTGCCTGAACAACTTGGATCAGAGCATATCTTTACTGACAAATTTATCACAGTAAGCTTTCCATAACACACTGATCCCACCTCCTCACAAGACAGAAAACACAAATACTATCGTTTTCACATATGTAGCTCAGCCATACTTTCTTTATATATTATTTAGATGTCATCTGACTACAAGTGAGTCTAGAGAGAGGACAGTAGGAGGATTCCAAGTCCATTCTTTGATTCACAGAAATACACCTAGTAAGATCAGCAATTAAATATTTTTTATGTTACTACTAACTGAAACTGTTCCTCTCATGAGAAGGATTTCCAAGTCTCTCTTTCTAGTCTTTAGGTTTTGATGATATGGTCTTCTTTGGATGGTTTTCACTTGTATTGAAGAGAAGAGAATTGTTGCTTGATCATTCAGGCCCTGACAAAAAAGATTAGGAAACAGGAACGACATTATCCAATTCTGGTAATTTGGTATTCTAAATGCTAACCTAAATACCATTCTAGACTCCAATCTCATTTGAAGATTCAGTTTTTGAATCAACCTTTTAATGAAAAACACCTTACTTCACACTTATCACGAGCTTTGTGACTCGGAGATCAGCCATAAGAATAATTTTCAATTTTTACTGCACCTAATTTTGAGCCATTAATAATTTGGTGAATCAAGACCAAGAACAGAAACTATCAGAGAAAGCAAACTGGAAGCCAGTGAAGTCAGCCAACTTCCTTGTAAGCTTATACAAGCCTAATCCTGTGGCAAGAAAGCAGTCACATTCTGCATTAATAGGAACCTATACTTTGTTTCCATCTTCAACTTCTTGCACAACACTTCTGATTTCAAGTTACAGTCTTAGAGAAGAAAAAAAAACAGAATAAATGAAAAAACAAAGCAACATCTAGTTTCAATATAAAGTACTATCTTTCATTAGCAATGGTTTTCCTCTTATATCTGCCTGGGTCAAAAATTATTACAAAGAAAAAGACCTAAAAATATCTCTGCATTTTTCCTCAGATAGATGACATTATAACACAAGTGCTTTTAAAAGAATTCTTCACATTTGCTGAAGTCTGGAATAGGATGCACTACTTATAACAGAAGGATAACTGCAACCTTCCTTTTCTTCTTCAAATATGAAGAAATTAGCTTATCTTAATTTTAAAATCACTTAACATATGATTTTAGGAAACAATTCTAAAGAACATTGCTTGTTTCCATAAATGTGCTAATAACCATAAGATTCTTTATAAATGGTAATACAATATTATCTGCCTAATATGTACTGAAAAAACAAAGGGTGTTTAACATTAAGCAGGAGTATTACTATGAGAATTTTGTCCTGACAAAATAATGACTTAAAGCAATTATTAATCTCCATATGAACAAACTGCTTGAAGATATTGTCCTTTTTAAATGGTACAAAAATCAATCTAATCTTAGTAGCTATATTATTGGTACACTAGTCAACTTTTCCACCCTAAAATTCCACAGATTTCTCCCATCAGCATGACGTACGAATTATCAGTACAGAGGATGCAGGACTCATGACACCTAATTTGAGAAACCATGCATCAGTACATTCTAACACTAATAAATATGTATCTAAAAATATACTACCACTGACCTGCACGTGCATAACTGCTGTCAGCACAAATGGGAATGAATATTATTTACTTTAGTTCAAAAAAGTAAACTTCTGTTAAAAATACTGATAACCTAATTTGTTGGTTCAACTCTGAAATTATCACACTGGTTAAAACTGTTTGCTTTCTACTCCAATTTTAAAACATTGTCAGTGATGATGATTTTTCCTGGAGGAAAGGAACCTTGATCATGCATTATTTAAAATTTGGACAAAATTTATTTAGGGAACATATTTTAAAGTATCTCAACAAAATAACAAGTATTTTTGTGGCATAAGAAAAATATTCCATCCTCTTATTTATAAACCATACAGCAGATTGTAACCATTTCTCACACTTTTTTAATAAAAAGCATCTGTTGTATGCTAAAGCATACAAAGCATAACATTGATTTCAATGAGATCATTTACAGATATAGCATTGCCTTATTTTATAAATTGGTTTAAAATTACATTTGATGCATTTAGTTTTTTATAACTAGATTAGCCTAGTACTAACATAGCTGTGTAGCTGCTAGTTTGTTATCATTTTTTTGCTCCCAAATTATTTTATCAGGTTTATGGAACAGCCACTGGAAAACTATACATTACAGAAATTTTGTAGCTCCAGAGTTATTACCAATAACAAATATTTGGAGAATGATTAAATACACAGAACATGCAAATCGTCTTTTAAAAGATGTACTTAAAACATCTGGGTAGAAATAAACCAGAACACATATGGTATTTCAGTTTTAATTTCTTAAGAGGCTTTGATAACTTTGAAAAACAGTGTATTATGAAACATGAGGAAAACTGTTACAATGGAACCCCTCTTTGTATATGCACTGTAGAACAGATGATAAAATTCCCTCTTCATTGTGGATTTCCATGCTAGTTTCCTTGTCTGCAACCTCCACACTCTTTCAGCGTTTGGCTATAAAAAGAAAAATCTTACAAGAGGTGGGTTTTTTTGTTTTCTTTTGCTATTAAAACATATAGCAGTAAAAGGCTGACCTGATCAAATCAGAGCAGTAAAATGCACTTGGAAGCCCTAAGGCCTTCCTGAAATAGCAGTGACTTCCTGTATAATCACAGAGAAAACACTTCTGTCCCTAGCATGGTGAGTACACTGTAGAGATCCACTGGCGCTAAGGACAGAAACAGTTTTTCCTCATTGATAAGGAAAGTCAATCAGCAACAATTGCAGCATATCGACTGCAGCAGCACTGTATAGCTGGTACAGAACAAGAGTGACGATGAAGGAATGCATTTATTTCTGTGCTTGCTGCCTGTGGTTTGGTACTTCTCCCCCCTGCACGGGGGGGTCCAGTTCATGTAGACTGTGACCAGGTCACAACCCAGTCTTAGCTCCCTTCTCTTTAACCAGGGTCTTCCAAACCAGCTCTTACACCCAGCATGATTAGCATGACAGCATGATCAGCAAGGGTAACTGTCCCACCACAGCCACATGCACTGACAGAATGGTAATGCAGCGCTTCCTGCCTGTCCTCCTGCCTCGCTTTCCCCCCACTGTCAGGCTGCTCTCTCCCACACGCTGTGACCACCGTGACAGAATCTCTCAGAGAGAAACAATGGAACAGATTCCACTTTGCAATCCCTAGGAAAACATATAGAGAAGGTCCTACCCATCACTGAACCAATCTTTAGTTCATCACCCTCCACCTAAATCCTAATTCAAATAAAAGAAGTGGGGCATAAGTATACTTTAAATAGATTGCTCTCCTAGGCCAACATACCAGATACATTACAAGCTCTGTGCTGACAGTCTAAATACATATTAGCTTTATCACATTACCATTGTGAAAATAAAGATGAACCAGATGTATTTCAGTAAAAGAAAGTGAGTCTGCTGGCTGAGTGTTATATGGTAGGGTTTAGGACATTGCTAAAGTTATCATCCCTAAACATTTTAAGAGTAACCACTTAAATTTGATAATTTTCTGTATTTTAATTAGAGACTGTTTCAAGAAAGGTTTGAAGGTATGTTCTTAGGCTAGGGAAGGTGAAAAAGAAGCATGTTTTGCAAGAGACTGGCTGGTTGAATTCCTGTCTGATTGATAGAAAGTTTTTATGCTGCAAGGGTGATGTTGCAATATTAATTGTTAAGGTGCCTAGAGCCCTTGTATATGCATCTTCTTATTATTTAAATATTGAAATAAATAAACCATCTCACTTAAGCTACCAGCAATTCAGATTTGTTAGAATTCTTTCATTAATTTTGATGGTGCTGAACCCGGATCTGTTAAAAGACTCCAGAAAAATAAGTCAGTCAGTAGTCTCTTGTAACTTCTCAATGTAAATACCTCAGCTGTAAGAAATCAAGTTATCTAGGTTGCTTTCATTCATTAGGTTTTTAAATAACTAATGGAGTATTAAACTTCACTGCAGAAGTCAGGATTTGGGCTTGGCTAAATAATAATTCAAGATTACAAGAACATGCATTTTTGTACACTAAGCTTCAACCCCAGAGGAGATATACCAGAATCTCACACACACACACACACACACACACACACACAAAAAGCGCACAATTTCAAATATAATTACTGACACAATCTTAACTATAATGTTACAAACGTGATCTAATACATTGGTAAATATAAGAGTTAATAAAGCCAAGGAGTTAAATGTTTTGATATATTTAAGATCAGGAGAAATGAACCATCATTATTTAATATCAACTTTAATTTTTAAATGCCAAGTTCCCCTAAAAATGGTAGAGCCTAGGGAACTTTAAATTTAAATGATTATGATGACTAGAAACAAAGGAAACAATAAACTTAGCGGATGTTAAAATGCCTCAAAAAAAGCCAACTTACGCAGCAGCTTCTTGTTTTGACAGCCCTTTGATATTCTTCGCCAAATAATCATCTATGCCATCTTTGTCTTTGATCAAATGAACCCTAAATTTAAATGAAAAAAAATTAAAAGAAACACTGTGAGGTGCTGATATAGACTTCTGCAGCATGTGTAATATATTAGCATTGCCAAGTAGAGCAAAACACTGAAATATTGACAAAGTAATGTATCAGACAGATTCTATATAAACACATACAAGTATCTTTTTAATTTTTGGTCTGTAGCTGTTTTAAATCTTTATTTCTGCAAGAAAACAGAGTTGGTATCAGCTTTTAAGGACCTGGTTATCCTAGATTTCTATCCAAATTGCAGGAAATTTTGTATTAGCTAAATCAATATTAATTAAGCTATATACATTCAAACTGTTTTCTAAATTATAGCCATTACATTTTTGCATTTTCAGTATGTACCAGATAGAGTGGCCTGATCTGTTTTGTATTTAACTCTCTCTCAAAAAAAAAAAAAAAAAAAAAAACCACTCAAACCCAACTCATACATATTTTCCTCTGTGCAATGCAGCTGTTCTCATCTTTCTACAATTTGAGCAGCATATTCCAAAAGGTGGTTCACTAAGGGGGTAATCCAAAGGGTATTACAATATTATTATTACAATAATCCTAAAAACTTCAGGATGCATGGATCTAATCCTAAAATTTGAACTGTATGTCATTTCAGCTTTCACTTCAGCCATCATCTCTTTGCATCTCCACTGTAATAAGCAAGAAATGCCTTGCATTTTAAAGTATAACACACACTTACTGACCATAAAGTGAATTTAAATAGATTCTGATATCCCAACAGTAGAGAACATTATTTTTATAAGTAATGTGAATTTACTTTTTTTTTTTTTTTTAAGAGAGCATAAAGATCGTCTGGTTAATCATTCAAAGATAAAAGAAATGCAACATTAGTGTTGCACATAAATCTCTCTCCTTTCTCTGTCTGTATTACCTTGCTGTAACCTGTATTACCTTTCATTACAGGGATGAGTGTAAATACTTTTCATAATGTTAGCTAATATAAGCATGGTGCCCCTTATTGCTCTGAGAATACTAAAGACACTTCATGAAGTTCATTTAAATGAAAACCAAATAGCAAAGCAACGTCAAGATATTTTGACACTTCTGTATTTAAAACAATTTAATGGTGAAAGCTTCCAGCACAAATAGGGCATTTAAATTTGTTTCAGAATTTACTACTGAGCTGCACCAACGAATGCTCACACTTTCACGTAGGACATAACACACCTATATGACTTACTGCTGACTATAAAAAGTAGACCTAATAGATATTGCGGTAAAATTTAGTTATAATCAATATCAAAGTTTTCACACCAAAATAGTCACAGTCTAGGAAGATCATGTCATTGGGATAATGAAGTTAAGGCAACTATTGTATATTTTAAAATGATGCAAAATATATTCCAAGATGCTATATGTTTATATTAGATAACTGAAAAAAAATATTTGAAAAAAAAATATTTCTGAGTAAATAAATACAAACTATCCAGTAGACAAAAAAACAGCTGACCTGCACTTTAAGACTGCAAAAAGGAGCTTTTTTTAACATAACAAGAATATAGAGAACACTCCAGATATGGAGGACAAAAAAAGTTCCAAATTCCCAAACCGAAGTCAATGAGTCAATGACAACAAGCAAATTTCTAGGCGGCACTGACATCTAGTTGCAATTTAATCTATACTGCAGCTAAAAATATTCTCAAACTGGAATACTGAAAAGCCTGATGCTGCTGCACTATCTCCACAGAGATATTTCAATACTAAGCAATCAGAAAAAAATCCCCCAGAATCATATACAGTTTAGAATGTCATCTGCCTTATAGTTAAGGTACAAATTACTGAATTTTGGTTGAGAACTTGAAAAAGTTCCCTCTAACTTAAAAAAAGACAACTACTGTCAATGGGAAAAAAAACCCAAAGCAACAACTTTCAAACCAATTATTGTTTACATAAGATCTACGATACCGTGCATTAGACTCATGAGACTACACAGTCATCCAGCATAAAGAATTTAACAGAAATTACTGAATTACTGAAATAGTAAATACTTATTGCAGGCCCTGGCTGATATTATCAGTGATGTTAATGCAGCAACAACATAGAAAAGACAGACAGATTACAGTAGAAATTTCCCTCACCTCAATTATTATTTATAATTGCTTGTTATATGCAATAAGAATTAAAAACAAGAAAATGACAATGTGAAAAATTGATATTGTGACTTAGAACGGACAGTGTTTCATAACATAAGAGAAACAAGGTAAAGACAACACTGTGTAAGATGCATTGTTTCTTTTCTTCCAGAAGTTGTCACTTGCTTTTCCCAACTTAGTTCAGCCTTACTTCTCCAGTGCTCCCACGATGACTCACACTACATTTCATAAATAGTTTATCTAAAAATCTTCTTCACCTGTAAATTGGATTCTATTTAATTTTAAATCACTCTCTTCCATATTAAAAACAAATACATTTTAATCCAATGGACAACTAGCCCACAGCATTTTATACCACCTGTTCTTATAACTATTTCTCTTATACAGCAAAAAAAAAAAAGCTAATGATTTTTACTAGAAATAGACTTCATGATAAATTATATCTGGCTTTTTAATCAAAGGACAGAACAAAATAAAAACAATCATACAAAGCATGAAGGACAAAGCCAAACTGATTCTCATAACTTCCTATTTCCACTCCATACTCTATTAACTTAGACCCAAGTTTTCTCAACATTCCCTATAAAAGAAAACAGCAGAACTTGTCTTGCTCTAATCAACAGGGATCTACAGCATGGTCTAGACCATTACAGAATCTCACATTCCTTTTTTTGCAGGTAGGTACAACTTCTCTAAGAGTGGTAGAGAATGATCTTCTGGAATATAAAACTCCCCAAGTAAAGGAAAGAAACAAACCTAGTTCTGGGACAAATTCTTCAGCAGTGTAATTACCAGAAAAGGTGATGGCTAGAAAATACAGCTCCAGCCATCCCTTTTTTTTTTTTTTTTTTTTAACTCCCCCCCTTTTTTTTTAAGGTGACATCACTGCATTTCCTTTTTCTATCAGTGTGTGAGACGATGCCTATCAGTATGAGTCCCTCAGAAAGGCTGGGGCCAAGGATACCTTGTTCCTAGATCCTTGCGGCTTTTAGGCATGGACAAGCAACTGCTGAATTCTGAGATGCTCTGGGCCTTTGAACCCAAGGGCTATGGGGAACACTAGGATTCAAAACAAAACAAAACTCTGAAATGGAGGCAATTCCAGGAAAAATAGCATAAATTTTCAGGGTTACAATTAACTAATGAATACACTTGTTCTATTAAGTAGTGGGGCAGAGTAGTTACTGAAAGATCAGTACTCATCCAGAGAGAGACAAAAGTGTCTGGATACAAATAAATGTGAGGAGAACTGAATGCAACCGATTGGGTAGCCATGCAGGTGTGCATAGGAGGAAAATGGCTTCAAAGAGCTACGGCTCTGCTATATTTCAGCTTAATTCTCTCAGTTATTTTGTACAGTATTTTTTTTTCCAAGCCCAGTTTTATTCATCATATTTTGAGGTACAAAAGTGTATTCTGCTCAAAAAAAGAAGAAGAAAAATCTTGTTTTTCATCTGAAAAAGTACATTTTCAAGGAACTATACTCATATCTATGCAATATAATACCTGCTAATAGGAAATAACTTCCTACAGTTCTTGAAAAGGTTTTGAAAAATTAGGGTGAATTATCTATCTTGCATATAATACATTTCCCATTTTGCTCTTTAAAAAAAAAACAAACAACTTTTCTAAGAGAGAATTTCCTTGCCTTGATTTTTGCATTTTTAAATATTGTAGCAAAGCAAACATATTTTTTTGCCTTGGGACAGTTGATTGAAGCTATTCACGGTAAAAATGTTACTCTGCAAGAAAAGAGGCACCTACCTTGCAAAGTCTAATGCTGGGCAAACTGTTTGCTCTGTGAAGGTGGGATGCCCATGTGGCCTTTGTACGATCACTGGAGGCAACATATTCATTTTAACTAAAGGAAACAAATAAACAAAATCCACATTATTTGAAACCCTGTCTTCACAGCGATCCAGCTACTTATCCTTCTTCAGCTGATTGCCAGTAAACTCTCTTTCACTTCCATTGCATCCTATGTAAAACTGGGCTCCAGTTCCACAAGTATCTTTTCAGGCCTCAGCATTACTTTACTAGGACATAATGCACAGGAATGGTTATGATAGTCCTTTCAATGGCTTTCTCTATTTCATTGGGATGCTGTTGATTTGCAGAGGGGTAACTCTTTCAAGAGACTTGCATGTGATTCCCTATGCTTCCCCAAGCTATTTAGGTCTCAAGTAGGAATAATATTTTATTAAATTAATACATAAAGTGGAGAAATGATTGATCATGTGGTGTGTGGTGCAACAACAGGCATTATACTAACATTCAAAATAATAAATAATTGTAATAGTAACAACCATTTGAATAAAAATCCTAAGTAGCACTATACTTACATCACAGGATTATAGTTAGAACAAAAGCAGAAAACTCCACAGTTATGTAGAATAGTCTAGCTTGTCATTTTGAAATACATAAATGCTAATAGGACTTTTTTGTCATACAGAGCTACTGTGTTTTTTCCCCAAGTATTCAGTCTACACTTCCTACCATTAGAGTTTCAGCTGCCAGTTCCTTCGTTTTGCATGTCTGTGATCTGAGGACATTAGCAGCAGGAGCACCCTTACTTTTAAATTTGGTTTAATGTAGGTATTGCATGCCCTGCTGGTAGGCCTCAAGGCACAAACTTTTAATAGGGATGGGAAAACAGAATAAAAAAGGGGAAGGAGAGGTTAACTATTTGTTACATTTATGAAAGGAAATTTATTTTGCAGGAATAAATGATTGATACCAATCAATTTGATACTGAATTACATTAAAAGGCAAGCACAGTATTTTATAAATTAGCCTTTCTAGAAACAAAAGCCATCTCATTGTTGAAATATTTCACTGCAGTTACTGCAGAATAATTTTTTTTATTCTATTACTTAGAATAGAATAGCAACAGACAACTACCGGTTAAAAAGATAACATATGAAATTTACTTTTTGAGTCATTCTTTTAAAATTTAGTGCTAATGATAACATTTGTTACAGAATGAAAAATATTACCTATAAATAAACTAACTTACAATTGGGGTCAAGATTTTAGGCAAGTGTGTCATGGAAAAAAAATCATTAGAATAAAAAAGTACGGGTAATTAATCACTATTGAAGATTATGTGTCTTATAGAAAATGGCTGGTTTGTATCCAGAAGCAATATAGAAAAGGAAATCTCTTTTTAGGAAGATGCTATTCAGTGAGAAATAGTAATAAAAGTTTGGAACAACAGTATCAAAGATCAGACAAGATGCAAAACCTTCTACAGGTCTCTTATTTTTAAAGCATAGAGTGACCAAAAGCAAGGAGATCATGTCTTAACAGCAGCTGTTGAGTCTGGCAGGCAGGACAGCTGCCAGTCTGCAGCAGAGCAGTAGAGAGGGTATGTGCAGCCGCTGAAAGGAGGCCCAGAAAGGCCTGCTAGAGGCACTCTAACCATCAAAAGCTGTTGACAGCTCAGTGCACTTTGTGGCATGCCCCAGGTCCCAGGCTCCTGGTTGCTCCCGTAACGGACCAGGCTGGAGCATACAGCAGCTCCTCTCTGGCCTGTGCACTCTGGGTTCCCACCCCACAAACATCCAGCATGTCATGAGACAGACCGGTGTGCACACAGGTCTCATGCCAGCATGAAGCACACACACACTTGTTTTCCTGACCAACGCTTTACAAAGATTAAAACTATTGCCCTGACTTCTATTTCATCGTCGAAGTTTGCTTCAATTGAATATCTACTTCATTTTAATTTCAGAGGTAGGAGGTTGTTTCTGCATTGAAATGGCTGGTGTTTTTTTCTTACTTCCAAAAGACAATCTACATGTAAGCTACACCCACAGAAACATAGCAGATATCAGCAATGCATCCTTCAGAAACGTGCTCTATTACATTCTCATAAGTTTCTTTGATGATGATTTAAAAACTGGTAAATCTTACTACTTTTTTAAGGTCCGAGCTGCATCACGTATACATACAGCAAGTCCAACACTCACAGAATTCAGTAAAAGACAAGACGGCGCAGTTTGTCTCTAAAGAAGTGCTACCCTCAGTTCCTCCGGAAAACAGTGGGAATATTTCCGCAGGCTGGAATCCCTCCAAAGTCCACAGAGGCAAGTGGGAAAATGCCAACTGACTGTAACTGGTGCATTTTAGAAATTCCATTCTTTGCAACCCAATTCTTCCCATGCATTTTCTGGGGCAAGCATAAATCCAACTTGAAGCTGTGAATTTCCCAGGAAGAAAAACAGCCTAAGAATTAGTCATGGCTATGCCCAACTATCTTTGTGGGTGTCGGGGCATGACTTATAACCAAGCCTTCATTATTCTGAAAGCACTGATACGATGGGAGTAAAAACTCAACACATTTTAAAAATCCACAAAGTCAGGAAGTGATGCAATTTATTCCAAATAACCTGGATTACATCATGGCCCAAACCAGCATTATTTTTCATCGTGCTCCACCCATCTGTTCTGAATTTCTGCCAGCCTTACAGCTGCGCACCTCTGGACACAAGAGGGAAAGAGTCCTCAAGCGTTTCCCAGGCTTTACAACCTGAGAGAGAAACATATTTTTTCACCTTCACTTTTTAACCACCCACACTACATACCCTAAACCCTCGACTCTAGTAGGGCGAGGCAGCCTCACCTGCAAAAGCCCACCCAACGCAACTGACCGCTGGAGGGGAAGGGGCCCGTCCGGGGGCAGGACGGAGCCCTCGCTGAGAAGCCACCGCCCCCGGGCGCCCGACGGCCGTTTAACGGCCGCCCCCGGGCGGGGGAGGGGCCCCTACGCCCGTCGCCTCGCGCGGCGGAACAGCCTGTTTCCCCCATTTGCGCCCTAAAAACTAGCAGCGTTGTCTCCCCCCCCGCGACGGGACCCCCCGCCCCAGCCCCTCCGGGGCCGGAGGCGCCGCCGCCCCTCACCGTCCCGCAGGGCGCCGCGGCCGGGGGTGGCGCCGCGGGGCCCGGCCATGCTCCGCCGCCGCCGCCTGCCGCCTCGGCGGGACGCCCGCGGCCTCGCCATGGCAACGGGGGCGGGCGCCGCGGGGCCGCCCCGCCGCGGCCGGGCGCCGCCGCCCCCCGGAGCCTGCAGCCCGCGGGCCGCCCGCGGTGCGGGCGCAGGGGGCTTCTCGGGGAGAGCAGCTCCGGCCCGGAGCAGGAGGGGGCGGCGGGCGCGGCGCCAAGGCTCCGGCCAAAAGTAGCGGCGGCGGGCGCAAGGAGCGGGCAGAGCCGGCCCGGGGCGGCGATGGCGGCGGGGGTTTGGGGCTTGGGGGGCGGCTGCGCCGCGCCCGCCTGCGGCACGTCCCTACCGCCGGCGCGGAGGAACCGCCGGTGGCCGCGGGGAGCGGAGCGAGCGGCTCCGCGGGTCGTGTCCGGCAGAGGCCTGCGGGCTGGGCGGGCCGCGGGGTCAGGTTTAGGCCACGCAAAGTGCAGAAGCGGTGAGAAATCAGCACAGCCCGAGGTTTCCGGCATTGGCACGTCCTCAGTGTCCAAACCGCGGAGGACGTTTCTGAAGATCTCGCTGGCGAGATGGAAGAGGGCGCTGTGACTGATACTCCTCCCGTCTGCAAGAGAAACCAAATACGCTCACAAAAAAACGTTCAGCTACCCAGTGTAGAAAGACATTCGTTAGGAAATCAATGTACTTAAGTAACTGAAAGGTGTGTTTTCAAGACGCAGGCTTTTGACTGCTTTTTTGGAGCTCAAGTGGGATCGTCTCTAAAAGCCAGGTAGGTTTCTGAAGGTGGCAAGCAAGGAATCAGTGGCAATGTCATACTGCTACCAGTAAGGATGCTTGGTGGGCTGTCTCTTGGTTGTAGATGCACGCTTACAGAGAACAGGCTTTTTTCTTTCAGGACCTTTCAGGCATCCTTCGGGTCTTTTGAGCAATGGAAGGTAGGAGGCAGAAAATCCTGGAGTTAATCTCTAGGTAAGTGGCATACTGTGGAAGGTTTTGGTTTGTGGAATATTTTGTCACTTCATGTTGATGAGAGCATGCTGCCCAGTTTACTGTGACAGAAGAGGAACTACCCTTCTAAAGGACTGATCAGCTCGGGAGTCTGGGCGTTTATAAGACATGGAAATAGGGAAAAGGAATGAATGAGCTTTTGCTAAATACAAATCAAAAGGATAAAAGAAACCATAATCGAGATGTTAAAGAATACAAAGAGCAGAGATTTTGCAGTAGCCTGTATTCCGTTGTTGGAAACTTGACACCAGCAGAAGAGGTCATTTTTAGCACAGATTTGACCTGGTTGTTATTGCTAAAACTGGCCGGAAAACTGGAATGTCAAAATCAATGGTTATAATCTATTTTGGAAGGATCAAGTGGACAGAAAGCACTTCATCAAAAATGGCATTACCTGTTTCTGAGTTGATGGCAATCGGAAGCAAATGATCTTGAGTGTTTATGGGTCAGTGTTCTAACGGATAAGTCAGAAGTTGACAGGGTACTTAGCTGATATCAAATCGCACTAGAGAACAGCATGACCTATGCCTTACCCAGCTACAACATATAGGGAAAACACTGCTGTACTGTGGTATGCTTCAAATGAGTGACATATGCTGGAGGTCTCACGCTGCCAATGTTAAAATGTCCTTGGAATTTGAAAATATTTTAAATGCCAATTTCCTAACTCAAAAAGTGTTGCATTCAACACAGGGGAATTCTATATTAGACCTCATCTTGACAGATAAAAAGGAATTGATCACAGAACTAAAGATTAGTCATAGCTTAGGTATAAGTGATCATGATTTGATCACATTTGTTATGTGCAAATAGAATTAAGTCCAAACCAGTAATATATATACTTGGTGCTTTGAAAGGACTAATTTTATAAAGGTGAAAACAATTACAAGGTAAATCAGTTGGGAGAAAGAATTTAAACTGAAATGAGAGAATGATAATTGGAAATGGTTTAAGAATGCTAGCCTAAATACCCCCAAAGCCATAATCCCACAACTAAGAAGGAATACATTTGTTGAAAAGCCAGTGTGGCTTACAAGGAAAACATACATGACATAGAAGACGGAATGTAGTATTATACATATAAACTGGAACTGAGGAAGTGTCAAAAATTACTGTGGGAAGCAAAAGGTTATAAGGGAAAATATATATGGTCAACAGAGTTAAAATGAGGAAAAGGAAAGATTTTTTTCCAGTACAGAGCATAGAAATATGATCTGAACAGTGATAAGACCCATCAGCAGCTGAAAATGACAGCTTTAGTCAAAAATTTGGAATGCTAAAATATATATATTTCTTCTGTGCATTTGGGAAGATGGCAGATGATGTAGTTATGTTGTATGGCATTGAAGAGTAGCTTTCTTTTCAAATGATAATGTAGGAGGATGGTTCAGCTTCAATTACTAAAAGAAACCTCTGGCATCAGAGAGTTTTGAATGAACATCTCAAGAAGCTGTGTACACTATCAGTGTTCATTTTCAGCAGGTCTTGGAACACTAAGACATGTACATAAAGAGGGTAAAGCTAATAGTCTTCTAAAACTTTGAAAAAATAAATGGGATAACAGTAGTTCACATGAACATGACATTGGTCACAAGCCAAATACAGAACAGCCAATATAAGATTCAGTTAATTAAGAATTTAAAAGAGGACAGATAATTCCAATTAACATGGGCTTCTGCTAAAAAACAGATCCTGGCAAATGGATTTTGTTTTGTTAATGAGATTGCAAGTTTCACATATTGCTGTAATTTGATTATACCAGAGTAAAGCATTTGCATTATTATCATACGGCTTTTTGCATGAAGCACTACAATGACACAAGTATTTGTGTACTATACCTAAACTTACAAAGAAAACTTATAAAAACTGAAAAAGATAAAACATGAGATTGAAAGTTAATGGCAATTTTCTGGAAAAATATATTGAAAAATTATCCTGAATACTTTACAAGCAGTCATTTTACACCATGGGTAAGAGACTTCTGCATTAAGCATATATAATTAATGTGACTTGGAAGCAAAGTAAGAATTTTTTTATGGAGACATTTTACATGTTCAAAGGATCCTGCATGCCAAACAATATATAACTTATAGGGGACACTCTTTAATAAAGAATCAAAGGCAGTCTACATCTGTGTAGTAATATAAAGAGGCAGTAGTCTTTCTGTGGTTAAGGATGAAACCAACTCCTATTACAAAGCTGTGTTGTAGCACCAATATAATTTGCCTAGAAATGTTTGGCCTGAAAGTCCTGAAGGGAAAAAGTGTCTATTCATGAAGAAAAATATTTTTGATTGCTAACATTTTTTGTTGTTATCACTGGGTTAGGTCCTCTTCCAATTCTATAAGCACTGATAGTATCCAAGGAACATTACTAGTAGGAGATCAACTTCGCAATAATTGCTTGTGTACCTCCAAAATTCATTTGCTTAAGCAAAATTTTGTGTTCAGATGTTGTCTTATTCAAGTATCTAAACTGTAGATGCAAAAAGCGCAATATATTGATCATCGTATGTAGCTGTTACCCTTAGGAAATGTGTCTGTGCAACTTTAATGGTTGGCTGAAAATGTGATTGTTAATATACCGTCTACATTTAGATGCAGCAACGCCAAAAACTTACCAGAGCATACTGGATACTCTTGAATACTGCTCATAAAACTAGCTAAGAATCTGTGAGCTATTACTTTAACTATATTTAATAAAAAATGAATAGGCGTTACAGTTCATAAAAGACAGTGTAATGATCCATGTAGGATCGTTACGCAATTGAAATTGTGTAGGGCACCCCTCATCTTCAAATGATCCCTCTGCTTCTAATGGAAAATACAGGAGGGAGCATCATATTACACAAGCCTGTTCTGCTCCTCCGTCTTTGGCCCCTCATAGTTTTGATTTTTCCCATTATCTGTTACCTGTCCACCACAAAGATCAAAACTGTAATGTCCCCACTCCTCCATTGTAGAAGGGAGGACAGAGAAAGAGACTTGGGGAAAACTAAAGTGATTCTGGAGAACAATAAATGAAAAAGGAGAGAAGAGAAAAGGCTGGAGGGTCAACAACACAAAAATAGGAGCAGGGCAGCACTGAGCATGCTACCAGGGCAGGAATCACTGTTCCTTGATGGGTACAAAGAGCCAGTGCAGGCTGCAGCGGGGTGCTCCGTGTGGAGACATGACAAGATGATGGAACAGAAATAATCTCCTGAGTGTCTGGGATTTCTTTCATCAAACTTCCTCCTCCGGGACCAGGGCCAGATTTAGAAGGAGGTAAATGAGAAAATTCTGCAACTCAGTGAGACCTTGGATGGCATACTAAACCAGACATTGGTTTGGGACAAACTTTAAAGTTGTCTCTGTAACTAGTGTTGTTTTTCATACCAAATGAAATATACAGAAACTTTAGAAAACCAAAGAATTTCTGCAGACAAATCCTGGAAGTTTGGCAGTCAATACCTCTAACCTCAATTTTAAAGTTTCATGTGAACTTTCTTTAAAACGAAAGAGCTACAAACCTGTCATCTCTCAAAACAAATAATCTTTCAGTAAAATGATTCATTTTGCCTATGCACCTTTTCCTTAGAAATGCTATTTCTCTCTCACATGTATATTTTTCTGATGTTCCTATATTAGTGGAAAGAATAACTTACTGTTCTATGCAGTTAACCATAGGCCAGGTACCACCAGCAACTGTTTCCCCTTACACACACATAGAACCACTTCCTCAAGCACAATACAATGTTTTTCTTCCATAGTACACTCTTCAAAATCATATTTCAGTGCTTTATTCATAATCACTCTATATGTGCTGCTACCACTCTGTTTTCTTTAGAGATGAACATGAGGAATTTGTGGGCCAAACTGCTAGCATGGAGCCCAGTTTTGCCATTTATTGAGCAGCTGCTTTGATGGTAGGTATTGGTGATGCTGTAAAACTTGCTGATCAGGTACCAGCATGAAGCTAGCGCTTAAGGAAGCAAGCATGGTAAACACAGAGCCATCACAAACAGAGGTCCTGATAAAAGTAGGAATTAGCCATTTCACCAATTCTTCTGTTTTATTGCAAGGAAGGATCTGCCAGACAGGATTGGATACTGCTTTTTTGACAGCAGTAATATGTACTTTGAATATAAAAGTTAACCTTTACTATAAAATCCATCATTTTTAACTTTAGAGGCAGTTGTAATACATAACTAAACTGTCTGATTTGCATCTGATTTTTTCTTTACAGCAAATACCTATTTAGATCTGAAAAAGCAGTATCACGCTGACTAAAGATTTCTAATGTGGGAATTGCATCCTGTTTAACTAACCTTAGCAATGTCTCTACCTCATGTATCTCCTTTTTTAGCTTTCTGTTTGAATGATGAGATGGAGACAGCAGCGCTGATGAAGATCAAACAACTTACAGTGTGGAAACTACTATAAGAATCTCTAGTCTTGCTATTCATTATATACCTATTATGCATCAATATACCAGATTGTTGTCAAGTTCCACTGCTGGCATAATAGGCTCAGGAAAGAGCCAAATATTTGTAAGAGAACTCAAGTCTCCCGAATCTTTTTTCTACTGTTCTTGTCATGTTTCATCTCACTGTAGCATGCAGCTGCTATTTAGATGCAAGTGTTCCACAGTAATATTAGAGTGAAAGGATTAGATAAGCTTTCATTCTATCAGGCTTTCCATTTCTCTTTGCTTATGTCAGTTTAAACACTATAATAGGAAACTAAACATAATGGGATGGTGTTTTGCTACTCTAACATGCTGGTGAGCATTTATTTGTATAAATTGTTCTGTTCGCTTCAAATGAAACCCCTCATACAAGTGAAAACTTAATCACATAAGTAAACCTTTCCCAATTTAGCCCTAAACAAATAGTTCTAAGGGCTGATACAGTTAAGAAGAGGATAAACATAATTATGGCTTACTAAAATAAACTATGGTTATTTCAATAACAATCTAGTATTAATGTTATGAAGGTATGGAATGTGCCATGGTAATAATGGGGATTAGGGAAGAAGACATGCAACAAAAGATGAGAGGAGGTTTTTTTTATTTTTGCAAAAATAACCTTTCCTCTGCCATTGAAATAAGGGCTACAATGGGCAAAAATCTCTCTTCTTCTGAGCTCATTGTTCTGCAGGCCTGGAGATTTGAGTTTTATGTTATTAAAAAGAGGATATAAATATTTATTTGTAGTCCTAGAAGGTCCAGAGATACTGCACTTCAATGTTACGCCTCTCACAAATAATTATTTGGGCTGCTCTAAACAAACTGGCTTTTCTTGTCTCTCTGAGTCCATATTGGTTGGATTCACGGTAACCTAACACATCTCAGAAATGTTTAGACCAGTATTTCTTTAACCTGAGAGACATCTACAGAATAAATGAAGAGGTGGCATAGTATAAAGGTTCTGTTAGCATTTGTTTGAGATCACCTATGAAACTTACTCATGAGTGATGGCACCACAAGTAATACTGCTTTCCAAAACTCATCCTCTTAAGTCTTTTATATCACACCATTGTAGGCCCTATATGTCGGAGTGGGGGGACGGGCCCGGAGTAACGATGAGTCTCAATATGAGTATGGTCGTTCTCCCTTTATTAGAGCTTACACAGAGTATATATAGACAGGCGATAGAGCATGTGCTAGCAATAGCTGTATGATTGGTTTACAGTCTCTGTTCACGCGCCTAAAGCGAATACATGATTGGTGCAAGGTTGCTGTTCACGTGGAGGGGTTTGTCGGCCCCCTCCTTTACTTGTTTACCACCACTTGCCTTCCCCTTTTGTAATGGTCTAGGAATGTTCAAGGACAGCTCACATAGCCATGGGATCCTCCCTCCATCGTGAAGACAGGATTGCTCACTTCTAAGAGATCATGCCCCTTTTCACTTAACCATTCTTCCACACCTATATTCTACAGATATTACAGAGAAAAATGGCCCAGAATTAAAGAGTTTTAGAAACATTTATTCTGAACATTTTCTTATGGTCATCTATCTGTAAAGCTCTGCATACTAGTTATCAAGAATCTAGTGATATACAGCACAGCAATGAACAAAATTGACCCAACATACACTTTGTATGTAATTGCAAAAATCTTTGAAGTCAGTTCTCCAAGATCTTCAAAAACAAACATGAAAGGTTGTAAGTTAATTTTAAGAAACCTAAATAATGACTGGATTTTAGGGAAGTAGCTTTAGATTTAAAAAATGTTGGTCAATGTATAGGATCCTCTCAACCTCTAAGAGGAGAAAATCTCCCTCTCCTTCCCTCTGCCTCTCCCTTCCTTTCTCTACTTCTCTCTCCCTCATAAAACTTTTGTTTTGGAAAGTTGTGTTCAGTGGACAAAAGTCAAGCACATCAGTCAAAGTCTTGATAAATACAGGAATCTCATAGCCAAACAATTTATTACAATCAGCTTCAATTTATCCTGTTTCTGTGATTGTTTGCCTGAATTCAGGTATTATTACTCACAGATCTACAGGCATACATCACCTACTGAAACATTTGTAACATTAGCAACTTACTTGCTTTAGCTTGTTTCGAAAACTTGTCTAGAAAGATTTACTTAAAAAGTTAATCACATAGCCTCACTGACTCAGCTCATAAGTACAACTTTTTCATCATCATAACAATATCTGTGTGACATCTAGCTTAGCATCATGAATTATGGGGTAAAGGATAAACAACCCATTAAGAAATTAAAGGCCCAGAAAGGTGTAGTTTGGTAAAGGATAAAAAACCCCCACAGGGTATGTATAATCAGATCTCTGTCCCCTGAAGAGTAATTGTTATCTTTCTTTCATGAGCGTCAAAGACCTGGAGCTTCTCAGTGCCTCAGGCAAGTCAGTTTGAAGGTCCCCTTCATGACTGAATGGAAGATAGTAATCAGAATTTAGGTTGAGACTATTTATTCTATAGAACATTAAAAAAATTTTTATTTTGGAGTTGATACAGTCACTGTAATCATAGTTAGAAAATTTTACTGTTATGTGTATTCAGCGTGCCATTGTCTGTTTACTTTGGTTTATGTTGGCACAACATGCCTTGTTTCATGGAGAACTAGACTAAGTAGCTTTGCCTAATACAGTTATCCCCATTTAATTTATGTGGTCTTCAGTCTGTAATAAACGGAAGCCTGTGTGAAAGAACAGTGACTTCTGGATAAAGATGTCTTTACAATCCCAAGAGAAATAAGTTATTCTTAAATACGTTTTCATTTCCTGAGACTAATTTATCTCTGCAAGTATAAATAATTTGCAACAGATTGAGACAAATTACAATAAATCTGTGCATTGTTACTTAAAACATATACAGTCAATATCCTGACTGTTGTAATTAATTAAATATGTCTTTCTTTATACTAATGGAAGGGAGTAGTATTTTCAGACCTTCAGGTTCCTCTGAGTGAATTTCATGATTCCAGGTATGTGCCTGAACCAGAATGTAAGTAAATCAGAGGAGACGCAATGAAAATGAATGACTTAAGTAATGACAGTAGAGTTATCCTGCACAGTTCTCTTCCTTTTTTGATAGATTATGCTGGAGATGGCGAAAAAATTATTTGACATCACTAGAAAGATTAATAGCTAAAAAGCAAGCTAGCAAAAGGTGCTCATATTAATTTGTACTGAAGGATACATTTTTTTCCCCCAGTAAGCAGGAAGTCCTAAATTTTACACTTGGTCCCTGAAGATTGTTTCTTATTTCTATTAAACTCTTCTTATTGATTTCTAGTTCTGGTCACACCTGTGCATTTTATCTCAGCTTAAATTAAGTTGTAAACAGTGACACAAACAAGTAACTACGTACTATTTATAGATAACATTTCATAATTGAGGTCCTGAGACCTTTGTGCACTGCTGCAGTGCAAGTAATAAACAGCAATATGTTAACTGCTTAGAACAGATGTGTTCTGAGGCCTGGAGATCTGAAATGCTCTTTGCAGCTGACTTGCAGAACACTGTCAGTGACAACCAGCGTTGCTTTTGGCCTGCTTTCACTTGGCCCATGATTTGTGTAACATATTCAGTTGGGAGAATAGCACCCAGTCATGGATCACCTACATTTTAAATGTTTACCTATTTAGGTTCAAAACTTAAAGTAGCTGGAGTGAAAACAGCATGGAAAGGCAGTTTCTAGGAATCTATTAATGTGTTATCATTCCAGAGTACTGGGACATTTAGTGCCTCACCGAGACAGTGTGCCACTGACTTTGTCCGCATTTTCCTCTTTTGCTAATACACCAAAGATAGGCACTGTCCCCTCTGGGGACAGTAGGTCTGGGGCTAAATGGATGTTTTTGCTCCACTCTGTAAACTCTTTTGTACCCATAAGGCTAAGAAGTGTGGCTCTTTTTAGGTACAGTAGATGTTTACATAGAACTTTGGGAACTTTGGGGATGAAAAGCACTATGTAAACATATACTTCCACTTAACTTCACAATGAACTTAATGTAGTGTGATAAAATCACTGCATTATATTAATGTAATTTTGTTTTAGTTTCCTAACTAAATTATTCCAAGGAAGTTTCTGAACAACATGTGATTGTTGTTCTCAGCCAGCCACAAAAATGATACTGAAATTCTAATTGGATGCCATTTTAACATTCCCTATAAGCGACATGAATATTGGCTTCATTTATTAATTGTAACTGATTAGCCACAAGGCAAACATTTAATTAAACCTTGAGAGACAATAACATTGCACATAAATTATCCATTTAAGAGCACATAGGTCTTTACATTTCATTAAACATAGTTTAACCAATAACCACACATCTTAAGCTCAATCTGTGTTTGAACAGGTTTGAAGTCAGGAAATCCCCCAGTGCATTGGTTTTTTTCAGTCATTTATTTCTTGATGCATTTTGATTTGTATTTACTTACTATTTGTTCATGCTGCTTTCCTGATTAGTGAGACCATCAGTCATATCATCAGTCCTACCAAATTATTACTTTCTAAATTATTTCAGAATATTCTCAAAGGTACATTAGGTGCTCAAGAGCTTTTTAAAAGCAAAGATCAAAACAAATGCAATGTTATATAGCTATATTTTTGAGGTTTTTGCTTTGAATTATTCTTGTCCCTATAGAGCTTCCTTCTATTCTTCTAGAACTGAGATTATTTTTCCTACCAAAACACATGCTCATTGTTATGTTTGTTTTTCTGAACACTGCCATTATATTGAATGCATGTTTGAGTATGCAATTCGGGTGTAAGCAGCAAGATGACTGCTTAACAAAATAGTATGAGGCTTAATACCCAATTATTCCTAAAAGCTCCCACACGTAACATGAGTTTGAATGGACTATAATCTGCTCTGTGAAGTAATTTAAGAAGTAGGAACACTCTCAAAGTATCCATGGTCATGCATGAGCTTTGTGGACAGGTAATTTTTCTACAGTGTATGTTGTCTACCTGCTGCATTTTCTGAATAATGTGGAACTAGGCAAAAACATCTGACAAGTCGGTGAGAAAAAAATTACCCCAATAAAAATAGTTTTGCTAGTATAGAATAACACTCTTTCTTTCTTCAAATGATTTTAAGATTTATAGCCCAACCTCAAAGCCATAAGAATTTGACAAATATATTATATATACCATTAAATACTGTTTCATTGTCCTATGATATTGCCTAAGGAACACAGGGAAGCATGATGTGAGGTTTGCTTGATTTTGCTTCAGTGTATTTATATTTATAGGAAAGAGAAATTACACAAGTGTGCAAACACTTACAGGCATTAGACATTGCAAATATTTTTTGGAAATAAGTCAAAATGAAAGCATAGAAACTAAGGAGGTTCCTGTAAGTGTCACTGCCAGTCTGTGTGCCTGCCTTCCTCTTTACCTGGATGTTGTCTGAGGAATACTCTTCTTAGAGCAGAGACCTTGTGTCTCTATTTTCAAAGTGTCTTATTTTTACAAGCACTGGGAAAACAGCTTCTACTTTAATTGTGGGAGGAAAGCACTTCTGAAATTCAGTCTTAGGGGCACTACCAAAGCTTTGCAGATAGTCACTACTAAGACATTAAAACCAGACAGGTTACTCTTATTTGTAATAGACATTTTTGAAAGAAATTGCCCAGCTCAAGTACATGATCTCCACCAAGGGACCCAGTGTGAGGACTAAATGTGTTTTATCAGATGGGCCCTCTCATATCCCAAGCCAGTTACAAAGCAATATTCTTTGTATATGTTGCCTCTTTTTCTTCAGGTCTAGAGACAGGCTGTGACTTCTTCCCTGTTTTTTTTTTCCTTTTAGGAAAGACATTTATTTTAGATTTGGAAAGCAGAGGAAAAAAGAGGTAGAAATCAATTATCAAATAAAAATAATCAGACAAAAAAACCCCAAAGCTGAAATACAATAAATTTGCATAACTGTCTGTGAAGTTAAATGTAGGTTACTCCATTCATGTACAAAGATATTTAGGTGGCAAATGGAAACTAGCTGCTGTGATGCACATCACATTCATATATAATTGAAGCACCCAAGAGTAAAATACTCAGGCACAATAGATGACAACTGATAAGAGAAGTAGTATAAAATGGGAAGTACAAAACTCTGGGGAGTATAGAGAATATCTAACACAGGCTGAAGAACCTACAATAGCTATATTTAAATTACCAGATAATACAAAAATAATAACAACTGAACTGCTGAAGCCAGAGTTCAGTGAAATACTGCCAACACACAGAGCTACTGTTGGAATGATACTGTGCAAACCAGGGATAAATCAGTAACATTTACCTGATTTTCTTCTTTACTGCGATTCACAGAGAAGAGGAAGATTTTCATTGGTCGCGGTATGTTCAGAACAGCGTAGCACCGGTTCCTCAGCATAAACCCATGTCCCTGGAAGAACTGCTTCACTCACTCACTGTGGGTCTGACTCGAAAGCAAGCACGGGGAGTACTCTGATGGAGCTGCCATTTGTTGCTGTTTGTTGTCCCTCAATCTTTAGGGAGATCTAAGTGCAACTCAAGGTACCGCTGGTCCAGTCCAGCCTTTTTTCCACTTGTTTGTCTAGTCAAAGTAACATCTTTTTGAGAGTGAAATTGAAGACAGCAGCTGGCAGTGGCAATTTAGAAGCATAAATTCTGTAAAGGACATATTGCTATGGAAATAGAGGAACCTGGATGAGTGCAGTTGCAATAGGCTTTGACATAAATGCCTTTGGCTTGTGGTGGCCACATGACCAAAACTGTTGAGGCAAATTCCTTTCTAAATGTGAAATTGGAGTTTGTATCAGACAGTTTCTTCTGAATTCAGCTTTAGGAGAGTATAATATTTATGTAAAAGGGATATTCTTGGCATTGATTCTTCTGTGGACAAACTTCAGGCTATTGAAACCAGTACACAAACATGTAGCGTTTTTACACCAGCATTTCCTCAGGCTCACAGAAATTGGGCATATTGTCTACCTTGTTCTATTCTGACCATCATTTTGAGCAAAGATGTAGGCTTTTTGATTTTTAAATCTCTCCAACCCAAGAGGAAGAGAGGATGATACTAAGGGCTCTTTTTCTTGGGACATGACTGTAAATTCAAGACCTTTATAACAGTTTGTTATATTTATGTCATAACAATATCAGTCTTTAGCTCTGTGGTTAGATGTTGCCAGATACACATTCTTACATGGTGATTAATGATAATTTATTTGATTTTATTTGAACGATGTTATTTAATCAGTTTCAGCTAAGTACTTAGTATCTCTGTCTTGAAACAAGCTGAAATTGCAGTTCAGTAATCTAGCCCAATTTATCAAAGCAGATTGTCATGCTTATGGCACAGTAATGCCCATGTGGAAGTGTGAGATCAAGAGCTCCATAGCACTGCCATGAACACTTGTTTTTTGTGTTTTGCTCTTGGGAGAACCCAAAGCACCAATAGTTACTTATTTTGTTCTTTCCAGGAAAGATTTATTCAAAGTCCATTCCTCTCAGATGAATTACTTATGCACGGAAAATGCATCAAGACACCACTTACAGGTGTCTTTATCACAGGTAGTAGCAAGGGTAGGACATCAACATAGACATATGGATAGCTCATAAAGTAAAATGATGCAAAATTCATGAAATAGAGATTTCATGAAATAAAATGAAAATCATACATATGTTCCTCAGATCACCACTGATTGCTTAATGGAACAATTTTGATTTAAACTTTGTAAGTCTTTGCAGAATACCTGCGTCATTTATAAGTGAAAAAGCACTAATCAGACCTGCCATTCAACCTTAAAAAATTCCTTTCAGTTAGGTAGTTTCTTATCCAAAAATCTTGTGTTTATTATAAAGGTGGTATAATATCTCATTCTTATAAGGCCAGAAAGTAGCAGGTTAGAAAAACAGACAGTAAAATAAGTCTTCAGAAAAAAAAATCACTTTATATTTTGGATGCTGTTTGCTATACTTTCACTAATTGATGTAAAGTTATCATAATATAGGTAGGGGAAGAGTTCTACCTTTGTATTGTTGCACAGTATAAATAGAGGAGATATATAGCTGATAATTCTGTGTGTGATCTAAAAGTTAAATTGACCAGCTAATGTTAATTTTCCTGTGCATTAAAACTCAGTTTTGGGTATGCAAATTGTATTTACCTGTACATATCAAGCATTTCTTTGCTTTTTTTCAATATTACTACAGAATTTCTGCAGCAATGATTTGACACACTATAACCAACAATAGCAATTCTGTAATTTGGGGTAATTACTGTAGAATATTGTTATATTTTATAAGTGTGACACTTCACATCCTGTTTCATTCAGGAAAACTCAGTTTTTCATGTTTAAAAATTAATGTGCTAAAAAGTTAACATGTAAAAATTCAAGTTCAAAGTTACAATTATGCAGATATAGAAATAAATGTGAAAACCTAGGCTTTCATGCCTATAAATTTATGTATATTATATATAACCTGTATACAGTTGCAGTTCAGCATGAACTGTCATATAAAAGGGTAATAAACCCTCAATTTTTTTGGAGATACATCTTATTACTAAGGTAGGGAGTGATAGCTAATTCTGAGAAACAGAAATGTATACAGGGAAGAGTACATGGATCTGAACTGCTACATGCAAGACATCCAGTAGAGTATTACAGAAATGGTCTCATTCTTTGATAAACAACTGTGTTTTATCATGTAATTAGTGGACATCAGCCTAATTATTTTTGGCTGGCTTACACTAGTATGCATAGCTTTATATGCTTCCACTGTTATTTTTATTTTTATTTGCTATTACAACAGTTATTACAGTATTAGTTGTGTTAGAAGGGGATAAGCTGCTTCATCTGGGGATAAATTTTTCAAAAGCAAGTCTAGGATTAAAATACTGACCCCACTACATGTTCTTCTGCCCCAAATGGTTCAAATTCAAATCTCAAATGAGAAATACATATTCTTGCCCTGAGCTGGACTTAATAAAGAAATATTAAAGCAGTGGAATGCTCAGAAGAACATATATTCTCTAAAGATTACAACTAAGTCTTACCTGATTGTTTGCATCTTCAGAGTAAGTCAGGTTGTAAAAAGCACAGCTGTGATTCACCTTTGAGTGCATGTCATGGGATTTAGGTTATCACACTGTCATAGTTAAGTTGATGGACCTTCAGTTAGTCCAAGATAGGTCCTAGGATGTCTTCATATCTAAGACTTTTGTATGTTCATAAGAGAATTCTTGAACACACATTGCTGCTTGCTTTTCCTTACATTTTTTTGTACTTTAAAATACTCTCTATCTTCCCTGCACATATAGCCATGGTATTTCAATCCTTATTTGCTTTTTCAAGCATTAGCATGATGGGGGGTATAAAGAGCTGACGTCAGGTGTTATTTTGCATATCCTTTTTTGATTTCAATCTTGTTCTTTGATTCAGCCATTCTCATTGCTTTATCCAGTTACATCTTTTGAACTTCCGGTTGCCATATAGAAAACTGGGTATCTTGACAAGTTTTTTTCTATGCAGAGTAAATATGCCAATCCTGGGTTAGAAGCAGGATCTATGGTCAGTCTTTATGCAGTATTTAAGCATGCCTTTCCGGAAAGATTATTCTGATGTTAATTTTCTCAGGCTTGCAATGTTAGGCCACTGAAGAGCTGTCAACCATGACTAGTAAATTAAAACCTGTAGACAAATAAGATCTGTTATTTCATATTTTTCAAAATGATGACATGTGTGTGACTAACATATCTATCTTTCCCTCCTCCCCCCAACCTTTCTCAAATCCTGTCATTGACATAGAACTTTGCAATTTTTATGGTTTCATTTCTGTGAACTTTCATGGGATTCTACTATTTATGAAGTGGCAGATATCTCTGGAAGGTTGGGGTTTATGTAATATGTAATAGTAAGAGAAAAGATCTCCAAACATGCAACTTTTCCAGTATGTTTGCCAGAAATTTGCAGATATAGCTAGTAGAAAACTTGAAACATTTTTGATTAAACATATTGTTTGACAAAGACCTGTGTGTATAATATTTCAAAATTGATTCATCATTATGGGCCAAAAAATCATTTAAATTGTCCCAGCGTAATAATCAGGAATAGTACATTAAATAAACTTATTACTGCAACATTAGTAAAAGGAAGCAAAATGTGGCATGTAATAGAATGTGCAAATTCTGTGTGTGTGTATTTTCTAATGACATCTTTGGTAACAGTAATGCAAATAATTCCAGTAATGTGGTCATGCAAATCTCTCAATTTGTTTTACTTTTTATAGTTATATATTATTCATGTTGCATTAGTATATGCAGTGTTTATCTATAATTGTAACAAGCACTTAATCAATTACACTATAACTTCTTGAATCTATAGGCCAACTGTTGCATCTTTAGTTAATATTTTAAAGTCTCCTCTTTTACCATTTTTCCCTGTGTCTTTGATGTTTTGTTTCTTACCCTTCTTGTTTGGGTTCTCTGCGGAATAGCCTCACAATAATCCTGCAGTTTTCTTTTATGACTGAAACTTTGCATTTTAACAGTTGTCTGGAGATAGTTTCTTCCCTGTGAAATATCAGTTTTAATAATGAGAAAAGAAAAATGCCATAAATCTGCACTAACCACATAAAGCTGAAGTCTCTGAGAGACTGATTAACATTGAGACTCTACACAGGTTTTTCAATAATTAGAGGATGTGCTTGCATGGAGCCATGACTGCTCTGGCCTTGATGCCATTTCCCAGGGCAGACAGCAATTATTACAGCCTACAGTACATTTCCTACATTCCCTGTCTCCAGCCACTGAAGATCTTTTAGGAGCAAAGGTCTCTTAATTTTGCACACTCTTGTCATCAGCCTGGATTAGCAACATATTTTGATTATTTTCTTCAGTTGGTATAGAGATAATTGACAGCTGCTTTTCTGCTGCAAAATCTTCTTTCCACCTGAGGTTGGAAAGATCGGGATCATAGCTTTGATTATATTGACGTGGTAGATAACAGTTTTGGCCTTTTCTGCAGGGCATCTAGAACCAAACTATTTCCTCCATCTGTGAGCTTGAGTGCGTAACCTCCACTCAGCACTCGTAAGCTTTGTGCTGTAATAAGTTTATATTTATTTATTGTTCTCAGATTTCTACCACTTCCATGTTTCCAAAATGAATTATTCATACAGGTGAAGGCTCTTTCTTCTATGATACAGTATCTTTACCTTGTATATATATACTCTGTGGGCATTTCAACTAGAGTTTCATTGTATCATAACAGCACAAACTATAAAACTCACCTAATTTAATATTAAAACCCCAAATATATATTTTCTTGTGGCTAGTAAATTAAAAGTTAAGTGGTTAAATTTAAGTGGCTATATTGCTCTTTAATTATACAGGTGAGATCCTGCTGGAGTTGTTAGTAGGACGAAAATGTCCAGAATGCTTTTTGTAACAAAACATTGGATTGGGCTGTATAGGATATGGGAGCCGTTCCTATATCCTGCAGGGTCCGGATCCAACCAGAGGAAATAGCAGATTTTGATAGTATACCTGTATGGGTATGTGATTTCACTCCTAGTCACGTGGCTTACCTCATAATTTTCATCTACATCTAATGTTGTCTGTTCATGCTAAGCCTTTCCACAATGTTATAGTTAACTATAGTAAAATAATTTTTTAAACAAGAAGGGACTGCAAATTCACAAAATCTGCCTCTCAGCCATAACTGACTGTGTGGACACTTTCAATACAAATTCGTATAAATTCAGCAATGTTTCAAGCTGGCATAAACCAGATGTGGAAGGTGAGAATCCATAGCATCGCTTAGTTGTTTTTTATCCCCAGCTGAGTTGCAAACTCCATCATGTGGAATACCTCAGCTCTGTCATATACGTATGTCAAATACAGCTCTTACTTGCTCTCCCTGAGAATACTGGTGAAACTCAGAACTAGAGCCCTGGTTCATGGTTTATACATGTTAGACTTGAACTTTAGCAAGTGCTATGATGTTTTAGATGTGGATGCAAGGAGCGTTAGTGTGGCTTGGATACCATATCAACATATTTATGTAGATTTACCCTAGGCAGGTTAACAGCTGTCGCAAATACCTAACCGTGGGGCTCAATGCAAGCTGGGTGCAATGCAGACTGTAAGAAGAACTGAACAATGAAGAGTGATCTCCAGAAAGAAGAGAGGAATATAACATTATGGATTAGAGAAATGATTAGAAATCCTTTAGAAAAGGAAGTGTATGAAAACTGAAGATAACTTTTCAGAGATAAAGTTACAAAGATTGAAACAGGAGGAGAGAAAGAAAAAACTAACAGATACTGGTAATTCAAAGAAATATAAATGGTTATTGAAAAAAGATGAAGAATTGTGAAGGAAGGTGAAAGATGAAGGTAATAGGTAGAATGTGAAGAAAACAAGGTATAACTAGACATTAGAGGAGGATGATAAGTTATTAAAAGATGTTGAAATAACTTTTGGAGAGAAAATAGAGTAAAAACATTGTCAGGCCAGGTATTGGCTGAAAGAAAAGTGAACATGCAGGGAAATATAACTGAATATCCAGTGGACTGATATCAGTGTTGCTAAGTACAGCATCTGGCAGTTTTGAACTGACTTTTCATTCATAGCTATTTTTGCTAGGATAGGTTTGAGTTATGAGATGGGAATACTGTGATGAAGTATACCTTGTTATTCCTGCATCTATTGCACATGTTAAAGAGATTTTCCATCCAGCACCATTTAAACAGAGAAACATTTTTTTCTGGCATTTTTCTTAAGGGAGAAGAACATAAAGTAATTCCTTTTAGCATATCATCTCAGCCACAGAAAGCATTAATAATAGCGGCTGTGATTTGTACATTTGGGTACCAGGGAGATTGAGCTGTATTAAAGAATCTGCTGATATTTCTGCTTTATCCTTTTCTAAAAGAAAATGGAGGAAAGAAGCAGACTACAAAATGGAGAGGAGTGCTCTTCCTCCACCACTTTAGAAAAAATTGAAACGCTATTGCATCCAACAGAGATAAGAAGAGATATACAGTACTAGGTAAAGAGAGGGCCCCAAAGTAGTATTGCTTGGAGCTGACCTTTCCCATGCAGCATTGCCGGAGTTGAGATAAAGGAGATGCTGATGCTGGAAAGAAGAAATGCTGGCTGAGAAGGAAATTCCAGCAGAGCAGGTAGACTTAAAGGAGGAAAGAGGATAATGAGATTTTTGTTTAAGAATCCCCATGCAAGATATTGCTATGACAAATATTTTTATAAAAAGCTTCATACTACTGTACATTTTAGTAGACTATTTGCTATGGAATATGATCAGTTATGACTGTTAGAGGAATTAAGCAGAAAATTTAAGATGCTGATATTCATAAAGAACATTCCAGTAAACACTCAAACACAATAGCCAGATTTGTAGCCACAAAGCCATGGCTGCTCAGCCCAGTTCTTCAAACCTGGTTTGCCAGGAATAAAGTCAAAGAAACACTACAAGTCTCATTTCTTAGCATACTGTCAGTTGCCAGAGCATCAGAGGAAATCTGACAGTGTGGCAAATGCAGAGTTAGCCTATTTCTTCCAGCCAGAGGTGGGATTAGCTGAGCTGAAGGTGCCTTAGAAAGGTACCAGTCCTGTGACATTGATGAAACCCTTTTAGTCCAAGACCTTGAGTGAGATTCCCCTCTGAACCCCGCTCCAAGGGAAAAGAACTCATACTTCTGCACCCCACACCCTCACTTCGTGCCTCCAAAGGTGTCTCTAAAACATGTGAGTCCCTGTACTATAATTTCTTTTCCCAGGCTTTAAATGTTTTTATAACAACAATTGCAGAAATTGAACCCACAGTTTAACTCAATCTCGCAGAAATGTTCTCCTTATTTAGTCCCTAAATATATTACCTTTTACTCTTATGTTTTATGCCATTTAAATTAGTCCAGCCTTCAGAGTCATTTGCTCCTCTGTTAGCATATTTGGATCCTTCTCTGTATTTAAAACTTCATCTCAGCTTTGACTCAGTTATTCCTAATTGCCAAGACCATTTTTGACTTTATTAAAAATGGTTTATCCCCTCACCAGTACTTCAGGAATTCTATATACAGCCACTTTGTAGCCTGGCTATTTCTCTTTCAATACTATGTCATCATCTACCCGTCAGTAAATTTCTATATGCTTTTTTATACAAGTTCCATTGCAAAAAGTTACTTCTGTGTAGCCTTGCATTAGGTTCTTTTCTAAGGTGCAGATAGAAAATCTTTTTCATTTCCTTTGTCTAGAAAGAACATCAGTTATCATAGGAAAGGCAGATACTAGGTATTCATCTGACATTCATTTCTGTAATTACAAGCAGTGTGCTTTTCTGTGTATATATTCCAGATTCCAGTGACTCATTTCCTTTAAATTAAAAATATGTTTTAATATAACAAATAAGTAATGTTCAGATACATGGGGCTAGATCCTCAGCTAGCATAAAATAGTACTCTGTTAGCTATGCCATTTTTTTGCCAGCTGAGAACGTGGCCTATATGACCTCCTTTTACTTGTTTGAATTTCTGTCACACAACAAACTGAAATTAATTAGATTTTCAGATTTAATCTCTAAATAAATAAAGTCAGAAAAACAAATGTTTCAGAGTTTATGACTGTTAAAGAACGTTCTCATGAGATACAATGCTTTTAGTATCAGAACAGTTCACACTGCATTCCCTTTTAGTTGTTCTGTAATTATGGAAGTCCTGCTTAATAATATACTTCTTAAATAAGGAGTGTTCTAAACGGATTAGTCTCTGTGTGTGTGTGTGTGTGTATGTATATATAGATATGTATGTACATGTGTGTAAATATATATATAAAATAAAGGCATTTTTACATGCACATAATGAGACTGACAGCTCATCACTGTAGTGTGTTACTGTGTTCCAGATTTTAACAGAATTTTAAAGGGAATAAACATTTTTATATGGTTCACAACAACTAATAAATTAGCTTAGTATTCAGCTGGAGAACTATATTTTGCTTTGAAAAGGGGTAGAGACTTTATTATAACTGCTTCAGAGTATAAGCCAGTAGGAAGTGGAAGTGTGAGAGAGAAACACCTAAATGGAAAAATATGTCACAATTCTGCACTGTGAGATGTCTTCTGCCCTTTTACTGGTCAGAGACAGATTACACAAACAAAACATATCTGTTTCAGCCTGATTTGGCAGCTGTTATGTTATATTCTTATGAGGATAAATAAGCTATATTACACAGAAGGTGCAGAAAATGCTTTAGTCAAAAATGATGATATTATATTGTGGTATTTTTAGTACAAAAATTATTAACAAAATATTCGACCATACTCACAACTCCTGCTTTTGTTTCAGGAAAGTGGGATTCCCAGTAGCAAAGACAGTACAGGCATTAAATCTAATTAAGAAGGAGCCACTTTTCCGACTAGACTACTGAATAAGGCGTTCATGGAAGAGTAGTTCCCCTGCTTGATGTGGTCGGATCAGGGGCCGTGTTGGCCATATAAAACCAGAGTGCAGTCTTTCCAGGGACCCCGGGGAAAGGATCGTGCGGATTCTAGCGTGGTGAGAGGGCAGGCTGCACCCTGGCTTCCCGGCTATGGTTTCCAGTGCCAGCTGGGTATTGCTCACCAGGGATGCTGGCACACGCTACACTTCTGTCTTCATTTTGCTGGGTAGACAGCAGCTCTGAAGTTCAAATGTTACGGGATTCCAGGAAGTTTATTTTTTTAAGGCAAAACAGGTAATGATAGAGTTTGATGTTAAAATTGATGAAACAGACTATCTAAATAGAATCTTTCAGAAATAAGGGCAGGAAAGAAAACATTAATACACCAGGGTAAAGCAGCACTCAAGACAGATTGATCAGAGGGATCAGGAAAAGATATAGTTAGAGATGAAGACTGAAGAAATTCTCAAGCTGTTTAGTATCTTTCTGGAAAAACACGTCTGTCATTGACAAGAGTGTTCTAAACACTTACAGAAAAAGGGGTGATCAAGGTCACGTTTGAGACACTAGAAAAACAGCATATTGAAAGTAGTTGAGTTGTTGTCAATAGAACCAGAAAAGCAGATAAAAAGCCAAAAAAGGGAGAAAGGGGGTGGGAGGAGACATTATATTACAGAAACAGCCTGGTTCAGACTTACATTTTTCAAGTATGACATACATTTTGAATTTAGCCCAAAATATACACAAAATATTTCAAAATCATTAATAAAACTTAATGGAAAAGTCTGTTAAATTCCTTCTGCACCAACACCTACAACCACTCTCTCAAAAATTTCACATCTAACAGTGTAGCTTGCACAGATACATTTTCTGTACAAATTCCACGCTGTGTTTGCTCAGTTTACCAGTCAAAACAGGGTTTTGATCATTTCAGCACAGTAGATCCTGTCTAACAGATGCAAAACTGTATTCTTTTGGCTTCAGACATCATTTTCAACAATAGAAAACAAAATTTGGATCCAAGAATGCAGTTTGTTAGTGATGCTGCCAAAAGCACACAGAATACAGTCAGCCTCTTGAAAGCAAGCAACTCCCCAGGCGCTGCTAGTCAACACTTCTCATAACTTTCTGTTTTGTGGCTTCTCAGACACCTTGGACTGCCTGTCTTACACACTGACACTGTGCTGAAGCCAAAGAGCTACTGTTGGACTGCATCACACATGTGGCGACCTTTGATAGCTTCATGTAAGTAGCGGGTGGTGTCCTCTGCTGTACTTGTTTTGTGCTTTGGGCTTTATGAGCAAAGTTGCCCCTCACAATTACAACCAGCACTTTTGTTCCTGCTCTCAGCAGAGATCACTCTTTATTTTAGACTCGCATGGTATGTGGAACATAGACATCTGGAGTGCTTTTCTGAGCTGTCTAAAAACATCCGGGCATGCTGCCCATGATTCGATGCGTGAAGGGTTTTCGTACCTACTAATGCCAACTTGTATTTTTTAAGTATAAGCAGTTCATTTTATACAGGCCTGTCAATAATTTCTAGCAATCTTTTAATAAAATAACAGATGATGAAGAAACAAGTTACAATTTAGTACAACTTCTAAAATGCCTTCTCTAAAATCCTTATTGATAGGCTAGAATAAAAATACTCTAAGTTGGTCAAAAGCAACAGAATGTAAAGAGTTGAAAATATAATCCTGCTTTTTTAAAAGAAATAATATGTCCATATTTAAAATACTATAGTCAGCTTTGACAAGCACATCTGAAAAGGATACGTAAAGAGGGGACTTTTTGGAAGGCAGAGAAAATTATTAAGTATATTATTACTTAATTGTTCCCCACTGTAGCATCTACAATCCTCCAAATTATTTAAAATTATTACTCTTGCTCATCATTTGTAGCATGTTAGAGAAGGAGCTTATTTTTTATTCCTTAAACATATTCTGTTGCCAATTCCCATAATTCTATTGAGTCTTATTTATGTTTACTTGTTAAATATACTAACGATTAAACATGGATGATTTAATGTTTACATTTTATTACTTTAACTATAAAATAAATAATTTAATTTAAAAATTCTTACCTATATGAAGGATTTTTTTCCCTGATCCCTTTGAGCTCTGTAACTCTATGAGCTTTACAACTTTAATTAAGGAAGGATCTCTAACTTCATGCTTTCCAAAACAACACCCTTGAAAAATTTAGTGGACAGCTTCCTAAAGAAACAAAAAGACAAATATTAAGAGGCTGTAATTGTGTGTGTGTGTGTGTGTGTGTGTGTGTGTGTATGTATATATATGTGTACATAATCATAGCTTTAATTGATTTCTTTACTGCTTAGATTTATGATACTGTGCTTTTGAAAGAGAGGGAATTTTTCCTGAAAGAAAGCTCCAACAGGGGAGATAATAATTTTATTGAATTCATAGAGGTTCAGTATTTATTTCTGTTGTTTGTGACATTAATTTCATAACACGTGTGTGTATATCAGTTGGGTACTCAACCCTTTCTTTTGCTTAAGAATTTCATAGTTTTAAGGGAAACAGTTATTGGTGAGATCATTATCACAGAAGAAAAGGAGATTTTCCTTCGTAGCTATAGTCATTCACACAAGTAGCTATGGCCACCTGACCACACAGACATTTTCTAATCCATTTGAAATTGTTTACACCAGATTTCTTGATAATGTTTTGTCAGTAATTGCTCTGTAATTATTTTCTTTAAAGTTTTTAAATGTAAGGACTCTTACCTCTAACTGGCCACCAAGGTCACACATCTTTTTGTTCCCTGAGAGGATCAGTCTAATCTTTTGAACTGGATTTCTAATGTGAATATTTGTATTTTAGAGTTTCAGACCATTGTAGTATTTATTATTTATGCAAATGCTCCTGCCAGTTTTTTTCTCTTTTAGAATATTCATAGAAGATTAATACAAATACATGTGAATAGAGTCAAAGTATTGCTTTTAAATTTAATCCATATTTGTGGATTTATCTTTGATTCTGTTCTCAGCTCTAAGTTAAATTAGATTGTTTTCAAAGATATTTAGAGAATGTTTCTTCTTGCCTTAGACCCTCATTTGATTTTGGTATCAGTAACATTCTGACCTTTCTGTGTTAAAATAATAGCTGAAGAAAAATCCTTTTACCAAATTACAGAAATTTGTCTTGCTCAAGAAATCCATGCAGAGTTTCTGCACTGTGTCACATTTTGTTTTAGTTCCCTGAGCAGCACATTTACAAAACTTTGCAGTTTTGTATTCTTAAGAGCAGGAAGGATTGGACAGACACACTGGGCATTCATCTTTTTTTTATCAGGAGACTAGCACTACGTATGTAGTCATCCTGTGCTCTGTGGCCCTCTCCCTGGAAGTCCATCTGCAGGTCTGTGCATGATCATCTAGATGACTGAGGGTATGGAACAGCTTCTGTAAGAGGAGGATTACATAAATTACAACTATTCAGCCTGGGAAAGAGTTGACTAAAAGAAGAAAGGCTGAAGGTCTGTCTAATCATTACTAGTATGAAGAAGGTGGTCAAGGAATGACTGTTCATTGTCTCTTCCAGAACAAAAAGTTGGGAAAGAAGAATTTCTTGCTAACACTAGATGTAATCCCCTGCATATTTCATAGTGTTTGGCCTCAAACAAACCACTTGCCTTCATGGTGTTTTTCATAATGCTGTTATTCAGTACTATTTTCAAACAGTAAAGTTTTCCTTGAAGCCTTAGCTGATGCGATCATGTGATAATAGCTCAGGTTTCTTTATAAAGGGTGGAGGGAAAGCAAAAATTTTTAAAAAATTTCTGATACACTGATAGTGGCTAGTTTAGTTTACAAACTTTACTATGATTTAAAAAGATAAAAAACCCAACATAATTAATTTTTAAAATTCTCATAAATTTGGGGATATTTTTGTAAGATTCCTTTTTGGCCCTACTGCAGTTCCCATACAGAAATTTATTTTCAAAGGATTAAGTTGTAATTATAGACAGACATGAAACATTCAAATCAAGACGAACCCTGACAGACTCCATTGGACTCATCACTGTATGTTGTTACACAGTAGCACAGCATCACCTGAATTTTTTTTCACATGATTTGCTTGAGTGATAAGAATATAAAGTGTGTGTAAAATCAGTACCCCATCCTTCTTAAGGGAATCATATGTACATAAATATTTTGTGCAATTTTCCTGTGCTATTTTTGGAGCACCCCAACTTTATATGAGCTTAATTGCGTTGTTTTATTATTTGCATTCTATTTTGTTATTTAGTAAGCTCCTAGTTAGCATAAGAAATAATGAGAGGGCTTTCAGAATGCATATTAATGCAGGAGCTTCTCCTCTCTGGCTGACATTTCCTATAGACCTACTGTACAAGTGTCATTTGGGAAAATAATATTTGTCACAAATGTATTAGCATGAGGAGTAAAGTAAAAAAAAAATTTAAACAAAACCAAGTTATTATGTATTTTTCTCTTTTTTTAATGGAAGAGATATATATTTCACACCATTGCTAATATTGCACAAATCATGGTACAGACCACTTCATTTCTGACCGCGCTGGCAGTATGCGGCCAGAGCTTTGACAGAACTGGCAGTGTGAAGGGTCATCTAATACTATGCAATTCTGTTTGAGCCTGGAGATTTGAAAGGAGGACCAGCCATGAAATATAAGGTCTTTTCCCATGCTCCGTCATCTCACTGAGAGAGTTTAAATAAAACATTGGGGGAGCAAAACAAGTTGAGACTTCTTTGGAGATGGTAAGGAGCAAACCAAGTAAACAAAGAATCACTGCTTTGGCACTGGGGGGGCACACGCCTGCCAGTCTGCCTGAGCACTGCGAAACGACTGATAGACTATACAGGTATCCTTATGGCAAATACTCTTAAGAAGTAACTTTAACTAAAATGTTTATTTTTATACCTGGCAAATCATGTAACACTGTATATTGTCACAACAGTGTTTTACACCAAATCCACCAGCTGCCGTCTCTTCAAACTCCCACCTCAGTCCTCAGCTTTCCCTCTACCATCAGTGGAACAGAATTGTCTAGAAATCAAGGCACTATTGCCAGTCCAGCTTTTTCTACTGAGGTTATCACAGATAAGAACTTTTCCTAAGTCAGATATGTTTTCTGGTGCATTTGACAGAATTTGTTAGCCTAGCACAAAATATAAATGTTGCTGCATCCCAAGTCACAGTGGAATCAAAATTTTACAGTGATTAAGGTTTCCACAGCCAAAAGAGAAATGCCACAAATTCATGTCTTTCTAGGGCAAATTACTGCTATACAAAATGAACACAAATTATTTTACTTTGAACAGAGATGATCCACTTGCATAGAAGTAATTCTACTTTCAAAATAGCCCAGTCAGACACTACTGACTTAGCGCTGTTGCCAGGAAAATACTTTTCTTCTCTCTCATCTCTTTCTCTTGCTTTTAGTACTCCCCCTTTTCCTTCCTGTGCCCTGCTTTTGATCCGAGAAGTTCCTCAGCTGGAAGGACCTCGCCTCCGGTCTGATGTTTCAAAAGCTTGCCTGGCCTCAGCCAGATGGGTGGGCGCACTGTGAAGCAGCCCTGCCACTTGCAGTGGGCTCACTGGCAGCAGGTTGGGTGCCACTGGACCTTGTTTCATTGCTAACCCAGAGATGAAACAGTGTCCACCGGAGCCCAGGCTTCCACTAATCTCTTTCCATCCAAACAGAGTGCTTAACCTATACAGCCACCTGAATGACAAGGCCCTTTATGTTTAGCACCTTCTCTGGATAGTTTAATATGAAGTAATTCCATTAATGTTTCATACTCTTGTTTCATTAATTTTTTGAAGGAAGAATGTATTATTAAATGTTCAGTCCCTTCTCTCTTATCAGTTCAATTAAGGTACAGGAGGTACATTCACAAAGATATCCTCCAGCAAAACCAGAATTAACATCTGATATTTTGAGGATGAAAAAGTCTAGCAAAACCATAAAAATAAAAGGTTTTCAAGCTCCTGTTATGTATAACACACAGGGTGTGCAAAGAAGTGCAAGTAGTATTCATCATATTAAAAAGAATTGTTTCTGGTCGTTGTAATTTTTTTGTTTTTCTTTTTACGAAAGGAATTTCATAAATGATGGGGAGGCATGTGAAGGATTTAGAAATGTAAACAACAAGTCATTGGAAAAAAGAAAAAGACTGACACAGTTAAAAGATATAAACTTCAGAATTAAGGATGCAGAGAAACTTTAATTCTGTCCTTTTCTTTCCCCCGTCAACTTCTATCTACATCACTGAGCACACATTATGCTATTTTGAATATCCATTAGGAATCTTACATCCTGCATGCTATCACACTATATATTGAGAGTCATCTATTAATTATAATTAAGCTGTACAATTAAGTATAATTTCACTGATGAATTTATCAATCAAGTCCTTGAGTTTTCTTATGGTAGTTTTGAAATGTCTATAGATTTCCAAATATACCTGAGTATACACAGATAACATTTGAATGGTTTCATTTCATGTGTATAAATAATACTTGTGTGGATGATAATCTGTGAAGGTTTGATACCTTAAATCCAGGTGGTCAGTGATTTTTGGCACTACTTACGGTTACCCGATTAGCTATAACAGCATAAGCAGAAGGCCAGGAAAAATTCTTCTGACTTTAAATTTCTCTTAAAGGTAATAGTTGAAGTTTAAAAAGTAGATAACAGAGTTGAATAACTGAGGACAAAACAGTAGATAACTGGGCTGAGTAATTACGGAAATTTCAAAATCTTTGCCTTGGTGAGCTACAGACTAATCAAATGTACAGTTGTGTTAAAAAAAAGAAAAAAATGGAAGGGAAAAGTAGTATAAGATGTAATGATGTGATGCTGAGATTTAGGGTTTTTTTTCCTCATCACAGTGATTTCCAAGTATTTGTTTATATGTCCCTTTTAGCTGCAAAGAATATAGGCAGATGAGTGTGCAAAACATTTAATTCTCTTTGTGTACTTGCTTTCCTAGAGAATTTGGGAATTTGGTACAGACTTCTGTTCCCAGAGAAGTAAAAGACCATGCAATCTAAAATCAATTCTGAGTCAGGCTAACTTTGCCTTGTTCGAATACTAAAAAACCAGTACATCCTTTTGCTTTTGTTTTGGCTGGCCCAAAATTCCTCTTTAGCTTTATTCATGCAAAACCATTAATCACAGTGAGTTGTGTAAGACAGACTTAACCCTTTATGTGTAGTCGAGATAGGCAGTGTTCTTCTCACCCACATACTGAGTTAGGTTCTTCAAAATCTCTTCTTGTGCAAGGGTGAGGTTTTAGTAAAGCATCTAGCAGATTTTTTCAGAACATTTCAGATTGTCAAAACTATGGCAAAAAAATTAAAACTTTTTTTTTGATCAGAAATCTCTTACTGTGCAGAAGAGGGTTTTCTGGCAAGTAGAATAATTGGTTTAACATTCATGACGGAAATGTGACATAAACTATCCTCTTTAAATAGATACCTTTCTTGACTAGGAGAAAAACTCACATCAAGTCTGTGTGACAGGGTCTTCTTTTTCAAGGATAGTCAGTCTCCTCTGCTTCCCATGACTTCTTTTGTCTCTGCTCTCAAAGCATAAGCCCTTCTCTCCACTTCCTGGCAGCTTGCTTTATCTCCTTCACATTTCCCCCAAATTATATTAAAATTCTAATTTTGCTGCCTAATCTTGTTGAATTTCTGTCATTTTAAATGCTGCTTATTACCACTATTTATTTACTTAAGATATCATATGACTGACTTCATCCTATGACTGCACCCACACTGTGTTTCAAACTTACGCCATTTGTCTATACCTATTTTTTTTAATTGCGAGACACAGTTTGTTCTGTCCACCATAATTCAACTAGCTTGATAGTTACATGATACAATCAGAATGAACAGCCCACGTCAGCAAGAGAATGCAATTTTAAAACATTGGTAATTCTGTAGAACGATAGTCTTTTGGATGTGGTGGTTCCAAAACTGCCAGGAACGTGGTTCTCCCCATGGTGGGCAGTAGAGTGGCCTGAACTGGGACCAGACAGCAAAGAGAGGCGCTCCACGAGCACCCTAACAACAGCAAGGTCCATGCAGAAGCCAGCTTCGCTGATCAAAGTCTTACTGCACGTACTGCAGCTGGGTGGTGGTGCCAGCAGCTCGAGTGTCTCACACGTGCTGTGTGTGGACTGAATAATTCTGTCCCAACCAACCCTCACATCAGCCTCCTGCGCAAAGGTGACTCATGTGGGATTGTGCCATCTACAGCCTTTCACCAAAGCTTTGAAGGAGGTTGTCAGAGTTCCCCAGAATTGCTTCCTTCCATTCGCGTAGGGACTCCAGAAACATCGAATTCTCGACAGTTGCTCCCATTTCTCTGCACATTATGCACGGTTCCTTTCTCTCTCATGCCTTCATCCTACATAGCACAAGTAAAGATGAAGAGTATTTTGTTTTTTTTTTTCTTTTTTTTTAATATGGTGTGCCTAATGAGAGCATATATTCCTGTGTGTATGTTTTAGAGTGTTCTGTAATGCCAGTCATTCCTTTGACTTTATTGCTGTGCTCAGGAAGAAGTTTCTGATTAATGAATCTTTTTACCCATGCAGTCAAGCAAAAAACTAAGAGATACCATTTAAATCTAGTGAGTTGCAGAGGCAGGCACAGGAATCAGCATAGCATAAGTTGTTCATGTGTTTGACTGATTTATGGCTTACTACACAGTGAAAACAGTGAAGGAATATTCTTGCTTTACCTTTTAACAGAGCACTGTGTCATAGAATATTTTCATCTACTGAAAATATTATTTTTATGAATATGGATAAAGCATGTATATTTCCAAAAAAAACACCTGCATAAGCATATGCATCAATGACATAATCGGAAGCACTTATGAAACCATGTATTAACTCGGTAAAATACAAAATGAAAACTGTATATTAATTGTTTTATATGCGCTCCTGTGCTTATATTTTATTAACTTTTTAATATTGTCATGTATCATGCTAACCTGTGATATTCTTCTAAATAAGTTACTATTTTTGCTTAGCTTGTGAAAATAAATGAACATTTCAGACTAGTAGTTTGATTTTGAGGAAAGCACATAATGTTTTTTCTTGTATTCCCTGATTCTTTCAAGGGCATTATATCATATCATAAAGCTGATGATTCTGTCAGATGAAGCTGCAGATCACTTTGAACTTTACATGCTATCTAAAGACTTTTAAATTTATTAATATTATCACCACCAAACCCTAACAACATTTGGAATAATAAGACAGCCAATAACCTTTTTTTTTTCTGAATGTTTCTGTTACAAAGTACCGCAATGACATAATCCTCCTCTGCCTCATTCCCTTCCCTGACTAGAATTTTATCCGAGTACAAATGTTAGGAAACTCAGTGAAAATACAGTTTAATGCAGCCAGTTAAATTGCCTGAGAGGAAACAGTGAATACAGCTTTTCTAAAGCCTTTCCCCTGAGGCCATTAACTAAGAAACTGGTCACTAACTGCTGGTAACAAACCATTTTGGAGGGATTATTGCTATTACCAATATGCAGTGGTTTATGGCTACATTTTGTTCAAGACATTAGGAACTGTAACATGGATGGGCCCACAGTACTGGAAAAATCATTCTTTTCCCTTGTGATTAACAACAGTTTTTCCTCCAGTCTTGTGTGTGCATAGTGGTTTCATTATTTGTCATAGCTCTCAATGCTGTAAAATAGGCTGTTCATAATGGCCAGGATTCAAATGAAAAGAGTGAAACTCTAGTACAGACTTCTGGGAAAGCATGATTCATCTAGAAACCACACATTTACTAGGTTTTAGCTATTTCCAAGAATTTTAGCTGCCATTGAGAGCTGGTTGACAGAACAATCCAGAGCAGCTTTCCTTTCCTGTGATGAGCTGTTGCTCGGTGGAGGCATCAGCCTTGCTGAAAAAATAAACAAGGTTATACTATTCATTTTATATAACAATGTATTGTGAGATTAGATGCAAGAATGGGTTTTTGATCAGGATGTTTCTAGCACACTACAGCTAGTACAGCTAATTTGCAAATTATTACACTTTACATAATCTCTAGTATTAACAAGAGTAGATCAGCCTTAGTCATACTGGAAAGTGCAGAATCCTAGAAAGTTCAGCACTCTAATTAGGAAAAGTTCTGTGGAGCTCCCCAAATCTTGTTTTTGTTCTTTTTTGAAGGAACTAATATCATCTAAGAAGATATTTTGACAGTTTTGTTATATAAATGATATTGTTGAGTTAGAATACAGATTACAAATATGTTACTTGCACGGGAAACATGTTTTTCACTCTATTCTATTCACCCCCATCTTTTAATTAAAAAAAAAAAACATAGATCAGAACATATCATTAGCTATGCTTCTTAGTGAACTTGACTTTTCTCAAGAAATTTACATCTTTCTCTCATTTTCTGTTAAGGTTTCTTACCCTGTTTTCTCACCTAAAGAATTATAATGAGGTAGAGTGAATGAGATCTATGGGGAAAGCAGTGGACCTAGAGACTAAAGGTAAAAGGATGATTGATGGTATGAAATTACCATAAAAGTACAATCAGGATCAGATTTTAAAATGAATTTTTAAGCAGCCTAAGAGATACTCTTTGATATGTAGTCGGGTGGAATGGATAATGTCTCATTCAGTGGATAAAGTTTCTCACTGTGTGAGTTGAGCTTTTTCTGATCTTTCTGACTGGGAGTAAAATGGAACCAAAGCTTGAAGTGGTTTTTAATGCTGAAAATATCAAACACAATATTCTTAATGTCAAAACCTAGGCATAGCAGGTGAGAAAAGGAAAATAAATATAAAGAAAATTATAGTGTTGGTATTATTATATCAGATAAAGATGCTATCTTGTCTTCTAAGCATCCTCTTGATCTATAAAAATATTTTAAACATAAGTGAAGAAAGGGTCAGATCCTTATGTTGATATGAAAAAACACAGATCTTTGAATAGCTTAAGATTTAAATATTTGTGAGTTTGTTAAAAAAATCAGCAAAGCCCACCAATATATTAAAATACAAGACAATTACTATAATTTTTGTCTGTTTGAGCAAAACATGATATAAAATAGTCTTGTGATTCCCATGTATCAAAAAACAATTTACATTGCTTCTGTGTTCAGTAGGTCAATTAAAAACACAGTTTAGCAGGTATTTAAGAGTGTGAGCTATTCTGTGAAACTATTCCTGTATAATTGCATAAAATATTAAAATAAAATCAGACAAGTTTTAAGTGGAAATCAGAACATTTTTATTCTTCTAATTTAGTACATTTATATGAAGCAAGTAATTGGCTCTCTAGGATTCATGTTAGAAATGATTATGTTATTGACAGTCTTTTTATTTTAATAAAACTCTTTCAGTTGTGAATTCTTATTTTTTCTCCCACTACTTTTTGTTTTTATTTATTTAATCTAGGGGATTAAAATATGATGGAAATATATTTTAAAATAGTATGGATTTTTTGTATGCTAATTCATTTTTCTTTCAAGTCAAAGGAATTTTATAATTAATTTACTTTTTACTATATATGCTATAAAGAAGAATGTGTATATCATTTATAGTATAACCTAATAGGATTCCACTTATTGTATGGATCTATATTTTGTGGCTGTGTATTGTGATATTAAAATTACAGACAATATTTTAAAATAGTTTAACATTATAAAAAATCCTAAAATTTCCAACAGCTGCTTTTTATGACAGTTTTCATTTTTTTCCCTCCTACTGACAGTTCCCATAATGACTTTAATCATATAGTCTGGAAATGGAGCAGGTTACTGAACAGCAACAAACTCACTGGTCAATGTCGGTGTCACTTTTCTGGGAGCAGGACTTTTTGAGCATCAAGGAACTAATTTTAACAGCCTGCTGGAAGAGTGTTAAGTGCATTAACTCCCTGTCAATCACATTTTTAGCATGCTGGCCAAATTATTATTATTTGGCTCGAGCCATTCTATTGAAACTTATTTGTATGGTATTCTTATCTGTGTACCTTCTGTGACTAATGATGATTGTTTATGGAGAGGTGCCTGTCCAATTATTTTTGAAGGAACACAAGAATGCCGAATGACTGGAAGCATCAGGTTTTTGCCAGAGAATGCCTCAGGTAAGAGGAGAATGGCTAGAGGCTATGAGGAATCACAAGAGACAAGTCAGAGTCGTAAATTGGGAAACTGACATATCTCATCTAATATACTTGCTAACTAGGCCTTTAAAAACCTTGACATTTAACGAAGTTTGTGGAAAAGTTATAGATTTTGTCCTTTTCTATTGGCTATAACTCATTAATATGCTGAACTGAGGTATTTATAATCATTACCAACATTAGCAGACTAGCATATGGGATCATTTAGAGATGCAGTTAAGCACCTAACAACTGCTCGGTTGTTTATGTAGGTTGTGCCTTTTTCAAAGTCAAGTCAGTCAAAAATGATATTGCAAGTTATTTACCCTTTTGGTACTTCAGTGTGTGAAATGGGATGAAAGGATACTGTTATTCAGCTGAGGCATTTAAATAATGCTTTGGAAGTCAAGGCCCGCTTAGAACAGACTGCAGTCTTTACTGGAAAACGGAAATTTCTGATGGTTTCAGGAAAAAAAGATAGCATAAAAACAACCTTTGCAGTGAATGCAGCCTATTTACTCAAATTGATTTAAATACATTAGGGACTTAATGGCAAAATAAACTTTGTCTTTATCCATTAACATTTCAAGGATGAGATACACTGTGTAATTAAATACTTTTTCTGTCCTGATTCTGACCCTGTTTATGCAGATTTTAATATGGGTGAACAAATCTAATTTCTGTTTAGAAAAAAAAACAAGCCACAGAATTCTGTGAAATGAACAAAAGGAACTTACTGCAATAAGAAGAGTGGAGAGGATTACAAAAAAGGTAGGAGGAGACACTATAGAACAAGCTGTATAAGACCGTAAGCTCTAATTTTTGAATAGCTTTCCTATGTGAAGAATTAATTCAAAACAACATAATGTGCAAGCAAGCATTTTTACACTTAGGAATTGCTATAATTATTCCAAAAAGCGGTGAAAATGTGGAGGGAGCTCTTCAGTGAGGGGAGAAAAGCTATTAGGGATTGTTTTCCCAGGGTAGGAAACTGCAATTCAGTAGGAAATGGCATTTTGACAACTACTTTGTATTTCCACCTGAAATGGAGCCTTGCTAATTTAGTGGAACTGGAAAACAGTTAATTGAGACAAAAGCCCCTCCTTAATCTTACCTGCGAGCAACTGTATTGAATAATATAGGATTTGAGTTAACTCTTCTATCACTAAGAATTTATTAGTTTTATCAAATATACTTTCGAACATGAATAAATTATACTGTAACATATTACAGTAGGAGAGAAAATGACTACTACTGTTCAGGTTGTGTGACGTTTTCCATGCTACCCCCATTTTCAGCAGCTTAGAATTTTCTGAAAACTCCTGGCTGCCAGGTTGAAGTTTTCTTAGTTTAGGTCTCTGTTGAATGAAAATCATTTTTGGGAAGCTTGCAACGTGAAACGGAACTATGGTTCCATTATTTCTAGATACACATGAATAAAAACACAACAGTCCATTAAGCAAACATTCTTGTATTTTCTGCACGATCCTGTCATCCAGATGGAGGGCGAAAGAGGGATCTTGAAAATATAAGTTACTATAAGAACAGTCATCACTGAGTAAAAAATATGTTGGAATGCTTTAGAAAAAAAATTAACACTGGAGATTTTGAAAGTCCCAATCCAACAATGTGCAGAACGTTTTGTGTGAACTTGTGGACTGCAAATGAGTAATTGCATCTCGACATTTGAGTATCTTAATTACTTTTGAAAACAATGAAAATCTTAGCAGAACTTCCATTTTTTGTCCAGTGTACTGTCATATTCCCCAAGCTCTTTGTCCTTAGGAAAGTTTCTTCAATGCATGTTTAGCACATTTTCCATGTGATAATCACACAAGCTTGTTCAATATAGTGTTCTTTAACTGATCACTTATGATCAATTATTACTTGGCGATAACCTGGCTGTTCTGAGATTGCTCAAGATTATAAGGCTGCAGTAAGCAGAGAAATAAGTAAGCAAGTAAGACTGTAGATGTAGTGAAATTAAATCACAATGCTTCAGTAGGTATAGCCTCCTTGAAATGCTACAGATGCAATTCTGTCATGAATCTAACCTTTCAGAGGGCCAAGCTGAGGGGGCATGTTAATTTTCTTCTGATTACACTGGAAGGCATTACCTAATTAATTAAAAAAATCAGTTTAAGCCACCTTGAAAAGACATTTGTCCTTGGAAAAATAAAATGAGAATCTGGCTTTTCAAATTGTTGCTCCCACCCTCTTCAGTTGAGGAATTCAGTTCCACGAGTATTCTGGCAAGAATGTTCACAGAAGTAATAGACTCTTAAATGTTAGCATTTACACCAGAAACTTGACTACAAATTATTCCCATCCAGTGAAGTAAACATATAATATCACTCAATGTCCATAGAAAAACAGTAAAATATTTTAACAAATTGCTTGCAGGTAATCTGCAGGACAAGAATGACTGGAAAAACGATTTAGTATGCAAGTGCTTTAGATAAGAAAGGGAATAATTCCTATCTCAAGAGATTGCAAGCTAGACAGGCAGTCAAGGCAAAAGAAAGGCAAAACATGCATCAACATTTGACTATATGTAGGTATTTGTGTGTGTCACTGGTAATTAGTGTTCCCTTTAAACTTCTTTTTCTGAACAGAACCATGAGAGTTATGTGAAGACAACTGTGAAACCTTTAGGCAATATGTTTTTCCCAATCTACAGATATATTTCCTTTAAAGAACAATAATTTTACAACGATGAGCAATGTATAGCAATAAATATACAACATAGAGGCCTCTCATTTCTGCTGTACTAGTCTCTGCCTCTAAATACTCTTAAAGGACCATGGCAGATCTCACAACTTGTTCCCCCCTCTTTCCATCAGAGAATATTTTTCCTATTACTAGTACCTCAATATGAAGAACTCTTTGTTCTTGTTCAGTATAATTCCTTCATCTTCTCCTTGGTCATGCAGGCAGCTGGAAATGACAGGTATCCCAGAGATCATCTGCTTCTGTTTCTATCATTGTAATAACATGTCATCATTCTTCATAGACCTCCCCTAATTCCTGATTAAATCTTTCCACATATTATTCTCCTTTGCTGAGCTCAAAATTAATCCTATCATTTTATTTTGGTGTCATTCAGTTGGTATTTTTTTCTCCTTCCTTGTCTTGTTAGCTTATAGCATTGTCTTTTGGTAGATGTTCAGAGTCAAAAATTCTCTGAAAACAAAAGCTCTAGGCATTGTCACTGTGGTGCACCTGTGGTGCTCTTCTCTTACTCATTGGTAAACTTAACTTCTTTTTGCCAATAGCGACATGACTGACATAATCAGTCACTCCCTGAAAATCCTTTGGTCATGCAGATACCATGAATATTTGTGGAGGGGCTCTACAGAATCTGCTGCCCCAGACAGGCATGCAACTGGACAGAGGAGGAAAGGGTGCAGATTGCCTCAGCTGCCTGCACCAGCACTTGTACGACAGACTGACCTGGCAGACTTTTGGGTTTTCTTTGCTCCAAGTGCAGCAAGGCTGCTTTATCATACAAACTCCATGACAATTCTGTGATATTGAGCTGTGGAGATGGGGTCATTCATTCAAATAAAATAACTAGATAAAAGTGAATAAGGGAAATATCGACTACAGTCACTGGACGAGATGATGTTGAAGGGAGCACATCTTCCCTCCAGAATGAAAAAAGGCTGAGGAAGAGTTGTTTTCTTTCCTTCCTAAGAGAATTGGACCATGCTTAATGAATAAATTTGGACTACAGATTGGTAAAATTGTTTCATTTAAAATTCTAAATTTAATCTCCCTTTTTGCACTTATAAAGCAAATGTACTAACAGGAAAGGGGAAAAACACAATAATCCAGCTCCTATTTATTCTTTGCATTTGATTTGATTTTGTAAAATACCTTTCTGTAAATGTGAGTGGATTGTTACATCTTTCCATGTGAAGTTACCTGAACCACGCTACACCAAGTTAAAAATGACTTTTTATTCTGGGTCTAAACTTGCAGTTAGCCTTTTCTACCATGCCGTAGGCTAAAGCCTCAAATCTCAACATACCAAAATTGTAGCTCCAGCCCCAAGTTTTGTTGCTTAGATAGTATATCTATTATATAACAGCTCTTTTATCCTGTTTTCTATTAGTTAATTGATAGGAATAAGTGAGTAGAAGTTAATTATTTGTAGCAATACCAGCAGTAAATTTAAAAAGAGATATGAAATATTTTTGCCTCAGTTTGAGGTACAGGTTGTTATTGTGAAGGTCAGTGAAGTTAGCAAAGAAAGTTAATACAAGATGCATACAGTCTATGAGCTTAATTTGTAAGAGTGTTTTCTGGAAAGGTGTATGTCTCAGTCTTCCACTAGAAAGTATTGTGAATAAAACAGCAGCTCTGTAGATTCAAACCCTACAAGTGTCTAAGTGCTCTAAATGTGTTGGGCTGCCCATGTTGTTTTCAGATTGACTGTTCTGTTCAGCGTGCAGGCTCAGCACTGTGCATGTAACAGCTGCTGACTTCAATGGGGCCTTTAATCCTACACATAAGTATATCTCTTTCTGTTTTACAATTCCAAAATTTATTTAATCAGATCTGAGATATGTGCATCATCGGACATGAATAGAATAATTTTAGAGAAGGAACTGGAAAAGTACTTGGAACATTCATTCATTCATTGTATTTTTTATTAAAACAATACTTATGGATATACTTTAATGCTTCCATTTTCATTTTCCTGTCTTATTACAGTTTATGAGAAGCGAACAACAGGATGTAACCTCTTCTGTATAGATCTTCCTTACTTCTGTCATATACCAATATTTAAGAGTGAGGAATCAACAGCCATGATGCCCCTTGTGCCTTTGTGACCGCCTCACTAACCTCCATGCATACAGAAGTAGAGCTGTGGGTTGTGCATGGGAGAATGGGGGAGATGGTGCTCAAGGCTGGATTAGGCTCTGACTCCTATCTCATTCCCCAACAGTGTCATTCTTGTACCACTGTGCTGTCTCTTTCAGTATTTTGGATAGTAAAAGAAGGAGAATCATGGAGCAAAAGCCTTTTTTTGGCCAGGTGAAGCCTCAGGACTGTGAATCTGGTGCAGGGAAAAGTTCTGGGAGATCTGTATAAAGGTAGGAACAGGCAGTGCTGCAGGTTCAGGGATGGAATTAGGGCTGAGATGGAAGATGCGAAGGAAAAGCATTGAGAATTAGAAGACAAAGCCTTTGGACTGGCCAACAAAATAAAAAGAAGTATTTTGTAGTAAAGAGTCTAGGCAGAAGCAACAGATAACCGAACAAATCTTTCCCCATAGCAAATTTCTGTGATCTCATGTTCTGGATAGTTTGTTCAGATACATTATACATATGACAGTTATTATTATATGGCTCGATCTTGACCTACTTGAGTCAGTGAGCACTTTTGCTTGAATCAGTTGAAGTATGTGAAAATTCGTATATATTACCTAATGAATTAGCTCTAATTATTTCTTAATGCTCCCTAATACTTTCAGGACAGTTTCAGTCTGTATTGGTGTAATATATTGAAGAAAAGTAAGTAAACAGTGAAAAAGTTGAAGTTAAACTAAAAAGTTCCTTCTAAATACTTAGCTGTGGAACCTCTCAGAAATATCAACAAGTTACAACCTTTTATCTTCTACAGCAGTTTATATTTTCTATATATTAAAAACATAAAACAGTATTTCTGTTAAGCAGCTAATACCATATATTAAACAAATTTGTATCTGAATTATCTCATAATATGTGGTCCTTACTTAAGGAATCAACGTGACCTAGCAGCAGGAGCATCAAATTTGGCTCTTTTCCTGACTCTGTCACCAGTTTGCAGGACAATCTTGTGTTAATCACGTAATATTCAGTACCTAATTTTCTCATCTATAAGACTGGGTAACAACTTTCACTTTATCTGTAAACAAATAAAAACACTTGAGAGAAATAGATGTTATTATTTTTAATGGGATCAATTGCCTGAATCCCAAGATACTTACTAAGGCTTGGGAACATCTTTCACTAGATGAATGAGGCCACCAGACTAGATGGAACTCATAAGTCCATCTGAATGGGACTATTAACTTGATCTATTTATTTTATATTCTCTCTTCCTTCTATAACGGTACATCTGGTACTGCTGTGCTTTAGAAATTTAGACCTGGGAATTTTAAGTACTTATGTTGAACATAATTGTTTATAAATAACACACAAATGTCTTTGCAATGTCCAAAAAGAGAAACATCCAACTCCCCGTTTTTCTTCTCCAGGCAAATCTTTATCTCAGTGCATTCTTGGTACATGTGCAAGTAATCCGTCTGGTTTACAAGGGGGTTCATCCTCTAATTTTACTGGTTAAAACAGTTTTAATAGCCTTTCTTTTTGAAAGTAACTCTGGAACTCTGACATCTCCATTAGCTTCACGTCCATTTTACTGAATTGATGTTCTTTCAGCAGCCTGTTAAGTTCCCTCTCCTTTCACTCTTTCATTGCTAATAAAGAGAGCCCCAAGAGCCACTTTAGCTATGTCCCAAATTCTATCTTTAGTTGCATCAACAGTATTATTTAGATCAAAGTAACACTTAATTACTTGTGCAATTTTATTTTTATCAACAATTAAGTGATTCTTAAAAAGGCAGTTGTTATGTCTTCACAACTTTCCTCCACTGGTGTATCTGTTGTCTTTGAGATACAGTTACCTGATATTCAGTATACCTGGCTCTATGAGGTAGCATTTATTTTCACTATTGACTAAGAGTAAATGACTTCTCCGAAAAGAATTGTAAGGAACATGCATCATTTTTTTTCCCTAGCAGGGGTTACCAGGAGTAGTATCAGAGAAAGGGTATTTAATACCTACAAAAATTGCTTACGCATTGCAGGTTTAATTGCAACAATCTTCTCCAACAGTAATATTGGTAATTGAAATCTTCTTATTAACTAGTCCTCTCTGAATTCAGATAAGTTAGCATAAAATGCTGAAAGACCAATGTGTAGTTCATATTAAAGAGCACAGATTAGCTCTAGGAAAGCAGCTGGTCTCAGTTTTTCTTTACAGAGTTATATTTACCAGTCACACTCTTTAAAAACTATTATTTTTGTAAGTCTTATGTAAAGCTTAGAACTTTTTTCCTCAACTTTACATTCTTCTAAAGCTCCTCCCTCAAAAAAAAAGGTTATTTCCACCTCAATGCTATCAAGAATGGATAATAAACCATCTGTTACTTAGCCCTTTCTCAGGATCTCCAACAGTTGGCTGACCCAAAGAAGGAAGACTGTTTTTAAAGCACATACTTTAGCTCTGATTATCAGGCTCATTAGCAACTTACATAACTTTAGTTTCACCAGCATCAATGTGTGCGAAGTAGGAATGCATTGTTATCCCCATTTATCAATGGAGAGCTGAAACACAGGAAAATGTAACAATTTACTCCATCTCATACAGAAAGGTTATAAAAGAACTAGGACAGAACCTGAATTCCCTGGTCTTGGTAAAATGCTTTAACCATACATCATGCAAAATTGCTAACTGAAAGGATATAAAGTTGGTAACTTGAATTAATAATGCCTCTTTTATATCATTATCTAAGGAGGAAAAAAGCAACTTGTCTTATTTTGATATTACTTCTTGCTTTACATGTCTTTAAAAGTCTCTCTTAAATCACACATGTTTTTGGGTGTCAGATTGTGTTGGGGATGATTTTTGGGAGAAGCAATTTTTGGAATACTCGGGAACTGAGGAAAAAGTGCTCTTCAACTCAGCAACGTTATGAGCGATGGGTGCCGGTGTATCTCTGCTGTACACAGTCTGTTTGCCTCTATTGCTGAGAGTTTGTAAATATATCAGAAGGATCGAATGGGTGAAGTAGTGTTTGATAGCTGCTAGGCTCTTCGTATCAGATTATTTGTGGGTGGAAGAAGGTTTCTCCTACCTGATGTTGCTCATGCCCTTTGCTGGATTCTGGAGACTGAGACTAATTAAAATAAGAAACAGGTAGTCATTTTTCAAAAACAAATGGTAAGTCTATAAATAAAAAATGACCTGACTGGGAAGTCATTATTTAGGGAATTACTATGTTGCCATGCAGCTTACAATAATATCTCCATGTCTGTAAATTTATTTTACTAGTTCATTGGCATGGTTGTCTTCCCAGACAACTTTTCAGATTTCTTAATACTGTGTTTTTGTCCCAAGTCTCCAAGTTCTCATCCAAGTTTTAATCCTGACCATTAAACAACTGGTGGTATCCATTACCTCTGGTAAATATAAACAGTCTTACTGGAAAATGAACACCAGTTTATTTAATATAGGTATCTGTCAGATTCACGGAATATCATTATTATAATCTTAGTGGAGGGTGGAATGTTTAAGTCCATATTAAATCGAGTGTCTTGGCAAAATTCTCTTGCTTCACTATGGATAGGTGGATGAGCACCATAACACACTTATGATGAGCACCAAACCACCGTCTTTTGGTGGCCTCGTTTTTATACTGCATATTTTTTATATCATGAGATGTTCCGATTGTTAGACAGGGTCACTTGGAGTAAACCTTTTGTCTGATTCTTAGAAAGATGCAAACACTTCTCTCACTAAAAGTATTTTTGATGTCTGTGCTTCGTTCTTTTGTGTTTTTCCAACTGTTGCTCTTATTATGAGGCCAATTTATGATGGTAGCTGAGAAAAGCCACTGAAAACAGCATATATATATTGTTTTTAATGTTTGTCTTACTAATCTCTATCAAGGTTGACAGTCAGCGACTGAATATGCAATGGCTGTAAATCCTGTGATATGACACACCAAAGGGCATCATAATTAAGATGCTCCTAAAGAAGGAGAAGTGTTCTACCTAGCTGGTGTGCCATTACAGATTTAACTCAAATTACTGTTTGAGTTAGCCTAACTGAAATAGAACAACCACTTTGCAAAAAATACCCGTAATGTTTCTAGGTCAGTCTTTGTTACAGGATCTAGTAGGCTTATCCCTACTCTAAGCTTAATTTTGAATATCATGAAGAATCAGAAAATGTTATAATGTTATAATAAATGTTAACAAAAACGTAGAAAAATGTGACAATAAGTTAGCTGAATTGGTCTTCCCAGGACTGTATACCTATCAAATAAACATGAGAAGGAATCAGAAATTAATGCACCATAGTGGGTTTCTGAAAAATTAGGCCAAACCAACAAAATAATGAGAAGGTGATTGTAATGCTTATCAACCCCTTTCTGAGCTCTTCTAGTGGGATCTTATATGCAACCTGGAGACTTTGGTTCCTGCTATCAATCCCTGATTCACATATCTTTTTTCACTGTCATTTTGTTTCCTCTTTTTCTCCTTTCTCTCTCTCTTTTTTTTTTTTGCTTCTCCCCAATAAGAATCCTCTCACTTGCCTCTTCTGCAGCACTGCTGTGAGCCTGTGACCAGAGAGAAAACTAAAAGCAATGCCTTCAACAGCCGAAAGCTGGTACAAGCTTGCCATGACTCAAAGAGGCTATTAAGATTGGTATGCCCAAGTCCCCCTGCATGTGCCAGTCAGAGCCACCAGCAGGGACAGAAGCTGCATCTCCTCTCTTTCCTGTTCCCTTCTTACTGCAACTAAACACATTTTTCTCTTGTCTTTGAAGTATCAGGAGATGACTAAAAAGCTGCAGCAACAATAGTTTCTTTTCTTTACCCACTAAAATGGAGCTGTTTTCTTTAGCATCAGGTAACTACTGTCAACTAATACATTTTCCTTACAATACACTTTACATTTGGAAGGAAAGGCAATAAGTAACAGTTAAAAGCCATATGTAATACCATACAGTTTTGGAGCTTTAACTATTTTCCTTTTTCTGTATCTCTAATAGAGTATTTAAAAGATTTTACTGGAGTGTTCATTGTCATGAGACTAAGCACACTAGAAATTCTCTGTGCAGAATCAACATTTAATGTTTTTGCGTTGTACAGCAACAGGGTCAATTTAGCATTTCTGGCTTCTGCATGCACAAGCTATAATATCACACAAGTGTAGAATTAGTCTCTTAAAGGTATATTTTTGTCTCCCTTGCACTGGAGTAAACCAAGTCCTTGCATGAATTATTTCCCAGCTGTGTGAGAATTCTCCTGTCTCTTTTTTTATGCACGTGGGGTCATTTTGGGAAGTGCAAGAAGGCAACTAGAATTGAATATAGCTAATCTGCAACCACACCATTAAATAGTTACTTTAACAACTGCTGTGCTCACTGCAATTCTAGCACATACTCTTCTTGAGACAAGCACTTGGAGTGAAAAGGGTATCTAACTGCCATTTTTTTCAAATGAAATATGTGATGGGAACTTGTGCTGGGACAATATTTAAGAACTTGAATGAAGCTTTGTAATGAAAACAAGCCAAAAGAATTTAAAGTATGTGATTTGAAGATCATTTTGTGTAGGCTGTTTGTCGCCCTCACAGGAATTTTCACCCAATGAATGCTTGGGGAAGACAAGAAGGTGGACTGCATAAAGAGATACCAGCCCAGCACAGTGGGGTTCTGGCAGCCCTGCAGTCACCCAGCTCCCTGCCCAGTGAGGCTGCTGCAACCCGAGATCACAAATGTCATTTAAAATCACCAGACAGAGGTATGTGAGTGTCACTAGGCCAAATTCACTTCTGGACTCATTCTGCTGCAGTCAGTGAACAGACAGGAAGGGTGAGTTCTGATAATTACAGTTTACACTTTAATGCAATTAACACTTCTTTGAATGGTAACATTTTTAGTGTGAAGAGGTTATGTGTAATCCCATTTTTATTTCATCCTTACTGCTATATGCTGTATGTTTTGTTCTTTTAAACAGTGTTAATATTCTCTCTGACTGCATCATATACAATAGCACATCTCCCTTTTGATTTATAAAATATGCTTATGAGACTAAAAATATGTACAGTATTAAAATACATTAGACAAATTGAGCCATTGTCAATTAAAAGACTCCTCCAAAAATGCAGTTTAAGGGCTTAACAAAGTCTCCTCAGAAGGATCAGCCCTGAGGCTTCTGGGGGAACAATCTGGGCTTTTTTAGTCAGCAGGGAGCTGAACTCTGAGCTCTCACTGCTCAGCACAATTCATGGCTGCCTAAATAGCTTTATAATTCAAGAATTTCATCTGATCTGAAGTGTCAAAGTAGAATACAAATAGAGAAGTAACCTTTAATCAGGAACCCAAACCATAAAATCCTTGTATTTGGAAACAATCCGGAAGCCACTGCAGGTTTTCCTGTGAAGCGATCCCACCACAGCAAGCACAGCCTGTACTACATGACGAGACATCAGACTTAGCTTAGCTTGAATGCATTACAGGGTGGAGTTGAATCTCTGAGAGGAATATTTGTATTTTTTTTTGCCAAATATATGTATGAAGAAAGCACTCTTGGCTCCTGATAATATTATTTGTCTGTCAACAATAGTCAAAATCATAGTTTAACACATTTCCAGCAAAAATACAGCTTCAACTACTTTTCCATCTTGTATATTTTACCAGAAACCATTTCCTCATAGTTAAAAGCAAAAACTCTAGCAACCATTGGAATGTATGATGCCTCTCTACACTGTGCTTCTTAGCAATAGAGGCTTCAACATAGCTTTTATTGATTTTTGTTTAAATAAAAGATCCAATTATCATTTTAAATAAAATTTTTGATGAAGAAAAAAGCAAATTCTGTTAAAGATTGAAACAGAGATCCCATTCAAGTCATGCAGCACAAACGATAACTTCAAAATTAAAACAATAAAAGAAGAAAAACTTTCTGTTCATTTTTCAGGCACATTTCCTACAAACAAGATATATACAAAATAATCTTTTCTTGCTATTGTTTAATGATACCCCTGGCTCTGAAGATTCTCTGTATACTGGACAAAAGTATGCATTCAGTGTCTGGTAGCTTTATTGTACTAAAAAAGCAAAGAAACTACAGAAGGATGTGCAGTATAGTATGACTGAGGAGGAAAAAGATTTTTAGATTTTTTTCCATGTTTTCTCTGTGAGGCTCTGTTGGCAGTGTTCATATTAATTTAATTTTGTGATTATTTTCCTTCAGTAAATAGTCAGTGCTACTATATCAGATGATTTGGGATTGTATCAACAGAAAAACTTCAGCTTTCATTTTTAAATTCTGCTGGTCATTTGCTCAGTAGATTCATTGGTCATTTGAGACAACATTCAAAGAATGCACAAATTTAAAAAAAGCACTTCAAGCACACAGCTACTATTGCTTCTTGCTACAGTATAAGGGCTACCCTCATTTACATCCCTGAAATTAAGAACTAATTTCAGAAGAGTAAGATGAAGCCCGATTCCTTGCAGGCTCACAGCCACCTCTAGTTATTCACCAGTGCAAAGGGCTCTGTGCACAGAGAGGCGCAGAGGGGACCTCATCCTGACTGAGGGACACGCGTGGAGGGGTGATGCACTTTGTGAGGCATCCCTCCGACACTACTGTTCAGTTTTATCACCATCATTAACAGGAATGAAAAGAATGCTGAGACTGTAAAAGAGTCTATCTGGGAAAACAAAGGGACTGCTCTAAGCAACGTACTTTGAGTCATAAAATGAAAGCACGATACATCTCCCACCACATACGTGATCCTGCAGTCAACCTGCAGTTAGTTGCAATCAGATGCACAGGTAAACAGACAAGTACTTGAGAAATCCTACTGCATGATCAGCATAAACAGCACTCCACAAAACCTTAAAAGCAGAAATGATCTCCTACTGAGGAAAAATGAGCAAGTCCTAGAAATTAATACATTCTTAGACAGCAAACTGCAAATGACATAAAATTCCCATAAGACTTACAGAGAATTTGCCTGGGAATGGTAAACTCTAGACACACAGAGAACAAAAATTACAACTTAAACTGAGGAAGTGGTTTGATAAAGTAGTTGTCTCTCTAAAAGCGAAGCAAAAAAAGAAAAAAAAGATTTGGGGATTTTTAATTCTCCAACCTGAAACCAGAGCCCTACACTATTATCTTGCATGTTCTGCAGAACTACAGATCTGTTTCTTTGCAAGTCGTTGTAACAAACTGAGGAAAAGCTGGTACAGCAGCCAGAGCGTGCGCTGTCAGAGAGGGCTGTTCTGAGAAAATGGGGTCTCTGGAGAAGGGCTTTCCACCATACTTCCGCTGTACTGACTCGAATAAAAGCAAAACAGGAAGATTAATTTAGTGCCATTAAAGGTACGATAAAAAGAGCTGATCTGTAGTACATGTCTCCATTTGGACATTTCTAAATGGGTACTATGTTCATCAAGCATCTTTTGAATAGTGAACACTTCTGTTTCGAAAAAGGACGTCTGTATGCTATAACAGTAACTACTAATTGCCATAGTACTGTGGATAAAAGACTCCTGCCTACTGGCTGTAAGTAGCAGAAATGTTTAGTGAACACAGGTACTGTCCACAAGATCCAGAGGCACAAAAATGCACTCAATAAAGAATACACAGCCTGCTTATGTAAACGTTCAGGTGCCTCAGAAGATAGGATATTTGTCCAAGAAAAAATTCTGGCATTTCAGAATTTTTGTTCTGAACCAGAACAAAAAGGCAGCATTTCAAAATTTGCTACTAAAGCCCCCCCCCAAATCAGAGGAGAAAAGATTATGAACAATTAAATGCAATATAACAATAAAAGAGCAAACTTTAAAAATAAAATATTAAAGCCTTAAATGAAACAGTCAAAATAATTCTAATTTACCAAAAAATCCTGAATTTATGCTGATAGTATCACAGTGAAATCAATTAGAATAATCTGTTTTAATTTTTCTTCAAAAAAAAAAAGAGCATTCCTGCAAAATACTTCATTTCAGTCCTTCATTAGCTTTTCTAAGAAGATTGTTGTTTTCTGTCTCTGTATGCTGGACTTACTGCTGTTCACTGTAAAAAATAGCTAAAATGTATTTCTTTTGTGTATTTCTGTAACCTGTATATTAAGAGCTATTTGTGCATTGTCTAGCACAAAGGGGTCTTGGCCTACAACTAGTGCTTCTGTGTGATATGGTAATACAAATAATAAATTATAAATTAAAAAAAAAGTACCAACAATTTGAAGGTAATTACTAGAACTGTGAGAATATTGACATCCAGGAAGGCTGTGCAAGGTAGTTCTGAGAAAAGTAAAGTAGAGATGTCATATCTGATTAACATTCAAAATAATGCCTCATTACTTACAACTCTTCCCCTTCCACTAGTAGTAGTAACAAAGTACAACTCTATCTTTTCCTTACAATGTTTCCTCTAATTTCAGTTAAATAGAGGAGACTCCAAAAAAGTTTCTCACTGAGGTTTCTTTTGCCAACACACACACACACACACACACACAAAATCCTCATAAAAATCTGTATTAAAATACGAAGAATCAATCATATAAGACCCCTACGGAAAATGAGGATGCCCAGTTCCACATTTTATTGCACAGTAAACTGCTGCAAGAGTTTCTCAGGAGGAATCATCAATATAGCCCCAAGAGACCAAATGACATCTTTGTGACTGGCTATTTATCTCTATCTCACTTATGTCAGGAAAATTTGTACTAAAAGCATAACAAATGATTCTTGAATTTGTAATATCTAATTCATGTGATATAACTAACTGCTCAGTGATATATTAATGTCAATCTGAGTTAAACTGGTCTAATTTTGTTTCAGTTACTGCCTGAAATGAATGTCACCCATACAAACTGTATTCATTTTGAATGCATTGAATAAAATGCAGTACAGTGTTATCTTCCAAAACTAATTTAAGACCATTTTTAATACATATATACGTTACTGTGTTAACCTCTAACCAACCCTTTAGGCAGTGAGGAATTAAACCACTAAAGTTAACAGAAGCACACTTTAAAAGCTTTTCTTTTCAGCTGTGTCAGTATAGGAACGAGGGATGAAGCTGTGAATCTTTTTTTTTTTTTTTTAAGTGAGGGTATTTGCTAATACAATGCAGTAAAATGCAGCAGAACACTATACTCTGAGTGGAAAAGGAGAAGAAAAAATGTCAAAGCAAATTTTATCTAAGAAGAAGAAACAAAAAACTCATGAAAAGGCCAGATTCTGTCTGGCCCTTTTATGTCATTCTGGTTCATATGTTTTTATAGAGGTGTGTTGTAAAGCGAACAAGAACACGTATTTGGAAGAGTAAAGTTACTTTATGAGGGAAAGGAGAGGGAAACATATTCCATGTAGGGGATGCATGGGAAATGTATGTAGGCAAGGAATGACGAACACCTGGGGAGAAGGAGGTTGGAGCTATGACGAGGAACTCAAAGGCTTAAAAAGAGACTGCAGGACAAGTAGCATCAAAGAGAGAAAAAGAAATCTTAGGTGACAGGACAGGCCAAAGAGTGGGAATGAAGGACACGGTTTAGAAGAGGGAGGAATGGAGCATACCAAGAGGTTATTTTGGTTATACCAAAAAGAGAAAGAAAATAGGTGGCAAGAAGGCTAAATGAACTTTTAAAAATATTAAAATTCAAAGGATGCCATCATAGTATTTTAACCCAAATTTTTATATATAGCCTGGCTCTGACTGTAAGTGTGAACTATGGGCTGTATGCAGGATGACCTGTTCTGTGCAGTCATTCATATAGGCTCCCTTAAGCAGCCTTTTTGCATTCTTGTTTAGAATTAAAACTTCTAAATAAGAGAGTTTTCCAGTCTTAATGGTTGCTAAGTGAAATCAGAGATGTAAATAAAGCAAACTGTTACCTTTCTTAAGTGATTTAGAAGCTGCAGGCCCATTTCTAAAACTGTCTTTGGCATTTAGAGGAGCTCAAACCCAGTTCAAAGTCATTGGGACTGTGGATTGGCTCTGGCTTGCAGATAGATAGAAACTTAAATACTGGTGTTAATGTTGAAAATAGGGCTTAGACTTTTTTTTTAAGCTTTTAAGCAACTTGAAATAATATTGCTGAGATACACTGATTTTTCTTGCATATCTTGGGCAGGTGTTACTTCAGAAGCCTTATTTGATGCTTCAGATACATATATAGTATTTCAGAACTGACCATTTAGCTGAAAGATCAAGTTAATACACATATCCAGGACTGTGCTGCATAGTGACAGATTTTGGACTGGGTCCTCTAAGGATTATTGAGTGCTGTCAAGATTTTCTGGACAGTGTAAAGGAAATTTCAGGTCTTCTTTAAACTTAAAATCATCCCCATCCCTGCCACAAAACACAAGAGATTTCCCAGGGGATTGTGTTACAGCTTTCTGGGACTCATGCCACATAATTCCTGGGGATTGCTAGTATATAATAAGCTTACTATAGCTTGTAGGATAAGAGAAACTGGCCACCTGTGAAAAATGTCAGTTCCTGTTTCACTATACAAAAGAAAATAAATTGGTTGCTATAGAACATTGAGATGAAAATCAAGCTTTAGAATCTTTGTCTTAACATGTATATGCCCAATAGCAACACCCAAACTCTTGTCAGTGTGATTTCAGGAATTATAATACCTCTTCAGAAATGCTCTTTGCATTCTGCAACCTTAATTTCCCTGCAGTTACCAACTCTCCTGTTTTATGAAACAACCTCCAAGGCTTTTTTGCATTTGCATGCCTGCTGGTCTAATATGTTACCTGTTATGTGTTTACATTTTCCACAATATTTTAGTTCACGAGTGATTACTTGCTTAACAGGGCTTCACAGGTTGTTGAGTGCAGTGTGCAAATGTTGTTTATCAGAGAGGACATACAAATATGAAGAATTGCCACAGTTTATTAAGTGAGCCTTAAATGACTTCTAGAATCAGATTAAGCATACTTGCAACACTGAGCGTCTCCCCCACACCCCACCCAGAGAGAAGCTAATTTTATTTTCCACTTTCTGTTGCATTTCAGAGAGCATATTATGACTAAACATCTTTCACAGTTTATGTTACGTTTTTCTCATGAAGGCTTACAGACAGGAAGAGTCAAGCAGCTGTGTGGCTACTCCAGCCAAAGCGTCAGGGTAAGCAGAGAAAACCTTCACTGTCCCTCTAACCAAATGTATATTTTTGCAGCTGTGAACAAGTTCTCTCAGACCATAGGTTTGCCACTAAACTTTACGCACCAGTCTTGGTCATTTCCATTCTCAGTTCACATTCACATGACAGAATTATTTAGACAAGCTCAAATTTTCCCAATTTGGAATGGGAGGGAAAAGTGTATGGTGCTGCCAGGCAGAAGATAATATCTTCTTTTTGGTGGAGGTTTCAAGCTCTTTAGAAAGCCTGTGGTTGTGGCTGTCACTCTCTGCCACATTCAGAGGCTTTTTTTATTGTCCCTGTCAGTTAGCAGCCCAAGGTTACTGCCAGCTCTCTGTCAGTACTTTGATTTTTGTCAGCTATGGCCAGGTCCTTTTAGTTATCTGCTATCTTTTCAGCTTTGTTCAGCCTGAGCTCTACTTGTCTACTAATTAGCTCTTTGGAGATTTCCCTTTTAAAACTCACTATCACAGAGGACAGGAACCGTTCAAAAGTTTTGTGCTTCATAGAAATTCCATATTCATCCACATCCCACACAGCCATCTTTTTAAAATTAAAAGTGGCAGGTCAGGCCAATTTAAGGTATATAAGCAGCACAGCCTATAAAAAGATACCTTTAGGTTCTTGATCAGGTATGTAGATAAATGACAGAAAAAGAAAAAAAGGTTTCCACTGAAAGGACCAAGGTGTACAAATAAAAAAAGAAACTATCATTCTGTGTAACATATTCTCATTTTCTTTATCTTCTGGTGTGCAAATATTGTGCTAGCTGAATATAAAAGTAGCACAACTTTAGGGTACAAAAAAATCCACACTGTAACAACATCAAGAGTGGTCTTACATCAAGGAGGGCCCTGAGGATGTCTTTGTTGTCAACTTCAGAAGAAAAGAGAGGAACAGAAGAGGAAACTGGCAGAAGGAATAGATGCCAAAGAGAACTCAAAGGATTAGGTCCGGGTGAGGTGATCGGTATTCGAAAACAGTCTGCCTTCTGGCTCTGATCTAAGGGAATAGGCTGGCAGCAAAGCCAGAGGGCATAACAGCACAAACACACCTTCAGCACACTGCTGGAGGCTTGCCTCAGTGCCTTAAAAATTGTGGTAGCAATTAGAAATAAATGTATATAGGAGCAATAGGCGAAAGCGCTCTATTTATGAATAAAAGTCCTCTTTTTACATAATACTCTGTCTACTTGTATCTTTTTTTCCTTCTTTTTTTGCCACTTAGTACATTTTTCTTGTGGTAGCTCATCGATGCTGTAAGTTGTGCCTACATTGCACTTACATAGTGTTAATGCCTGGAAGATGAAAGTAAAAACCTTTGAATATATTAATGTTATAACACAGATGTCTTACTTTTTATACTCTTTTTTTAGAAATATGGTGTGGTTAATAATGATGCAGATTGTGCTGGATGGATGAGCAGATGAAACAGGAGAATACAGATTAAATAAAAATTTCTTCAAAGCTTACGTTTGCTTCATAATTTAACTTCTGTACTTGTCATGATAGTCGTAGCTAGGTGCAACCATGCATAATCACATTGTTCTAAAATATCCTGGTGAAACAGAACAAACCTAATGTAAGCAGCACTGCCACACTTGTTCAGGTAACTGGAAAAAAAAGTAATTAGGAAATGTCAGCTCAGCTCCATGCTTGATGATGATTAGAAATCTAAAGTTACAATAAAAAGTACACAAAACAGTTTTACAGTTGAGAGCCAAACATGTCTTACTGAAGCCAAGGCTGCCAAGAGACTATCGGCTCATCTGTCCAGACCTCCTTTCTTTACACAGCACGTCATGCAGTTTGTGCTTGCAGTAGCCTGTTCTTGTATTTTTCTTAGGCACCGGACATGAGAAAGAAAAACAGATTTGGCAGCTTTTCTTCTGTTATGTTAATGGGAAATCTTCTCCCTCTGCTCAGATGACAGCTAACCTGGGTGACGTTTGGCCAGCACGTAGTAACTCTCGTTCCTCAGAGCCCTTGGGCTTCTCTTGGCGAGCTGGCGCATATTTGTCAGAGAGTCCTGGCTTGCAGGGGTCCAGGCATTACAACGAGTTACTGTTACAAAGGATTTTATTCTGTGAACTCATCACATATTTACACTCCCACTATTCTTCGGCAGGCTGACAGGATGACAAAATCATTTGGTTGTTTCTTGTAGCTTACATCCCTGGACTTTTTCAGCCTCTGTCTTAACAATGTCTCATAGCTAGTCCGGTTGATGGATTATGAGGCTTTACACATTTTTTCTATTTCTTGCAGGTTGCAAATTTCACACATATTCTTTTACAATATTTTAGTTACATATAGCTGCTCTCAAAGTTGGATATATACTGATATATACCCTAATCTTTTTCCTGTTGGTTCATCTGAATTAGGGCATTTTAGTGTCATAAAATAACTATATTATTTTAGTCATATGCCTTGAAAGCATTTTAAGGCCACTCCTTGTGGCTTTAAAAAAAGTTCTGGCTAGTCATGCTCATTTTCCAATTGATTTGCAATTCTGAATTGCAAAATTGAATGAGCCAAATTGTCCATGTGAAAATCCAATTCACGAGTTTCTTTCTTAATTTGCATTCCAGGGGTGACAGCAAGTTTGATATGAAAACTACCTGGAATTCCTTTTGTAGAAGCAATGGCCCAGACACTTCCTCACTGACATCATGTTATTTGCTTGTCTCCACTTTCAGAACATAGCATTTGTACATAAAGTAGTTGGTCACTTGCCCCTAGATTTACTTAATTGATACATCAAGTTGAAACAGTCGTATCTGCACTGCGTCTTTGTTCAGCTGGCACCTCAAATGCTCAGTAGCAATTTTGTTTGGATAATTTAGATTTATTAATAGTCTCTTAGTCTCACCTTTTCACCCTCCTTACTGCTGCACTGCTTTAGCTTTTCCAGGTTCAAGCTATATCTGTGGCGGACAGAAGTGGCCGCTTTATAACTCTGTAGTCAGTCATAGCTCCTTTTGTTTTTACCCTGTTCTGGTTATGCTTCCCTGGCTTTTTTGTAGAAGAAGGAATAAGGAAGATATCGCAGACACGATCTACCTCAAGTTTTTGCTAACTTCAGATTCATATACCTGAGCATGCTGAACACCTATGCATTTATCTCAAGGAGTTCTCTTAACATATTTGGCTGGCAGCATTAATATTCTTTTACAGCAAATTTAATCAAAATTGTCTGTCTCAGCCCTCTGTTTCCACTCTTTAGTATGGAGAGTATGGTAAGTAATTGCTTGCTTAATACAAAATTCCATGGTTGTGAGACAATTTATGCTTTTACCAACTCAGATATTATTTCCTCAGTTGTAGGCATTTGTTACTGAGCTCATCTCAGTACCATCTTGTATAAATGAACTGCTCTATGCAAATGCTCTTTGTCAGGCTTTTCAGTACCTATCATGCTGCTTACCCAACTCTTAACTGACTTCTTCCACTTGCTTATACTGAAAGCATTTAATGCCTCATTTGAATCATTTTATCTAGTTCTAGTACTACATGTCTGACAGACATTACAGTCCTTGAAGTACTCCTCAGTAATCTTTTAATAGCTTTCTTCCAAGATGCACATTTTGCTTTGGCTGATTTTATTTTTTCTTGTGTGTCTATTTTACGGATTGTTTGTCCTGTTAGAATAACTGAGGCAAAGTGTACCCCGCAGTCAAGTGATTCAACAGCTCAAAAACTGGGTGAGGATTCATACAATATTATCATTACCAGTGCATTTGCAGTATGCTTGAGAATTTTCTGAGAAATCCCTCATTGACTGTGCACTACAGATTGGGGTACCGCACACTAACAGACAGAAGAGGGGCCTGAAGAGAAACAGTCACGAAAAACACATTATTGTCACCATCAAAACCATCAATTCAGCCTGCTAATGGGATCCTAGGAAACGAGACTGCTAACAGGGGAAGAAGTTCTAGAGAGGCTTAATAAATTAATATTGATTTTAAAAGGTACTGCCTCCCCCTCCCCTGGAAAAAGGTCTGAGCCAGTCCAAGCATAAAAGTCTCTTAACACTACCTTGAGACTGTGTAAAGATCAAGACTAGTAAAAAGAAAAGAATAGAATGGAAATTTAATTGACTGAAACTGGGCTCAAAAATGAGGTTTAACTAGTGGACAAAATAATGATGGGTCCATTATGCCACTCCTTGCCCATATGCACCCTACCCTCTGTGAGTAGGCAAGCATTTCTGCACAGCAAACAACTGCTCCTGGTGATAGACTGTGCTTTATGGCTATATTAAGAATTATAGGCCTGTATCTTGCAGTCGAGGTTCATGAATTCTGTGATTTCAGCAGAATCTCATCTTTTGTTGCAATAAAATGCTTCTAACACTCTCAGCCGTAACGAAAAGTTCCAGAATGTGATTTAAATTAGATAAAATAATTGATGCCTGCCTGAGTTTGCAGAGAACTCTGTTAATATTTATGTGAGAGAAAAACGGATTCATTCATCTCAGCACTGTTTTAAATGGCAAGCAAACCCCATCCCAGCAGGAGGAGAACAGAATTGCCCTTAGGAAGAAAGGAAGTCTGAGCTACCACCCCTGTTACTCCTAGAGAATAAGGCCTCTCTTTTCACGGAGAGGCAATCTCAGGCTGTTGCTCCATATGCTCTAGCCATCTCCTGCCAGCGTGTGTGTGTGCAGAGATGGCCCTGGGGTCAGGGTAGGGGAGAGAGCCACCTCACAGAGCTGGAAGCGTGGGGCTTCCCACGTCACGAGGCAGGTACAGCTCCACGTTGCCTTGTGCAGGCCTTGGTACGATGAAGGCAGGGGCACCGGAGCTCAGGCACCAACCAGCGGTGCCATCTGGCAGAAGGGCAGGTGGAAGGTTTGCCAAGGAGACAGTGCTGTCAGTCGTCCGCACTGCCAGCTGCAATTACCCAGTTAATTGCCACTTACTTGAGTGAAATGGCATCATTTTTTTCAGGGGCATGAAACCTGCATTTGCAAACAAAGGTGAATTTTAAATATGAAACAAAACACATCCCTATTAATGTGTTCCTTTTGCTCTACAGGCAAATATCTCTTCTGCGGCAAAATGACAGTAAGAAAAACAGCAAAGCTCCCAGGGGCAAAATTTCATTTTGTTGTTCTGCCTGCCATATTTGAAGTAAAATATGGGCCATTTACTGGGGAGAGAAATAGTTCTCCAGGTGCAAGGACAGGCAGACAGAAGCATGTTAACACTAAATTTGCTTTCTTCCGAAGAACTTCATTAAAAGTGACAGATAGTATTTCTTTAGAGTTTTAACAAATCGTGAGTAATAAAATCCCCATAATCCATTTTTGAGGGATGTAACTATTAACATCCTTACTTTACAGAGAGCGAAAACCAAGACAGACATTTTGAAAAAAACATTTGTAAATGGTCTTCAGTTTAGACACCTTGGGTTTTGGATGTCCAGGCCCATATTTCCTCCTGCTGTGGTTTTCTTCACCTCAAAGATGCTGGGCTCCCACAGCTACAACTAAGAAGTTGTGTCAGTGCTAAATGTCACACAAAATTAAACTCAAATGACTTCAAGTAGAAGTCCAAGCGTTAAAGCCTTCAGTGCAAGGAACTGGACTCTCAACATCTTAGGCAGGTCACTGAGAGCTTTGATTTCCTCTGTCTCAGCACTCCCGCACCAGGAATTCACAGTGCTGCCACCATGCATCCACGTAAGTGCAAAGAATCTTCTAACAGAAAGGCCAAAGAGCAAACAGCTGCTGCAGAAATACTTTGAAAGTCACTCTCTAAAGCGATGAGGGGTTATGGGGACATCTACAGTCTTTTTTTTTTTTCAAATAGATAAAAGCGTACTTTGTTAATTCTCTGAAGTGAGCAAGCATAGATTACTCCAAACTGAAATCACGGCTAGTGCTGTGATGAAGCCAGAGGCAGGGAGCCCTGCAGTCAGGATCAGCGTTACAGCAGTGTTGTTACTGGGCTTCAGCTGCTCCAGGCTGCAGACACAGCCTCTTCTCATCCTACTGCAAAGACTTCATAGACAAATCCTAAACAACAGCTGCTGCGTGACTCCCTCAGAAATACAGTGCTACAGAAGTTTCATCTTCCTCCTCTTATGGTGGGTTTCAAACATTTTTACTCTATGCCAAATCATTTTTATGTCCTTTTCTTCTCTTTAAGAGAGAAGAAATCTGTATATGCAATGATAGGTTAAAATGATGTTTCACTTTGCTTGTACTGAGAAAGTAAAGTGACATATTTTACTTTTTTTGAGCAGTTAAAAGGAGTCCCTTTGTAAATGCAGTATGTATACTTGACTGATTTTTATTTCCTAAATCAACCAAACATCATTCATGTGGCATCGTATAGCAGCTAATGTTTTCAAGGTTTTGTCCCTGCTGATTTGGTAAATAAGGAAGGGAGTCTCTTCACATTTTTGAGGTGGCAGCAAGACGTTAAATGCTCAACATAGGCATTGAACAGGCCCTCTGGCAGACTAAATGTTGCAACATAACTTTAAGCCGAAGTCACCACTTTCATCTCCTTCCAGACCTGCCTTAAAACTCATCTTTGATGTATTGTTTACAGAAAGCCAAAAAAGCAACTATGAGGTTAGCAGAGAGTTGCAGATAGTTAGCAGTTGTCTACATATTATGCACATGGATGGTCTTCAGATTATTTATTTTCCCATCCTGGCCTTCTTGATCATTTCTCCTTCCTTCGTTTTATATCTTGTCTCACAGACCCTACCTAAGGCAAGATGATGTTCAACTGTTCAAGCAGAGCCAAGTGATTTCAAAAGGATTTCACTGAGGCACAGAAATCCACTTCTGTGAAAGTCAGTGTGGGAACAATAAATAAAGTAATACACCTAAATTCTGCTGTTAACTCTCCTTGACTTCAGCAATTCAGAAACCATTAAAATAAATGCAATTATTTGTGATGAAACTCCTGTGCCCATGGTATTTGTAATGGAACTGAGATTACAGTTTTTAGCTCCAGTTGTAGTCTGTTTTCTGTTTTAAATCTTTTAGCAATACATGTGTCCTACAGAAGAACTGGCAGATCCCTAACAAATACTTCCCCATTTTATAGCACCTATAGTTTAATTTTTGTCCTGACAGGAAAAAAAGCAAAATCTGGCCAAGTGTGGGAGGAAAAGACAGATGTTGGCAATGAGGAAAATGTGTTATACAGAAGGGTTGAGATTCCAGAGGAAATGATAGAAGCGGAGAGGAAAACAAGCAAACGGGAAAGAACCACAAACTAAATGCAAATAATTAATGGAAGTTGCCGGGAGGGAAAAGAAAGGAGAAAACAGAGAAATGGACAAGTGAAACATAAGTATGTATGTCTGATTTAATGCAGTCACGTTATACCTGTGTTACTCCTAAAAAAGGAGTGAGATTGTTCTCAGCCCTGAGGGGCTGGTGTGTTTGCCTGACGGCTGGCTGTAGGTGAGCCAAGGAGCAGCCAGCGGCCAGGGCTGTTTGGCAGCATGTGCCAATGCAGCCTCTGCCTGTGCAGTGTGAAGAAACACCCCATGCCTGACACATAGTACCTGGGTACTGCTTTTACACCCTGACACACAGGTGGGCAGAACAAACTTTTACACAGTTCTGAAAGTGGTTCTTATTTCTGGAATGACAAACTCAGTAATTGTCAGTGGTATTCTACATGGCAATAGACAGTGCAGAATAACACATTATTTTAATATTGCTAGGTAGAATGTGGCAGGGCCCCATGATCCAGAGCACATCAAGGCATCCCATACAGTCTACAATTCTGAACAGAATTGGAAGGGTTCTCCAGAAGTACAGGACTGAAATATCTTGTTTCACAATCAGGATTATCATTTGAGATGAGCAAAATAAAATCCAGCCATTAAAGTCAACTCTTTGTAACCTCCCATTTCAGCACACAATCAAACAGTTAATGTTCCTACGATCACCAAATTTTGTAAAGCCCATCAGACTCAGAGTCACTGCAACACTCATACAGACAGGCATTATCTTCAGCTCACTTGTAAAAATCAACCTGATGCAACAATTTATTTTTATTAGAAACATATTGAATGCAGCCCATCTCTACAACAGAGCCATTGCGAGACATTTGTTGCCTGGGCTGGTGGAACTTCCACACATTTGCCCACTATAGCCTTCTGTGGCAGAGGTATGTCAGAGTGCAGCGTGGTGAGGTGTAACCCTTGACTAATGGAGAGGCTTTGGCAGAGGTCTTTGTGTAGGCACAATCTATTCTAACAGAACTCTGCTTTTATCAGCCACAGTGTATAAGTTAAAACACAGGAGGGATTTTTGGTGGGGGATTTTATTTGTTTTATAGAAATGGCATCCTCACTAAGAATACTTTCAATATAGGCTTGAATTTTTCTTAGTACAGAAGCATCCTGGAAGAGAATATATGGAAGCTGCTCCTTTTTTTGGTGTACATTCCTTCTGCGCAAAGTATCGCTTGCACTATTCTGGACTGCCTTTAAGGAGGCAGTTCCCATTGCCTAACTCCAAGCACCTAGTTGAGGTGCTTTCAGCCTGGACAGTAACCTCTTAACTTAGGCACCTGAGTTAGGCACCTCTCTGATGAATGTAATATTTTACCTCTAGTCGTTTAAAGCACATTTTTATTTGATAGCTTGTTTCATAGGTCTATATTGGTTCATAAGTCATCCAGCTGTTCTCAGATGCTAGTGAAGTACTGTATGTGGATCATGGCATTCTGGGAGCAGTGAAGGAACATGTCTTCATGGACAAACAGTTGCTACAACAGCCCAACCTCATGTGCGGATGAATCCCAGAACGCATACACAATTGCAGAGTCCAAAGCCACATGTTAAGGATTTCATTATGACTCATTCCCAGCTTTGCAAATGACCACAGTTTTCTTAAGGGCACTAGAAATACTCAATTTTCTGCTATGTATGTGATTTAACCTTACTTATCTCCTGATTCTAGACCAATAGATAAATGAGATGTAATCCATTCAGCCTAGTGTTAATTCAGAATTAAACACTCTCCTCAGTCCTAGGGCTCTGACAGACGCTTTGTGCATGCAGTAAACAGGGAGAAGGGGAAACACCTTTTCTGGTAATCAGAAAAACATGCAGGAAGTTACGTGTATGGGTGCATCAGACAATGAACCCATTCAGGAGTAGGGGGGGCATAATCAAAGTACAAATAGTTTTATCAATGTTAAAAGAATATATATAGAATATAACAATCGGCATCAGTTATATCTGATTGTACTTGTCCCAATTCTCAATAGCTCCTTAATCATCACAGTACTTGGGAAGAAAGGGATTTTTGAAAGAGAAAAGGGTCATATCATTTTTCAAATTAGAGTTAAAAAATAAAGCCTTTCAAATTAGTCTAGAAAATGGATCACCTTACTGGATTCCATCAGCATGGCATCTTCGTGACATAGGTATATCTTCCTGGACATAACAGCAAATACTGAAGAATGTAAAGGAGTTCTCACTACCCAAACTCATAGAATATAGACATTTCATCTCTTCCGTATTCAGTTCGGGCAGCTTACAACTTTAAAAACATTTCTGTCTCCCAAACAATAGAGCGGAATATGAGAAGGGTGAAAAGTATAATTAATACCAAGTAGGATATGTAAAAACACAACTTCCCTGTGCAAAAGAGGCAATGAGTTTCTACCTGGTCCCTTTTGGGCTAAGCTGTTTGATCAGCTTCCTTCAGTCTCTGTGGATGTCCTTATACTAGTCTAATTGAAGGACCCCTGTTCTCTTTTTATTTTTGCTCTATGAAAAATGCATTGGAGATGTCTTATAATGAACTTTGATATGGTGAAATGATAATAATGTCCTAATTATATATAAAAATGTAATTACACTTGCTACTATTATAGAAAAACTCCCTTTATAATGAAGTGTTATGTTAGAAAAAAAGATTTCATTATAGGCAGATTCCTTCACTTGTTAATTTGGCCTGTGATTCATTGCTTTAATATTAAAAAAAAATTCTCTCTAAGTTACTTTTGATGTTTCTCATTTATGGTTCATTTCTCTGCTCTGGCACCTTAAGATGCCAAAATTACAAACTTATTTAAGTTATACTTAAAAATGCACCAGTTCTTTCTTTAAAAGGAAGATGGAAAAAAGGACTTAGACTCCTCTTTTCTTAATAAAAATATTTTCTAATAGAACATGGAACCATGTTAAATATCCATGTCTGTGTTCTCATTGACCAATTACCTTTGCTGTTAACACTTTTTTTCCTCAATACCTTATTAAAAAAGGTATTAATGAATACCTAAAATTGCTAATGAAAGTGAGGATAATGTTAAAAATAGCCCATTTAGAAAGAATAGTTTAATCAGAGAAGCATCTAGTCATTTCAGAAAGCTGCAATAAACTGTCATTGCTGAACAAAAAAGAGAAAGAAGAGAGAAAGAGAGAGACTGAACATAATATGACCTCAGCTCCAATATATTAAAATTGATATGAGTTCAAGATAAGAATATTTTCCCTCTTGTATCATGAAAAAAGTGCTTCAAGTATTTTTATAAGCCAGCAAGTTTCCCTCTACATTATACTGTAATTTGCAACTAATACACTGTTTAAAAGCAGATGGGAAGATGATGGTAAAGCAATGATTTCCTAATAACAGAAAAAGAAGACAGTAATTTTGTAGCAGAAAAGAGCATTTCCCAACCCAAAGCAACATATGGACTAAAATGGATGTGAGATGATAGAATCCCTAACCAAATCCAATAAAACTAGAGTCACTGTAAAGAGACAGACATCTCCTAAGACTTCTTTTTAAAGTCAAAAAAGGGATTTTTAACATAGTGTACATCACAGCTTACATCTTCTTTCCAAGCACAGAGCCTCAGGGTGCTTTTACTTGGAAGTTCCCTATCCAGTTCTGTCTTTCCTCTTTGTTACTTTGAAGGTGGCCTCACTAAAGAGGATCTTTCCTGCTAGCCAGCAGCCCTCTCGGGGCTCCAGCACTTGCTGGTGGGGTGGTGGATCTGCCTTGCTATGGTGCATTATAAAAGTAAGCAAAGTGTGAGGAAAAGGTCCATATGCCTGAAAGCCTGTCTGTATTTTCAAGCCGTATCAGAGGTCTAATAAGAGATGCTACCTCTTCCTACAAGCCTTGCCTCATTTCTGTCTTTAGACCATCATAGCTGTGACACCACTGATGACAAAATTTATCTACGGGTGAAGCAAACATATTCTGCATGATGCTTATACTTCATCATGCTCTCAACTCTTGGTCCCCCAAATGCTGACAGATGCTTGTGCGGAGCTAGCTTATTCTCTTTATAATTCAAGTCCATATATGCCTTCTAGTCTGTATATAAAGATAGACTCTGAAGATCCATCTTTTTGTGGGTTCAGTAGCATCTCTCACAATTTTTTCTCATTTTACAGACTTGTAAAGCTGCACAAGGGAAGAACCTCAATACTGTGAGGATTCTTACAGAGAGCATTTAAGTACGAAGAGTTTAGGTCCACATAACTTTCCCTTGTTTCAGTTTGCTTATTTCAATAAAAAGAGATCCGGGAGCACTTATTATTTGATGATACAAAAAATGAGTGTATTTGAAAGAAAATATCATAACTTAATTGACAACACGTCTGTCCAACTATGCTGATTTGTCTGCATTGGTTATGAATTCTGGATCTCATTTTCCAGGCCAGAGGTAATCCCTGTTAAAGTAAAATGTAGTTACTCACATCTTTTGGTGAAAAAAATCAGGTCTGACATTTTATTTTTATTCTCTGCATAGCCTAGATCTGGCTAGTCCAAATAATTGGAACAAAATTTCAGTCTTTGCCTCTCTGATATCAAGAAAGAAAAAAAAAAAAGGAAAAACTGAACAGAAACTTGGAGTACTCACTGAGCAAAAATAAGGCATTATTAAGTTTAGTTGTCTTATCACACCAAATTTTGAGGAGCTCCCACCAGAAAAAAGACACTGGGAAAAGCTTCAACAAAAAGATGTTCTTGCCTTAAGAGATGTTAGTGGGGAACAGGCAATTGTTCAAGCAATGTCCCTGGGGAAGGGGCCGCTCTTTTGTGCTCTACGACACTACTGTGTAACGTTCCAAAGCACGCTGTACTGTATTGCGCTTCTTAGGGCATTGGGCTGCTACACAAGATGATTTATTTTCTAGTTAGAAAATTGACATTTTAAAAATTATTCCTGCACGCAACTCAGAAGAATGTAACATAGAGAAAACCCAAACCATTCTGATAGACCCTAAATATGATTGGCTGGTGTTGATTCAGATGTATGAAAGCGCACTTTTGTCTATAAGGTGCAACAACTCCTGATCCTGATACAATAGTACTTAGCATCTCTAGAACATCCTACATTCAAAACATCCACCTAATGAATTCTTACGGCAGCCCAGTGTAATACAACTTAGTGATTCACTTTTTCACAGTCAGCAAGTCAGATTCTGATTTTAGGGTGAATTTAAGCTTATACAGTTAATTCCATGAAAATAACTTAAATCAGGCCCTACACCTGGGAATCTGAGAGGAAGGGATGTGTCCAAGGCCATTGTCAGCAGTAGGGCTAGAAGTAGATGAGTAATAGCAACAGGTTATACTGTTCTTCCAGCTGTCCTAATACAACAGCTAGTTCCCTCTACAGTTCTTGCACTTGTTAAGAAGGAATTAGTCAAGCTACTTGTAAAATCAGCACAAGCATCTGCATGTCTAATGGCCTAACTTTTGAGACTATTTTTGTTTTCCCAGTTGGCAGGTCTAGATGTACAATTTAAGAAAACTGAGATCAGCTTGAGAGGTGGTATTGAATATACACATTCCTAATCTATTGTGCTAGCTTCTCCTCAGAGAAAAAGATCAAGGAGGGATGTGAGGAAGGACACAATGAATCCTTTCAAAAAATGGAGCAATAGATGTAGTCTGCAATAGAGCAGCAACTGCTTCTGGAGGAGATGCAATCTCCAGCGCTACCACACTGCAAAATTCCCCCCACTTTTTTTTCTCCTTTGTCAAAGGATCACACACATGACTAACTGCAGATGAAGCATAAGGTGGCATCACAATTGGTTTTATAGTGGAAAACTAGTTACAATCGTAATGACAGAAAAAATCTGAATTAATAAAAAAGGTGTACTTTATTCTTTGCTCCCTTGCAGCACAAGGAAGTGTGTGGTGGGATTGCTCTGGTGTTTTGATGGAGATGGGATTTTTGGAATGGTATTCCTGATTATATTAAAGTTAATGGCAAATGAGTGCTTTATTTTCTGCTTGGTTAAAAACACAGTGAAACACTTTAAGAAATGCCAGTTGCAATCTTATTTACTTTCCTGCTACTCCTGGCTATGTAATTTCTGATTCTGAACAGAAATCCAGCTGTGGAGTAAGTCCTCACTGACAGCTATGTTTACTCCCAGACTCCTGTAATGTTCACCAGTGCATACTGGACCGGTAGCTGAGCTGATGAGAGGCTGGCAGGTCTACTGGGCCAGTGGCTATAGAGCTCAATGGACATTTAAAACTAACTTACTGGCAGTACTTCTGGCAGTCTGAGATGCTAATGCTGATGTACAAGAACTTCTTCTGTTAGCAAAGCCTCAGCTAGCAGAGCAATCAGGGTGATTTTTGACAGAAGGCACACCTTTGAAGGCTCTAAGATCCTTGCAGCCTTTAAAAATTTCATTCTAAGCTAGCCAGTTGCAAGGTATTTCAAAAGCTTAAGCTTCCCATGATCAAAGGCACTCTTGAATAACACCATTATGTTCTCCTCCTTAAATCCTGTCTACTTGGCAGCGTTGGTGAGGAATTCGGCAATTTTTTACTTCTGCTAGTGAAACATATTGAAACATGCAAAGTGCATGCATATCACTCCCCAACAATGTCATATATTCTGTTGACATCTCAGGATCTGACAATGCACAGCGATATTTTGAGAAAAGTACATTGCCTATTTATTCTGTCATTTAATTTAGAAAGTAGAAAAGTGTTTAACAGCTAGTAGTACCATTGTAAGACAAACATGTAGTTACCACTTTGCAGTCATACATTTTGAAAGTAACATCTATTTGAAAATAGCATTGGGGGCCAAATATTCAATCACTGACTTGAAATTTTCTTACTCATTTTTTCTTGCTGTCTTGTCTGCAAAGGTAGGGTGTATTCAAACAGTTACCAGTTACCAGTGCCAGATGGTCATCTCTTCTCATTTGGGTATACAGACACAAATTTTGCATTACAGAAAACCAGATGCCCTTTCACGTTGCTCACATACGCAGTTTTGCCAATAATGAATGCTATTAGTGGTGAGTCTGTGGTAAACTGACAGTGCAGCTCCTCACCTATGCTTTATCCAAACTGACTAATTTGGACTAATTTTGACTCAGTACTTTTTTTGGGTAGGGAGGGGTGGGGAGAACGGAGAGCTCAAGTAAATCAGCAAACTTTTAAAAGCAAAAGAATTCTAAGTAAGCTTTTCTGTAGCCCTATGTCCTTTATCTCACAGACAATATAGCAAATGCAGGACAACGTCTCAAAGTCCTATCAGTGTCACTCAATCCTGTTCCACAGCTTGTTTTCAATTAGGCCTCTTCTTTAAATTTTATTGAAAAATATGGCATTTGCAATGAAGGTATCTATGCATTGATAGCAAAGCATAACCTAATAGCAAACCTAATAGCTTCAAAATGTCAATGGCGTCCAGTCAATCTACACTGGAATCAGGCTTGTGTCCTAGAAAGTCCAGTTTTCACACAAAAGCTCCAAAATATCTTGCAAATTGATTTGTCACATTTCAAAGTATCCATTTGCTGTAACATTCTTAAAGCACAGTCCTTGCTAAACATCCTTTTTTATTTATTACATTCTACAGACAAAAGGCTTATGTTTGTTCAGAAATTCTAACTCTGCTGAGATCAGTAGGAGTTTTGGTGTGGATTTCAGTGAATCCTAATTTTCTATTTCATATTTAAGCAAATAGGTGGGATTTGCACAAATAAACCTCTTTTCTTCCTGCTTCTAATAATGGGTCAAAAATAAAATGTGGAGCCTTGAATATTCTGAAATAGTAGTTCAGTAATTTCCCCCTTCTCCTGTACCGTGAATAGAGACCATTTTTTTAACAAAATGAGAGCTAGAAAGTTTGTTTTTTTGAAGAATGATGGTAAACTCTGCTGCTGGTGAAATACATGGGGATAGCACAAGATGAACTGAATGTAAAAATAAACAGTTTAGTCCATTGCATAATAATCAGTTATATTAGCATAATACCACACAGCAGTTCTCCCAGAACAGACCTCTACTGTACAAATGTATATCAAAGTAACAAGCCCAGACTCAAAGAGCTCACAATCAATTGATTAGGTTATTACTGTCAATATTTAATTCAACTCCTTCTCCCTCCCCCCAACATTTTAAGCAGAAATGCTTTATTCCTTGTTCACTGAACCACAGAAGTGTCCTCCTGCAAAGTCCCAAAGGCTGTACGATTATTCTGTTACCCAGCTATCATTCTTGGTCAGGAGGAGATACAGGGTAGGACAAGAGCATTTGGCACCCTGAAGACAAACTTTTATTCTAGACGTATATTAACATAAAGGATAAACATTCAGAGGGACAACTTAACTGTACAACTTACCAACATACAGTAAGTTATCTCTGCAAGGCTGGTGCAAGGCCGTAATCACTAGCTATTTTTACATCAGAGAGTTTCCTTCGGAGAGCTTCCCTCTGTCACTGTCTGAATCTCTCAGGCAGGCAATCTTTGTCTCAGCCTCCCCCACTTTTATTCAATATAAACTATTTTCTCTCTCCTTTTGCATAAAATGTTGTTCAATACGATTAAATATGCAATTTTTCTGTGGAATCTACATGATAATTCATCCTTATGACAAGAGGGGAGGAAGAGGATGGGACTAAAATTAGCTATGTTGGAGTCTACTGCTAGGCTATAATTCCTATGTGTTTGAGCAGCAATGAGGAGAACAGGAAGGCAGGAGCTGTTCTCGCCCCAGAAACGAGCTACTGGGAAAGCAACCAGCCAGACACAGCTTGTTTTCCTTCACATGTCTGTGACCTAATGCTAGCTAATTATATTCTGTTATAGTTTAAACCAAGATCTTGGCTAAAATTCCTTGCTTTCCTTGAATATAAAATTAATTAATTGTAAAATTGCTAAGCATAAGCACCTGTGGCCAGCTCCAAAAGATTTGAATTAGACCCCCGAATTCCTTAGGTAAAATGTACATGCAAGAGAATAGGTAAGTGCAAGTATTAACATCTGCCAATATCTACAAGTTTTACAGCTATCTATGCAATACAAATAAACATCTGGTGCTGTGTTTTGTAAGTATCTCTCTGTTCATTAGTAGTTTTGCCATTTTTTATCTCATCTAAAGTCATACTGAGGAATATGCACCATTTTTGGAAGTACCAGCAATCTCCACTGAGCCAAAGGAGAAAGGAACATGCGGGACACTCTGGTAGGCTAATGTTCTGGCACTTTAATTCCTCCCCAGAACTAATTTGTGTGCAAGTGAAGTATGAAATATAATTCTGTTCCTTAACAGTTTGGAAAGTGTATGAAAGAACAACTTCAGGTGAGATAAGCATCCTAGTTCAGCCATTAAGGCCCCTCTTCATTTACCAGGAGAAACTTCCTCTAACAATACTACAGGTACAATCGTGTTTATGCTTGAACTCCTCACTGTGGTTTTATGCAAGCAGTAAAACCACCCACTACAGAGTGGGAAAGATTGCATAAACAAGAATCATCAACCTCTTTGCACTTCCCCACCAAATAACATTAAGAACTGGCCCGAAGCTGTTGTAGCTATCAAATTAAAAGCTATGAGGAAATGCTGATGAGCTATTTTTTGGCAATCAACATCAAGAGACTTTTAAGCTGCAGAAGAAATGATACCCTCTAACAATAATATTTTGATAGGACACAAGTGGTTTATCATAAAAAAGGATAGAATTACTAAAACTGCTCACAGGGTAAAGCAATAGTCAGCTTGAGTAAGGGCAGCAAAATATCCTGTGAAGTCTGCAAAGAAATTGAGTTCTGACTTTGTTAATTCACTGTGATATCTCAACTGTTCGAGAGCTGGGGAAGTCATGTAAGCAGGAAACATCTCATAAGAGAATATTAGCTAAGCATTAATAAATGAGGAATGATAAGTCTGAGGAAGGAAAATATCTTAAATAAAGAAGTTGTGAACAAATGTGAAAGTTTTATTAAGATTGCATCTCAAAAGAGAAGCAACAGCAACAATCACCAGGATATATGCTACTAATATAGGACCTCCTGCAGTTCCTCATAACGCTGCAGTGTTCAAGCAAGGCAAACTTCTGGTGCTGATAGTAAACCAAGAAGTCAAAGAAGTCTACACAGAAACTTTTGCTAATTTTTGAAAGGTTATTCATTTTCAATTGTACCAATATTGATTTAACATGCAGGACGAAGGTGGGATTTGGGGAGGATTCCAGTCAAACACTAATTACAAAACCAAGATCATTTAAGCAAATATTAGTTGAGAATTCCAGCTGCAAGGAATCTCATAAAGATTTTCACTGAGCTCTTTTTCTTGTTGCAAAGAAAACTATCAATACGCCTGTAATAAATTGGAATGTCAATTATTTTTAGCCAGAGAATTGTCATAAGACATACTTTCTACTCCAGTAGCCTTACAAACTGCAGACGGAATCATTACACAGCAATGTGTAACAAACAGCAATATTTAGTTAAAGCATTTATCCTGCCATTTTTTAAACCTTCTTGACTTTGTGTACTGCCGACAACTTCTTATTCAGAATTGTGGCAGCTTGAGTCCCAGTCTTTGGGGAATATCTGCAAGACGTTTCAGTGTCTGATTCTTCAAGTACCTCATTAGGGTGATGAAAAGCCACATGATGAAGGGGCAGTGCCACACTTGAAGAGCTAGGGGTTCCTGTTGTCTTGAATTACTAACAAGCCAATATTTAGTGGACTGTTCCTGCCTGCCTGCCTTCCTACAGCAGGTGGTACCCCACTGCCTTTCACTTGGAAAGCATCTGCTTGCTCTGAGCCTCCCCAGAGCTTGCTACAGTCATTTGTTCTATTTAAGACAGACACTGTCATTATTCTGTGCAGCACTTCACAGAAATATTTCCTACTAAATGCTTGAACCATCTGAGCAGCACCAGGCAGGCTGCAGGCTTCGTTAATAATGCATCCAGGCTTATCAATAGATTTAGACAACCGGTATTTAGAAGCTTCTTCAGAAGGAGTGGGTTTTTTTCACACCAGTTAGCTTCATTCTGTCAGTTCCTTGATGTAGACATTACATCCAACTGAGTTCTGAAAGCCAGAGGTGCTAAAATTGTATTTCAGCTGCTCCCTTGCTTTGGAGCCCCATTTGACTGATGTAACTCTTAAGATCAACCCCTCTATTGCATTGTACTTCCCTGTTTTTTCTTTTTTGTGTTTGTGGGGAAGGCAAGATAACATTTACATAAAAACAGAAATTTGCCTTTATCTTACTTTAAAATTCATGGCAGCATTGGCTTTGCATTCTCAACAAATTCAGCTTCCACTAAAACTTCTCTGGACTCAGCTCACAAATGAGGGAAGATTCAGTGTTATCTTGTGATTTGTAGAACAGCAGCAACCACTTTTACCAAAGCACTCAGGATACTAAAAATAGAGTAAAAATATCAAACTGCTGCCCTGCTCAACAAGCAATGTACACAAAGTAGCTGTTGCCCAATATAATTCAGGGACAGAAAGAACACAGATATAGGTCCATTAAAAAAAAAAATCCTTGAATAGATGTATTGTGATAATAGGGCAAGTTAGGCTTGGATGCCTTTGGGTTCTGCTTGTAAGCCCTCTTTCTGGATCAGGTTTTCTCTCCTTCATCACCCTCTTGGTGAATTCCGCAACCTTCAGATGGTTTTCTGCACTGCAGTTTTCTTGTTTGCTAGGCCAAATGTATTTGGTATCTGCAACCTGACCCCCCCCCCCTTTTTTTTTTAATGAAAGCTGCCAAGCAAAGGTTTAGAAAAAGCTAACATCTTAGATCCTACCTACATTGTCATCTTTCTTACAAGTTTACAGAAGTGTCTTTCAGCCCTGTTACCTCCACCCCTGCGTTAGGAGAAACAGCAGCTTGCTGCAGTTTTTGCCTATTCATCTCTAGCTGATGCTAACAATCCACTCAGTAGCTTCACATTTTTTCTGTAGACCTGGAAACCTCCCCCCTCTCCCCCACCACTACAGGAATGAATTAAATGAGAGAGACTTTAGCAGGGAGTATAAAGATATTAATATACAACAGCAAAGGACAAAGGATGCTGTCAGGATAACTGCAGATTGTTTTTACTATAGATTGGTTTTCAGTATGGAATTTCTGGTTGCTAATGAAGTAATTACATATGACTTTTTTAGTCTGGGCCAGGAGGACTCACTGTGCATGCATGGATTAATCACACAAGCACATTAGATTTAACGTGTCTTGGACCTACCAAAGTTACTGTGCACATTGAGCAGAATGGCTTGGGAGCAGCTATTGATTCTCCAAGACATACAGTTCATTTAATTGCCCAGGTTGCTCGCAAATTAAGGGTCCGGTCTGGTACCCATTGGATCAACACCTGAAGAACTGGATGTTGTTTATACTTTGTATCTAAACAAATCCTTATTAAAATGCTGATACTGGCACATGATTAGGTGCAGCTGTACTCAGCCCCAGCATCTGCTGAAGTTCATGGGAAGTTTGTCCAAAGAAGGCCAGAATTTGGCCTTAATGAATAGGATGATGTTCACATTATAAACAAAGAAGCTGAGCTGCAGCCGCTGCCACTGCTGTGTATACAGCCCAAGTTTCTCTTTCAAATATCTGTCAAGAGTTACACATGAAACCTAATTCTGTAATGCTCCAAGGACAGAATTCTGACACAGGAAATAAAGCTACAGTTTTTTAAAATATACTTTGTTCTAACAGTTTTATGTAAATATATGAGAAATGAAATTATTTCAATCACAACTCTTGTAACACCTTTGAATTACACAATGGATGAAGCCTTTCATAATGACATGGATCAAAGGGGGTTGAACATCCATGCTGAACTGACCACTTTGGAAGGATTTTGCATCCTATCCCTGTCCACAGCAACTAGGTCACACATGATTTCTCTAAAGATATAAGAGCATATTTCAGAAGGATGACTTTTGGATCAAAAGGCCTATCAGTCTCCTTGCCTCTTAATTTCTTAGCTTAGCTAAGAGGTGCCAGTGGTAACTACTCCTCAGCTCTGTCCACCAGCAACTGTGCTGTTGCCAAAAACTTGTTTAATAAATTAAGAATGGTTATTTAAGCAGAAGTACTATAAGGTATAGGAAAAGCCAGTATTTATTATGTTTTTTTTTGTATTTCAAGGTAATTAATTCCCTCATACTATTATCATAGGATGGGTGAATTCTCACAGGGTGAAATTCATCTGTCATGTAGAAAGTAAGTACAATGTCTTCCACTCTGTCTACAAACAGTCTTGATACATATCTTCACATCCTAACTGGACAAAGAAATCACACAGTGGACAGTAGGCATGTGCTAATGCAAGCAGCAAAGAAGCAGGAAAATGTGCATGGGCCTCTAATTCTACAGATTCAGTGCCTTCAAACTTTCGGGAAAAAGAGCAGCTCTGCTGAAGCAGTTGCTACCTGGGAATAGCATGGAGCTTCATACTTTGGCTTAGAGTTGGAGAACATCACCTCCTAAATCAACCTGTTCTTCATCAGGACAGTACAATCCCTCTGTCCCACTAAGGAAAACGATCTCGCTCTGAGGCTTGCCTGATTTTCTGGCTGCCATCAAATCAGGATAAAAATTCTAATGTTTTACAGTCTCTTTGATTCTCTTGTTTCATGCACAGTTAAAAAAAAAAAAAGGAAACAAATAAAATAAAACCAGTTTAATAATTTTTAAAGAGATTTTAAATGATACTTACTTTATCAAGGCTGATGAAAATGACAGTAATGTCAGAGGGTAACAGGTTGCTAATAAATACAATAGTTTAGGAAAGTGATATTCTTGTCATGGAAAAATATATTCTGAGAAACATAATACTTCTGTAATTCATTTTTGAAAGCTATAGAGACTTCTTGGATGAGGAATGCAGTTATTAAAGGTAAAAGTACACAATATGTTGTAATGAAATGGTTGTGCTACATACTTCATTAACCGTTTTGTGAGCCATCTGGGAAATTCCAGTTCTCTTACCTCGGAAACAAATGTTTATACATGGTTGGGTCACTAGAGGGAGCACATAGAGCAATACTGAGAAATAAAAACATACCGCCTTGGTGACTTCAGCCTGCAAGCAAAGCTGAACATGTGAAAGACCAAACAAGGGCTACCAGAATTTGGATTTATTCTTCTAGTGCAAGAGGTATGGTTACAGGATTCATTGAGAAAGACTTGATCACTTCCAACTATCAGAAATAAGTTAACACAGGAATGTTCAAGTTCTTCCTGAGTGACAGAGGTTGGTAAAAGCTGGCAGGCTGTACACTGCACATGTCCACTGGAAGAAAACTTGCTGTCACATGAGATGCTAAAAAGCTTAAAAATTCAGAGAGCACAATAGGCAGTCTTCCAGAAGGATTCAAAGAACTGATATGTTTTGGATGTGTTGACTGTTTGATTTACAATATTTAAAGGTAGAAAATAAAGGGGAAAAAAATCAGTCAAATTTCACATGAACCACAGAGGAATGAGAAGTAGGAAAGGTCTGGACTGCAGGTGTATTGAAATATCTATGATATTTGCACGATATTTCATAAGCTCATAATTTGTGTAAAAAAAAAAAAAAGACTAGCTCTGTGCTTTAACATTATGAGCCATGTTGCTGAAATAACGTTGCTGAAATAACATTGCTTACAATGCATGTTTCACAGGTTGAGTTCACTGTAATCCCTTATTTCTTTTCAATGTGCAGCAAAAGCTACATTACAGACAGAAGAACCAATGCAGAAGAAACTGCATTCATATCACAAAAGCAAGCTAGTGAGCTGCTGAAGTACTGCATCTTCTTTAAAAGAATTTACTGTGAAGCTGTAAGCTTGCTGTAATACACCCAGCAGAGTTTATATATAAGGCAAACAGGAAGGTATCATTATAGAACTTTACAGAAATAATATTTTATACAAATAGTGGAAACCTCTCATTTTGCTCAGAGCATTTATCAAATCCTGTAGCCTATTAACTTCAGTGTTTTCCCACAACTAGAATTACAACAAGCTTATTTGAATACTGTAGTATAAAATAAAGATTAAAATTCTATATGAATAATTTTATTGGCAATGTTTTTATTAGATTCTTAAGAGTAACTGCAAAAATAGTTCTCTCTGGCCAAATCCATGGACTCTCACTCAAACTGTAGTCAGTCTTTACTCAAACTTTCGCTGGACTCAATTGCCTAAGTGATGCCTAGGAGAGCCAGATGGCACAGTTTGGTGCTGGGGGTGTTCATATCCATGAGGGCCTTCTGAGTGTATGTTGTTCCCCTGTCCTTAGTGGAAGGAGTCGTACTGTCACATGCTGACACATAGTACTTTCATCAAGACTGATCACATAAAACACAGGGCATTTCAGTCCTAAACTTCTCCTTTCCTTGAAAGAGCAATTAGGAATTTTAGAAGTGAAAAGCTATTAATGGTCAACAACGAAGTCAGCCTGTTGGCCTCCCTCCCACATCCGCTCACAAGCATGTTTGTGGATGAACAGGCAAGCATAGGTGTGTGCACGCAGAAGGGCACAGTTCTTGTCTCTGTGTGCAACTCTGTGGCTGGAGGTCCAGCAGTATTTCATGGCAGGATATGGATCCAAGAGCCTCAACTGGCAGTGACTTGCTGACCCTAATAGCATTCATTGAGAGAACATTCATGACTTTTGATGTTTCACACATAATTTTCTTCCTTTGGGCAAGATGCTAATCTCAGTCTACAAATGGTTTCTTTGATTGCTTACTGTAATTATTTCACTAGTAGAGACCTCCTTTGTTGAACCATACCTGTTTGGGTAATGGGCTGTAAGACAAGGCTGTATCTGTCCTAATGACAGTAAAATTTTAGTGGCATATGCATATGCAATAAAACTTTCTCTCTTGCTCTCTAGTTCTATGTTATATAATATATATGAGATACAAAAACAATTTTTAAATATATAAAGCTTGCAAAGTCAATCAATTACAAAAATACTTACAAAACTAAGGAAACACTGGTTTTAAGGCTGCTCATACAACCTTCATTTTCTCCAGGAAACAACAGTATGGCACAGTCTTAAATGTTATTATCGCCTCCCATAGTTTTCCTACAAAATCAGTGCCTTACTCTGCAAATATTTACATATTAAATGATATTCATTCAGTGGATCATTCCAAAATTTATTTTCACATAATCCCCATTATTGCACTGGGAATAAAATTATTGATTTCTGTGTCACCAGTTCTATGGTGCTCTACAGCAAGAACTCATGTTCTTGTCACGTACACACACAACCTTCACCAGCGGATAAAATAATATTATTATTCCCATTTTACGGACAGAGAACTAAAAGCCAGAAAGATTAAAGCCAAAATGTCAAATGACCGCTAATTTTCTTAACAACACTAAGTGAGATTGAAATGAACTCTCTAGAAGTACGTTCACCTTTGTTAACCGTGAGACCATTCACTATCTTTTCTTGTCCTGTAACTTCCTCCCTTATTCATTACACACTTTCCAAATGGGACAAGAGAAGAGGTAGGAATCCTATATATAAGAATGTTCTTTTGTCTTGCCTTTTTCCAAGAGCACTCCTTAGTTTGGCCATGGTACTAAAAGTAGTGCCACATGGTATTCTAATTTAACCTAGATCTCTTACTAGCATCCTAACTATTTAGCCTCCTCCTAACTGCAAACACTAGCACACGTCCTGGTCAGGCAACTCTTGTTAGCTTCAGTCAGGTCATGTGCGAGCCTGAATTGCCTCTCTGGCATGGAAGGGCCATGAAGGAATGAAAGATATACTCGGAGAAATCTGTGAATGGCAAGCTTCGGCAGAGGGCTTATGTTGAGCTTTGTTTGTTGATGGTCTACTAGCAAATAAAACAAGCCCCAGCAGGGGTCATTACAAAATATACCGTAAGTGAAGATTTGGGGGGAGGAGGGAAGAGGGAGGAAGTACTGGGACTGTAGCTGCTCTTTTAGCCCTTCTCAGGGACAAGAAATGTGCTCCCAGGTGCATAAGGTGGCTTTGCCTCTTCAGTTGTTTAATGCCATCACCCCCCCACACACACACACACACATACACACACTTAGCGTATGCATGCCCCATGGAAAAGATCCAGGAGAAGAATATTCCCTCCTTGCTAAATTTATGTTTAAAACTAGCAACCATTTGCAAACATTTATGTTTGTGAAGCTAAAGAACTCTGCACACAACTGAAATGAATATCAAAGCCTCTTTTATCACAGCTTTTGGCCATTCTTGCTTTAAGTCTATATTTTTTAACCCTCAGGGCATAATTTTTCTTTCTATTCAATCCCTTTTGCATTCTTTATTAATTCTCTTCTTACTTCTAACATCCAGCTTAAGATGATTATCCTTAAAGGAGATGTGTACTTCTCCGTACTAGTGTCCTCTTTTTGCTGATAAAACTTGTTTTCTTGATTCAAAGTTATATAGTGCCTCATCCACATTCAAATGTTTAAGTTTCCCACAACTCCCTACATCTCCTCAGTTTCTCAGTTTGCCTTTCTAAGGTCTCAGAAGTACAGATTGACCTTCTGCTTTTCCCACAAACAGAACTGAACAGAATCAAACGAGCTATAAATTTAGGCTTTATGTCCAGCCCTTTTAGATCTTGCTGTTCACTAAAACTAAGTATAAATACCATCATTTTTTGCTGGTTCATTCATTGTTTGGTAACAAAATTCATTTCCAAGGATATCTGAGACCTGACTTTATTGGAAAATAAATTTTGGGAAAAAAAATGTCAGTATTCAAATGTCCAGTTTCTCAATGGACATTTATTTTTCAGTCTTATTCTAGGAGATCAAAAGTCTCCCATGAGCATATACATTTCTCTATTGCTTATTTTCCCCCCCACAAACTCACAAAATTGGATAACCTCATACAACTGCACTTCTTTCCTTTTTTCTGTTTGTAGCAGCCTTAAGCATATCTGATTTTTTCCCAACATTCTTCCCCAACTTCCTAGTTTAGAGCTTGTTTTGCCAGTCATGTCAGTCCTCAACCTAGAAAGCTATTCTAATTTAAACTGAGTCCATTCTTTGAGGAAAAAACCCTAATTCATGCATGCATCACAGAGACCAAACACTGTCATATCTTCACAACAGCACCACACCCTGACTTGCTTATCTTAGTAACAGAAATAAAAGGCCAAGGTTTAAATAGACACACTATATAGAGGTCAAAAGGCCCGATTCCACCTTCACCAACATCTGTGTCACATTCTCATGAGCTTCAAATGAGGGTTGATTTAAAGGAATACTATATAAAAGCAAGCAGTGTTTACAAACTTTATGCTTTATCATAGATGCAACACAGGAAGTAGGTTTATCACAAGGAGAAAAAGAGAAGGTAACCACAGGCCTTGCAACAGGCCTTCGTATGCCATGGCTGTGCTCCTCTACGTACCTATTTTGCCACTACAATCCCATTGGCATCTTTCTATTACCATTTCATATCAGGAAACTTTAAGATCAGAGAGGTACAAACGAGAGACAAGTGCCCAGGGAGAGTCTGTTACTCTTCTCAGCCTATGCAGAAGTTTCAGGTGCCCTGACAGCAATTAAATGCAGATAATACAATTACTGCCTGATGGCACAGCACATTAAGAAAGTGATATCTCAGCCAACATAGCATCGATCCCCTTGCTCCCACATCTGTATTCAACCTTCTGCTCTTCTCAGGAATATCTTTTCTTTTTAACAGGATTAGGAAGAAAATATGAATTAATTTTATGCATAAAGAGTTGAGGATCAAATCGAAATGTAAAAGAAAAGAAATGTTGCTTGCAACTAAGGAGCAGTAACTAGCCAAAGTATTTTTTTTAACATTAATAAGAAGGCACAATCCCACACGACAAAGCCCCTTGACATGAAATCCACATCATGTCATACTTTGAACCGCTCAGATGAGAAAATGTCCGCAGCTCCATGGAACCTTAAAGCTCTCTGTGGTATTTCCATCACTGTTGCACTTGTCCTAAAAGCATTTGCCTTGACTTCCCTTGCTGCTGGTGCCACCACACACTCACAGGCAATAGGGCAGAGTCTGGGTCTTCACATGCTGAGATGAGAAAAATCAATTGAATCCCCAGAAGACAGAATAACTGGTGCAGAAAGTGACTACACACTAACAGTTATTCTGTGGTACAGAAGTCTTGAAAGAGGATACTGCAAACATACACTCCAAGAGAAAAGGTGATTTTATTTAGAAAATGTTGTTATTCTGGAGCTCTATGTCCTCCTACAGAAATGCTACCATGCACTGGTAAATTAAGAGTTTCTCTCCAAATATTTTATTCTAACTGATAACTCTTAAACTGAATTATTAAAGTTCTTGCACTTGTTTCTACGTTTTACCTCATCCACAATCCATATCCTTTTATACTGTTGTTTGGAAAAGTCTAATAATTAAGTGTAATTTACACTGTGGGTAACATTTTGTTCTTACTGACTTTTGAAAGTTTCCTAATGTGCTCTTCTGAATACAAGCAGCTATATACATCTGTAGAACACAGGGGCCAATCTTGTAACATCTTGAGAAAACCCTCATTATGTTCTGTGCTTTACCTTAACAACAAATTCAGGATTAGACTTATGAATGACATTTCTCAGACTCTCATGTTGCCTCCTTTATATAATTCAATGCAATTCTGCAACATATTTACTTAGTAAAATAAATCATACATTTAACTTCAAGAGTACTACTGAGAAGCACCCCAGACCTTTACCATAAGAGGATCAATAAAAAGATTTCTTCAAAAAAGAAGGCAAACCAACATGCTTGTTAGAGAAGCCCAGCCTTTGGTTTGTAGTGCATAAGAACGTTTGCTCTGATAAGATTATAGCAGCACAAGAATATATTTGAAAAATTGTATGGGAAAATGCTAGTTCATCAGCATTGATGTTTTTAATTTTTGGTAAAGCTTTCACCAGAAAGGTTTCTCAAATCCAGAAATTTTGGCTCAAAGCCAGAAAGAAATGCAACCAGAGTTGCCAGTTATCTGGAATATAGAGCTTCTGGATGAGACCTGGGACCCTTAATCAGGAACCTCAGTTCAGGAAGTGATATATAGGACTGATACATCTCAGTTGATTTCTGTAGACCATCACCTGTTCTGAACTCAAAGTCTTAGTGATCTCTTTCTTCCAGTCATTTTTTTCCTCCCACAAATACTTATTTGTAAAGATCTTGGCTTTACTTACAGCAGAACTGAAGCAAAATGGAATTCCTGTTTTCTAGCCAGATCTAGGTTTTGTGCCTCTCTGTGGTAGTACAACATAAGAATTCATCTCACAATATGTCCTGTCACTGACTTTTTCTGAACTTATTATTTCTTGGCTCCTTGCCTTAACTGTAAGGTTGCATTTTAATTTTCATACAAAATAGCAGTCAAATGGTTGTTATTAAAAATTCTGTAGCAACTTACATTTGCAGGTGAGTGCATTGCATGATCTGAAAAATCACATACATACATACATAAATGATCAAAATCATGGAGGTTAGATCTCAAGATATTCTCAAATTTATAGTGAGGACCTGGAATCCAGGGCTTCTAAGGTACCTGGCTGTTTTAGTGTGAACATCCTGGGGCCTTGCTGTGTTCTTTCTAAAATGTATGTTTTAATTCAACTCCCAAGATCACTGGGTGATTTCTGATGCTGAAATACTGGACAAAATCACTGTTTATATCAGATGAGACAATTCCAATAGCTCCTTATGGATTTAAACTGTGAGAATGTCTGTTTTAAAGAGATTTGATTAATTAATTCAGTAATGGGTCTTAGATTCTGAAATGAAAGCTACTATATATCATGGATATAATTATATATAATTATACATCAGAATTTATATAATTATATGTCAGGATATTTTTAAATATCCTATTTACACTTTAAATCATATCATGATAGTGAAACGTACAGAATATTTCAGATATACAATATTTCAGTGTACAGATGCATAAATCCAGCCTGTCTCCTCTCTCTTCCCAGTCTTTCCTTATTCTGATTTTTTATTGTTCTCAGTATTTTCTGCTGATTTTATCAGGATCTTCTCACCTCTCTCTCCAATTCTTTGTTTCTCTCATTCACTTCACACATCACCTTATATATCTGTGCTAACATCCTGCTGAGCTGCACTGTGGATGCTTTTTAGCGTACTCTCTGTTTGTGTCAGCCCTATTATAACATACTCAGGATGATATATTACACTTGAAAGCTTCTAGAATAAAAATAAAGAAGTCGTATTAGCTATTCCCAAAAGAATGTTAATCATACTCCCTTTAATCATAATGATAATCATATACATATCTGGAAAAAAATCACTGTATGGTTAGGCATAGGAAGAGATGTCAGAGGATATACGTTCTTTTCTTGGCTTTCACACAAACACTCCTGTGGTCGTAAGGCAACTGTCTGATTTTGTTTTTTTTATTTTACCTGTCTGTCAAAATATATGAATAACAGTGGCCTACTTGATTGGGTGCTGCTTGATTCAGCTGATGTTTATAAAAGCTTTGAAAAGCTCAGCTATGCCAGGTTAAAGAGGTGCCAAGTATTATTAGCTGTCCATTTGTTTTACTGAGAACACTGTGGCTAAACATTTATCAAACTAGTAACTTGGTAGGAAGAAGAAAAATAGGGAAAGGAGTAGAAAGAGGGAAAGGAGCAAGGACTGGTTGACAGAATGAATCAGTGCCCGAGTGTGATCTGCAGCAGACTTTTGTATGCAGTCTTCAGAATCTGCACAGTTCCCTCTCACCTGAAGCGTGGAAGCGCAACATACACACACAGACAGACTGGTCAAAAGGAAACTTTCCAGTTGAAAACTCTCCAGCTTTCTGCGTAAACTCTGTGCTTATAACTATGTTGATGCTAATGGTATGAGGCCAATTAACGTTGATCTACAATGACAAGGGCACTAGCTCCCTAATTTACTGGAAAGAATAAACTTTTAGCAACCCCGAGCATTTGCAATGCACAGCTATGTACGCTTCCTATCAAACTTAGAATTGAGCACACTCTAGCGGTCTCTAGCACGTCAGGAAAATTGTACACAAAAGTATAATCAAACAGAACAAACAAGTTTGTACATTTAATTGTGTAATATGATGCCACAGTTCAACTCACTGTGGCCTTCCAGTAGTTTGAGAACCACTGGAATAAAGACTGATGATGGCAGATACTCGCAGATTTTACTTTCTGCAGACTACTTCCCAATGAGATTATATAATGCTTTACAAACCAGCTAAGGCAATTTATGGAAAAAAAAGCACATTGCTAGATTAACCACTTTGAGATCATAATTTATCTCTAATGGCCCTTCTTTGACAACAAGAAAACAAAAGAAAATTAAAGCTGATAGGGCTGTTCTAGTATCGTCAAAAGTTGGCATTCTTTATCAGTCTTTAACTTAAGAGCAGTCCTTGTCACAATAACGATAAAGGCATCATAGAAATTTTGCTTTTCATCTGTCTGACATTTAAATCGATAATCCAGAAAATAAATCATTATATATGTATTTAAAAAAAAAAAAAAAACGAACAAGCCAGCTTGTCTACAATTCATATTCGTCTTTGACAGTTACCAGGTTCTCAGAGCACTCACTGACGGCTGAAACTGCTCTCTCCTCACTGTTATAACACTGACCCCGTTTTGAGGGCACAAGTGAAGATGCTGTACAAACAGAAGCACTGAAATCAGGAGCCTTTTCCAGGGTGTGAGCTGACATAATGGGCGGCTTTCTTTCCTCTGGAGAGCAACCACTCTCTTTATCACTAGGACAAATGACCTGTAGGAGAGGCAACCAAGGCTAGACACTCTATTTCCTTACAAATGCCAGGTCAGATCATAACATGTTACTGTGACTCACTGTATTAATGACCAAGAGCTTCAATCTGCACGAAAAGCATGAGGACATATCAGACTGAAGACAAGCCCAGTGTATGTGACAGTACACTTTCTAGGTAGGCATGCTACTTTTAAAACTTCAGCTTTCCTTTAGCACACAGCTTTGAAATTCATATTTATAAACATACCAAACCACTTGCATTATCAATAAATGAGGCTTACCTTAGAGTAACAGTAATCTTTTTAAAGCGGTGTAAATTACATTTTTTGTACCAGGAAAGACAGTTTCGAACTCTCCAAGGGGCTCCCCTAGGATTCTTCTTTTTTTGTTGTTTTTTTTCTTTGTTTTTTGAGTGCAGGTGCTTTTGTGCATCATGGTGGACAGCAACTATATATCCTTTCTCAGAAGTACAGGGCTCCACCTCATGCCTCTACAGTCCTGACAGTGGAGCACAATTACTGAGGCTGAAAAAGAAAAACAATTCTTTTTCAGGCTTCACTGAATTGGAAGGAGTGAAATAGAACTATTCCATACTTTGGAGAAAAAAAGTATTGTGGAGACAATTAAAGGTAAATTAAGAAAGAGGAGGAGAAGTGGGGAAGGAAAATAAAGACCAGGTGATAAAATATTCAAAAACAAAAGATTAGAAACAAGAAAAAGAGGAGAGGGGTATAATAACCAAAGAGGAAAAACATATTTTACAAAATATTAGTAACAAAGAGGAAGTACTAAAAATAAAAATGTTTACTTTCCCTTTGATGCATCTGTTAAGAATAACAGAAGGCTTTGAGAAAAAAAATGAAAATATTAAAAATCCATAGTGAATAGAAAAGCTTCCTGAAGAAAAAACTGAAGAAAACTGGAATACCTGAACGAGACGTGGAGGGAATGAAAAGTATAAAGACAAACGCTAAGTAACGAGGAACACAGAGTTTCACATTAGTCATCAGTTCACTGCTCTATAACCACAGACAGCCATGTTATGCAAGTTTAGATCAGAATTATCTACCAAATATCCGGATCATAATGTCACACCATAAAACATTAACAGAACATGAAAGTAAACAAAACATTTACTGTATAAAAATCCAAACAATAGAATGTGTCAGAAGTGATGTCAAAAAAAAGCAAGGTATCTTAGGTGCCCAGAAAAGAGGGATTTTTTTAGGTTAAAATTCTCAGAAACCCCAGGAACCGTACCTTCATGCTATACAGGAAAGCAAGAGAAGTGTTTGCTGCTGCCAGCTTTTCTGACCCCCTGACGTTCCATACAAAGGCAACAAGATTATGCAAGTGGAGGATAACAGAGACTCCAACTCACACTTCTTTGATAACACAGCTCGTAGGATGTACGTGCTTCCCAATATGCTATTCATAAGCTTAAATATTGTCCTCAATGCAGTGTTAAAACATCCCTAAATCTAAGAATATAATCAAATGTTTTGCTGAATTAGAAGCATAAGAGTAACACTGTTCATTTTTGTTAATATCAGCTAGACCATATTTACTTACAAGACTGAGAATTGTCTGAGCAGAGGTCTCGATTCTCCGAGCTCTTACTCCTAGACTGTTTTCAGTAATTCTCCTTAACCGTCCTATTTTAAAAAACAGTATTTGAACTTCAGCACCTCCTGCAAAGTACCAGGAGAAGAGCTGCTAGGGCAATTGACCTAGCAGATCATCTGTCTCCTTCATGTGCCAAGGATATTAGTCTCCTATTTACTCTGCTTTTAGCTGTGTTTATCTTTTAAGTTAAATAAATTTAAATCATGTCTTTATCTTTTACTACTTAAACTTCCTGCATTGTGTTTCCATCTTGTACAACTTCCCTGTGGAACCCATTTTCTCTTCTGTGAAAGTGCCATAAACAAGAGCAGCTGGAGAAACACAACGCTTCTCGTAAAGCAGGTTACTATTAATACAGTTTACCTGGCTAAGCCTTAGATTTCCCAGCACAGAAATTAGAATCAAAATGAATCATTTCCAGATGTTACTTATTTTAAACAGCGACTTAAACAAAAGAAAACAAAAATGCTTAATTTTGCTTTGAAAGCTGATGATAACGTTTTCTCCATACACATTCCATTATGTTGAGGGTAAAGCAAGATTAAGTCTGAACAGATATCTTTATCTGATGTATACAACTTCTTGTAGGAAATCTTAGAAAAGTGTTCCAAAATGATGTATATCACTACCAGATGACAAGTTATCATAGCCTTCTGGTTTAGTCTTGTTATTTTTTCTTGTTTTGTCATGGCTATAAAAAACTGTGCTGACTTTCTTTTCTTCCTGTTGCCTTCATATGTCTGCATGGAAACTCCTCTTAATCATATTTATATGGAGCAATAGGTTACCTTCCATTTATATTATCCTCTCCAAAAAGCTAGTGATAAAAAAAAAAAAAAAAAAAAACAGTCACAGGAAGGTTTGGAAACAGCAAACATAAGACAAAAAAAATCAAAGCTAAAGTAAATTTAATGTAAAAATGGAAAATATTGGAAATGTTATTTCTGCTTTACTATTTACTATTACTTGCAATTGAATGTTCATTTCTTTCATTAAAACATTCTGTTAAAAGGGGCACATACAATAGAAATCAGTTTGTACCTCTCAGAGAAAGATGCTGGCATTCATACATCTTGTGTGTCTATGTCTGAATATTCAGGAAGTATGGGTTTTATATATAGACATACACATACATAAACATACGCATATATATATGTATGTATATGGACTTGATGCCATCAACAAAACATGGATATAGGCACAAAGATACTTCCCTATTCCACCCAATACCAACCACATGCCTGGTTTGGAGCAACACAGTTTCTCTTCTCCAGACTCTCGAGGAAACAGATTCCATGACAACATCTGAAGTGTACTGAATACAGGTCAGTCCTTGTTAAGTTTACATTTGATGTGAGTGTCATGTCAGAGAAAATGTGCGACCATAAACTCTGCAGACAATAGATTGCCATTACTATCTTTTCCCCAAACAACTCCACAAGACCTCTTTTCAGGCAACATAATGAATCAGAAGTACTTTCAAACACATTTAAGAGTGAGACAGAAGCAAGCAGGTCAAAGGAAGAGCCAGATCGATGGTCAGGATCTTTCATTCTTAATAAAAGAAAAAAACCCTATACTGACTCTTCCCCTTTGTACATTATGAGGGTTTGGTTGGTTTTGCAGGGTTTTCTTTTATTCTAAATTGCTGCATCTATTGTGGTTTTCTCGACACCTCTGTATAAAGGCTATTGCCATATACCATCTTACATGTTACAGTTGATTGAGCATAACTTCTGTCATTTATATTGGTAACAACTTAACATTTTACAATAACTTTTCAGCTTAAATTGTTTACTACATATGAATTTTTTAAAAGAAAAGTTTAATGCAAGTGCTTTGTTCTAACATCAGAAACATTTGTGTTGGTAGCATTTTACCAGAAATATAAAAATTAGCTAAATTACAAAATACAGTAGTTAAAATAGGATCTTTTCCAAGCCAAAAAATCTCCTTGCTAAGCTTGTTGCATAGATATTTCAAACATCCATGTTAATCATGCCAGAATCTTTTTAAAAAAGCCTTTGACTTTTGTGGAAGGAATATTTTATGCAAGGTAGCTGTGATAAATAAATAAGTGTTGACTTTCAATCCTCTGATTTGCTGATGCAAACTGAGTACAAATGGATTTCAATCACGCTTTTTCTACTGTTTCTGTATACATTTGATAGTGTGCAAAACTGCGGACTAGTGATTTGCACATGCAAGGCTGCATATACATACACACAAAGCCCAGAGTGAGTGATTCCTGCAAATGAGACATTCAAAGTTTCCTTTTCAGTTACAATACAATACAATACAATACAGCACACTGTATTACATAAGCTGGAGAGCCATTAAGCTCAGCTGTGTCTAAAAAGACAATTTCTCAACTAATGAAACCATATATCTTTTGTTCACTCTACAACACAACGTAAAGGCGATCCTTTGAGTTAAATGTATATAAAGCAGTAGTGATAGTGGCTGAACTGATTTAGGCTAAATATCCACCTGAATCTATGGAAATGCATGTTTCATAGCTGTGGACAAAGATAATGGCATGCAAGGAACTGCTGTTCCAGAAAATGATGTAGCCTTTCATCCTTAATAACCAAATAAAAAATGGAAAGTCAGTACTTGGGAGCTACTCTAGCAAGCAGATCTCCAGGAAACAAGGTTCCCCACAGACTCTTCCTTGATCTTAAAGCTTAACGTGAAACATTTATATGCACGTAGCACCTGGCCAGAAGACATGGGAAGGCACTTTTATCACGCTGGCTGTATTTCTTTCTTAAATAATAGATTCCCTCTTTTCTTCCTCTCCTGGAAACAGAATCCATGCTCAATAATGTTTTTGTGCCTTTTTTTCAAAACAGTTTAAGAACAACAAGGCAATCTTGAAAACCTCCCATTAATACCCCTCACACTGTCTGGTGCTGAATAGCATCCTAATTTTTAGAAAGCAAAAATATGTAGTCCAAGTAAGTTAAGTGCTACTTGGAGGAAGAAGTCTTTGTCTACTGCATCTATATCTTTGTGGGTCTTCTTCATACTATTCTGTTTTTTGCCTACATCCTCAAGTATCAGCTTTATATACAAACTTTTATATGCAAACTCTCATGGTAACAGCAGCATAAAGCAACCTCTAGATACTCGTTTCCATTGAAGCCAATTGCAAAAAACACTGAATCAAATGACAAGTAGCTGAGTGCAATGTTTAATCACTTTTCATGTAAATGAAAAATGAAAGGGAGTTTCCACATGAATTTTTATTTTTTCAGTATTAGTATTTGCTTTACAAATAATGAATTCCCAAATATATTCTCAACTAAGACCAGTATCTGTTGAATGCGCAAGTTGAGAAAATAAGGCATTTTTGTATGTGCAAAAAAACCTCTTCACATTTTTCTCAGATGAAAAGCTTTGAGATTGCTCTAACTTTGCAAAAAAATCCAACCTTCAGGCTGTGGGCAAACCAGGAAAAAAAATCCAAAGACAGATTACCCAAAACTGTAATTTGGGTATTTATTAATTTGGGTTCCTGACTGCAGCTCCATTGCTACTGTGATGGAGACAGAGTGTTTTTTCTGTGATTTATTTTAAATGTAAAAAAAACATATATTTTAAAAGAACCTGTGAAAGAGGCTAGTTTCCTGGTTAATTCTATGGTCTGGGACACGCAGAATTTGAACACCCACTTCTTGCCTTCAAGCACCTCTTGCTAATTGCTTCTCAGCTTGAGTCTCTTTTTCAGGATTGCCAGGGCATTTGAGAAATAAATGTTAAAAAGATCACAAGTACACAGGAGTAAAAACAGCTGGAGGGACTGCCCTCAACTCAGGCAGCAACAAATGCACTATGTCCAGACAAAGCAAATGAGGAATGATTTTAAACATCAGAAAACTTGACTATCATTTTCACTTCTCACTACATCAGAAATCTTTGCTATAAGGTAAGGATTTGAGCTGCAGCACATAAGATTAGGATTTGAAAATGAGGAAGAGAAGAAGCCTTCTTCCTCCACAATTGGAACAGCATATGAAATACCCAAAACATTTGGGCTTAGTGTAGCTGTTATAACAGCACTCATATCTCCAGCTGATTCTTCTGGATTTGCATATGTTTCAAAGAATAACAAATATTCCTCTTTTCCTCCTTCCCTTGTGTAAGAGTGCGTTGTTTCCAGTTAACATTTAGGAACCTCAGGCATGGCAAATTCTCTGCAGAAGCCAGCAGGGAAGCAGCACTCCGCCTAATGTTCTCTCTCTAAACTTTGAAATTCTTTAAGAGCACTCACTGATCTGTTATCTGCTGCTCAGATAAGAAACTCCAGAAAAATCAGCAAAAGTGAAGCCACTGGTTTTGAGTTTTACAGTGTCTCACAAAGAAATGGAGAAAATAAGGTTTGTTGAACTACCGAGGTCACTTGCTACTTCCTTTCTGGAGTAAGCAATATGAAGTCTGCTTGCTGTCGAAGGTTTCTATTTGCAAGATAAAATTAACCAAGGGGAATCAGGATCTCACCTTTAAAGATTAAAGTTCATTACTTAGGGAGTGATGGAAGTACAAAAGAAATGCATCTTTTACTGCAAGCTGTGCAATACTGGCTACCTGCATTTAGCCAAAATAGGACAAATCACATTTCATTTTAACTCAAGTTACAAGACTCTGCTCTGGCTTATCAGTTAACCTAAACTTGCTGACCTAAATTAAAATCAAAGAATTAAGGGTACAAAGGCCATATATTTGTGCACATCCCTTTAGGGAATGAGGATCAGACATCACAAATTGCATCCAAACCTTGCACCTTACTATTTGCAACCCATTTCCTTTCTCTTCCTTACTTCCTCCACAAAAGCTGCTGACAAGTATTCCAAACGGGCTGTTAAAGGCAGAAGAAAGAGGCATTCGTTTCTGCCACTTGGATTCAGCCAGTACGAAGCTGTGCTACTTGAAAGAAATTTCTCTTGCTGCCCTTTAAGACAGGCAGCGGCTTCTCAGGGACTCTGGATGCAGGAAATGCTGGTGCTCATGTTCTGTGTCTCCATCCACATGACTAGGCAGAGTGATGGGACCCTGATCTAGACTCTGGTCCAGGACTCTGGTCTTTAGCCACAGCTTAAGAACTTCACTCAAATTTAAGAAGATTAGAAACCTTAATGTGTGGACACAAACTCTTTGAAGTCTGCTTTTGGAGTCTGGGCAGGTTAAGTTACTGATAGGAGTACAGTAATAGTGACCAGGCCATTGCAATTGTAGGCACTGTGGCAATCGGTCATCCCTGTGAAATGCTCCTTATGCCAACACCTAAAGAAATGTAGATGCTTTGGAATGAGATTCAAATAAGCCCAGCATGATGAGCAGGAAAGCCACTGTACTTTATGTCAAATAAAAGGAAATGAGCATGGCCCCAGCACAGAGAGCTTACTGACTACAACAGTCTTCTGGGATGTAGGCCTAAATCCATTCCAGCAGAGGAAGGAGTCAAACCCAACCTTTCCTGGGCAAATACTGTAACCCCTGAGCAGCTGAAAAGAAAGCAGCACAGGCACAATCACTTCCCTCTCTCACATTTTTTGCAGAGCCTACTCTAGAAACACCACAAGACAGAGCACGGCAACAGGGCCAGGCAGAGAAACCTCAATTTTATGACTATTGAGACTCCTTTGGGATGCGCCCCTCCAGTACTGTCTCACGTGAGGCACTTCACAGTGGGGAGCTGACCACAACAGAGCTTTAGCTGTCTAGGGTCTTCCAATGTAAAAAAATGTAGGCACACACAGAAACTGGGAAACTCCAGAGTCCAGCTGAGTAGCAACTCCTGAAGATCTAAAATTTGGACATGGGCAGTCCAAAGGGCAGTAGGCACCTAGGCCAAGCATAAGCCTCTGATATGAATTTGGACCTAAAACTTCACTGCTATTTAATCTTAAGCTCGCTCATTTGGCTTGCTAAATACACTTAAGAATGAATCTTCTTTACAATGAAAACATTTGCTTAGCATGGATTATTCTCTGCCCTCAGTAAGCATATATGGAGGAAATCACAAAGTCCTGCCCCAGCACGTTTACAGTCTGCCCGGAGGTTGGGTGTTGGTACATCCTTCTCAGGCAGAGACAGCAAACTGCTTTGGCCTGCTGGCACCACTTTCTCTAAAGCAGCCAAAGAGAAGCTGGTAACAGTATCCAGCTCCTGCACAGGCCAGTTCGTTAACTACTTGGGGCTGTGAAAGAAAGGTCAGGCTTGTGGCCAAGCCACTTGTTTGGTGCTCAGTCTAGTTCTTGGTCCTAACTCAGCTTCCTCTGTGACCCTGGGCAAGTTGCCTATCAGTCTCTCAGTTATCCAGCTATAAAATGGTAATTCAGAATACCTCCATGTTTCCTCACCATCTGCCAGGTCTATTTACACCGTAAACATTGGGTAGGAAATGTCTTCTATTATTCATAGGCTTAGGCCAGACGGGACTAGAACACCTTCTAGTCTGACTTCCTGCAAACCACAGGCTATTATTTGTACGTACAATACACAGTGGGGAGCTGATCACAAATGGGGTCCCCAGGTGCTCTTCCAACAAAAGAGCACCAATAATAACTCATTCAAACACGGTCACCACCTTACTTTGTATGTCCAAAGTACTGCTCCTGTATAGAATTTTGAATTAATTTTTATTATTTTTATAAACTTACATGAAGTTCTGTGTTCCTTCCTTATTTTGAAAATTATTTCAGAAAATTATTTCTAATAATGGAAGAAGTTACTGAAAGATTTCATAGACGATAGGATATTACAAAGACGAGATACTTTGACGGCCCAGTTCCTGAACTAATGGTGTATGCTAATGTACTTAACAGATTCAAATAACAGAGGCACTAGTGAAATCAGTTCTCAATTAAGCTTGATATAGCATGATATAATCCTTGACTTTCATGTATCTTCACATTATGTCCTCAATAACATTTCTTGCTTACTGTAGGTTTATAACGGAGCATTTAAATGACACTCAACTATATTGATGGACAGGGTCAAATAAAATTCAGCTCAATGGGAATTAAGTTTACTCCTCATTTCTGCTGGTGTAAAAAGAAAACTACTCAGCTGTAAGTCGCAGTAGGATTTTCATATCTTACATCTTGATGGACTGGAAGAGAACAGTGCGGAAGAAAATAGTGCAGGAAGAAATGTGTCAGAAGGCATCATGTGTGTACTATAACATCACCTGTTTACTCAGTTCATAATTCTATTACATATTGCCATCATGTCAGCTCATCGTGATTTTGAAAAAGGCAGTAATTCACATTGTTTCTCGTGTGTGTGTGTGTGTACATGCATGCGTGCGTTTTTCCTCAGGCTTTCCAATCCTTGTTTAGGATCTGTGATCATCTCAGTGTAGAATTCAATCTATCAGATCCAAAACATGTTAAGGGGGTGAAATATAAGGGCTTGCAATGTGTAAGAGTTCAAACAAGATGATCTGATCATCCCTGTCTAGTCTTAAAATCTACGATTTTATGACATCCACTACTGAGGTGAACGAGCTGGAAGATGAGCTGTCTTCATTCTATCTCCTTGTAATACAAGGAAGCTGATGTAACTATAAAATTTGAGATGGAATGCAAGACAGTCCTTGACTGCATTCTCTTCTCATTCCACAGCTACACAGGTATCTTCTCCAAGAGCCTTCTTCAGGATATAATATGCTGAAGAAAGGAGGAAAAAATCCATCCGAAGATAAAACCTACCTAGTTTAAATACAGGCAGTACAAGAACAAGACTTGCAGGGGATTAGGTTTAGGAAAAGTCCCTAGAGTCCAGGATTCCAATACTGAGAATGAACCCTGCTATACATGATGGGATGAGTGAAATTAGGACTGGAAGTGGAGGAAATGAAGACTGGGAGCACAGGGACAGAGTGGTATTATTCAAACTAAGAGTCTGATATCAAGAGTAATCAGGAGGTAACAGGAAACTTGCAGGTTTTGAAGTGGTATCAGCTCATCTAATGTAACCCCAGAAAGTACTGGGAACAGAAGAGAGCAAACCAGGGAGAACTGAGACAAGAATGAGCTAGGAAACCGGAAGGAAAGCTGAGACAAATAGCTACGAACAATGACAGGAGACAAGATGAAGGAATACAGGAAGAATACTGGGACGAAAATGGTGCAGATGAGAAGAATGAGATGGACTACTGAAGCAGGGAAATGAAGAGTAATCAGATATGGACAGAAAGGTTCAGCCTTTGAGGAACTGGTCAATTGACCAAGACTCCTTTCCCAGAACCCGGATGGAATGAACCTGGATGGAATGGGAACATTTCTCTGTTCCCAGCAAGGAATTATGGAATCCAGTGAGTGCATATCCCTTCCTCCTCTCTACTGATAGTCAATGTAAAAGATAGCTCTCTGCTACTGCTGTCAATTATGCAGTTAGCTCAAGTAGCAGATGGTTGTCAGATGGATCCAAAGATTGCCATCTTGCTGATGACCCCTGTGGGTGTTGTTATGATTCCACAAAATAGAGGTTGGTGTTTTCAGTTTGCTTTTCTAAAAACCTAGGGAATTACACACAATATTAAAAAGAATGCTACACTTGCAAGTAAAGAAGGTCATAAGATAACAAAAAATAACATAATTACAAATGCCTGTGCCTTCTTAATTTACTCCCTTTTGTGCATATTCCTTATGATGTACATTGCTCTACAGTGAACACAGCTGCACAGTTAAGGTAGCTATTGTCCTTATAATCTTTCTCTCATTTCTTTCTTTGTTTTTTTTTTTAAACAACTCAGAAGATGGCTGGCAAATTAATGAGATGACTGTAGGGAGAAAAAAAGATACTCTTAGGATCAAGACAGTTGAATTGTGCCTGAAGAATGAAATTCTATATCTGCCTCTGTCTTTATGCAATACAAACAGGACTCTGAACAGAAAACTTCTTAACTAATGGAATGATCACTGATTGTCTGTCCCTCACTTTTTAGGTGCCCAGTGTGAAACACCTGGCCAAGTTTATAAAATATTCACAGTTAAACAGAAATGCAACCCTTTTTGTTGCAGTTTCAGAGACGATGTAACCTGACGTGTTACTTTAGAGACAATGGCAGCACAAAGTTTTTCTGTCAAAGATTTGGACTGGACTAAAAGGAAATGTAGGATTAACTTGTGAATTATAGAGGCTATTTTTCTGGCATTGAAATCGTCATACTTCATTTCAGTAAGAATAGGATCAAGCTTATTCATGATTTCCATTCATGATCTTCAGGCATGCCGAACCCAGTGGAGGACAGGAATTTTAGTAGTTTTATCCATAGGCAGGAACTCTGCCTCCAGACAAAATGATTTGCAGGGCTGATGTCTGGATTTTTGAAATGCTTATTTCATTATAGATCCAGACAAAACTAACTGTAATAGCACTTCTGGGACCCTACCATCTCGATGATAATCCACAAGCATGTGTGGGTTTTCTGTCAGACATGGAAGTAGCATGCATTTGACCTTTACTCCTTTGGTATTACTTAAAATATCTTGTTCCCTCAAAATTCTGTATGTGAATGCTTACATGCACTGAAATTCCTTGTAACCATGTGGTTCCTTTTTTGTATTCAATGGGATGTAAGTTATCCAGGACTGCTCAGAGTTCCTTTTATTCTACTTTGTAGTTGCATATAAAACTTTAAGGAAAAGATGGTGATGAAGAACAACAGTGACATCTAGTGGGCATGTTGAGCACATTTACACACTGGAAATGAACAATTAGTATATATAAAATTCATTGCACAATATGAATGGAGGCAAACATTTCTTAGTAAAAGTTATTTTACAATCAGGTTTTTCATAATTGCTTTGAAGATACCATTGATGAATATTTTAGACAAATGAATGCTTAGTCAGGATTGCCTTTTTTGTGGTCTCGTGTATCTCAGGGGAGATGGGGACACTCAGATACAGAGACATCAGGTCTTAAAGCATCCACTATTTTGGCTCTGGATGCCTGATTTAAGATGACAAAGTCTAACAAGTCTCCTGTCAGCAGAAGTAAATCTTGATTTTTTTTCCAGATCAAAAAAACCCACCCCACCACACCACAAGAACTCGCACGTCAGTTAAAAAAAAAAAAATCAGGGCTGCACTGGAGATTCTTAATGAAGTGACTATGAGACACTTTCTTGACATACGGGCAAAACATACTTTTCTCTTCCTATCTTAGAAAAATCTGAATCATTTTTTCTATTTCTGGAAAGTTTTGTTCAACCTAATTCTGACACTTGCCATGGAAAAATGCCATGGAAATGCCAAGGCCAAATGGTTAAAACCTGGCAAATAATACTTGGTTGAAAACAGAGCCTTACAAGTGGGAGTGCGGAGCAAACACGCACAGACAATGCTGACACTTCTTACTATGGCTCTCTAGAACTTTCACAGGCTCCACAAGGATACCAAATTAAATATGCTGTATTTTGCAGCCCTGACATTTTATTACACCTAAGTTAACCCAAAAATTGTAAAAAGAAAGGATGTTTCTCTAAAATGTGGTCCTATTTAAACTACCTTTAAAAAATATGAAATACTATGTGCATGCCAAGAAGCTTTTGAGAATTCATTCAGTGCAATACATCCATTAGTAGATGAGATCAAGTCCTCAGGAGGTGTTGCACAGGAAACTTCTGTAGCTAAAAGTAAACCTCTCTTTTGTGAGCACAATAGCACTGTGTTTATCTCCCATCCACATAGACAGTAAGGCTTCTGTTTCTTTTCTTTTCTTTTCTTTACCAAAACAAAGTTTAGGAGGCTTATACTATCTCAGGCTTTAGTAAAAAGCTAATCTGGCTGTGGTGGTATAAGCCATTACCACACATTGCTGCTAGCCCTGTTCTGCATCCTTCCAGAGCTATTGCAACCAAATCTGATTTATGAGCAGGGAATGCACATTTTTTTCATCAGTGTTTAAAGCTATAATGCTGTGCCTCACATTGCAACAGTTGAGACTCAAGCCCTTCCTCTACTCTGCTTCAGACGCAGTAACCTGCAGCAGAGACACAGTGCAGACAGCTGAAGAAATTTAAGGAGACAGCTTAAGGTACCACATCAAGGTTCACCAGAAGTTGTCTGTTAGAGCTCTAAGTCAAAAAAAACAAAAACAAAAACAAAAACAAAACACAGTGAGATTTTTATGGACACTCACCTTATTGCTCCATTTCAGAAGGTGGTGGAGCGGGAAGAGTTTTAGAAAACTACTACATGTATTTGAACATCCCCCCAAACCTACTGCAGAACATATTGCAAGGCCCGTCCACAGCTAACACTATTTAATCAGATTTAGCATCTACATCGCTCACAGCAAGTAGTACAGTTTTCTGACTACACAACTGTGTTTTTTTTTTAAAGTAACACACATGTTCTTGACAGACTGCCAAAAGCATTTGCACTCAAGGAGGCTCAAACAAAAGATTTTCAAATATTTGCTGAGTCCTTCTGACTGAAAAGATTCCTACTTGACTCAACGAGGAGATTTCTTATACAGGAAGACTTATATACACAACATTACAGAGCTATGCGTACGTGGGGATTGATGCTGTGAAAAGAACACAGCAACATGAAAACCAGAAACAGCCATAGTAGTGAAACCTTTCCCTCTCCTCTTAAAAAACAGCAATAACGAAAAAGCACATGCTGGGTAGCAGCAGTTTGTCCACATGCCAGAGGAATATGAATTAAATAAATTTTTTCAAAATGTCCAGAGTATTACACAAGCCAAGCCTTCAAGAGAAAAAAACCCAGCCCTTTTGAATAACTGAACACTGGGTCCTGGCATCAGCTTTTGGAGTTGTTATTCTTCTCCTGCATGACTGCTTACCCTTCTGAGGTCCACGCAAGAATTTATTTATAACTGTGGGACACCAATGCTGGTGCATTGTGACACACCACTTCTGTTACTGGAAATGTTCCCAGCTGATTCACTAGCAACAGAGTGAGCAGCTGACAATCCTGTGAGAACAAGTACAATCCTTAGAGCGGAAGCAGGAAAAAGAAAAGAGAGGCCTTAAGAGGCATATAAAAATACTCAATACAAAAACAAGAAGAGAAGAATCTCAAGTTTGAATGCAGTTATACCCATGTACAGATAATCAACGGAGGCAAGAGCAAGCCAAAGGCCAAAATATCTATCAAGTCTGGTGCATCAGCTCTTAGATGTCCTATTTAAGCTAATACGGGTATAAGTTTGCATAGGTGAAAGCATCCGTAACTATAAAAATCCAAACCAAGGCACCCAAACCTGGTAGGTGTTTTACACAACCTCACTCACAAAGACTGCCCATCATCGCACAGCAAGCCCATAAAACTATTAGCATAAACTCCTAAAACTGTGATTTTGCTAAAAGTCAGAGTTTTTCTTTCCTGCAATCCTTCAGAAGGATATCTTCACAGAAACCTGGTATCAGCTGACAGATTTTTGTATCTTCCATAATTTTCTTTCTTCCATTGTGTGCACTCATTCCATGAGTGCTGTATCAGTCAACACTTCACAAAGCTCACAGTCCCTTATCAGCAATCAGATGCTAGTATTCATGCACCCCCTCGCCAATGGATAGGCAAGTTTGAAACATGCCTTATTTATTTTAGAGAGTTGATAAACTGTGATTCTTGGCTCTCAGTATTTCTAAGTTTGGGAACAGCTTTATTTATCAGCAGCTCTGAATTAAAGGCTAGAAAACTTCTATGAAAATGTGTAGATGGTCCCTTAGAGGAGTGCTAAGCAAGATTGCTAATGAAATGGTTAAGGACAATATCTGTTTAATAATAAAAACAAGTTGAGCTAGCATACTCAGGAGTAGGGCACACCAGTACTGATATGATTGCAGTGTTTGTCACTCTTTGTGATAACAAAAATCTATTTATACACTTTGGTGTACAGACCAGACGCACTCTGCTGAGCACAGGTGAGAGAGAATAAAATTACACAGCTATGAATAGTCTTACCCTTTTTAAACTATAGTCTCAGGTCACACAAATTAATCACCTTCAAGGTGTTTTTCCTAGAGTTCAACTGAGTCAAGGGAGACCCACAACATTCCCACAGCTGCAAATGCTTCTGGGTATTCAAATACCACCTAGTGGGAAAACTATTTTGTGCTGGATTGTCAGCAGGAAACTCTTACTAAGGTTTCTAAAGAGCACCTCCATGTCACAAGAACTACAAAAATGAAGAAAGGTTTGGAATACCCGGAGTGCCAAATTAAAGGACAAATATGCTAACTACATCACAGTGTGTAAAATCGGTAAGTTAATGAGTCTCCTTGGCTCTTCAAGTCTAATGCAAAGTCTGCATTTCACTGCCTATGGTGTAAGATATTTACCTGGGCTGTTTGCCTCCCAGGACTCAACAATAGTATGGAAGTGCCTTGTCTCAGTTTGAAGATGACGTGTTCATCAAAGAGCCATTTCTTTGAGGAAAACTCAAACTTCCATTCTGCCTGTGCCTTCCTAGAACTTTTAGTGAGAACGTAGATTCAGATAAGTATGGAAAGACTAACAGCAGGAAAAGTTTCATAATGATGCAATTTTCAGGACATGGTGGAAGGATTCAGGATAGTTGATGCAACCAAGGACCAGTACTCTGTAGTTATCTACAAGTTAGAGGCTGGTGGACTTCACGCTTTTAGGGAAAATGGGCCAGAAATTAGTGATGATCATTCACTGGGAAATCCTCCTTCCCTTCCCAAACTAGTATGCAGGAGTCTTGGCACCTCCTGGCTATGGGTATTTGCATATATATCCATATACATTCTCTTGATAAATATAGTTGTGGCCTGTCCTTTAACCCATACTTTCTTGTGTTAACAGTAATTCACAGATGGCTCTCCAGCTAGCAGAGTCACCATTTCCCTGTCAACAAAGCATAACTGTTTTGTTTTTTTTAAATACTGACATGATGATTCATTACAGTCTGACCTTGGGCCAGGTAGCACTTTCCAGGCAACTTCTTCCTATGTGAAGAAGAAGGTAAAGTGCAGGCCAATGCCTGGATAGTTACTGATCACTAAGGAGTTACATCAGGACAGCCCTGCCTAGCACCATATGCAGCTTCCACAACCTATATACATGCAGAGCCCAATACAGGAGGGCAGTTTCCGCATTTGCTTCTTAAGCACTCCTGTAATCTATACAGACACCGCAGGCCAGACAGGATCACTTTATCAGCCTGCACTCAGCTCACCAATGGGACTACTCAGCTCTAGATGACTCACTGACTCCCCAACAGCTGCTGCTCCCCAGAGTATTTGTTGGGAGCAGAGAAGCTTTTCTAAATACTCTCATCCTTGTTGGCTCTAAATCTCCCAATTTCCCAGCCTCTGTGAAAACCATGACATCCCAACGGTTCTTTGCAGCTGCTGTAACTTCAGCCAAATATTTTTGGCACTCTGCAAGGTGCCTCTTGATGAACTCAAGCCAATTCTCCTCTAGGCTGCTAGAAAACCTCCTGAAACCTCCACCCACACATCCCTTCCTCTGCTCTGTGTATGTATCATCAATTTTATAATGAGAACCATTTAATCTCTTTTTTCACACAAGTATCTTGCTGCCTTCTTCCTAGTTCTATAATGCCTAAGTTACTCTGCCATCAATTATTTGATGAATCACCCCTTTACATCATTCAGAGAGGATTCAGTGGAGTCCAGAAATACCTGGCACCTATTAAAAGAAAGGTATGGGATTTGACATTGCACTGCATATCAACAAAGGGCATTACAAAACTTGTTGCCCTTGCAGGAGTCACCCTTTGTACTCTCCTAAATCTGCTCTGGAGGCTGAAAATTCCCAGTTTCAGTACCTAATTAAAATACAGGAATCTCTGCGGACTACCCACATGGTACTCTCTGTTCAAGCCATACTCCTCATCCACTCTTCCCATTCCCTGTCCCATCCATGCTATAGCAGGGCCTAAAAAAATATCTGAAAAGGAAATTATTTTGAACATTCTCATGGGGCTTCCTTTGTACAGGTAAAGAGCTTTTACGAACACCCTGATTTTCTCTCATCTGGCTTAAAGAGATACAGCTTCTATGGCTTCATTTTTTTAATTTCTGTTTGCTCACAGGTTAACCATCATGGCTAAATGTACAAATTTTAAATATCACTATTGTTGTTAACTGCTTTGCTGCTTTTTGTTTGTCCACAAACGGAACAGACAACTATGTCAACAGAATTTCAGAATGGGTCACAGCATCGTATTTTTCCCCATACTGGCCCAAAGAACACTCTAAACCTCTGTCCTCAACAGTTTTAAACGGTCCTCTGTCAGGAATTTGACTTTCTCCCTCTGTTATTCTTTTTTGACTCTGAACAAGTTTTTCCAGTCATCCAAAGGGATGTCCAGTACAAACAGAGAAGTCATGAGTTGATGTTCTTGATATTTTTGAGGTTAAACAATCATTTTTATTTTTATTTATTACAAATAAAGGGCCAGTTACTGAGCTAGAGTAAATCAACATAGTTCCTACTGATTGCTGTAGAGATTGCTGATCGAAGCAAACTGAAGATTTGCCTCACATGCTTTATGAGGCTGTATCTACATCTCAATAAAGAGGAAGAGGAGAGCATAAGATTTATTTTTCTTTAAGTTTCTTTATGTTACAGAAATAATTTAATTTTAACCAGATACGCTTTCCTTTGAGGCAAGTAACACTCCTTCTACATCATAGTTTACCCTAGGCTTTACACCCTCATATAAAAAGATCCCACACTTTTGCAGATACACTGAAATTTGCAAGTTCTAAAATACACACACGGGAACTGACACAGTGCCAGCAAACATGGATGTTACCAAGAAAGGGCTCATGTACGAAGAGATAATTGTTAACCGTGGCTTAATGGATGAAGAAACACAGCCGATGGAACTACATTCCCTGGAAGATTTCCTTCTCCAGCTGGACTGACTTGTTATTGAAGTGAGATGGATTTAATGTTTTCAACTGTAAGAACATCCTAATTCATTTTTCACTTCATAGTTTCTTTTAGCATTTTGTAATGGAAACATTTCCTCTTCCAGTTGCCTAATCAGTTATGACCCTCATATAACATAATTTCCAAAGATAAAATAACATTTTTAAAATTCAAATTACATTGAAAGAATTGCATTGGATTGTTACTGGTGACTTCTGCTGATATAACATCATTTCCAAAAACAAGAGGAAAGTATGAAGGAGAAATTCCTGGAAACACTGGTTTTCCCCAATAAGCATAAGAATCTAAGCAGAAAGGAGAGACATTTAAATGAGAAATATCACTTTTTTCATTGTTTTCTCCTCCCCTTCCCCTCGTAAGTAGGAACTTCTTAGCAGCTGCAACTATTTACCATTTATTAAAAAATGGCTTTTTTTAAGGCTAGTTTATTTTCTCTAACTGATAGTTAATCCCTCTAAAATAATTTCTCAGAGAGCATGAATCAGTATAGTTCCATGGAAGTCAAATGTGTTATATGGATTTATCATTTTTGAGGATCTCTCCCCTAGCGTCAAGCTGCTTGTCAGTCTTATTCTCCATGAACACACTGGATTTCACAGTGTGAAATATATCACCAAAGATATATTTGGTACTTTGTTCTATGAAGTGGCAGCTGGGTGTTTCCCAGCAAGTATGTCTTTGATTGCTGGCCTAATAGTTCCATTTCATCCAGGCTATCAAAGTGAGAACAAACAAAGGAGATTAAAATAATTAATTTTTTTAACCTTGCAAAACAGACTATGACAATACATTATCTCTAGTAAATAAAAGAAACAGAGAAGTTGTCAAAGTGCTAAAGGAACAAAATGGTACAAGAACAAACAGATACAAACTCTGGAAGAAATAGGCTGGAAATGACAAGAAATTTCCTGATCATCAAAGCAATGATGAAGTGAAGCAAAAAGCCCCAGCCACTTTTTGGATGAAGCTTGGGGAGTTAATGGAAGGATAAAATGACTATGTCAGGTGAAGAATATGCGCAAGTAAGTGAAGGCTGACAATTTTCTGTGGATATATTTCAGTTCTCAGAAAGGAGCACAAAGGCAGAACAAAACAGTCAAGATCAAATGACAACTTAAGGATTGGTGTTAAAAGGTGAGTTTGGGGATGTTTGGCCACTGGAAATCATTTACAAAAGGGGGAACTGTTTGAAGGATAGCATCCAGCTGGATTCCTTAAAAACAAAATGAAACAAAAACCCCTTCTTTGATCAAATCTGGTGCAGCCAGTGAGATACACTTTAACATAAGAAATTAGGAGGAAAAAGGTAGAGAAAGAATTGTGATTTCTGTCAACAAGCAACCGTACCCTGCTATGCTGAAGAACCTCCCACGGCCCAGTCCTGGTCCACACAGGGACATGACATGTAGATCGGTTACATCCCAACCTCTCCTTCAAGCTATGAATCCTTTAAATTACACTGGTGTTTTTTCCCTGAGCTCTTTCCAGTTTATTGAAATCCTTCTGAAGATGTGGATACCAGAACACAGCACAGTGTTCTACTAGTGACTGCACTAGTACCAAATACGGGGATATTTATCACCTCTTCCAGCAGGAAGTTCTGCTTCTTATTATACACACTTGTCCCAAGCTCCGACCAACACTCTTAGCTCCTAAAGCTCCTAAATGCCTGACTTACCTGCTTCAAATGCTTTTCACTTTGCTTAGATGAGGACAGCCCTGATCATTTCCTCATCAATGTTCATCACTTGTTCCCTTACTTTTAAGTGCCGATAAACCCATTGCAGGGGAAAGAAATAATGTTTTCTTTTAGTTAGTGGTAAATATTAAATAGCTGAGGAACAAGAATCTGTTCCTACAGAGCCCCACTAGAAAGACTCTTGACTTACAAGTGCTTCTCATTTACCATGAAGTATAGCCAGTATTACTCATTGCTTATTCTTATGATACTTTCTCATCAAGTATCATGCATTGCCAAGGCTTATGAAGGGCTAGGTACCATCAATTATCTCATTGTTATCTATTATAATATGGCAGTGGGGGGGCTCTTCATGAGAGACAAGGCTGGATAATGTATTTCCTGGGGAGGAAGGGAAGAGACACAGAACTGTCTCTGGGTAGAGACTGCCAAGTGCAGTGAGTTATTTCTGGGCTGTGCTCCCAGGGCAGGCAGCTAGCAGAGCTAGGACAGGATCCTTTTCCCTGGAGGCAGCCCTGGCCCTGAGCTCTTTTGGCATTCCCACTGTGGCCAGCTGAAACTCTGCTTTCCTCCTGGACTCCAGAGTGACCAAGAGGAATTTTCATGCCTTTGCAGAAGTCAGCATGAGTTTCGGTTGGCTTCTAATACTTGTTTGAGTTCTGGCAATGGCAAATTCAAGCTTGCTCTGTACAGGTCCTTACAACTGTCTCTGTATCATGTTCATGGTTTTCTTGGTAATAGAAACACAGCACAGAATGGTCTAAGATAGCTCTGGATACACCTAAATGTTTTTCCTTGGTCAGCTGTAGTCTCTGTAACTGGCCCAGAAAAAAATGAACATTGACAAATACTGCAATTGGTATTATTGCCTCTCTCAACCTGTAATCTCACCAGAGAAAGACACAAAGTTACTCTTGATGGGGTCTATTTCCTCTGAACCTATGTCTATTGACCTTAACTATATTTATTCCATGAAGATTTATTAGTTCGAACTCATATTATCCTCGCATGGTTCCCAAGCACCAGGATGAACAGCTAGCAGACTAACATACTATGCAAGTCATTCTCTTGGCTCTTTTATAAATATTGGCACTACACAATCTCTTCCAGCCTGTTGAAACCCTCCCACAGCTGAGAAACCATTGCTAGCAGCCGGCCCACTGGCCACTGGTTTTAAAACTCTTAGATGGATGTTATCCAGACCTGCATATTTAAAAATATTAGATTTGATGTCTAAATACACACAGAGCTTAAAGATAATGGAAACAGAAAGTAGTACTCACAAACCAGGCTAGCAAGTGGGTAAGAGTTAAACGATACAGTCTGTCTTGTTTTTCCCTTGTGGCTGAATGAAAAAGATGAAGCTGGGTTTGTTGATTGTGTGTGTGGCAGAGTCAGAAACAGGAAAGACTAGCAGGAAGAGAGTTAGCAAAGACTGCAATACAGCACTGGTCACACAGTTCTAGAGGAAAGATTTTCAGGGGGTTGAAGCTTCATTAGAAAAGGACTTGAGACTGAGAGCAGTTTCCTACAACATTTATCTTTGTTTATAAAGAACATATGGAACTGTATTAAAGAAGGTCCTGGCTTTTTTCATGTTTTCTTCCTAAGAGAAGCAACTTGAAAGACCCATAATTTTTCCCTTTACAGTATATAGATCATAAATAGTTCTACTGACTTCAGCTGGTCTAGCCATAAATTGGAATTATACATCTGCTCAAGTCTCTCGCCAGATTAGTAAAAGAAAGGTTATTATTCCGAAGAATTTAAGACTATATACTAAAAATTCATTCAAACACAGTCAATGGGAAATAGCCATTTTGGCCCTGCAAGCTTGCATGCATGTGCCTCTACCCTGCTAATGCAACCTTGTCAAGGATTTCATGCCTAGCATTAGTTCACATGTTTGAGTCCCCTTTACTATATGGGAGGAAAAAAAAACATGCTTAATTGACTAAGTTTGGTATTACAAGGTTTACTTATTTTCCAAGATAAGTAACTCCAGTCGCAAAAGAATGACAATGTTTTGTGTACAGTGCAATTCTATTTAACTGGCATAGGTTAACTAAAGCTTATTTTTGCACTTTTAGGCCTTCCCAGTGGTCAGCTGGCATTTCTGTTCCTAGGGTTAGGACCTGGAACTCATTCCCATCAAAGCTGGCTGGCTGGCACGTGTGTTTGGATGGCAGATGCCTTTGCAGACTGCTCTATTCTGCTACTGCAAACACTTTTTGATCCATTTCCTGCTTTTATTTATTAGGAAGAAGGCCATCATCCTGCCTGAAGGACCAAAGATAGAAGTTAAGATGAGATCCTAAAACTTTGGAGATGACTACTGAAAATACTACCTGGAAAAATTTTTGAATATCAAGTGCAGGTCTTGGTTTAGTATATTAGTACTTTTATTACCTACCTGGATAGGAACGTATGTGTTGGCCCTCAAAAGGCTACCAGCTCAGAGGCGTGCCTATGCATTACAGGACAGACTTTGGCTTTTTTTAGTTTAAAGGATCATGCTGAATTGGAAAAGTGTTCCAAAAAATGGTATGAAACTTAACAGAGATGGTGCAGTGCAGAAATAATTACCACAAAACAAACAGCATGAGGAACAACTGCCTAAGGAGCAGTTTTGCTAAAATGCTGGCTGGCCCTTTTAGCAAATTGTGAGCTGAAAGTTACTCAGAGTAGCGCTGTTGCAAGCATGTGGACTTGCTATTGGAATATACAAACTGCACGAGTGAAGGCTGCAAGACATTGGTAGAGGTCCTGCTCTCTCAGCCTCGTTAAGGCCTCATTTCAGTACAGATGCGTACCAACTGGGGCCTGCGCAGATGACAAGCAATGACAAAAACAGGGTTTAGAAAATAAATTTTAAAAAAAGGACTGAGCAAGGACAGGATAACAATCTTCAACAAAATAGAAGATCTGCTGCAAAGGAGAAAAGACTAATTTGCTCACCATGCCCATGGCAGACAGGACAAGCAATAGTGGACTTACGGACTTGCACTGACATTATTCCCCCCCCCAACCCCCCCCCCAACCCCCTTAATGGCATGATATGCAATGCTCTGAAACAGTCTGCCTAAAAAGCTGTAGAGTTTCTGACATTGGAAGCCTTCAAGAACAGATGAGAGAAATGTCCCCAGGAATGATGCAGGTATAGCACTGCCTGCCTTGGCTGTGATCTCACAAGGTCTCCTCCTAGCCTATTTTTCAGTAAATACTTCTTTTTAATATTTTGTATCTTGAGGTGAATGAAGAGCAAGAAGAAAATAAAACTGTCTGCCTGGCTGACCTAACACACAACAAGGTTTGTATCAAAATTCTTACAAACTGCAATTCAGCAAACATTCTCATTCAGCTAAACGTTTAAGCCTGTTTCTAATGTTAGAGACACATTCTTCCATAAGACTTTGATGAGTAAGGATGGATTTAGGTGCATGTTTCCTACAGAGCCAATATTTCATGACTTGTTTTCTGGAAAAAAAAAACTCTAAAATTTTAACATAAAATCCCAACAAACAATGCTGATTTTTTTTTATTATTATTATTATCTGCCTCCAGATTGGGAAAGGAAATGAGAACTGTAGCAGGTAATGGATATCATAGCTTTTTCTTCATTCGTCCTACACATGCACAAAAAAGAGGGTGTGTGGGGGAGAAACATAAACATTTGCTAACCCACTTACATTCCCCTCTGCTCCATTTCCTCCATCCAAAAGAGTTCAAATGAAATAGGAAGCTTCAGCCCAAAAGGAGAAATTCTGAAAAGTGTAAGAGATTGTTATGGGAATGAAAACAGAGCGAGTTTAAAAGGGCTCCCAATGTGCATCAGCTACATTAACATACACAGATTAATTACATGCACCTGCCCTGAATTTTAACCATGTACATATGTAAATCACTAGCAATCAAAACTTACTGATATATGATGATAAACTCTACACCTCTTTTGAGTACATATATCAGTAGTTTTCATGTATACCACTTAGGACAGAAAAGGTTGCACACCTCAAAGTTCAGTTTTGTCACTATTTACATGTGAAGCTGAAACATTGCAATATTTATTTACAGACAAAATATTTTATCTAACTGCAAACACCATGTAAAAATGACTGAACCAGTAGATACCTTTGGCAACATATTTTATGTGCGACTAGTCATCTTATACTCATTCTCCAATAATGTCTAATCATTGGGTGTCAGAATTATTTCCCGCAGTTGCAACAGATGCAGAGATTATCCATGAAAACGGACAGACAAACTTGGACTGCACTCCATGGAAAGGTTAACTTCTAGCAGAGAACTTTGATGCTGATGTGACCACCAAAATAACTTATTATAAAATCAATGCTTTGTTGAGCTCATCTTCAGCTATTTGCTATGAAACTGAAGACTTACTGAATACTTACTGAGTAGTATAAATCAGCTATTTATTTATTGGAGTTATTTTTTAAAATGTCAAAAAATTACATTTTCCTTTTTGCATTAATTTTTCTAGGTTCTTTTTAAAATAAAATGTTCATTTTGGGCCATGACAGCTAGAATAGAAATGTCTCCAGCACAAGCTTAGCTTTCTAGCCTGCAGGCAAAATATAAAATTGTTGTTAAATTGGAGCAGACCAGAAAATGGTTGGTAAAACTGGTCTGTGAAACTTTTGCTAATAACAAACATTTGTCCTGTGACATGTATTGTAAGTAACAGCACATGACAAGGTATGAGTTACAATGTTATAGCGGCAGGATTCAGGAGCATTTTGATGAGCAAGTCTGAAGGCCAAATACTTCCGGTACCCAAAATATGTAGCCGTTATTCGGTCAAATACCTCACTTCCATATATGTGTGTGTGCGTGTGTGTATACAGTATGCATATATAGTGTGTGTGTGTGTGTACATAATGTGGATGTGCACATATGTATAATCAGCATACTTTCCATATGATGAAAATTTTCAAGTTTTGTAAGTTTTTTTTAAAGTTCACTTATGTAAACTCTCTCTTCTGTATTCAACCAAGTATAACTGATAGAACCTCCTTTTACACATTCATACCCTTTGTCATGTGAGTAAACTGGCTGTTTGAACCTAAACATGTCAGATTATTATTTGAAGTGCATGGCAGTATAACAAAAGACCTTACACTACTGCTATAGGGAAACAAATCTCACAGTTTTACTCCCAGTCACAGCAAATCTATCAAAAAATCTAACCCCTCAGTAAAATTAAAAAGAAAGTCAGCATAGTAATGAAAACATTTAAATAGGCACTTTATTTCTAAGCAGGATACTCTCATCCCCTTCTCCTCTTGCTCATTATTATTTGCCTCAGTGTTATGCCCTTGTATTCCCTGTGCAAAATATAAAGGAATGGGTCTGTAATATTCTAGCTTCATAAAAGATTGGGTTGAACATGAGCCATCTCAAATATTATCCTGAAATATGAACTAAGCATGAACTTTTTAAAAAGTTCGAAAAGTTAACAAATCCCCACGCTTCTTGATTTTATATGACATAAAGTTCTTACCATGTGGAAAAGGTGGTATATTTCCAGTTAAGGAGTGTGCTGTAGAGCTGCTGCATCTTTAGAGATTTCCAGTGATTTCCAAAGCGCAGAGGATGTATCCATTTATAAAAATTTCCATCTTGAAAGTAGAGCAAGGATAGGGATACTACTAAAAGTGGGCTATGATCCAAGACTGGAGATTTTAGTATGCTGGGCTAACTTCAGGTTTCATTAAAAAAATAAAGAGCTGGCAACTCCTGTTCTTATAAGGGGTTGAATTTTTTGCTCACTGGGAAAAATAGCAACCGATTTCCAATGCTAAGCTTGCAACTACTTGTCCTGCTGCAGACATGAGCCTGAGGTTAGTCACTATGGCTTGTAAAACCGTTGACAACCATTCCATGATATCTACGTAAACAGATACAGCACTCATCTGATGGTCCAATATCAAGTAGTCTTCACTGTCACTGGTTACCCTCAAGCACTAAATATTGCATGAATATTTTTTGTAAATGAATCAGATAAAATGTAGTACCATTGCAACTGTGATGGTCTGAAGATATCAGCAAGGGGAAGGGTAGTATCTTTCACTCACACAACTAATACAGTTGCAAAAAATACACAGAACTCCAGGTACTGATGTCCAGTAGCTTTTTAATTCTTTTTCCAGTGATATTGGTTGGTCTAATTAAAGATCTTATTTGTGCCCAAAAGCTTTACCTCAGCTTTTCTGGAGCTTACACTAAGAAACTCTAGTGCTGACCTTGGCCTGAACCCTCATGGGGACAGGACAATGGCTCTGGTTATTAGACAGCAAAAAAACTGTTTAGAAGACTACTGATTGCACACTTAACCATTCTCCATGTTGAATTCACCAGTAATCCCAAATCACTGCACTGTTTTGCAGAGCAAAGCATTTTTCTTTGAGCTGTGACATTTTATAGGCTCCTAAGTACGAACTTGCATTTCTTTGATGTTAGAATCAGAAATCTTCTTAGAGGGAGAGGCTTTTCCTCAGTTTTCTCATCATGATTCCCGGGGCTGAGTTTTGAGGAGCATTCCTGTACAGTTACTGAATTCAGCATTTTGCTCCTTTTTCCGGTACATTCCAGTTTCCACAGAAATAACCAACACCCTATTCCACTTACTGATGACCCTCACCATGATTTCAGGAAGGGTTTTGAAGCCAACAACGTATTTATGATTACTATTCCTTTTTGTCTGGGACATGGTGGCCAGCCCACAGAGACCACCTAAGAGCATCATGACAGATAGTTGTTTCTTAAACTGTTTACTCTTTACAATTGAAAATTTTCTTCAGCTTTGGCTCCGTGCGATTTCAGTCTTGAGCCAGAAACTGTGATCTTTGGGGGCTTAAAAAACAAGAGTAGCTTTACAACATCTAGGCAGTTTGCCAGAAAACTTAAACTTTGTTGAACTGTGCTGGAAGGTTAAGCATTTCACACAGTTTTGATTCTCCCTTCCCCCAGTTTGCCTTGTACTTACTGTCCTCTTGTCAAGAAATGAACCAACTTCATAATGGGATAGATTGCACAATTTTAGCTATTACACAGCAGTAATGGCATAGCTGGGAAGCTGAAACAAATGTTGATCTCAATCCTTCTCTGCTTAAAAGACCTGAGTATACCTAACATGCTGAAATGTCTTCACATCACATGGTATCAATTTTCTTCACTGAAAAGTGTCTAATAAAAAAAAATTGCTATGAGTGAGGTTTTTCTAATTATGGCCTACTTAAAAAAAGTAGTCCAAAACCAGCTTTGTGCCCTCTGAGAATTGGAGTACAGGAAGTGAACTACTCATGCCAAGGGGCAGAATTTGCAAATTCAACTTGAGTGAAAGAATCACTCAAAAGTCATTTTTTGTTTCCAAAACCACTAATGCACACATCCTACAATATAAGCGTGTTTCCATATTTGCATCATATTCTACTCTTGCTTTGTGGCAGGAAAGGTCCATCACTTAAGAAATGATAGAAAAAAAAAGTGACCTGATGAAAATTAATGTTTGAAAGCCCTGGGCCATATTGTGCAATTGATTTTTAAGCTTAAAAATCAATGGCACAACATGTCCCTTTTCTGAAATACTCTGAAAGATACATTGCTTCTGAGAACCCTTTAACTGGACACAAACTGGACACAGCAACTGCAAAGACCTATTGTGAGTCACTGAATTTTGCAAATTAGCCCTTAATTGAGCAAATACATTAGAAAAAGCCAGACTAATATCTAACTAAATGTATTTTGTTTGTTTGTTTTGAAAAGCATTATTTTATTTATGAGCGTGCTTTGAAATGCTCTCATGTGTGCACTCGGGTATGTTTTGTGGGGGGAAAAAAAGACCATCTTAACGAGGCCTTTTGCTAGGTCCCTCTGCTAATGAACCTTTGCCAAGAGATGTGAAGAAGATACCCTGCTGGTTCAAAATATAGAAATTTGTGACTTAACCAAACACTAATTCATGAGGTCCCTTTATATTCTATGAAGTTCAGCTCATAAATTACTACTTACAATTATGCTGAAATTTTCAATGAGCAAATTATATCCTCATTAGTGAAAAAATACATATACCTATTCTTGTTTATACATGCATAAACACAGAAAGGAAACCTGATGTCCCCATTTAAAGCAAAGGGTAAGGTCAATAACACTTCTTTCATTGTGTACCTCCTCTTCACATTTGGATGGGGTCATTCCCTTTTAGTCTTTCAGACTCAGCTGTAGCCTGTAGCAGAGTTGCAAACTGGTGCATTAGTAGGTATTTGCCCCCCTCCCCTTGCTTTTTTTTTTAAAAATAGGAATAAATAGAAGCTCTAACATTAAGCAGACTGCAGTTGCCTTATTTCTGGTGTAGGCCAAAGCAGGAATGCACCCTACTAACTTGCACCACTAGAAAAATAGTGTCTAAAATGGAGGCCCAAACAGTTGCCAGGATGTGGATGTTCAGCAGAAGGCCAGTGGGGGCACCCACAGGAACAGGCCCAGCAGCAACTTTAGGCAACACTGTGAAGACCAATGCTCAGCAGCAGAGAAGTACCAGCGCAACCTGGCATTAACTTGAAGCATCGAATCTGTCGGCCAGGCTTCACATTAATGACGCTCTCTCTTCCTCAGTCTTATGCCTCTTTACTTTCCCTGCTGGCAACGCACAGCAAAAAGAAATGAATGTTTTTCTCTGGGCTGAGAGCCCAGCCACCACATGAATATTTTTACCCCTGTGAGCATCCCCTCTGAGGTCCCATATGGTATGTTTTCCAAAGTGTTGCCAAATTTCACAGATTTCAAAACCACATTGCTGAAAATTTCACCAGAAATGTTTTTATTTCTTTCTTCATTTTTCAATAGTACTTTTCTATAAATATTCAGTAAGCAAGGGCATGCTTTTGCACTTCTGCTCAGAGGAAAGTTTTCATTAATATCAGCAGGAGGCTGTAGGATTGCATTTGGAACATTTACTGTGAACTATTAACTCAGAGTGGTGGAAATTAAAGGTAGAAACATTCCTACTTATTGGAGAAAGTCATTTAGGGGGTCTAACTTGCTCTGGCCTTGATGGAGCTATGCGGCATTCCCTAGTTCACATACCCTTTCTGCAGTATTGCTCCTAACAAAACACTTTCCCTCCATTCATACTTTATCTGAGTTTGCAGAGTCTCTGAAAGTGCTGGTCTTTCTTTTAAAAGGTATAGTATAGCAAAGTAACTGCTTTGTGTCCCAATTACATTAATCTTGGACACAAAGGCATGGATCAGCACCACATCTTCATGTGCAGCCCCTGTGGAACAGCTTATTGAAATATATGTCACAAAGCCCACATCTCTCTCTGGTGAAGGCTAGCATCTGAAGAGGATGCAAAACTCAAGGAAACACGCCTAAATACTCTGGGGATCAGCTATACCTTAGAAAGATTGAATAAAATTGTTAATATTTTGAAAGATATTTTGTATCAGTGCAATACCTTCCTTTGACTGTTCATTACTAAGATCTTCCATTTTAGTTTGCTGGCTTAATATTGACAAATATATCTGAAGCACACACTAAATTTACCATGTATTTTTACTGTAATCCTCACTTTCCTACCCACTGCATAAACCAGTCACATGCTAGCATCCTGCTTCCTGATGCAGCATCCCATATGATTGCATATGCATTTTGCCAGGAACAATAATCACAAATACTATGCAGTTCAGTGTCTGAAAACAATGCTTTGAAGCAAATATATTGTTTATATCAACTGAAAGCCTCATGATAGCTCTGTAAGATGTAATACAGTATGTACAATAGAATTGTGTGATGTTTCTTCACTGCATCCCCAACATCTGCTCATATAAATGGGTAAATTCCACTTTAAGAAAACAGTAGGGCAGCTTTCAACTCAACAGAAAAATCCTGATTTTCTTAGTTCCTTGAGGCTCACTTCTTGGGTTTTATCACAGGGAAAATGCTTAGAATTGTGGCCTTTCAAAAATTAAAGTTATTGATGGATTGAATCAGAGCAAGCGCATGGAGCAATTGCATTAAAGTATTCTCATTTACCAGTATATTGGAGAGGCGGGAAAAGGGAATAAGCGATTTGTGTGAGAGGCTGAACTACTACATGAACTGTCTCAAAGCAGTTTGAGGTTCTCTGACACAAATGCAAAAAAAGGAACATTTACACTGATGAATAACACTTAATCACTTGACAGTTATTGGACATGAAAATCTAACTGCATTACAGTCAGTTAATACTGTTGAGTAATCTACTAAATTCATAAGATACACAAGCAGTCTGCCTGAGTAGTTTGCACTGTATATTTAGGGCCAAACTCGATCTTTGTTTACTCCTGATGTCCTCACTGAAGTAACTATAATTGCAGCAGCATAAACAAGGAGAACATATATTTACCATTAAAGTTTGACATAAGCAGACATATGTATTACACGTATCTATAATCCCAGTGATGTCCAACGGAACAAACTAGTGCACACAGTGGATAACAGTTACATACAGTGGATGAAGTCTTTCTAAATATCATTGCTAACAAGAATGATCATGGTTACAATGCATAGTGCAGGGACATCAAACTTGGGCAAATATTGAATACCAAAGCCAGTGTCCTGCTCAGTATTTTCCTGTACTCAGCAGGTGCTATTCTCTTTGGGAGTTTGTAGGATGCCTTTCAGCTGCTTCTGTACTTTTCCAGAAATGATCTAATGCAAAGACTAGGTAGAATGGCATTTTAATCCCCAAAGGGCCCGTTTCACTCATCGTGCACAGAGCACATCTAAATATACATCAACATGATCTGGCCCTTCACAAAGCTGATGTGTGATCATCACATATAGAACAGACTAGCCAGAGCTGCTCTCAGTCTAAAATGGCTCAGACCCTTATCTCCCACTTCCCAGAAAGCATCTGCTGAAGGTAAGTCAAAGTATAAGAAGCCTGTGGGGCACCTACCATCTCGCATTTTTTGTAGGCATGGATGCCAGGGAAGCATTATACCACAGTGTACTGGTTACCTTAATCTGATATGCAAGGAGAACCCTCAGCTCTATCCTCTCTCTGGCCATCCTAAATTCAGTCCTGTTTGTAGCTGATCTTACATCCCATGAAGTCTGCTATCAAAGATTCTTATTCACAAGTGAAAGACTGTTCTTAAAAAGAAATCTAGTCAGAGGAACAAGTAAAAATATAAGATATCACCATGCTTTATTTGTTTTAGAGGACAGGACTGAATGAAATAAAACAAAGTTTTGCTTTTGCCACACAGTTGCAGACGCATTTCCTTCAGACTGCCCAGTCATATTGAAGCTATTAGGTCACTTGCCTTAATCAGGAAGCTCAGAGGGAAATGTCAGTGCATTAAATATGCAAGTATTCTACTTCTGCAGTATTCAGTTTGTTATTTTCCCCATAGCACTATTCCAATTTCAATATAATTGCAAAAAGAAAGGCAGCATAAGTCAAGTCCTTCTGGAAACAAATGCCACTGAAAAGGAAACTTTGGAAACTAGGATTTATTTCTCTTTTCAGCTTGCTTTTCATTTTTGGCACTCCTTTTCATGTATACAAATATTTTTCCCTTGTTCAATAATATGACTGGAAATACTAGAAGGACAAAAGGATTGTGTGATTTTTGTAGCCTATTTAAACAGAACAAAACCTGAATTTAAAAGAAATAAAACCAGGCTCCTTTGAAAGTGACATTTCTTGATGGTTATCCTAACTACAAGAGGAAAAGATCTGTTAACTCTGTCAGGAAGCAAAAAAGAAAAAGAAACAAAAACCCCACACATCAAAACTCCAGTTGCCAAGAAGAGACCATTTTTTCCTTCATCTTGATGTGTAGGTATTCATGATACTTTTGTACTTTTCTCTTTCATAAGAAGCACAAGAATTGATTATGACCCTTTGGCCCGTTTTCTCTCTTTCTGTATACCTGTACCACACTAAGCTGTCAAGATGAGCTGTGTGCAGTGGATATCCTGTTGAAGTGGTTATGAAATTTTATTAATAAAACACATTTTTAAAAAGACAGTTTGGGTTATCCTATGTGGATTTTCTTTCCTAGATGCAGTCTAGACCAAGACAATATATGGTAAATATCCTTCAAGACCCAGTTAGCAAATCATGCTGTGACACCAAAGGGTCATCACCAGTATTTGCTGGATTCTATATTCCTTTACAAAGTACGTTCATATCTTTTCCCATGACACTCCTCCTGGAGCCAGCTCTGCAAGGATGCCACCATATCTTTTTTTTCAACCCCCATCTTGTCCCTTCCATTAGGAAGACAATTAACTAAAATCATTACACTGCAAGAGGTGAGCTGTGCCGTTTTGCCTTGACACAATAAAAAGTTGTGTATCATAGTATTTTTCTTATCCTGGCAAGATTATTCTGCATTCTGGCATATGTATTTGTCTTGGACATCTGCTGCGTCTCATTCCTTCCTAATCCTAAGGGCAAGGACATACTTCCACGTGTCTAATACAACTAGCCATCTCCAGGCCTTATCACAATATAAATAACCAATGAGTGTAGTGAACACAACTGAAAGGAAGAGGTCTTCATACAACTCATAGCTCCCTGAGTGTTAACATATCATTTACATCAACTGGTCCTCTGACAATACTTTTTATTAAGAAAAGAGAAAGAATCCTCAGAGTGCAGGGATTCAGTTGGCCTTTTAAGCCTGACTCATTTCTGAGGTGAATAACCTACCATTCTTTTACTAGAAATATTAATATTTCTTGAGGAGTATCATGAACACTGCTGACCCATTCATGAGTTCAAAAAACCCTGTAGTTTCAATATGCAGTCAACTACGTTTTTCTGAGATTTTGTTTTTTTCCTACTACACACAAAAGTAGCTATTTAAGGATGACTATTAAAAGCCTCCAAGTCCAAAACTTGTGCTAAAAAAGCACTAAAATCTGCAATTATATTTTCAGGAGTCTGAGTTGTAATTTGGGTTTTCCAGTTTATCTGCAGGTACAGTTAGACATCTAAGTGCCATTAGTAAACTGATAACCTATTTGCACATTAGCTGCACATGCAAATTTGGGATAACATTACATACACATTTGTGTGAACTCACAAACTTTTAGAAACCCATCCCTTAACCTGCCTTTTTGTAGCAAATAGAATAAATCTGTAAAATTGTGTCTGTGCGATAGAGCACTATTAGTCAATCTCATTGGCTGCCTTGCAACTTACAGCCATCATCTTACTAGAAATTCTTCCTGGGAACACTGAAGTCCCACAATAATGCTCTGAGCCACTGTTGATATTTTCTTCACCAAGGACTTGAGGAGAGAAGCCCCATCCCTGTTGTCAGGGCTTTAAGAACTGTGTTTTCCGTTCAAGCATCTTGCTTGAAAGACTTTGCAGTGAAGTTAATCAGCCTTCCATAGACGGCAGTCAGAATGAGTTAATAGCCAGTGAAAACAAATACTTTAAATTTATACTTCAAGTGGAAGCTGGCTGTACTTTTTTTTTTTTTTTTTTAACATCTTCAAAATACAAGGAAGAAAAAACACCCACCTCTTCCTCCTCCTATTTTGTCCTTTACATGAAAGAGTGCTCTGCTGATCCTTCCTTGGGGGCAGCAATGCTTAAATCTGTGAGTCACCAGCTCACTAGCCTAATTTGGTTCTTGTCTGGAAGAATTTTTAAAGTTATAAATATAAGGCACTTACTGGAATCAAATTACAGGCCAGTTTCAGACCTTCTTGCACTGGTTAGAATTTAGTAGTTATGTTTTGTACCATGTATAGTCTATTAATCAAGGCAAATCCAAAGGGAAGTCTAGGTATGCAACTTCAGGAATTTATCCTCAGAGTACTGAGACAACACCGATAACTCTGATTTTCTAGATGCCAAAGAACCTCACAGAAGTCTATTGCTAGTATCAGGCAGGGTAGGCCAAGATTTTTCCATTTTTTCCGGGACATAGGTGGAATGGTACAAAAAAGCATTTTTGTTCCCCAAACATACCTTTCTACAGCAAGCAACAACACAAGCTGCCTTCTCATGCCCAGGGAAAAACAAAAACAAAAAATAACCACCCCCTGCAATATATACATGCAACTTTGGCTTGACATCAGACAACAGCACATACCTACAAATCAGTCTGTCAGATTAGAAGCTGCCTCCTTAACCTTGTACACATGGTTCCCATTTAAAACAACCACGCTGGCCTTAGAGCATTAAGCCATAAGGAAAAAGCTTGTTTATATTCAGAGGCAAATCCACACTGCCCACACTGACAGTGTAATAACTTATTTAACTTTTGAATCTGAGCTGGTTTGCTTCTATTCCTTCATGTCACGACAGAACAGACCAGTTTTCAGAGTGATGAAAACAACTTTAAAATTGATCAGTCATGCACAAGACAGCCAGGATTTAACTATGGTTTTCTTTAGACATGCACTTTTTTAAAGTCAGTGTTAGTCACATAGCTTGGATTAAGATGCAGATTTAGACTTTTGTTGATATATAACAATTAAACTGGGATGTTCAAACACGGATTTATAACTTCTAGACTACAAGCTGCATAGTTACAGGGCCTTATGACAATCCCTCCTGGAAGCAAAGTGGCCATTTGACAGAAATGGATGCCAAATGAGATTATGTGAAAACACTTTACTATGAGAAGGCTACAAATCCCTTGTGAACATGAATAGTTGGATCAAGCAGATGCAAGGGGTTGAAAAAGGAATTCAAAGTGATTTACAGAGTTTCTGAAGAAAGATCCTTTTAAATTCTTTTGGTCGATCCAGAGCCCCCAGATCATGCTCCCCTTGTGCCCTGCTTCCTGTGGCTACTGGCCTGTGTGCTTACAGGGTTTTTTTCAGCAGAGTATATTTCCCACAATGGCATCATCCTTGAAATAACTCAGGAACAAGCATGGCCTCTTTCCCCACAGCAGCTATCAATGCTTCTCCCACCTGTCATGAGGGCAGAGAAAGAAATGATTTACTAAATCTATATGAGACTCTGGGTTCATTTTAGGCTATCAGATTCAAAAACCAGAATCTCCAGCTATGGGAGACAGAAGAAGCAGGCAATGCCCCAAAATACATTCTTTCAGGGAAGAATTAAACAGCACGATAAATATTACCTTCAATACTAGTATCTTCTTCAATGATCTGAAATGCCCTGGACTAGGGTTAGAATTCTTACTAGGAACATACAAGAGAATCACAGAATAATGTAGGCTGGAAGGGGAACTTCAGAGGTCATCTGATCAACCCCACATCTCCAAAGCATGGCTCACTTCAAAACTAGATCAGGTTGCTGAGGATCATATCCAGGTAAATTTTGAATACCTCCAAGGATGGAGATTCCACAACCTCTCTGGGAAACCTGTACAATGTATGACAACTTTCACTGTGAAAATATTTTCCTAATATTTATTCAGAGAATCTGGCTGGGTAGATGAGGGGAGAGCAGTGGATGTTGTCTACCTAGACTTCAGCAAGGCTTTTGACACTGTCTCCCATAGCATCCTCATAGACAAGCTCAGGAAGTGTGGGTTAGATGAGTGGACAGTGAGGTGGATTGAGACCTGGCTGAATGGCAGAGCTCAGAGAGTTGTGATCAGTGGTACAGAGTCTAGTTGGAGGCCTGTAGCTAGCGGTGTCCCCCAGGGGTCAGTACTGGGTCCAGTCTTGTTCAACTTCTTCATCAATGACCTGGATGAAGGCACAGAGTGCACACTCAGCAAGTTTGCTGATGATACAAAACTGGGAGGAGTGGCCGATATGCCAGAGGGCTGTGCTGCCATTCAAAGAGACTTGGACAGGCTGGAGAGGTGGGCAGAGAGGAACCTCATGAAATTCAACAAAGGGAAGTGCAGGGTCCTGCACCTGGGGAGGAATAACCCCATGCACCAGTACAGGTTGGGGGTTGACCTGCTGGAAAGCAGCTCTGCTGAGAAGGACCTGGGAGTGCTGGTGGACACCAAGTTAAGTATGAGGCAGCAATGTGCCCTTGTGGCCAAGAAGGCCAATGGTATCCTGGGCTGCATCAGAAAGAGTGTTGCCAGCAGGTCGAGGGAAGTGATTCTCCCCCTCTACTCAGCCCTGGTGAGGCCACATCTGGAGTACTGCGTCCAGTTCTGGGCTCCCCAGTACAAGAGGGATGTGGCACTACTGGAGCAAGTCCAGCGAAGGGCCACAAAGATGATTAGGGGACTGGAGCATCTCTCTTAGGAGGAAAGGCTGAGAGAGCTGGGCCTGTGTAGCTTGGAGAAGAGAAGGCTGAGAGGAGATCTTATCAATGTGTACAAGTATCTGAAGGGAGGGTGTCGAGAGGATGGGGCCAGACTCTTTTCAGTGGTGCCGAGCGACAGGACGCGAGGCAATGGGCACAAACTGAAACACAGACACTTCCATCTTAACATGAGGAAAAACTTTTTCACTGTGAGGGTGACAGAGCACTGGAACAGGTTGCCCCGAGAGGTGGTGGAGTCTCCTTCTCTGGAGATATTCAAAAGCCGCCTGGATGCAATCCTGTGCAATGTGCTCTAGGTGACCCTGCTTGAGCAGGGGGGTTGGACTAGATGATCTCCAGAGGTCCCTTCCAACCTCAGTGATTCTGTGATTCTGTGATTCTGTAATTTCCCTTGATGCACCTTATGTCAATAGCTCTTGTTCTTTCACTGTGAATGTTAGTAAGAGCCTGGCTCTGTCTTCTCTATAATCTCCTATTAGGTAGTTGAAGACAGCAGTTAAGATCTTCCCTTGGCCCTGTCTTCTATAACACAGAAAAAGTGTTTCTTCTAAAAATATAAAGAAGAAAACTAAACAAATGTCCCAAAAGAGAAAATCGGTGCAAAGTTTAAATATTACAATTGATAGAACCAACTTAGTTCACTTTTCTTCCAATTAATGAAAAAAGATGAGAATTTTAACTGATCATCATAAAATAGTAATAACAGTATATCCTTAGCATATGCTGTAGTACATCAGAACCACTAGGATGTTAGGTAGTGCAGTGGTTTTGTTCACAGAGATGCATCATATCAATTTGATGGAGGGACTGCACTAATTAATTTGGTTAATTGCAAGCATTCTCTTAGTATAATCAGAGTATCACGTTCATGAACTTGATAAAGCTTTGATGTTCGTGTTTAGCCATGTCAGAAAAAAACAGACGATACTACCTTATTTCCAAAAACACATTCTACTTTAAACCTTTTTTTAATGGACAGAATTTAAAAAACATTTCACTTCGGTTTTGTAAGTATTTGGAAATAGTCATGTAGGAAAGTAGGAAAAAGAATGTTATCAAACTGCATGTGCTCATAAATAACAGGCAACAGCTGGAACGTGGGCTGCTAGAGAAACAACCCAGCAAGCATACTTAAAGCCCAGCATCTAACTTTAAGCAAGGGAGCATCCTTCTGAAGTGAAACGATTTAGCTCACATGCTTGAGTTAGGCAAATGCTTCAAGTAAGTGTTTCATTAAGACTTCAAGACTTGCATTCTCCTGTCTGCTAAGTTCAAAGTAAACTTCAGTGCATTCTCAGCAAGGTTTTTTTAAGGGAGATTCTTCTGTAGAAGGGATTCTCTGTCAGCATAAAGCTGATAAAGGTAACGTAGCACTTCCTATGCTTGGATGAGGAATAGTAGAAATGTACTGTATCATACCTGAGCTCACATTAGCATTGGTAAATGTGCACAGAGGGTGACCCTTTGGGAAGGTGGTGAGCAAGTGTACAGTAAGGAGACAACACATCTCTAACACCACATGCAAGCACAGCTCAAAAAATTAGGGCTTACACAAAAAGCAAAGAAATTAGGGTTGTGAATGGAGTCTATTGTTACCTTTTATTGTGGAAACAGTTATGGAGTATGTGTCACTAGAACTTTTACTACTGTACAATGTTAGCAGTAGGAGGAACATACAGGAAGCATCCTCTAATACAGGCAGGAATAATCCTTCTGAGAATTTTGACACCTTTGCTAAAACCCAGAAAAACATAGCCTGTTTCTGAGAGTTATAAAATAACTTCCAGAAAATATCTTTGATTTTTAATATCCTTGTCCAAAAAGCTGCATGTTTCTAAATAAGCTAGAGGAGGATACAGTGATCTCAATCTTTACCAACTTACAGCCTTTTCAAAACAGAAATACTGGGAGTGCGGTGGAGTTCAAACTTTCCTGACTGGAAGCAGCAACGAAATGTGGTCTTCAGAAATCATGAAATTATTTCTCATCTTTGGCCTAATGCTTGCTATAGATCTGTAAGCTGTAAACCTCCACAGCTGAGAGCAAATTCTACTTTCAATTTACTTTGATAGTTTATATGAACATTAGGAATATCAAGACCAGGAAATTGGAGCCAAAACCAATGATACAGAGAATTTTATTCTAAAACCGTAGCGTTTCTCATGAGTTTTCTTGTATAGACAAGGCCACTGAATCTAGGTGGCTTTCCTGATGGATTTCGGGCCACTTTCAGATTTTTAAGATTTTATTTTTTCAGAAGAGGTTCTCTTCTCTTCATTGCTTTCATCTCTGGTGATATTTATAATAGGTAACAGGGCTATTCATAGCAGGGTGCATTCCATTCTTAATATTATATAAGAGAAAAGTTCACGAACCTTCACATGAAATTCAAACAGCAGGGACTCAAACTGAGGCCTGGAAGGTCCAAGATTCAGACTTCGCTCTTTCTTATTTCCTATGAGGGAATGCTATGGTTGTAAGTAGCAAAGGCTTTTTCTAGTTTTTATTATTATTGAAATTCAAAATTTCTGACTTAAAAGATCACCTGTAATTTATGACATGACATTCAAATATGCATGGTTTCCCAGGGCTGGGGGAACCCACAATTTATTTTTTTATTTATGTTTTTGATATCTACATTCAGGCTGCACACTGACATTTCAAAATCTAAAAAGCTTAGAACTACACAGAGGTAAAAAAAAAAAAAAAAAAAATTCTCTTATATACCTTACTGTGTTCCCTTCACCTACAATGCTATTGGTAACATACTGCCATACCCTGTAAAGGCTTTGCTTCATCTTCCAGATGAAACATTTCATTCTCCAACTTTACCAGACTTTAATTCAAATACAAAATCTCAAACTTCCCTGTATGAACAGACACTTTCACACAGTCTTTTCATTTGGAAAGTTGTTCTTTCCAAATACTGCTCAGTTTACTTATCAAAGTATTATACTAGAACGTAATTTTGATGAAGCTAGGATATATATGGCCTTTCACTATCAACTGGGGAACATGTGTGTGGGTGCTTTCTTGTTAACTTGCTATTTGAAGTATTTTAAATATTGAAACATACCTAATAAAATTTTACAGTTTATTGCATTGTCAGGTCTTCTCTAACATTGTCAGAATGGAAGCACCGACACACAACTTAACTACCACCCCCGAAAAGGCAGCCTTCATATGAGAATACAGTTCTCCTCTAGCAAAGCAAGAGAAATCATTTGTTACCATGGCCTCAGACACACAGGAGTTAAGCAACATGATGCCAGTTATGGAATAGAAGAAACTACATGAGGGTGTGAACATTTAGGAGGCTTTTAAAAACATCTGCACATGATTTTACTTTCCCCCAAATTATATATCTCATTGAGTAACTGTTGACTCATTGTAACAAGCAAATACACACTCAGAAAATGAGTAGTCAATAGGCTCTGGGAAAATACTGTTCGCTTATCCTAAGCAGAAGTAAGCAAAGTGGAGAAGTGGAACTCAGAAGATATGCTAGAGAAATATTTATCTGCCAGGTGAATACTGTGAGTTGCCAGCTAGACAGCCTCATTACAGAGCAGAAGCTTCAAATTCCCTCTTAAATGAGTATAAAATTCCTGAAATTTCTAGAGATTAAAATGAAATATATGGAAGCACAAATATTTGTTCTCTTTTTGAGGCTGTTCTACAACAGTATTAAAGAGTAATCTTCAATGCCTGCATGAAGAATCCTCAATATCCTACATTACACATTTGTCAATTATTATCAATCTAGTACATGAAGGGGATGGTGGTGGTGGGAAATCACACAAGAGGATATAATACAACCTTTTCATATTTATCTTCAAGCTAATACTTAAAGAACACTGGGGTATGCCTGCAGGAAAGATATTGATAGAAAATCCTCAAATAGATTTTTTTCTGGATACTTGTATTCAATTAATAGTTTGGGATGTTAAAAGTATATTGCATGGAAACACTTAATTTGACATGATTATTTTCATTAACCAAGAAAGTCTGAACAGGCAGAAGAATCTAGATTTAACTGCTAGCACAGCAATTTCATTTAAGTCATGGGAGAATGCCATGAGGGTATATTAAAAAAATATAGCATAGTGTTTTACTTCTCAAGTTCACAACTACATTTTAGAAGAAAAACATTGTTCCTGCTCCCCTGTCTTGAAACACTGTATTTTGCAGACAGACAAGAGCTTGCTACAAGTTGATGTAATCTCATTCTGCCCTTAGGGCTTGTTTGTCAGGGCTCAGTACTGAGCTAACTTATCCCCATCATTCTGGGTAGCTCAGAGGACAGACAGAGTTTGCTCTTCTGCACCGGTAAGCAATTTACTTCCTACTGTGGTAGTTTAGGGGCTTAAATTCAGAGAAGTTTATTTAACGAGCAGCAATGGGAACTCATGTTCATTTGTTATCTTGATCAAAAATATGGTGACCAAACTCAGTTTGAAACTGTGTAGGTATAGAAAAATGCGAATGTCCAGGCAAAACAACTCTAGTCATGCTGGAAGGCAAAAGATTTTTCAGGTCCTGCATTTCAGCTATGTACTTGTAAAGAAGGCTCAGAGCCTTGTTGTAGTTCTGGAGCCCCTGTAGAAACAGCTACTGCGCTCACTCATTTTCAGAGTTTTCTACAGCTTGAGAAACCAGAGAAAAAACATTTTTTTGTAATTCAGAGGAATCAATAGATTACTTCATAAGGCAGAAACTATTGGATTCTGAGATCACACAGTGAGTCCTAGGGAAACTAAATAGCAAATGGCATCTTTTTACAGTGAAGTTAGTTACACAAAGTACTTGTTTCCTAGCCAGAGAGAGGGTCCCTTCCTTTCCTTCACCCTACAGAGGGGGAGCATCAAGGCTCTGTGATCACTAGGCAGCCTGTCATAAAAGATGCATTCACACCCATTCACATTACTGATATTGGTCCATTTGCGTGGCTGATACTGGTCTAAGTTATGGAGGTCATTTCTTTCAAAATACAAAAGTTGATTAGCAACAAGCTAGGTAAAGCAGTAGGTAAACAATGCATCATAACTGACAATCAGCTAAATCTGTAGCTGTAGGCCTGGGGAACTGTACAACTGTTCAGTCCTTCACAGATTTTTAGTCTTTTTTTTTTCTTTTTTTTTTTTGTCTAAAGAGCAGTCCCTTTAAATACAGATTTGATTGCATTTCAAATGTTTTATAATCATTAACATAAACCAGTGCAGAAGAGCAAAGATGAAAACTTCCTCTCAATCTTTTAATGATGTTTACTGGATTAAGAAACTCATCTAATTTTTAAAGGCAGACTCATTTAGTATTTCAAAACACACAGTCTAGCTCTCATTAGTGTTTCACCCTGCAGCTTAATTTGATGCAGTCACTTTCTGAGGTCTGAGGCAGTGGTAAATTGCTACAGAAAGCAAGTCCTGGAGCCGTTCTAGCTATATAACAGTTCTGTAGTCAATGCTGCCACTGGCTCTCATTTATACCAGAGGCATAGGGGAGAGGGAGGAAAAGGGGTTCCTGCTGATCTCATGTCTCAAATGTCTTGTATTGTCTCTCTTAGCTCCAGGTCTCCCTCAAAGATCATCTCTGTCTTCAAGTAACAAGGACTGCCTAACTTCTTTGGGGAGATTTCTGTAAGAAAGGCAAACTCCTCTCTTTCCATTTCTTCTATGTGTTTTACAGTTCTTCCTTGTCTATCCCTCATTCACAGTGCATGCATGTCTCTCCAGGCTGGGTGAGAGACGTGGTAGGTAGAGCTCAGCTTACCAATTTTAGTTCTCTATAGTGCAGATGTGTCCATGTGAGCTCTGTCACAAAGAAGCTCCTACTTTTCTCCAGCGCCAAGAACTCGGTTTGTTTCATTGTTATAGAGAGGGCATTTTTCAGTCAGTCAGTTCCCATCTGCTCAGTGTGTGGCTGTACAAACATCTATTCTTGGTACCATGCCAGGGGCAGTCTGGGGGTAGGAACAATATCTGGGAACCAGATGGGCTCAAGTACTTGTTAAGCCACTCTTGTCTCTAAAGGAATGCATGTGAGTTGAGGTTGAGTCTCATGAGACACTCCCTAGCCAGCAATATCAGCTGAAGATGTTCTTGCCCTGTCCATTCCCCTTTCTCCTTCTCACAGTTATCTCCCCAAACCACCACTCACCATTACACAGCTATTTGGGTGGCCATTTTACAAGCCAGACTGGAGAACTGATCTGGCTTGAAAAAAAATACATAATATTTCCCCTCTTCCCAGTCCCCACAAATCTTACTTTAAAATGAGTTTTGTTCCCTAAAGGTTGCCCACTAAGAGGGCTTCAGGGACTGGTTCACAGCACAGCCGCACTGGCAGAACCGACAGGATGATAAGGAGAGAGGAGAAAGCCACTAATAATCACCTGTCAGTATTGTAATTAAGGACCCTGTCTTCTGAAGTCAGTCTGAGAATAGCTGTTCCCCACCTGCACTTTGCTTGAATCTCACTGATTTCAGAAAGATGTACCCCAAACCTTGTCTTTTTCCTGACTTCTCAATACTGCCAAATAGCCAACACTCTGTGTCGTGTCCCTCCCCACCCATCCAAAAAAGAAAGTTATTGCCTCTGCCTGCCCTACAGGTCTTTCCTCACTCAGGAAGAAGAAAAAAAAAAGTCTCTCTAGAGACTTAAATTAAGTGAGAAGTAGTCCCTGAATGTTAGCTATAAGGTGTCCATTTTTGAGTCTTTATGCAATGGGCAGGCACTTTACCAACTGTTAGCAAAGACTGGCTAAAAAGTTACCCTCCAAATCTACTCTTCTTTCTGGCCACTGCTGGTTATACACATGCATTTTTATCAGGTACCTACAGATATTGCTAATCATATGTAGTGGTTTGCCTGCATGCCTAAATATTTGTTTGAATCCAGTCAAGTAGGCTACAGAAGGGATTTGGGACATACAGGTGAAATTCATCTGCTTATCTTGAGACATCCCCAGCGTAAGACATTCACATTTGAGCTGGTCATCTTGACCCCATTTGGAGTCACTAGGAGGAACAGGTGCTGCTAACATACAGTCCATCTCATTCCAAAGTAGATATCCAGCCCATACTAATAAATTTACTTCGCTTATAGAGCTGATGTAAAGGTTGCCCACTCAGAGGGCTTCAGGGACTGGACACGGGCAGACAGTAACATGAAGCTAGGCTTCTGAACTCTGTTTAATATTTGAAGCAAGCATATCTTCCTCCACTGTCTCTACAAACTCCTTTTCACACCACTAAAAAAATTCCTCCTAGAGGAGATACTCTGCAGTTCTTTTCTGTCCTTCTGACTCTTGGTCACTAGCACCTTCAGATTTTCAGTAGGGACATTCTGTGTTACAATCTTTCTCTACCTTCTCTTTTATCCCAGTGCCTCCATAAATATAGATGTGTAGATGACCTATTACTGTTTTAAAGGACATTATAGCTACTGATGACAAATAACACAGGCACCATGCAAGTCACACAGTCCATCAGCATACATTTGAGACCCTGCTTTTATTCTCCATATTCAGAGTGAAATTCGCAGTGAACTGATTTGTGATAATAGAATTTGATAGTGGTGACTGTTCAAGTCCCCTGATAACCTGCCTGTCTTGTTACACTCACATTCTCTCTTCTCTCTGATTACTTCTTAATCCACTTATTTGCTCCCCCAGAACAACCTCTTTTTCCTCCAGTCTCAAAGCTAAGCATCAGAAGGCATACTAATGGCTTTTCAATAGCCCACAGCATTGCCTGATCTTATTCCCTCAAAAACAATTTTTTGAGATTCATGAAATACTAAACACACATTTAGGCTTCTTTTTAAATAAACAATAAAACAAACAAGAAACCCACACCATTCTCAACTTAGTTTCAGCTTCTTTTGTTGGAGCTGGAACAGCATATGGACTCTGTATTGTATATGAGACCCAGAAACAACATTATATCTCCTCACTGGCAACACTGTTCATATTGCAATACCATAAATGGATAACCATCAAAGGACAAGATTTTTACTCCTCTTATATTTCCTCTCATTCCCCACTCCCTGCCCTCTCTGATCTTTTCCGTATGCAGGGACCTTGTCAACACTGGTTGCAAGTATTATCAATCCTGCTCCAGGATGTGCAGTCCATTTCCCCATTTCTCAGATTTCTTTTCCAGTCATTTTCTCTCTAGTAATCCCATAACAATCCATATTTTTGCCTTTGGCCTTGCACTGCCTCCTCTCCTTTGTGTATTTTTTTCTTCTTCTCTGGCTATGCTTCCTTTTTTCCATTTCAAGTCAGAGGGCAAACGAGCAGTGACCTCTGCAGCTGGCACCAGGACCTCTCCTGTGGCTAGAGAGGAGCCAGCCTCTGCTTGAGAGGCAGCCAAGTCCCTTTCCCAGGGGAGGACATTCACCTCCTCATAGCAGTTCCTGTCCACTCTGAGCAGCTGAACAAAGTCAAGTCAAATTTAGATATTGATTAATCCTCTTTTTTCCTTATTTCTTCTATCGCAAGCTACATCTCATTTCTGCAGAGCATTGATTCTCTCAGGAGGATGAGGTGGTTAAGATAAAAAGAGCTTTCTCCACATTTTAACCCCTAAAATACAACTATAATAATATTTGTTATGAGATATGCACTGTTTTCATTGAATAAGTATTCAAACATGCATGTTTCTGTTTTTCAGCTAGGTTGCTCTTGTGCTATTTATGATCCCAGGGAAAGCAGGAAGCACCCTCAAAAAAAAAAAAAAAATTACACAGGAGAATTTTCCCTGTCAAAATTAAAATTGAAGGAGGTCAGGTTTGACTTGCATAGGTCTTGTTCAAACAAATACCCAGACCTGTTTGTGAAACTGCTATCACAAGCCTGTACTTACTTGACTGCCTTACAAAACCAGGTAATGCTGCCCTACATCAAGTCACACTACACGTTTTGTGAATGTCACTTGCGTTTGAACCACTCACATGCTTAAAACTGCCCGTGTCTTTACTGGTTCTTGTAGGGCCTGAGTGTGTGACCCAAGCAACAGTGACCGTTGCCATTTACACAGCCTATAGTATTAAAAAGTACAAATTCAGCACCGCATGAACTGAAACAAAGATGCAGAAACTGACTCCTGGTGGGACCAAGATTCCTAATGCTAGAGGACTATATACCGATACATTAGCTAAGTTTTCTATTTGGCAGAGCCCAAATCAACCACCAAGAAGAGGCTGATTCTGTTACAGTTCAAGTTGCCTCCAAATTCCATTTTGATCTAAATAGGAAATGGAGACAATTATCATCCTTCAAGGCTTCTGGCTCCATGTTATTTTTAACATGTGGCAGGACCTTTTGTTTCAAGGTTAATTTTGACTTCACCAAGCGAAAACAGGTCACGGTGACACGCCGTATTAGAGCTGTCCAGCTTCATGCGAACTAATTCTATGAATTATCTGCGTTATTCTATCTGTTTTGCCTCTTTCTTTGCAGGGTGTCATAATCTAACTGACTAGGACATGATGAATTTAGCAGCTATCGGGCCAAACGATTACAAGGATTTTGTGCGGCAAGCGCTTTTTGAGAACTGATTTTGGCTGATAACCATAGGAACGCCAGTTCAATCCCTGTAAGAGAGAGTGATGAATGGCATGTGTGAAGTGCCTGGCGCTGGCTTCCTGTCACAGGAATGCCACACTCGCCACTGCTAGCATTGTGATAAGCCTAACTATGTTTAGTAGCTTTTGCCAGCAGGCTGTATATCGGAACCACCAAGCTGCCATTTGACACATTGGGTGTCCTGTCAGCACAAAATGCTTTAACCATTAATTGGTCTTGCACAGACTGTTCATGTTAGAAGCACACACAAGTCTAGGTAACTTCAGTAAATGAGGAGGCGGGAGGGATGTTAAAAAGTTACTCCAAATTAAGCAATGCATTCGTTTGAGGGAGCTCAGAGCCTTGGATCTCACTGTAGTCCTTCAGTAATGAGAAACTGCATCCATGCTTTTACTGATGTTGTTATAAAGTCTTGTGGGATTTATAGTTTCCGAGTTGTGGGAAATGAAGTTTATCAGAATGAAGAACCCTGGAAACCAAGCTTAAAAGGCAAAAGGCAGACAGACTAGCTTCCTCTACAGAGAGGCAGTCCTAGAAATAAAAGTAAATTCTGCACTACTAGTCAAAGAAATACAAAGAAGTCATTTGAAACAAAAACACCCTAAGATGTTCCTATGGAACACATCTTATTTAAAGCTGCAAACTGGAAGAAAAACATAACTGAGGTATAATCTGAAAGTTAAATGCAATTTGCACTCAGAAGTGGTGATATCTTTGGACTTGTCAGCTATTGACATCTTATTATCAAGGTCAATAACTTTAATGGAAAAACAATAGGAACTACGATATAAGCTGAAAAATTGCTGCAGTTATTTTTCCTGAAGATTAGAAACATGAGCTACCAGAAAATTTCAAATCATTTTTGGTCAGAAAATTCAATTCTACTTATGCAAAATTAAAAAAAAAATGTTATCCCTTTTTATGATGACCTAGATGAATTTTGAAAGTGACTTGTTTTGATTTTTTGTGAGATTAATTTTTTGATTTTGAAACAAAGCTTATTTTATGTTTATTAAAATAAAATAAATTCTGGTAAAAATTAAAAGAGTGTCAAGTGACTTGACAACTTTTTCCTCCAGATTCTGGTTCCAAAATTTTTGAGACCTTTGCCTCTGTCACATTTTAGAGTTTAAAGCAAAAATGTATATTGTAGGACAAAAAAAAGTCTGCCTGCTGAAATAAACTGCTTCTCAGTAATGGGAAATACAAAAGGAGCATAAGAACTTAGCAATTCCTCCTTTCAAGGGCATAAGAAAAAACAATATAGAGCAAAGGAACAATAAACAGAGTGCTAAAATATGATCAGTCTTTTTATGCTTAAAAAACAAAAAATAAAAAGAACATGGTGCCAGAGTATACTGACGCCCACTTATATATGGATTCAGAAAGCTTAATATTAAAAGAAAAATCCAGAATAAATTAAACAGTCCTATTAGTGGTGCTCAAAGTGAATCAACAAATTCTTAAAATTAAATCATGCCTGAGAGAAAAGATGACGACGCAGGAATCAATATCCTCAGAGACCCTCAATCCTCCATTAACTTTTAAGAGCAAGGCATACAAACAAAGCCAGCAGAAAGGCTCATATCCAGGTGTCAACCAGAGATGCAGCAGACAGACAATTCACAAGGAGTATGGGGAAATCATAACCCTCCCCCCATCAAAATACAATTGCTGAGGAGAAATCAAAATATAAAGACAGGCCTCAAAGTTCTGGAGAGAAAAAAAATCAGTCTGAAAATGAAACTGTATACGGGGTTACACACAGTAGTCAAGCAACAGGAATCATTATGCCAGAGGTTAAAGGCAAGACAAAAAAAAGCGTATGTCTAGGAATCAACCACTGACTTGGAAGACAGCACTTTGATGATGATAACGCTTCTGTTCTACTTTTGCACATTATTAAATACATGATCTGCGAAGCTTAGGTGAGTTTCAGGTTAGAATAATGCCAAGACAAGATGGGAGCACATACATAGGAATTTACATGTTGCACAGGCAATGCAGAATGGGTCTAGTCTCAAACACTTCCTCAATAAGAGAGAAAAATGGTAACTAATAAAAAAAAATTTTTCATGACAGCATAGTTAAACTACCCGAATCAGCAACCACAGGATTTTGCCTAAGAATACAGCAGAGCTACGGTAGGCCAGAATCCAACACCCCAAGCGCATACTAGCCGATATGACCAAGAGTATCAGAGACGTGGTGAGCAGCTATAGTTGGAGGGTGGGGGACTTAGCGGGGAAAAAAACAAAAATTGAAAACAAACAGCATTCTAAGGAACAAAAGAGCAAAGCCCTTTTCACTGCAATCCATAGACAGTTTACCCTCTTATTACAGATGACTAATCAGATCTTGAGGAAGCTGACAACACGTGACCGCAATAAATATAGCAATGAATCAGACTTTCTTTCACAAACCGTTTTTTTCAGGGAGTTGACTTCAGTCTCCATACAGTGGCTCCGGTATGGGAATTCAAACGTGTCACACTTTACTATATCGTAACAGCTAATTAATGAGGCTGAAAGCAGGTCTTAAATGACCACCAACATAGCATTAGAGAAAGCTGCAAGCATGTATAGCAACTCTCAGGTCTACAGGGTTTGCACAGGTGGGCTTTGCACCTTGGAACAGCTGCAAGAGCTCCAAAATTACTAGAACTGACAACAGAGAAAGCCAAAGTCTTTGTTGACAAACCTCTTCAAACCAGTACTTTTTGAATAAAAGCATATGTCCAAGTATAGTCCATGCAAAATACTGATTTATGTGTTTGCCATTCCATTCACATACCTGTTTTGTGACATGGAGGGGATACAATAAGTACAGCAATCTTTTTGAAATGCAATCCATATGTATTCAAGCTCATCTGTGACTTTTAAACGTCAGCTCCATGTAGGAGGCAGCAGGGAATCAAACTATGGCAAACGCAGAATCAACATAAGCATTCTTTAAGATGTAGATGTTCATAGCTGGGAGGAAGGTTTGGGTTGCGCTCTGGTGGAGCTACATGAAGGACACATTTGGACCAGAGCCTCTGGAATTGGTAGAAACTGTCAGGATAGAGAGGTACATTTGAAACATATGCACGTTGTGCTTATAGCATTCATTTCCTACCACAAAGAAAAGTTTAATACTATTTGACAACTTCCCCCTGCTCCACTCAATGCATTTGTTTCCAAAAACATTTCTGGAAAGGTTTTAAAATAAATCCACAGCTCCGCATTCTGATCCCTTGGAATTTGTTAAGAATGCTCTAGCAATGAAACAAAGAATGTTGCTACAACAAGACAATTGTATTTTTAAAAAAGGGCAAGAAGTTCTGCAGAGATGAGTGTTGATCCATTTATTCTTTGACTGCACTTTTTAGATTTTAGCCAGTCAAACTTAACAGGACCACTGTTCAGCCAACTGACTTCTGAATGATCTACTTTAAGATCACCATCATCTCCTTCTCAGTTACGATGCAGATGATAAACATTTCTCTTCAAGCATCATCAGATGTTTCTATTAAATCAGAAACAAAGGAAATTTTTGCAAGTACCATGCTTCACCCTGAAAACAACAAATTTGTTTCTTTTTCTTTCATTTTATAGATAATTTTTTTTTCATACCCCAAAATCAAAAGGCTGAGCTTTCCCCCCTGGCTATTGATGGTATTAAGTGGACTGTTCAGCAGCTGTGACCTACTGCCTGCCCTATTGATTGGCTTCTCACATGGGTCTTAATAGGCTTATTGATATTTTGGATTCATTTTGTTCTGATTTTGTCAGTCTCACATTTTCACAGTCAGATTCCCTTTTGCTTGAGGAATGGATGCAATTAGTCCAGCTCTTGAAAGCCAAGTTCTTATACTAATGATTTAGTCAGTGGCCTTATCTAACCAGCCTCTTTTCCAATTCTACAGTTTCCTTGGATTTTGCTGTTGGTAGGGTTTTTTTTTGTTTTTTTTTTTTTTAAGTTTTGGGGTTTTTTTGTTTTGTTTTGTTTTTAAGAGTTCATATTAGGTAGGTCCATGCCATGATCTGTGTATTATCTGCTAATTCTGAAGACAAGCAGCTTGGTAGAAAACTATCTCCAAATTAATTTTTACTGGCTTTGTGGAACTCACCCTAGCATTCTTGTTCGACAATTTTGTTAAGCTATTTTTATTTGTTGCATTTTAATGTCTGTGAATTTTGAAATGCTTTGCTAGCATTGACACAGCATCAACATAGTTACAAAGTAATGTTGTTTTGTTTCAGTGAAAAATCTGTTTCTTCGCCTTTAACAAGAAGGGGTGACAGATAAATGTATTAAAATCTAAATTGTTACTCATTTAAGAGTTTTGCTGAAGAACAGAAAACAGATCCAATGAAAATATTTGTCCCTAAATTTTCAGAGACTATGGAAATTGTGCAGCTCCTGGAACCTCTTCAAATATGAAGAATTAAATGGGTATACTGACCACTGAAAAATATCATGTCATAAAATGTTTCTAACTTTCTCATATATTGATTATTTCCATTAATTTGGGATAATTTTACAGATTATATATTTTTTTCACAATCCATGCAGTGCTATATCTAGTTTGATTTGAAAGAACGAAGATATTGTTTATCTTAAAATGTCTTTTGCTGATGTAAGAAACAAGTCTCATTTTCAGTTACTTTTATGACCTATTTCAAGTACTATATTGCTTTACATTTTTGGTGCAATCTTGCTGTTTAATTCTATGACACTACCTACTGTCCAGATTTACAGTATCAAGGTGCTTTGCAATATCAAAGTTCTTAAATCAGTATGAACCTCCCTTGTATTGACTTAGGGTAAGTAGGTTACAAATGTATTAAAGCTAGGCAAAAAAAAACAAAAAAACCAAAAAAAAACCAACAACCACCTTATCACCAAATCATAGAATAGTTGGGGTTGGAAGGGACCTCTGGAGATCATCTGGTCCAACGCCCTACTCAAGCAGGGTCACCTACTGCAGGCTGCCCAGGACTGTTAACCAGGTGGCTTTTGAATATTTCCAAGGATGAGACTCCACACCCTCTCTGAGCAACCTGTTCCAATGTTCAACCACCCTCAAAGTGAAGAAGTGTTTTCTGAGGTTCAAGCGGAATTTCCTGTGTTTCAGTTTGTGCCCATGGCCGCTCATCTTCTCACTGAGCACCACTGAGAAGAGTCTGGCTCCTTCTTCTTTACTATCCCCCATCAGACATTAATACACATTGGTAAGATCCCCCTGAGCCTTTTCTCCAGGCTTAACAATCCCAGCTCTTTCAGCCTCCCCTCATATGAAAGATGCTCCCGTCCCTTCATCATCTTCATGGCCCTTCACTGGCCTCACCAGGGCTACGTTGAGGGGAAGGATCACCTCCCTTGACCGGCTGGCAACGCTCTTCCTAATGCAGCCCAGCAGGCTGTTGGCCTTCTTTGCCGTGAGGGTTGTCCCCTTAGTGTTCCCTAATCTGATCCTCCTCCACCAAGGGCAAGTTGTCATTGTTCCAGACTTTCCCTCCAGTCTCAGGGGCTTGGGATTCCTGAGGGCCGGCCTTAACAGTAAAGACTTAGATGAAGAAGGCATTCTGTACCTCTGCCTTTTCCATGTCCCTTGTCACCCAGGCCCCTGTGCCATTTAGTAGCAGGCCTATGTTTTCCCTTGTCTTCTATTTATTGCTTATGTGCTTATAGAAGCCTTTCTTGTTGCCTTTCACATACCTTTCCAGTTTCAGCTCCAGGTGGGCTTTAGTTCTCCTAACCCCATCTCTGTGGGCTTGGACAGCATCTTTATCTTCCTCCTGGGTCACTTGTCCTTGGTTCCACCTCTTGTATACTTCTTTTTTATGTTTGAGTTTACTCAGGAGCTCCATGCTTATCCATGCAGGCCTCCTGCCTCCTTTACTAGATTTTCTGCTTGTTGGGATGGACCATTCTTGAGCTTGGAGGAGGTGATCCTTGAATATCAACCAGCTCTCTTAGACTCCTCTTCCTCCAGGGCTGTATCCCATGGGATTCTTCCAAGCCAGTCTCTGAACAGGCCAAAGTCTGTTCTCCTTAAGTGCAGAGTTTGTATCCTGCTTTTTGCACTGCTCCACCCTCACAGGATCCCGAACTCCACCATCTCATGGTCACTGCAGGCAAGGCTGCTCCCGACCTTGACATCCCCAACCTTCCTTGTTTGTAAGGATGAGGTCCAGCAGAGCACCACTCCTTGTCTCCTTGTCAGCTCCTCGATCACCTGTGTTAGGAAGTTGCCATCAACGCACTCCAGAAAACTCCTGGATTGTTTGTGCCCTGCTGTTTTATCCCTCCAGCAGGTATCGTGGTGGTTAAATTCCTCCATGAGGAGCAAGGTCTGCAAATGTGAAGCTTCTTCTAACTATCTGAAAAAGGCCTTTTCCACTACTTCTTCCTGATCAGGTGGTCTATGGCAGACACTGCACTATACTACATTAAATATCTACAAAAAGATGTTTTACTTTAAAACTGTGCACTATTTATCCATAACCAGAACATAAGAAATATTTCTTTACTTCCTATAAAACTTAGAACAGACAAATAATCACCTGCCTCATCACAATTTTTTTGTTAGAAATTCTCTTGGTACTTCACAAATAAGGCTTTCCTTTTTGCAATTAATCTATTTTCTTAAATAACATCAGAAATATCGTAACTTTTGCAACTTTGAATACTGATGGAGGTCCATGGAAATTTTATCTCTCACTTTAGTTGGTCAGATTTTCACCCTAGTATTTCTGCGTCTGGGGAAGAACCAAGGACACTTTTTATTTACAAAAGACAACCTTAAGGAAATTAAAGGCCTTATAACTTGCACAACAGAGTCACTGAACATATTTTAAAACCTCCATATTTAAGCAAGCTGATAAATTAAGGAAAGCATCAAAATAGTATTCAGGAGGTTTCATTTGAAAATAACAAAAGATTTGCATTTAGTCCCCTGACTACATGCTCAGCTACTCAGAAGGAGTTAACATTGGGGTGCCTGTTATACTAGAGCACTCTGCAAAAAACAAATCAGAAGTTTAGTAATGGCAAGATCTTTTGTGTGTGTGCGTGTTTTTTTTATCTTACAGCTTTGACCATTCCATTTCAAGGGTGTATGTAAATATCATATTCTTTTCACTGTCATGTTTTCAATCCATGTTTCTTAGACAGCTCTTTTCATCTGCTTTTAAAGTAAATGAATTCATCAGCATAGGCACTGCTCAACATCTAGTATAACGAAATCCTAATCCTCAGTGAGGACACTGGGCTGTTCTGTAAAATAAACAACAACAAAAAAAAGGGAAAAAAAAGACATTTCTTCAGGTGTTTCTCAAACAGTACAGGACAGTAATACAATTTCTTTAAAATAAAATACATGTGTTCCTGGAAAATAAGTCTGTTTATAAATTATGTTTATACATTAAGTTGTTTTGATTTTTATTTCAGTTGGAACCAACACTGTGTCTGCCCTTTGTTTATACAGCAGGATTAAAACAGGAGGATAAACGCGGGGTTCTTGGCTGGCTGAGGATTATAGAAATAACAGAAAGATCTCAAAAACAGATAGCATCCTGCCTCATATTTGCAGTTCTGAAAAGCTAAAGTTTGGCAGGCACACACTGTGGTTAAAGATTCCTTATTTGGGAGAAAAAAGCAGCAAGGCTACAGAAGTTGAGAGAGAAGCAGTGTTCCCTGAAAAGACTTTAATTCAGATAAGCTAAAATAGACATATATTAACTGGGAAAGCACCAAACTGATGGTTTAATAACGACTCTTTCCAACCTAAGAGTTTGGATTCTTTGAAACGTGTTTGCAGTCAATTTTTATTAAGCAGCAATATTTAATGTCTGAACACAGAGCTCTCAAACTCCCCCGCCCCTGATGGAGCTTTGAGTGTTATGGCTGCACACAAGCAAGGAATCAGAGAACCTGCTGCTCCATGTGATTGACGGCAAACATTACTCTCACTAACCAGGAGGGAGGCAGTGCCAGCTACTAGTCAATATTAAGCTGCACTGTCCTGAAAAACCTGATGCTCCAAAAATGTACCTAGTGCACAAACAATAGGGCCCAGTGTTCAATCTGCATCACGTTGGAAAAATACCTTCCTTTTAATGAAATCTTGTCCTCAGGGGGGCTATGGGATTGAAAAGGGCCTCTAGAAGTCATCTGGACTGTCTTCTTCCCTGAGGCAAGATCAGTTATACTTATGTCATTCCTGATAGATAGTTGCTTAACCTGTTCTTGAAGGTCTCCCACATATACAGTCTACAAGGCTGTCTGCTGCAGTGTTTCAGAAGAAGTTTTCATCATCCTATCAGGTTTCCTAAAGTCTCATCTGAATCTTCCTTGCTGTAGTTTCAGCCTGTAGGACTTACTGTCCTATTCCACACAGATGTGGAGAAAAGTCACACTCCATCTTTGCAGCAGCCTTTTGCTAATGGACAATTGCTCCATTCCAGTCCCCTGCACACTCTAGCACACTCAAAGCAGTTTCAACTCCTTTGCCTTTTTTTGTAGCTTGTGCTTTCTAGACTTCTGATCAGTTTTGTTGCCCTCTTCTGGAATCTCTTCAGTTGGCCCATCTTTAATTGAAGTGCAACACACAAAACCTGACATACTATTCCAACTGAGATGTTACCACACTTAGTAGATCAGTAGTACTTTTCCTGTCTTGCATGCTATACTCCTGTTGTTACAGCCCAGCTTGACAAGTGTCTTTTTGCAGTAACAGTCGCAACAACATAACATCTGATATAAATCAGAGCCCTTTTCAGACTGAAGGAAAAGCATATGAACTCAGACACAGATACATGTATGCAAACATGTAGGTGCTGCATTCTCACACTACCAGGAGGCATCTCTAGTAAAAATACTTTATATTCACTTTTCCAACTTTTGTCAACCAGGCACTGGGATTTAACTCCTGGATGTAATCTATTCAAGTTCAAATGTTGTTAAAAAAAGCTTGGTATTATAATGTAGACAAGGCTTCCTTGCATGTGAGAGCCACCATGTTCAGGTACAATTCATCTTTTACATGACCATATCCTCCTGAATGCTGATCTTATGCAGGTCAGCTTAACTGTCTACCTTTCAGAGCTTTAACTGAGTTTCAGGTATTTTTTGTAAAATTCTCACCAAGCGATTTAAAAAAAAAAAAAAAGAACAAAAACACTGGTCTATCTTTTCTAGTTACAGCATCTTTGACATTAAAACCTGAACTCAGATGGCAGGTGAAGATACTCCTGAAAATTGCATCATTTTTTCTTAAAGAAACATTTCTGCAGCTCTCATGGGAGTCATGGAATTCATGAAGCTTGAAGAAAAAGATAATTTGTCACAGTTAGACTATATTCTATGGTGGTCAAGAGGACCTACATGGATGCCAACACCTTGCAGATCTCAGATACACTGGAAGATACTGTATCTTCACAGCAGAACTGTTGGATTAGCTATAAAAAAATCTCAGAAACTCATGATTGAGCAGCTGCACAGATTATACACATGCTGAAGTAGTGCAAGAATTACAAAAAGCCCCTTTGTCCGTTCCATATCCCCCTTCTCATTTAGCAGAGATTGTTCAAGAACTTATTTTTAGGCTGTATAAGAGGTACAGTACAGTTGAGGTGCTAGTTTCATATATGAAACTACATTATTCCAAAACAGTACCATTATAGAAGTGCTGTGCAAAACAAACAATTATACAATGTGTTGCCTATTATTTGCTTTCTGTTCTCATTAAGAAGCAAGAACAGAATTCTTTGGTCTGTCCAAGGCTGTTTCAAATTGTTAATCTTTGCATAGTACACATTTGAAATGAATCCAAAATAAGTCATAAAAGCTAGCTACAAAAGTGCAATGCCAGAAGAGAGCTTCTGTGCTCAGACTAAAGTATACTAGTTAAATCCCCAGATCACCAAAAATGGTAAAAAAGATTAAAATTGGTACATTCCTAAGTAAAAATTTCAAAGTCACAGCATAAACTTCTTTCTTACACAGAACAAATAAGATTATAGTAGTCCATTGGAATACTTGCAAAACAGAATTTTATACAAATTCTAATTTGACATCTCCCCAAGAACTTGATTTGAAGTTCAAGGAAGTTTATGTGAAATTAATTTCACAATATTTTTGTAAAATTTATAAAAACATATCCTGATGCAAATTTTCAAAAGGCATGGATATATATATAAAAACCAAAAACCAAAAAAAACATGGCTTCAGGTCACACAGATTTGTTTTGCACAGGAAATAGTTTTTAATGTATGTCGGCTGCATAAATGCAACTTGCAGTTGGGTCTATACCTTGTTCCCACCTGCCTGAGATGCGCAGCCTTGTTGAATCAAACAAGAAGGATTGGGTAGTTTCCAGAATCACAAACTAACCAGAGGCATAGAAATTTGGATGCATATATCATTACTAACACACAAGGATCAACTATGTCTCCAGGGATGGATTTGAGCAACAAAATTAACAGATTTTAAAATAACCAATCCCCAGAAAAAAATAGCTTGTAACATTCTTGCAGAACAAGAATTCAGTCGGTGTGACCTTATATTATCCCTAAGCACTTTCATTCACCATCTCTAAGAAACTGAGCAGCATGGTACCAAGCTCCACTGGGCCAGGCTGGGCTCTTTGCAAAGACTTTTATCTCCCCACCTGTGCTAGTTCAGTTCTCACGTGGTGAGGTTGTGTTGTGAAATGTAACTCTCCCACAACCCTGGCTTTCTCCCAAGTGAAGCTCTCACCAGAGCTGACTTCTTATCTCCACATTTGCTTGCTGCAGCCTCACTATCTCTTGTTTGGTGTCTTCAGGAGATACAGAGAGACTGAAAAGAGTTAGCAAGTTTCTGGAAAATCTCTGAAGTTGGGAAACTGGGTGAGATAGACACAGGGTTCTTGCAGTAGTTTGTTTATGCAAGTCTGGCTGCTGGGACAAGCTTGTACACAAACAAAGCATGATCAGAAGTCATTTAAAGCCTGACTACTTTTTATATTCACACAGCACTCAAAAGCAGAGCTAGAACTTGAGCACTAGTGTAAATGTTCAGTAGAGCAAAAGATCTCTTAAAAAGGCCAATAGGCTGCAGAGAGTCCCTTTTGGAGTCCACAGAGTGGACTGAGCTGTGCATGTAGAAGTAACTGGTAGAGAAGAGGACAAGTTAAATCTGTCCTCCTCTAAATTTCAGAGAAGTAGAGCTGTGGTTGTGGTTCAGACAAAAGTTATATTGTAGAAAACTGTAGCAGCAAAGGAGAAATTTGGAACAGATTTTCCAAAGTGTTATCTTTTCGCCCATAAAACTGGTAAGCTTACCCATGGAGAAACACACATATGCATACAAATGTTCATACACAACTTGAAGAAGTGGGGAAAAAAAAAAAAGAGTTCCCTAATTGTTTTCAAAACCACAAATGCTTTTGAAAGTCTTTGTAAACAGATTTGACTGAATGCCTTCCTAAGGTCAAAGTTCAGTTCAATGTACCTTTTAGTTAATTTACTGTGTCATAAAACCTTCAGTTAATTTACTGCGTCATAAAACTTGAGATCAAACGCTATTCAGAGTGGTAGAAGCAAAAGACTAGAAAGAATACTGTGGATTGCAGCTTATGATGAAGGATACAGTAATGTGTCAAATGGAAGAGTCCAGCATTTATTTAAAGAGCCTGGAAGCAATTATTAAAGCTGGTGAAGAGCTGTGGTTAATGACTGTAGAGAATTATTACACATCAAAAAGGACTAAATCCATGATTTAAGAATATTAAGTAAACCAATCATTTGATTAGAAATGCTGTAAGCAAAAGCACAAAGTCAAAAATACTTGAGAAAAGCAATGTAGAAACTGTAACGAAGAAAAGTTGCACTATGAAATATGCCTTTCTAATAAACACATGAAATAGCAGAGGTCTGGAGAGGCTCCCAGAAGTGAATTACATCATTTGCTGCAATGTTTGACTAAATTTCAAACGGATTGAGAGTGCAGAATGTTCTTTGCGTAACACTAGCAAGTCAATGGTGGGCTCTAAATAAAAGGAAAGGATTCATCATTTAACATCCCTTCTGCTGCTCTCTTTTCATTACGACAAAAGGCTGTTTCAATTAGAGCAGTGCAAATTCTCTGTACTGAGTTCCACATGGGTTTTGGTTCAAAGAGTTTTATGCAACACCAGCATCTCCAGGGATTAGCTTCCCTGCAGGGCAGGGCTCTGCCAGTGCTGGGACTGCGACTTGTTTGGGTTGAGCTGTGCTTGCCATCTCTCCCCCAGGCTCTCAAGAGAGTACTAGTTCTCAGTGATGGGCCTGATCTGACCTCTTTCCAGTGAGTTATACTCTGCAGCCTGTGGACTGGATGTTGAGGCTATTGCAGTACATCAGAATTGCACCCCTTTAGCTATTTTCACCCCACTCCTGATGGAAGGTTAACCATGTCCTTCTGTCTTCCCCCTCCTTCATTTTCCAACCATGTTAACACGAGAAACCCTTAGGCAATTGTCACCTTCCAGATGCACCTCTTTTGGGATGTCTTACTAGAGAAGTTAAAGGGGATCCTACAGGTTCTTCAATATAGATGCATTGGCCTAGAGGTATCCAACCTGTTTAGAAAAGTACATTTAATTCACCAAACCTTTGAATACCTAATCACTTCTCATAAAGCTTAGGCAGACCAGCTGACTCAAGCATGAATTGGATTGGAAGGGGAATGTAGATTGTGAGTGAATATATAGAGATTTGAAATTATAAAACTATGCACTTTTTCAAGGATTAATAAGCATTGTTAGCAGCCATCTTCCTTCTTGGAATTAGTTTAATATACTTGCTCAGTCGCGGAGCTCAGACATGTCACCAACAGTCTATTGCACTTCCTAATAGCCACCAAAAAGATATTTTCAACAAATTGATTTGATGCCTGAGTCTTATCTGCAGTTAAGTACAGTATTCTATAGCTGACTGGCAAAAATTAAATAGGATCCAACCTAGATGGCAAATGGCAGTAAACTGCTATGTACTCAGAGAATGACAAGGAAGTTGCTCTGTCTACTGCTGTTCAAATACAGTAAAGGTAGCTGAAGGCTATGAACAAGGCAGCAAGCTTTATTAGGGAGCTCACAACCATTAAACAGATACTACCTGTTGATAATGCAGATGTCTATAGACAGTATTTTCAAAAATCATACTATTTTGCTATAAATATGCTGGTTTGTAAACATAATACTATAAAATATTATGACATACCTATTAGATTACATCAGGCTCTGACAGTTGGACCTAACAAACCTCAAAAGCTAACACTGTTTATATTTCTGTGTATAGTGTCTTTTCTGCCAAGAACAAACCTTTTCCACTTTCCATTGTTAATAAGGTAGAGTATTTAGCAAACTTTACACCCAGCACCAAAGCACAAACCAATGTATTCAAAGGCATGTTCTTTTGCATAAAACTATTGAGACTAATTTCTTTTCTCACTTATTTTGGGATCTCATAACAAGCTCTATATTTAGGCTAAGTCTTTTGGTCCTAAAAGCTTCCTCTGACCTTTGTCTGAGAAGGTCCAACATTATTTTCATTAAGCATTTGAAATTGTTTTAGGAACATCAGTCAGCTCCAAAAATGGTGCCTTCTACTTGTCCTTTGCAAGTGCCTTTGTAAACAACAATTTCCCCTGCCACATGCATTCCACAGAAAAATGCTGGTAACATCCCAAAAGAAAAAGCTGGCCCTAAGTGTGCTAAGGAGCTGGACTCACACTGCTGCTGGGGCAGCAGTGGCAGCATGCCGCAGTGCACTCGGGGTGTCAAGGAGTTGTTAGAGCAAGGGAATCCACTTCCCTGACAACATCCTCAGGCTCAACACATGATCTGCATGACATGCTTTCCTCTTAAAAATAAAACCATCATTCCATCCAGAATAAGGAGCCTATAAGCAAAGGGGATCCACTGCAGAGCACACATACCCAGAGGAAGCAAACTATTGTTAAAAATAATGAGAAAAGAGCAATGTGTTTGCAAACTCTAAAAGTCTAAGATGCAGGTACTTTGAAATATACACTAAAAGACAAACTAACATGCAGAAAACTATTCCCATTCCAGCACAATGCTGCAGACAAACTGTCAAATAAATATACTGAAACTTAAAGGAAAACAGTGATTAAAGCACTGAGGGAAATTATTATTCCCGACCTCTGCAATGGAAAAAAATTCTGAAGAAAACTGAAAGAGAATCAAACTGAAAGAGAAATGAAGAGTAAAGAATGGTGTTTAACATGGTTGTTCCTGGCAGCTCTCAGCTATATTCAGAATTGGAAGAAAATCACAAACTGTATTACCCTGAACTAAAGACAAAACAAGATATGACACCCCCCCTCTGGAAAACAATCAAAATTTTCCCTTTAAAGGAGTGAAGACACTTAAGAAGAAACAGTCTCGCTTACACCAAAGTCCTGATTGAAACAACATGGTATGACCTGAAGCAAAATGTTAATTAAAACCATTCCATATTTCTTTTCCAAGCAAAGTCCTTTTGTCTGACTTTTATAGATTAATTTGACACACTTCCTTTGCCTGGAAAGTTCTGTTTTTTTGTTTATACTGTACAAAGCATGAAATTATTGTCTTTAATGCTTTGTTCTTTCTAATTGCATGAAATTTAGTAACATTTTGAAACATATTTCTAAGATGATGAAGGCCACAGTTGACATGAAAAACATATGGGTATGTCCATTTGCATGCACAAACCCCCCATACTCGGTATAAATAAGAACTAGCCCTGAAGTGGCTAGTTGATATTTTGTCCCCAATGTGCCTGTACTATCAATTAATGTGGCACACATGCAACGGCCAATGTGAATGCTGAAGTGCTATTTGTACAAACCGCTCAATCACCATCCAACAGAAATATGTTCCTCTATTTATAACACACAACAAAGTTAGCTTTATTTTCCAGTGCTTCAGAGAAGACCCACTCTAAATTTAGCTTTTTAATGCTATTCCCTTTCTCTCTCAGACCATACAGCTTCTTTTCTCTCCCTTTCAATTGCAAATTGGTCATCTGAAAGGATGTCATACCCCAACAGGCAACGCTAGTGTAAATTAGATCCGCTGTAATCCTGTTTTCTTCTGACATCTCAGCATCAAACAAACAGAAGATTGCCACCATTTGAAGTAAAGAAACTATACAGAACATTTTATTCCCTTCCTTTCTACCATCCAGAAAACATTCCTGTATCTAATTTCATAGGCACTGTCAAACAAAAATCTAGCAGTAGAATCATGGAAAATAGATAAACACCAGACAGAACTTATTTTTTTCTGGAAGGCACAAAATGAGGCTTGAATAGGCCATTTAATATCCAGTAAAACTGCAACACTTTCCCTTTTAAATATGTTGCTCACCAAAAGAAACACAGGCTGAAGATATCAAAGTATTGAGGATTAAACCCAAATTATTCAGGAATATAGTGAAAATATGACAAAAAAACTCCAAAACATTTGTGGGGGGGGCTAGGGAGGGAAGATGTGCTCTTGTGCAGTCTCTGTAGAGTTCATGACACAACTACTAGATTATCAAATCACTTCTAAACATAAATTACATACCACAGAGAAAAATTGGTTGGTTGAAGAAACAGCATCCACCATGTTGCTTGCAGTTCTCTGCAAGGGAAAAAGGGTTTCTGCCGTGCCCCCTCTGAACGCAGGTGCCAGCAATGTCCCTCAAACGCAGTGACTGCAGCTGAGACACCGCCAGCAGCCAGGCAGGAGCTCAAAAAAGACTCTAGTGGCAACTGAAATGTTTCTCTGTGGGGGAAAAATGGGAGTGGAGGAGGATTAGAGAAATTATCCTCTAGGAAAATCTTTGCTTGGAGAAGCAGTTTAGCCAATGGGTTAAAAACTTTTGAAATACCTGAAAGCTGTAAAACACTGTGTTCATACTGCTTGGCTAGAAAGCCTACTCATTTGTATATTTTGAATAAAAATCACATGACCAGTTACCACTGAGGAACTTATTTCTCTTAGACTTAATCTAAAACAGTTAAGCTGGAGAAAATAACTAAACTACTTTTGAATACTTTGTCACATCATTCAGCATGGATGCTGGCTCACCTGTACTTTACAGCCATGATATAATAAAGATGATCCAGAATAAAGCATTTCCTAGGGCTATCTCCTGCTTATAATTTTAATTTAGAAAAATAAATAGAAGTTTAATTGAATATATCCCTTATAATTTCTTCCTTCCTAATGTCTCCAAATCAAGTAGCATTTTAAAATGTAAAGATACACAATCAAACAGTTAAGATGTATTTTTTTTACTGGAAAAAATTTTAAATTTACAAATAATATAAAGGAATTATAATAAAGAAAGAGACATGGAAATTTCTTCTAGGCATTGAATGATTATAAATTAGGGTGGACAATTTTAATACTTTTTTTCTCTTCATATGGAATAATTTCCAAAATCTAAATATAATTTCTAACAATGTTTACATTCAGGGATTCCTTTTTTCAGTCTTCCACATATATTTTAATTAACAGCTCAAATTAATCTGGTTAAATTAGGCTTCATCCTTAGGCAAAAATAAAAATGGCTTAATTTGGGGAGATGAATAGTATATAGAATTCCTGTTGTGGTCATGGGAGAAAAGTTCTGCCAGAACCTCTGAAAAGTCTAATTGATTTTTGTCCAGAGTGATGTTAACATTTAGGAAAGTATTTTTGATTTCAGTGATTTCACTCAGGGTGCCTGAAAACTCTCTCATCCCCTGCTCAGGACACTTTCTGTCTTTCTTCTACATCTTTGGAAGCAGACGTTTTATTGAAAAGGGGACTGTTAGCAATCTGCTTTTGACTAAACTTTACTCATATTTTGCTGGACTTACTATCAGGCAAGCTTCTTTCCTATATCATCTTTTACAATACGTAGGACCAGGTCAGTTGTTTGCCCACCTGCCTTTTTCTTTGCAAAGAAAGAAGGGAGCTGGAGGGAGAATCTTCTATCATTGGCCTACGGTTGATCTCTTTTTTCCTCATTTCACAACTCCAAGAAGTGACTCATAATGAGAAAGTATAAAGATAATAAATTTTCTTTAAAAGTGAGACACTATCACAAAGAAATATGGAACAAGTATAAATTATTTCCTAAACTAATTATTAGCATTCCCATGTAACATTAACTTGCCTTCAAATTACAATAGTCTTTTTACAAAACAAATCTACAAATTGTGCCATTCTTCCATAATTTATTTGCAACTAGTCATTTCTAAATAATGCATAAGTTTTCTGTTCTGAGCCTTTAAATGGCTGGAAAAACATTTTAATTTTCAGAAAGAAAACTCGCCTTATAAAGTTAAAAAAGCTAATGTATCTTTTGGGGCATGTATTGAGACAGCATAACATAAAGCAATTTATATGCTATATTGAAGGTTATTTGCTGGAATAAACAGGTAATCCAACCAGCGACATTCAGCAAACTTAAGTGTACAACAGAGAGATGCTAGACTGTACAGGAAGGTAACCCGAGAGTCAGCAAACAACAGCTCCCTAGAACACCTTTAAATCTCTGTTAAATATCTCAGCTGAGCTTTGGCAGCATGGGTTGCATAACATCAAATTTTGTTCAAAAAGCATTTACAGTATTGAATACAAGTCCACTCTAGAAACTTTAAAATGGTCTTATCCCCCACCCTCCTAAAGGCCCTGGACATAAACACTGTGCAAGATAAAAATGATCCTGCATTCCAAAAAAAGGCATCTGTGACATCTTAGAATATGTGAATGGCCATACTATTTCAGCTCAAGAGTCCAACTAGCCCAGTATAACCTCTCAGCCTCCAAGTACAAGCAGTTCAGGGCATTTTCTGTGCCCCTTGTCAATCATCTTATTAGTTACCCCAATAGCTTGCTCTTCCAAGTACCTGTTCAGTCTCCCCTTAAATCCATTTTGTGGAAGGAAGAGGTATACATCTTTTGACGAGCAGTCTCACAGGTCTACTACCTGCTTGCTTTATCTAGTAGAACACTTCTATAGTTCACAGCAATCTTTGTAATGTGGGACCCAACATAGTACCTCGTCTGTAGGGCTGGAAGTCTGATGGACTGAGGACACTGCCTTTAGTTTCACCCTATGGACACTGATGACTCAGAAATCTGCTTCTTCTTTCACAGTTTGTGTCCGGCCACTTGTGCTCTTCCACTCACTTATCTGAAGTCTCTGTTGTGACATCGTACCTTCAGACTCAACAGAACTTTAATGCAGCCCCTGCTCTTCACTGTTGTCACAGAGTCACTAAAAAGTCACTTTGGTCTTTAATCTTTGAGGTCATTTTTTCCTTTTTCTTTCTTTTTTCTTCAAATCCCAATTTTGCCCCATTTCAAAATCCTGATGTTTCTCCCACTAAAAAGCTCCAGATCTCCTACCTGTATCAATGTAGGTAAAACTTTTTATCCAAAGTATCATGATCTTTCAGCTTCATTGACGTAAATTCCTTTTGTCTAATTTCCTTAGCACCAGTGCTGCATGCTCTAGTACAAATAGAATAGAGCCACAAAGATCATTGTTTTTACTTCTTATTTCACCCACATTCAGGAATCCCTTCGCTGACTGCACCTTTTCCTCTGGCTCTTGTCTCTGTTGTGGTTGCCTTGGATAATCTCTTCAATATGACCCTTAAGGCAACAATTCTTTCCTCATACAGCTCCCCTCCTATGTATTACTTCTTCACACCTTACAAAAATTCAGTCCAGTGAGAATTTAATTATTTAATAAGTTCTTTCTTTCAACATGCTGTGCACTAGACACTAGAAATATGCAAACATTCAGAAGTCCTGGCTTTGGTTCCAGATGCTACATCGCTCTAGAGGTTTTTTACACTCTCCTCCTGTAGCTTGTCCCTCTGCTTTTCACTCCGATCATCCTCCCTCAGATGCTTTCAGTCCTGATTTTCCTCTGTCCTCAACCTGCCTTGTTATCTTTCTTCTCTTTGCAGTCAAGTCTAACTAATTTTCCTAGGAATTAATGAATGTTCTCTAGGAAAGGAGCACAGACAAACCAGAGGAGCCGCTGGTAAATCTGGAGATGAAACAGTAGGAAAACTCCTGTTCAGCTCAGACACCATGAGCTCTAGACAATGCCCTGCACAGACTGAGTCTTCAGGGAATGTTGCTGCCAAACTCCCATAATACGCAATTTTCAGAGGCTTGTGATACAGCCAAATTTAAGCAGATTCCTGACCCCAGGCATTACAACTTCTCAATAACATGGTTGTAAGATTTTTTTTTTACCATTTGCAAAACAATATTTTTTTCCTTAACCTTGTTCTCTGAAACTACTTAACCATTCATACTGAAACTTTCCCAAAAGAATCAGCCTAAGGCTGATGCTAGTCATGGAAAATTTAAGTCCAAATTTTTTAAGTTATATGCTACTACAAGAAAGGTCTCATGAAGGAATGTGTTAGGTAGCTTTAACTTCAGCCACCTCAGCCAGCTTCAACTACCAGAATTTTTAACAATAATAAACATCCTATCTTTTGTTTTCTCAGCAAAGGACCATCTTGTTTTGTGGCGAGTAGCATGACATTCTGCAAATGGTTCATGCAGGCACTTCTAGACTAACTGCAAGCCAAAGTTTCAAAGCAAATCTTTTCAGGTCTTCTATTGTTCAACAGTTTCTAAATTAAATTAAAACCAGCAGGTTTGTTACAAGTGCATTTTCAAGTGAGCCTGATAGGCTGCGGTTCCTGAGGGCCCTTAGAATAGTATGGTACAAAAGTATCTGTTTCCCTCTAATTTCTATAAGGAATCATGATCTCAAGAAATTTCAAACATTATGAGAAGTATTGAAGATACTTTGTTTTGTTTTGTTTTTTTCTTCCCTTTGCAACAGATTTGTGCAGGGTGAAGCATTTCTCTTGGACACTGAGTGTAATTATAACTAATCATTCCCCTCTTTCTCGGAGCAACATTCATTGACTTCCCTTCATTTTAAGGTAGCTGGCTGACACAATTCAAATATAATTACTCTTTTTGCATGATAAATTCCAGCCCTGTGAGCAAATATGTCTCGTTTTCAAGTTTGGCTAGACAGTAGCAGTGTAATAAAGACCTTTCAACCTCTGGTGCAGCCTGTAGCTTTTGAAATCTTTCCTAGATGACAAAACAGCCTCCCCTACCTTAGGACTTTCTCATAACATACTTATTAAATAAACACCTAACCCCTAAAAACCTATGAACCTAATCAACTGGCTCCCAATTAAAATGACTTTTGCTGTCATAACCACATGATGTGCAACCACAGGATGTAAATGGCAATGTTGATGGTGGTTTTCAAATTAAAGTTTATTAGACAGGGACGTGACTTGTCACAGTCATTCTAAATACAGTACATTTTTAGTTTCTCTCACCAAGTAAAATTTTCCAGTCTCGGAATGGTTGCAGTAATCTAATTTTTATAATCACTGAATACAAATATGCAGACAGCAAATTCAGACAGTGTACATTGTGCTGTAAATTCACGCCCTGGATCACCATGCACTAACTTTCCTGCCCAGACTCAAACCAATATAGAATTTATTACTATTCAGCAGTACTAAAGAAGAGCAGAATTCTTCTGTTAACGCTCACTTCTCAGTAGCATTTTAATATGGAAATTTTTATGCTCTAGTCTTTGAATAGCCATTAATAGCTGAACAGAACGCAGAGCTTTGCAGTGTTGGTGGGTCACTATCAGCAAATCCCACAAATACTCAGACTGGCTTTCAGAAGAAAGAGGCCAGGTAAAGATAAGGGGCATCTCTAGTCAGTCACATTTTCAAGCTGCTAGGAAGCAATTAAATTATTCTGATCATAGGTGGTGAATTCACAAGTAGTAACAGCTCTAGCTCCCTTAGGAAAGTAAGAAAGAAGCAAAAGATTTCTCAGACAAGAGGCCAAGAGCAGCATTTGACAGCTACTCTCAGCCTGCAATAGTCAGATGGAGGGAAGTATGAAAAACAGTGTGTTCTTTGTAAAGCTGGCAACTTAGCCATACTTTTCCTGCCAAGAGTTTTAACCCATGAACCCCAGCAGCTGATCATCTCTTCCTTGTTCAAACTGAGAGAGGAATCAAGCAGGTATCAGGCACCTGACAACTGCAGTTTCTTTCATTGTGGGCTACAAGTGATAAGCACATCGCTACCACAATGGAATTTGAGTTAAAACTCCAAAGTAAAAAGACAAGTGGTGGTAACAGAAACCCCCCCCCCCACAATTTTAATTTAAAAATTAAATCCCAGTATAGTAAAAATAATAAAATTAATAAAAATATTTTAAAGAAAATCCTCACAATAAAATGAAGTGAACACTGCATTTTAACTTCACTGCTCAGGAAGGGCCTAGTTTTGAGCTGAACTGATTTCATCCATCTCATTTATTTCTTAAGTAAGTGAATTTTGCATCCACTTTTTCTAGGAAATTCTAAGCAGGAGTGCAATAGGAGTTGTCTGCACAGGTTAAAGGATCAGTCTTGTTGAAGCTCTGTTGCACCGATGAAAGGTGTTGCTATTAGCACTGGTTAGGTCAGTTTTCACATACTATGAATCTATTACCAAAATCATATTTAACATAAAAGGAACAAGTTCCTTACTGGGGTACTATCAAAGAGCAGTTAGATACCAGGGATGCGGTTGTTACAACGTGCTCATGAAGACAAATAATCTGTTGATATTTAATTACAATGCTTTGAATCAAGACTGGCTGACTGTGAGAATATAAACCAAATCCTAAAATATCACAAAAATATGTGGCTGACAGCATTCAGAGTTCTTGTTTTGTTGTTGTTTTTTAACTAACCTGAACAACATGTCAGAGAATTCTCCCCAGTTACCTACTTAAACAGGCAACATTCAGAAGAAGTTGTACAACAACATTGCACAGAATTCGCCTTCATTGCTTATTTAAACCAGGAACTCAGAAGAAACTGCACTTTGCTTTTAATCAGTCGAGATGCAGCTCTGAGAGAGCACCATGGAAATAGAAAAAGGCAAAATAGAGTGTATTTGCATATATCACATGAAATTAGGCAGTGTTGCAGCATGTAGTGTACGCATACGCATTGAATGTCAGCTGAGTTACATTTTTCTCAAGGTGACATTGGTGCTTGTCTTACCAAATTTGATACAACTGACAAGTGTTTTCATGTAAGGGGGATATATCCCTCCCATCACCTTGTCAAGCTGAGTGAAGGCGAACTCCAGCACATTCCTTCCTCAACTGATGAGGTGGTTTCGAGTCATTAAAAGTCAAAAAGTTACAGTGTAGCAATGTGCCATGCATACTGTATGAACCCAGCCAAGGCTGCCTTCCTTGCGGCTGGCGAAGGCTCCAGTTCCCAGCCCTCCCACCTCCTCTTCAGCCTGAGCCCCACAACCTGGCTATATTTGGGACTTGCTCTTTTAATCTACCTTTGCAATTTTCATGAGCACTGTAAATATCACTTTGGCCAGTCTCACTGCGGCTTGCTTTCTCATTAGACAAGCATCTAACAGTTCTCTTTTACCCAGAGTATTCCCAAACATATGACAGTGATCAATGCTACCCTGGTGTCAGCTTTCTCTGCAGCTCTCTCCATAATAACATTGTGTTTCCCGGAGACAATGGTAAACAACTTAAAAGGAAAAACCCACTTCTTATACAACACCTATCTATCTTCGATTCTAATTTTTCACAGCAGAAGACTGACATTTATTGTGGCTATGCTTAGAGAGTGCCACTGAAGATAGGAAAGCAGTTAGGTTATTGTAAAATACTTTTATTAAAGAAAAATAATCCAAAATACGATCCATTTAAAAAGAGGTCTGGAGCGATGCTATTACTGGTCTTTGTTTCCATTATATAATCTTACCAGGCTGTAAGTTTTGGCTTGCAGCTAAGTTCCTTAGTGTCATTATGCAATGCTGGTAAGTATGATGGAGAACTCGAGCTAGAGAGCATGATACCATTCTGCTGTGCCTCCTGCGATCTGACTTAACAGGGTTATGTTGTAAAGGACAGACTCTAAACTGGAGTAAAGGAGCAAATTTATTTCCTTTAATAATTCATTTCCCTTTAAATAGCTATTTGATTAACAACTTTGCTTATTTTTAGGTTTAAGGCAGCATAAGTCTACACAGTAATAGTAATATTAAATGAAGGATATTTGAGAGAAGAACTAATTTTTGTTAGGGATTGTACTGGAATTTAGATAATCTATATCCATTTCCCAATGCCAATAAACTTCCTAGGAGATACAGGACATCATTGCTCTGGGACATTTCCCCTCCACCAACTGAAGATTACAAAATTTCCTTTCTCTTTCCCTTTGTCTGTCTTAACTATAATAGATTATTGAGACTGTTAGACAGGACTGTGTTTTACTAAGACCAAATCTTGTACAGAACACATTAGAATCCTGATCATGATCAGAACCTGTTACGATAAAAAAAAAATTCTAAAGGTATCCTGAACAGAACATTAAAACCAAGCAAAGCATCAAACCATGGAATCAAGAGAGATTCTAAATACTAAAGTGTCTCTATTCTACATGGTAAAGAGGAAAAGTACCACCTTTCATGTTCTATATATATATATTTTTTTAAGTACCTAAAAGCAGCTAAGGTTCAGATTTTTTGGTGAAAGCAGATATGAAGTGTATTTCTACAGCCATATTGTGGTGGATGACATAAATCTGTACTGATCATCTTTCCTGATTTCTGGGTTTTCATCTCTTGGTTCAACCTTGTAAAAACAATAACTTTTAAAACCATGTTCCCTAACTTTTATGAAAAATGGTAACAATGCACAAAATGTCTCTATGCTCCTTAATTGTTTGATCAATACAAACCTAAGGATACATGAGGAACTTAAATTCTGCCTGTAATGGAATATGAGCCACTTTTTTTTTACAGCACATACTTGGGCTCTTCTCTGACTTTTGGAGCTTTAGAAACATTTTCCTCTGCTGATAGAAATAAGATTCACAGTACCAAGAAAAACTACAGCACTAAACTCAGAAGCAGAGATACTAATTAAACATCACATGATATCACATAGACAAAACAAAAAAAGTGGAAAAAAGGTTTCCAGTTGCTCTATATCAGTGTCTAATTTCTCTCAAATGAAAGTATTTTGGGGAAGATACATATACTCTGGAAGATAATCTTAATAAAGTTCTAAAATAAATTAGTAGAATCATGTTAAACCTCCCTGAACATATGTGTTTATTCCAATTAATTATGGAAGTTATTTATGATAAATAAGCTGTTTTAATCCTGAGTGAGAATGTGTACACTGTAGTTGAATACCACACAACTAATCCTCTTTAGTTCATTTGGTTTTCTTCAGTTTTCTCATGTAAGCAAGACCTCTGGTTAAAAAAAAACTTAGTAAAATGAAGCATGTGATTTTTTAAAATAAACTGTCCTTTGAATAAAATATTTTTAATCAATGTATCCTAAATTAAAGCACACTTGTTTGATTAAAAAATGTTTACTAAAATAAGTCTTGATAAATCTGTACGTGAATTCATCTATATAGCTCAGATGGTCTAAATTAATATGTTATTTGTTGATGTGTAGCTCATTAAATTATTCTGCTAACCAGAAAAAAATGACATTCTATTGTGCATTTGCAAATGTCAACTTTTAAAATAATGAACTCATATTTCTGAAATTCAGCTTGTTTTCCACTCCAGTTTGAGGACGATGAAACAATTCTAACTCAAGATTTATAACATCAGCTGTGTGAGTTACAAAAGCACAGAAGTGTCATTTGGAGTACATGAAGACTGTAACATTGCCTCACTCTAAGGCCAAATCAGCTGAGCATATTTTGCTTAAATTTTCCACAAGCTGGGGACACTGTAGCTGAGACCAGGCATAGAAAGTGTCAGGCAAAAATTTATCTTGGAAACTTATGCGCAAATATATCAATCTGTTAGAATGAATCCATTAGAAAGATTTAACTCTATTGTTCTGATAAAACAGCTGGATGTCAATGAATTGAAAACACATAATATACAGAAATATTATTTCTTACACCATGACTCCATCACCTGGAAAGAGTCAAGATACTCCAGCTTCTCCTGTTGCTTTTCTTTTTTTCATGAGAGCAATTTTAAATCATTTTGACATGTATAAATTCTTAACAAAGGGTAAGGGCCATGACCATGGGTCAATCCAACTGGGTAATTCCTTATACCTGATGTAAATTGTCTGGGCCAATAACTGTGTTGAAATAGACTGGACTAAAATATATATGGTATTCAAATCCTTGCAGACTGATTATAGTGAAATCTACACATTTGTTTCTGGAAAAGGCAATGGTGTCCCCAAGGCAGGGTGCAGAGATACAGATGGCACAGTGTATAAAAGTCTCCCTGAATGCAGGATCTTCACAATCTGGACTGTGTATAGTATTATTAAATCTCCTGTCCTTTGATACAATTTGTTAACGTGGACTAATGTCGACTTCTGCACCTATGCACAGGGCCGCTGGAGTCACAAAGCTGTGCCTAGATCTGTTTTAAAGGGCTATATCATAGGATGAGATCTTTCTATGAAAGCAGATTGCATATGGATGAATGATACTCATATCTTCACTAACTCAGTCTTGGAATAGATGAAAAAGGTGACTGCTGTGGATCATAAAGTGAGCACAGTGCAAATTATCTGAGTATGTTCTGGAAGATAAGCAGCTAGGGGACTGTATTCTCCAATAGGCAGCAGATGAAGCTGGTCTAGTTACAGGAGACGCCCAGCCATTCCCAGTCCAACACTGTTTTTAAGTCATCTAAATGTTTACATAAATGTTTACATATAAGATGAAAGAATTGCTTCACCAGCCCTACCAGAATTTTTTCTGTTTACAGCATTATAGGAACATAATAAGATCTCTCAAAAATAGAGCAATACTCGAATACTTGCCACAGGAAAAAAAATCAAGGAAATTTACTATGGAATACAGCAATCTCTAGAGAATACCTGAAAGATACATATTCTCATTGGAGAATAGACTCATGTTCTAAGACATGTTACCCAAATACTTAGATCGGGAAAAAAGAAAAAAAGTATTTCTTGCATGCTCTGGTTTGGCAATGTTCAGTGTAACTTAATGTGCTTTATGAGAGAGTGCATATTCACGAGGTCTCACAATCTTCAACATTTGTACTCAATCTTATAAGCACCTTCTGATTTATTCCATGCATTTCCTTTATTCCTGCCCTGAATTCTGCTTTCTCCCACATTAAGGTACACATCATGCTATAAGAGCAAGATTAATTATTTGACATTAATAATGTATCAATTTCCAGTCAACATCTGAAAGCATAAAACCAAAGAAGGAACAACCATAGTCAAAGAACAATGTGGGAGAAAACATGGTGGGTGGGAGAAAAGGAGCCAGATTTGTGCTGGGATCTGGACCAGTAGTTAGGAAGCAAGGAACAGAAGGGAAGAAAAGGTGCAGAGTGTTCACGGCAAATGCGAAAGGAAACAGGCCCAAAAGGAAGCAAAGATAAAGCCCAGTCATCCCTTACAGTAGTGGGAGCAGTTCTGCTCTCTACTATCGAATGGGTATTGGACATCAGTGCAAAGTCCACTCTGAATATACAAATCAGCTCTAGCTTACGAATCTTTCCAGTTGTGTTAAAGTTAACAAGTAAACTTGGCAATTTGACAGAGATGTTTTTGTTGTATTAAACATTTATTGTTTGAATACTTTCATACTAGAGAATAGCAAATGCCATACAGTAAAGTCAGGTATTCAGCGAATGCAGCTTTCTGTCCTATCGGTAGCTTACCACCATTATTACTTTTCTTCATTCCATAACAATTATTTTTGTAATGATGTCTGTAAACGCTTGATTTATAATTTATCAACAGCTAACTAGGAGGCTTTTGACTTTGTTTTGTGTTGGTTAGATTGGATGCAAACCACATAGTACTGTTATTTCCTTATTAAATGACTAACTCTTAGAGTCAGGTTTCTCATAGAGATACTTGTTGCTGATGAATCCCAATATTCATTTTCCACAATAATTTACTTAACTTAAAGTTTTTTTGTTCCATAAATGTTCCTGCCAGTAAGTGTCTAGACAATTTCACAAAAGTAAATGAAAAGAGGAGGGAGTGCAAAGACCGCTAACCAGCATTTGGTTCTTTACTTCAGAGAGTCTTTCAGAAATACTTTTTGCCAGTAATAAGAGCTGCCAACACTGATTTTTCCATCAAGATTTTATAAAAGTCTTCTCACCAACACCACAGGTCTTGAAAGCAAATGTGTACCCAGGAATGTCCTTTTTCATTTAGAATAAAAGTTTCTAATGATTAACTTGAGCAGACCAAAGTTCAAAACCAGAAGGTAAACAAAAATGAAAGATGTTTTATCTTTAAACACTTTATGAAGTTAAGCCAAACTAACACTTTTAATGAGGAGGGGTAAAAGTGTTTCTCTTCTGCAAGACTGTGGTTGTCACAACTGTGAATGGGATAGCTAATACTCATGCAAACCAAAAGCATGCAAGCACAGCTTAAAACCAACTGCAGCTGCAATAGGAGTAGAAATCAATTAAAAACACTGCAAATTATTTATTTTAACCTGACATCCTAGAATGTGTTGAATAGCAAAAGTCATGGGTGGTAAATGGGAAAACCACAAGATAATGAAGAAAGAGAGAATAAGATGCACAAAATGAACAGACTGCATGGATTTATGAAGGAGACTATTTTCCAAAGTTAGATGTGCAAGTTAAAGCAGATCAGTCATCTGCAGCAACTGCCCCTTGGATAGCAAAAACTTCCAGGTCTTCTGTATCTTGGACATGAGAGAGAGATTCTTTACCCAAGAAATAATTAATTCAACATAAGAAACACAAGCAGGTTTTTCCCCTGCATCAGCTATGACTGTTTTTATTTTGCGGATCAACAGCAGGATCAGACTTTGCTATGCTATTTGGATTGGGTTCCTATCTTAGACTGCAAACTCATAGATACTGTGTAAAGACCATGTACAAAATTTGCTTTCTTTTGGAATTAAAATATTTCCACTCTTGCCAGGTTAGACTCCAGATTGCCCTGTGCCTGATCACCTATGAGTCCACATCAGTGTGCTAGCTTGTAGGACGTGAACAAAAATTACCCATTGACATGTATAAATTTAGAGACCTCCTTACTATGCAGATTCTTTCTGCACACTTGGCCCACATTTCAGCTCTCTTTTAGAAAGGTGCAGTTTGACTTGTGTGTTCTAAGTCCTTCAGCAGGGCAAAGTTACCTTTCCAAGCTGAAGCAGCCACTGCCAATATCAATTCAACTGCAGCCTGCAGAGAGAAGGCTATTCTAGTATGATGTATTCCAAAATGATATGTCAACAAATTTAAATTTCTCAACTGTCCCTCAAAGTGGCAAAGATAGTAATATCATTTCAATGGGGATGCTCCTTACTTTTTCAACAAATAAATAATGTTAGTCGAGTGTTTATAACAGACACTGAAAGATGAAAAAACAGGATAATAATTCTAAGATAAAAAAACACACCATGATTTTAGGCTTTGAGAAAGTACTAATCTCCACTAACTGAACTTTTCCTCCCTCAAAAACAGTAAAAACATCAAATCATATATACAAATATGGCACTTTTAAAAATAAAAAGTAGGGAAGCACTTAAGATTATTATCTGAGTCTTATGATAAGGTCAGAAATACTGTCTGTTCCAGTGGTTTCCAAAATAGCATCAAGTTTAAGGTTAGATACAAATTAATCTACCACTTGCTAAGCAAAATAGAAAGCTAAGTACTAAAACAAATACTAATGGAAAAACAGAACTGCTTGTACATAATGTTATGCCATTGCACTGCTGCAAAAAAAGGCTTGATGTAATCCTGCAAAGCCTTTAAACAAAGAGGAATAGTCTGAATATAATATTTATTGAACAGGTAACTATCAATACAAATACTTGAACCACTTCTCAAACTAATAGACTAATTCAAGCCTTAACTTGTTTCACAGAATTGTGTTTCTCTTTCCTAATCTCAGATGCTTATTATTCGGAAACACATGGGCTCATATCACAGCACAAACCAGCCTGAGTTGCATTCCCAGCTGTGTCTGCTGGAGAATAAACAAATTACTTTCCCTATGTGGCCACTTTTTTTTTTCCTTATCTAATTCTATTTTACCTATTTAGACTATGAGCTCTTCTTTACAATGATTCCCACTCCTCCAATAGGTTTGTAGAGCAGTTAGCGCAAGAGGGCCCCAACATAATTTGAGCAGAGCTATATTAGTGGACTAAATATGTTTTAAAAGCACTGCAAAAATTCATCTGAGAAAAATTCCAAAAGGTGCAAAAGATACAGATGAATATTTATGAGAAATATAGAAAACTCCCTGGCCGACCTGGGGATACACTGTGCTTCTTCATTTCAAAGGGCCCAGAGCAAGCTGGTTTGATTCGTAATTTCAAATTGTTTAGCACCTGCAGCGATACTACTTCATCTAAAGATTCCAGAAGTTGCTTATTAGTCCAGCTTTGCATTGGAAAGTCAGAACTCCTCTGGTAGAAGTACATGCATGAGCACAGAAGAAAAACACTAGACCATTTTAGGAAGTTTGGATGAAAATTCCTGCTGTAAAGAAAGGCTTTTAAAAACAAAACAATACAGAAATCTTAGGATTTCACCACGATGAAGAGACCATAGCAGATGTGTAAACACTATTTCAAAACATGGTACAAATTTTGTTGTTTTTTTTAAATATTTCAGACTCTGTAAAAATGCATACCCAATATTTTGCTGCTGTGACCTCAGTCATCTATCAACACACATATTCTCACAAAGCTAAGACAGAAGACAGCACATTAGAGAGATCAGTTACAATTGCAAGCTTTCAGCCAAGGGTGAAACCTCTCATGGCTCCATTGTTTGCCTGGACACAAATAACTTGACATTACATCCCAAGACAAGTTGTTACAAGTGAATGTTAGTCATCCAAAGCTAACATGACTATTTTAGGTATGGGACTACACAGTACTAGAGGGTCAAATTGGTTATAGGTGCTGCTTAATATGATGAACAACTAAGTGTGATTTTTTTTGGTTTAGTCTGTGAAAGGGAAAAGGTATAAACCAGTAAAATCTGCCCCAACTGTGAATGTGAGATGTGGGAAAAACTTATAAAAACTCTTAAACAACTTTAAAGCAGCTTTTTAACCTCTAAGCTAATCTTTAACCATGATGACTGATTTCCATCAGTACAGATTACTGAAAATGAGTTTTACAAGAAATCTTAAGAAGTTAATGTAAATTTAACATTGTCCTGGTTTCTTTTGCAGTAAGAACACATAACAAGAACTTATTAGTTCATTTTTTATTATACCGTGGATTTTTCACCACAGATTTGTAAAATCACTCGTCTTCTCTTCTATGGTTCTGCTATGATTTCAAAAAATTTCAAAGAAAGATTCAGACATCATGGATATAATCTTTAAATCTGATTTTCAAAAATGAAGTAGGCCCAGGTTCTTAGAGGGATTAATGGAAACTCAGTACCTTATATCTTTAGGGATCTGGCCTTTAGTTACTTCAGAATCTCATTGAAAGTGAATTTTATTTTTTATCTTTGAAAGTGTTTGAAATTCTTCCCCAGGAAAAAAAAAGCTGGAATGGTCAGTAATATGTTGTCAGTAAGGAAATTCCAGATTTTTAAATGTCATGTCTAAACTACTTTGGTCTTCAAAACTGTTCTGTGTATTTTAGTAATCTTTCTATATTCAGTTTAGCTAGAACTCCCATCATCTATTAATAATTAAAACAGGATTGCAGAAGACACTGCTGAATGCAATGGAAGTAACAAATCTGTATCCATAAAGATTCATGCTGTCTACAGCACGAGCTAGACGGTCTTTTTATTTCTCATTTCTCATGTCCCTACGTAGAGTAGCATACACGGAAAACAGGCCTCTAATTGCAAAAGATAAGTCAGATAACCTCTCTTGGCTAAATTCTGCAATCCACTGAGTATCCATACTGCAATCCACACTGAGTAAATAATTACTGAACTCCATTTGAGAGCTGCAGAAGACTTCAAAAGAAAATGAGGATATTCACAGTCAAATGAGAAAAGCAGAATGTGCTTCCTCTCGTTAGGTGCTGACTGTGTTCATTACAAACCAGAAAAAGAAATGCTACAGGAGTAATAACAATCCACACATTCTTTTGCAAATTCTGTTTGGTCAAGCCCATTACTTTCATAAGTACAAGAAGTTAATATCAATTCTTATTTGTGGTTTCCTACTGAAAGACATTTTCAATGTCAATTTATATTTTTAGGCAATTCTCCAAGTTTCTTAAGTAGGTATGTTTACATTTATAATTACACTTTTTGGAGAAATATTATGATTCCAGTTTTCTGTGGTATGACTGCTTGTTAATTGTGAAAGATAATTGAGATCAGAAGCATATGGAATAAAATACTTCTTATACCACCCTGAGTGGCATTCTAGATTTTTATGAAATATATGGGGTATGTTATTTCCTGATTGAAAGTTTTACATCTGTACAAAATTTAGGATAGACAGAAACTGTATTTAAAGGAGGAAGTTGGACAGCCATACAGGTATAAAGACATGTTTTGGGAGAAGCTTATACTTCTTACCAGTGGTAATAAATGAAGGAATAAACTCTCTTCTCTTTTCTTGTCTTGGTAAATCTTCCCCTGAAAAATGCTGCAATATTTCAGACAGAATTCCTCCACCCTAACCTTTTTAACAATGATTATTTGAATTAGGATATGGGCTTTTAGAGGTTGTGACAAAATGCTCACAATTTTTGCAATATACAGAGTTAAACTGAACCTTATTTGATTTGAATTATTCTAAACTCCTTTCTTTTCCCCAAATTCTTGCTTTCAAATGAGGAACTGGAAGACAGGAGAAAAAATATCTGGATACCAGAGTACCAGAAATAAGAACAAAAATCAATTTTTTCAATAGTATGTTATTCAGTCCACAGGAGGAATAAGAGCTTGAAAAGAGTGTAACAGTGACCTTCTGCTCCGATGAAAAGGTAGCTAGGTTCTGGGAGAAGGGCACACTGCTCTTTGTAGCAAAGTAGTGCCTTTTCTTCTCTCATCACAGCTCTCCAATCACAAGCCTCCTTAGGCATGCAGCAAAATGCTTCTTGGAGCTTGTTTCTCACTGAATTAGACACAAGCGTTTTCATAAGCTAATCTTGATTTTTCTTTGTGCAATTCTAAAGTTGCTGGTCCTGCTGTCAATAAAACAAAATCCAATGAAGGCTCACTAGAGGCTTTGGAGAGTCAGAGGCTCCAGAGAGAGAAGTAGGAATCACTATTCCTGCTTTACAGAAAGAAAAACAAAGGTATAGAGAATGAAGCAACTAGCACTCAGCTAGTGATAGAAATAGAATGAAGTAAATATCCACGCAGAACAAATGTAGAAGAAAGGAGTAAAACAGAGACTATGATAATCTTTAGGGTTTTTTTTTTTTTAACTTTCTTGTATAAAATAACATCCACTACTAAAAGCTTTTAAGACTATAGGGAAGTTTGAGGAAATCTGAAGCAGAAGTTCAATTGCTTCGACAACTTCAGAAACTCATCATTCTTGTGGTAGCTTTGTCAGTTTGCCTCACTGCTGTCCTACTGCATTCCTACCATGATGTTGAATTGGCTATTGTAGTAGTCTAAACAAAACATTCTTCCAGTCGCCTTCCTTGGCTTAGGGCCCCATCATTTATTATGCCATAGCTAGGACCATTAGGGAGGTAAACAGCTAAACTTAATTTTATCTTGTTTAAATTGGCCCTTAAAATAGGCAACATTTAAAAATTCAGCACTTAATACTTAATGAAATATTTTAGTCTATGACTGAACAAACTTTTTGATTTATACAGAAGACTGCAAACTTATCAGAGAGAAGATGTTGTCTAAGAGCTAACACGGAATGCTTGCAGAATGATAGCAGTAAGTTTGTCTGACAAATCAGTACCTGGGAGCCTTGATATACCAGGCTGAGTACTTCGATGGGCACACAGAATTACTTGCCTACTGACTCCCGAAGCACCTTCCCAAGAAGGGATGTCTCAGCCATTCAGCAGACTACACTTGGCATTCCCAGTTCCCAGGGACTCTTATTTCCTTTCTCCCATATGTGCTGGTAGTGTCACATGTTTAGAGTCAACAGCAATTCAGCTTTCATTTGGTATGATGAAGACTCATCTGCTTGAAAGCTGGAGCCAGGAAACACTATTTTGTCTTCTCCATGCCCAAAGGGGTTAGTTAGTCTGCCACAGCAAAGACTTGTCTAGCCTGGAGTTGTCTGGGCCAAGAAGGAAATTCAGCAAACAAGTGGGAAATGTTGAGGTAAAAGAGAGTGGGAGGATTGGTCTGTGAATGTCAGTGTCTTGCAGGGCTTGTGGTTCCGCTTGGCTGACTTCAGCTCGCAGAAGAAGAGGGGTCGGAGACTTTGGCGGTGAAGGCTGGATTCCAGAAAGAGGATTACAGTTTACCTCCCAGCTAGACTGGATAATAGCCAGTGCAGCGCTGGATCAGACTCTTTCATGTTGAGGAAACTATGGGAGAATATTCCTGAATTTTCTGTTTTTTAGAGTTGAACTGCAGCCACAGAGATTTTCTGTACTTTATTTCACATTATTTCTCAGAGTCAGTACATTATCATAGAACAATATAGGTTGGAATGGAACTCCAGATTTTAACTGGTAAACCCCACATGAAGTTCCATATGAAGTTCTCAGGAGAGAAAGCTTTTTCCAGCTTGCCTCTTCCTTTGGCAGCCCTTTTGCAGTCCCAATCTAACTTCAAATTTAGGCTTTGTCCCTCTACCAACCCCAGCCTTAACCCTATGCAACTGAGTCATAGAGGTAGTACCATAGCTCTCCCCCACATGAAGAATTTCTGAAGGGAAGAGTCTACCTGCAGCTTGGTGGTTTCTTTGGCAGCCCCTTTTCATCCCTGCTGCACCTGGAGCTCCACACTTGTTCCTTCTCCCAGCCCCAACCCTAGGCCCATACACATGCTGGGCCTTAGCCCAAGCCCCACAATCTAGTCCCACAAGAAGAAGTTCTCAGGGGACAGCTCTTTCGGCAGTCTCACCCTTCCTGTGGCAGCCCTTTTACGGCCCCAATCCAGCCACAATCGTATACTTAGGCATAGGCTGAGCCTTAGGTCAAGCCACAGCCAAGCCCCAGGTGAAGAAATCCTCAATGGACAACACTTTTGGCAGCCTCACTCTTCCTTTGGCAGCACCTTTGCAATCCCACTCCTACTGAAGCCATAAGCTTTGTCTCTGTGCCATCCCAAACCGTAAGTATAATCCTAACATTAACCTAGGTCAAGATATGGGCTAAACATTAGCCCAAGTTCTTTGCCCCTGCTGCACATGAAGATTTTCTGAGTCTGTCCTTTCCTTTGGCAGCCCTACTGCAGCCCCACTCCAGCTGGAGCTTGAGGATTTTTATCTCTCCCAACCCTAATACCAGTTTTTGTTTAAACAGTGTCTACACAGTCTAGAAGAATGCTGTTGGCCATTATCTCCTTGATAAATGATGCCTTTGTCAGAGTTAAGCTTTTTTCCCCAACAAGTCTTCAACATACTCAAGATCATTGGGTTTTATTTTTTGTCTGTCCTTACTCTTTCTAACCCACAGTAAAAATGAATCTCTAGACATGAATGTGGCGGTCAAAGCATTTACTCTTTAAATAAGCATAAATATAACAGGCCAGATGCTCTACTGGTATAAAAACAGCTCAGCTGCAGTGAGGCTGATGAAGTTATAGGCTTAAGTCAGCTGAGGAACTGACATACTGTCAAAATGCTAATGTTTCATAAAATGTGGGTAATACTCTGTTACAAAGGTGCTTTGAGACTCATTTATCAGGGAGTAGCAAGGACCTTTTGTATTTATGGATGAAAGAGGCTATACAGTAGGGTAATTAATTTTCATTCTATATTTTAACTCAGTTTTGTCAAACATTGCCACTTTTACAGTTTAAAACTGGTTGCCCTTCACTGAAGTCTATGCTTGCTAGTAATCAGCATAGACTATCAAATCTAGTTTTAGTTTTCAAGAAGGCTTGTGTGTCCAGAACCACATTGTTGGCTCAGTCCCATCTGAATTCTTAGAATGCAATTCCAAGAAACTTAAAGCAATTTAATTCCAGGCTCCCATCTCCCATTCTTCCCTGTCCTCCCAGACACATGCTCCCCATTCTCATCCATGTATTAGCACTGACATTCATGCAATGGCACAGGGAGCTGGTTCAGAGAATCAACCAGTGGGGAAAATCTTTTTCATCTCTGAAGAAGAAACACTTAGAATCTTTAATGGTATCATAAGCACTGCCTACTTTTTATGGAAAAATTATCAGGTGTTTTTTCATTTAACAAAAATAGAATAATTTCTTCTTCAAGCTGAAAACAGTCTCTGAAAACAGCCAAACTCATTGTGGTTGAAATGGAAAAGCTAAATAAATGAAATAAAATAGCCTGAAGTAGTTATTCAACATGTAAATTTTTAGCCCAAAGAATTTTCAAGTTCAGCAAATTTATAAACAGTTTCATTTAACAAGAAATGTCAGGCAACCTGGACAGTCAGCAACACAACCAGTACTACCACTACTGTTCTCAGGCTTTCATTTTATGCCCTGAACATTAATTTCATTTGTGACAACCACCATTTGAATTTCTTGGGGTTTTTTTGTATATGGACACTATTCCAACCACACCAGAACTTTTGTATTGGATTTACAGATATGCAAAGACATCAATCTCAAAACCATTTCATTATTGCCACTATTAAAAAAACAGAGGATGAAGGCCAGTAAGGTGGAGAGCTATAAGCTAGCCAGTCTCACTCCTGATTGGACTGTAATTTTTATCTTTTTTTTCCCCCCCAAGTTTCAGCTTTTCTCTAAAAGGTTGCTCTGACAGTGCTCTGATTCTTACAGTTTCAGGATCACAAGTCATATTTTTGAAATCAAGGTGTCTAGAGAGAGCAGAGAGTTTTCTTCCAAAGGTAGAAAGATAATTACACAAAAGGAGCAGAATTATCAATCCCTGTCTTTATCTCAGGTCTTTAAAGGACCTCTTTGGACAGCACTGGGATCAGACCACTGAATGCTTTGAAAACATTGAAAATGCCTTTGCTCTGCAGCTGAAGAAGATAATAGTGCTTACCTACCTCTGAGAGATGATTTGAGGTTTAGCTTTTTCAGCATTTTTTGTAAGAAAACTTTATAGTCCTTGGATATAAGAAATTTTATAAATATCAAGTATTTTGCCTATTTTTGCATTCTCGGTTGTACATTTTCCAGCAAATGTTGGTAGGACAGGCAGTAGTAGGGTTAGGTGGATGCCTTGCATGTTAGCATGAATAACATATTGTAGGTTTTTATTCATCAAAAGATGTCCTCCTGAAGTTTAAAAATGCATGTAATTACTGGTCATTATATTTAAAAAGCATGTTGCTTTAAAATTACCAAATAGCCATACAATCAAATATCAATAGAAGTTCTCTTTATCATTAACACAGAACAGCCAATAAATGTCATATGTAAATAAATAACATATTTGTATAGAAAAATATTAAACCAGACTTGTTTTTAGAGTTGTCTAAACCAAAACCTCACAATGTACAAATAATGAAGGTAATGTAAATGTAACCCTACCTACAATCTTTACAAACACCTTATTTTGCAATAGAAAAAAATCAAGCTCTTGAATCCAAATATCCTGCTCTTCAGTATATTCCAATCTAAATATTGTTTTAGATCTCATATGTTGAGCGTTTATAATATGTAACACAAAGTCAAAGCACTCAAGTGTATCATCGTCCTCCAGTCTTTGCATGGAAAGCAAACAGCTGGTCTTAAAAAATTCTATTACTTCCCAGAAAAAAATAAATAAATAAATAAAATCATTTCCAGTAAGAAATCAAACATCAGCCAACCATTACCACTTTTACTCTTTGAAAGAAGATAGCTGTATCATGTCTGCTTTTAGGCTTCAAAAAATTAGTTTCCAATTTGTCTGAAATCATTTACTGTTATGTGCAGTCACAAAGGATTCCAGAAGTTATCAAGCAGAAAAAGGCTGTTATGCTTAAGATTATCACAATAGCTAGCACCTTACCTCAGCACAGAAGCCTGGAAGAATGAAATCTTAGTGCTTCTTGGTATGGAGCTGAAAGTTTATTTGTCTCTCAGAGGTATCAGGTGTTTAATTCACTACTTATACTGAATTAATACGGTGAAAAAACAGTTGCAATACCTTGTGCAATTTGGACAAGCTTTTCCATGGATAACCCTTTCTCAAGGAACTATCAGATTGGAATTGCAAATGTACCAATATAAATAGAAAAGAAATAGAAAAAAAGGACAGTGTTTGACATTTAGAAAATTTGCAAAACAGGCAATAAGACCATTTGAGAAAAGCTGATGCCTGATGTTAGGGAATCATAAGCTGTTTTTCTTGTTTTACATAAATACTGTTAAAAGGCATATTGACTGATCCAAGCCCTAACATAATTTAAAAAGAAGTCTCTAACAGTATTCCAGAAGTGCCAGTTCTATTTAGCATAGCAGACCACAAGTAAGTCAGCCAACTTAATCAACGGAAACTCTTCTGAATCTAAAATTTTCCATATCTACTTTCTGTTATCAGAGATTCTCAGCAGGGCTGGCTGGGCAGGAGGCTACATTAATCCAGCTATCTTGCCTCCAGGACCTGAAGATCTAGATTAGACATCTCCACTAGGTACTGTTTGCCTCTGTCTCCATCTTGAAATTTCTCTTTACTGTCTTCCTCTTAAACTTCTTTCACCATGTCTGATATTGACACAAGTCAACTACTTACATCTACACAATCACAATAATTGAACTTCCATTTACTTAATTCGTATTCATGAAATAACTTCTTTTACATGCTTCTTAGATATTTTGAACAAGTAAAGATTATCCCTCCCAAAGTTCTTCTGTTTTTTTTTTAACTGGTCTCTATTTAGCAGATATGATTTCTATTTAGTCCTGTTTTACTGACCTCTTTCAAATTGCACTGCAGGAGTCATGTGTCATCCCATCACAGAGGGTATCAGAGGGTACTGTCTGCAGAGGCTGAAGAGAAGGAGCAGGAAGTAAGGAAGACAGAAAGGTTTAGTTGTCATAGGTATATTTAGGGCAGGGGAACAACTTTATTTCTGTTTAGTCTGTTGACTCTCAAAGGAAAGAATACAGGAGAAACAGAAAATGAGTCAGATCTTCTTTTAATTAATTAATTAATTAACTTATTTATTTATTTATTTTACTGGACACCTTTTCCTGGCCCTTATCTAGCCATTAACTACTTGCCTCATTGTTCATTCTCCTATATTGCAAGTCTGATAGTTAACATTAAATTTAATTAAATCCAGAAATACTTCTTTTTTCTCCTCATTCTCATAATCTCTAAGAATACAAAAAGTGTATCAGGTATCTGCTCATCTGAGCTAGAGCTTCTCTTTAGTATCTTACCATTTGGTATAAGCTTGTTGCCTATGAATACTCAAAATCTGACTTTCAATGAAATTAGTGCTCATCTGTTTCCAGATCCTTGTACGCCTTTCTCTCAAAAACAACAGGAGAAGCATGAACCTAATTCATATGCCTGCTATTACTCATGGTCACAGTGTGCTATCGTAATGGCAGAGGTAATATATGGTACACAAATACAGGATTAGTCATGGAGAAAGAAACAAATAATCCTAGCAATGAATGTTAGATCAGGAAAAGAAAAACAGGTTGTACATTTTCTGACCAGTGAGATCCCCACCAACAGCAAGATTCTCTGACCCTCTTCTGCCCTAACTGTGAGTGGAAGAGCAAAAAGGAGCAGGCGTTTTGGTTTATCCAAGGGTACCTTTGTCACATAACCAAGCAGTCAACTGCTTGTCCTTTGGGAACAGACTATTTGAAGCACCTGAAGGATGACAATATTGCAAAATATAACCTAGTTATTGAGATAGCACTACAGATGTCCCTTCAGACACTTTGCAGGTATCTTTTGGACAGCACAAGAAGGAGCAAAAGACATCAGCCTTTCTTCTGACCGAAGTTATGTTCTGACTGTTTGCATACCTACACGCACGCCTGGATTCTTCAGTAACAGAGCCTTTGGCACTTGGCATCACAACCATATATACTACCATTTCACTGAAAAACAAAGTGTTTCTTTGGTAGTGGCATGAAGGTTTTTTTCTTTGCTAAGACCCCTATCTCTTGATCCAGTGCATTCTATATAAAAGAATAAATGGGGGGTGGACTGGGTACATTTGCTCTTTCCATATTAGTCAGTGATATTTTCCATAAATTGCTTAGTGAAATGAAAGTTGGGGAAGTATGTGTAGGTCAGAAGAAGTACTTGCATGTTTTGTTCTGCAATGTGAATATCTGAAATGCAAAATTGAGAATTATGATAATGTTTTAGCAAGAAGCAAAAAATGAGCCAAATTTTAGAATTATAGAGAAAATTTTCAAAAGTTATTTGAAATGGTGAAGAATATTCAGCAAGAGAACCAAGCATCAGAGGAAGAATCAGCTGAGTCAGATCTAAGCATAGGAGGTTTCCTGTTTAATAATGGTAACACTGTCCACCTGTATCATACCATCTAGTACGTGAAAAGCTTTGCCAGCACTAAATTATGCCACAAATAGAGCTGAGTAACTAACTCATGAAGGAGTTGCACATTGAGTTTCACTGGTTTTCCAGCTCAAAGAATATGCACAAGCAGATTGTGATCTGTTACTATGTCTCTGTTCAGATGTTTTATTTTCCTTTGGTCAAAAATATGTGATCATTTCAAAACTGGCTAAATTAAATGAATTGCATGCTGATGTTCAACTTCTTTTCTTTTGTCCCTGCCTGGATGGCCACACAAAAACAACACTGAGCATCCATTTACACTAATACATTTACTGAGATGCTGAACTCTTCCCAGCCTTACACGAAGTCTATGTCTGAGCACAATCATCTGACCTGGATGCTGCCTGGGTGGGGCCTATATATGCCACAATAACAAAGATTTAAAAATTCAAGTGAATATTTGCAGAAAATTATCTGCTGCATGGACTTAGGTATCTACTCTATAAATAACCTCAGAAAGGTGACAAAGGAAAAACTGATAAAGAAAAGAGAGACACACAATGCTAATATGACTAGAGTTGTAGAGAGAAAACTATAACTGAACTGGAAATTCAATCCAGATTTTCTGCATTCCAAGCAGTTATATGGGGGCAGAAAATAGTCACACACACACAAAAAAGAACTACACAGGAACAATGTCCCAGATTATATAAGTATATATAGGAAGGTAAAAAGCAGTATTTTTTAAAGGATATTGCTGAAAGCTTCAGATAAGGACAACACCATCTGAAAAGAGAAGGGGAATTTCCATCCCTGCTGGAGATTACTGCATAATATAGCTTTCTAGTTTGACCTGTGATGACAGCATACACCAAATAATGTCTTTTTAGAGATAATATATTTATCATGAGTCTGAAGCGGTTTAGGAGCCTAAGTCCCAAGGGGAAGTCCTAATCACCTTAACACTTTGCAAATTCTATACAACAGAAAAAGGGATAGGAATGTCAATAATGGCTGATAAACACATTCTTTCTCTGCTGGTCAAGAGCACAAGTATAGTGAAAAGTGGAAAAATATTTTAAAAGCCTAAGACTTACATGATGGATCACCTAGCTCAAGGATGTCATACTAAACATTGAATGTGGGAAGCAAAACTAAGAATAGGCTATTCATGAATGATCCATATGCTGAAATCTAGTCTCATAAATATTTGTCCAAAACTTTCGAATAGTGAAGACATTTGAAAAATGAATGATCCACTCCAAGACAGTTTCCACCTAGAAAAACACAGCTAAATTCAGGAAAATATTCACTGCAATTAATGTGACTAGTAAAGAGTAATATCCCTCTCTTCTCTGCCTTGCATGGGTCTGAATTTGCTGGAAAAATTTACATTCCATCTGGAGCCTTTAATTTCTACAGCAGATTATATTTTATACTAAGTTTCTCTTCCTTTGACTAGTCTACTTGTCACTGAAATCTCCCAATGTGCATCAAATTCAGTTACTACACATGGGTTTTCATATTGCTGAGTTCAAAAACTCATCCAGCTCTCAATCATTCCACTTACGATTTTTAGCAGTATTTTGCTAATTACTTTTAGACTAATTAATAGTGTGGATTGGCCTCTCTCTGTGTGCCCTGGAGCCATTCGTTATGCTGTTTTAGCACACACAGTGTTTTGCTACTGATTTGGTTCCCTACCTGACACAATGATGGATGCTGGGAGAAAGGCTTGAGCCTCTGGTGTTACCCTGCAGGGTTTGAATCCCTACTGCAAAGTTTAGGCTGCAGCCCAGTTTGAGCTTAGAAAAACATGCTGAATCACTGGCAGGTTTGGTGCAGCTTGTCTCTGTCACACAGTGAGGGACTGTTTTTGTTGAATCTTGAAAGAAAAACTTTCCTTTTCCCAGTGGCTTCCTACAGGATTCTGAGAGCTCATGTCAGGACACTCACATTTCAACAATTTAAAATGGCAAATCATATTTGAAAATAAAGATTGCAATTAAAGTGAATATTGCAGAGTCTCTTGCTGCTGCTAGTCACTGTTTCTGGCAACTGTCATCATGTGTGACATAAAAAGCAGCATGGGAGCCCAGTGTCAGAGGTTGCATATCAGCTTCCATCCTGTCAGAAGAAATTTAATATTTAAACAGGTAGTCAGAATACTAAGACTGGAATAACACTAATGTAATGAAATGACGAATCAGGCCCTTAATATTTAATCTAACATTCAACATTTAAATACAGATGTTCTTCTCTCATAGGGTGCTAGTCTCTAGCTCTGGAATCTTATATGGTTGGGATTTCTGATGTCACTCTGATACCATTTTTATTGTTGTTCTTGCTAATCTGAGCATCAGACTCAGCAGACATCAATGATCACCCAAAACTAGGTTCCTGGGCTAGACACCAGAGAGGACAGAGTAAACAGTGTAATCCTCCTGCCATCCTCATCAAACTAGGGACACAACTGTCAAGCATAAGGTGCCACACTTACCAGGATGGTCTTGGCTAAGGAAGGAACAAGACTAGCAGGAGATGGACAACAGCTGATGCATAGGCCCAGGAATCACACATGGGCTCCCCCCCATGGAACCCTTCAGATCAACCTGGCGCTGATAACACTGGCTTCTTGCTCAAATGTTAAACTCCCTTCTGCAAACACAGTCACGTACACTGTTCCTCCACTTATCAACTGTACTTTAAAAAAAAAAAACCCTTTTATTTTGAAATACAACTGGTAAGTGGTGCAGATGACTCCTGGTGTACACTGGTGTCAAGAAGAATCATGCAAACCTGCCAACACCACCTGCAGTCCTAGGGACAGAGTTACATTTAACAGCTCCAGGAGCAAATATCTAATGGAGAGTATACCTACTCCTGCTCTCTTCTCTTGCCATGAACTTTCTAAGTGTCATGGAGGAGCTGTCTCACTAAGTATGGTCTCACCTCTGGAGCACATTCCTTTCATCAGTCTGCAAGAGCTTGCAATAGAGCAAAGGCCACTCCTCTACTTTCACTCTAGTGTAATATTTTGTGTGTTGTTTGAAACAACTTCTTTGTTGCTATGTATCTGGGCACAGCAATGCAACCCTGCTCCAACTCATTGATAATAGCTTCTGTAACTTCCAGTCTCTGCACACTTAACCTTTTTTTTCAGAATCACTAGTTACAGAGAGAAAAACTGCACCCTAAAGTAGAGAAATAATATACTTAATATTTGTAATAGTATGTTCCTTCTGAATTTTAGCAAATTTTATTCTGTAACGTGAAAAACATACAGTAAAAAACAACCAAATAATTTCAAATTGCAATCTACATAAACCTGAAATGCTGACATACCACAGCACTGAGTTTTGCAGAGTCTATTAGATCCTGTTGCTAGTATAAATGGTAAACATCAACAGACTTCAGTAGACAGTGAGACTGACTTAAACCAAACCCATAGCATTTTTAATTTCATCAGAATCCTGTGATGACAGCGTGACTCCATGTTATCTTCCATAATTCAAAAAAAGAATCTTTTGAGATTAGGAATAAAGAAAAAGTAAATGATCAAATTCACTTTTAAAACATTGTTACCTCTGTCATTCAAGGATCCATTTTCAGATACTATTCCCCATCTTATGATCTGAGACTAGCAGAATAATGCAACACATGCTATGCATCCTTGCACGGCCCTGCAGCTGTTAACTAATATGAAGTGAAGCACTAAAAGGGCCACAACCAGCCATTATGCCACAGAGTAAGAAACAGGTTGCCCAGAGAGGTTGTAGAGTCTCCATCCTTGGAGATATTTAAAAGCTTTCTGGACACTGTCCTGGGCAGCCTACTGTAGGTGACACTGTTTGAGCAGGGGGGTTGGACTAGATGACCTCTAAAGGTCCCTTCCAACCCCAACCATTCCGTGATTCTGTGAGTAGCATGGTCTGAAGTTAGGAAAGAACAAGGAGAAAAAAAAGGGAAAATATACTATGGGACTGAGGAAGGAATACTCAGTGAGTGGAAATGTAGAAATTGACACTTATACTTGATGACAGGGAGTTTAATTTGCATCTTGTAGACATGGGGACTTTCATACAGTGGAGAGGAGAGAAGACAAGGAAGAGAATATTAGTTACTATTTCACATGGACTTTAATGGCAGAGAAATGTCTTAAAGGAGGGAAAGCAAGAAGAGGGATTGCATTATAAAAGCAGAGATGAGAGACAGGAAAAGGCAGAAGGCTATTTAAATCATTCTGAGCTTGGGATTTGACTCAGAAGCACAAATGAGTAGCTCTCAAACTGAAGACATTCTCTAAGATTATTGTCTTCTCATGGCTGTCCTTATCACTTTTCTGCATGTGAAAAGAAATGAGACAGACTTTCTGAATTTTCTCCAGATATACATTTAGAATTATAGAAATTGCCTGTTTGTTTGAAACTCTCACATTTTGCCAGACTTGCTACATCATTCCTGCATGCATTTCTAGCTTGTTTTTGAGCAATTCTAGAATTGTAGCCTCACTTCTTACACTTGGGAGTTTTCTGTTCAGCCTATTGTATATATTACTAACAAGATTTTTTTCTCCTAATGAAGTTGCCTGAAGTTTCTTTTCCTTTAGGTCATAGATTTATTGTTCCTTATCCAAAATGAATTAGAATCCATCACAACTATTGGCATTTTTGTTCAGCATTTGGCTTGCATTTATTTATTTTTTTTTCCGTTGGACAGGTTAGAGGAGCAGTTGTCTTTCTATTCATTAAAATTGTGTCATGGAAGTAATTTGCATTTCTGTTATGCCTACCCTTGGCCTGATCCAGCAATGGGCCCTCTAGGAACTACTGAATTACTTAAACTCTCGCTGAGGTAATGTGGATTTGCAGAGACCCTGTGTCTCACACGAAAGAAGTCAAGGACCTGGCAAAACCAATAAACTCTTCACACATGAAAAAAACCAAAAAGCCCACAGTTCTACAACCTTATTAATTCATTCAAATTAATGCAAAGGGGAATGCTGTAGACTGTCATTTATAATTTGGTTCCTTTTCCAAAATACACAAAAATGCCAGCCAAGTGGAAGTGGATGTACCATAGAGATGCTGACAGTATATGGTGTTCACCATGGTATAGGTCAGCAGAGCAAAAATGCCTAACAATACAAAAGCCCCCCCCCCCCCATTTCTAGTGCAATAATCCTGTTAGATTACTAAAACCCAATCAGGATAGTACTCCTTATATTGGAGATGTAAATGGAGGATAAGGTTCAGAATATACTTGCCCTCAGTTTAGGACAAGTGTGCCCTGTTTAGGACACTATACTTCCCTGCTCCCTTACCACGTATACTGGCAATTTTCTTGTAGTACCTCAAGTAGTGTGGTGGCCCAAAGCAAACATTGTTGAGCTTATCAGATACTTTTTTAAGCTTAGAGGAGAAAGGGTTAATTTAGATTTACATATTTGGGTCAGATACTTATACTAATTGATTTTTAAATTACCAAAACAGGCATGCTAAGATGGTTGAGACTTTTCAGAAGTGCTAAACCCTTCCCCCGAGCCGTTCCAATGAAGACGCTCTGTCTACACAAGCCCAAGTGAGAAGAGAATCTGGCCAGCAGTTTCACCTAGAAGAGCTGGAGTTCAGCAGCACCCTGTACAGAATGACCTATAGACTGTGTGCTTAAGACCTCCTCCACAGATGCTCCCTGATCATGTAGCTTTCACTTTATAGTACAGTTTGTTTCCCACAGTGCAGAAGCCTTGTTTTTAAACTGGTACTCAGAGGGGTGGAGTCCATTCTCCTTCAGCCATTTGTCTCCACCTCTACAAGTGAAGGACAGACTGAGAGGAACAGTACCTCTCACCAGAACTGCTCTTTTGAATGCCTGCAGGGGTGGACTGAGGTCTCTTTCAGTGTATTCTGTGCTTTTTCTGCAACATTAGATCACACCCCGGTCTGTTGTACCAAGTTCTCTCCCACATAAATACGGAGTCTGCTCTTGTTACACAAAAAATCAAAATCAACTTTGCAAAAACACCTTAGTGAGAACAGGATTGGGCTAAAGCCTTTTCCTGTTCAGGCAGGATCAGATTCCACGGAAGTACTTGTTTCTTTATATTCCAACATAATCAACCAAGTCTTACAGGAGCACACAATTAAATAAATACAATTCCTACAGGAAGCACTCTGTGTACATCACAGAAAATTTACTCCAGTTTATGCATATTCTGTTATTAAAAGGTCAGATCCTTTCCTCCTGAACTGAGTAACCAGAGGTTAGGCCATATTTTCCTAATTACAACAGAGACCCAATTATTTTTGCCTGTATAACATATTCAGTCAAAAGATCTTCTGATCTGCCAGGATGTAAACAGAACTTCCTTCTGCATTTGGTATTAAGCACACAACAGAGCCCATGTAATTCTGATTCTGCAGGAGAGACTATGGCAGCTCTCAGGGCCATTCAAACCTACACTGGGATCCAAACCAGCCTTCCAAGATAAAAGAGGAATAAAGTGGCTCCTTTAAGGAGTTGAATCAAGTCCAGAGCTTGCTTAGCATTTCAGTTTTGTGTGTATCTGCTTTAGTGCACGTTTTTTTTGTTTTTACAGGTAAACTGAGACCCACAATGACAATCTTTCCAAACAGGCTCACTCTCTGTGCCTGGTTATCAGTAAATAAGGGGGGGTTTCTCCAGGTTCTCTACCCCACTCCTTCTTCATCCAAAATAGAGTTGACAAAATTGATACCCCATCCAAAAATTGCACTATGTCCCTGACCAGTCCTTTTCCTTTTCTGTCAGTGAATACTTTTCATGCTTATCATTTGAGGTAGAGGTTTGTAAAAAAATCTCTAAAGTATGCTTTGCAACCTTAGAAAACTGTGAACACTAATTAATCAGAAGAAACATCAGTAAAAGACTTCTAATTAGAGAGAGAAAAAACACTAATTTAGCACTGTAAATTAATGTCTTCTGTTCTCCTTCATCAGAGATTTGGTTTTGTACTTTACTCCACAAACTCCTTTGATTCAGTGAATCCTCATTTGTGCCTTACAGAACATCAGCTGTATAATAAGTTCTTAACAAATAATTTGCATAAATGACTCTGTAGATATTTCCTACTTCTATGAGTGGCTCCCAAATCACAACTAGCTACATCTCTGTGCCATCCAAATATTTCATTTCCGCATCTCCCTCTTTTTTCTCTAAGTTCTTGTAAGTTCTTAGTTTTAAATCAGTTTTCTTACATCTTCTGTCCTTCAAAGGCTGGAACATCTTCCTTAATTAAAGGGACTGCAGATACCTCGGCATACTTAGATTTCACTTTTAAAGCTCCTGCTCTCTGTTCCTTGAATAACTTGAAAGATTTACAGCTGTCTTCAGATTAAAACCAAAAATTCAAATAACTCTGTTCCTGAAATTCCATGAAGGTTCAGAGCATAAGATACTTAATTGCTCTTAATTACATTAAGCTATATTTGAGTTTCGAGGGATTATTTCAAGTTCAGTGATGCTGTCATTTTCTTTATTATTAAGTGATTAGTTTGATCATCAGCGTTTGAAGCAACACCTTGCTTCATGGCTTAGCAAACAAGCATCAACAAGCAACAAACAAGCTCTGAAAGACACAGTCCTCAATGCTATGCCTACCTATGTACAGAAGCCACCTCTCTCAGGGATCATTGAATAAGTGTGATACACCGAGGATCAGGCTCCTGCAATCCAGTTGATGAACTGCTTTGGTAAGTTAATGTAAATCTGAGTAGAGTATTCTACCACACTTCAGAGGACTGTTTTGTTATCACACCAGCCCATTCATTCTGTTTCCATTTCTGACCAACAGTCTCTGACTATCTTCAGTACTTGCAAGAGCAGCAGATATGTTTGGTGTGTCTAAGAAGAGGAGCCTTATGCTAAACCTTTTACTTCCTTTCTTTTCTGTTTATAGTCATCCTTTTATTCCTTTCATCTCATAAGTCCTTGATTTCTCCCTCTGATCTCCAAGCACTGTGCATTTACACATTTTCCAGCTGTTTACTAGTCATCCTGGACAATAAGGGAAAAAAGGGCAAAAGCTCAACAACTTGAATCTATTGACCTGTCCAATGTGCAAGAGAATGAAAAACTGACCTAGAAAAGAGCTAATATGATCAATCACTCTGTCCCTGTTTGAAACCTTAAAATGGTTCCATGAAGATGTTTTTGCAAAGGACTGTTTAGTTGGATCTCTTTGAATGTTCTTTCATCAATTTCCCTTGGGAATAATGAGCTTAAAATGAACTCAGTTCCCCAACAACCCTGTAAAAGCACATGGTTTAAAAGATGTGTATATAAAAATTTTTCCTCCCTAGATGCTATAAAAATATAACTAAAAATGAAGATTCATTTCATAGCTAAATGTCCTTTCCCAAGATATCTTCATGCTGAGCAAGTTGTTATAGGGGTAAACCTTTCCTACAACTATTCACTGGACCATCACTTGCGTTTCAGAGGAAAGGAAATATGGCAGCATTTATGGTAGCAAGAGCAAAAGTGCTGAAACCAGAGCTGAGAAAAAGTTTAAAATTTGTACCACAGGAAGGCTTTTTTACAAATAAACAATAAAAATCCCTGAGTGGGATGAAATAGCATTCCTGAAGGAAATACTGGATGTTATCAATAAAGTATAGTGTATTAAGAAGTGCACACTGAAAATGCACAGCTGTTGTTGGAAGTTCACAGTATATTAAAAGTTAATGATTGAATAATGCTTACTTTATATATTATTGGAATAAAATTAACAGGGATTTAAACAAGCAAGGATCTGAGTCATGAAACTCAATACTGTGTGATTTTAACAAGCATTAAAAGCTGCATTCTACTTTCATTCTTTAGAGATACAGTGAAGTTCTTGGTACAACTGATGGATTGCTAAGACTTGTTCATACTAGGAATATGCTCTAAACCAAACTGATGTTAAGATTAATTTCATAGACAGACATTTAAAGCAAGAAATTTCCATTAAAGTAAGCCAACAATACCAAAATTGTCAAGAATAATGCAAGGATCTAACAGCTATTTGTCCAAGCCCCTTCGAAACACCTAAAACAGCTTTATGAACTGGATTTTTAAAAAGGAAATGAGAGTTGTTGCAACAGAGAAAAAATAATCTATTAACATCTTGGTTCAATTTCTGCTTCAAATTTGACATTTAATTGCTTGTTAACTCCAAAGAAAAATCTTAATTCTAAAGAATAATGTGCATTACATCATTCATATTCACATATGTGTTTATTCTAAGAATATTCATTCAAGATGAGTTCATTATTTCTTCCTTCTGTTCTTCGGGACAATGAATTCTCCAAATAATCTCGAATGCACCTATTGAGGGAAACCCGGCAGCAGTTTCTTACACTGCCGCTATGATCACACTCTTATCCTCACAATGAAGACAGAAAGGGAAGAAAGTTGCATCACATTTACTGCAGAGTGAGCATCCACAGGCCAGAAATATTGATAAGCTACCTCACTTTAGCTACTCTATGATAACTGCCTGTATATGTGCTTCCCTGTTGCAAGCTCAAGGTGATTTGAGGCTGCTCATCTGGAATTGAATAAATATACTATTACTATTTGAAATGATCTGTCATCCTTCATATTAATGTTTTTTTTCTTCTCAAAAAAATGATAAAGTGTGGTTAAAATAAGTCATCTGTTGCTATACTATAACACAGTGCATGCAAGGAACTGTTTTGATTTATTTTAGTTAGGTGGTTGGGGGCACAGCTCTGGCAATTATAAAATACAGAACAGTAGAATGTTTTATACAAAGAGCAAAATATTGAAGTACCAATCTGAAATAAAATCAGTATGTCATAAGCCTCCACTCTCTCATTTGTCTAGCTGGTGTTTCAAAATATTCATTTTAAGTTCAGAGAGTTCATCTGAAGAACTAAAGGATATGTGGTCAATGCATCAGACTGAAAGGACTCAGTAAAACCAATTCTTTCACCCTAAAGCAACCCTGATAAATCATGGGTTTTTATTAGATCCAAGATCATTTTGGATTGAGGTAAATACCATACATGTACACTCACAGTAATGAATCAATTAGATCCTTCAGAACTGAAAGTTTTTCTCTATTCTATGCAGTTGGTGTTTATTTGCTATTGCTGCTCCAGTGTTGAATTTCTACATCTAGACAAATCAGCAGACTTCAGCACCAAAAAGATCACTGGACAAATATATGGTCTTCAATAAACAGCTTTGGCTAAAACACAGAAACCACCATGTTTAGATTTCTAACTGCTAAAAGAAACCTACCCACTTCAGCAAGTGCTCTGACTCAGAGAAATGGTAGTGCTGAAATGGAACAGAGTGCCGTTATATTACAGGAAGTTTCTCGAATCCTAGCGGCAAAGTTATAAAGGTCTGTTTTATAAGAAACACCAAGAACTACAAGAAAATATTCTTGAGCTACAAGATAGAAGTGCTGGCAGAGAACCGTCTATTAGTTTGTGTATGAAAAAGTTAGCTAGAGATTTAAGTCACATTTTAGAAGCTTCACTTTCCTCCCTCCTCAGCACAGAAAAAGTAAGTATGACCATTAGATAAGAGCTACCAAATCCTGGGAAACAACTGAAAAAATGAGGTTTTGTCTGGCGAAAACATAATTTTGCATAAATAACAAGTTTTGTCTTCCTAAAATTATAATTCTAGACTTTCATAAAATATACCATAAGGTAGGGCTTTGTTATTTAGAAACAAATCAAAAGGATACCATGAACAGGAATTCTTTAACTTCAGTACTCATATTTTTAATTATTATCAACACTTTGGAAATAATTAAATTATAATTAAACTATAGCCATTATTTAAAGAGGATGTCTTAATAACAACAGAAACTCTTAGTCATTGACCTGTAAGATTCATAAACAGCTCTTTGTTTTTTCTCTTAATCTGGAGTTTGGCATTGCTCAACTACAGAAAATAGTCATAGCCTGCTTATTGCCCAGGACACTGACTAAGCAGGAATATCTCCACATTCTTTTGGCAATTAATCACAATGAGATGTCAATATAATGTTCAAATCAAGGCAGCAAATAAGTCAAGTCAATCCTAGCCAAGAGAAAAGTTATTTTAAAGTATCTGGTAATCTGAAATCAAATTTCATGTTGTAACTTTTTAGACATCTGGGGCAATTGTTCATATCAATGTTACTGGAAAATGATTGTCATGCTGATAGCCAAAATTACCAACTGTTTTATAATATACAGAAGACATAGGGGTCTAACTGTGGTTGCAGAGGTGAGCCTAATTCTAGCATTTCTTAATTTATGAGTGGCTTGAAAGCAAGAATTTTAAAATTGTCTTTTACTGTAATGTTTGTATATTTAAATTTTGTATGTGTATATAATGTTGCTAAAGCCTCCTGCATCTCCCAAAGCTAGTTCCTCCTTAGTAACGATGTCAATATAGCCTAAGCTTGAAAACACAGCAAATTACAAATGCTGAAGGGAATGTAGAGAGATTTCCCATTACAGATCACGAGTCCCAAAATATTTCAAAAAGCCAGTGTAAACAAATGAATCCAATGAATATCTAGATTACTGCTAACCACTTATTTCCAGATCTTAGCTTAATAAATAATAAGTACGCGTGCATGTGAAGATACAGAAAGATACAATGGTCGTACTGTCAGATGCAACAGAACAAGATATGGTATTTGAGACAGTCCACATATATTTCCTGTTTTGTACTACATTGTTTTTTGCACTGCTAATTGCAGAATCCCAGTTTCTGAAGAGTAAGGAAAATATTCTCATGTCCTACTACGTTTCATCAGAATCTCATATTCTCCCTTTCTCCCCACACATACTTATCCAGCCACCTGACTCCACATAATGACTGAACTCAAATTGTCAACAGAAGAAAGTAATCTGGTTCTGCACTAAATTATGGTACTCACTCAATTGTTTTATGACTGGACTACATTAGAGAGTGTGCGTTACTAGTGCTCATAAAAGTCTTCTGTGTTATCCCTCCTTGAACTCCTATTCCCTTATACTATAGACACCACTGTACTACTTCTTCCCCCTCAAAGGTAACTGGTACTATGATGAAACCTATTTCATCTTCTCCCTCTGAAGTAGGAAAATCATGACATGTATCACTGACAGATGAGAACCTCACTCAGCAGACTGACCTATCTCCATCTTCTTGGAAATAGAGAACAGTCTATGTCACATCCTACGTGTTCAAAATGATTCCACCTCTATCTGAGCATCTGACTGAGCTGTCAAAATGAGTAGTACAAATATTTGGCCTTCGGTGCCCTTCAGAGACATTTCCCCTTTTTGGGAGACAGGATACGGGCAAATGTGTGTAAACGTGTGTGTACACATGTATGCGTGTAAATGTGAAAGCACGAAAGCAAACACATATGCACACACACCTAGTACAGAAATGTGTTGTTCCATAGCCAAACGCTGCCCTGTCTTTTCCAGTCAGTGGCTATTCCCAGGAACTCTTTAAGAAAGGTTACCATACTGAATTCCTACAAAAATGTATTCACCCTCTGAATGGATGTAGGGATTGCCAATGAGTTCAGAGGAAGGGAAAACACTGTTGCATATAGGTGAAAGTGCTCTACACAAAAAGCCAGACATGTGTAGGCTCACAACTAAATATTCTTCTATAAATGTTACTTTCTAAACAAAAAATCATATAGTTTCAAACCATTTCATTATAGACAAAGCTCACATTTTCCTTAACAAAGGCTAGTAAGTAATCTTTGCTTTTTACAGCACTTTTTCCCCAGCAGTTTGTGATAATAAAATGAGTGATTCTAGTCATAACACTTACAGGCACCAATGGCTTAATTATTTAACAATTCCTGGACTGCTGATATTTCCAGCCTATGGACCTAGTTACAAGCTCAGACCTAGGGAGATGTATTACTGAAAACAGATTATTAAATAATAAAATATAGGCTCTGAAAAGCCTCTGAGATGTTTACCTTCAGGAATAAGACCAGCATTAAGAGATTTCTAATAAAATATTGAATGAATTAAGGGACTTCCTTTTTCTGTATGCAGAGGTTACATTTAAATCCCCTCACTGCAAAGCAGCCTTAGGCACACCAACCTGACTTGATGTTCTGCTGCCTTGAAAAGGATGAAGAAGTCAGACTTTTCTACATGAAAGGCAGGCAGGACTATTCGTTCTACTCTTTACTTGTTCTCTAGGCTCCCTATTTGAGTAAGGCTATAGTGATTGAACTGAAAACTGTAAAAAGATTTGGCCTGACTTTCATTGGATTTTAAGTGTATGTGCATTTATTTTCTTGCATTGAAGCTGCATCAAGGTTAACTTTTGTTTGCAAGGCTCATAACAGAAGCAGCCTTAAGCCATGTCAAACCACACAGCTCTTTTTAAGAGCAAAAGGTCCTGATCATCAGTGAACACAAAAGGAGACTAAAGGCCTGTGGGGTCATTTGCTAAGTTAGAAAATATTGGTGAAAGTCAAGAAAAACAGGCTGCCACTGACTCTATAAAAGCTCTCTTTGAGAGCTGAGGAAAAAAGTAAGATCAGGAATTTTGCATATAAGTTCCTATAATTTTCTCCCTTCTAAACACTAATTTTCAAAAATCTTCTCAATGGCAAGAAACACTACAACCTGGGATGTATGAAACTCTGACTGAGACCTGACTCTGAGACCATTAGCAGCACCACAAAGGTCGCTGATCCTTTCATAGTCCTAGGAATACAAACTTTTAGCATCTTAGCTGCAACTAACCATCTGATTCTCTCCCTGAACCACTCTCTTGTCAAATACTGGCAGCCAGTTCCTGTCACTGCACCTTTTCCTGATACACGAAGAAAGTACTTGGCTGGTATAGCTGTGTGATAAGGCATAAAGGGGTGAATGTACAGCACCAGGTGCAGGCTGTCAAACACGAGTCTGGCCCTCTCCAAGCTTCTGAAGTGCGAGCCAAGTTTGGCTGAGAAGCTGGGTGACTGCTTTAGTGCCTGTGATAGCAATAGGTGACACCACTGGAATCTGCTAAAATACTGACACAAAATGCTACTTTGTTTCATGATAATACCAACTGCTTTGGGATTTGCAGAAAGATTAAGTGCACGAGGATTTAGGTATCTGTATATGGGAATAATGGGGCTTTTCCTTCTCCTCACAAGTCTCCAGTCTAAGAGAATTTGACTTCACTGGGAAGAGCTGGGAAAAGGGCTGTGACCTCTCCAAAAGGACTTCACTGTAGAGGTTAAGTGAGGCATCACTGGAACACAGGGACCCACTCCTTTGCCCCCTCCCCCCTGCTGTTAGGTCCTACACCTCAGCACAGGCTCATTGCTCACTCCTTGCTTGTGACCTGCTGACCTCAGAGAAACTGCAACTCTGTTCTGGCACTTTACTGGGGAAGAAGTGAAGAGCTGGGGGTTGGGGATGAAGAAAGGAGGAGTGCAGCATTCCTTCCTCCCACTCCTCTCCCAATCTGGTGCGGAAAGGCTTGTCCCACTTCCAGGGGAGGATGAGAGACAGAGAAAGCAGGAAAACAGCCGAACCAACAGCCAAATTAGGGTATGTCACTTAGACTGTGCCCAGGCTTGTAATTCTTGCTGAAGGAAATTATACAAACACACTCATGGACTTTCTAGTGCAGAAATTTTCCCAAGTTCACTATTAATTGTCAGCCACATTGGTTTTAAGCAGGCACTTAGAGAGACATGAAAGCATTCACTGATGCTTCAATGCTTTACAAATTTCAGCAGAATTATTATTTTCCTGAAAGCTCTTACCAGAGTGTGTAAAATGTTCACAATAATTTATTGTTCTCGTAAGTCATCTCACAAAGAGCAGAAAGCATAGTAAAGGCAAGACTGTCTATCAAAGCCAGAGAAGATGGGTCCAAAAGGCTGCTCAGCCTTCCTGCATCAACAGCCTCATTTTAGGGGATTTGGGGAGAAACAAACTCTGTGCTCTCAAACCTGACAGTAACATACTCCTCAAATGAAAGAAAAAGAGGAAGAGAGAGAAGTACCCTTCTCTTTCACCAAAAAAGAAATAATTACACCCTTCTCCAAAATAAAGACTCAATCTAGAACGAAGCGAATTAACCTAGTCCCAACAAGGGATCAGCTCCACCAATTTTAGTCATGCTCAGCAAATGGTCCTAGTACTCTCATTGAGATCTCAAGAAATAAGGTATTCTACTTAAGAATAGCAAAGTTAACAAAACCAAGCACACAAGTGCATTAGTCAATAGCACACAAACACTTTATGTTGTGAAAAGATGTCTTCCCTGAATTTTTTATACCAGCTCTTCCTACACTATGTGCAGTTGTACTTAAATCCAAGCATTATTTGAGGTCTTATAAAGAAAAAAAGACAAAAATAACTACAGCTTTCCATTCAATGAGGCAGGAATGTCTGATTTACAGACCAAAGTAAGAAGAAAATACTTTCCTACATATCCATGTATTACAGTACATAACCTGGAAAACCCAAACCAAAAGAAAAAAAAGCTTTGAATTCGACCAGGAAAAGAATTCACATAGGTCTTTAGACTTTGGTTTTACCAAGTCACTGTATGTGACAGCATCAGAAACACAGGAACAGATGAAATGTCCTACTGGGTCCATCCGGCCAAGTATTTGGTCTCCTCTTCAATTGTTGTACTGGGGACAATGTCTTAGTCTTAGTCTTTTAAGTAAACTTTTAAAAAAGGAGATGGAAGGGCAGGTTGCAATACTAATTTCTTTTTTTGACTGCCAGCAACAAAGTAACTAATGGACAAGACTCTGTCCACTTCAGCATGCCTGTGCAAGTGAGTACAGAAATTCCCTATAAATCTGTTTCCAAGCCCTACAAAAGTGGCAGTCATTATGGCAGGAGAGCATAAAGGTTATTTAGATTCCAGTACAATTTCTTATTCAACAGTTTCTGCAGAAGACATGGTCCCTTCTGAATCTTAGAAAACAATAAGGCACTTACATAGTATTTCTCTGGAAAAGCAATGGCATGCTGTGATTCTCTGGTGCACTTTAGGGAGGTAAGTCAGTGTCCAAAGAAGAGTAGGCTGAGATATACAGGCTGATTTCACTTGCAGCTTACTACAGACAGGTCTTGAAGTAAAGATTTTTCCAAAGCTTTGTTTATTTGAAAGAAAAATTTGAAATAAACTAAAATACAACTGTTACCCCTCCATAGCTGTAAATGCAGGTACAAGAGTTTTCTCATAGGCCAAATCCATTATAACTGTAACCGTTTATGCTTACTGAGGATGTAGTTCAGTACTTTCCAGAAGTTCAGAGGAAGCACTTGTAATATAAACACACAGCCACTGTGGCCAGAGCTAAAAGAAAATATATAAACATATTCTCATCTAACTCACAGATGGATTCAGAATGTGGTAGGCCACCAAAGAACAATTTTTAAAATCCCTTTCACTTTCCCAGCACATCAAATCACCATTAACAGAGGGGATCCATGATGCATTTATCAGCCATAAATCCACATGGTTGAAGCATAACAAAAATCTTACCAAGCAGCTATGTAGAAAGGCTCACAATGTCTCTGTTCACATGCTGTACCTGGAAAAGGAGCTCTGATTTAGCAAATAAAAGATGTTTTTCGGAAGCCCCAGCTTGTTCTTAATAAATTAATTTTTTATTTATAAGGACATGTCATTTGCTCACACGCAAACTTTTTTCTTAGTCAGCTTTTTTCACCTAAAGGCATGACTTGCCTCTTCTCCTTTGTGTGCAGTTACGATGTAATAAATACCAGCACGCACTCTTGAATTAACTTGAAGTACAAGAGGCACCACATTTCACAGCATTTATCTCCAAGAATTACATAGCCAGGAAGTAACCTGCAAGTATAACAAATAGATGGCTTTATTTTTATTTTCTTTAATAAACTGGGCAGACAGCATTCTCATATCAGAATTACATTTATGCATAATAAAGCTTTGAACAATGGTGATCTCCAGTGCATCCAGGTATGTCTGAAAGTTGGGCTAAGTCATGCTAATGCTTTCCAAGATTAATTTCATCCTATAGTTGACTGGATGGTAGAGATTTTTGTCAAATATTTTCAGAGATGAGTCTATTAATACAGATTAAATTTGTCTTGTGAGGACGTGTGGTGACAGGAGAGATGAGAAAAACAGCTGTTCTTTCAATTTTCATGAGATACTCTCTAGCCTCTTCTAAGGACTATGGAGCATGACACTGCTCCATCTAGATTTCTAAGAAGCACTGAGTTCCAGGGAGTTTGGAAACGTGCTGTTTAATGCAAGTGACTTAAACACTCACCCTTTATCCACCCAATAAATCAGTGCAAAGAAGTATATCACATACCTTTCACAATGGCTTGCATTGTTTTGCTTTTTATAACACAAGTCTGGGCTTCAATTTTGCTGAAAACCTAAGTAGCCTGCATTTGATTGCAACCGATGCCAAATGCACAGGCAGAGTGTGACAGCCATTACATTGATAAGAGACAGGTGGATATTGAAAGTAATCTGCACAAAGTTACTCTAGGACAAAGCAGTTACATATTGTACAACAGTCTGATACAGCAGTATCCCAACATGATATAATTTGCCTAGTCCACACTTTAACACTTCATTAAAGATGACCTTTCAAAATAAATTAAGCTTGACTCACGTTGAAATGTCTACTTGCTGTCTTCCTAGTCATTTTCATAACATTATCACCATAAAAAGATACCATGTTGTTTAGAAAGCAGACATGAAACAATGAGCTTGCATCATTTAAACACACGAGAGATTCTTCTCCCTTCTGACTGATTTTTAAACTGTTCTTATTTTTAAACAGTACAGGGCTTTTATTTTCTCATTTTTTATTTTTTGGGGAAGAAGTTAGAATTAAAATGACTGTAGGTTTCTTAGTAGACATCTGTTCCATAAACAAACTGTGCTTCCTGCTATTTATTGTGTTTGATTAGCTAGAAATAATTGTTCTCAGAATTTTATGGTCCATTATGGTTCTCTGCTCCCAAGACCTCCCCTTGGCCTGACTTAAAAAGGGCAAGAAATTGGCTCTTACACTTGCTGACATGTGGCTGGTGAAACCTACGGGGAAGTTCATATAGTGGCGAAGAGCACATTAATCAAAGACTATAGTAAAACACAACTGTCACCCATTACAAGGACAAATGAACAATTCACCCTGAGTTTCCAGCAAAGTGGGTTCTCCTGCTTTTATCAAAAGCAACAAACAGATATCATTATAAATACAAATGCAATGGGCCAGGGACTGCTTTCACAACACAAGTTGAAATCAGGAGAGACTGTTCAGGTCAATGCAGCCAACCTGGGATATTGGCATCAAACCCAACTAGCAAATACTCTGTAGGCAATGTACAAGAATTTTGACAAGGCCACATTTGGCCCTCTAGAAGCCAGCTTGACTTTTTGAGGAAGGCAGACCGGATTTGATACCAGACATGCATATACTGCCAAATTACAATTGCAGTTTTTGGAATTGTTCTAAAAATGCGTCTATACTTAATTCTACAGAAAGAGCTTTATATGTACATCTCTCTTTTCTCTTTTAACTCCCTTTACTTTTTCCTGCAAGCATGAAGAAATTTTCATCTTCCTGGCCTTAGAGACAGCAGTTAATATCACAGCTAAAACACTGAAAAAAGCTGCAAAGAAGTTTTCATAATGCATTTGAGGCTAAACTATAGCACTGATTTTAGTCCATGAATCAGCTAGTCCCATGGACTTTACTCAGTTTCCATTTGGTCCAAGTGTCCTGATCTCAGACGGGTTCATTTCTGTTGTTCCAGTTAAACTATTCAGCATTGAACAAAGTCCAAGAAATGCAAAATACCACAGGAACATTAATTACCAGAAAATTTAAATAATTAGTTGAACTCACTGAGGTACTGCGACTTCTGCTTGAGGAGACCAGCTGTCCCTGAATTTTTTAACCTCTGCAGAATTTGGAATGAAAGGAGGAAAGAAGATGGGGAAAGACAGAAGGGGCAAGTTGTTTGTTTGTTATATCCATGCTATCAAAAATTATACAATCTGTACTCTCTTTTTTCTGCATAGAGGAAAATCAGCCATGTGGGAAGACATTTCCCACAGAAAGCAGCGCTGTCTACATGATCATCCCTCCCTGAAGATGTTGTCAGGAAGGATGGTGGTGTGGGATCAGCTGGAAGCTATCACAGGAATTCACCAAACTGGATCAGTTCTGTTTCTTTTACTGATCTTTCCTCACAGCAGATTTTCCCCCTTTTGGGGGCCCCACGCAACAAGGGATACACAAAGCTTGTTTTGTGCCATTGCCTCAGCCCAGACTGCTAGCAGTGTTCAGATACCTTGCTCCATTGTATCTCTGAGAACATGGGCCTTTAATTAGCACACAGATGAGTCTACATGACAGGCTCAGTTGAAAGAAGGAACAATCACATCTGGTGGAATACTTCGTATACTAGTACAAACCAGCAGAAATACTGGAAATGCCTCTAAGAAATGACAAAGTGTTAGAATAAAATCTACTTACCATTTAGCATATTTGTTTGTTGTTTTTGCTACATACAGATTCTAAATGTAACTACCTTTCTAGTTTGTTGGTGTGTAGTAGGTATATTATAAACCTGCACGAACTTTATTCCCAGACTGATGAACTTTAATCCTATAATCCTGCCAAGAAAAACATTTCACATTCACTGCACTGAACAAGAGCTCTCTGAATGCAGAAGGAAGTCATTTACCAGATGTTGCTATTTGTCTTACAAGTCTGTCTTTGACTTTTGCTTATTTTCTCTTGACCTTAGGTTTCTCCCATATACACTTGGTGCAGAAAAACAAATGTGAAACTTTTGAAAGCCAGTTGTTATCCAGCTAAAATGTACTTTGAGACCTAATACATATTCCTTTTTAGTGAGTCAACAGAGCTACTCATTTAAACTCACCAAGAGCAGCATTATGTATTGTTCAACTACCATGAAAGGATCACTGTATCATGTTTCTGGCTTTGTTAAACAATGCCATATATATTCACACTTTACTCTCAGCTCTTGTAAGGTACTTCAAGTTACTGAACAAACAAATGAACCAAATAAAATCCCAGCTAAGAAATTACCTCATTCAAAATTGCAGAAAAAGAAGATTAGAGAGACGATCAGTGTTTAAATATGGCAATATATCCTGGCTATTATTAGTGAAACAGTCTGGAACAACAATAGCAGTAGTTCAACAACTGAAATGAACATAGGTATTTCCATTTCAGACTTTTAAAATAAGTTCTCCCTTCTCAGGGAACTGTGGTGGCCATAAAGCCATACAGCATTTGAAATGCATGTGGTCATTTAGTAGTACATTTTTCCACACACATACAAGTGTTCAGCACAAATTCCTGCCATGTTAGCTAAACTGGGGGGTCATGTGTGGATCAGTGTTGCTAGATCTGTCTGACTGAACTAAGAACCATTCTCTGGCTTATCAGAGATGGAGCTAGCACTTATTGCCACAAAAGCTATTTAGCTTCCAGAACCACTGAGGAGTTCCCAGGAAATTCAAAACTACTGTCCAGGGTAATGGTCTGAAAGCAGATGTCTTAAGTAGGGGAAGCAAACACAGACTAAGCAAGTTGCAAAAAGCACTTCCTTCTACAGCATTACTTCAGATTTGCCTGGGCTCTGCTTTTGCCAGCTGTACTTTAGCAACTCCACGAAGAATGTGGAGACATGCTGCTGTTTACGTTGTGTGTGTAGAAGATGGGATTTAGTCATGTACTATTAGCACTTTTTCTTCTGTTATTTTGCCACTTTTTTTTTTCCTCCCAAACACCTATACTATACCTACTATAAATGTTTAATAACATGGAAAAAGAGAGCTGAAGCAGAAAGCAGGAAGCATCTGAAGTCCCAACTCTCTATACGCTACAGTAATAAAAGAATGACCTTCTCCTCCGATGATTGCTGTGCACAATGGGCAACTGGTCCATAGCTGTGCTTAGTGAGATGGGAGGAAATCTTACACCAGACTCCTTGTTGGTGGATGACAGTACAGAAATGGCCCTCAGGTGAAGTTTGACCACACTCAAATTGAACCGAGGCCGAGTCACAGACCCTCGGTTTTGGTCAATCCTAGCACAAAAGTGGAGCTGAAAAGAAAACACAAAACTCAGCCTGAGTTTATAGTCAGCCCAGGCAACAAACAGGAAACAGCTGTACTAAAGGAACAGCTTTATTCATCAAAAATGCTCTGACCAGGACAGTAACCATGGGGTCAGTCACTGAAGAAAGCAGCAGAGACTGAGATTCACATCAGAAGCAAAAACATCCTATTTGAGATTAATAAAGAGTCAGCTGGGGCTGCTAATCATAATGGGGGAAATTTAAGTCTGTAAGTATTTGAGGCTCAGTATAACCACAATACACATGACATGTTTGATTCACAGTAGAGATTTCAGAATGGTCCTTTGCACTAGTTAAGGTTTTGTTTCTGCTCAGACAATTGTATTCATTTTTATCTGAATGAGGCATATACATCTGTGACTTCTCCTCAAAAGTTACAAAAAAGATCCGCGGTTTTCAAACCTAGAATGGCCTCGCATAAAAAAAACAATTAAACACAACATTCCTTAGGGGGTTACTGAGAAGGAGATTATATAATGTATACATTTTGATAATTCAATTTCAAGTAAGATGAAGAATGGAGATGTAGCCATAGTCAAGAGAAATAATTTGGCTTAATTCACCATACTATGTGAATCAGCATTAAGTCTTTGAGTTTGATTTTGTCTTTCACTGAAACCTCTATGTTACTTCACTTCACAAATATTCTGTTAGGTCAAACAAGTATTTTGAAATATTGCAACATTTTAATCTTATTAATTCTGCTCAGTCTCTCTGACAACCTGAATAGTCATTTTATCTTAAATACAAATACTTCAGAAAGCTTGCAGGGAAGAATTTAGAGTGCATCACAGAGCCAAATAACAGCAAGAGTTTGTGTTTAAAATATCCTTGAAATTATTTAGGTTTGTATAAATATTGATAAATACCTATTTTCACACAAATATATTGCAACTCAAAGAAAAAAAAGCAAACTACATGGAAATGACTAAGATAATTGCAGTTGCTTGAGGTACAGGCAACAAAATCAGCATCCATTTTACACATGCACACATGCACATACATACTTTTGTTCCCCTTTAGGTATTCAAAAGTCTGTCTTCTGCGATGTGTATCTTACTATTCAGAAACTGATGATGCATGTAAATTTTGCAAGAGCATAGAGTTGTAAATAGATCAGAGACAAAAACACCAATAAAGGAAAAAAGAAGAATGAGTAGTTGTCATATGGCTCCCAGAAACCACAAACAAACAAAAGCAAAACAAACTCACTGATAAAACAAAAGTGAACCCAGAGCATGTGCATTTTTTTCCTGCAGTGTCCTGGGAACAGATTTTACAAATGTGCACAAGTAACTTGAATGTATATGTCATATGGATAGAAGTGATAGCAAATAATCTTTGGTTACTTTTCCAGTTGAACTGTTTCTTACTTTGTGCTTGCACAGCATCTGTACAACAAACTTGTAATTAATTTTCCCTGTTGGGAAAAAAATGGCAAGAGACTCTTATGTCAGAAACAGAGGAAAGGCATATGTGGAGTGACCGACAAATACAGGTTTTAATTAGTATCTTGGAAAATCAATTTAGAAAACTCAGTATTCATGAATTGTTTTGTGCAAAGTCTTAATTTGTTTTTGAAATATTGTGCTGAACTTAGATTCAGAAAAGGGCACAGCAGGGGGAGGAAAGAAAAAGGCAAATTAAAGCAAAACTACTGGAAGAGAGGACATATTCTGGGGCAAGGTTTTGCTCCTTCTGCACTCTTACCAAAGCCATTCAGAAATGCAAAGTCAACTTCTCCACTCATGTGTTTCCAAAGAGGAGGTAAGGTAAGTTCCAAGTTTGAAGAGAAGTGAACTTTAAACAGATGTGAAATCAAAATTAGTATATAATGATAGTAAAAACAAAAGGCCACCTAAGTTTCACAGCGACTAGTGCTTGTCTGCATATAGGTTTCAAATGTAAACTCTCCAGGAAGAACATTGTCCCAGTATTTCAGTCTTGTATAATCAGTAATAACAACAGTAATAATATCCTGTTCAAATACAATAACAACAATAGCTAATTAGTGTTACATATCAGCCATAATTATCATTACTTCCTTTTCATTGGGCTTTTGCAAATATTTGGTATGCATGTGATAGATAAATCCTGACTGGATGGATAAATCCTGAAAATGTAGTTGCTCAACCCATTCAACTTCTCTAAGTTTGGGTTCTTATCAAAATATTTCCAAATTACTTGAACGGACACTCCAACTAGTTTTGTATGAGCCAGCCAAAACCTACATGACACAGCGACACTAGCGCAACATGCTACTGTATGGATTCAGTGGTTGGAGCAGGTGCTACTATCCTTTCACCAGTGCATTTTCTTTGCATATAACTAAGCTTCAAAAGCATACATTTTGCAACACCTGAGCTTTGCTCAGTCAATTTTAGGGAGCCTGTTCTACTCATGCTCCCATTGAAGAGTTCCAAAACTGCAGTGGGAGTAATACTGAATTCTTCTTGTATAAAATTTAGCATAATTTTTAAAAAGCAAGAAAACAAAAATACCCCAGTGGCTTGTAACCACAATCAAATGAATTTGCACAGCAGATGAAGATCAAACAAACAACAGAAACACAGGGTGTGAAGTCCTTGTTGTCTCAGCCTTACCAACAGTCACATGTTTTTCTCTGTCAAGTTCACTGTTGTTTTTGTGGACTGCAGTTCAGAGAATTTCGGTCACATAGTGATGAGTATCACAGTTCACACATCAAGTCCTGCCAAAAGTCCAGGAAGGAGGAGAAGGAGACGGGGAGAGAGGTCTGCAAGGGAAAATTTTGCTTTGAAACAATCATGGAAAAACACCGAGATCCTCAGCAGCTCAGTTAACCCATTCACTGTAAAGGCAGCAATATTTTTTAAAAAGGGCTACAAGAAACAAAAACAGTAAGAGTGGTGTTGTGGTCTGGAGTAAGTGGTAGTACATGGGGTATATGTTCTGCAGACCATTCTGAAGCAGACATCTTTTGCAGGTGAACAGGCCAGATTGTTTCTTAATGTCCCAGCTAACTTTCCAGTTCTTTGTTCTGACAATATTCATGGGGCAAAAATCACAGTTATGATCTGCAAAAGTGGTTAGGAAGAGTTCTGTAAGGTCATACACCTATTTTTTTTATGTGATTAAGTGTGAGCAGGAAATGTTCCTGCTCATGCTTCGTGTCCGACTTATTCTTTTATCTACAAGGACTTTGCTTTTGAGTGCTGCCCAATATTTATGCTGATCAGAGACCAGACTGGGCCTGGACCCAAGAGAGCTACATACTTGTGTATTTGGAGAGAAAGCATCTTCAGGCCCTTTGGGGAGTAAAACAGCAAACTAAGCTCTGTGTGAATGTAGCCATTTTTATTTAGAAAACAGAACAACATGAAAACAACATGGCACACATTTAAATGATTCAAAAACAACTAGAGGTTGCTGTCAAAATAGAAATGTAACAGAAATTCTAACTGAACAGGCATGTTTCCCGGACAAGCCTTAGGCTGTATCTAACTGTGTGGCCAGGGTGCTTCACCATGACTTGTGCAGTCCTGTTCTTTCACCAGATGAGGAACCTGGCCTGAGTGTAACACGGAGTCCCCAGCCTCCACACCAGGTTTCTATAAACTTGTGTGCCAGGAAGTGTGGCACTTGGAAAGGAACTGTGCAACTGGAAAGCCTGTTCCACTCTCCAGTGCATCTCCAGTCAGTCCCACAGCCCAGCAGGACAGCCAGTATACCTGATATGTGGGGGACTCTTGGAAAGGCTAGGATGCAAAATACTCCTGCCATCTCTTCTCTCCTTTCCTCTGTACTTACACAAGTCCAAAGAGAAACCAGCCATGTTTTAAAATAAATTATTTCTCGTTACAAAGTTTTAAGCCCATAAATTCATTATATATGTAGTTTAAGAGAGGGCCATGCCTAAATTCAGCCATGGGGTAGAAGTGTTCAGGCTTCTGGTATTCAATCTGAATGACGACATCATGTAAATACAAGTATATTAATGTTCAAGTCAAGGTTTTTCTCAGACTCCCATTGCACTGTAATGTAGAAGTACAGTCCGGAGCGAGAGAGGGTGGAAAAAAGCTTAGTTGTACCAAAACATGCTGATAAACCAGAGGCACAGATGGCTTTAATAAAAAAAAAGCAATTAAGGATTAAACAAGTGATAATAATCTATTGAGCACAACAATTCCGTATTTGCTACAGTGCCACTTCAGAAAATTATCTTCTCCTACAGGCTTAACTACAAGCATATGCACAGTAAAGAATAATAGGACAGATCTTAACTGTTCTTCTGCAAATATAAAGCCAGCTTTAGCTAACAGAATGTTAAGGGAAGGGTTGAAAGAAAAACTGAGGAAAGAAAGAGGCGAGGTGAACAAAAGAGAACCTAGGAGAACAGCTGACAGGTAAATCGCATGCTGCCATTGCGAAAACCAGCCTAGCAAGAGAACTGGAGTTTGGCCAGAGCAACATGTCACCAGTATGTCAAGGAATGGGCACTCTGAAGTGGTAGCCCTAAGGGTAAAGAAGTCAAATGAGCTTGCTGAGAGTTGCAAGGAGCGCTGCCTCTGTATGAGCAAGGAGGTTTCAGTCTTCTGGGAGCAATGAAACTTTTTGATCTCTCAGATCAAAACAGACCAGATTACTAAAGGATCACTGCAGTAGCTCACTAGAGCTATAGACTTAACTTATCCTGGGCAACAGTTAAAGCTCAGGTGTTTTCTCAATGCTTTTTTCTCAATATTCTTTCAAGTTCGTGCTGACGATTAAAAAGAAAGTGGACTTCAGAAAGGTGGACAGTATCTTTTTACAAATTATGAAATCCAGCTGTCTTATAGAAAGACAGCTTTGTTTTGCTGGCTAATTTTTAGCAGGAACTCCCATAATTTCTCTGTATTTTCTGACAACTCTATTGTCTCACAAAAAGCTCTTCTCACTCCTTTTTTCCAAGCATCTCTAACTACAATGAGGATTTTGGTGTCCAGGGGAAAAATCATAGTTCAACACAACCTGTCCTAGAGAAGTATAACATAATGAAGAAATATGACGTTCCTACCTGCAGGACTATTTTCTGCAGATGTTTTCTTGTCCTAAATTTAAAATTAAATATTTTGATAGCTTGAAAATGAATACAGTAATACTTTGTAATAGTTAAAATGTTGGCTTTCCTACTGGGCATTTGGCCAACCCTTAGGAAAGCTGTCAGGGGTTCCCAGTAAAGCACAGAGCATCTCCTGAGAATAGAAGTCTATCCATCATAAGCTTATATGAACTTTATGTTCCAGTTCTCAGAAAAGCATTTTGCTTTCCTTGCACATTGTCCACTCATTTACTACCTCAGAACAATATCTCATTGTTTTATTTATGTTGTTGCATTTACAAGATGATTGAATTACAATCTTGAATCTAAAAGCAACATTCTATTTTAACTAAAATTTGTACTAAAGTTCTCTTCTGAAGTAGAGACAAAAAGAGAGAAAAAGAAGAAAGAACAAAAGAAAAATATCATGTGTGGATGTCCAAACAGTAAATTAAAGCCATCACTTGCTTAACGTTAGCATCTGCTTCTCCAAGTCAACAGCCTCACTAACTTTATATCTTCACTTTGTCTTCTTCTGAAATGGATTCCAAATGATTAACTAATAAATAATATACTGTAAATATATTAGATTGATCAGGTTTGCTTTGAATCATTTTCTTTTGCCTTCAAAAGAAAAACAAATTCATTAGAATTACCTGATACTGCTTCCCGAGTGGGATATACTTGGGAAGGGACTCTGATCTGCAAGTCAACAAGGAAAACATTCCCTAGTGACAATTGCTCCCCCCCCCCAAATGTTTGGTCTGATAAACAGCTTTAATGTATTTGAACCAATTTCCTATGCCAAGTCTCCAGTAAAACTTATTTTCTTATAATGCTTCTACTAGCCATGGTAAAATAAACATGATTTTTCTTGTTACAATCTGGAAATAAGAATAAGGTGTGCAAGAGCTATTTTCAATATCACACAGATGCCCTGTGCAATTTTTGGCCAGGATCTTCGTCTCTCCAGTCCTGTCTGTTCTCGCATGAAATGACATTACAGTCCTTATCATTAGCTATCCATGTCTTCATATGACTTTTCAAAAACAAGATGCAGGTATCTGAAGGGCAGTTTAAACAGAATTTAGATATCTAAATTGAGGTCAATGCACAGAAAGCTTACCTTAACACTTAGATATCTAAGCATTGGTAAGCACCTATGTTTTGCTAGTAATCTTGTTTAGGTACATATCCAAACGCACTCATCTCGGGCCTCAAAACATTTGAAGTTCTCAATCCTCGCACCACCTCCAGAAAGCCATAGTCTAGCATACAGGCTCAGAGTTCAGCTGTCTCCAACACAAAGGAAAGCAAGCTGGGAACATTCACATGCAAAACCAAACTCCTGAATGCTGATTAAAAGTAGAGATCAGCAGGTACAGGAAATACTTATTACTGTGAAAACTCCCTCATTGTTGAGCCAAAAGAAAATAGGTAAACCTGTAATGTGCACTTGTCAGATTGTTTAACTCAATGTAGTGGGTTTTTTTTTCATTCTACTTAAACTAGCATAAATCAAGAGTAAAACTTAAGATAATATAAGGGCACATAAAAGTGTAAAACTGACATAAAAAATGAGAACTAAAGCAATAATGATGAATCAGACAAGATCCAAAGCGAAAATTAGTCTTTTGAATCTCTATTCTCTGTATTTTATTCATTCCACCTGAATGAACTCAGTAAAGTGGAGGTAAATAAAAATGAAATCTTGGGCTACATGCAGATAAATTAGAGAAGAATTAGGCCATAAAAGTATATTTGCTTTGTCCATAAACTCTGGAATAACAGTCATTAAATACTCAATGTTTACCCCAAATTACCAAATAATGCATATACACTACTCAGGATGTGGAAGTGTCATATAAAACTTACTATAAGTTTTAAAAGAAATCAAATATCATTATTTGTAAATTGCTAGTGAATGACAACCTTTCTAAAGGAAATTTATCTCCTCTAAGAGTAGATAGGAGTAAGGGAGAAGAGAGCTGTGTGATACACTTTTAGGTACTTGGTCACGTACACACAGTCAGGCTGAAGCATGCTCAGGGCTAATTTGATAAACAGCAGCTCCTCTTCTAGCACTTGCCACGTTGCATCTGCTAAATTTAGAGTGGGACAGAAGGATGATTCATCAGAGAGAAAAGATAAGAGGGTAAAGCTATAACTGCTCTCTCAAAATGCAAGCTGATATACGTATATTCCATCTCTAAACAGGTACAACTCCTCCCTTTCTCCTTCAGAAAATCAACTGCAGTTGGAAATTATTTTTTATGTTTACTTCCTTTCTCATACTTTCCTCTGTCTCTCTGTATTTCTTTTCTTGATACCTACTGATCTCCTCTCCCTCTAGGATGCTCCTGTTTCTTTTGCTGCTGCACAAGAAGTAAATTTCATTTTGCTGCGGAGGCAGATAGAGGGAAAAGGAGCCAGAAAGTGAAGATGGTATAAGGAAAATCTCACATTGCAAGGCTTTCTGTTCCTGAAAAAGCCACAGATATGAAAGAATATAGGAGCTGTGATTATTACTTCTAAGAGAGACTGTTTGCACAGCTGTAACCCATGCATTCGACCTTTCTGTCAGCTGCAATGGCAAGGGCAAGAGGCAGAGATTAGTTTTTCAGTTTGGAAATCTTGTTTCCTCAGGCATAGGCAAGTTGGGTTGTTTGTTAGGCCCTATAAGCTGTTGCCTTAGGCAGCTGGTTACTTTGCCTGTTCTTTGGGATAGCTCTGTAACTGACTGAACCTAGCACACATACCGTCCTTTCTTATATTCTCTATCAAGGCGTCAATTTTTAAACTATTCTAACAGCTTTTGTGGCAAAGAGAATCTGCTTTTCAGCCCTCCAATTTTATTGACACCCATATTCACAGATAACCTGCAAACAGGCAAACTTTTTTTAGCAACTCTCCACCACATCCACTCTAAACAGACACCAGCAAAGCCTGGGGATACTTACACAGGAGCTCCACTGAAGTGTATCCACTTTCCATTCCTTCATTTCTTGCGGACCACAGATCACAACAGGGCACAACTTCCAATTCTCTTATCTTATGTATATTTCTTTTCTAACTAGCCATAAATCAAACTTCTCCTTTCAGGTGACCCCTGAAGGTCTTAGCCAAAAGCTTTCTCAGCTGGTCATCTGGTCATCTTGGTATCAGCCCTCAACTTGGTCCGCCATCCATTTTGAAAACCAGACAACTCTACTCCATCCAACCTGTGCTCCAAAGACTCCAGTCAAGCTTCCCAAGCAGTCTGGACAACCTCCCAGGCCTTGCTAGCAAATAGCCAGAAACCCCTCACATACTTTTTACACCATTATCCACAACCAGCCTGTGTACCAGACCTTTCCAGTCCACTTATGTCAGACTCTTCTCACCACAAGCCGTGACTGTATGACCCTCTCATGACCTGAAACAAAAAAAGCTCTCATCCAGCCTACACAGACACCTGGAAGATTGTTTCAACCTTCTTCCCCTTAACAATACAATCTCCAGTCATTTTTAGGCCAAACCCAAAGCTTAACCATATCTCCAGATTTTCGGCTAGGCATTAAACTCCCAACCAAGCTTGACCAAAAAAACAGGAAGCATTCATTCACCCCCCCTTCCTTGCAGCTTTTCCGGTACAAGAGGGCTTGCTGGGAGCTGCTAAGGTGCATTTAAAGTTGGCAACAGCTCTTCTGGTTATTTCTTGCTTTTAAAGATAGGGTTTGCAAAGTATTAGGCCTAGGGCAGAGGCCAGCATGAGCTGCAAGGGCTAGATTTTGGCAGAGGAAAGAATGGGGGAGGCATAAGAACAGGACTTCTGAGTATTTCCTGCTCTGTAACAGTTGTTGATTGCATAGCTACAACATAGAGCTGCAAATAGGTTTGGCCTTAGTCTGAATATGGCTCTTAAATCATCAGGGAATGGGTGGTGAGATTAAAAAGATCCATGTAAGTGTAGCTGGCACCTCCACAGGTTTCCCAGCCATTTCCCTGCATTTCCCTATGAGGGGCTGGAAGGATCCCCTTTTTACAGTTAAGGTTGTGTTAAGGACATAGGCTCAAGTTGTCAGGGACCTAATGACTGATTTTGGGATTAATCTCAAGAGACAGTACCTTGTCTCCTATTCCAGCAGATCCAGACTTCTGTGTAGCCAGGCATGTCCTGCCTGTGTCAAGCTACTTTCAAATCCAGAAGTTAGCATACATAATTTGCCACTATGGATCTGAAGACAAACCTGAAAGACAATTTTTACCTCATGCCTAATATTAGCCTCATGACTCTTTCTGCCTCTAAAACTAAAGTTTGCAAGACCAAACCCCCACTGTGCTAGCTGTTCCACAGAGTAAAAAAAGCTGTCCCTGACTTGGACAGTGAACAGAAAATCTATATAAAGAATGCCAGAGGGGATATCATAATGCTAATATTCTTTTATGCTTTGATACCTAACATCTACTAAGAAGTCCACAAAATATGTTTTTGTCATAAGTTAGGTCAAAAAGAAATGTCAAGGGAAGAATAATAATCAAAATGAATGGTTACAAGCAAGAAGTTGTGAGAAGAAAGGACTTCTTCACCTCTATACCTATAACTGATCAAAGGAAAAGATCAAATAGGTTCAATCAACCACATGGTATCAAAACTATGCTAAAGTTCAGAACCAGTATGCCATGAAGAGTGACAAATAGGGTACACAGGCTTGCCATATATGCATTCATGAACATCAATAATCAGATAATTAAAGAAGGGCTCTGCCATGAGGGCTATTTCTCTAGCCCTGAACTCATGTTTGTACCAAGGTTTCTCAGCTGTGGGTGCAAGAGACCCTTGCTCTTGCAACTTAGCATACAAAGCTCAAGCAAAATTAAAGCACTAGGCACCTGTTACCATTTCTTAACACTAGAAATTTCATGAAAATTTCAATATTAAGATTTTTTTCTGTTAGGTTTTTGAAAATTATACTACAAATATTGCATGAAAGCAATACATATTTATTCGCTGCTTTCTCTAATCAATGTTTTCAGCAAACCTGATATCCTCAGAGTACTTTGTTTATTTGCAAATGTTTCTTTGAACTTTCTTGTTTCTTGGGTCATGTCTGGCAGTCAACAGAAAGTGGCCCATGCCAGAGGCAGACCTAAAATTAGCTCTATGTCCTGCAAATTTTCAATATGAGAATATAGTCCTCAATTAATTAATTTTAGAAACCAACTGGGAAGTGAGGAAATAGATTTTTAGCAGAGTTTGTAGCCACACTTTTAATCCTGGTCCACTCCTAGAATCATATCTCATACGGAAAAGCAGTAAAGAACAAACGTAAGAAATAATTTTTAAAGTAGTTACTAATTTTAGGCTCACTAGAAACATTTTTTAACTTATTTTCAGATTAGATACATGCATCCTGTAGCAGAAACCCTCTTGGTGAGACACAAAACATCCTCCAGAATCATCCCTTAGGAAGTAACATCCACATTTGAGAATACTGATTAAGGTCTTCTCCTTGGTCGCACATCAAGGTGTAATAAAATCAGTTCCTGCAATGGTTCAGCTACTAGACAGTGCTTTCTTCCTGTAATTTCATTTTATGTTATCTAAATGTAAGAAGTTTCATGAAGCTGAGATCATAATAAATCATATGCAAAATAATTTACAAGATGCCAGGAGAGGTTTAGAGGGAAGAAAGATTCCATATAAGACGGTTAACCTGAATTATCTCTGCTGACAAAAGAATACTCGTTTGCATTTACTCCTATAAAAGCAGGCTTGGTGAATATGTTCCAGCTAGTCAGGCAGCCAAAGTTTCATTGCAGTGAGAAGGGAAGATCACACACACATTCAAGGACAAATCTCATGAAACTCATGTTTGACAGGAAATTGTACAGGAAGCTAATTCAGAGAGATCAAAATGAGGGTGGTATGTTCCCAGGACCCAGGGCAAGTCAGAAATCTTGCAGCTGAATTTTGTACATATGGTAATTTGATCAAAGTGGATATAGCAGGGAAGGGGAAGAAATAGCTGATTGAAAATGTAGTTGTTACTAAAAAAAAAAAGAAAAATCAACATGGGAATGAGAATTTCAGTATCCCTCTAAATAAGAAATAAGCCAGATCACAAAACTCCCAAATCAAAACAAAAGCTGCTTTATGGGTAGCTGGGTCAGAAATATTACAATTTAGGATATATGCATCAGATGCTGGTTACTTAAATTGTAGCATTTAAAATTGCTCTGCATGTGTTGGCATTTATCTTCTAGACAGTGTAATAAATGTGTTCCTGCCCTTACAATATAAAACAAAAAATGTAATATGAGAAAAAAAAATCATCGATAGAAGTGCAGATTTGAAAGTTACTGGACATTTTCTTGGATTCAGCATTTAGGTGATTATAAAATGCTTGTATCCTTTATATGTGTATCAGAAACAAGGAATGTGATTCTCTTTGCTACCTCCTTCTATATTCCCAGAACAAAATAGACAAGAATTTCAAAAGTGTGTAGGAAATCCATGCGGGCTGCAGTCTGTGGATCCTACAACCATTGTACATTATACACTTTCAGCCAGCCAGCCAGCTGGGTATGAGTGGTAGCATGAACTTTGATCATAAGCTGAAAAAGTTTAATAGCATGAGATACAGCAGCAGCCAAGTAATCCAAGTAAGAGCAGAGAGCAAAGAATTAATTCTAGCTATAACACTGACTTTCTCTGGGAAAATTCACAACTTACAATTTCCCTCTGGATGACAAAAAGAATAAAATCCAGCAGGTAATTTTCTGGTTTGTATCACAAAACACATGATCTTATTTTGCTCTTCTAACCAGCTGAAAGTTACAGTGTCTAAATCATAATCTGTTTGAATGACTTCTCGTTTATTGTTCATGAATACAAGCAACTCAACTAGTACCAAAATGTGAACTGGCAGTAATCTGAATTTATACCCATTCATTCCTTCAAGAGGGACAAAATCTAATGCTGTGCCTATACTTCAGTATATTTGTGTTAAAAGAGTGGGTTTCTATGAGGAGAATCTCAGAAGCCAGACAGGAAATTAGAGGAGCAATGAACAGGAAAATATACGAGAAGTTAGATGCTTCCCACAGAGCTATAGGATTTCCCTGGGGCTTTACACAATGTAGGCCAAATTCTGCACTCAGTTACATTTGCAAAACCTGACTGATTTCTGGAGAGTTGTGGATGCGTAAGTGAGAGTGAAATTTGTCACCTTGTTTTCATGACAGCAAAGAAAAAAGGGGGGGAAGGAGGGGAGATCATTTTAAAAAACAATTTAAAAGGCAGATTCTTCTAAAATAGAATAAAACAACCAGAAGTAGCCATGTATAAAGAGTGAACTATAACTTATATAATCTTCAAAGACATTTTAAAAACTTTCTGAAAAAAAAGCATGAGAAATCTAGAAGAAAAAGCTATTGGAATCTGAATTTAAAGCAAACCAAATGAAGCCAGAAATCGGAAATAAAAGAAGGACAAAACATAAGTTGGTCAGCACAGCTTTAAAAAGAATCTATCAGGCCATTGACCTATAAAGAATAAAATCAAAGTTTAGTGTGTACCTCTAGGCTCACACATAAAGCGTGAAAGTCTACCCAGCACTGACCACACAAGGCAATCCCATCATTGAGAACGAGAGGCGTCACAGATTTTAGGGGGATGTACAAATGGGAAGATCCAAATGACAAGAAAAAAATGCGAGAAGAGGTAGGCTGGAGTCCCTTCCTTCTGTTCTTCTGGAAGACTCCCCCATCTGTGCATTCCAGCAAAATCTATGACACCCCTCACTCTCGATGATGAGATTGTCTTATGTGGTCAGCTACTTTGTCCACTTTGTCCTACTTTTTCTAATATTGAAGTGATTTAGATGAAAACATAAGAAAGTCAGTTCTGTGCATTTTTTTTCCTGTGGGCTTTTGCTGTAAATGAAATAAGAAGAAATAAACTGTTTTGGTTTGCCTGATCTAAAAATGAACATCATCCTTCTCTGCACTGTGAGCAGCAGGACGCAGTTCTCTCAAGACTTGCAGCGTCAGGAGATGAAATGTAAATGCCTATTTGTTACAATGCTCCTTAATTTGGAAGCAAGGCTTAAATGGTCTGCAAAAGTACAGAGAGCTTACAGGAAATTAAAGAGGGCTGAAGGAATGGAGGAGGAAAGTTCTGAAGATGGGGGATTTCAATACACTTAAGGTGTATCTGCATTTGTTTCGTTCTCTCTCTTATTCTGGGGTTTTATTTCCCAGTCATCAATATAGGTTCATTTACACATTCACTCTGAGTTGAACTGAACCCAGCAAGGGAAATCTGGGCATGGACCAGAGGCTAAACTGGACAAGAGTCTACACAGAGCATATAACAGGAGCATGAGATATACCAAGCGTGTCTCCCCCCTCACAGCCCTTCAACAATAATCCAGCAAGCTTCTATATCTTATGGCTCCCATACCACTACCTTGACATCGCAAAGCAAAAGCACAAACCTGACGGAGTGAAAGCAGTCTTCTCATTTTGGTTACTGCTTCTTCTCTTTTCTTTGACATGGGAAATTTGGGGCTTCCACCTAGTGGTATCCTGCTCATATGGTTTTGCTGCCAGAAGAGTACCATGGCAACAGTGCAAGGAAGTAACCTGACAACTAGCCATAGCAGCAAGCTGAAAAAACTGAAAGCAGCCTATTTAATAGGCCATGTTCTGAACCACTGCTGTGGTTCAGTTCCACACTCATTCATACTGTGCACAGTAGCACCAGATTTTTGGCCAAGAAGCCACAGTATAGCCCTCATCCTAACCTTTTGCTGGAAATTCCCAACTGTTTCTACAGGGTTTCTCTTTCAGTATCTTTGGTTATTAAGCCAGCAGAGAAACGATGGAAAAGGCCTTCCAGCCAGCCCAGATCACCACCAATCTTTATCCTTCCTGGAGGCCTCAAAAGTACCTTCCTCCTCAAGCGTAGTCAGGAACCTTCATATTTTTCTTTATTGCTTAAATATGTTTGTGGAGAAAGAAAGAATAACACACATTCTCCTCTCCCCTGTGCTTCCCTCCACGTCGTGTACCACCTACACACAAGGGCAGGAACAGGCTGGTCAAATGGCTCCCTTGACCTACATGTTTGCAAAGAAGCCAAACAACATTTCTACATGAGGAGCAATTGCAGTATGACTCACTGATGGCTAATCACAGTCCACAATTGCAGCAATAATTACCAAATGAATATCTCCAAAGCAAAATTGACCCTTCCAGTACCTGGCCTTCTGCGTAATCACACATACTGATCACCCTCCTCTCAGTGGCACCACTTTGAAGAGGGCACCACACTTGGCATACAATCCCACCCTACATTCTTGTAATGAGCAATAACAGGCACAATGTCCCTGCTTGCTTTTTCATCCAGAGTTGCTAATGACTTATCAGTGTTCTTATTTCAAGGAAGGTTTGAACCCAACTCTTAACTGACTGTTGCAGACACTGTTGCACAATAAGAGAGGGAATGGCTGTTGAGAAATGCTGCTGAAAAACTGCAGTTTAATTTGCACTAGCTTTATTATTCTTCATTAAATTCACAAGCAGTGGCATGGAAAAGGCATCTGAAACCAGGAAACTGGTATGAAAAGAAGCAGCGTCTTTCCACTCTATCACTTTGCTTATAATGTAAGAGTTTCCCGAACTGCAAAAACTGGCCCTGATTCTGGACACCACTGACAAAGACTAAATGCTCATGCCCTGCTACCGCTGAGTATCATGTTAGCCAATACTGTGCTATTGTTTTCTTAGGCTTCTTATCTCTCATTACCTACTTTGCCTCTTCTCTTATACTGGTATTATAAACTTAAAATCAGTTTTTCACACTTCGTAATTTGTGCACAGGTTGACACTGGTTTCTGGCTACAGATCACAGTAATACAGTACTGTGCAGTAAGACCAATTAAAAAGAAGCTGCAGCAGGTAAATTTTGAGTTTGGTTTTCAGAAAGACATAAGCAGGGTAGATACCTGCATCTCAGAATTTAGGCACCTCCAAGCTTCTGTAGAAGCCATTAGGCATCTTTTGTCATCTTTAATGGTCCAGAGAACGTTCTGCAAGAAAGAAAAAGTTCCTCAAGATATGGGTTCTCAAGGGTGCCACAAAAGATCAGTTATCTACTTTTGACTCAGGTCCACCTTGTGACAGCAGAAAATGATTTTATAAACAGGAAAATTACTATCTATGAGCTCTCCTTGAGAATGAAAACCAAAAGCATACATCATACACATTTCAGCATAATATATTGTTCTCTCTGAACCCTCCCCTTTAAGGAATATGCAAAAGATGAAGTGAAAGAAATGAGAAGAAAAGAATGTGAGACAGAAAGATCGTGAGAGAGGTTACTCTCTTAGCACTTTTGATCTGGCTGACACAAAGAGGTAATAAAAATTCATAAGAAGCCTGTTCTTGCTCAATTTCCGGGACAAAAACGTCCGGGTATCTATCCAAAGCTGACTCAGCCTTGACATCTTTTCATCCCAAGTGCTCTATTTCTTTCTAACTGAAGGTACTGTGAAGCATTCACAGAAATGCGAGCATTTCTCAGTGGGTTTTGGAGTACCCTGACCAGAGTGGAAATGGGGTGAAAAACAAAAGTTAGAACAAACCCAGGTACTACAATAAAGAAAAAAGCCACTGCAGTAAAAGAAAAGATATAGTCTCTCCAGATGTACAGAATTCTGTGTGTATCTATGCATTTAGTCTTTGAAACATTAAAAACTTACCATGTGCAATAAAACCATAGTTTATTATTTATATAGCTCTGCATCCACACATATGTCCATTGTTTGCCTTGCAGCCTCAGTATTAGAACTGTGAGATAATGCTATCAATACACACAGGTGATTTAAAGAAATGGGATTTTTGCTATACAAATAAAAATGAGGCATAGGATATGTCTCGTAAACCAACGAGAGCTACAAAGCAAAATAATCTAACATTGTCTGGAGAAGAGGGTGTGAGAGATGAAGATTTCAGTGGTGCACACATGGGGTTAAGTCATTAGCATGCTTCAGTTAACTAATTGTATTTTACACATGCCAAGCTTCTTTTTATTTTATAACCAAATCAAGAAGATAAATACATGTTTCAGATATACTGTTTACAGTTTAGGTGGTATGGAGCTAACCAGCATCTTAACAGCACCTGACATATGTAACTGTTATTGTAACACATAGAGCTTTTGTTATGGAAAAAAGGCCTATTCTGCTACCTACTGCACTAATACAGAATAAAAGAAATGGACTAAAAAAGGTTCTACTTTGCTAGAACTATTCTAGAAACTTTGGTGTATTTTAAATTGGTAAATCAATAGATACTCACAGATCTTGATTTCATGCTGTTGATCAGCTTAGTCATTTTTTGCTCAGACCATAAAGCATTGAAATCGAAGTTTTCAGTTATTTTTCCCCATGTTATGTCCTCCAAGCCATGTTTAGGAATCATGATAATAAGGCCCAATTTTTAGAGATGCTGAGCATGGATAATTTTCACCTCCAGTTGTGAAAATCTCAAATCTATAAAAGTTCATTCCATCTGTTATCAGGACACTTAATCAAGACCTAATATTAAATTTCAAATTCAATTCTAACTGACCATTTCTGAAAGCTTGACCTAACTCATTTCAGCTTCAATTAAAATCTATTTGATATCACTATAAATACAGAAATAGTGCTACTTTGTTACAGTATCTACAACAAAGAGACTGCAAACAGAATCTAACATATGGATTGCATCTAGAGACACACTGAGTTTTGTTTTGAATGTTACTTCATTTTTGTCTTTTTACTCATAAACATACATACTACTACTTATTATTTACACATTTACATCTGCTGTGCCTCAGACAACTGTGGACTTCCCCAGCATTGCATTTATTCAGTAATATCATACTTTCAAACATTAAGGAAACTGAGAAAATAATGAATTACAGTAACATTTTCAGATAGCGCATAAGTTGCCTTACAAAAACAGCGGAAGTCTAAAGACTACTGAAGGTACAAAATAATACGGTTTCATCCGAAGTTTGTTTACATCTGTGACTAGAATCCACCTAATTAGTTTCAGAAGGATTTGGATTAGGCTGTTTGTCTAACTGTCAGCTAACTTCTTATATACATGAAAAGCTATAATCACACAATCAGTATGAGTGGAGTTTGCACACATGCTCACTTTGGTATGCATAGACTGAAGACTCCAGAGTTTTAGCTGCTTAAAGTTACTGTGGGTGAGCTAGGATAACAGAGACTATGCTGGAGAGATATACCTAAAGTGCAGCTGTCTTTAAAGCACACTTAACTCCAGATAAACTGTGAACAAAACATGGAGCACAGAGAAAACCGACTCTTTTACTGCGAAACTTCTAGGACGAGCATGCACTGAGTTTTCTTCTCGCTTACACATAAGCTACATTGTTAACTACATTTAGGTTGCGGAATTTGAATAATATTGCACAAGTGAGAATGAATACAACCTTGAGGACAGATGACAATTTGAGTTCACAAAGCTGTTTTTTTTCAATTGCCATTTTTTACTTGTATATTTTTCTGACAGAGAAGCCACAGTGGGAACCAATACAGAAGTTCACAATGTCCCTTTTTAACTTTAATGTTACTGCTCTGCAGAGCATAGCTACACTTTGACTGCTTTGGTGTGTCTCCTTGTCAGAGAATATGCTAAGCATTTCTTACTGGAACTGCAAGTGCCAGAGGATGTCCTGGAACTGGAATGTTTCCGAATGGGAGCCCCCAGCAAACTGCAGACTGAATCCTGAAGAAAGTAACTGCAGATGTTTAAACATGAGCTGAGGGCATCTTACAGAAGCTATTACTAATGTTGATAGAAGGATAGAACTGATTATTTAATAAGTATTTTGGGCTGTTTTTTTCTAGCTCTATCAGCTTATACATTCAAAAGTTGACTGTTTACAAATATATGCTCTAGGCCCAATAAATTAAGATCTAGTGAATAAGTGAGAATGAGATATCGTTAACACTCCCAAGAACGGTTATGTGGGTCTTTCACAGACATTTACAGATTCAAAATAGAGGTTTCACAATGAGTACCAGCTGTTTCAAGTTCCAAGCACTGTCCCCAACAACTATACTTTTGAATATAAATGCTATTAGTTGTGAGGAAATACACCTCAAAGACAAATCTATATGCACACTAGTGGATATACAAGCACCTCATCTGTTTGAGTATTTAATATTTTTTCACCAAGTTTCTTTTTGGTGGTCCAAATATTAAAGACACAAAGGGATTTACCAATAAGTTAAGAACATTAAGATGATGGGAAGAATATCAAAGTCATACATTATTCAAATACTGCAAGAGGAATGGGAAAGCAGAAATTATAGGTTTTGTGTAGGGAGATGCAAATTATTGCTAATAAAACTTCTAACATGTATATACTAAGTCTGTTTCTCCAAAAAATGATGACAAAAGATAGGACTATCAATAGTGTCAGTTATCATTTCCAGTTTCTCTGTGTTCAGACTTCTCTGCCTTTAGAACTCTCTCGGCCTCTGATCAGGATGCAGCCGTACCATGACACCTATGCAAAAAGTATGCTTATAAGCTAAGGCCTGGCAAACATTCATCTATGCACATAATTTTATTACTAGATGCATATGCTTAACTTCATCTACACATCACAGGGACTTAAAAGGTCAGCTCCCTAACCATAGCAAAACTGAGGCACCCACTTCTAAAACTGACAGTATGTATAAGTAGATAACATCATGCATGTATCATTTTGCATCCTGCCTTCCAGCTCCTTAAAGGCTGTAAGTCTTCTGGAGCTAGGATCAGGACTTTTTATGAGTTGGTAGACACACCTAGCAAAATGCCTCTTCACACCAAGTTGGACACTGAACAAATAAATTCCTATACAAAGCAGGAATATGTTAACAAAGATGGCTGAAGGCAGAAAGGAGGGTATTCAAATCATCACATTTAGGTGCCTGTGTTAGGAGGCTGATCTGCACAGTCTTCCTCTACAGTAGACGAAAAGACAATTCAGATCTCTCTCTCTAGAGGCTATGGAAGATTCCAGACGGACGGCACTTCTGACTTAGGTGCACCAGTTAGGTGGGATGAATACTTGCACCTCTTCTATGCCTACACTTAAATGCTGTGAAAACTCCTTCCCCAGCCACACAAATCAGGATGTTAGCAATGCCATTATACAGAATGTAGCACAAGGAGAACAGATAACCTTTTAATACAGAGACAAACAAATAAGATTTAAGTGTAATACACCCAGCAGGAACATGCATTTTGAAATTGAACATAGGAGACTTTACTAGTGTTTTGTACAATGGCATTAGAACATCCCTGTATCTATGGGAAATATCTTACCTGGTACATCTTAACACTGCATTTGTCTCAAGTTGATGGCTTGTAGTTGGATGTTGACTAAATACTACCTTTTTTCTTAAGGGGAAGGGTCATGTGTGACTGTCCTGGTTTACAGCAGAAACTCCTTTGTGCAGTTTCCATTACTCATATTCAGGAAAGATTCAGTCAGGCAGAAACAGGTAAAGAAGAGTGAAAGGTTCCCATTCAACCCATTGTAAAAGACATGTAAGGGAACCTATTTGCTGGCCAAGTAAAATAAAGTCTACAAGGGAAATCATTTCTCTCTTTCTAAACACCACTGAGGAAGAAAAATGTCCTGGGTTAAATAAAACGTTGGCATAAGAGCAAATTTGTTCAGTGAAACCCTAAATAAGTTTAGGCCAAAAATTAGATGAGTATATTTTCAGTAGGAACTAGGAGGGGCAAAAAAACTAATTGGTTTCAAGGAGGACCATTGATAAATTCTTTTAAGACAATAAATGATATGGTTGTCAGCGACAGCAGAGTCCCCCCAGTGATCTAGGCATCTCCTTAGGTTTCCAACTGGTTTGTGAGACTGCTGTCCTAGGATAAGTAAAGGTTATGTTAATGTGAAAAAAATATAACTCGTATTGAAAAGGATAATAAATTCACCACAAAATTTATAATCAGAAATCAGTTTCTGCCTACACCCTAGAAGAGCAGAATTGAAGTTAATGCCCAACTAATCCACTAAAAGCTAATGTATTACTCATGCAAGAAGCACAGGAAGAAATTTTGTTTTTTTAATTATGTTTTGGCAATAAAGAAATAAAAAGCAAAGATTATAGCAAACCATTGTTTTAAGAACATTTAAAGGACACAATGAGAAAAAAAGAATAAGGCAAAATGATGTGTTCAGCTGCATATATCCAAGGAAAGGAGGCAGCATTTCTCCAGAGGAAGGCAAGATTAGTGGGTTTTATGTAGTGAATTTGGCACCTGGTAAGAAAATTGAAAACCATGGAAATGCAACAACTCAAATTACACATGCTAGGTAAGCCAGAGAACTCCTAAATCCCATCAATTTACAGGTAGAACAAGGCCTTTATTGCCTCTTATTAATCCGTAGGCTCTGTCTCCTAAACCTTCCCAGAACTATACTTGTAATGCATTTTAAATCCAGGAAACTAGCATTTTCACACATGGTGAATCCCCTATTTAGGTAAACATATTTGTTCTAAACAATGCCAGATCTTTCAAACTGACAACTTCTGTGGCTGGAATGGAAGCTTCATTAAATGATGTTAAAAGCTTGGTGTGCAGGCACTTTGCAAGCTCTCTTTATAAGAAAAAGGGTAATGAGTAATTCTGTCATCCTCTGCCCACGCAGCTCCAAATATGAAACTTCTGCTTTTGTCTTCTAAGCCACCACTGCTGCCTGCTTATCTATATATCAGGAAGTCTTATGAGAGTATGTCTGTATGTTCTAGAAGTACACTGAATTTATCTTCTGTACTGTGTTTTCTTTACCAAGATAACTTCTGTTAGGTACATACACTGTACAGTCTCAGGGAGGATTTGTGCATTTTTTTTTCCTTGGTCTAGTATTTTAGATTAAAGGAGAATAAAATCTTTCAATGGAAGTGTACCACTGCACTTTACTGAAAACACATCCAGCACTACTCTGATGGCACGGCGTTCAGAAATGAAGAAGAATTGATCACTACATACCTGCAAAGCTGGAACCACACAGTACCATGCAGATTAAATCTAATCATATGAAGCATACACATGAAGACAGGTTCTGCCTCATCTAAGATTTTTCTGTGTGGTTCAAGGTCCAAAAGAGTTCTTGCCAGCCTTAGGTCTCCATTAACTAGTCAGTATACATAACAGAGCTGGTTGAAGAGCTCAGTATGAGGAATGTTTTCTGATGAAGACTACAAAATGTAGGTTACTTAAATAATTTCTTGTTAGTCAAAGTGAACAAGTAATTTCTAGAAATATGATCACAGATTTGACAGTAGAATTATTAAATTGTAGATGGAATTTGTTTCCCTTAAGTATAGTTCAAATTAAACTGGCATAGTACAAGCACAAAGGGCTATATCAGCCCACACAGAGCTGTTTGGAAAATAAATGTAGACTGATGTGAAGACAAAGAATATTACCAATTGCACATTAATGCTTCCAAATATTTTTGAATGGAAAGATGACTTTGACTGCAATTAAGGCTACAGACAGGAAAATGTGTTAGCTCTTTTTTTAAGACCAAAGGCTGACACTCTGCTCAGCCAGACACTGGTGTTATCTTCTCATAAAATGGATTTATGAGTGTTGTGCTGAAGAAAATACATTAAAAAAGTATTACTGTGAATATGAAGCAACTCTATATAAACTGAGCCAATCTCACTGACTCTCAGCATCTGCTCACTTGTAAGACTCCCTGATTCACATGTTTTTATATGTTCAAGAAGCTCCTTTAGACAAAGCCAAGTCTGGTAGTGCCAAAATGCTGTAGGAAAGGGTGTCCCAGTGGCATTTCCATCAAAAATAGGACAACATAAGAGTTCCAGAAAACTTTTAAAAAAGTCTGATCTCCTGAGGCTTCCAGATCAGTTTTGTTCATCTCTGAATCAAGCATACATTTTGGAGAAGTATCAAAATTCCACTCATTACACAACAGAATCTTAAAGTTTAATGTAATATCTGAGTCCATACTTTTGGGTTATCTACAGACATCATGAAAGAGGACTGAAAGAGGAGTCTAAATCAAAATTCTAATAAAAATATCCTTCATGTCCCAGAGGTAAATACAATACAAATCAGGCATCACCTTTCCCAGGGAGAAGAAGCCACCCTATCCCTGGAAAAGTCATTAGAAAAAGAGGACGTGAAGGAAAATTCCATCAGTTGGTTGGCCAGAGTTTGTCTCCCTTCTAATGCAGCTTAAGACACTTGGGTAGTCTTCCTTTAAAAAGTTTGCAAAGAGACTCGCAGACTTTATAGTTTAGAAACAAATCTGAGCAGTAGTATGCATGCATGTATATATGTTTAAGCAAACTATGTGTGTGTGTGTATTGTCTATGTTTAGTAAGCAAGCTCTCTACACGAGAAATCATAGGAGCAAGAGAGAATAAAGCATGCCAGTGGAAACAGCAGAGAGGCAAACACCCAAATGTTCTCCAAGGACGCACAGTGTCTGCAGTTTTCTGGAAGCCTGTTCTCACATTGAAAGATTTTCACTTGGGTGCATGTAGTATCATCTTTACAATTTCAAGGCACAGAAGTGTAAAGCACAGTTTTTCAAACAACATTGGGTCTGGTAAGCATTTCCTTTTTACCATTTTCTTTGTAGATTTTCCTTAAGATCACCTTAGATTTTTTTCCAAGTTTTAAGTTGAAATAAAAGTGAAGCTCAAGCTAAATTGGCTTCCTATGTTTTCAGACTGAGAATGCTACATTTCAACTTGATCCATGCTGGATATTTCAGTATTGGTACACCCCAAATGTGCACAACTGCTACTAAATCTTTTTGCTGAACCGGAATCAGGCTGGTAACAGAAAGTTATGCAGAACAGGGTATTCAAACGCAAACTCATCCATTTTTGTAAGAACAGTACCAGAACAAAATCTTCTCTCTGCTGTCCTTATGAAAATCTACAGTAACTCTACCAGCGTAAATGCTGAAAGAATTCTGAACATATCTGCAAACTGAGGTGACCTATCTAATTGAAATCAGTGGTGGTCACCAGGTTAACTGAAAGAATGTATCCTTGTATGAATGTGATGCTCTAGGCAGAGTTTGCATTTCTGGAATGCTGCACAGCATCAATTATAATTTCATGCTATATATTCCCATGAAGGACAGTGCTGCACGCAGTTCCATTTTTACCACAACACTGTGGAGCTGGAACCTGCCACTGGTCCCTGGAGAGGTCACTGAACTCCAGCACAGAGCCTCTGTCTGGTTGGACTGCAGTGCCTCCCACTTTCAACTCTGTCCTGGATTTGCTACACGCTTGAAAGTGCCTGTTGCAAGGCTTCCCTCTTCCATTTTTCTCCCTGTTTTCTCTTTCTTGAAACCCTGTCAGTTCTGATGGCTTTCCTCAGCACTATAGATGTGCAATTTATGTCCTTCCACATCTGTATTAAGCTCACATGAAACACTCTTTATAATGTGAATAGACTTCTATGGTTTCTAAAATATCTGTGTGAATCACCATCTCAGGGAATTCACATATCTGTAGGAACCTTTTTGAACACTCTCTGTTACCTCTAAGTCTAAACACTTAGCTCCGCCCTGTAAAACTGTCTCACTAGCAGCAAGTGGAAAAAACATTTTCAGACCAGGTGCACTACAGGAAAATGTTCTTTTTGGATATACATCCTTTCCATTTATTCACAACGTTTAATTTACTGAATGCACAAATAACTCATAACTCAATACAAGTTGCTTAAATCTGCATTTTCCTTTCCACCCCACCAATTTATTGATGGGATTCCTGCTTTTGCATGAGGCTTTCAAGTTCTGGACAAAGTGAACAGTCCAAAAGAGGGGACAAGATAACTTCTTGATATCAATTTAATAGCAGCAATTTATAGTTACTCACTGCTTTTTCATCTTTCCAAATAACAACCTAGACATGCTCTTGGATACAGGTTGGTGGCAGCTAAAAAAAATTGGATATTCACATTCCTTTGCCATGTTATTTGTGGACTTCCCTCAGCTTGTCCAGGTGATTTAGACCTCCCTTTGATCTTAGTCACAAATATTTCTATGTCCAAGTAACCATCTCTGGAAAAAACCTTGAAAGAAAGTATTGTCACTCAAATTGAACTCCATTTGTTATTTATTTTCCATATGACATACAATCATGCAACAACCTATAAAAATAAGTATTAATTTCAATTTTGTGACCTGAGGTGATCATTACTAATTTTTCATACAAGTCACACAGTACCACCCTATCTCTACCTCTAAGGCAATGACACTACATACTGTACTCACCTGAGACATGAATCTAGACCACTGAAAACCTTCTATCTATGGGCTCAAACAGACTTTACATGGTACCATTTTTATGGCATATGGGAAAATGAAGGTAATTTTCCTTTTTCTTTTTAAATCCAGTCAGGGAAACCTTATGCACATGGGACATCTGCAGTGATATAATCATTATACACATATCAGTAATACTCTAAAGTAATACTTCAAAACACGTTGTAGAAAAGTAATCCCCTTCTCAGATGCAAGATACTAGCAGCAGTCAGGCCATAGAGAAGTTAGACCAAATAGTTTGGGTCAGTCTTAAAACAGGCATCAAAATCAACAATAGCAAAGAAACATTTGCCCAGAATATACACCAATGACCTGGATGAAGGGACAGAGTGCACACTCAGCAAGTTTGTTGACGATACAAAACTGGGAGGAGTGGCGGATACACCAGAGGGCTGTGCTGCCATTCAGAGAGACCTGGACAGGCTGGAGAGGTGGGCGGAGAGGAACCTCATGAAGTTGAAGAAAGGCAAGTGCAGGGTCCTGCACCTGGGGAGGAATAACCCCATGCACCAGTACAGGTTGGGGGTTGACCTGCTGGAAAGCAGCTCTGCAGAGAAGGACCTGGGAGTGCTGGTGGACACCAAGTGAAGCATGAGGCAGCAATGTGCCCTTGTGGCCAAGAAGGCCAATGGTATCCTGGGGTGCATCAGGAAGAGTGTTGCCAGCAGGTCGAGGGAGGTGATTCTCCCCCTCTACTCAGCCCTGGTGAGGCCACATCTGGAGTACTGCGTCCAGGTCTGGGCTCCCCAGTACAAGAGGGATGTGGCACTACTGGAGCAAGTCCAGCGAAGGGCTACAAAGATGATTAGGGGACTGGAGCATCTCTCTTAGGAGGAAAGGCTGAGAGAGCTGGGCCTGTGTAGCCTGGAGAAGAGAAGGCTGAGAGGCGATCTTATCAACGTGTACAAGTATCTGAAGGGAGGGTGTCGAGAGGATGGGACCAGACTCTTTTCAGTGGTGCCCAGCGACAGGACGCGAGGCAACGGGCACAAACTGAAACACAGATGCTTCCATCTGAACATGAGGAAAAACTTTTTCACTGTGAGGGTGACAGAGCACTGGAAGAGGTTGCCCAGAGAGGTTGTGGAGTCTCCTTCTCTGGAGATATTCAAAACGCGCCTGGATGCAATCCTGTGCAATGTGCTCTAGGTCACCCTGCTTGAGCAGGGGGGTTGGACTAGATGATCTCCAGAGGTCCCTTCCAACCTCAGTGATTCTGTGATTCTGTGATTCTGTGATACAGTATACAACAAGTTGCACATAATACATTTCCCAAAGCCAATGGACTAAAACTCAGAAGTGGGTTGAAAACATCCTACAAGTCAAACTCAGCTCTAAGCACACTGTGCAGAACTGAACTTCATATATTTAGTACAAAGTGTAGGCTTTGGCTGGGAGCATACATTGCACACTGTCAGTAATGTTATTAAGATGTAAATAACAAGAGGCAAATTCAATTCTTCCCAGGAGACAAAGAAAGGCTTGGCTATCCATGAACTATAGAGCTGTTTTATTCAACATTTGCATGATGCTTGCCCATGGAACGCCATCTCACCATTTATTTATGTAAAACAACTGTAATACAGCCCATCAAAAATTCCACAACAGCAGCATGAGCCAGTGTAAAGGCATATCAGCTGGGAATGGGAGTATTATCTCCTAGCTATAGGTTTCTTCACATCCCTTTTCTTAGCTTGTTTCATTTCCACATATAAAGCCACAGTCCAGAACAGATCAATTCATCTTATACTTTGACTGACTCATCTCTACAAAGGCAGGTGGGAGCTGGATCACTTAGAAGTAGTTTGAAGATCATCACTTGTACACTTACCAGAGTTTAGGAAAACTCTGAACAGACCAAAAGTCGAAGTTTCTACTATAGTCTGAAATCATTCTAATCAGAATCAGCTGTTCAGAAGCAGAGATCTAGGACTGACTGATCATCTTAGTAAAAGAAAATTACATTTTAATACCTACCAGCAATGGAATAGCGAGAACACAGAACAGCACTACCTAAGACAGAATAGCTGTGTAACTGCCTGAAGTTTGGGTTTTATCCTTGTTTGCCAAATTTAATTGGTCTGTGGTTACATTTCTGGCCCAGCTGAATGTTAGTGGTGATTCAATAACAACCCATTTTTGAGAGAACAAAAATAAAAGGAAACAGCTGAAAATGGTATGAGGAGAACTGTAGGATTTTGATACACCTCTGATTAGCAGAGACTCTGGAAAATTTTATATGAAAAACAGTTGCAATCTCCCTTGTGTGTTGCCTGTTTTAGTCTTTTCTCACTAGCCAAGTACATTTAGTACCTGTACGTAGGATGCTTGCTAGTTACCCTTCTGTGACAGACAAGAACAAAAGTATAAAATTTAGAAGAGGCAAGCTGCTGATATACGGGCACTATACATAACAGACCAGTGACCATTAATTAATATAAACCAGAAGTGCTTTACTGGAGCTGTTTGAACTTACATATGGATAATGTCATAGCAGTTTCCCCAGTGATGATACAGGTTTTTAATAGTAGGGTAGGATAGGGAGAATTTTGGACAACATAATTAAGCTACAGACCAGTACTGCTACTTGTCCATAACAGCAGAGATTGAAAGATTCAGTCTTCATGCTGAGATAAAATGTGAGATCATCAGCCATAAAAGGTCAATTTGCCTCCGATGATATGTGCATGTCAGCAATTTAACCTTTTGGAATTTTTCACTATATATCATACAATATACATTTGCAATTAAATTATTCATCTGCTTCCTCCCTATAAACAAAGGCAATATATTCTAAGCTGGTTTTTTAAACTCTCTTCAAAACCATCACCAATAGCCATTAAAATTAAAATTTTGCATGGAAATCATTTTGTGATATTATTGTCAAAAGTTGTGATTATATATGGTTCCACAGTTTTCCTTTGAACCATCTATAAATACCCTTTCTGTCCATAAACAGCAAGGAGAAGTTTTCAAAATTGAAACAGTTAGGACTGAATGGCACTTGAAGTCACCACCTGAGGAAATATGCAGAATCTATTGGAGTCTGCTAATATGTGCAGATATTATACCACCCCTTAGCAGGGTACCTTCTAGATTCTCCTATACCAGGTAGCAAAAGAAAATGTGTATTAGCTGTGAGGCTGGCATCTTTTACCTTGTACAATAACCCAGGCACAGGGATAAACAATGTTCACCTCCACAGAGGGCTGCATTTTTATGATGCCATATAAACATTCAAATATAAACTTGTTCTATGTATTGCAAGCCATTACTTATTATCTAGCAGTTTTACTTATTCTAGACATACTTATTTAGGCACTATATTATTGGATATGCTTTACAATATGTTCCTTTGTCGAAAGGAATTTGGACTGGATTTAAAATAAAGAACATATTATCCTTCTTGCATATCTGGAAATACAAACCATTTTTCTTGGCAAGAGAGATCTTCTGTTTTTCTCCCTCTTTCTGAGGGTGTCTAGTAACTTTTTTCTTATATCTGTATTCAGTCCAATATTTTATCCTCCGCACTTTCAGAAATGCAGTAATTTACTTCCATGGTAAGAGAAAAAATCTTGTCATTGTACCAGTTCCGTATCTGCAGCATATTCTATGGTAGACAGAGGAAGGGGAAAAAAGTTTAAAGTCAGGTAATCTAAAACACACCAAAAAGCTCCATAAAAATTGCTGATATTTATCAGTCTTAATGTCAGCAGGTCTCTGAAGTCATCAGTTTGATGGGCCTGACTTTACAAAGTAGTGTTTCCGACACAGAGCTCATTATGTCTGTAGAGTTAGTGTCAGCTCCCACAAACCTCAAATGCTGTAGGTGATCTTCAACAGAAAGCAAGCATAGGTGTTTCCTAAATTAAAAGTGAAGTAACTGGTAGTAAAGAAAAATGGAGACAAACTAACCATCACTGAAGAAGTACACAAAGAAGTGCTCTTCTTAACATGCCCCATCCCTGTTCCATAATATGGCAGTAATCAGCAACGAGAAAGCCTCATGCTATCTATTCAATGTCAGCGAAATAGCCACTGTGACTCTCTAGAAACTATTACTGGTGGGCTTGCTGTTTCTTTGCTGATGCAGTCAGTAATCTTAGTACTTCTTCACCAGAGAAGTCTTTCTGCATATAGTCTTCACTGTAAAGTCACAGGAGCATGGACCCTTATGTGGTCTCCTGTTTTTCACTGTGGAACACTGCAACTTCTTATCAGTTCTCAGACTGGGTAGAGAAGCTGAAGAGAATCATCTGTTCTTCAACAAGTTTGAACAAGACAAATGTTTGAATTTATTTTAAAGCTTCTAAGAGGATAATGATGTAAAATGGGAATTTGACTTCCTCACAGAAGATTGCTCTCTAAAATGCAATTTAGAATAGTGTGAGATTTCAGTCACTTGGGGTGAAATCCTGGCTCCACTGAGAGAAAGAGAATTTTCCGAGTGACTTCAAAGTGGTCAGGATTTCATTCCTTTTATGCCTCAGATATTTTATTCAGAAGAGGAGTAAGCTGTTGAAGTTTAAAAAATATGCTTGATTTAGTTAATTTTCAGATGCACCAAGATGCTGGAAGTATACCAGTTCCTAACTTGTAAATGGGGGAAAAAAACCCAACAACTTTGAAATGTCACTTTAAAGAGAATAAACAGACTTTTTATTAAAAGGTCTTATTCGGCAACATCAAACTGTAGCATGCCTTCCCATTCCTCATTCTCCTCTTATAACTATTATTTATTGCCATTACTGGGATGTGTTCTATAATTGGATTCTGGCACAGATCGATGGAAAGAGACAAATCTTTCCAATCTGATTCAAAGTAGGTTTTATTGTGTAAAACACACATGCAAAAAGTAGAAGATTATCTCTTTCCTCTCCAGTAGTTATTTGAACCATTTAGACATTTTAGTCTAGGCAGACTTTATACCTGCAATTTTTGAAGTTGTTTTTATAAACTATCAGTGTGATTTGGGAGCTGGGGTGAATTTTTTCCTATTTGTTGGATTGTTTTTTACTAATGGACTTTGGCCAAGCAAATGGCATGTTTCTATTTGAGAAATACATTTTGAACTGAACTTGCTTCTCTAAGAGTAACATATTCTGCAGTCAGAAATAAAATAAATGTAGTACTTTACAGTCAAAGTTAACAGCTGAAAATCAATTCAAGGTTAATTAGGCATTAATCAGTGATTCTGCTTCAGTGTCTATTCACAAAATATATTAAAACAACTAAGAAAAAGATAAGTAAAAGCAGAATAGTATAGCATAATAATGAATATAAATAACAATAAACAAGAAATAGCATAAGAAAAAAGCTAAACCTGCTATCTGGGCTTGGAATATTGGCTTCCATAGTAGAAGAACCTTTTCAATCAATTGATCCCAATGTAAATGGTCAAACTGAGATCTGTCAGTGCATTCACATGCTCTTCAGCAAAGTACACACTGCTTGGACTTCAAGCTAATCAGAGTGTTAGTTGGACAAGGGAATAAGAAAGCAAAATAAGAGAAAGAGTCAAACTGTGCAGAACAGGAAGCTGGAAAAGGTTTATTAAAGCATCAGTTTCTGTTTTGTTTTCTTTCCTTTCTTTATAACTTAAGTTATAGCAGCTGCCAGCACAAGCTAGTTAATAATATCAACCACTTAATGAATCAGCACTACTCTGTAGTCACTTAGTCACTTAAAACTTTTGAGAGCTTATACTACTCTTTGAGTTGTATCTTAGGCCACCAGCTGACATTTATTTTGCAATAAACTGTGCCTTTGAAGACTACTCTGACCCCAGGTCTTTGTCACTACCTTTTCTCTACAGGAAGGGCCTACCTGAGCATCCCTTTATTTGTTTCAGGGCAACTCAACTGCCCTAGCTTAATACATCAGTGCAGGTGGGGGTTAGTATCAGGTGGACTTGGACTGAGGTGAATTATAAGCACATATAATATTCCTTCTGCTAACAGAGCTATGGAGCAGGGAAAAGTGATAGGCCTGGCCTGGCCTGGCCTAGCCTAGCCTAGCCTAGCCTAGCCTATCTCTTGATTGCTGACAAGCAGTGGATGGGTAACACCATCTTAAATTTGGACAACTAAATTCAGAAGATGTCTGTGGCCTGTTTTGAACTAGGAGAGAAGAGCTATTTTACTTCAAAGCAATCAGAGAACAGATTCTGTAGGCCAGTCCCTCCTACTGAAAACCCAAAAGAATACCGCAAACTTGCAGAAATGTTCCAGTTTCTGTGTACTGATATTTTTTCTAGTGCCAGCCATTTTGAGTCTTATTTTAAAAGCTTCATACCAGCTTGTTTTCATTAAGTAGTTGAAAACATTTTTGTGTCAACCATTTTAAAAGCAAAAAACCCTAAAATCTTTTCTTTCTTGAAAAAGCCACAGCACTTCCACTGAACATTTCATACACATCTGTAGTTACAAACAAAAGAGTGTGTTTACAAAAATATATTGGTAGTTTTAATTCCTGTGCATGTTTGTGAGTGTGCAGAAGAGGGAAAGAGATATCAGATATAACAGAAAATGTAAATGTTCAACAAAAGACCTCTATTTAAACTGACAATTCAGTCTTTTCAAGGCTTTCTAGGATAAACACAGCACATGAGTATTTCTCTGAGTATAGTTAAACTAGTACTCAGTATGCCATGCTGACAGAGCTCATAATCAAAACCCAAATTATCCACTGAAAAGTGGGTATACTGAAAGCTTATCCACATAGGATTAGCAACAAACCTCCGTCATCACTTGGAGGAACCATACCTAGGAGTGAAATGAGTATTTAAGTTTTATGTCCATTCAGTATTTTGACAACCTGCTGAATTTGCCATGATGGTTACATTCATTACAGCTGTTATGTATTTAAGTTAGTCTGAGCCATCAAAAAGGCTATGTTTACATCTATCACGTATAGCAATTTAGCTTTGTGATTTTTTTTGACTCTGACTGAAGATGGCCGTATGTACTATGTTCCACCTTGAAATAAGTTTTAGGATTCTACCACCCTTAATATTTAGAATTTACTGTGAAGATCTTTATGAAGTTTCTACTTCTCTCATCCTTTCCCTTCCATTTACTACCTCTATACTACTACTGCCCTCTACCCCTACTACTGCCATTTTGTGTACAGCTCCTTCACATGTCAGTGCATTTAAAGTAATTGACAATTAGCTTGTGGTTTAACCATTTGGCAGATACTACATCTGTTTCTTCCAGAAAAATGTCAGAGTAGTATAGATCTGCTCTTCATCATCCTCAGGAGTTCTTTCATGAGAAATGACTAACTCAGTGTCTTCTCTTATTCATCGTCTGCATGTAGCTAAGCACATGAGTTTGGAAACTAATGTTTCAAGCAGTGCAGTAGAAAAGGAAAGATCAAGATTATTTAGCATAGGTACACTGGAGCCAAATGGATACCACTTCAGTAAGAAAGTGCTTGGAAAAACTAGCTGAAAGATTATCTCTCCCGTTACAGATGTCACATGAGCACAGTGATCCAAGGTGTGCTCAGTTCCACACTATTCCTATAGGCTTACATGGCCGTAATGACTAAGACATCTTATTTATCACCCTCCTCAGAATGAGTAGGATATGCTCCCTTCTAATTCAATAGGCAAGATCTCCTCTACGTAACAGAGGTATCAGAAGTACTCTGCCTCTAGGTTTATAGGGTGCTGTCCAGAAGCTACTGTATGAACGCACAGGTCAGTGCAGCCCAATTGTGAATTGGTCCATATAACTCCCTCCCCTTCACCCAATTTTTGAGCTGAATCACACATGAGAAAGAGTGCTGTGGTGATCACAGTGACCTCCAACGAGCTAGAGTAGAGTCAGACTAATTTGCTGTTCAACAGCTAGGGAGAACTGTTAGCCCAGTTGAAGAGTGGAAGAAGATAAAGAGAGGAAAATGGCTAAGAATCCTCAAACCTTCAGATAAATGCACACGTATCATGATATGTGTTGTCTTCTATACAGTGTTAATCAGAAAAGTGTCTGTCATTGGATTTTGGATCTATCTCAGCTCTTCATTATTCAAAATTAATCTTAAGAATTTACTTTTCTGAAATTCTAGCAGAGAACAATGAACCTTAAAACCTAAAGAATAAGTACAGCCCTCTAAAAACAGGTGACCTAATAAGATACTATAGATAACTAAGTCACAAGGACTGTGTGTAATGTAAGGGATTTTTAAAGAAGTACATAACTGCTAAGAAGTATAGACTTAATCAAAGTAAATGATAGTAGACCACAGTGTTACATACTGCAGCAATGCCTTAGCAAACAGTTAGGGTACAGTGATAAACACTTAAATGGTAATAGTGTCTAGCCTGTGGAATACTGTAGGTCATGATGGGGTACACAACCAAGTGAAGCAGGGAAAATATTACAAATGTAAACATCCATAAGCAAATTAGAGCATAAGAAAGCACAAGAGTTGCTTTCTTTGAAGATCTTTCTAAAATGGTGACTGAGTGATATGACAACCTGTTTAGCAAGCCAAACAGTGTTAACCTCAAACTTGTGTAAATACTAGAATAGATTAATGTTCTATGTCACTCTATTTAACTGTGCTTATAATTGTTCTAAACACGTTGTCCATAAAGGAGTGTTGTGATTTCTATAAGCAGTTTAAGTCCCCCCCACTAAACCCATGGGTCTAGCCTACCTAAGTGATTTGATAGAGGTTAAACAAGAGGCCAAAATTTACTGTGCCCTATCAGAAGCAATCAAAAATTGATTAGTTAGTTAATATCATTTCATATCCAAATTTCTAAAAGAAAAGGAGACTGTTGCCTTGGGAAGCATTATTCATTCCCTTCCCTGAGCACTTGCTATGCTCAGTCAGGTATAGTGATAGTTGACAGAACCACCAGGTGACACTGGAAATTAGGGTGCACAATTATAGAACAACCTCATACAAGGAAATAGCCTGAACCTGAGTCTCATCATTTTGATATAAGTTGCCAAACATATCTGTTCAAACAAGCATTTCTTAATATACCAAGTCATACCAACCCCTCCAGGGCAGAAGGAATTAAACTTTCAGTTCCTATTCACCATTAAAAACAAAAAAAATCCCCTTTGTTTCATGTTGAGACACCTCATTAGGGGTGGGTATTTAAATCTACAGACAATGTTACAATAAAAGCAATGATTAATTAAAAATTTTTAAAAACACAATGAAAATTTGAACCCTTCAGAAAATTGCAGAGGCTAGGCATGACTATCTGGAGGCAATAATTATTGTTACTATCTCTAGAGAGTACTTGGCCCAGACATGTCTATTAATACCAGACTTATTAGGTCTTGACAGCGTATGGGACATCTGTTTGTATCATTTCCCTTTAGTCTTGCCAAATGCTAGCAGCTAAAATCGTACAGACTTTTTTCCTACTTCTGCATAACTTAAAAGACTTTTTTGCATATATGAATTTTGACAATAAACAAGATCTTCTAGTGTTCTATATCTGATATATATGTACAGGCATGTAAATTTAAGAAACTGCAAAGGTGTGTAAATTTCTTTAATCTGAGGACATTTATCTAGGAATAAAGGTACAGTTGGTGGAGCTAATAAACACTTCTCAGAGGAAGGAGAGTTTTAATAATTTGTTTTTCAATTTGAACTAATAAAAAGTTGCAGAATAAAACCAAAATATCTCAACTAAAGTTCTTCACAGTCAAAAACCCCAGGTATTTCACTATATTTCAAAATTACAAAATTTCAGGAAAAAACCTAATTTTTTTGGTATTGTTTTTCCCATTTTTCCGCTTTTTAACACAGATTGACGTGAAAAAGTCAGCATACGGATCCTGATCCAAGTAAAGCTCAGGCTAAGGTATAAAGCACAGGTTCCAAGCTAAACTAGAAGCAGTTCTTTAGTTCATCTTGCCTTTTGCCAAACTGTTACAGGATATTCTAAATTTAAGTCTGAAAGGCATCTCTTTCTCATGTTGTTCATAGTTTTTGTAAGGCTTCTATTATTTGGCCATTATTTCATAAGTAATGATACAAACAAGATTTGAACAGCACCAGCTGAAAAAAATAGGAGATAACTACGTGGATATTATAAATCAATCAATCAAAGGCAGTTGGTGAAGCACTGGATCCAGACATTTTGATGTGAATATATGCCAAACAGGGAAACTATTTAATTTACAGGAATTCACCTTTGTCCACTCATTTGCTTTTCCTATGGCTGTATAAATAATTTGTTTAAATTATTTAAATAATTTTATCTTTGTTTACAAAATTCATGAAAATTATGTTATACAAATGTTTATATTATTTGTAATTATTAAACATAAAAAAATTGTAAGTAAGCATTGATTCCTGCTCATTTACAGGCAAGTCTATGCATATGTTTATTACTTCAGTGTAAAGCTTGTTTGGACACAGATTTCCTACTATATTTTAATTTCCCAGAACCTAATTTCCAATGAGAATATTTCAGATTACTAAATCAAAATTTGATTTTCAACCATTTTCCAACGCTTACTGAAAATTTACTGATCTAGATTAATAAAGCCACTAAGGAATTAATATCCATAAAAAATCAGGAAATGCTAAAAAAGGTTATGAAAAGGACTGAATCAAAATTATTAACAGGCAGAAATAGGTTTTGCAGAAAATTGCAGCAATTGCCCAGTTTCAGATATATTTTGAGATACATGAACATGATGGCATGGTTCCCCACAAACTGTATTAATATTAGCCTGAAATAATTACATCATTTATGATCACTCTCTGATGATACATATAAAAATATTTCCATTTCCATCAAGAGATTTACACTCATTTATGCCAGTCGAGAATCTGATCCAACAGTGTTGTAAGAGTAGAGTCCCACAACATATCTTTGATTTCAGTGGGTTTGAAGTAAATGACATTTGATCACCATATAGCTATGTATGCTTTCAGTATACAGTTCATAAGGATATGCCTGTTCTTGAGTTTATTCCTAATATACTATTCTAAATAACTACAGAGCTTTTATCTTGCAGAAGAGAACATTACATTCCCACTGTATTAAATCTGACCTAAGTTAAGATTTAAGAATTATAACATTTACTTATGGATTAGAAAAGGTGAGTTTTACATTCATAAGGCAGTGCAAAGTGTTTTTCCGGATATTCTTCCTTAGGAAAGTATGATGCAAATTATATGCTCACTGGTTCAAAGAATAAATAGGCTTATATTTACATTTATTTATTAGTTAGTAAAATCAATTAGAGTTAATAAGTTTGTGACTAAGATAAGTAAAAGTTAACTTTAAAAGCTGAGCTATACTGGATTTTTGACATAAAATACATGGTTTTATTTGATTACTAACAATAGTTAGTAATATACAGTGCTTTGGGGTATATTCATAACATTTGTCATTGAAGGCTTATGTCATTATTTACCCTATTATGCCCAGAAATTGCACAGGCCTCAGATTTTAATTTTTTAAATCTATACAAACAGAATAGTCTTGTGTTACACCTTGATACAAAGGATTTGCTGCAGAAGTCTCTTCTATATGTTATTTATGCTCTCTTTGCACTGGATATTAACAAATACCAAAAATCCAGTATTATCAAATGAAGGGCCTTATAACTGTAGTGGAATATCAGACAGGAAAGGGAGACAGACTGGCAAAAATATCTCTTGTTCAGTATTTCTGAAAACTGTGAAAGTAGTAACTGTGACGAGAATAAAATAAAAAGAAATAATACACAAATAATAAGTCTGTATTTTTTAACAGCAGCATTGATTTATCTTTTCATAATTTTCCTTTATTTGTTAGGACATAGGTGGCTTAACACATGGAAAGTAGCTCCATTCCAAATTATTTTATAAAATAAGCTTAAGTTACTATCCCCAGAGAAAGAAATATTTCTGTCCAAAGGCAGCAGAACTGAACTGGATCTTTTGTCTAGGATACTTGCACTAAGCCCCGTGAAATGACTCCCTGTTTTCTCTCCCAGCGTGCCCTCTGTCAGCAAGCAGTGAGAGTGGGCTGCTCCTTCACGGTCAGGGAGCTGGGAGCTGCAGGGGGTACCACGGCTGGCAGGGCAGGGGCCCTCCCGCCAGGGCTCTCTCACCCTCCCACTTTCCTTGTCTGTTTTTCCTTGTCATACCAAACCCCAGCACTGGGACTGGGATTAAGGGTAAACCAGCGAAATTCATCCACTTCGTGTTTAGAGTATGAACAAATAGGCACACCACCAATGGTGTGAGAGTCTACAGTAGATCATCAACAGTAGGTAGGACAAGAGTCAGTAGAAGAAAGATGGCAGATGAATGCTGTCGTCAGGTTTGATGCCTACAAGGCATACGCGGAAGATATGGGAGGTTCTCATTAGCAAGAATAGGGCGGAAAAGATAAGGCTCTCTGTGAGCTGGGATAGAAGAGGAATGAAATGAGCCAAGGTTAGTTGGCTCCCAATCCTCAAGAGATGTTCAGATGTCTTGAAAGAGAAGTTCAGATGTCTTGGCAACTCTGAAATTTAGTATCACTGAATTATGTTAAAACAGCCAAGCAGCAGTGAATGTATTTTTTCCATATAGGGTCTACCTTTAAGAAACACTGAGCAATTCCCATTGACAAACTGGGTCCCATGGTATTTTTACTGTGAAAGAGATTTCTGTCAGTTTGGATTCTGTTGAATCAATATATGGTATTTTTATGGTAAATAACCAACATGTAATTCTGCATGATGTCTCTGATCAATATGCAGGGTTTCAAAATAGCTCCTTCACTTCAAATTGCTTTCATTCATTGTAGATGTGCATATGACTCCTAAGAAGTTGCCAAAGAATGGCAGTTATATCAGGCACCCAGGAAATGCTGGATTTGATCTAATAAAAAAGTTTAGTAGGAAGTTATCCAAGATTCTTTTTCATGAGATTATTGATATTTCTTTATTGAATCAAGTAAAAAAAAAAAATCCATATATATAGGTACCTACCATAAGGAACTAACTCGAGGCCTTAGCATAAGGACTTTCATTTGACTCTTGACATAATAACATTCATGTTTATTGTTTTCTTATCTACCCAAAAGATGTGTGCATTACAATGGAAGTCCATGTCACAGCAAGGTAGCAAAAGGAATATGCTTAACAAAAACTATTGCTATCTCCTTTAATCAGTTATAAATATCACAATTTAGGTTCCCATTTGCCTCATACAAAGGCCATGATAACATATGACAGCACATTATACCAATCATTACTATGAATGCAATCATCTTAGCCCAACCCCTCTGAACACAGGAAAAGGCAGCTGTAATGTTAAAACAAACAGAATACCCCATATGCATGAACATAAAAATAGAAGGGACATGCTTGAGAGGTTGGACGAGTTTTATCACCAAAATCTACAGAGCTGTCCAATCCTTCTTTCTCAAGTATTACAAGCCTAGATTTTTCTACTTTCACTCTGCTAATTGTGTGCTACCTAAATGTGTGCTTTGGTTTCCAATACAGAAAAATTTTCTAGGTAGCAGAAAGCCATGCTGTAACCTTTATTCCAGAAACCTTGGTTCTTTGAAAGGTCTTCACCATAAAATTGAGCTGCAGAGCATTCCTCACATCTATCAATATTTGTAAAAGTTTTTAGATCTATCATTTAAATATAAGTCTGTAAATAGGCCTAAGCATAACACTTAGCATAAGATAATATGTGGAATAGTATATGCTAACCATTAGACAGTGAATAAAGTAAGAATAGTAGTTTAGTGAACCAAAGTAACTGTAAAAGCAGCTTATTTCAACTTAGCTTTAGTTAGGCTAATAAAAAATTAGATAACTTGGAAACATTAGAAGTATGTGAGATGAGTCAGGGTTTTCCATGAAAACCAGCTTCATTGCAGAGTAGCCAATAGAAATAATTTTAACCTTATTTAGATTAAGATAAAATGGCATTCTAATATCTCACTATCTTATCTAGATAATTTTATTAGTGATTAAGACAATAAAAGAAGGAACTGGCAGCAGAATAGCATTCCTTTATCACTGAACGTGTGTTCTGCACACACGTCTACACATCTACAGATGCTTCCAAACTCTCCTTGAAACTTACTTTTGTGAACTAAAGTAAGTTATGAAAGATTTTGTAATCTTATACATTCCCTTCCTATTCTAAGTTCTTTAAAATAAACTTTACTTTGTCTTCAAATATCTATTCCTTCTTTTTCCATTTATTTTCTTTAGTATGGGTATAATCACTCATTGCATAATTTCATTTCATTACATAACAGGTATTTTCTATGTCATACTTCTATTTCATTGTTCTTTATTTATTCTTTGTACTGCATGTTTAGGTTTTAAGCAAAATTCTTTTTATCTATTACCATCAAAGCCTAGTCTCTTTGGAGCAGGTTCCTTGAACTCTCTTAGCTCCCAGCTAATTTCAGGGTCTCAACATGCTGACATCCCTCTCAGTGCTTATATATTGCTATCACAGGTCCTTCCACTGCAGGATACTATTGCCTATATTTGATAGCATTAGTAAAATCTTATCTTCAGTGAACAGTCTCTAAGTGTAAGATAAAGGTGGAGGTATTTAGATCAATGATCTTAAAGTGATTACTGTGAAGTATTAGTCTAAGGAGAAATGGATCTGGACAATCAGTAATCCAACAAGGCACAAATACACTGCATTTGGCTGTGGATCAGTCACTGGGAGCTGAGAGAAGAGTACAGGAAAACATCACTATTCTGCTACTCTTTTGCGCTTGGTCATCTAACTTGGATGTCCACTGTCGGAGACTGGATTAGATGAACTTTTTGGTCTGACCCGGTGTGGTCATTTTATCATTTTATGGTTCACAAACAGAAAGAAAGGGAGCAAAAAAACCAAAGGGGTCCTGCAAAAACTCTTCTGTCACTGTAGCTGGATTGTAGACAAACTCTATTCAGCTAGTATGACTTTCAATTGAGCAAGTAGGATTATTAATTTCAAGTAATATTTTTTCATATTTAAAATTTGAGTTTCCCACTTATGCATGAAAAATTAAACAGGGACTATGGCTAATCAAGGACAAGATGGTAGAGTAAGATTTAAGGGGTACTGATGTGAGTTAGCAGCAGTGGGAAAGTATGCCCTTGTCTGAAACAATGGGGATGAATTATGAGAACAGCTGAAGACTGCTAAATGTTCTCTGCAGTCAATAGCTTTGCTCTCTTGGCCTCAGAAGAGAAGGAGAAAAAAAAAAATCTTTCTAGAGCTAACTTTTAAAAAATATACTATTTACTTAACATTCCAGTAAACATCACATTATTCTTTTGGACACTACCCCATTTTCCACAAAATATTAATTTACAGGTACTCTTATTACTGTAGTTCACGCTCAATTCAATACCATATTATTCACCAACAAAGACAGTAAAATTCAAAGTATTTTGAACACTACAATTGTAAAACTCAGATCAAAATACTCTTGACACAATGGAAGTTCAATCTGAGTCACAGAATCGCAGAACAGTTGAGGCTGGAAGGGACCTTTAAAGATCATCTATTCCAATCCCCCTGCTCAAAGCAGTGTCAGCTAGAGCTAGCAGCACAGCCCTCTGGTGTATCAGCACCTCCTCCCAATTTTGTATCATCAGCAGACTTGCTGAGGATGCACTCTGTCCCGTCATCCAGACCACTGATGAATAAATTGAACAGTATCGATCCCTGGGGTACACTGCTAGTTACTGGCCTCCAACTAGACTTTGTGCCACTGATTACAACCCTCTGAGCTCTGCCATTCAGCCACAAAGTGAAACACAGGAGATTCCATTTAAACAGAAGAAAAAGCTTTTTTACTATAAGGGTGATGGAACACTGGAGCAGGCTGCCCAGAGAGGTTGTGGAGTCTCCATCCTTGGAGATATTCAAAGCAGCCTGGACAGGGTCCTGGGCAACCTGCTCTAGTTGATCCTGCTTGAGCAGGGGGGTTGGAATAGATGGTCTTTAAAGGTACCTTCAAACTTCAACTGTTCTGTGATTCTGCTAAATAATGAAGAGAGTGAACAATACAGGTTACTATACTCTAACCTGCACACTAAAGGTCCAGCAATCTCAGTTCATATTAGAACTTTTCTATCATGCTTCTGCAAAATTTATATTTTAATTTACTAAGAACATGGTTTGGCTAACCAGTTTGAAGACAATAAAATAATATCTTGCTTTTCCTTAATATCAAGGGAGGGGAGCTATGATGCAGATCCAAATCCAACTCCCCACCCACAGCTCTTGACTAATATTTCCATTTGGGGTGCAATAGCTCTGCAGCTGTTCCTATATTAAATGCTTTGCACCATGGTCCATTCAGTCCTTTAAACTTCCATCCTTTGTTCCCTTTTGATTCCATCATAGCTTTGTTTCTCAACTTCCTATAGTCCCAACACAGGAACATCTCAGTGGTTCTAATCAAAATACCTTTCCAATTATTAGAATGAACTAATATAAAAGTATTCTCTCTATGTCACTTTCAATTATAAATCTATATTAGAAGTTGTTAAAATTTTCTAGAAGCATGAAAGAAACAAGCAAGAAAGTAAAAAAGGGAGGGAGGGAGGAAGGAGCAAGATACTGTTGCCAGAAAGAGTTATTTGTGTTAAACATATACAGAGATTCATAGATATGCCATTACCAGAGACAAAATTTAAATAAGACAGCTACTGGGAAACAGAAACTTTATGTAACAGACAGCAAATAGTTCCATGATCACCGGGAATAACGGAGTCTGAGTTGCAATGAATTTATATCTCATGCTAGATGTACTTTTTAACTGAATTACTCTAAAGCCTCTGCATGAGTGCAACTCTTGTCAAAGAACAGGGAATCTACACAAGATGGAAACACTGTCTATGGTTTGGATTCTTGGCTTTTTTCAATGAGGTGCAGCTTCTGACTGAATCTTGGTTAATAAAAATTGAGAAACCTGGCTAATAAATATTTTTCAAACTAGTACGTTTGCACGAAAAGTTTTGGATGTGATGAGTTGGCATTTTCAAAAACATAAGGGAAAATTATTCACGAGCTCTACCTGTTGAATAGAATGTGAAACAGTCATCTAGGATTTTAACCAAAGTGTGTAGTTTCATTTTTCCAAAATATCCAAGTGGCGCTTAACATAATATTTTGTATTCTTTCTTGAAGAAACAAAAATTGGATCAGAAATCAAGTGGAAGAAAGCAAGATAATTAGATATTTTTATAAATTGCCATAAATAGATCTTTTGATTTTCTGAAAATGCTAGAGATCATAAGCATAACATCTGATAGCTTATGAGATTGCCAACTATAGGTGAATCTCTCTTCTTGATTTTGATCTTTTGAACCTCAGCAATGGGATTTGGGACACTTCAAGCTGATGAACATATGCTCATATTTCCTACCAAACCTGAGGAGCTAAGTGGCTTACAGGTAATACATTCACTAAATAATATTCATTTTAATCAAATAAAATTAACTCCTGCAAACATAATTAAAGATCCCCTTTTATTGCCTGTGAGGTAGTTGTATAAAAGTTACTGCAGTTTCAGCATCATTAGGCTTGTAACACTTGAACTAAAGAATTTCTTTCTGATAGCTGAATTCTTCAGGAAAACTAATAGCTTTAAAAATGTTGAGAGTCTTCCTGAAGCATTACTTTAGCGCCAAAACCCAGGCATATTTTTAGTAGCCTTAAAACTTAAGTATAATGTGTTGTTATCTGTAGGGACAGTAACACGTTACCCTTATGCTGAATCTTTGAAGCTTAAACCAAAAGCTAAGTGGTTTATTGAAGAGACAAAATGGAAGAGGTCGGAGGAAATACTTTCACTAAACTGATTCTGAGAGTCCTCAATCAAGAACTCTCCAGTAAAAGAACGCATGCAAAGGACAGCAATCCTACCATTATGGCGAAAGCTTCTCTAGTACCTAAAAATATATTGGTGTAAAGAACTGTATTTGATCATTTTTCTTAGTAGCTGAGGTCAACTGCACATGCTTAATATCAGTTTTCAGAGAATTCATATATAGTAAATTCCTTTCCCATGTTACTTTCCCGAACACAGTCAAAGAACTTAGCAGGAATGATTAAATATAACTTCTGAATTTAACTTAGTTTCAGAGAAGAATTCAGCTCAATTTTAGGCACCTGACAATATTAAAGAGAAAACAAAGGTCCAATTACTGAATAAGCAACAATAATAACAACAAAGATGACAGAACCACTGTGAGCAATTCAGTAATTTCTAATAATCAGTGCAATTTATGTGGCTTGGCAATAATAGAGGAATTCACAATGGTAATAAATAGTTCTCCCTTTTCACATTTTAAAATAGATTTCAGCAGCATTAATAAATCTGATTATTCCATTTAATAGTAAATATAATTAAGAATGACAGTGTCTAAATTTATGATGTGAACCTTCTAAATTAATAGAATTATGAACTGGAAGGAAAAATGTGTGTTTGAATGAGATCAGAAATCTAAATTTAATCTTGCTGGGCAATTCAAGTTGTTTAGATATAAAGGTCAAATGACCCTAGGAAACAAATAGGGTGTCAGGAATGTTTGGAGAACATATAAGAGATTTAAGAACTGCATTTGATAAAGCACTCCTAAAGTGTGCATGATCTTTAGGTACACACTTTCTAGGTCTTCAATAGCTTTGTCAATAAATTATTATAAAGCTGATTCTTGACAAAGCATACCAGTAATACTAAGCATCTATGACAAAACTGTAAGGAACTTTTAAATAACTTTCACTAATATCACACAGCCAATTTAGTGGCTTATTGCATTTATTCAGCTTCAAGAGAACTTGAGATTTTGAATTAAACATTTCTACCTGATTTGCAAACAGTAGGCTTAAGATTCTCAGTCTGAACACTTCTTCTGTTCCTTCACAGATCTTGTGTTCTGACTCATCATATAACTGAGATGGTTTTCTGGAAGAAACAAAGTATTGCTGTTCTAGTTCATCCAGATGCTGCTTTTTTCTGTACAACATTTGTCAGATGATTTAAGAGAGCATCATAGAAACTTTTTTTTACTATCCAATACTCATATAAAGTTGAAAGCAATTTCTCACATGATTTTAACGCTGCAGACCATTAGGCATCACATTTTCTATTGTTCTTTTCAATCTGTTCTTATTCTTTTAGGACTGTTTATTTTTACATCATATTTAGGAAGACTGCCTTTTTATATTCAAAAGAAGCCCACATATATTTAGAAAATTATTTCTGTGATACAGCCAGATGGAAATTTAACACGAAATGAGGATCTGAAAATGTTTCAAAGAGGGACTCAAAATTTCTTAAACTTTCCAGTTTAAGGGGATTCAAGAAGGGATCTTGAAAGTGTTTCCACTACGGCTGCTCTCTCTGAGATACTGATATTTTATTCATAATGAGAAAAGATTGATCAACTATAAGAGAACTTCCCACTTTTTCAGCAGAAGTATTTTTTTGTACAGCTACCTTGCCAGAAGAACAGTATTAGGAAACATAGGAATGCTAGTATATGCTACACTTTTATTATCTTTTTAAATGCATTTTTTAGTCTGGAAACAGATAAGAGGTACTAGCAAGGTGTGTCCTGGATGGACCGCAGAAAATCCCATCCAGGAACAGTCACTCTTTAGGAATCCAGAGGTTTTGAAACTCTTACACATCCAGTTTTACTGATTGTCTTGGAAAATATTATAATCCTAACCAAACCTGGGGAAAATGCAAAACAGAAGCTGCATCACGAGATTTTTTCCGTGCTCTGCTTATGGTTCTTACGTCTTCTGGTTCAATTATACCTACAACGTCCCTGTGAAACGCCTGTGCTACTTTAGCAGACAGCTGCTGTAGTGGTTTCCCACTACTGTTGCTTAAATGAGCCCAGCGAAGTAGTTTAGCTCCATTTCAGGGAGGAAACAGTTAAAGAGCTCAGTGTTCCCCTGTGCCCGGGAGGCAGCCTTTGTGTTTAACATTGGCAGGGGCTCAGTTTGGGCTGGAGGTTTGTTTTAATTGGGGGAGGGGGCAGAAAAGAGGGGACGCTCTCCTTCAGTCTGTCTCTTTCACTGATTTAGAGGAGGTGGAGATTTTCAATCCCACCCAGTCAGAGGCAGGCAGGAGGATTTGGTAAGACTACCCCAGGAAAAGCCACTCAGAGGAAATTCTCAGCAGCAGCAGCAGGCGCAGCAGCAGCAGGCGCAGCAGCAGCATGAGGGTGAGCCCGCAAGAAGACGCACGCCTGGGGTGAGTGCGCGGTCCCCCGCTGCAGGAGCCGGGCGGGAGCCACTGCCCGTCCCCGGGGGGGCCCGGCAAGAGCCGCGGGACACTTTCAGCACTTCTTGATAACACTCCCAATAATGATTAGGTGATGATAGTGCAACTGTGCGGCGGGGGGGAGAGAGAACAAGAGACAGAGAGGCACAAGGCAGTTTGGGATACTATTCAATAAACTTGAACATATAGATCTTGTCAGATCATCCATATAGGCTGGGGAAGAGATAGTACTGATTTGCCAAGTGCATGCTGGAATTGATCTTTTGAGTATTACAAGCAGAGAATGAGGAAGAAATACAAGGCAATTACCCCAACAGCAAAGTACGCTGGCTGTGCTGGAGTGGGAGACAACCAAGAGAAATTCATTTTGTCGTCCGAATTTCTTTCAGAGCTTTCTTGCCCTCCTTAAGTTTGTTGGATCCTGTTTACATTTCGGCTGCCTTTGGGCAGATTAATCAGTGTTAACGCTTTTAGCTTGTCTTTAATACTTTGAACAATTTCATTTCCAATAGTACTGTTTCTTCTTGTGAATGTGGGCATGGGAATTTTTCGGGTGTGATAGCCCAGGACAGAGATGTTCCAAGTTAGAGTACTGCTGCTGGCGCTGCTGTGCGAGCACACGGACTGCACACACCTACGGCCTGCACAACACCCTCACCTACCCCAGGTTACATGCGAAGAATACTGGATTACATTGTCATGAGCAGAGTATAGATACTAGTATGTTCTTGTTATATTCTATAACAATATAGACACATTGAAAATATGCACAGAGGAGTGAAAGGATTTGTCAGGAATCCATAGGAAAACATTCGAGAAATTACTAGTTTTGTTAGTTAAAGGAAAGTTTCTTCTGGGAGGGGGAAGAGATGGTAATGGCAATTTTGTTCCAAGCTTCGCACGCTGGCTGCATGATTACCATGCTGCCACCATATTCATATTATCTGTACATATTAAATTTGCAGAAGGAAACGTCATTAAATAAGGAGGAGACTAATACAGCAATTAAAGCATAGGGCTGTGGTCTCTGTTCATAGCTGTGCCACAGATTTACTTGGGCAAGTATGAACTTGGAAAAGTCATTTAAACCATTAGTGATTCAGTTTTTCCCATTTGTAAATTGGGGAACCGTAGTCATAACAAATAATAGAAGTATTAATACTTGCCTGAAAAGATTTACAGTAAAAGTGTGCCTGCTGTTTCTGACGTGATTTAGAATGCTAAAGTGACAGCACTTACATCATGCAAAGTATTGCTCATTGCCCCCAGACACCAACATAAGAGGCATTTAAAAAGATTAGCTATCTAGTATTAAACTTCAAAATCAAGCATACAGGTACTCACAGTTGGTCAGACCCTCATCTCAGATACACCAATATAACATTGTAAATTTGTATCACTGGTCTGTGAGGGACAGCACTTGACATACCAGAGAGGAATATTCAGATTAACATTGCATATGCTGCTGTTTATAGATACACACACACTTTTACAAATCACACACGACAGAAGAGGATAATAGTAGTAGTAAATATTTATACTCTGGCTGTGTCCAGAAGTCCTATCAGTAAATTGTCTCCCACATTCTTTCTCTAGTAAATTTTTCACTATAAACCCTGAATTAATAGTCCCATAGGGAAAGAAATTACAATTTACTTATTTAAAAGTATCCTTCCAAATCCTTCATGTGAGTCCCTAGAAATCAGAAAGTTATAAATACTCGACTTTCTACTCTTCTTTTGGCCACAATGCAGCACTTTATCCTATTTTGCGTAGACAAGTTGCATTAAAAATTTTAATCTTGGCTCAGAATAAGGCTTAAGGAAAATGGACATCCTTGGCTTGTACACTGGAGAGGCTCCCCTGGAGGTGGTATCTACCCCCTGCTGCGAGGAGCTGGCTCTGGCCTTCATGCATATGTGGTCACACTTACTGGGACAGAATGCTCTGATGCTCCCTTTCCCATCTGAAAATGTCATGAGATATTGTGTAGAATACTAAATCAAAAATTTTAAATGTTTAAACGAGCTTAAATTTTTGTGTATTTATACTTAATTTAGCTGGGGCTAGGGACTGAACATGAGTTGCAATGACTTTATGCAGGAACCATACACATACCTTTATTACAATAAATCAACACATATGGCTTTAAGGGTTTGTCCTGGTCAAAAGTCTGCCCTGAGACTGTAAAGTCTTCTTGCTAAATCTATGGAATTTGGATCTGGTCTACAATTTGATTTGAAATTCATATCTTTTTGGCCTTCTTTTTAAAATCCAAGCAATGGTGATGACAGAGGAAAATGATGTAAAGCCTCAGTGTTGTGATACATCAAAAATACTCAGAAGATTAACAAATTTAGTAGCTCTAAGTGTTAATGCAGGGTTATTGCCTTACTTTCTAGCAGAAAGCTAAAATAATACCTTTGAATTTTGGCTAAAATATCATTCAGTGGAGTCCTCAAAGCTTCCCTTTACTGAGGGACACTTTTCTTGCAAGATTATAACAGAACTTCATCCACCATATTTTTTCCTTTCATATACAAATTCTGCCTTAAACTAAAAGGGCTCTGCAGGATCTCATTTGTATAAACGTCAATTACTGCTTGGATTTTTTGTGTTTGAATTTTGCTGGCCATTTAATGAATGTGGATAATCTAGATTTCAGAGTAGCACAGTGATTACAAATATGTGTTTGTACGTATGTGTTGTAAAAACTGTACATTCAAATACCCTTCTTCCTAAATGAGAAACAGGATGTATTGTGCCTGTTGTATTGATTCTGTTTCTCTCTCCTTTTTTGTTTTTGTTTATTGTTTCTTTGTGCAGGTGAAGAAGTGAGAAATATCACACTGATACGCTGAGAAAACCCTGTTTCATTGAATTTGCTCATTTGGGACTTCAAGATGGAAGCCTTGTGTTTAAGAGTTTCCTTGCTGCTGCTGGTTCCAGGATTTGCCCTCAGTGACAGCTCTGACAGATACACCACTAATCAGAGTGATCTGGGAAACTATCTTCCCACCTTCTCAGGGATAGAATCCAGCGTACTCCTCACTACCAGGCAGCCCCTGGTGTTCAACCAAACTGTCAAGTGCTCCCAGCAGACTAAAATCGCTGAAACTTTTAAATACATTAACACAGTGGTGTCTTGTGCTATTTTCATCGTTGGAATGGTTGGGAATGCAACTCTGCTGAGGATCATTTACCAGAACAAGTGTATGAGGAATGGCCCAAATGCACTGATAGCCAGTCTGGCACTAGGAGACCTTATCTATATTGTGATTGATATTCCTATCATTGTGTACAAGGTAGGAGGCAACAATGAACACATTTTAATTGCAGTTTCCTTACAAGTTTGCTGTTCTTCTCTGTGGTTAATTCTATGTCTAAGTTGTGATTTTTTATTAATGAATAGTCAACTTGAGAAAAAATACAACTTGTTTCTGTTCTACAACAAAAACTTTCCTCTTAGGTCTTACCTCCATAAAGAAAGTGTATCTTCATTTAAAGGTTATTTAGCACTTCACCAAAGCTTGGGCTTGGGTATTTCATAGGAACTGTTCATTTATTATAGCTGTTATAGCTCACAAAAAAATTTAAGAGAGTAGACTTCTTTTTAAACTGTTCTCATTAATGGACAAAAAGCATTGGAGCAGTTGCTATTTTTAGAATATCCTATCCTTACTTTATGTTTATACAGAAAATATTCTCTGCGATTTGCAGGCTTCACGTTATGCATTTGCAGAGAGAGATCATGCTGGTTGAGTGTTAAGGTTAATTTAATATTCATTAATAGCAGATTTTCAAAAAACATTCTAAGTTTGGTATGGACAACTTTATCACAGAACATTTTTGAAATACTAAACTTCATCTGGATTTGTCAAAGTATAAAAAGGATTCTCAGGAACTCTTAACTGGAATAAAGTTACCCTGTCCCAGTTTTTTTGTTTTGCATTTTAATTAAACAAAGCCATAAAACAGTGCTTTTTCTGATGGAATATATGCTTACTGGTGTATATACAAGATTAACTTGCATGATTCCTGGACAAGCTTGAATGAATGGAACTGATTTTTCAATACGTGTGGCAGCTTTTAACTCATCTCAGAAAATCTTGAAAGAATTTTGCAAACTTCTACCTATATCCTGTGGATTGTAATGAAGTACGTTAGCTGAAAGGATATTACGATGTTTTTTTCTTTTTTTTTTTTTGCTAAAAACTTAAGGCATTTAAGTTAGTAAATAAAGCAATACGTAGTACAATGAAAAAATCCATTCCTTACAATTTGGGCCTTAAAGATTCTTGAGATATATTTTACATGGAACATTTTAATGCATAACTTTGTAATGAATAGTGTCCTGTGGTTTGAAATTGGATTTTAAAATTAAAGAAAAAAACAGTAAATTGACCAGAAAATGGTATTTTATATGTAAATAACTATTGAGATCACTATAATGCAGGTATTGATTGGACAAGATCATAATAAATTTAAACTCAATAACAGCTTAAAAATATGTATATGTGTACACATTACATTTGTATAGTGGCATATAATCTAAGGTATCATGAGGTGCCTGATTTTGATCTTACGGTAGTATAAATTACAGACAAATCTTCCAACTTTATCTGTTTTTAACATAATGTGAATTTGAAACTAGGAGAAAGATGCATGTGATTTAATGGAAGTTTTAGTTTCCATTTTTCAATTTTCCATCCAGAAAATTAAAATTAAATATTCAGTTTGATGCTAGCAGAAGTAAAATACGTTGTATTATCAGGCTGACTCAAACAATTAGCCTCTGCCTGATTTGAATTTCACCAGTGTCTTCCATAGCTGTGCGATGGTGCCTAACGGGACAGGGATGCACTGGACTACACCTCCCACGATACATTACAGTTTCCTCTCTGGGATCTGATGCCTCTATGGATTTTTTCTGAGATAGGGTTTTTACTTCTGGTGAAATTTCTGACAAGAAACTTCATGAAAAAATGGTGTGTGTTTTTTCTGAGCTCAGTTCAGGAGAGAACTGGTATTTTTATTAAGCAATTTTTTCTAACCTTTGAAGAGCTCTCATGCTTCTTTGCATTCAAACACAATTGGAAATCTGGAATTAATTTTGCCTTTCAGAATTGCCTTTTGCTGGTCTTCTGAAAATTCTTTTAAGCTTAGGTAAAAGTAACAAAAATATTTTTTACTTTCACTTTATCACCTTGCAATACATTTTTTCTGTTAATTTTCTGACACTCTTTAGCACTGTATAGGGTCACTGACCTTCCTGTATCTTATATGATGATCTGAACTGTGGTCCTGAATATCCTTACATGAATAAAATGATCTTAGCCCATATCAAAATATTGTTCTGGACTGCAGAGAAGTATTTGATAATTAAAGGCTGTGGCTGAAATGGCAGCCCTTGACATCAATGTATCATCTCAACTCTAATATGCAAGAAGGCAGAACTAAAATCACATTGACAAGCCTAATTCTAACCTACAGTAATTTTTGAGTGCTTGAACTTTCAAAATGAATTACTTAAAAATTATACTATCATATACAACCATCTCATTGTGTAAGATTAGCTGCATATATTCTGATACAGGGAAGCATTCGTAGCATTTACAGTGGAGCCCTAGTACTTCTGCTAAGAAATTCTGTTATTATTTATAGCACATTTCATATAAACGATTCAAAGATATCTCTATTTACATTAGGAGCTGATTTTAAACTTTGTTAAATGGCATTCATATTTGGACCTCTAGGGATCCTAAAATCTGCGGCAGCATTTATCTCTCCTTGTCAAGTGACAACAATCTATGAAGGGTGGCAACTGAAAATATTAGAATTTCAAAGTGGAAGTGACAGTCTTTTAAGCAACATTTTAAAAAATGGCATTAAAACTTCATTTTTAAATTTTTTTATACACTCAGTTCTGAACTTTATTTTAAACGCTTTTTAATTTCAGAGTCAGCCTTATGTTGACCTATGTAAACTTAGTAGTATCCTATATAAATAAATGGTGTGAAACACTTAATACCTTATAGGCCTGATCTTCATTTTTTAGAAGGACAAAATTACTGTGAAAGCAGAGTAAACAAGCATTTATCTGCATATTAAAATAAACAATAATACAGTATTACCAGGGACACATCCTATAATGCAGTGCGTAGTAATATTTAATGATAATGTGATATTGTAAACAGCTATAATCACTTTCCTGAAACATAAGGAAAGTTTACCTACACTGAAAATATTTTCAAAAGGCAGTAGGTAATATTACTGATATTCAAATCCATTTTATGTATCTTTAGAGAGAAGCAGTTATAAGATTACATTAACCGAAAACATAAAGCCCTAGGAGAATTCCGAGTCCATCACTGTGTTATGCATGTACACAATTAACAATGATGTGATGCTGCTGGAAAACATAAAATGAAATTACATATTTTATGTCAGCTAAAGATATAGTCACAGTGTTTGACATTTTTATCCTTTTTCACTGTACAATAGATTCAAAATTCTCCCTTACTGTCTCCAATTACTATAATCATATAGTTGATTCCCCTTAGGAATTTGTAAAATGGATTGAGATCACTAATATTCACTAGCTTCCTTTGAAGCTATTCCAAATCTATTAAAGCCTTATTATGCTTAATTATCTCTAGTATGTCCGCTTTTAATATTGAATCAATTATAACAAATTGAGTATTACAGGAAGGGTGCCAATTATAATCCAGCCTTAATGGACTGAAACATTAGTTCTAAGACAATTCCATTTTCAATCACATGTTTATAGCACCTGGGCCCAAATATTTTCCTCTTTCCCTCAAATATACACATCTCAGACGTCCGCAGTGTCAAATCCTGGAGCCTCCAAATCAGTGAGAATTACTGCTTTTCATTGAAAAGAAGACTGGGAAATGTAACATTCATGTCTTATGGTGCTGTAGAGACAGGGTTAAGCTATTGAAGGAGAGATTCATATGTCCTCTTCCAGTTTCAGGTAGCCTAGAACTTAGCTAAAAGCTGCTGCATCACCTGCATTACACATCACTGCCACATGCAGATGTAGCAAATTAAGTTTGGACCTAATGCAAGGAAACTTCTCTAGAGGACTGCTTTCCATCAGGAAACTAGCCTGTTTTCTAAGGCTTTTGATAGGCAGGAACAGCAGAATATCCATTGCACCACTATCCCTTTGGCTGTGCTAGAGCTCTGGAAAGCCCTTTTGGCTGCGGCTGCTATCACTGGCAAAAGGTTAGCAGTAGCAACAGTAAGAGCAACAGCTGCTCTCCATAGAAAAATACTCTCCATAGCTCTTTCCTGGTCTCGTGGAGCTAGAAACACTCTAGGCCCAGGCTCTCACCTTTGGAATGGCAAAATTCAGTTTTAACTTCATTGTTGAGAAGTCTTGAGCTGTCTCTCATGTAAAGCTCTCTCTTTTTATATGATTCAGAGAAAAATGCTTAAATGAGTTCGGTTTATTGAAAACTGACCTACATAGGATTGATGTATGTTATATTGCCTAACATCTTAATATTCTTAACACCTTACACCACCAGATTACATAAAAGCAGATGACGCAAAATAGCCACTTTTAAACTTTTCCTTTAAATGTGATTTACAAACTTTTTTCTAATCATTTTACTGATACAAAGTCAAAGACATCAACACAGATAACAAATGTGTGTGTCCACTGTTCAAACATCTTAACAAGATGGTGTTTTCTTTCATAGACTATGTTTTTTGTTAGTAAGTTGGTATTCATGCTTACATCAGTTAGAACGGTATCTAAATCTGAGTGGCCCGCCTAAAACACTGTGAGGCTAAATGTTGTAAAAGGTAGCTGGCAGTAAGCAAACATCTTCAGCCATTTTCTCTTTGGTGAAGGAAGACTTACCTGGGGCATTTCTAGTTATGAACATTTTCAGCATCAGAGAAAACGCATAATAGGTGAGGAGTTAGACCAATCTCTTCTCATCCGCTGCACAGATTTTTGATCAAAAGCTATTTGGCATAGCTAACTGATTGCCTTTACTGAGATAATTAATATTATGTATAAACAAGGATGATAATAAAACACATTTATGGAGTTTTGTGCCAAAGGAAAATAAGGCCAAGCCCACAGTGCACATAAAATTAACTCTGCTTAGAAAAGAAAACCCTTTTTAAAAGCAAAATTTGTCACATGTGCAGTGTATTCTTTTCAATGAAGCACAAACATCACCAGGAAATTCTGTGGCCATCATCTTACCAACTGCATTCCAACTCTCACCGAATTCCTATCAGTGATTCCAAGAAAGAGCACATTGGTAGCCCTATGTGATGCAGAAAACAATGTAACTTACTCAGAATATGATTTCCTATGATTTGGTTGTATGTCTCTATGTAGTGATCATAAAAGAAATCTAGAGGTAGCAAAGGAATTGCTGTGTCCTAAAGTACCTCATGGCACGTATCACCAAAAATGGAACAGGGAAGGGACAAGAACAAGTAGACCTGGAATCTGCTCTTCCCATTTGCAGACTACAGCTCCCTAGTGGAAAGTACATAACATGCATTCCAAGGCAGGAGTTGAGGAAGAGATTTTATATTCTAGGGTTCGGTCCATGATCCAGTCTACCTTCAACTAATGGCTGTCCTGTAAGTAAATGGGCAATCCTGAGACTTTATGGGGGAATATGTCTTCCCTTCAATGGACAGGGAGCTCCTCCCTCTTCTTCAATTTTGCATCTCATGCTTGCCTTGCTGCCCTGTAGATTTGTAAAACTGCACAGTATCTACAGACTCTAGGTTTAACAGAATGTTTTAGTATGTTCACTGTGTTCATTTTTCAATCAGCTAAACTCTACAGAAAACAAGAAGTTGTTTTGACGGTGCATATCCAGGGTTTACCAGTTCTGCAGTAATTTCTGAGCAATACTGTCACACTTTTTAGGCAACACACAAAAGACAGAACAGCTGGAAGAATAATAAAAGTGGTATTTTGCCCAGGGATTGAAAAATTTCTGTTCAACAAATCACCTTGCACATAAGCACACCTTGCAGCTCATTTCCCTGAAGAAGAGCAGCATAGCTTGAGAAACACTCTACCTAAAAGGATGGGACCTTAGCCAACACAGCAGAACAACAAGAGAAAAGAAGTTAATCCTATTGTGTAAACAATAAAAATACAACAAGGGAGATGTCTAGAATTGTCAGGAATGTTTTACCACTAAGTAGATTTTTGTAATAAATAGAACAAAATTTAAAGAGAACATAAAACTTAAGATTTTTTTAATCTGTTAATCAAGAAAGAATGTTCTATTTCAAAAACAAGGCATTTGTTTCTGACCTTTCAGGATCTGTTGAAGTATCCACTTTCTCTTGTGTACAAACTATACATTCCCTTTCATTCCCTTCTATAGCTTCCTAAGTGGGAAAAAAAAGACTGTAGGAATCTGTGAAATGGCATGGGACCCTCTGCTACCTCCCACCTTTGCTCAGCTGGGCAAAGGTGAGCAAAATTGCAGAAAAAGCTGTGATAGGGCAATTCAGAGGGAAAAAATGTCTTTTATGGTATTCCTGCATCCCTGCATAACCTTTCTTCCCTCTAGAAAAAAACAGTCAGTCTTTTCTCCACCAAGAAAGTGGAAAGAAAACTTCTCTTGGCTGTAGCAAAATGAGGAATATATTTCCTGCAAAGAACAGCTGAAGAGATGCAGTGTGCCTTCTGTACCATGCCAGTATCATGATTTTAAGTATAAGCAAAATATCAAGAGATACTGAAGTTGGCAGAAGCCCAAACTACCATGTTACCATGATATACTCAGTATTAGTCTTGTGCCCTGCATTGCAAAAGTTGGTCTCATTCAGTGTCTTCCTCTACTCTTCCTACTCAATGTCATTCCCAAAGTTGAGGCTTTTCACTTTAGCAGGGGAGGGGAGGGGAGGGCAGAAGAGGGGTGGGGAAGGGAAGGGAAGAGAAGGGAAGGGGAAGGAGCAAGAGCAAGGGCAAGGGCAAGTGCAAGGGCAAGGGCAAGGGAAGCTAGAGATAGGCTGTTCTCTCTCCTTCACCCTTACAGCTCTCTCTCTTTCCAGCAAAATACTGCAGCACAGGTAGTCACGTAAGTGGGATGAGCAACAGTCTGTGGGTCCCGAGACAGAAATGGATGAGGAAGGGGGTTGTCCTGCAATGTAATCCTCTATTGGATATAGGGTTTAGAGGAAGAAAAGAAAGGCTCGAGAGTGTGCAGTGATTTCTTGTGCTGTGAAGTTTCCTGGCAACAGAAGGGTGGGTTGAGTCATGGAATCAAAATACCACAAGCAGGAGACTCAACCTACCCTCTTCCTAACCAACCAGTCTCACAGATCAGAGACAGAAGGAAAGCATTAGTCAGAATCATCATCTTTTGTCACTTAATGCAGTCAACACAGGGGTAAAGGCCTTGGTCACCACTATGTTCAATCAGATTTCATCTGAATTCCAACTAAACACCAGGTACCATATGTGGCTTGAAATTTAACAGACATGCTTTACAAGACCATGCATTATTGTAGATCACAATTTAAGATAGAGCTTCACCAAGACAGCTCAAGGTCTCCTAGAAAAATTTAGCCCTAAAAAGACCCCTGCCAATGTGACAAAAACAGAGAAATTTTTCTTGACTTTCATTTTGTATTATGTTGCAGGGAAAGGAAATCACTGAAAAATACACTGATATTGTAACTCCTACGCCACAGTTAAAAGATGCCATTTATTTATACAATCAGAAGCTGTCTTTACGACCAGAATTATGCTGCCTTGGTCCCTGTCTCCCTCACTGCACAAGCTGAACAGAAGTCAGGGAATAAGGCAGGTATTTCTAGTTGCCTTGCTGAAGCTGGAGCAGAAACCCTGACTGCTGAGAGGCAGATGACGAGTTGTGCCATCAATATCTTTACTGTAGATATTGTTGCATACCTAAAGGCCATGAAACTCAGGATGTTCTCCTGCATGAGGGCTGCTACATGAGGTGCAAGCACTGTCTGTATGAAAACCAGTTCAGCTTCTGGGAAAAATATTTTGTGTGTCAGCACATGAACAACAGTCCCAAGAGGAAACTGGAAGAAGAGAAAGGCTCTAGAGCACTATGATAAGATTAGAGTGGGAAAGGGCAGTTATAAATCTTTGAAAACTGCTTTCATCCTCAACAACCATGAGGCAGAGAAGGAGGACCTCCTAACATGTAGTTGTTTAATCAAAGCAGTTTTTATAGAGCAGACCTGAGCCATTTCATATCCAGCACCCAACCTAGCCCATCTATTTTGGGCTGAGCTCCAGGGTCATCATCTGCTTGTAAACACACAGTATCAGCCTAGAATTAGATAAACACTGTGGATGCATATGAGCATGTACTGGTGAATGCTCATGCCATTAGATTATAACATTCTCTCTTTCAGACTATAAATTGCTTGGGGTGCAGAGTGGGACTTTATCTGTGTTTTGTACATCAGCTAGCATACTAATGGGGGTTAGAAAATAGCAACAGCAGTAGAACAAAACCAACTGAGTGACATTTAAAAATCACTGCAAAGGAATGTTCTCAGCACTGCTGTCTTGTTTGTTTCAAGCGTCAGGGCAGAGAGGCCATATAAAGGAGCAGAGAGGGAGGGATGCTCAAGGAGGCTGTAGCTGGTCACTTTTCTGAGCTTTTTTAAGACTGACAGTAGAACCTTGAAATCTCTGTTTGTGATTTCAGTGTAAAAATATGCTTTTGACTACACTCTTCTCTCTTGGGAATTGCACCACAGTTGAAACACCCCGAAGTTGCAAAATACACAAGGGGAAAAGTGTATTTCCTTTGCCACATGTCTTATTTTGAAACCTCAGATTTTATGAGTGAGGTTGCAGGAGCAGAATCCATTTGACCAAGTCATGGAGAACTGGGATACAAGTTGGGATAACCAGCCTGCTTCTTCCTGTCCTTGTGCCTTGAGAGAAAATGTTATCTGCTAGAATTTTATATCCATTTTGTTTGGATATTAAAACATGCAAAAGCACTGGAAGAGCAGAGCCAGTGGTCTCAGTCCTTATCTTCTATCTAAGTAAATGAGGACTAATTTAATTAAACTTCTGGGCCCAATTCTTCATACAAAATAGATGTGTTATTCCCTCTGATGTCTCCATACCCTGCTAGGGTAGAACAGAGTGCAATGGACTTATTTTGATGTAAAATTAGTATAACCACAGACAGGATCAAATTTGCTGACTAAAAATATCTACATAGGAAAAAACTGGCACCTGATCCAAAGGAAAGTAATGAATGCTTAGCTGATGTGGAATGATAATGGGGTATACTCACAGAAATGAGAGCAAAGTTAATCTTAAAAATCAAATAACTTAATCCTGATACCAGTCATTTTGATTAAAATGAACTTGAAAAGAATGTCTAATCATTTGATACTGATGTTACTTCAATTAGTGGAAAAGTGTAAGAAACAAAAGGAATAAAATACTTTTCATCTTAAAAAAGGAGAGCTTCCTGGGGCGTGGAGAAGATGTGTACATGCTGGAACCATGAGAAAGCTTCCCTGTGAAGAGTAATGACTAAGTAAACCTTTTTAAGTACAACACTTTTCTTTTTGAAGCTAATATTTGCTTTGTAGTAACAGAGTTTCACAGTCACTACAAAGTGCTTGTTCATTTCTATTGCTGAATATACACTAGAGCCATTTTCAGTGCACAGAAATGAATAGATGGCTGCCTTTCTCTTGCCTCTTAAAGTGTGACCTCTAATGATAAACGAATTTTTGGGCTCTGGTTGGCACAGGGAATTGATAAAAGTCTGCTAGAACCTCTTTCCCTTGGCAGTGCCCCTTCTAATTTAGCTTTCACCAGTGGTACCTGAAAACTATTCTGATCTGGCCCAAATGCAGATACCATATGATTACAGACTATCAAGAATCTGGATTAAAACCTACATCTGAATTTCAGAGCTGAAATTCCATGTGACTACAATTGGTTGGAGAATTACCTTTCAAATTAGTCCTTCTCTCTCCAACAGCTGTTCAGCAGTCCCTCACATAACTAAAGCCTCATGCAAGAGTTAATGGCAAAAAGCAAAAATATGCCCTGCAAATATTTGTTGTAATATTGCCAATCTATCTAGAAATAAACTGTCTGAAGCTTTCAATGTCAGTCTATAAACAGAGATAAAATCAGAGGAAATATTCGAGAACCTGCAGGTATAATCTCATTACATTTCTTATTATTTACAACACTTAATCACCTATCCTAGTGGATATACTAATGGAATACTAATCACCAAGCCAGTAGTGATCCTACTGTTCTGGTACAAAAGTTTTTAGTGTAATAATTAAATATATATATACACACGCACATATACATACATACATATATATACATATATATGTGTGTGTGTTTGTGTATGTGTGTATGTTTCAGAGGTTCTGTTTTTTATTACCGTAAGAACACAAATAATTTTTGTATGCAAATTTGTACTAAATTTTGTATGCAGAAAGAAATGGCACCCTGTACATCTGTGCAGGTGAGAGGGTGGTTCCTTGCTCTCTCTTTTCCATTTTGTGCTCTTGTTCAGGGACGGCTAGAATCTGGCACATCATACATACTGTACTTACTGGAAATGCTAGCTGTGCCACACCAATTTATCTCCATCCCATGCTGACATTGGCAAATAAAACTGTTGTGAAGCTGAAATCTATTTTAGCTACGTAAAACTGAGTTCCTGGTCTAGATCAAAATTTCAGCAGAACTAGGTTTCAGAAGCTTGGGTTTAGCTTATAACTGTTACTCCATAATTTATCATTTGCTAACTTTCTCTGAAGCAAATAAAAACATCTAGAATCACCTCTTAAAAGGTAACATCAAAATATTCTGTGTTCCAGCCTTTGTTCAGTAAGGCTTAATAGAAATCAGAAGATGAATACATAGTAGTAATAAGAAGTTAATCATCCAATGAGACAATGATTATTACTAAGTATTGCCTTGAAAAATATGCCCCCTGTTTATATAGGGGATACAGCATCCTCCAGGATGTTGATGAAGCTGTATGTCTGGCTGAAGTGCATTATATTTTCATTTTAAATCTAATGCTTTGTATTATACAACCACTTGAATAGAAGTTGATAAGAGCATAAGAACAGCTATGCTATGTCAGACAAAGAACTTGTTTTACCTCTTACTTAGTATTCTACCTCTGACAAGGACTCAGTAGCAAAGGCTTAGGGAGGAGGATTAGAAAACCATAGAGCAAGAGTGATCCATCCTCTTCTGGGGGGAAGGTTTAACTTCATTTTTCAAAAGAACTGGTCATGATGACTCCAACATCCCTTTCCTGAGTGGTATTAGCTAAGTTAGAGCTCAATATTCTGTATGGATTTATTAATTTTTCACTTACTACATTTATTGACATTGAATGTAATCTGCTATTTTATTGCCCAGACACTCAGTAAAGTGAGATCATCTGTAACTCTCTGCAGTCAGTTGTAGATTTGACTATCCTGAATAATTTTGTATCATGTATTCTGTACGTTTACTTGTTCGAAGCATTAACAGTTACAGCCAGAAAGATTAGCGTTTACTTACTAATTATTCACAAGAATAAATGTACTCATATTTGTTATGTTAATGCCTCCTAGGAAATACTAATCTAAACACCAGTCACTCACTCACATCTTTCTAAATGTATGCCTTTCCATTGCCTTGTAATAAGCTCACATTTATGATGCTAGTCCTTTAAAGCATCATATGGAACAAATTATGTATGTACAATGTTTTCTCCACACGCTTAAGAATCTGGCAGTGAATACTGCCATGAGTTACACAGTGGTACATTTGCAATGACAAGAATCTACTTGCGTGCAACATGGGAATTTGCCTATGAAGTATCTTATTATGAACTGCAAGTTATGCTTTGAATGCTTGGTTCTGGGAAAAGACATAGTAATTGCAACCAGTTATGACAGGGCTGAAGTACATTAAAAAAAGATCTTTTAACAATGCAAGTTACTATTACAACAGTAGAAGATCTGTATTTATATTTATATTTTCACCTTCCATGCTTCTATAGCAGCAATTACTATCCAGAATCACTCAGTAACAAAGGATATGCTTGAGATATGGAGAATTCAAGGTTAAATGGTTGTGTCCAAAGACAAGAAATAATTACAATCAATACATATTCGCTAAGCTATTATTTAAGTATTCTGATTATTTTATATCTTTTCTTTAGCTCCTTGCTCAGAAGTGGCCTTTTGGGGATTCTGAATTTGGACAGTTTCTTTGCAAATTCCTTCCCTTTATACAGAAGGCATCAGTGGGAATCACAGTCCTTAATCTCTGTGCCCTTAGTGTGGACAGGTACAGTATATTCTATGCTTTTGGCAGACACTGTTCTTTCCTTTGCAATTTTTTCTAAAACTGGGAGCACTCAGTATGGTCTCCTCAGCAGTTACGGGCATATACATTTATCACTGTTTCTTGTTGATGCTCTCAAAAGTGTATGGGATTCAGTGTAACTATTGGGATTTATTTCATGCCAATTCTTGAAACTTTACCTATTAAAGACAAAATTTTTCATACACTGGAAGGCAGGTAACAGCTTTAAGCACATGCCTGAATATGAAGAATCTCTGTATTCTAATCCTGGATTACTGTTCAAATCTGTTTTACAAATAATTGTGACCTTTATCAACTCACTGCCTATGGAATATAATTACAGTGTTTATTTTGATAACATATATCACTAATTGAATTTTATTGAAAACCATGCTGGAAACTTGCTTTGATAGTTCGAAAATTAATGCCTCTGCTAAAAGTGCTCAGGAAGATATATAAACAGGATGATATGACAACAGCTAAAAAGCTTTTAAATATTATTCCTTTATGCCTTTTTTCTTAATATATATTAGGCAATAGCAGATGAAGTCTTCACTTCTTTAAAAACTATCTATTTTTCTTGGTCTTGAGTTTACTTTATCATGTTTCACTACAAAATATAAGGAATTTTGATATACAAATTGTTGATAAATAAGCTTCATTATGTGTATTAATACAGTGATGCAAAGACTTTAAAAACAAGCTTTGTTTGGTTTTGCACAAAGAATTGATATACAAGGTTTACAAGGGATGAGTTACTTAGTAGTATCCATACCTGAAATATCGGTCCTTACTGTTTTAGTAACTCATGTGTTAAATCATTAGCTGAACCCAGAAACAAAAAGCCATAATACAGGTAGTGCTCTATTTCCTTTAGGAGTCTGGGCACTATAAAAAGAATTCTATTTCCCAAATGGTATCTGCCTAGCATAAAATACAATCCTAAGGAATAACTCTAAGGAATAACTCCTAGATCAAGGACGTATGAAGTTTAGAATTTGTTAGCTAAGTTCTGACCAATGCAATTCTACTAGGCTTAATTCTACTGTTACATGTATTTTTGTAAATTGGAAGTAACTCAACTGAAGCGCTCTCTTTAGATATGCATATATATTTTTTTACAAGCACTAATTAATCCCCACAACAACCACATGCCATTTGCATTTGAGTATAAAACCTTAAGGGATCAGACTGAGCCTATTTAATTTCTTCTCACAGTTTACATGCTTTGCCAAGGACATATTCTTTATCACCTGGTGCTACTCTAACAAATAGTTGCAGATAAACGTGTGTTAGAAAACAGACGTATACGGCCAGATTCTGACAGTAACTAACATGAGGTGTATCCAGGTTAAATTATAGTGAAATCAGGATCTGACAGCACTTTCAACAAGTTAGGGATAGGCACTGTAAGTAGCATAGTCACATTAGTACAGAACTTCACATCAGCTAATGTAGTCTTTTTAATAAGGAAAATCAGCCAGCTGTCACAGCTAGACTGTTTCTAGTCTTCAGCTTTGTTCATTTTTATTTTCAAAAAGCTCCTGAAAGCTAGCTCACTTATAGTTAGTTGGGTGTCTATATACAGGGCTGCATTCTGCAAGGTAGAAATAGATGGAGTCAATTGGTATAATCAATTCAGAGCTCCACAGCTTCAGTAATTGACTCTCTGATGGTCTTTTGAAGACTGTGGCCCTGCTTTAGAACAAAGTGCTTGTTCTTTTCTACAAGGATTGGTCTCTGTGTTGACTATCTCCTCCTTCTATTGTGAAACTCCACTCATGACTAGTGCTCCTTCCACAAAGTGGCTTGCACTGACAGCGTATTAAGGTTTAACTGTGCGTGGCCAAGGGGAACAATGCTCACTCACATTTGGAGAGGGTTTTCAGAGGTTGACACATAACACCAAACCAGCCACTCACCCCTTCAGAGGAAGCTCACATTTGTTACAGATGCCTCTCAGGCATTTTTAAGCTCTGGGTCATGATGATGACTATAATCTGACTCTTTTTCTAAACAGTGCCTGACTGTAACTAAGAGGAAGAGTATTTTCCCTCCTGAGTTTTTACTCCTGCTTATGTCTCAAGCAATGAGAGAATTTTAAGATGAAGAGTGAATATAGGGATCTCATTTCACATGTATACAGCTTATTGCCCCTTCTGCATACTGCATTGCTTAGAACAATAATCTCAGGTTAGGTGCTTTCATCTGATAGACCAACTTCCAGTAAGTGCATTAGATAATCAAGATTCTACACTAAAACAAAGCAAAAAGAGCTTTATTACATTAAGAGCTTTCCAGTCAACACACTACTGGCTATCTTTAAAATGAAGAACTGCTGTGATCTCTCATGACAAGCAGGAACAGATCAATATTAGCAACAGCAGTGTTATCTAGGAACTGTTCTAACTCCAGTCTTGACAGTGACTGCTTCTAATGTCCTTGATCAAGTCTCTTGCCTTTTCTGTATTGTTTTTCCCTTTTATAAGCAGGGCTGATGGCATTTGCAGAGTAGAAATATGTCACACCAATGGGTCATTTGAACAATTAATTTTTTAATTCTTGTTTACATCTTCACAAATACGTAATTAGTCAAAAGGAATGGAAGAGGAAAGCACCTACTCTAAGACAGCAGGAATAAAGGACTGATAGTTCACAGACAAGTTATGGCCCATGATTTCATTTTCATATGCTCCTTGATTTCATTTCATATGGTGCATACTACATATTCTTTTTTAATTCTGATTAGATACCACAATGGTAAAATTAATCCAAATTTTTCCAAAAAGTAATCTAGGCCACAGCAAAAAACACAAGCATACAGCATTAACAAGACCAATACTGGAAGGCTCATTAGAGTTCTGGAGTTATAATTGATCAAACACTGACAAAATCATGGAGAAGGTATAGAAAAGCATCAAAAATGATTCAATGGCCTTACAGATCTCAATTGGTTGCCTATCAAAAACAATACTGAAGAAGCTGCTTGACTATAGTGGTCAAGTACTGAAACAAAGAAAATATATCAAGTATGCATGAAGTCTTTAGCCTAGCAAAAAAAGACATGATAAGAACCCATTTATCAAGGTTTTAGCCAGACAAATTCCCAATGACAGTGAGGTACACATTTTTAACAATGAAAGTAATTAACTACAAGAGGAGAAGGGCAGGGGTCCTGCTCTTAACACCCTCAGATCAAGACAGGATGTCATTCTGAAAGACATGCTTTAAGCAATTCATAACTAGATAGGAGCGCAAAATACTTAACTGCATATAGGTATACTTTATGATATAATGGTCCCATGTCAAATACTGTGCATCTCTGTTCAGGAGGGACTGCAGGGTCCATGAAAAGCAATTTGGAATAAATAGCTAAGAATGAGCGAAGAAAGGGAAGCAGAGAAAACAGAGGAGAGAGAGCAACTGAAGGGCACAATATACTAAAGTCGACAGCACATGGATAAGCAGTAGAAAATGAAAGGAGGACAGAGAAGAGGAGCCACAACAGTAAATAAAGAAATGACCTGGAAAAGAACTGAATGTTTTAGAAAAGGTTCATGCAAAAAAGGAAAAAAATTGTAAAAGAAATGTGAGATAAAACACACACACAGATTTTAGATTTGGGAATTATATGTAATGCATGATGTGTCCCTTTTATTTCAGTTCCCTGGCAGATGTCCTATATTCTCTAGGTTTGAGGGAAATAAACCTTCCAGTATTTTTGCATTCCTAATCATGGGAAGTTTGTGGCTAGACAAAGATCCTATGTTACGCAATTCACACAACATCCACTTGAAAAATTATCCTACCACTATTTTTCCAGTCACTCTTATAGCATTAAGTAAATAGACCAAGTAATCGCAGGTTAATATGCATTCAACATATTCTGATCTAATTATCAGAAGGCTTTTGACACTGTCTCCCATAACATCCTCATAGACAAGCTCAGGAAGTGTGGTTTAGATGAGCGGACAGTGAGGTGGACTGAGAACTGGCTGAATGGCAGAGCTCAGAGGGTTGTGATCAGTGGTGCAGAGTCTAGTCGGAGGCCTGTAGCTAGCGGTGTCCCCCAGGGGTCAGTCCTGGGTCCAGTCTTGTTCAACTTCTTCATCAGTGACCTAGATGAAGGGACAGAGTGCACCCTCAGCAAGTTTGCTGATGATACAAAACTGGGAGGAGTGGCCGATACGCCAGAGGGTTGTGCTGCCATTCAAAGAGACTTGGACAGGCTGGAGAGGTGGGCGGAGAGGAACCTCATGAAGTTCAACCAAGGCAAGTGCAGGGTCCTGCACCTGGGGAGGAATAACCCCATGCACCAGTACAGGTCGGGGGTTGACCTGCTGGAAAGCAGCTCTGCGGAGAAGGACCTGGGAGTGCTGGTGGACACCAAGTGAAGCATGAGGCAGCAATGTGCCCTTGTGGCCAAGAAGGCCAATGGTATCCTGGGCTGAATCAGGAAGAGTGTTGCCAGCAGGTCGAGGGAGGTGATCCTCCCCCTCTACTCAGCCCTGGTGAGGCCACATCTAGAGTCCTGTGTCCGGTTCTGGGCTCTCCAGTACAAGAGGGATGTGGCACTACTGGAGCAAGTCCAGCGAAGGGCTACAAAGATGATTAGGGGACTGGAACATCTCTCTTAGGAGGAAAGGCTGAGAGAGCTGGGCCTGTTTAGCTTGGAGAAGAGAAGGCTGAGAGGGGATCTTATTAACGTGTACAAGTATCTGAAGGGAGGGTGTCGAGAGGATGGGACCAGACTCTTTTCAGTGGTGCTCAGTGACAGGACGCGAGGCAACGGGCACAAACTGAAACACAGACAGTTCCGTCCGAACATGAGGAAAAACTTTTTCACTGTGAGGGTGACAGAGCACTGGAAGAGGTTGCCCAGAGAGGTTGTGGAGTCTCCTTCTCTGGAGATATTCAAAACGCGCCTGGATGCAATCCTGTGCAATGTGCTCTAGGTCACCCTGCTTGAGCAGGGGGGTTGGACTAGATGATCTCCAGAGGTCCCTTCCAACCTCAACCATTCTGTGATTCTGTGATTCTGTTTACTTCTCTTATTTGAAAAATATTTACAGTCCACAGTTTAAAACCACTGTTTGTTAAAAACATCATTCAGTCAAGGATGATGAGATAGTACCATGTAGCTTGTGCAACTGATAGAATTAATTGTAAAACTGCCAGTCAGTAGAAAGTAAAATTTGCACTGATTATAAAATTGTCAAAGTTCACTTGGGACAAATCTTTGAGTATTTGTGCAAAAGGGCATGTTCCTAGGTATATTCCATGTAGTAATTAAAGCCAAAATTTGGTATTTGGCAAAAGGCAATATGAAAGGATCACAAACATGATTCAAAATTAAATTCAAATATGAATTAATATGTGTGGGAAGATATTATGATGAAGGTAACTTTCTCAGTCATTTCAGTATAGTTTATTCACTCGTATGCTCTCAGAATTCCAACCTCATAGGCCTTCTCCCCATGAGTGAAACACTGCCTCCCTCCTTCATGACATTCTTTGAAGATAGGAATGCCTTTTAGATGTTTTCATTTTTTAATCTGTAAGTCTAAAATGTACTAGTTTGCTTTAGCATGTTCAATATCTTCAGTTTATACATATATTTATGTTAAAATGATGTACTAAGAACCTGTCCCTACTATACCTGTGACTATGCTGTGTATGATATTGCTATCAGTATCAAAGCAAATGATTCTAGTCTGTTTACTATGAGGACGATGTTATACGAGGCTCTGACACCTTCCAGTGATGTTCTGTAATAATTCTTTCTGTAGTTTTTCTGATGGGCTGAAGACCTGATCTTGCATTCATGCACCTTCCTCACTCTGTTTTGTTCAGAAAAGTTTGTAAGGAGAGGATGCCTTTTAATAACCCTAACATTTACTGACCTCTGTAGCCTGGGGTCCTACTTCTCTTAACTAACTCTTCTTCTCATCAGAAACTCTTCATCCCTTCCGTCTCAGAAAACTAAACTCCATCCTTTCCCAATACACTCAAAGCATCCCAACCCAGAGCTCTCAACTGCTCTTTTCCTTAAACCCTTGTTAAGTGGGAGCCCTCAAGCCCCCAGTACTTTCCTGGTCGAGTTCCTCAAAACTGTCTCATGCCAGAATTCTGTATTCCTTCCAGTCTCCTCTCTAACTCCTACCCTAATTCTCCAGCCTAAAGCTTCCCGATCTAAACTTCCCTGTTCTTCCCAGTTTCAGCTTTCCTGTGCCCAAGCTCACCCAGCCCCGCAACTTAAAGCCTACATATTTGCAAATCATATGCTCCTGATCTGCTGAGGGCACCTCTTTTTCCCACACCCTTCACCTTCCTTGTGCCTGCTGGTATTTCCTGTTGTACTCCAATTAGTCACTGTCATCAGCTAAAATCACCACCTGGCTCGTGCCTTGACAAAGTTTTAAAAATAGAGGTGGCAGGTGCATACATCCAAATCTGTCTGCCAGGACTCAGAGGGACAGAAAATGAGGGCACATCTGAGGAAGAAAAGAATACTTGCCATAGCCAAGACAATAAAATGACAGTTTCTTATAAATTCTTAATCTGCTTCAATGACCTCTTGTTCTGACATTTTTAAAGTAGGGGAACAATTTTTCTTGATTTTTTCCCTCTCAGCTAAAGAAGAATGTTTCGTCAGTGGATGCCATGATAAAGCCATGCAGCACTATAATTCCAGATGGGAAGCTGTAACTATTTTGGGGAAGTAAAATAAGCAGTTTAGGACATGTTATGTCACGGATGAAAGAAAACTGCCCAGCATGTACTTCAGATTATTACAAGAACAAAAATACTGTTTGTTCTTGCCCTAATTTTGCGATAGCACTGTCTTTGCTAAATTGTTGCAAATGCTAAGTAACTAATTTACTGCAGTTACTCCTAGACAACAGTTTACAGTCTGCTACTGAAAATTTTATTTATGGACCAGTTTGTACTCTGTATTGTATGCCTATCAGTCTCCTTCCAATAATTTTTGAACCTTTTGACTAGATGTGGCAGAGAGGTTGAGGTCTCAAGGATAAAAAATCCCTGCAAGTTCCTTGAAAATTGGCAGACAAGTAGAGGAGAAGGACCCTCTAAGTTCCTGTACTGGGAGAAAGGCTGAAGCCTGATAACAAAAATCCCTCACCATGGAAGGGATGGAGAAGGTAAAGGGAGAAAGAGGAAAAATGAGGAATGCTGTAAATGCATGACTATGTGTAAAGCTTCTTTAAGAATTCTCACCTTTTACCAGAGATTCCAGCTATGAGACACATATATACAGGAAAGCAGGTTTCAATAATTTCACTTTTCACAGAGAAACTTGCTATCTAAGGGATAAAGTCATGGGAAAAATGTGTTGCTTCTGGCATGTAGAGACTTTTCTTAGCTGTTCACTTCAGTTTCTTATTGGAAAGGTGATGCAGAGGCTAAGACCTGAATTGGCAGCCAGACAGTCCTAACTAGCACTCAGCTGTAGTCTAAGATCAATATAAAAATGCCTCATAAACCCAGTATTTTTTAACAGTTAAACAGAATAAGTAAAACAAGTGCATTTTCATGTTATGAAGAGTATTTTCACAGTACTTCATCATATGCAAGCTGACAACTTCACTTTGGATAGCACTGCTGTTACTACTGATGTGGCTGAAGGAGATAAGCTGTTTCTGTAGAATGGCTTCTGGGCCTGAAAGCTTTTTTTCTTCTGATACATAAGTTACTCTAGTAAAACACATTGCCTGTCCTCACAAACCTTGCCTACTTTAATCAGAAACCATTAGTGTATGTATAAACAAGCAATACAAGTTGAAAACAAGCTGGGATGTCAGCTTCAGGATTTTATTTAATATTTAAAACTAGACCGAGAGCTCTGGATTTAAGAAAGATACTGGAGACTGGAATCTAATGCCTGTCTCTTTCAGGTACAGAGCAGTTGCCTCCTGGAGCCGTGTTCAGGGAATTGGAATCCCTATGATCACTGCTATTGAAATTTTCTCCATTTGGCTTCTGTCCTTTATATTGGCTATTCCAGAAGCAATTGGTTTTGCTGTGGTACCTTTCAGATACAAGGATGAAGGTTATGTTACCTGCATGCTCAATCCTAAAAATAATTTTATGATGGTAAGTAACATCCTTTCTTCTCTTCTTGGGATTGGCAGTACATATCTTAGACACTTAAGATACTGCATTATAGTGTTAAAATATGCTTTATTCATCCATTAAAGTATAAAATATATTCTAATGTATACTGGTGCAAGGAGGATCCTTCATTTACAGCGGTCAGTCTCTGCTTTCATCCAGAGATAGCAAATGTGACTTTACAACATTTACGTTCCTTCACTAGTGAGGATTCTTAATCCAGTAATTTACAATACAGACCTGATTAAAGTACAGTCAAGAACAGTACCTGTGTAGCCAGAGCTTTAGGAGGTATTGTGTTTCTAGGTATAACACCTTGGAGCTTGCAACTATTGGAAAACATGTTTTACCATGGTGAGTCATCGTTTTGTATGCAGTAGCCAGCTCTTTTGGCAGAAAAAGGGTGGGGCCATGCGCTAACATAACTTTTCCTCTTCCGAATGCCGTTTACAAAGTCAAGCAGAATAATCCCTTCATTTATAAGAATTCATGGCTACAAATCTGACAAACTCATATCTCTAACCTAGAAAGCTTGGTCACTGTTAGCTGTCATCTAGACACAGCAACACAAAATTCAGAGCAAGAGAAGTGCCTGAGTACATATCAGGCTTCTTTGGCATGTTTCATAGCCCTCATCGACGACACTGCTGCAGCTTAACAGCTGCCAATACCCACATTAGCTTGTTCAAAGCAAGTCAGGTAGAAGTCACTACAGAGTTAACATATCTTTACTACACAGAGGGATAGTGGTTCTGCCCAACCCTCCACTGATAAAATGGGAAAAGGTATCTTACATTTTCCTTTGTGGACCCAAAGAAGGGCCAGCTACAGTTCACCCAGTAATAAAAAATGATTATTGTTCTGTTCTGTCTGAGAGAAGGCAGATAATGCAAGGTCTTAACTATTGAGGGAAACTCCACATTTTTTCCTGAGCTAGAATTTTTATTTAGAATAAAGTACAAGTTTCTTTGTTTGTTTTCAAATGTCTGACACTTCTCCTTCTATGGGATCATAACATGGCTTGGGCTAGAACTGGGGAGGGGAAGGCACAAAACACAGCTAGAAAATTTAGAAAATAAAAGGGATGCATGATTCATGGTTTTCAGTGGAAGATCCCCAACTTCAGTATGGTTACACAGACTGCAGGGATGGCAGAAACAGCAAGAGACAAAAGCAAGAGAAAAGAAAAGTCATTCCCTGATGGGAGTAAATCACATAGGTGAAGAGGGAGTAGAGTTGCCCAGGACTTATAATATTTTTGTTTCTAAAGTCTATAGATTCTATGGCTGTAGATATTTTAGTTACAAGAATGCGATTTATGAAATGTATACTGCAGCAAATCTAGGCTTTTTGCTTTTATAATGGCTGTTTTTTTCCACAAATGTGCCTGGACAATCTTCATTTCTTCTCTCCCTAAGAAAAAGAATGGTTTTCTCCTCACTATTCTCAAAAACATTACAGTTCAAGTTTTTTGTGGGCATGTTAACTTTAATGATATTGTTCTGTTCTTAACTCAGTAAGTAGAACAGCTTGGTTTTTTTTTGTTTCTTAGCAGTAATTAGTATCTTTTACATGCTCAGCACTATTCAAAAGCTCCAAATCCCCCCAACCCCAAGTTGATTTTCCGGGAAAGAAACCAGCATTTACTTTCAAGCTGAGAATTAAGTGTTGGAAGCCTCAGCCAAAATGGATAGTGTTTCAATGAGTTGCAAGCAAGTAAAAACATTATATTAAAATGGAAATACCATTTTAACTTATCTATAGTGTTTACTACCACAAACACCACAATAAACAATCATTAAACTTTGGGAAGGAATTAAGATTAACTTTTGTTTTTAATAGGAGCCTTATTCATGTTTAAAGCAATCCTTGAAAGACTTGAAAGATTCATGCTTGACCATGATTCCCAAGAGGCTGAGTGCACCAGGAAACTTGTTTAAAATGCACATTTCCTGTAGAAAACCAGTTCCATGTGGACTTTCAAGACAAACAAAAGAATGTCTATTTCTCTTAAATCAACCCAATTCTGTGCTTTGATGTAAGCTGTGTGAAGCTCAGATTCCCTAATTAATTATTTGCAGACATTTTCACGTAGTTTCTATAACTTCGCAAAGCCAGGTCTTCGTACAGAATTAATGCATTGGTCAGGGTTGATACACAGAACTGGGTGTGTGTGTTCTTTGTGACTGACATGCAATGCTCACAAAAGCTGTTAGACTATCAGGACAGAAAGTTTGCCTTGCAAATACAGCATGGAGTCACACAGCACATATTTTGCTATGCTGCACAGCCAGTGCGCTTCTAGTCTGACCTGAAGGATTTTGCCACAGAAAAAATAATTGCCTCCATGTATTTGCAGTCCTCTTCTCTGCAGAAGGAGTGCTAATTAGATTTCCCCTTGGTACAGACTCTTAAAATATGAAGCATACTGTTTTCTGGTTTTCTGCTGGCAGAAGCTGAGTTCCCAGGGGGGAAGTTCTGCCTCCAAGGAGAGTGCAACTATGCAGTGGATTGCAGCCCCTCCTTTCCCAGGGATGAGGCTAATGAGGGGGAGAAAACAAACTAATCAACGCAGTTCAAAATGTCCTGTGAGGTGGGGTTGTGGCCTAGATACCGGTAGTGTATGCTAAATTAGCAAACTCTAAGCAACTTACTCTCTCTATTGGGGTGGGAGGATAAAAATCAAAAAACTTTCCCTTTTCTCAGTAACTCAACTTGCTGATGTAACTAAAGCAAATTAAAAAAATAACATTATTAGATATTAGTCTACTAAATTATGTCCATTTTCATCTTTCGAAGTTTAGCACTCTTCAGTTTTAAATGTAAAGAAGATGTCAGATGTTTGACTTTTTCAAATGGGATTCATATAATCCTCAGTTACTCGCATTTTGACATTTGGTGTGGGAACTGTGATGTTACAAGAGCACATCCATTAGGAATAAACAAGCTAAGGGAAAGATTATGAGAAAGAAGGTTCCCTTTTGCACACATCCATCTCAGTGACTAATAACTTAGAGACAGGAAGTATTTAAATTGTCATACTTCAATGCACAGTTTTGTCTGAGCATAGAAGTTAAAAAACAAAATACAGTATTTTCTCAAGTCTACAAACATAATTATCTGCAGAAAAGTATAATTTTAAATGTTTTGTCAAATGTAGTATTTCCCATAATACATAAAACCTTAAACCACAGTTAAGAGTTAAAATTACACAGCAGAGTAATGCTACGCTATCAATTCCCTCTGTGCCCGGTCACAAAAGTCAAATGGTATAAATGGCAAGCAAAGAGTTAAAAGTAACTATACCACTGGAAGCCATCAGTCCTAAGTTTTGCATATAACAGACAAATACTTATGAAGTGGCCTCTATCTGCCCAGTACATAAGCAAACCAACTAGCAATCTTTTCATAGATAACAAAAGATGATTAAGCTTACAAGACATTTTGAACATTCCTTTTTTGGAATCAGGACAGGAGCCATAGAGGTAAATGGCATTTCCTGAGGCTTTTAGTGAGATTTGTTATCGCACACTGACACTTACTACATTTTGGCATGTCATTTTTGTGAAAACTGAGCTCCAGTTTTCATGAATGGGAGTACATGTCCAGAAAACACAATCACAAAAAATTAATTCCAACTCAAAACAGATTGTAACAAAGGTACAGACAGGCTATCAGTAAGGTAAACTAAATGTTTACACTGCCACAATTCCCATTTTGCTGTTGGTCCAAAATAGATCAGAAGGATAAGAAAGTTGACATAGTTCAGTACGGTTTACCAATAGACTTGGACTTAAAAGAACCATACCAACTGTCACACTTTCCATTACATTTCTGTGGTACTTTCTGGTGAATTTTAAGAAAATATCTTCTCTTTTCTTTCCCTTATCTGCAGTTTTACAAAGATGCAAAGGACTGGTGGCTGTTTGGTTTCTATTTCTGCATGCCACTGGCATGTACTGCTATCTTTTACACACTAATGACTTGCGAAATGTTAAACAGAAGGAACAGTAATTTGAGAATTGCTCTCAGTGAACATCTTAAGCAGGTAAATATTAAGAACACCAGTCTCTGAAAATACTGTTCTTCTACCTTTGGATTAGCTTAGAAATGTTTCAAAGTGTATCTGAATACAATAAGTTATAGAAAGTAAGGATGCAGGTTATTTATGACCTTAAGATATTCAGTCAAACTCAGAACATAAGAGATCATAGTATAAGGAGATATTGAAGACAATGTGCTCTGGAAGCTCACCAGAGTTTATTTCTTAAGTGTGACAGTTCTGCTCTCCCGCTCTTTAACCTTAAATCATTACTGGCTATATGCCATGGAATTTAGTTACAAAGATTTGCCAAAAAATTGTTTCTTGACTTTTTATTCATAAAGATACAACTCCATGGGTCCTCCCTATTTCTGGCATACTTCGATGCACAACTTCTGTGTCCTGTAAAAAGCAATTGTAGAGTAACCTGGTTTTAGGGTAGTCTAGATTTTTTCAGGCTTGTTTCACTGTTGCAGTACCACTACTGTAGCTGTACTGGCTATAGAAAAGAGCAGTAGGAGACTTGGACAAACAAGTAATCATAGAGCAAAACCACTCACAAAACTGTCAAATCTCACTTTGGTGTTTTTGCAGCATTTTCTGGTGCTTCATTCCTAACTGGAAATTTAAAAGTAATCTGTAGCTTTTTCCCTGCAGTTAGTCAGACAATAGGATACAATGTTAACTTCAGCCCATCGAATCCCACTCTTTGATTTAGAAACATGAATCCCTAAAGCAGTCCCCTCTGCATCTGAGTTCTCTAAGGGGTTCTCCCTCCGCTGGTTCATTCCAGATTGGGCAGACCAGAAGCTCCTCCCATGGTGCAGATCCTCCACTTGCTTCCCTCATCAGGCCTCAGGGCCTGCAACACAGTCTCCCCTAGGGCCCCACATAATCTACTCCACCAATTGGGACTAGAATGGTATGTACAGGGCAATCTTCCCTCCCTCTTTCCCCATCATGCGGGGTGCAGTGCCCAGCATGTTACTTGGACTGGTTACTGGAGGATGGATTTATGCCACAATTTACAAATGTAAAGGGTCTTTTTAACTATCACTTTTTGCTCTTCCTCCCTTTCTCCTTCCTCCCAACAGCCTTGTCCACATTAATGTCTAGTTATGATCCTTTCATATTTTGATGAAAACTGCTATTATAAGAAAGAAGAAATAATAATAGTCTTATTCAAAGACAAACGAGACTTAATCTAATCATACATTTGACTTTAAAATTTTTAATGACGGAGCTTTGCAATGCTTGTTATTGTTACATTACAGTGGCAGTTCAAGAAGTGGTATTCTCATCCCTACATATGACTCTCTTCATCAAATCCATGCCTACCAGATACCACTCATATGCATTGTCAAAAAATCCACTAAAACATCTGTAAATCCCTAGAGCCACATAAAATATCCATCAAATTTAAATTATTTCCTGACAAAGTATTATGCAATTAAGCTGTAATACAGAAGTTTCTACAATTTTGTTTGTAGAGGGACTATTTGTTCAGGAACATCAAGATCACATAGCAAGCACACATAGCAAAATTAATACACTCTGCAACTTTTTCCTGTTCAGTATCCCTTTACATGACATTACATATACATACTAAATATAAAATAGTACACCACAGAGAATTTGACATCCTGACTAGATACACAGTTGAATGAAACTTCTATTACCAATTGATTTAGGTGCCTTGGGCTTACAAATTGCCCCAAATCAAACTTTAGGTGAAAGTGGTTTTCAGTCCAGTGTGATATCAGTTTCCCTAATACACAAAAAAGTCTCCTTGCAGAGTATGTATGCTCCTGAAGACAGAGGTTTATCCAAGGGATTGCCAGAAAACTAATCGAGTGCAGAGAAATAGGAATGGCTGGGAAAGTAGTCAGGTTCAGGAAAGTCCAGCAATGGATTTTCCTTGGGTGACAGCTCAGTGACAGCAATCACCCATATGCTCTAGCTGCTCTAGTCTAAGTGATCAGTAGGCTCTGTTGAGGATGGCCAGATTTCAAGAACTAGCTCAATTTACTGGCTCCATAAAAAAGGTTTCACAGACAGCAGGTAGCCTGAAAGCTGTGCTTTGGGAATCCTTGCATGCTTATCTAGATTACTTACTTTGCTGCCAACATCACTCCACTATAGACACCTACCAATATGAATCAGACCATCAGTAATCATTTTCTTAACTTCTTTTTCTAGCGTCGAGAAGTTGCAAAGACAGTTTTCTGTTTAGTAGTGATTTTTGCTCTTTGCTGGTTCCCTCTCCATCTGAGCCGAATTTTGAAGAAAATGGTATACAACGAAAGAGACCCTGGCAGATGTGAACTGCTCAGGTACCCTATTTTCTTATACCAATCAAGTGTTCTTATTGAAAAAATATAATGCAGCACACTTGGAGATTAGGTAAGAAATGTCATTGGGCATGCAACTGTGATGTTAGAAGAACTGACTCTTATTTTATGATTTTTCTATTACATCCTTCTATTTTCAGGGGTTTCAGCTGTAATGGGGTACAAAAATTAAAATAAATGTTGTCTAATGCTATTGCAATCACTTTCCTCCTGCTTCTGAGAACTTCTGTGAGACAGGTTATTCCAGACACGGCATGGTAAAAGATTAGATTGAGGGAGCTAGCTGACAGAGAATTAGTTTCTGTGACAGAAGAGATTGCAACCACAAATAGCACAGATGCTTTGATAGTATATGAAGAGTTTAAATGTTTTGTTTTTTCTTTTTTGCCTAGTTTTTTGCTGCCACTGGATTATATCAGCATCAACCTGGCAACCATGAACTCTTGTATAAACCCAATAGCTCTCTATTTTGTGAGCAAGAAGTTTAAAAACTGTTTTCAGGTAAGAAACTGTTGATGAGATTTTATGTCCAGTTGATGAACTGCATTAAACCATTTAGTTACTATCTATTTTCATCAGTTGTGAGGAGAGGCATGTAAAGGAATGAAGGATTATAAATTATCTGGTTTACCAGCTAGCAGGTCACATAGCACACATACCAAACAGAGCTGAAACTATCCTCATTATCTGAAATGCTAAACCAGTAAATAAGTCTGACATAGTCCTCATACGTAAACAATCACTGAGACAGTCCTGCTCTTCTTAAGTACTATTTATCTGCATGTGGCATGTACATGAAGCAGAATTTGGTTGATAACGTATTTCCCACTCTGGGTGAGGACAAAGAACATGCACAGAAGATACCAAATCTGCCTGCAGTTAAACAGTCACATTCTGACTAAAATTTTCAAGCTTGTATACCAAAGCTAGGCACCTGAGTTGACTTTGGCAATTAAATAAGCATTATGTCTTTTACCTGCATTTTTCTAGTTCCAACACAGGAAAACATATTTTAAGGCTAAAATAATTTCCTTATCACACTGTCTCTGCAAGTCCCAATTCACCAAATAAAGACAATACAGGAAGAAAGAAAATTAGAGCAAATAGTGGAGAAGAAAGTGGTGAAATGGAAGACTGAAATAGCTTTATCTGCAAAGAAGAAAAAAAGAACTGTACCAATAAACTTTCAGGCTATGAATAGGCGGCATGAGCTATTGAAAAATATAATAAATGATTAAAATAGGGAATGCTTGTTTTTCTGTAGCCCACTCAGACTTACAAACTATTTTTAAGGGGTTATTTCCGCATGAGACAGAAGAAGTCAGTTTTGCCATCTGTTAGACATTGATATTGACAGTCCCATACTTCACTGAGAAACTGTGGAGAAGATACTACGCCTGGACTTGTCCTCAAGGGAGAAGTAACAGTGGGTACTACCAGGCTGCTCCTCATATCATTAACTCTTTCTTTCCATTTGCCCTTCCAAATAAAAATGCCATCCAACAACTCTAATTAAATAATTTTCAGCTATTATTTAATCTTTCCCCAGTTTTCACTATAACTTGCCCTTTCCCTTTTAGTATCAGTGTGATTAATTCAGGCAATCTTCCCGTTTTATAATTGAGTTTCCCACCCTACCTCTGTACTAACACAGTTATTTTACATTTCCACCCACAGATATGCAGTACATGTATTTTAAGTCTGACCTTACCTCTCTGCAACACTCTCTTCTCATTGAGTTCAGAGAAATCATTGATCAACTACTGTTACTGTCATTGTTCCTCTGAGACCATAACTCTCTTTCCCCTAAATAAGGTGGAGAGATCCCACTTACATAGAGTTCAGCATTTGTTTCTGTAAAGGGAGGGGAGGATAGCCAAAGAATTCTTTCTGAAAAGAGGAGACAATTGAACATCCCTGGATGGGATCCCAGGACCTGGGAGCATAATCCTAACTGCCTTTCTATTCTTAGCTATGAAAAAATCATGTGCCTCAATACATCCACCATCTCTTTTCTTAAACAACTTTATCTTCCTCCAAAATGTTGGAAGGGACCTAAATCACTTGCTGGGGAATTTTCGTTTTCCCCCCTACTTGCTAAGCAGCTACTACTGATCTCTAGGTCCTCAGCCCAGTGAGAGAGAGGACCCTCCCCCAGCTCTTAGAATATGTGTGGAGTTCTGTTAGTTCCCAACCTGTTTACCTTAGTCAAACAAATTTCCCTTTTGATGCTGCAAAAGTTCTTCTTAAATAAAAACAGGCCTAATTTGCTGCCTTTGGGATTGTTAATCATAAGAATTGTTTACATTTTATGATAAAAAATTTCTTTGGGTGCAGCTCTCTCTCTTCACCTAAAATCATCTGTTCACTTCTGAACAAAGGATACAGTTGGCAAGCTGCATAGAGTTGGTAGATTCATGTTAACCATATTTTTCTTTTATTAATTTCCAGTCATGTCTTTGCTGTTGCTGCTCCCAATCTAAAAGTCTAGTGACCTCAGTGCCCATGAATGGAACAAGCATTCAGTGGAAAAATCAAGAACTAAATCACAATACAGATCGCAGCAGCCATAAAGACAGCATAAACTGAAAATTAAGGACTCTGGCACCACTTCAGAATCAAACAGGAAAAAAAAGTCACAACAAAGCTATTTTAACAGGAAGCCCAGTGAGTGTTCCATACAACATAATCAATTCAGAAGCGTGCACTCTTGTATATAATTCCAGAGGTGCTGAGTAGGTTGACTATAAATGTGATGTTCTGTGAACTGAGATCCCCTGGATGGTAATTCTGTCTCTGAAGATTATATCGATGTGTTTATAAAACCAAAAAACTGACTTGAACCACACGTGGTTTGCTCTTCTGAACCAAGCAGGAACTGTCTTGTATCTCTGACTGGTACACCACAACCTTTTTACCTGATTGCCACCTAGAATTAATCGCCATGGAATTTTTCAGAAGATATCAAAATCTTAAGGAATCTCTCTGTGACTGTATATTTTATCTCTGCCCATTTGTCTTTTATTCGTGGTGGATATATTGCATACACCAGTGTGTTTTGCATGTTGTTGTTGGGTTTTTTTTCAAGTTTAGGTTTGAAAATGTGTTGGTTCACACCAGTATTTTATTTACTTATGTTACGAGTCAGGACATTAGCTGGGCAGTTCACATCTGTAGCATTTCAATACTCAAAAATAGGAAAATACCATCTAAAATAGCACCAACATTTGGCACTTAAGCACAGGTTAATACCAAAACAAGGTATTATTAATAACACAGTACTATACTGTGTTATTTATTTGAATGTTCTCTATGAAGTAAACATATTCTATACAAGCAAAAAGCATGAAAAATGTCCATAGAGGGGCATCTTACCATGTGTTTCTAATCAACTGCCGTGTTAAATCTTAAACTATATGAACCTATTAATCTATTTAGACTATAGCTGCTTTAAATATAAATTGAAACGAGGGTCAGTGGAATACAGTGAAACATTTTTAAAGCAGCCCAAAGAGTTTTAAGAATATGATTACTATCATAGCAACTATGCACAACACTATTTAAATGGACAGAAAGTTATAGTCATAGTGAATACGAAACTATGGAAGTCCATAACAGTTGTATGTGCATAAGGACATTTTGTACCTTATGCTTGCAGAGTTTTTTTGTCTTACTCTCACAAAATTTAAAGGTTTTAATGGGATTTTTATAGTTTACTAGAATTATTAACCATACAAATGCTATTAATAATATATAGAAAATATTGCTTGCATACATGTAAACAGGTGATCTATTCTTCATTTCTATTCATTATGGTTACATGGCAAGAGATTCAGTGTTTGGCTATAAAAAATTTTAATAGGTAGCCTTTTATTAAATAATGGAATTAAACAGTGTGGTATCACGTACAATATGCCTTCTACATAAATTTGCTAGGAGATTTATAGCATCCATTGTGCAAGGTTGAGAAGCTGTAACTAAAACTCCATGAGTTTTTAAACATCCAGTTACATTTCAATTGAAAGACATAATTCTGAATTTTTTTTTTACAAAGTCAAAATACTAGTGCCTACAGTGACTTCTGCTGCACAAATTTTCCAAATGTTTACATACACACAAATATTCTAACATACATTAAAAAAAAGTTCTTTATGTATTTTTGTGTGCTTTTGTCTCTATGGCATATATGCATGTATAACTACATACACATTTATGATATTTTATAAGCCTAAATACAGTCTTTTGATAGTGCTCTGTAGTAGTGCCCAAGAGTATGCTATGGAATGAGACTTGGCTAAATTTTATTCAAAACATTTCATCCTCAACTTGTATCAAAAATCACAGCAAATGAGTAACAATGCTTTCCTCTGAGAAGGCTGGTTTAGTGGGTCTCTCTACAGCCTGACACCTTCACTGCTGCTGTGACAGAATGTGTTGAGTGGATGATAAAGGTAAACAGAAAAAAGACACAAGGAATGGATTTAAGTGGTAAATTGCCACTTCATTATTTCAATGCAAGAAAAAAAAAAGCTTTGTGCTCTTTACCCACCTCTGGCCATCTAACCATCTGACTGTTAGATGGACCCAAAATTCATCCCATACCAGCAAACCAATAATCTCGTTGTTCAAAGACAATCTTTTCTACCTATCTATAAAGGGCAGTGAGCAGTAGAGGCAATCCAGGCCACAGATACCTTAGGCCTCTTTACTGCTACAAAAAGAGGATCTACCTGCAAAAATTTCAGCTCTTACCTACTTCTGAAATTGACCGTCTTTAGGCTTTACCAGCACTGATACCAAGCACAAGTCATAAAAAGCTAACAGTCTTCCTTCCAACATTAAGACTTTGAACAACTGTTGCTTTCAACCCAATAGTTGGCTCTGTTAGATGGCAAAGAAAGTACACATACACATGCACACACAAAGCAGACTTTAAGCCAATTTAGCCCTACCTGGAAAAAACATGTTCCTCCTCCCCAAAGGCTGACTGACCTCAGTGACAGCATTATAAATACACAACTTGTATCCTTTAACTAAAGAAAAAAAAAGGGCAAAGTATCTAATAGATGGAAGAGGTTTTTGTTATTTTTTAAATAAAATTTTAGAAAGTTCTTTTAGAAGCTTACTTCTAAGGATCGAAGCACACAAAAGCTAATTAGTGGTCCTCATCCCATCCCCTCCAGCTGTGGAAGGACAGAGCTAGCCTGAACAGCAGTGAGGAAGAGATCTCAAACTTTGTTTTGCATTGTCTCTGGGGCTGCTGCTCCCACAAGCCAATCATAAAGAGAAAGGCTGTTACTATGTGACAACTCTGGTGAGCAGGAACTGATGCTTCTGTAAAACTTATTAAAGGGCATACTTATTTAATTCTCTCCTACTATTGCCTCTTGCATTGGTTATGGTAAATATTGCTCCTAGTATTGTAACTCCCCTCAATTTTGAAAGACTTACCTTTCCAAAAGAACCAACAAAACCCTTCCATGATTCTGAAATTCAACTACATAATTTAATTTTAGCCTTTTCTTTTTCTGCCAATTTCTACAAAAAGGTGCTCTGACATTTATTTTTGCGCATCAGAAGCAATGTAGGTTTATTTGGGATTTTGCTCTGCTGCTTTCTCAAAAGAAACCCAGAGAAGCACAGAATCTGCTTTCTCTTTTACATCAGAACAGCTCTCCACAATAAGTATCCTTCCTTCCTCCTCCCTTTTTATAGATGTTTTCACATCTGGTGTTTGTTTTCCCCTCAGCTGAACCAAGTCTAGCTTTTTCTTCAGTTGACAGGATCTCTGTTATCCATAAGTTTCTTCTGTATGGAATCTCAGAAGATCATCTCTCAGCCCCCTAATCTTATCAATAACCTCGACTTCATGTCTATATTTACATTTAACACCTTTAATGCCTCCTGCATATTAATACTTTTTTCCTACTCCTGCTTGGTATTGTGTCCCTTGTATTTAAAAGCCTCAGGCTCAGAAATTATTTTGCTGGGCAAGAGAAGTATTTACCATGTTTTCAGTATGATTCTTGAGTTTAACGTTTTTTTTTTCTTATTCTTCACTTGTTCAGATTCATTTGTTACTTTTTTTAACATCTGTTCATCATAATTGAAATGCATTTAACTATCACAGTCTTCTTTTCTGTGGCCTTTCACAATTCTCAACTTTTTTCAGTCCAGTCAACATAAAATGTCATTGACTATTTTCTCATGTATACAGTCATACATTTCAACTGCAAACACCTTCCAGGCATTTATTCCATTTTAGAATCCAGTTATTATCTTTGTTTTTAACCTGTACTTATTTCAAACCACCTCACTAAACATTTCCTCTTTGGTTTATTTTATCTTTATTTGCTTCACAGATACAGTATACATAGGCTTTTATTATATTTATGTTTGTATATATTTATTTACATATGGAACTCTTCATGCTTCAGATTTGACCTAACTAGCTCCTTTGCTTTGGAAAAAAAAATGCCTATGCAGTAATCCATCGTAAATCTTACCTGATAAACTCTTATCTTGGTTCCTTGAAATGAGGCTTATGCAACCCTCAAGTCTGTGTATGTTTATATTTGCTTTTAAGAGAGTCAGTTTCAGATGTCTACCTGTCTGTCCCTCAGTCTCTCAAAAATAACTATTGAACCCCCTAACCAATTTCCAAAAAATTTTACAGACTAGAGTTCTCATCATTATAAAGTTCCAGTGAGTTTCATGAAAATTGGTGGATGGATAGAAGAAGAAGATCCTACTAGTGTTCTACACAGAAAATTGCTGAAATGGATTTTATATGTACTCAACAAATTCACATGATAGAGAGAAGTCACGAACATCGCAGCTGCAGAAAAAGCTTTGATCAGAGGTAGTTACTTTTAAGACATCTGAGAAACCACAACACACAAATTCTTGGAAACCAGTACTCATAAGTTCCATTGCTTGTGGAATTACTTGCTTTTTTGCTGTTTCTCTCTCATCATTTGCATATTTACCACAATCTTGCTACTGTATCATTTCATTCAATGAAGCACTATGGGACATAGTCTCCAAGAAGGCATGGTACAAATTCAAATTCTGCTGTATTTGTATAAACAGATTTCTGCTCAAATGTCCCTGAGGCACAACATGCATTTTCAGTAGCAGACACACTCAGACTGCATGCTAACATTGCCTGATGGAATTCCTTCAAGACAATCAGTTGTGCAAAGCTGGGGTTAGCAAAGTATTTCTAATTTACACTTCCCACCCTTTCAAAGATTAAATAAAGGAAATTATCTTCAAAATCAGGGTGGGGGAAGATACATAAAAAGTTTATAAAACAGAAACAATCTCCAAGTTGCATAGAAAAAAAAAAAAAACAAGCAAGTTTAAAATGTAGCTGTAAAAGAAACACAGCTTATCAATAGTGCCAGTGTGGGAAAGGAAGATGAGAACTAAATCAAAAAATGCAGGTCATCTCCAGTTTCTCTAAAGGAAGATGAAATGATATGACTTTCAGCATTCCATCTAGAATCAGCTTTTTCCCTATACAGACACAACTGCTTCTGAAATGAACTGTTGTTTGAGTCACACTTCCGCGGTCTCATAGGTTACAGTAGCTTGTTATTCTTGATCTGTTAAAAAATACAGCTTCTATATTTCAAGGTCTGTTGGGACCTTAAAAACATTGAACTATAGCTCTGCTTTTTCTTGTCCATCATTCACCTGCAACCAGTGAAGCAAGGGGAGAGTCATGATCGAATGTAGGAGTTTGGAGGGACGGTTGTTTTCAGATTTTCTAAGCCCCCCCTCAGTGTCAACCTGACTTGATCAAATTTACTGTATAAAGAGCAGTTTCTGAAAAGCTATCCAAAGAGGCCTTAACTTTTTCAGCTATTAAAGATTACATCTTCAGTTTTCCTACCTTCTTCCTGCTAAATAAGCATACCATTAAAAAAAACCCTCTAACAACATAAAGACTGCCAAATCCAGTATTGCCATAAGCTGGAAAATGTTGCAAATGCTAATACATAGAAGAGTACCACAAGCACAGAGAGCACATCTCCAGTGCTGTTTCATCATCACATCATCTTTTAAAGCAGATATTGCAAGTACCAATGTTCACAGTGAGACTGCTGGGGAATCAATTGCTCCAGTTTTTAAAAGGAGCATGTTGTTGTAGTGCTAAACCTAAGTATTTCAAAGTAAAGACAATTGTTGTTGCCTTTGCCTGTTAATTATAGCTTTTCATGTTATGATTATTCCTGAACAATTTCACTTAAGAAAGCTAAAACGCAGTAGAAAATGTGTCATTGCTTTATTCAGTTTATCAGTTTGTACCAGAAGCCACTGCATAGCACATGCTTCCTATGCGTCAGCAATTTTTTTGTTTCATGAGACTTTTAAGTGTTATCAGGAGCTACAAGAGTCATTCTTCTTGTCCCTTATGCTCAGGCAAAATCACTATGTTTGTTCTTACCAATACACACTTCAGCAAAACAGGTCTGAAACTTGCCTCACATCTCTCTAGCAATTTCTACACTGTGTTAATCAACAGATTTTTTGTAAACAGATTGTTTTATGACAATTCAGTACATTTGCATTATAAAAGCCAAAATCTATGCTCAGAGTTTAGAAGGAAAGAACAAGGGGAACAACTAGTAGAGGCAGTTGCAAACAAATTACTACTACCAAACTCTAAAGCCAGCAGAAAACCAATGTATGTTCCACAGGTGCCTATCTATAGGCACTTGCTGTTTTCTATCTATAACAACAAAAGTATACTTACACAGAAATCTAAATATAAGATTTCTGGAAGTGAATCAGGCAGTTTAATAGTAACAGATATTCCTTCACCCCATCACCTCACATGATATATATTGCCTTTACAACAATAGCAGTCTTCAATTTTTTTTTACAACATACATTTAGACAAATAAATTAGTAGATGATAAAATCCCATTTGCTATTAGAGGAATACATTTCAGATATTTTAAAATATTACTCTTTTCCTCTTTACTCACTACAGTAATGTTCAACATAGTAAGTGCTACAACTGATATGAAAAAATTTTGTATTTGAACAGCTTAATCTGCAACAGCACATGATCAGCACAACATATAACATCAAAAAGACTTAGTCTACTCATTCTTCTATTTGATAAATACATTATATTTAGAAAACTTGGCATTCTAATTCCACTTAAAATCTAATATAAAATACTTATTTAATAAATGTTTAATGGGAATTTCCAGAGGTATGGTGGACCATGGGAACTACATGTTACAAATACACACACGTACACGTATATGCAAGACTTTCTCACGACTCAGTATTTTTCAAAGCCCCTATTACCCTTCCCACCATTTTACTTAAAAACTCTCTATAACTAATAATTTTATACAGGCTACAGGGGAGCCACCTGTAGTCTCTTTGAAGTCCTTCAAATCTACCCTACCCATAGGCAAATGGCTATGGCTATTGGATCACACAGACAACATATGACTTTTGGACATCAATAGTTTAACAGGCTGTAGTTCTTTCTCTGAAGAGTGCAGGGAATAGGAAATAGCTGCAGTACGGTCACAGCAAGTGAAGGTGTGGCCCATGAAAGCAGCATTATCAACAGTCTCAGCAAGCAGCGTTAATGACAAGTCAATGTCAATTAAATAAAATAATTACTTTGTCACGCTTAGCCTAAATTCATGGGCTTGGTTGTCAAAGCTGTTATTTGAATAGGATGTATGCTATCCAGATCAAGCTCATCTTTTGCTTGGGGACAGGGATGCCTTGACCAGTGATTCTCCTACTCACCAGAGAGCACTGCTTCCTGCGCTTGTTATCCACCACGCTCTTCCAACTCTTCCCCTTACACCCTCATCACCCAAGCCCACTCTTTAGCAGTACTCTGCCCACATTTCTCAGAGGAACTGAGTATCCACAAATTGCTTTAAAATCTATGATTTGGAAATCCCTTAGAGCACCTCAGAATAAGGCCTTTAATATCATGCCGGCATAGTTCCTGGGAGTAAAAAGACTGAATCATGCATCCAAAACTATTCACGAGAAGCCCTTCTGAGCACTGAGGGTATATAATTAAACTTTACACAAAAATATTATAACAAATATGAAAACGTAGATATTAGTAGATTCTAACAGATAGAAGCATGCTAATACAATTAATGGAGGCATGCCTACAATTAAAAAGAAATCTTATTAGAAAGACACAATCTCTTCCAATATGTAGGCCTCCAAAAATGTCAGGGAATGAAACTAGACCTTGTTACTAGATAGGTTACTAGATCCAGGCTGTGATGAGTAATTTCCTCCATCTAACCATGGCTGGATATTTTTTGTTTTTTCTTTTCCTGTCTCAACTTCAAAAGTCATTGTTAAGTACATAGATGATAGCAACATACTATCTCTTTCCAGATCATCAGACTTAAAGTCAGCTGCAGTTTAAGTGCCAATGAACAATCAAAGGACTGTAGCAGAAAACAGGAACATTTCCTCCAGTAGTCCTGAATAAAAGTTCACACTGGTTCTTTTTTAATGTGCTCCTGGGAGGCTGCTTATTCTTTCTGCTCCCACAGTCTTTCCAAAGCACTTGCTACAGGTAGAAGGCTAAACTGGGTCTCACTGGCACAAGCCAACTCAGTTGTGCAGAACCGTAGATTTAGCTCCAGGAGAAAGATGTGACTTAGGCAGCAATGATTGTACTTTTTCTGAGTTTCAAACTGAAATTAATTTCCTTTTTCTTGGTTCCTAATCTAATTGTCATGCTCATGAGGGCAAGAATTCTCCTTTTGTAGGGGAGGGAGGGAGAGACTCCCATTCCTGGACATTTCATTCTTCCTAGCCAAGTTGCAGGATAGGTTGCTATCTTTTGGAATCACATGCACACCAGCTCCCTCTTCCCTCTGCCTCATCTTTCCTCAGCTTGGATCCATAGTGCTTCTGTTTTGGTGCTGTGCTTTGGAGCTAACTCGATCTTGTTCCATAGGCAACTAGAAAAGCCATCTATGAGAATGTGCATCCTGCTATACATTTGAAATGTAGGGAGAAGATTAGAAATACATTATTATTAGACACCAACTTGCCATTCCATAACCACACTTCATTTTTTATTGAAATCTCCTTGTCTGAAGTTTTTGTGTCTTTTCTCCCTCAATATTTGTTGTCTTCCCTAAAAGGCAACCCCTGAAGTTTTGTGATTACATGAGAAACTGAACTTCTATTAAAAAGAATGAAATGAAAGAATGAAAGAGCATCTTTCGTAACTTCAAGACTATGAAGTAAACTAGAACACATTAATTCTAAAACTCAGTATCTGGAAATACAAAAAAGTCACAATGCATACTTCTTAAAAGCTCATGATATTAATCCAGTCTCATGTAACTTTTATATATTAAAAGAAATATATAAAAAGAGACTTCCTCTGAACTGCCTCTGAATAAAGTCCACTTTTTGTTTAGCTTTGTTTGAAATAGCTACACAATATGAATATGCATCCATCTCCAGATCTGTGGTATATTCCAACACAGAAGCACAGTTAAACTACACTACCAGAAAAGTCACAAATTTTTAGGGTCAGTTTTTAAATAGAAAACCAACATAGTACTCTTGGGACAAATGAATACTACAGTTTACTGCTGATAGAGGAAAATAAATTGATTTTCTACAGAGAAAAACCTGAAGCCTTATCACTTTCCTTAATTCAACCAGAATTAAAATAATAAATGAAAGATTACATGACTCATGTGAATAATGAAAATGTCCACAGTTACACGAGCTGGAATAAAATAACATAAGGATATGCCCTTTTCTTTATGCTCCAGTGTATAAAATGGCTCTAAATTCTGGGGATCAGGAAGACATAACTATCCAATGCAAGATTCTTTGATTTCCCTGCAGTCTTTTTCTAAAGTATTAGTTTAGAGAGAGACATCTCAGCCTCAGAGATAATCGTGAAAAGGGGAAATGACTTACTGAGTGTTAACTAATATTGCCTTCTTGCACCTACAGAAAGTCTTTGGTTAATATTTTTTGTAATAGGCAGCATCTTCTCGGTTTCCTGTAACAATAAGGAATTTCAGTGATGCCAGTGCCAAGGACTTCTCCACAATCAAAAAAAATGTTGGATTATTTCCTTTTTATGATCATTTGTACAAGTGAGAATTTGCTTGCACAAAACTTTAAACAGAGGCTGTTCTTACATATAAAATATCTGCATTTGTATAAAAAACAAGGTTCTTTTTTGAACTTCTCTTGTATTTATTTTAAAAGTGTCAGTCATTTAGACAGACATAAGAGAAAAATACTTTGTAATTTAAGTATGAGCACTTCCATACCACATATAACTGACTATGCACTATGATGAGTAGTGATGTGAAAAGTGCATTGGGCAACCAAATACCTCAATGTTTTAACTAAACTGCTTTTTGAGCAATAGAAAAGACTAAATATATGCATAAAAATCAAAGTATGTTTCAATATTCTATATTCTAGAAAATAGGACTAAATCAGTAGTATAGTAGTGGTAAATTTAAAAATTGGGTAAACTCTTTGATGGTGAGTATGAGAATTGGGCTGAGCTGCCCAAATATGGTTAGACGTATCTTTGAAATACCACTGGGCTAAAGTCATAAGGCTAATCTACAAAGAAAATTACCAGCTACAACTTTATTATAAAAAAGTGGCTGCACAAAGATCAAACTCACTTCCAAGATTTCCAGATTTTTCAAGCTAGAAGTGGCCTTACATATCAATTGTATCCTAGTTCTGTGTTTTGTAACTAATTTATTTTTCCAAATAAGGGTTTTTATAAATTTTATCAATTCTTTTTATACATACATATGTGTGTGTGTATGTGTGTATGTATTATATATATATATATATAAATCAGCTGGGAAGGTATTAAAAAGCCATCAACACTTAGCCAGTGTTGCTCAAGATTTTAATTTGCTCACACTAGAATTAAGTGTATTGACACTGATTGAAATAAAAAGAAAATAAAGAAGGATATTATTTTATTTTCCATCTGAAGGTATTACCCCAACCAAAGTTAAAAACAGTCATTAAAGTAATTTAATTTAAGTAATTTCAAGTTGTAATTAAGAACTTGGGATAAAACGCTGACCCTACTGAAGTAAATGTGAAAGTTGCCACTGACTTCAGTAGGACTGGGATTTCATTGTCAGAATACACAATGAAGCCCCATCAGCATGTTAACTATGGTAATGTGACTAAGGCCTTTACAGTTAAGCAGGACAGAAGAAGACGAAGACTCTCCTCTGTGTGGCTTGCATGAATAATTGCAAAATTATAATCTCTTATGCTCAGGCAGAAGATGGAGCTTTGGCACACTTTTCCTCCCATAAAAGCAGCTGAGCAAAAGAAGCCAGAGGTAACGCGGTTCTACTTTTACACCACTCAAGCAGCAGAGATGGGAGGCCAGAACAGGAAGACAGGAAGTCTGTCTACTTACGGGGAGCAATCCTCAGCGTAGCACACTGATATTCTTAAAATCCAGAATATTGTCCGGATCCTGCAAACCTTGCTCCAAGATTTAACTTTTCCTTACACAAGTCATCCCGCAGATACCAATAGGATGAGCTATGTCAATGCACTTACTGTTTTCCTTGGATGTGTCCATTTTTACTCTTCAGGCAGAAACTGAAGATGTGTACAGTTAGCTAGGACATCCTAAAATTAGGTATCCCTGACATGCCTACTGCAATCATGCAGATCAGTTTTATTGAAACTTCTGAGCTACACTGAAATCAATGTGGACGTATTACAGTGTGAGCAAATATTTCTCAGAAATATAGCAATCCTATATCAGAAAAATCACAGAATCAATGTTTATCACTGCAATGTGCTGTATTCTTGAAGCACTTGATATATACAAGAGAAAGGTATCTCTGTGGGGGTTTACTCTGCAGAGTCAAACTGAAAACCCTTTCAATTTTCCTGATATGCAGATCATTGGGATCTGCTTTCTTTCAGCTTCTCTATTACACATACAAAACACTTTTGGAAAATGTATCTTCTGTAGCCAATTACATATTTAGCTGTTCTAAGGATGTATTTTGTAGGCTTTGGGAAAACACACTTTACACTAACTAAACACTGCATGAGAACTCTCATGTACAGTCATTCCCACTCTGAAGCTTTTGCCATGAGTAAGTGATTTTATACACCTTGTTCTGAATGCAAAGAAAATCATCAAGTAAAATAATATGGAAAACATATTACATGAAAAGAATTAGATGTCACAGGAAAAGGGCCTTTCTATAAACTAAGCCAAACTGACATACTTCTTATCAAGCTCCACACGAACTTTTTAGTTAATCTGCTGTTTAATTTCAATAATCTCTTCTTTGAAAGGAAAACAAGACAATGTCAAACGGTGCTTAATTTGTTGGATAATTAGCTAACTTCATCTCTCCAAATAGGACACATTTGATTAATTTAATGTACTGCTTATGTATTAGCTTAAATAAGATTACTTCTTTTGCACTACTTTGCAACCCAAATTGTCATGCTATGCCTACAACTGGTTAACAGTTCTAGCTAGCAGCAATTTGTAACAGTGAGTGCCAGGGAAAAGTGGAAAGGGTTGACCAACCAAAAAAACAAACAATACAACTCAAGAACAATTCCGAGCTCACCAGCAAGTTAAAAATCTATTCCAATGATGCTTCAACTATATGTCGTATAAATACTCCAATAAATTGTTCCAAAACTATTCTCCGCGAGCCCATGGCAACATAGTCTGCATAATGCTGAAAGTTTGGTGATAAGGATAAGTAGCGATCTGCAAGAAATTCTGAGAGTTAACTTTGTTTGATCATCCAAGTGCTGCAACCCTGAGAACTCTGCAAATTCAAAAGATTACACAAACTCTCTCTGAATGCATATGTCTATACATAAGTTAGAGAAATTAGAAGTTGTACATTGAATACAAATTTTTTCTGCTCAATGTTTACAGTTTATCCCTGGTATCTCTCCTACTATCCGTCCTCTGTGAGATCCTTTCTGTACTTATCACTGTGAAGAAGCAGGATGCGTTAACCTATGTTGAACTCTTGACTGCTTCTACTGCTTCTGCTGCTTCAAATGTTGCCACTAACCTTTTGTGTATTTTCCCTAGTTCTACTATGCTATTTTTGAGACGAAGCATACAAAAGAAATCAACTTGACCTATTGTTCAAGATGTAGTAGCATAATAATGTTCTATTTTGTTCTTTATCCTTTTGTAATAATTCCTAACATTCTGTTTGCACCATGAAAACCTAGCTGATTTAACAGTCTTTGAAGACGGATCTTATCAAAAGCCTTTTGGAAATCCAAATAGATTATATGAACTTGACAACCCTTGTGAATGTATTCAACAAATAACACTCTCAGCGAATCTAAAGAGTTTTGTGAGATGCAACTTCCCTTTACAAAACCCATGTTCGTTCTTCTAAACATAAAATATTTTGCAAAGTAGCCATTAATTCTATTACTTGTTAAAATTTCTATTGTTTTGCTGAATACAGACTCTAGCTTACTGCTCTACAGTTTCACTCAGAAATCTTTTTTGTTTTGTTTTGTTTTTTTTTTTAAACTGAGTATTTGCTACCTATTGTTTCTCTGGTATTGAGGCAGGCCCATATGTACCTACAGCTAAAAGCTCATTTGAGTTTCTTCAGCGTTCTTAGGTGAATATTGTCTTGTCCTAGTGATTTGTTAGTTTTCTGTTTACTGCATCCTATCAAATAAAAAACATGTATTAAAAAAAGTTCTGATCCTGTGCAATTAAGGCCTAATTTTGCACTGTAAAACCAATCTGTTTTTTTCCACTGGCTCCTATTCTATAGAACTAAATCCTTTTCCTTTAGTAAAAATAAATTCAGGAAACTCTAATTTTACACCAAGAAGCATTTCAGCTCAATAATTGATTTAAATAATTCAGTTAATTTAATTAAATTAACAACTGATGTAAGAGCTATACACTTGCATTTATCTATATGCAACATCTGCAGTTTCACACCAATATTTCAGAAGTATTTTTACTCAAATAGTTATTGGGAGACATTAAAATTAAACAGTACTAAACTAGAAAAACAAAATTGTAACAAAATTTGTAAGAGCATTTACTGTTAGATTTCCTAAGCAAACTGTTGCTGAGTTAGCTTATTTTTTGATGACAAACTCTCATCTCCTCTGATGAAACGGATTTGTGCAAGAGAACACATTAATCCTCCTCTTGGCCCAGTCTTTGGTATTGCTGATTTCTAACTGATACACTCCCTTCCAGATAGGAATGGAGGCTTTATAACCAGTTTATTAGCACATTCACCAGATATATGGACCAAGCCCTAAACTGACCCTGGCTAGTTTTCAGCCACTGGCTCAGCCACTTAAAAGATTTTGCCAGGCTCTGGCAGAGCATTGCTCTTTGACAGCAAGGTATGTATTTATACTTCAGCATTCTGCTGTGCCACTTAGAAGATACAGTCTTAAAGGTGAGGGAAAGGCTGCAGCATAAAAATTCTGAACCTAGCTGTCAAGGCAGAGTAGGGCAATTGGTGAGACCATCTGAACAGTGATTTACAGGATATTCCTCCTCAATTTTGGAATGCAGAGTGATTCTGCTTTAACACTGTGCTGGATGAACTTTTGAACATCACTTAAATAGCTAAACTCCTGTAAAGTGTCCACAGAAAGCCTAAAATCATACTTAGATAATTAATGATAATCATACCCTGCCTCGGTACAACATCAGTAAAATGACAATAAATTAATTAAACATAATTTCTGTTTTACAGAGATAGGTGCTCCATTAGAAACGTAGAAAAGTGATTAGCCATTCCTTTCCCTACCAGTTCCTGCTGGTCACCTAAAGACTTCTTTTGCTTTTGAACAGTTGACATTAGACACTGTGGTATCCTTATTCAGTGTTCTTAATGAGAAGTCTATGACAAAGTTCATTATTAAGACGGATCCTCACATTACAGCATATATACTTACCAACCTCATAGGAAGCTGTTAGGAAGGAGAGAATAAAGAGTAAGATCTGCATGACTCATCTCTTTGAATGTCAGTGCATTTCTGCTAACTAGTTCTACTGGAAATGTTTCAGGGTCATCATATTTCAGCCTGAAATATACATGCTAGCTGTCCTTCCACATCAAGGCTCCTTCCACCATAACAGCATTGCCCTTCCATAGTTTTCTACGCAGGCTGGCCAAGGCCATGTAGGGGGAAGTTACAAAACTATTCAAGCTCTGCCTTCAGTCTCAAAACACACAGGCAAATTTCTAAAACATTCAGCTGAGATATAATTAACAGTATCATAGGTGGGTCTGGTTTTGCTGCTTGTTATTTATGTTGCCCACTAGCTTATTACAAGACTTGGTTTTACATTGATTGCAACTTTCATAGTAACTGTCTGGGTTGAAATTTTTCATGCTGGTTGTCTTTCTTACTCTGAAGATGTGTTTTCTTAAAAGAAAATAGCCATGATCACTCATTCCTTTCCCAAAACAAATCAACAAATCCTATCAGGCTTTTATCTGAAATGTTTTTGCCTAGATGCTTAGAAGCAGATACTTAAAAGTAGTATGGTGTTTCAGGGATGCACCTTTCATTGCCTTGTGCAACTCCAAAGCAGGTCAAGCTACAATGACCTGGAAAATCATCAGTATAAGCTAGTAGGAAAGTCTGTAACAGAAGCTTAGTAAGTTTTCCTTTGAGCTTTCTGAAAGAAATCAGCTTGGAGAGGACAAAACATGGGAAGTTTTGACTACAAAATGTATTTTTGCAGAATCATATGAATAAATGAAAATCGGGGTTTGCAAGGGAAGTATGTAATTCTGCAGACAGTTATGTACTATTTACTCTGGCAAAACTCACACTGAAGTGGATTTTACTGCTGTCTTGTACACTAAACTGGATTCTTGGAAGTCAGTGGAAGCTTTGCCTGAGTAAGCAGGGTAGGACCAGATACTTAGGAGGTGAGCCAATTTCTTCATTCAGATACTGTCAGAGTGTCTCTCAGAATAGAATTAACCATTTGACTCAAAATTCTATTTTGATTTATGTGAAAGCAACTCCCAGGCAAATCCCCTGGAGCTGCATGCATACACCTGGGAGTGCTGGCTCAGACAACAGGACCAAGCCTGTTATGATAATGGTCCCCTGGCCTATTGATGTATGAATGCTCTACAAATAAATTAAAACATTAAAATGCAGTATTCCTGCCCCAGGACTATGGAATACCAGATGTGGCACACTGACTAAGAGTTTGGCTAATTTGAATCTTTTTGTTAAAGTTCTGTCCTGGCCACCTCTGAAAGACTTCCTTCAAAATACATCAGAAGAAATTTCCATTTTCCGTTACTCTAGCTTTGAAGTACTTCAAGCACTCACAGAAAAAAACATAGTCCTTCCTGCAACATAAAATGAGCTTATGGCAAACTCCTAGCACAAGAGTTAGAGGCCAGTGTAGGAGAGCAAAACCAATTATACACAAAAGCTCCATTTTCAACGGCATATAATATTTCTTGTTTTTAATGGAAGTTACAGAATACTAAAATTTGACAAGGTCTAAGAGTCTGGATAACAGTCCAAAGAAATGCTTCAAACTTGCTTGCACTCATTTCATCTAGCCCCAGTAACCAAGCTAAATTTGGCCCATGGCTTCTCTAGCATATTTCTTCCTCTGGATTATTTGAGTTGAAATATTTTGTAGTTACAAAATATTTTGATGTGGTTGTGATTAAATGTAAGTATGGTTTAATGCCTAGTAAAATCAAAGTACACTTATACAAGAATAAGCACATCTAATTTATAAAAATATATCAGGAACCATACTGCTGGTAAAACAAAACCATTGCTTCAACTGAAACAAAGTGCTAAATCAGTGTAACATACAGAATTGAATTTTTGTATTTGTAAGAAAACTGAGAAAAAATACTGTTGGGTTCATTCAGAGGCTAATTCCTACACTGTATGTATTTTGAAATACTGTATTTCTCTTTGGGAAATGCACTACTCCAGTGTCTAGCACTCAAAGTTTACTGAAGTTTTGTGGGAAAAGAGCTTTTTGGCAGCAACACAGTCCATAAGGGTCTGAGAATGATGTGCCAGAAAGACTCAGGAGGCCTAAAAAGCCACTTTAAAATATGGAAGAGCTTTTTTTTTTTTTTTTTCCAGAGGCCCAGTTTAGGGGGTTTCAATCTCTTTCATGGATTTCTCTACACTGCAGCACAAAAGCAAGCAATTTGTTACAGTATCCATAAAGCCACTAATAGTATCATGTTTAAGCAGCCCTGCTGATTTAGAATTAGAGGTTTTGTTTTTATGCTTTTTCATGGTTACTGAAAAAATTCTTTAACCATTAATAACTAATAGTTATCTATTTGAAATGTAGTTTGTATGATGATTATCTTTCAGTCACATTACTGTTTACATGTTGGTAGTGATCAAAGCCTGTTTGCATCCTCACAACTCATGCTTCCCTATACCAGTGTTCATAAAAAAAGGGAATACTTTCTCTTTATGATTTTATTCCATGATGACTGAATCATGGAATAATCATATCTAATCATATGCATAAGCTGTTACAAAAATTTTAGCTAAACAAATCAATGAAAAGAAAGCAAAATCATGCATATATTCTGGAAAGAAAAGCGTATTTACTTTTCTTGTTCTCATTTTAGCAGTTCTTTCAGCCACTTAACAGAATACATCTCAGAGGATTTGAATTTAAAATCATTATAAAATTCCTTTTAATTAATTTGTTTTAAAGCATTGTGATAGGTATTGACTTGGCAGAAAGAGCAGGTTTGGTAAACCATGGCAGAAATGCTTGAGTGTTAGATAGAACAGGTACTATATGGGAAACTCCTCACAAAGTTCCTTTTTCCATTAACTCTCAGAGCCCAAATCTGTTTTCAGGAACATCACAAGGATTTTTGCCTTTGACTTCTAAAAAAAAAAAAAGAACAGGCTTAGAATATGTTTCTTAAATGGTCATTTTAAGAATTGACTACAAACATGGAGAGAAAGAAAGAGAAGGAGAGAGAAGGGGAGAAAGAAAGAAACCGTATCACTGTTGGTTCTATCATATCTTACAAACCTTTATCATTGAGACTAGGACAGATGTAGAAAAAGACAAAGCAGTGCACTACTGAGTATCACAACATCTGATTTTTAGCTTCCTGGCACACATAATTGAATCCAGAACCCTGTATTTGAGCCTCTATACAGTGCATGAAGAGAAGTATGTGCATTTGGTACATCCACAAAAATCATCACGTTGTGCACGAGCAGACTAATGTAAGCAGGCACTCAAGGAAGCACATTATCCTGGGTTCCAGTCTCAACTCCTACAACTATTTCTGTACTTATCCAGTACCGAATATTTCTCTATTTTCTGTAAAATTGGAAAACAGTTACTCTTTCTCACTAATGCATCATAACTGCAAGGCTTAAAAGCTGACAGTGATTAGTGAACATCTTCTTTGGAAAGTGAAATGAATATAGGAGAATCCTCCCTATGTTCTAAAAAGTTTGCTGCTGCTGACTAAGGCAAACTTAGGAGCTTGGGGTCCTTTTAGACAGACAAGGGAATTGAACTTGGATCTCATCCACATTTCTGTCTGTTCTAACCACTGAGCTATTGTCTGAAGGGAAAGAGTTTTCTGCTGTGGGGCCAGCTGTCACTGTGGGATCCTGGCCTACCTTCAGGAATTAAGCATTTTCAGAGCATATCTACTGGGTGAACTCTCCAGGGAAACATGTCTTATTTCTGGACATTAGTCTGAGTTAAATACTAGGCTGTTCAGTCCTATCAAGGCTTAAGCACCTCCGAGAGCACATAAAAGCACTGCTGGAGTACTTTATGCACTCCATAATAAAAAATACCTAAGCTTCCAATCAAGTTTAGGTATCTCCAGGGTTGTGTGGCAGCTGTGTGAACATTTTTAGGATTGCAGGATTTTGAACCTGGGCACCCAAATTCTACCCGAGTCCAGTATCTGGTGTTTATGTCCTCTTCTGGGTCTCATCCCAAGTGATTTAGAGTCAACAGTTTAGAAATAATCATTATATCTGTATGATGCAGATTTTCAGAATGATTTATAAGGTAATTAATCTTCATATCACCCCAGTCATACTATTTCCATTTTACATATAAAAAAATGTGATAAATTACCACAGGCTACCATTGAGTCAATATCAGAATTAGAATTGCAATGGAGGAATTCCTGGCTCTCAGACATATATTTAGTTTATGCCTCTCAGGAAAGTAAAGTAAAGAGAGAAAACATACCTTTCAAAAGAAATAGTTCTGTTATACTGGCATGTTTTAATTGACTGGGACTTTCTTCTTAAAATGGTTTATGTTGTTTTTGTTTTTTCAAAGAATATATAATAACAATTTCATGGGTGTTACCCCTCAGTTCTGGTAGGATGCTAACAACACTGATAGGCAGATAACTAAGAAAGCATGATCAAAACATCTTTAGTAAACTTCACCTTTTGGGTGGAGTTAGAAGAAATGACTGGAAATACAATACTTAATGTTATGCAAGCTTGATGCAAGTAGCAGCAGACAATCAGAAAAAAAAAAAGACATTACACCACTTCATCATTACTGGTAACAAAATGTGTTGCCTATGCTATAAAATCATTGAAGTATTTTCAGAATCTATAACATTTTACACTCCTGCTAAATTTTTTTACACTGAAAATCCGCCCCCCTAAAAAAAAGTAATTTTATTACTGAAGGAATTCTCTAATTATAGATGTCTGTAAGGATTGTTGCTAGTTTGAAAGGATTACCAACCACCAACCCCTTCACATCATATTTATGGCTTGAACAGCTAAAATAGATCCTCCTGTAACTTCTGCGTGCCTTTCAATCTACTTTCTCCACCTACACTACTTATCACTTTGTAATGGCTAATATACTGTTAAGTGAAATCCTAATATATGAAACAGTTTCTAGGTTAAAGCGCCAAAAATAACTGACATGACAAGGGCAAATTTTAACGTCCATGCTTCAAATGTTTCCATTATCTCAGTTTTGGGGACGCTAAATTTTGAAAAACATACATTGTTTTACAACCTGTAATTCAACACATCAATTTAAATCCACAAATATTAAAGTTGAACATCGTCTGATACATGTTTATACTTACCACAAGTAATAGTAGATCAAGCAAGGATTTTGTTATAGAACACATTTGGGTTTTTTTCATGTAAAAATGTTGCATGTATTTGCATATGATATGCATATGAGGTCTTAAAACAGAGACCACAGTCTGCAAAAATACATATACTAAAATGCAAACACTAAAATGTAGTGTTAGGTATTTAACAAATTGAAATAATGTCATGGCTGTGACACTCTTTTAGTAAACTCTCACTTTATGTATGACTGCCAAAGGTATTTGCATGATAGCAAAATTTTCCTATCATTCAAATTCCCCATTCCTTTCCTTATGAAAATCTGTATTTTGTACTTTTTTTCTAAGATCTCTAAATACGAATACTAGAGTTTTATGTTTATATCACACTTGAGAATTTTGCAGCTTTAGTTGCTTAAAATATCAGGGCTTCAATTTCAGACCGACAGCACATCCTAGTGGTTACTAGTATTATTCTATGACATTTGGTTGGCACAATACTTCAGTTGTGTCTGCATAAACACTCTTCAAGTATCCTTCTGTGCACGTACTTTTCTTCTTGCTTTATGGAACAACTGAGAATGAAGTTGGGATTTTGGGAGGAAGTGTCAAGTAATAAAACTGACATTATTCAGGAATGTGGAAGATTTAAAAATAGTTTTTACACATTTCTTAAGCTAAAACATATCTGAAAATGTATCATTTCAGCTATTTTTAGCCAAAATATATAATGAAGAGTAGCATGGCCTGTCCTGTTGTTTTCATTTTTCAATAAAAAAAAAAACCTCTGTTTTTACTTCATTTCCATCTGAGCAGCTTTACCTGGGTAATATGGTTAAAGGGCTATACAAGTTAATAAGTATTTACACAGTCAATAAACTATTAGTCATAAAAAATACATCTACTGCAGTGTTTTGATGTGTTTTTGCCAATCAAATAAGCAGCACAATCAGATAGCTGTCTGCTGAAGTAGGAAATAATCAAGAGAAAATATAAATAAAATTTTGCTTATTTGTATTAAAACAATATAACAACCCCATTTAGGGGCTTTCTTCTCTCTCCTGAAGTGGAGAGCTGTGAAAAATTACTATTTTTCTATAGGACTCCTACCGAAAATCTTGAAGATATTCTTCCCCAGGTGAATTCACAGTTTTGCATAGCTGCAAAATCTCTCAGCATAGTATTTCTCACTCTCTGATGACTGGGATATTGTGATATTCATAATGTATGTCTTCCCAGAAATATCAGGTAACGCGTTTGTCTCTTAAAGGAACGGAACTGTAAACAGAGTACTATATCCCTGATAGGCTGTATAGGCTGAATTACCATTTGTCTGCTGAGCCATCTGCTTCTTGCTGTAGCAGTTCTTAAGCTGGTATTAATCAGAAGCAAGCATACTTTTGCAACAGAAGCTGATACTGTGAAAGAGGGAAGAAAATGGCCATGGAGTTGACCCTTCCCTGTTCCCTCATATTTGGCTTCACAGTTGTCATTTCTTTCCCCTTCTTGAATCAGGACCAGCTATTCTAGAGTAATTTTATTGCCTGACAGATTTTGGGTATTTTCCAGTGCTTAAAATCATATTACTATGGGAGAAACACATTTTCTACTAACAATATTCATGGATTTATATATGATATAATGTATTCCAAGGGCTCAAAAATCAGTTAATTAGTTTCATGGTAATAAAATTAGTTTCATGGTATTCTGCTGCATGACTCACATTAAATGTATGTTATTGGCAACACTACTGTCTCAATTCGGCTGAAATGAAAACTTAACCAGAAACAGTCCCTGTGCCCCACCTACAGGCAAATTCATCCTTTTCTATTCTGCTGAGGAAGATGTGCAGTACCACATATTACTTCCTAAGAAGGGGAGTGGAAGAAGAGAGAAGATCCTCTGTTAACAGTCCCTCATGGGTATTTATGCTGTTTTTTAAAGCTGTAGCTGCAAGCTGACTAGAAGACTGAAGGGTTTTTTTTGACCAGAGTTCACAAACTTGTTTCCTGAATCAGCACTGACAGTGCCTGTAGCAGCAGGTACCACCTAAGCAACAGCATTGCCTGCCTCTCTACCAGGACAGATCATTTCTTGAAGTAACTTCCATACCAGCATTTGAGAATTCTCATGAACAAAAACTCAACAGTAACAAAGGAAGTTCTGGGTAAAAATCTGCTAACTTTTCAACAGAATGGCACATAACAAGCAAAGGAGAAAAGGAGACATTCAGCTAATGCCATTTTCTATAGACTAATAAAGTTCTATGCTCAGTGAAAGTTGCAGTTGATTCTATACCTTTACCACATAACAGTTCTCTTTCTTCACAGCTGATGGGATATAGGAGTGATTTATTTTTATGATTTTTGTCAGAACTGATAGAATTCTATTGTAGAGAAGGTGTTGATCAGCATCTTTTTCCACCTCCCCTTCCATATTATTCTGGAGTAGATTTTATTCCTATGAAAGCCACATTAAGTCATACCAAACAGTTCTTTTACAGAAAACATCCCAAAGATCTGTGAATTTTAATTTTTCCTTCATCTGGAGCATGGACTTTCAGCCAAGAGCTATACTGGATCAGTTACAACAGAATCTGAATGTTATTTGTTCTTTACTGCAAGTCATATATGATAAAATTTTGGAAAGGTTTTTGTATCACTGAATTTGACAGGACAGGGACATCCTTCCTTTGAGAAACAAGGGACAAGAAGATTTCATAATCAACTTGCTGAATTTTAGAACAACTTAGCATGCATCCTTTCAATATTTTAATAAATCACAGGAAGGATAGGTGAGCCCTATTTTGATCATTTTATGTCCACTACTTTCTTTTACACTGCCCCTAGTTGTTACATTTCACAATATATTTTGAGACACCATACACAAAATAAATAAATATAACTCTGTCAGTGCTTTGTCAAGCAAATACAGATGTCCTTTCACTGCAACAGGAGCTCACGCTTTAAAGTGCCAGTCAATCTAGTGACAGTAGGTAGCAAACAAGTCCCCAGCTAGCTAACATGTACAAATCTGAGTAACCATGAACAAAAGTCGTCACACTTGAAATTATCACCCAAATTGCTGGTTATAGATATTTCTGGAGCTGAACAACAGTCATTCCTTTCAATGATTATCTACAAAAATGCAAGGAAGTAATCTGGGTGCAATAGCAGCATTCCCATAACAAAGATCAATTTCTTAGAACTGATTACAACCCTGTGATAGAAATGTGATAGAAAATTGATGATGGAAAGAAAAAAGTCTCTAGTGCTGGTAACACTCAGGGAATTGTTAGTTTGCATTTTTAACTATGAATAAGTTTAAATAAAATGAAATAAAAATGCACTAGCAAAGTTGCTGGTGTGAGTAAGCACCAAAGTAGAGTGTGAACTAATCAGCAGTGTTCTACTGGAAGCACACCGCAAAGGGCTGATAGCATTACTACCATAATTCAAAAGGGGAAATCTGCGATTTTCACTGTGTGAGAATTTGAGTTTAAGCATTACTGTTGACTCCACTGTGAAATTCTGAGCAGCCAAGATGGACAGCCTAGTTATCACTTAGGGCCTTCACTTGCCTGGTATGAAGTAAGAAAAAAAAAAGAGGAAACCTAGGAAACGTAGGCATATAAATAAAAATATAATTCATGAATAATATATACCACATAGTTTTCAAATTGCAATTATAAAATAGTCTATTTTCTTTGCCATTTTAGTTTAGTAAATTATTTATAGGCTTCCATATACTAAGGAATAATCCCAGTTTATTATGTTTTGACATAAGTCTCTTTTAAATAAATTTGAAATTCATGAGAGCAGAATGTACATAATGATTGACATCAACAGTAATTCACATCAGTCTTTCCAGTAATGGGGAATGATGCTAGTACAGCTGTTATCTCCAAGTTCTATGGAGTAGCTTTGTTACTCTTTTCTCTAATATTAGATGCTTTAATAGTTAGTGAAGATGAACTCTGTCAGTTTGGGTTTTATTATTATTTCACATGTATTCTCTTGCTGAAAACAAGAGAGTTTGTGTGTGTTCTGGTGACAGCATTAGTCCCGCACAATGGCGTTAGTTCACTGACAATGCATGCAACACTTCCAATGCACAATACTTTGAAAAATTATAAATTCATGAAGGTGAATCCATATATGAGGATATGAATTAATACAGCTTGTATCTCCTGTGTTGCTGAAATAAGACTAAGGAACAAGAATGTTTGTAACTATCGGCTCACAGTAACGCTACATTTTGAGGGCCATATTATTAGTAACTCATATTCATTTCTGTTATAAAATCATTTTGGTCTATGAAGTTATTTCAGAAGCAGAATTGGTTGGTCACAATGGAAGCCTGGCACAACAAAGACAGAACATATCCTCAGTTCTATTAAGCAGAGTACTGAAAAAGGGTGTTTCCTAGAAACACAGAAAAAGAACAAACCTCACACAGTCCCTCTTTCTGACCAAAAGCCAGAATCATTTCTGAGACATAAAATGGAAAGAATTTTCCATTAAGAACCTTCAATGGTGGAGATTACAGAAACTTCCCATGTAATCTATTCAAGTGCTTAACTGTCACAGTTCCTCTTGCTGCAGTTTCAGCATGCTTGCCCTGTCTATATCAAAAACAGAAAAATATAATCTTTGCAGCAAATTTTTACATATTTATTGTGTTTCCTTTCAGTCTTCCTTAAACACAATTCTTTCAGTCATTCTTGAAAGAGTTTGTATTTTTAACCTCTGATCATTCTTGTTGCTTCTCAGGGGTATCAAAGTGCAATGTGTAATATTCTAGTTAAGGCCTTACCAATGCTAAGTAGAAGAGAATGATTGCTTCATCTTTCCTATGAAAGATACTCCTGTTTACATGTCCTAATACAATGCTGGCATTTTTCAAAGTTGTCTGAGCATTACTAGCTCACATATTCCGACTTGAACTGGTGGAAAAATGGCTTTCTCTCTATACTGTTAAAATATCGTAAATCCTTAGAGTTTCAAACAAAACAATCTACTTCTGGTTTGTTTTTTAGAAAAAGTTTCTCAAAATATTCAAAACAATCTACTTGCAGAAATGGATTTCTTTAACCTTTTTTTTCAGGATTTGTATTTACTTACATATTTACAGCATGGCTTCATATAACAGCAGTCACCAGAATAGGGGATCCAATTTAATAATCTTATTACCTCTCTTGCATAGATTCAGCCTAGTGTATCGGTCCCCTAGGGCATTGCATGAAATCAAAGACAGCAGGCTTGAAAAGATTTATTAGGTTTTCTAGTCCAACATTCTTCTAATCAAATATTAATTAATATCAACCTACAGTGACTGGCCAGCAAGTATGCTTGCGGTAAACAGTATGTACAAAGTGAGGTATTTACCTTCAGCAGGGTAGACAGAGGCATCAATTTGGCTAAACCTTTTACCAGCTTTCATAAAACCTAAAGGAATATAGTTTGGAGTTTGGGACTTTGACCTTGGACTCAAATTTGACCAAAATTGGCTAACAGATTCAAGTTACTAGAGGGGGACGTCAAGTCAGCAAACATATGACACGATTGTGTTAAGTTTTACTTTCTAAGAAGTCTGACACTAAAGAGACTGTACTTGTTCTGGGAAAGATGCCTACTTTGGAACCTGAGACAAGCACACATAACACCAGCAGACAGAAAAAGACTAGATAAGCTCAAAACAATGACTGTTACATACAAAGAACAGAGGTAAACAGAATAGTTGCCTTAACACTGATTTGGAAATACAATACAGAAATGCAGTATTTCTGCTCAAGGCAATATGGGAAGAATTGTTCGTTAATGACAGCATCAGTGAACAAGATTCTATTCACAAGTCTGCCATAACCTTGAGCAAATTACTTACCTCCACCAAACTTCTATTTTCCTATCTGTGACACAGGGATGATCTTTCAGTTCCCTTAAAAATGTTTTTTAACTTTATACTTTAGAACTAAATTGATAGTTAACTCATTGACTGGATGGTAGAAATGGCAATTGTAGTATCAGGCTTTTTACTTATGTATTAAATCCCTCTACTCTCTATGGTCAAGGCAGTTGCTGAGATGAGTAATTCAGATCACTGTTCCAAACTCTGGATAATGGTGGGAAAGGGAGTACTAAATTAAGTAGCAGATATCCAGGTGGGAAGAAAAAAGTACCTCACAACTCTACCCTCACTTGCAGAGGAACCTACGAATTGAGGATATCAATAATATCTTAAGTTGCTTTGTCTCCTAACACATTGTATGGATAAGGAAAATTTAATAGTCCAGTATCACAACCTCAATTTCTGACTAAGTCAGCATAATTCAGCTGTTGGCCAATGGGCTGAATTCAGCCTCATTGTCATTTCCTTGGATGAGACAAGGAACAGTTGTTTAGGCTACTTACAGTAGCCAAAAAACCGAACACTTCTCCTGTGCTGAGCTGCTGCCTCATTCACATAGTCCTAAGAACTATTAGATGCTAAATCAATGAAGCCTGTGAAGGGGAGAAGAGAGCTCACAAACTAGGATCTGGCCTCACACTGCTGATTATGTTAGTTCTAGGATAAGCAATCTGACAAGTTTGGGGATTTTGTTATTTGTTTAGTAGGAAAAGGAAATTCCCTTCCACATCCAATGAAAATGTTTTCAGTCATCATTTCCACAATACAAAGACAGCATCTATTCAAAATCTATGTAGCTTCATTATTTGAATAAGGGTGTGCAGCACTGGTAACTTGAGAGTGGAAAACCTGGGCAAGCAATTGAGATGCAGGGGAAAAAAAAGGTCAGGAATTTACCTAAAGAGATAAAGAGACAGACCCCAGTCAGTGTTACTCAGTACCTTTTGCTCCATGTGGTTTCTTTCAGCATACACTTCTTAGGCACTTCTCTCAAACAAAAGTCTGCATTTGTCTCCCTCCAGGCATTTATGGTTGCATTTCCTTGGATATTCAGCTGAATATCACCAACAGTTCTAACTTAGTTCAGCAGCTGAAGTCCTGTGTCTTGTCACTAACTAATGTGGAGTTAACTGACAACGCAATAGTTTTTACACAGCACTTTTAAAGTAGTACTGAGAAAACATAAATGTCCTACAAATACTTGAAACTTAATAGATACTTTGCGTTATTCATATGTATGCTGGATTCTTCATGTCACAGCCTCTCATTCATTCTTGGAATCATTGGTGTATCATTTGCACCAGATTGCTCACTTTGTCCCGTTCTCAGATGAGTAGCCAGGGAGGTTTTTTTAGGCAGAACCCCTTTTAGAGAGACTTCATCTGACTGTGAATTTATAATAGTCGCCTCTGCATAGTTTTCATTTCTGCAATTTCTGCCTACCTGCACAGCACTTCCTAATGTAAATTCCATTAGTTTCAGCTCTCCCTAGCATCCACATAGTTTGGCACAACCCAGTATTTCCCTGCTTTTCAGCTGTGACTTATATCCACTACCTGCACAGGCAGCAAGCATGCAATGGTACATCAGGAAAGGCCACTGCTTTCTTCCCTGAGTGATGCTTTACTCATTACTTTTGCTGGCAAAGACAAAAAGAAAGGGGCTCTCCAGCTTCAGCAAGGCCCGGCCCGGGAAAAGCCAATGCTAGACCTCCAAGCTACCGAACTAAAGCGCACCTGCCCCGCAAAGGGCAGCTCAGCGCGCGAGAAGCCGTTAGCCCAACCGAAATAACAGCCCCCACAACCAGCCACGCGCCAACGACCGCTCTGCGCGTGCGCTTAGGCGGCGAAGCAAGGTGTGGGCGAGACCACTGCGCTACGCCATCGGGGGAGAAAGGAGAGAGCAGGCGGAAGAGACCATCCTTCGGGGGGGGCGCAACCACTCCGTTACCAGCCATTGTTCCAGCGCGGCCCCCACGGGCTCGCTTTCACCGCCTCCGGTGGGCGGGGAAGCTCCGAAAGGCAGGGCGAGAAGCCAATCGGCGCCGGCGGCCGGCGCGGTTGCGGTGGCTCGGGCTGGGGAGCCGGAAGCGCCGCGAGACGGAAGTGGGGGGGGGGGTGCGCGCGCGTGAGGAGCCAGGGCGCGAGGGGCGGGCCGGGCTGTTCCGCGCCGCGCTGCGCCGCGGCGGCCCGGGGAGAGCGGGCGGCCGAGCCGAGCGGGCGGCGGCGACGGCGGCGGCAGATGGGAGGCGGCGGGGCGGGTGGGCGGCGGCGGCGGCGGTGATGCGCGGCCCGCTGGGGCTGCCGGGCCCCGCGCCGAGCCGCTGAGCCTCCTGCGGGAGGGCGGGCGGGCGCGGCCGCCGGGAAGATGCCGTGCACCTGCGGGAACTGGCGGCGGTGGATCCGGCCGCTCGTGGTGCTGCTCTACATCGTGGGGCTGCTGGTGGTGGTGCCGCTCTGCGTGTGGGAGCTGCAGAAGCTGGAGGTGAAGGGGAGCAGCGGGGAAGCGGGGCGGGAGCGCGGTCCCCTCCTCCCCCCCCCCCCCCGGCGGCGGTTTGAGGAGCGGTTACAGCAGCCCAACGGCCGGCTGTGCCGGGCTGGCTGTGGAAACGGCCGCGCGTTTGTCCAGGGAGCGCTCGGGGGGGCCGGTGCCACTTTGTTTCTGCAAGTTGTCGAGCTGAAGCTTCCCCCCCTTCCTTCCCCCCCCCCCCCCGGAGTTATTTCGCAGGACTCGCAGGCAAAAGCTGCGAGGCGTTTGTGCGTGTTTAGCATAGCTGCAGTGTGCTTGGAGCTTTGCGAGTTTGAAATCCAAACAAGGCAGGTGGCTGGGGAAGAGAAACTGAAAAACAGTCTTATGATGCTAGTATTTATATTTAAGACGCTACTTAAGCACAAGCGAAGCAAAATAGAACACAGCAGGATTGCTTTCTCCATCTGCTTCAGTAATTCTAAGTTTTTAAACAGTGTGTTGAAAGCAATTCAAGAAGTGATGCAAGTTTGCTCTAAAAGAGCATGCCTGGAGCTCTGTCACTGCTACGTGCTACTTAAGTTTCAAAACTTAAGTTTTGACACTTGGTAGTAATATTAGCGTTATTATTCATAACTTAATGTTTCAGGTAATTCTGTGTGGTCAGGCAGAATTGAGATAGTAGAGAAGCTTCTGTTCATGCTGATGGTACTGTGGTATGACATGGCATTGGCATATGAATTATGCAGACATGTGGCAGCATTACTTATCTAATGGAAAGTAAAAATTTAACCTTGAAATATACATTATCCTATTTAATATAGGCTCATTCCACCAGATAAAACTTTTCCCCAGCATAATTTTATGCACTGAACAATAAAATCTGTCTTCAGTATATTTTAGATTTCCTATTTTGTAACCGGTGTGCCCTGTTCTGATACCTTCATATGTTCAGCATAATGGATGTTAGCCATGTTATATCAAAGTGTTATTTGACGTTTCAAAATAATTAAATCTGATACTGGCAGGGAAATTACTCAGAAACTTTGAGATCTTTGAACTGGAAATTAATAGAAGATATGAGATGTGTGTGTACAGTAGGAGATCAGAGAAACATCTCTCAATGTAAAAAAAAAAAATCTGTTTTAAAAACAGTCTTCCATGTTTCTTGCTTTCTGGTACTTGGGGATTGCTAATACAGATCCTTTAAAAACATTTGGATTTAAAATCATTTGTTTTAATAGACATACACACGCATACATATATGTATGTAAATGTTATATATGTATGCAAATGTACGTTTCAGATTGCTAATTGAAACTAGTTGGAACTTGATTTTAAAGCTAAAGATACTTTAAATCCAGAAGCTGTCAGAACTTTATAATGAAGCACTAAACCAAGAAAAGTTCCAGACCTAAAGCAAAGAAATCCTGTAAATAGTGAGCATTGATATGATTTTCTAGAACATTTTGTTTGTTGGTGGTGTCTTTGTTTTTGCAAGACTTCTCGTATTTTGCTTTTAAGTGATGTACTCTAAGCCAGATCAAGAGATGACAAAAGTTTATATATTCAAAAATAGGGGTTAGAAAAATTAAATGTAACTTTGGGGTATATATTTAATGCCTATCTTAAAATTTAATTCATGGTAAAAAACATTGAAAAATTATTTCCCTTGCTCTACTACTAACACTTTAAAGTATTAATACTAAAACTTTGATCTTGCACTCTTCTTTTTCCTTGTAAGGTTGGAATTCATACCAAGGCGTGGTTTATTGCTGGGATATTTCTACTGATGACTATACCAATATCTCTCTGGGGAATACTACAACACTTAGTTCATTATACTCAACCTGAATTACAAAAACCAATAATAAGGTAGCATTTCACATTTTACTTGTGCTGCAAATGTTAAATTTAATTCAGACTAAAAATACTTTCAATAATATTAAATGTTCTTTTGTTATCGTAACAGGATTCTATGGATGGTGCCGATTTACAGTTTAGACAGTGTAAGTGTTCTCTTAACTATTAACAGATCAATAAAATGATTCTTTGTTTGCTTTGGGGGGTGAGAGAAACTGGTGTCATGGTTTGTAGAAAGAATGTTGTCTGGAAGGTCGTAGTTCTAGAAACGTCAGTGTGCTCCTGCTTATGGAGTACATCAGAAATATAGTTTTAACAATATTATGTTCTCCTTGTGCAGCTCATGGGATCGCTTTTGTGACCCCATCTTAACTGTACCCTGTCTGTTCTTGAATAACCCTTATGACAGATGTGTAAAGGGCAACAGGTGTCTTGTTTTGGTCCTTCCAGCTTCAGTAACAGCTCAATAAGAAACCTGTTGACCAGACTAATCCAAATGTAATCTCAAAAAATTTGGTGCCTTATCTTTCTTTCTTGAGTTAGGCAGAGTGCTAGTGGGTTTTTTTGTTTGTTTGGGTTTTTTTTGTTTGTTTGTTTTGCTCAAGGGGACAAAGGATAAGATCCCACAAAAAGTCCACTTATGAACCTCTTTATATGTCAGCCTCTATTAGTAGTACTAGATCTCGTTTGTGTGAATGTCACCTGTTGCTACATGCAGAGATGATTTTAGCTAGAGTTAAGCAACATACTAAATCTGTATGTATGTCACCTGTATGTATGTTCTCCCTTTTTGAAAGACTGGGATTTAGAGTAACTGGGAGTGAAGGAAAGCGGGGAAGAAAGCAACATTATCCGTTTCTTGTGGGAAATATGAACTACCTCAGGTTGATATTGCAATTTCAAGCACAGAATTTTCCTTTGGAAGAAAAATTCCTGATAATTAAGTGAGCTGCAGTCTGGCATTCAAGAGCATTTCTGACATGATAAGAAAATCTTTTCCTAGACTCTTGAATTTTATGGCCTTTGTTTCACATGTTGCATCTTTCTAGAGCACATATTCTGAGCTGAACATACAGTTCTCTTAGAATTCAAATGGTATATTCTCAGTTTATTAGATTCAGCATCACATCTTCCACAAAGGTGTTGCAGCAGGTGTCGTCTTAGCTGAGATGAGGATGTGATGCATTTTCCTGTAGATCTGATGAGTAGATTGGAGAGGGCACCACATTCACTGTACTGCAGTTGAGGGAAACATAGTAAACTCGGAGTCCCTGCCTTTATTAAAAACAAAAAAGAAAAGTAGCACAAGTTGCATGGGACAGTGCAACAGCAGCGTGATACTTGGAAATAAAACTCAAACTGAAAGCTCTGACAGCTGATCCATAATCACAGTTTTGCAAAACACACAAAAAAACCAGTTTTCTGTCTGAAATTCTAGCGTAGGGTGATGATGACTGATTTCCACTTTAAGGCTAATCTGCTGCTGTCTTCTACAGCTTGCAAACATGCCAGAATAAACACTTACATGTTAGATATGAAAAGAAATTGACTTTGTACTGAAGGACTAAAAACCTAGTTCACAAATCCATATTGACATTGAATATGTCAGTTTGAGCAGACAGTTTTATTTTGTGTCATCCTAATTGGACTAGGTCATGTGTAGGCAACCATCTCCTTAGTAACTTTTAAATTAAGGGCTGAATTGTATGGTTACAAGGACAGAGCACTTGTGCTGTGCTTTAAGCATGCTTTCATTTGAGGGAGGCAGAGATGCAATCTGAAGTGCTACTTGTATTTTTACAAAATGTTATTTGCTAGCTGTAGCATCACACACTTACTAAACAAATTCTTCAAGTCCTGTACCTCCTGTCTAATGAAGTATTACTTGCTAAACTAGCCAGCCAGTATTGTCACTGGAATCAGTTTTACCTTACTTGCGTGTAACTTTGTTTATCTGTCTTTTTACAGTGGATAGCTTTGAAATATCCCAACATTGCAATATATGTGGATACCTGTCGAGAATGCTATGAAGCTTATGTCATCTATAATTTTATGGTTTTTCTTTCAAATTATCTAACCAACCGGTATCCAAACCTGGTATTAATAATAGAAGCCAAAGATCAGCAGAGACATCTGCCTCCCCTGTGTTGTTGTCCATCATGGGCTATGGGAGAGTGAGTATATGATGACATCTTTAAAATTTTAAGCTGTGTAATCGGATATAAAAGTTTTTTTCGTATTTAGTAGCATAACTGTTGTTGCTTGGCAGAGTCAGTTTATGGTTTGCATGCATCTTGTTATCATCAATGAACCCCTACTGAAAGTAGGTGTGAATGTTTTCACCTTGCTGTGTAACGTCCTAGAAATCACACTTAAGTTAATCTGAATTGACTTAGGTGGTGCTGAAGGACACTTGCTTATTTTTGAAAAATACTGGAAAAAGATTTCATTGAATTTGCTTCCTTTGCTATCCCAGAATGTTTGCTAAAAAATGTAGATTCACTGATACCATATAGCCCGTTGCTTTTACTTCCACAGCTGAAGGAAGAAAGGCCATATACCCATGAACTGTTTGTATTTCTGCATGCTTAATCTGATGAGCAGCATAACATGTTTTCTTTCTCTCTTAGGGGATTTTAGTTTTAAAATGTAAAGACAAACTCTGAATGTAAGTCATTTTTAAACCTCTTCAAAAACAGTGAAAATTGCATTTTTGTTATTTAACACAGGCAGAATTCTTCCACGGCTGAAAGAAATGAATCACTGAATATTTTCATTTATATATCCATATAGTCTAGGTCTATGCCATTGCATGCACACATGTTAATATACTGTGGTGTATGAAGTCCTAGTAGATTAAATTGAAATTACTTTGAAATAAAAATCTAATTTAGTTTAACTACTGAGGACAGGAAACTTCCATAAGTGAATTTTCTTTAAATTCTCATATAATGAATTTTGTTTCTCTTGCAGAGTTCTGTTATTTAGATGTAAACTGGGTGTTTTGCAGTACACTGTTGTCAGACCATTTACTACCATTATTGCTTTGTAAGTATGCTCATAAATAATTAATATTAGTCTTCAGGATATAATTTTGAGTTACACTGGAAAGAATTTTCATGTCCTTTGTATTGAATCGATGCAGTTTAAAAGAACACTTGTTTTGTTGTGTTGTATTCTAAACGGGTCTGAGCAATTTGCATCGGCCTGTGATTTCTTTATGGTTTCTCTATAGCAAATGACTATTCACAGAATTGGAATAATAAATATTTAATGCTTGCTGCTGAAAGAAGTGGGGGAGGAAGTAAAGTAGTGTTTATGTAGGAAAGATATTTTTATAGCACTGATCTCTTCATTTTAGAGTCATCTTTTTCTTCTCGTCTCTTTTCCCTTTGGTTTTAGCAGCTGGGAATTTTTAAAGTCAGATTTTACATAAGCTATTTAGATTTATTAAGCTTTTCATGTGGTAGGCTTGACTGTGTGCCTTCATAGACACCCATCTAATCTACCATTGCTGTAAAGGAATAGCAGGCAATTATGTGTGTTGATGCTGAAAGCTTAAGTTTATAAACTTTGTATTGATAGTTATTAACTGTTAATTCTATGGGACTGTGAAAATCTGCCATTCTCGAGAAATATCGATAACAGATTAAGCCAAAAAAATTTATGTTTAATTGCTGAATGCATTCAACATAGGATATGTTAGCCCTGTATCTTTGCTCTCATTTTCTGTGCTAGAAATCAAAATAAGTTACCTATATACGTCATGATATTCAAACACTATTTCCTCTGTGAAAAATACAATCTAAACTTGCTATTCCATATACTGTTGAAGACCAGTTCCTGTGCAGATTCCCAGTGCTGATATCTGAGTACCAAAATAGATTTTGGATTCTAACAGTTGATCGATGTTGATCTAACAGTTGATCATGTACTACATAGTGATTAATTCTAAAAATTCTTTCAGAATTTGTGAGCTAGTGGGAGTATATGACGAAGGAAACTTCAGCTTCAACAATGCTTGGACTTACTTGGTTATACTTAACAACATGTCACAGCTAGTGAGTATCAAGCGCATCTTTGCTCTTTTAAATAATTGTATTAGTATTACGTGAATGTTTTCTTGCATGAACTATTGATAGTAATTGTGTTAATATCGGGTAATTCTTATGAGTAGTAGACTTCCCACTGTAAGTGGAAGTTTGTATCTGTTAAATACTATATGCACAGAATGTTAGGAAAACAGGTAATATTCTAAAAATTGTGTTGTTTTTACTATTAAGCTCCAAAAAAGTGTCCCATCTCTCTACCCTGAACTATCTGATGGGGGAATGGCGCAGGCATGAGAGAGCTGCAGGCTTGCCCCTCTGTAAAACAGGTGACTTTACTTGCCCTGTTAGCCTCCTCCCAATCAGGTCTACTGATCAGCAGGGGTTATGTTAAAAATACTGTGTTACAAAGCTAGTGGTAGCTTGACAGCACTCGGACTCTTGACAGCAAGAGTCTGAGAAATGGAAGCAGTACATGAAGCACTGAGATTCTAGCCTGTCTTGCACTTGGTCTTTGAAGGGAAAGGACTGCATAATTACAAGCTTTTATTTGTTTGTTTAGCTTATACTTGTATTTTTAGGACAAAAGCTTAGCTCAGGATTATCTGACAGTTTAGCTTTTAAATTGAAATTAACCATAACAGACTTCAAGTGTTATGTTTTAGAGCAGGGATGTTGTTCTAGCGTGGAAGTCTCTGACTGCACAAGGCAAAAGGGGGTTGGCTCAGCAGCCAGGTGACAGGGAAAATGTAAGATGTCAGCCCTAGACCTGAAAATATCAATTTGGAGACCAGGGATTGCATTTGATGGCTTGCTGGGAAAGCAGAGGAATGATTTCTCTGCTTCATCCAGAGCATGTTACATGTGAGCCATTGCAAGAGGAGAGAGCAGCAACTCTGGCTCCTTACTTTTTAGCATTTTAGTTCTCTTGACAACAGCAGCAGGTGTGAAACCAGCATGAAGTCCCATCTGAGAAGGGTGTTCTCCTGCTACTGCCACCACTGTGTTCGATGGGTCACTGTTATGGAAAGAGCTGTGATTGCTTCCTGCTGTGACAGCAGTTCCAGCAGCAGTGTATGCTCCAGTGTGTCCCAGTGGTTGGCATGATTGCTTGAAGAAATTTAGTTGTCATAGGCAAGGAATGTGTGAAAAGGGGAGATCAGTTATTAGTTCAATTGCTTGCAGTTGTCTGTAATAGGTAAACTTGTTCAGATTTGCAGTGAAGATTGCATCCATTGCACATTCATTTTTCATAAAGAGAAATATTCATTTCCCATAAAGAGAAAACCTTTTGGACATTCTCAACAGAAGCCTGAATGGGCATGTGCTTTGTGTGCCTTTTCCCCTAGAGATTCACTTGGTGATGAAAACATTTCACAGTAGCTTCCTATGCTTTGTTTTACTGTTTGGATAGATCACCTCAGTTTCTGTCTGACAATATGATACATTTCAGAAATACAAGCTCAGGCAAAAATAAAAAAGTCTGCCTTCAAACAGAAAGGCATAGATTCCTTAAATCCAAAGCATCTTTTCTAAAATAGGCAGCTTTTTAAGTTTGCATCATACAGTGATACATTTTTCATAATTGAAGAGATGCTATAAAACAACTCCCTCACAAAATAAACAAGGATTTGAAAGCTTTTCTTCATTTTTTTTTTTTCCTCATTAGTTTGCTATGTATTGTCTAGTGCTGTTTTATAAAGTACTCCGTGAAGAACTGAACCCTATCCAGCCTGTTGGCAAGTTCCTTTGTGTGAAGATGGTAGTTTTTGTTTCTTTCTGGTAAGCGAATTATTTGTTACTTTTTTGCTTCCAGGATTGATCATAAAAGAACTGAAAAAGCTGCATGTGTGACTGAGGTTAGATGCCTCAAAAAATCTACCATAATGTTAGTAAAGTGCTGTGAGGGGAAAAGGATAGTTCCAATATAAATTAATATTTTGGACATAGCAGTCTCATTCACTTGAGATTATTTTTTAGACTTGTGAGTGTATAGATAATTCTCAAGAACTTATTTCATTTTAGAATCTTCACTTGCAATTATTTTGTTTGCTTAGCAATTTGAAGACTTTTCAAAATAAGCTACTACCTGTATATTTTAAGCACTGCTCACACTCAGATGCTAGTGAGTAGGTGCATTTGACTATTTGAACATTACTGTGCGGGCTGCAGTAATATCCTGATAAGCAACTTGTTCTAATAACTGGGACAACAAATTTATGTTGACTTTTCTGTTGGTCTTTAGGACCATGGGTGAATGACTTCTCTTTCTAAGCCTAATTTGCTTTGTTTTCTTCCTCTTAAAATTTAAATATACGAACAGTAAGCCTCTTGGAACAGAGATTCTTGCTATTCATATATGGGCTGGGGCCTTATCTACCAGTCTTGTTTGGAGGCTTTTACACACCACTGTTAGAGTAATAATAAATAATCTTTACAGGCAAGCTGTTCTTATTGCATTGTTGGTGAAAATTGGTGTTATTTCTGAGAAGCACACCTGGGAATGGCAAAGCGTGGAAGCTGTGGCTACAGGCCTACAGGTAGGAGAAGACAGTTACTTTTTAAGAGGAATTGCTATATGCAAGATGCCACAGCAGATCTCAAGAACTCAAATATTGGCATACTTGGTTAATATAGGCTAGATTAGTACTGGGTTTGTTATAAATTGGGTTAAGCATCAGCCAGTCACCCCACATGTGCTTTATACTCAACACTTCATGTGTTGTCTAGGAGTTATGGGGGAGGAGAAGCTTGTCCTGGTTAAGTATTTCTTTTGGCTATCCTTGCAATTCTTCTTGAAATAATTCATCATAGAGTTGCTTCTTGTTGAAGCTTTACTTCCCATGAGTCAGTCTGCCAGGAAAGGACTGATTTGCATATGTAGGTAGTACACATGGCTGCCTGAGGTCTGCCAAGAATATCGGAGCTCTGGTGGATAAGTAGCTGATGCCATTTTCCCAAGACAATCAATCTCTATCGTCTTTAGATGGGAGAAGAAGCCTAGAAACAATTTTTCTCCAGTTGTGAATGATTAAATATTAATTAGCATCTCTCCCCTTGTTACAGGATTTTATCATCTGTGTTGAGATGTTCCTGGCTGCTATTGCTCATCACTACAGTTTTTCCTATAAACCTTATGTTCAAGAAGCTGAAGAAGGGTCATGCTTTGACTCCTTTCTTGCAATGTGGGATATTTCTGATATAAGGGCAGATATATCGGAACAAGTTCGAAATGTTGGTAAGTAACAAAGATTTGTATGGTCTGTTGACAGCATGTGTATTTCTTGCTTTGTTTTATACTTTTAGTCATCACTATAGTACCTTGATAATGTCCCATATCAAATTAATGGCAGCTGTGTCTGTAGAGGATTTTCATGACCTATCAAGTACTTTGCTTTTTCCAGTAATCCTGTTCAAGGGAGAGTCTAGTTCTTAATTTTACTTTTAAAAAGATGAATCTCAGGTAAACTTTGGATATTTTTGGTAGAAGGGAAGGACTTTTTTCTAATGAAAAGACATCTCTTTATTAATTGAAGCTAACAATTTCCATGTAAAACTTTTTGAAAACAAAGATTAGCTTTTTAATTCAGCATGTGTGTCTTATAATGTACGTCTGCAAAAATTCCAGTATATTGCTGCAAGTATTAAAAGGTATTCTCATTTGGCATAATTCTAGGAAGGACAGTTTTGGGCCAACCAAGGAAAATATTTTTTGCTGAGGATCATGAACAAAATGAGCATACAAGTTTACTGTCTTCATCTACTCAAGACCCAATTTCTGATGCTGCTTCAATGCCATCTTCACCCATGGGTCATTACCAGGGGTTTGGACACACTGTGACACCTCTCACAACACCCACAACAGTCCCTATAGTTGATGGTATTTATAACACTGCTGCTATTCAAGACACGGAGGAGTCACCTGAACTACAGCACAGCTTGTCAGAGAGAGCTTTGGATAAAAGTTAAGCTCACCTTTTCTTTGAATGTGTCAAGGAGTCTCTTACATACTTGTCACACATGTCCTTTTATATGTACTATTACTGATGAAAGTTGAGAATACCTGGAAAAAGCTACTGCACAGACAGGAAGAGGATATGGCTATAATTGACATAAATTCTGAATTTATAATGGATGCATCTATGGTACCCTGTGAAAACAAAACATGCACACCATAAATTTCTGCATAAATTTACAAATCAATTCCTTAGACTGCTAAACTTTTACACACATTGCACAAAAGGACAAGTATATTGAACTTAAACTGACTTCTACTAATACAAAAGATGTATTTGGAAAAATACTCTGCTCTTCTAATATGTGAAGTGTAAGTATTACTAGCAATGGGGAAAAATTAATTTCAAGAACATAATTAAAGGAAGTCAGTAGCAGAAACTGCTTGTATTAGCTTTGGTTGTCCTCTTTAATGGTAACTTCCATATCCCAGTGCTCAGTAGAGTATGGAAGAAATAGTAACTTCGGTACACATGCCATCTTCTTCCCTTTCCCACACAGCTAACTAAAACCCCTTTCAGGAAGATAATTATTACAGAGTATCAGTAAAGAATCTGGAAAAACAAAGCATTCCCTACAGGCCTAGCTATAAAATCCCATGCCCAGAACTTTAGGCTGGCATATCTGTTGTCCTTGTAGCTCATAATTTCTTGCTAGTCTTTTACATTCAGAATAGTCAGCCAGGAAGATAAGTTTTGGATGAATACCTTACACTTCTTTTTAAAGTGAGAATAATGGTTATGATCTTAAAGTATATTGGGGAAAAACTAAAGGATGTCAAAATGGAAATAGAAAACAAAACTGACTTCTTTCTTTGTTTTGGATTGCAATAAATTCTTTAACACTTAGGACTTTTTTTAAGCTGTTAAAGCAGGGTATCCTGACAATGCCTCTGTAGCAATTTGTATTCATAAATTTGTGTATGTATGTATTGTACTATGCTTCCAGTATAGCCTGAACTCAAATGTAATTTTTTTTTCTGCTCCCTCCTAGGGAGGAAGAGACATTTGCCCTGGTAGCATTAAGTAGCTAGTCTAATACTGGAGTTACTAGCATTAGATTTCAGACCAATAAAAAGTACACTTGTATCAAAATGTTACTATTTTGCAAAACTGACAAAATAAATAAGAGGGGTATTGGTTTTTTTATCCCATTAACAGACTTTAATTAGTATTGCATGTTTGCAATCTGAAAAAAAATAGTGTACTGATGCTTTAAGTGAAATCTGCAATTTCTTTTTCAGCATTGTTGCCATTTACAGAGTAAATGTTTAATTTCTGGTTGTTATGGTGAACTCATCTTAAGTGCTTTTTGCAGTACTAGTGTGATGTAAATATTGCGCCTTACTCACTAGGCTGCATATTTTATAGTTGACTATGTACTTGCTGTATCTGGAGTTAGTGGGAAAGTGCAGATCATACTTTTCAATTTGCTGAGTCATTGCCTTTGTAAATAAATAAGCAAATAAAGATTTTATTTAAACGGTTCACCTACCTTTTATTTGATTTACTGTTACAGTCACTTAAGATGTGAATGACAGACATGAGGAAAATGTCTTTGTTGTAGAGAAAGGGAATCATAACTAGTACAAATGCTTGTTCATTCTTCTGGTATTTCAAGGCTTGTAGTGGAAAGGAAGAGCTGGCTTGAGCTTATGAAGAAATAGAATTTACTAATTTATGCTTAAGTATCTTTTTATGTATTATCAAAAGCCATGTTCAAAAAGGAATAAACTTGTAAAAGCTCCCAGTGCCTAGGAACCTCACTGGCCCCTGTAGCCACTGTTGAAAATAGGACTAGCCTCTGCATCAATACAGCTGGAAAGGCAGTGATAAGAGTCACATCTGAAGGATGAGAGCCACTGTAAGCTAAGCAACTATTGCACAAGATCCACATTGAAGAATGATTTTTTTTTTTTTAGTTTTGTAAAATTTGTAAATATTTACAAGTATGGGGAGGAAGCCCTGATATGAAAAGGGCTAGTTAAATGTCTTGATCACTTCCTTTGCACCATATGAATCTCTTAATTCTGGAAAACTACTACACTGTTTTACTTGGAGCATTTCTTTCTGTGTAGCTTTTGAATCAACACTTGTAACTAGTTTCAGTTTTCAAGTCATTCTTCTTGTTTCTTAACTATTTGTTTCCCTCCAACAAAACTGTTTTATGCCTAATCTTTTCCAAACTTTTCATTTGAAGTCTTAGCATATAGGTTGTTCTCACCTTATCTTGAACACTGCTATTCTATGTATTCCAACTCTTGGATAGAGAATTACTTTATCTTCAAAAATTTGACGTAGTCATTACCCCCATTTTCAAATAATTGGGTGGAGGACAACACACCATCAGCTGCAGGTTTTATGGCAGGCTGGGACAGTCACCTCTTGCTTGCAATGAGATTCTAGGAAAAAATACTCATGGATATCTTTTCACAGATTCTTGATAGGGAAGATCACAAAAGTCTCTTCTACATGGGGATTAAAGCAATGACACTGTAAAGAAGCTTAGATGCACAAATATCTGCAGCTGTTTTGCAAGCAGTTTTTTCCCCCTATACATGTACAGGTAAAAGCAACTATGTAAAGCACAAAAGTTAGCAGCTTTTTAGTCTTTTATTTGGAGAGAAATTTAACAGAAGGAACCTATTAATTACCTGCATTATACTGAAGTGTAATACTGCAGAAAAGGAGCAGAAGTACTGTGATGTGAATGATGGAATATTTCATGCCAGCTTTCATATAGCCTAAAAAAAGTCCTCAGTCCCAGTACATTACTGGACAGACTGCGATTCTCTAAGGGACCTGAAGGTCCCCAGCTTGACCTTCACTGTACAACTTAACTTATTCTACAGCATTCCTTTATGACTTGCTACAATTGTACACATACAACACTTGTGATACTGCAACTAGAATGGTAGCACACTACCTACAAGGTAAAGATCTCAATACATTTGTAAGTAAAGTGCCTACATCACTGAGAAGTGGAACTAAGGCTTGAAAAAACAAGGTCTCTTCCTTAAACAGCCACAGCTGTTACAACAGCACACTTTTTTCCTGCTATGGTCATCCAGATGCATTTTCTCATACTACTGATGATGGGGCACTGATAGAGTTCTATCAGTGACTGCAGAAGTGGGATAGAGAATTTATGCAATGTTCAGAGCTACAATAGCTGAACATCCTAAATAACATGGATTTATAAATCAGGAGCTTTCCTGTAATAGAAGATAGCTGTACAGCAAGTCTCTTTCATAGTTATTAGAAGTCAGAAAACCCTAAACAATAACAGCTAGCAATCAAATTTCTTGCTACAGTGAAAACAGTATCTCCCCTCTATCTGGCTGGTAAAATAGCCTTGTAGTGCGAGTTTTAGTTAATAAATACTTAAAAATTTACAAACTATATTACAGCAATAAAATAGCCTCTTGGATCAGTAGATAAAATGTAGACTTTAATATAAATTAATATCAGTCACGTTGAACAATCTGTGTATGCATAGATAATTAACCCAACATCCATTTCCAGGTGACATTCTTCACTGTCTTACCGTAATGCTAATATTGCTTTTATGATGCTGGACATCAAGCACAAGTTCATCTCCAAGCTGAACTTGGATAGGCTTATCTAGAACAACAGCAGCTTGTTTCCAGTGTGAGAACTCATCTGATGTATTCAAACCATGGTCGTCATCTAGATGTATGTGATACCAGAAGGGAATTGCAGTGACTTGGCCAGACTTACAAATTTGCACCTAAAAATATTTAAAATATTAGTTTAGCCATTTACACCTCTTCAAAGAAGTCTGAAGATACAGCAGTTCAAACCACTTCAACCCATTTCAGAGAGGCCTGCAAGTAAGTAGATTCTGTACTGAAATTTGCAGCCAAGATGAGCAATTAATGAAGAGCTCTGCAGAAAGGCAGCAAAGTATTCTTCTGAATTTATGCATATTCAACTCACCTTCACTTCTCTGCTGGAGCTGTTCAAGAGAGGATTCATGAGATCTAGCCTTAAAAGTTCTGCTGGCTTGCTCAAGGGTACACAAGGCAACGTAGAGAGATCCAAATACACACGAACAGGTACCTAAGAGTGTATACCAGAATTTCAGGCTTATCAGTAGCTATAAAACAGTGAAAAGTTTAAGACTTAATCATAATGCAATAGTTTCTAGGAATTACTGTAATGCCCGTAAGGAAGAGAGCCAAAATATACCCTTCTAACCCCTTTTGAAATGTGACAGCTGGGACACAAGCTGATTAAGGGAACAGTAACAGCACAGTCACTTTTCTGTATAGTATCATTTTATCTTTCATTACTCTCTGCCAAAATTTCTCCCACACCAGTTTAATATAGATGTTCTTACTTATTTTAGTTTATCTCAAGGTCCTTGCCTGACTTGTCACATAACTTTCTCTTGTTAAATTACTTAAACAAAATGAAAGTTTCACCTCATTAGTTTTCTTGCATTTTATATTGAAACTAAGCAGTTAGAGAGCTGCAGGTTTTGGAACTGTGTTTGAAAACATCCACCAACTTCATACCTTGAACTGGTTGATAAAAGGGGCTATATTAAACCCAAGAGTTGGTTCTGTTCCTTGAACAGCACTCTCCAGTAACAGAGACTGTGATTGTACAAGCATCCCATACATCAATACATACTGTGGGAATATCTTTCCTCCACTGTGAAGTAAACATCTGTAAAAAGAGAGATTTCACCACTAAAGCATATCATTCAACAGTAAAGAAAGAATATTAACTACATTTATGAAAGGCACATGAGTTCCTCCTCTGAAGGCAAGTGCTCATAAGCATTTCTGAGTTTGATCCTATCAGACTAGACAGCTGTATCATACAAAACAAACAAACAAGAAAACCCACCACACAACAAAAAGCTCGTCATGCAAATACTAAATCAAAGTATGGAACTAAGTAATCTTAGTGTATTAGAAACCATGACATTTCCAGATGAAAGTAATGGGATTTATTCATCACACCAACATCTAATACTGAAGGATTGGCAGAAATGTCTAATTAAACTGGAAGTGAAGTATTAGATACTGTTGGGGCACTGGTTCTGAAGGGGGGGGTGGGGGGGAGGGCAGCAAGCCCACAGGGAAACAAAACTAGGTGGGAAGTTAAAGTCACCCAAAGGTGTCCTTCTTTGTTTTAAGTATTTAACAAAAGTTATCAGCAATACAGGAAACTATTTTTGCTGGAGGAAGGGGGGGAAAAAAAAAAATCAGCTCTGAGCCTTCTTCATACTGCCACAGAACACCACCCTGCTGAGAGCAGCACCAAGATAAATAGATGCTTTCATTCAGGATAATGTTCAGCAAACTTCTTCAGAATCAGTACAGACTCTTCTAGGTTCTTTTCCTTTAGCAGGCCTCTTTCCAAAGGCATTGGGTAACCAAGTAGCGTTCTATGCATGACTACTTTCTTGATTATATTTTCATGCCAACAGATTTGAGTTTGCATATGACAAAAATCAGAGTAATTTCCCATTTGTTCCTACAGCAAATATCTAAGTCATCCAAAGAATTATCTTAGAAAAAGTCACCTACTTAAATCCTCTGGAACATTGATCCTGCCATCACTTAGAAAAGATGAACACAGAAGATTCCCAAGCCCCACAAAAGCATATAATCCTGTTTCCCATCTTCCTTTTTTTTTTTTGGTATGCATTTCCATTATTTTATTTCTCCCTTATTCTGCATTCCTCCCACCTCTCTCACCTCAGATAACAGCTAGCTTTCTTGGTTTCTCCCCAGCTGTTCTATCTTCTATCACCATGTGTGTGTCTTAACAGTAACAGGTTCTTCCAGTAACAGCTTGACATGTACATGAATCTAGACTTCTCTAACTTAAGTCTTACATTAAAAGCTACCTCAGCTATTACCATGCTGCTTGCTATCCTGGAAGCTTCTGACAGGTCAAGAAATAAAATCTACCCATACATGTTCTTGCATACTAAAAATCTATGAAAGTGAAATCTTGATACTTCTTTAAAATACATATATACAATGGTCAGACACCAAGGAGATTCTGGGAAAATCAATCCCAAAGCATGAGTTCAATCCATTTGAAAACAAACTTCTGCTCTACAGAAACAACATTATGGTAATTTTGTATTTAGAAGGAACATTTTAAAAAGTTTTCACACCATTATGGATTCCTAGGAATACCTGTGTCCATTGTTGCTTGAATGCTTACAAATTGTTATACAGTACCTGGATATTGCAGCCTTTTCCATCACCTCCTGCTGGATTAAACCAGATGTCTCTATAACATCCAAGATAATAATACTCCACAGCTTGTCTGATTTTGGTCTCTGTAACACCACATTTTCATCTTCTAAGTGGCTGAGCCAAAATTCTAATGTTTCTTTAGGGAAATGGTTAGCTTCTGAAATTATGTTAAGGGCTGTTTGATGCTGTTCTTTCTCAACAGAACTGTAAGCTTTAACTGATCCAAGTTTGCCAGCTATAATTGGCAGGATAGAGAAGCCCTCAGATACATCTAATACATACAAAGGATCAGGAGCCGCATCTAGAGAGCTCTTGTTTTGACTCTCTTGAAGGTTCAACCCACTGCCACATCCATCAACATCCATGGTCTGCAAGTCTTTACTTGGATTTAATGAAGACAGCACTTTGCCAATGGCAGCTTTAAAGCACTCGTGGTAGGGTATATTGTTCAGCAGGGCTGTTTCTGTGGATTCTAACACACACACTCGACCTTTGCCATCCTGTTTGCTAGTTGTTTGAAGACTAGCCAGAGCATTACATAATTCAGCCTCATTGCCCAAATTCAGTGTGTCATCTCTGTTACTGAAGTCCATCCCACACTCTGAAGTCCAAAAAGAAATCTTCTGGATCTTCAAGTAGCAGTCTTGGCAGCAAACTTCCATTGTCACAGTATCTCCAGTCTTCATAGAATAATCTTGGCAAACGGCACAAAAAAGTCATGCCAATTAGTTTATGGCAAGCATTATCATTGAATGTGCTCTAAAAGAAAAGCATAATCTCATCTCTTCATTAGCTGTTATCAGTGTGTATGAAACAATTGCTCTAGTCACATTTCTCAGTCTTTAACAGTGATGCAGCGCACAGAGAAAGGGGCTCAAGCATGCAACAGTCTGTAGGATGGAACCAGCAGCCTTCCAGAGAGGAAGTTCCTCCGGATTTCAGTGTGCAGTTCTGTAGCCCACAGCTGTATTTGGCTACTGTGCCTTAAACTGTCCCACATTAGGCAAATCCATTTAATTATTATTTATCATAGAAAGATTTATTTTGAAATTACTTCAAGTGTTCTGTCAACAGCAGTGCTGAATAAAAACATACTGATGAAGAAATTGTTTTGGCTTTAAAATGCTAAATATTAAATATTTAACATTTTAATACTTCCTACAAAGATGAATTTTTAATTACATTAAAAACAATACCTACAGTTTAGAGAGGGTGAGAGTTTATTCAAAATAAATTATACTGGAATATTTATGGTGTACAGCTCAAGATGGCCTTCACATACTCCCTGTATGTTTTTAGAAAGTACAAGAAAACCTACTGATACAGACCAGAATTTTGTAACAAAAAGGCTACAGTTTGTCAAACATTTCTTTCAGTGGCAACACAGGCTAAAAGAGTCTCTTCCTTCCATTACATTTCCCCTCGAGCCAGTCTATGGCAGAGCTGCCCACATTGTCCTGTCAAAACAGACAAGGGGAAGATAGGCAAAGGGACAGTAGAGACTGCTGGAAGTGACACTGCCACTGTGGCAGAAAAAATATTAATCAAATCATGTCCAAAATGGGGGAGGAGGGGAGGAGAGGCATTTATTTTTTAGTGTTATCTGCTATTGCCACAAAAATTACTACCTCCCCCACTTCCCTTTTCACATGTCATATCCTGACTAAGGAGAGCCACTCAGTGGACCCATTCTTTGGAGTTGCTCTAAAAAGCATTTAATTCAGTATAGAAAAAAAATAGAGAGATGTGTTAGTTCTCCCAGATCCTAAGCATGTCCCTTATCGGCTTCATAGCAGAGTCCCATTTACAAGACCTGCTGCAGAGGCTGTGCACTGGAGTCCAGAAACTTGACCAGAAACCACTGCACAGCTACCTACTGTTTAACTTCTCCTAAACCTAAGCTGCTTCCTAACCTCTGTGATAAACAGACTAGCTCAAGAACAAAATGAAACCAAGTTAATATACTGCAACAGGAAAATCTACAGGACATACCAGGGAGATCCTGTACAGGATAGACTGCCTGTTCCCAGCAAGATTCCTCACTGGGACTTGTAGACAGAGCATGCTCATCATCAAGCTGTAGTACAAACCAGACCACGATAGCATCTAGGATTCCTCCCTGGGTGACTGGTAGGCTCAGCTTCCAAGGCTTTCTAGCTGCAAGGCTTTTCAGCTCCTGACGAGAGTGGAAGAAGAGAAAGCGTGAGAGAGCTTCTTTCTCTAAATAAAAAAGTTTTATTATAGTAACTACTAAAATCTCAAATTTCCCCACTAGCCCATGAGGACACCCAAAAGAAACCTGAAGCTCACAAGCCACTACAATACCAATTACCAGCATTAGTATTCACCAGCATTGGGACCGTCTTCCTATGTTCAAGTACAGTTACGCACACATAACCAACCTGTGCCTGTTAGGCATTAATGCAAATACATGTATGTCTAAGAATGTACATATTTAAAAACACTAAATGAAAGATTGCATGAAATGCCTTAAACAGGCAAGGCTTGTCCAACAGAAATGAAACAGATCCAGTCTTTTGGGCTGGATTTAAGTTAGCACTTAAGCGTAGGCTTAATTTAAAGGCTGCATTTAAATTTAATCAATCCTAGAAATACTTAAGGAGATACTTAATCATGTATGTAAGCACTGAATTCCCTCAGAGGACTGAGGAAGCATTACAAAAAATACTAAGACAAACATATTTGGTGCTATTTTCTCTGCTACCTAGGCTATCAGTTTTGTGCAAAAGCTCATGCATGTACAACTTAACTACTGCAAAGAGCTAACTAAGATCTTCCCTAAAGGAAACAGGTTATCAATTCTCCAACATGCCTAAATTAAGAAGAGAAATTAAGTCATCTTTTAAGTATATTTTCTTTTTCTCAGTAACCACCTTCTGATACCAACAACATTCACAAAGAAAAAAACCCAGCTCCAATGCCTTAGACAGGTCTGGCACATACCAACAAGAGCCAATCTTTGGTCCCTGGTGATCCCCCTAGGCACAACCACAGTGTTCAGGAACAGCAATGCCTACAAATTCAGTTTGTCAGTTTCCTGAATTGCATGTGTCAGCATTTGTCCTCTCCAAACTTCCATCTTAATAAACTAACAACTAAAGTAACCAGGCCAAGGCAGTGGGACAGGGGTAGGGAGTTCCATCCTAAGAGTGTGATTAGCTCTCCCATGCCACACTTCATTTCCCCTTCTTTATTCTTATTCTTGGTTTTCCTAGTTTATCTACTTCTCTCTTCTTCTCACAATTGACAAATAGCTGAACAATGCACACATCAAAATTGCAAGATGTTAGTGAGGTTCATAATGAAATCTCACTGCTCTTCAAAAAACTGCTTTGCTGCTAGTCATTTCTCCGTATGTCCTCAACTGGAGGAGAAAAGAGTAATAGTGTCAAACCTTTGCTGGAAGTAAGCCCCTTGAAGCAAGGCAGGCTAAAGTATGAGCATGTGCACCTGTTTCTGTCTCTGGGGAACTGACAGCTACCTAAAAACGTACTTCCTTCTAAAAATATTCTTTCTGATTATTCCTCAAAAGTAGTAAGCCCAAGATTCTTTCCCTCTAGTTCTAATAGCCATAGTGTGCCACAAGATATGGATGTAATACAACACTTAAAAAACAAAATTTCCAGTCAGTAGTTCATCTACTTTTACTCTCTACCGTGCTGTTTATGCTGTATTTATTCCTCACATTCCTAAACTTCCTCCTGTTATCTATGGCAATTACAGACTAGAACAGCTCCAATACATCAGGCATGGCATTTTATCAACACAGTTAATGACAGAAAAGAAAATAAAACAGTGACACAGGGATAAGTAGTAAAGAAGGAAAGAATACTATACTACGCGTAGTCTGCAAGTGAGAAAGACAAAGGTAACTTGCATTAAAAAAGGTGAATGGGACTACAAGTAGAAAGAAAAACTACAGAAACAATGCAGTTAACAAGTTTCCTATGTCTTGATCCAGAATTTTTCAGATATTCCACATACACAGTAACCTCTCATCAAAATTGGAAAGAGCTAGTATCTATAATTATTGGCAACAGCTCAGTTGCTTTAGGGCCTCAAAGTGAGAATCAGCTGTAATTACTGGCTGCCAAGGTAAACACTCACTTCCACTCCCAGCAACACTGATCTGCTGCCAGCAAACACACACAGGTAGTACCTCACCAGCTGCAAACATCTGCAGCCTGTAATTACAGCCACATCTCATTTCCCTGCCTTGGAGGAACTTAGCTTCTGCTAGAAATAAAAATACTCAGCATAACTTAGCTGTTCAATCTTTTTTTTTTAATTTAATTTTAATTGTTAGAATTACTTCTCTAATCTTTATCAATGCCTTTGAAGCCTCGTATAAATAAGTGTGAGAAATACCGTTAAACTGTATTTTAAGTCTTTCCTCTGTTCTGTCAGTTTAGGTCTGGATAACTAACACAGACAGAACAAGCGTAACATCCCTCTAATTGTTTGAAATGTAAGTTTACAGAATGGTCTTTAAAATTACCTTATTAGCTGTAAGTGATTTTATATCTTAATTTCAATCTTTAATAGATAAATCTGCTACTGTTAGTAAGCATATCAGGTTTTTTTTTCTTTATTCTGATATGAGAAAATGCATCATCTTTCTTAGTTGCACTGTTTGGACATCAAAAGTGGTCATGATGGAAAAGATACAGGGGTGAAAATAAGCTACCAGTCCTTAAAATAGCCACATTTGCCCAGTGACAAAGTAACAGCAAACCCGGAATAACTAATAGTTCCAAATAAGTTAATTGTGTTTCTTCCATTTACCTCTACTTATGATATCCTTCACACTTTAAAGCAGGAAGACGTCAATTAGTTTAACTGGTAATTTCAAAGGATAGGTTATGAAACACAGTTTAGAGGCTGTTCTTTATTCTTTAAAGTTATCTTTACATTTCTACCAGCAGACAGATGCTTAAGAGCAAGCACCTCACAGATGTGACAGTTTCTTATAGAAGCTAGAAACAGAAGCAACATTAGGTCACAGAGGGATTTTTCCCCAATAGTATACCGGGGAGCCTTGTCTTGTTTCATTCTTAACCTCACGATATCTGATAAGGCAACTAGGAAAAGCGATTGACTCAAAACACCACAATTCCCAGCCAATCAGTAGCAGAGAAAAAATTTATATAACAGAATCTATTTTAAGCTCTGATTCACCATTTCAATACTAACTCCTCACCATGAGTCAACGAGCAAGGAACGCGCACTGACCAGATGTATCATCTTTTCAGCATGCTCAGCCGAGAGGCCAAGGGCCTTGCCTCACAGCTCAGGCATATTTGGTATATGTGCACAATTTATTTGTGCAAAATTCACAAAATAATGCTACCATATTTTAGAATGACATATTATAAAAATACCATAGGATTTCACCACAGGAATTGAGAGGATGGAATCAAACTGATTGAACACGGAAAAGGTAACTTTTCTGTCTCCTATCTCTTTTATGCTTAATCAATCCTTGCTGCCATTTTGATGCCAGACATAAAATACATCCTTTCTGTTTTGTCTTCAAGAGTTCCTTGAAGATTCTCTGTGACTCTAGAGAAATTAACTATGTCAGCTCCACAACTGCATAAACAATTTAAAATGGGTCTGTTGCATTCTTGTTCCCGTTTCCTGCACCGAGGCTGGCACTTGTTTGATCCCATGGTAAGCTAGTTCAGGGCACTAAACTGTGTCAAAAAAAACCAAACCAAACCAAAACAAACAAAAAACCCCTCCAACAACAAAGCAGAAAGCCTCCAACTTTAAAAACCCAAAGACTGTCATCTTCTGATGAACCAGCTCACCATGGGATTAGACAAGTACCAGAATCAGCATAGGACTATAGGGCTTTAATGTAACACTGTCAACTGAAAACTTGTGAACAGTTGTGGAGCTGAGCCTCAAGAACAACTAAGATACAGGGCTCTGATTATTTCTAAACAGATTACTTTTAAAGGATGTAAAATCATTACCTGCAGATTGTTGAAATCCACTGTCATTACTTGAAAGGGTTCTGTCAGAGGCACATAACCTCCAGGAACTCGACTAAGCTTTTCGGTGGTATAAGGTTCAACAGTTTCCTCCGAACTAACAGAAGCATATGTTGGACTAAAGAACTGCACTGAATTTGCCAAGCGCACACCAGCAATTTCTTGCGTTCCCACTCTGTGAGGGATGAAAAAGGGGAGAAATGAAACTATTTAAATAACTTGGAAAAAAAAAACTTCGCAGGATGACTAAGTGTTTTTAGAAGTAGAGTGCAAGAGGAAAAAACTCAAAAATACTTAAAAAACCCCCATAGACTTGTTTAATACATTTGGAGGCACTCTAAAGCACAGAAACCGAACCTCCCTTAAGAATCTGAACTGAATGTTGTTACTAGAAAGTGAGAATAAGCCCTGTATGTCCTTTGTCAAAGAGATGTTTGCCCTCTCTTAAGTACTACTCCTTGAGTCTTAAAAGAAATATGGAAATAAAATATGCCCTGTGATAATAAGAGCAAAGACACCTTTTTCTTCTGCTGCTTTAGAAGGATAATTAGGGTGTTTGTTGCAGCTGAACATAACAGTCAGAACAAGGAAGAAATATATGCAACAGGAAAATTCATTTTTTGAGTCTCTTCCACATAAAACATTTGATTTGCCTATCTTTATCAAGCACATAATCTATGCAAAATAAACTATTTTTTATAGCTAAATAGCTGCAAGGAAAATCAATAGGTTGATTTATTAGTGGAAAAGGCTTTGACAACTCAGAATAAAAGTACCCTCTCTCAGAAGATGGGAGAAGATCAGCCAGCTTTCTAAATCAACCCTTTTACAAGCTTCAAGGAACAGATAATGCTATGATTGCTTTAAAGCAACTACTTTATTACATACCCTATCTGTCTTAGGTTTGAGGACTTAGATATATTCTCGTTTTTAGAGTGTGAGTCAAGAAGCTGCATGAGACACAAGCCTTACACAAGCTACACTTCAGATAATTCTGAAAAAGTGCATCTGTCTGTGAAGCATTTAGTTCTTCTCATTTAAGTGACAACTACCACAAAAATCTACATTCTAACAGGGAGATCTAGCACTCAAGAGTTCCAATGACAACTATCTTAAATTTCTAAAATTATTTTTAATTCTGAATCACTTTTTCAGGAACTGCAAGAGACCTCCCTACAACTAACTGTGACTAGACAGGCTGTCTGATAATATTAGTGCCAGGTACAGTCATCTCCTTGATCTAGGGAAGCTCTCGATAGTAGAACTGAATAAATTGTTTTTTGTCATATACTAGCTGCCTAAGAACCTAGGTTATTTTGACCATTATGGACAAATAAAATCTAAAAACGAATCAGGTTCCATCTTTGGAGCAGCGTCACTGCCAATAAAAGTGTAGTGACATATAGAAAGCACAAAATGCTAACTACGACTCACAATGAATATTCAACAAATAGCAAAATTGCCAACAATGTTATCGACAGTTAGAATCTTGTCTTCTGCTAAATTAATCTAAGTATTTTATCAACAAGGATGAGGATGTATTCTCTTATTTAAAATTGAACCCATGTATTTTTCCTGAAACAATCACTGCAACTAAAACTTAACAGTCTCTGTATAAGGTATTGTGGAAGAGGTCAGCAGATTATCACAGTGAACCCTGCTGTCTTTAAGATGCAAGCACAAAAGTTGAATGATTTTACTGCCTTTCTTTCTGGAGCCCAACAGACTAAAAATTTTACATTAAGAACGTGAAAGCTGTAACTCTACAGTGACTTAAATTAGTACAGTAGCCCATCTTCCAGTGTATTTTATTCAAAATGACCAGATGTAGATGCACCAATGCAGCAGTTATGTTCTTCTAGAATATTCCTTTACCGTTATGTGACTCTTGAGAGATATCTAATCCAAACCTGAAACAACAATATATACTATACAGTGGTATCTCAAAAGTTTTGTGGAAATCTAAATTTATCTGTAGAAGACCTCTTAAGTCTTCTCAGAAGTTTGTCAGTTCATTTGTTCTTTTGGAAGCACATGTATTTCAAACTGACCTGACAGAATTGCAGTATGCAGTGATTTCAGGAGAAAATGGTAGCTAACCATAAAAACAATCAGCAGAGTTAGGTCCCAGAGTGATTCCAGGAAATGCAGACAATGGGTACAAGGCAGCAGGTATACTAAAGTGATATTAAAATGATCATTAAAACATCAGCTGAAAAAGTTACAATAGGTGGTAAATTAGCATAAAAACTTTAAGTTGGCTTAGGTGCACCAAAAGTAGAATTGCAAGAAAAACAACTGATACCATTTATCTAGAGTTTCACTAGGTTCTAGGGGAAAAAAAAACTAAAAATAATCATAGAAATGTAGTGCCACTTGAAATCGCTAAAGCATAAATGGAGCAAAAGATCAGTACCAGAAATTGATAATTATGTGTCATCGGCAAGATTATCAACACCTAGACTAAAAGGGGATTCCCTCCCCAAGCAAGCTGAATCAGCACTTGATGCTAGATTAAATTAATGCTTAAGAAATGTACTTAAGAAGAAAATCTCAGCTATTCATACAGATTTTTGGACTCTACATTTACTATAATCACTCAGGAATCTTTCTTTCTTTTTTTTTTTCCCCCAAAGCTCAAAGATAAGTTGTATTAATTGCACGACAAGAATAAGACAAACACTGTCAGACTATAAAAAAGCACAAGGGAAGAGATACTTTCATAAGGTTATTTCATTAGGCGTCCTGCTCAGAAAGAACATCATAAATACAGTTTTGATGCAGATTATGAAAAAGCTTAGGGAAATGAGAAGATGCACACATCAGAAGAAGCCAAAGAGATCTGAAGAGTTTAAATCTGAGAACAGGCAATTTTTTTTTACATAAAGTTTAACAGCACTCATTAAGAGTATTGACTTATGACAGACATTCCTATTAGAGCAAAAAGGATCTTGATTAAACTAGAAGTCAGAAAACTTAAAACTGATGAAGTCAACTGTTTCTTCTCCCCACAGCATATAAATTAATCTGTGGCAATCACTTCAGTCCTGCTCACCACCTGGCCTTAAACTATACTATCAGAATGGATTGTTAACTAGACAAACCAAAGTTACAGTAGATAAGATAAAATTTTAATCCTGCTTAAATTCTGTAAGCAACAGTAATGTTCACTTTTCAAGGCATAAACATATCTTTTAAGTGATGAATAACTAACTTCTCCTAAAGGAAACTTCTTTTATAACCATCTACTACGAAAACTTTTGTCTCTTTCTGGCATTAGAAAAACTGCTGATACAGCCTAGCTATTTTTCTGTTCCAGGGTACTGAAGCTCCTGGAAAAGTTAAAGCCTTCTGTTTGATCTGTGACAAAATCAATTCTAAACAAAATGCATCAAATCCAACCTGAGACAGGGACTGTGTTCCACACAGTGATGCTGTTCTAAAAGATGAGAATAAAAATGAATAAGGATAGTTGATACACAGTCAGAACTGATCTCAATCAAGAGACTAGCCTGTGTGCTAGTTCAAAATTAGATAAGGTGTATCTTCAGGAGGAGAGTGCTAGGTGGGATTAACAACGTTTAGGTTCTACAAAATCCTTCCTTCAACTTCTGAAAGGGTTAGACCCAGCACTGAGGTAGGCAGCAGATTATTAGGAAGGCAAAATGAGGATAAAGGCCAAATGTTAATCCAAGAATCTCAGTTCCAAAAATAGAGAGGTAGTTCTATTATTAAGGAATTAAGAATTTTTATTTTCTTAGTATGTGTTAAAGGCATATATTTCACACAAATGAAAAGCAAGACTTTCTAATGAAGTGATCCAGAAAGCCTGAACCAAAAAAAAGCATGGGGGAAGGGGCGGGTGTGTGTGTGAAGGATCAGTGGTGGTGGCACAGAACATAACTATTAAGGGGGGAAAATATATATATATATATATATATACATATATATATCACTGAACAGTTTGTTTCAGGAGACAGACAAGCAGCCATCTGAAAAAAAATGAAGAGACCATTAAATAAAAAATCCTCCATAAAAATTAAAATTACCGTTCTCACCTCCCAAACAACAAGTACAGGTTCAAACCATGCCAGAGTATAAATATACCTGTGATGTCTACGTATCTCTTTGCATTCTACTGCCATCCCAAATATTGTAGCACTTGCAGGAATAACTTGGCCATAGTCTTTAATATGAATATCTTGATTTTTAGGCTGTAGAAACATGAATAATAATATGCAATGAGACAGTGACTTATTTCTACCACTACTGCAAATCCTAAGTTAGGTATTACTATGGGTCATTCATTATTACAGTCAAAAACCTCAGCAGAAATTCCCAGTGACTAGGTTTCTCAGATTTCCAGTCAACTATTTAAGTAGTCTCTTACACAGTGTATTTCAATATATTCACACATCAGCTCCATTTTGCAGGTTACTACTTGCCCCATGTAATTTTAAATCTGTATTTTAATTTGTTCCCATTTAGAGTGTATTCAAACATTTAAGGACTTTTCCTTTATACATGATTCTCATTCTTAACACTAGGGGTCATCAGGTTCAGTTCAATAAAATATAAAAACTTTCAGCCAGGTAAGACTCTTATTAATTGAAATCAAGGCAACATAAAACCAAGAAGAGCGAAGTGCTTATTTTCATCAGAACTAAACAAAGGTTAAATAGAAAGCAATATGACATAGTCTTATATGGGTTAGTGTATACTAAAGGCAAACACATAGGGTAAAATCTAAAAGACCCAGTGGAATTGTTTAGTCTTCCAGAAAAGTTCAAGCAGTTTGCAAAAATAAATTAAGAGTATAAGCACATGGTATATTTACCAGATCATAATAGTGTTGTCTAGTGTTAGCAAGAGATATTTCTACTATAATTAACATTTTCTGCTTAGACTGATATGACTTTCTAATGGCTAGTTGGTATCTCAATATAAAATGACTAGGTTTCAATCAGAGCTGTGGGGGATTAGTGCCTGTAACACATACACAAAAATCATCTCCAGTGCTACTCACCAAGAATAAGAAATGAACAGTGATCAAAAGTGAGCTATATCCTTATGCTGCCCCTGGAAGGTTGCATCTGGCAAATACGCATTTTACTTACTTGTCTAGTCAGAACAGCAGCTCACAGAAGTTCAGTGTATGCAGCTGCCATATAATTGCTTTTCACCAAAATCAAATTCAAAGAACAAAACCTGCATTTTTTAAAAATCATTAGGTACAGAATATTTAAGACATTCTCGTGTGTGTATATATGTAATTTTTTTAAACAACACAAGTATTTACAAATAGGAATCACATTTCTATGTATCTACATCACCTACCTTTGGTTGTAAGAGTAGATGTTCCCAAGCATGTATCAAGCTCTCCACAATGCCTTCTCCAAACAAACCAGCATCAACAGTTTCCGTGACAACCAATGAAACTCTAGATAAGGGGAAAAAAAAGATAATAAAAAATATAATATATACCACACATTTCTGTTAACAGTCATTCCTTGAAAGTTAAAATCCAGAATGTGAGCTCAGAGAACTTTTATCAGTGTTCACTGTCTTGTGAAGTTTTAATACAGATGAGCAAAAAAACCCCTTCAGCAAAGAACGTATTTGGAATCGTTGTTACAAGTTATTCAAGATGTAGGTAAGAGATAATAAATATTGAGCAAGAGTTTACCACAAAGCTTCTCAGTCAGTGTTCATAAATAAGTTATTATGCACAGGAAGAACCTAAGCAAAATAGGAGGATGTTTCAGTCTGGGCACACAGCCAGCGACACTCCAGAACACGTATTTTGTTTGGATCTTGTGCAAGAGTGTGAGTGTACACACACATATGACTCTCCCCACCTCCCCAAGAGTTACAGGATCTCATTCAAACATGTTTTTTTATTTTCATCACACAAAAGCATGCAAGAAGCTGCAGTTTTATAGTTTTCTTCTATTACTTTTATCAAAGCACAATAGAAGTACTATGCAGACAAGTGGATCCTATCTCATTTAAAATTAAAAAATGTATGGAATGGGCATGCCATAGTAAGAGAATTTCCACAACATTAACAAGTACTCCTGTCAGCTCACACACGGTAACTGGTCATATGCATTAAGAGGATGCAGGTGACCAGTTACTGCAGCTCAGCTGAGGCAATCAAACAAGGCTTGACTGGCAAGCTGAATCAAGGCAGCTTCACTGTTTCAGATTATGAGCCTATACTATCAACCCAGGCATTGTGTTAAGTTTTAGTAACTTGTAGAAGTAAAATGGATTATCTCCCACCCATACACTTAATCTGTATCCCTAGCAGCAGTGAGCTGCAATGATATACCAGTGCTTTGCATATAGATTCCTTCCTCCATTGTCCTAAAATCTCAGCAGATTTCTACTTGATAAAAATTTACAGATCTTCCTGAAGAACCCCATTTGAATGGGAAGGTGAGCAAAGAGGAGCAGGGTGGCATAAAAATCATGGATCAGCTGTAATGTTGGATCAAATTCTAATTTGACAAATGCAATTTCAAGTTAGTGATTTGGCCCAGGACATTTTAATATGCTTTAAAAGACATTACTTAACCACTGATCATTTCTGTTCAGATCACATCTACTATGCACTACATACTAATCAAGATACTCAGAACATAATTATGGCAAAAAACCTGCAGATTAAGAACAGTAAGGAAAGTTGAAACTGCTGCTACATAGGTAAATTTAAGTATGGATAAAAAGCTGGATGGATTTAGAAGTCTTACATATTACCAAAAAAATGGAAGACTCTTTAAAAACTTAGAAAATAAGTGATTTAATTTTCAAAAGTACATGGCTCTGTGCTAAACAAGCAGGCATGTAGATGTGTGTATTAAATAAGAAAAAAAAAGAAAAAATGCACAATATAAACACAAAAACCTATTCTGCTATGACAAGTTGCAACACTCCTGCACTGAGCTTTACTTCAGCCAAGGCTCTAAGGCCACTCTCAGTACTCCACAAATCCATCCCTTTGTGGGCTGCTGACCTTCACAGCTAGAGTCAGCCTCTCTCAACCTCCAAACATTGACTAGGGATGGCGCACATCACAGGGTACTTCCTTCTCACCTCCAAACGTAGTAGGAGTCTTTTTAGCAACAAGGTGAGGGGAGGTTTTCCATCGCTCCCTGATCATAAAGGAGGCTGATAATTTGCAGTTTCTGATCTCTCTGACAAACAGAAGAAGCTGATACGGAGTCGCAGATGTTTGGAAGACTTCCTGGGATGTACCTTTGCAGGCCCTACTATACGCTTCCATCCTACTCATGGGCTGCAGAAATGAGCCACAAGTGGGTAGGTACAGAAGTGTGTTAAAGAAAAACTTTTATGAAATGGCAACCTAGAAATGATGACAGAATACACATGGGAAAAAGTTTATTGAAATTAATTTCTCTTTTCCTATTGCTGTAATACAGCTGGATATGCCCCCAAACTCCTATCTTCAAAGAATTAAAATCCTTAATTTATGACATCATTGACTTACCATAGAAATTAGTACGATTCCAAAAAACATGCTATCATTTCTGCAATGCTTTATAAAAACATAAAACTTAGAGAGGACCTTCCAAGATTATGTTTAAATATAGGCAAAATTATTTTCTGTTTAGGTCACAGAATGTTCTCTACTTCCTTGAATTAAGAGCAAATTAAAACTAATATCACATTAGAGTGCAACAACGTACCTTTCAGGTATGTGCTTTGGAATTTCTATATCAAGTGACTTCAAATGGAGAAGTTTAATCTCACTTCCCATGTTATTTGCTGCCACCACATCACAAGCAAGTTCATACATGGTTTTTGACAATTCACAGGCGTAGACATAAGGTGCTCCTGCCTTTTTTGCAAACATACTGAAAAATAAGAATCAGGGCTTTTTCGCTCCAATTTAAATCATTTTAGATAAAGTATGACAAGATACTGAGCTTTGTCAATTTCTATTTCTGCATCTGCTTCATGTTTCTAAGAAAATAGTCTGAGGTCAAACATCATCAAGTGAAACAACTCCTGTGTGAACAATGATATCACACAAGTTGATATCCTCTTGATATACAGGATATTACTGCTACCAAAAAATACGGATGGCAGAAGGATACTCCTCAGCTGTGCCAAGCCTATTCTTTACACTACAGCATTTTCATTAACACTTTTAACTTTTCTGCCTAAATGAAATGATTACTACATATCACACTTCATACTTAGGGAGAGGATACATAACCTTACTACTCCAAAACCAACAAGAATTCTGCAATTTAAACAGCAGTTCTTAGCACAGAAAGAACATACAATAAATCAAAATGTGGATCCTACAAATACTATTAGACCCTAACTTCAAAACTCAGTTACTTCTTAATGCTGTGTTACCTTTCTTAAGTTTTAGCTTAATAAAGGCATGAAAGCAAATTTTTAATTTTTCAGTAGCACTTAAATTAAGTTTACATAATTTTGTTAGACAACAAATACGTTTCTAATAGTTAAGTCCAGATTTAACATGCACTTAGGATATACCTCAAGATTCCTGTTCCTGTTCCAATATCGAGAACAGATTTGCACCCAGAGCGGACCACATTCTCTATTGCTTTTAGGTAAGTAAGATTCCTCTTGGTATCATTGAGCATGATGAAGTGCCAACGTTCCACAAGCCAGTTTGCAACACGGTAAAAATTCTCCTTTGCATCAGCAAAATCTGGGTTAAGCTTTACTGCTTTGTGAAAATATCCAGCTGCTTCATCTCTAAAGCCCATCCTAGTAGTAAAAATGACAAATAAATAGAAAGCATGCATTTAGCTGCCAAGTATCTGTAAATATCTGTACATCTGTAAAAAGCTCCTAAACTAGTTGTGAAACAATGGAAATATACTTTTCACTAGTTAGAAAGATTCTCTTGAAAATAAAACACTTGATATTAGCTTATGAAACATAATGACTTGCAGCTCTGCATCAAAGCATTTTAAAATGCAAAAGTAGTCAAAAATGCCATTGTGTGCAGTCTTCATTCATTACTGCATTCTTTGTCAAACTAGAACAGGTTTTACAAGAACTTGCTGTAATAATACAGCAGCAGCAGCTCAGCAGTCCAGTCTCAGAGACATTCAAGTTGCAAAAGAATGCTACAAAATCCAAAGCTGTTTTACTGTACCTAAGATGAATGCATTGTGAAACAATCAAAGTTCGAGTTGCCAGTGTTTCCATTAAGTGGCATTTTGAAATTAAATTGTGAACTTGAAGCATTTCTTTTTAATGATACCTATTACATATTCTGAAATCAGACAGCACTGAAAAATAAAATTTATAAAATGCAAGAAAAGTAGGTATTTTAATACAGTGATGGGAGAGTTGCCCCTTAAAAGGAAAAAAAAACAGGATGAAAAAAAGCAATCACAAAAGAAGTCTAATCAAAGCTATTTAGAGTAAGGAACTACAATTTCAATCTTAAACTCCATTCTTGAAAGACCGTAGAGCCCAAAGCAACAGCAAAGTATCATATGTTACAAATTTGGAGAAAGCAGTAAAAGGATGTTTATACTATTAAATAAAAACAAGCTCAAACTAATTAAGAAGAACAACTCTTCACAGTGCAGTATACATGACTGGCTTCCTCACTTGAAAGGTCTGTCATACGAAACCTCAAGAAGGACCAGAATCAAAAGACAAGAGTATTCTCTTTTTCATTTAGTAATTATTTAATGAATTGTTAAAAAGGCAGTGCTTTTACTTTTAAACAGTAACTGCTGTGCCTGCCAACATGTATTTTAGCATTGGCTACTCTACTTTTTAAACTGACACACATACATGAAATTCAATAGCAAAACTACAGCAGGATGCATATATTTGTATTTACTTCTTTTAAGCATGTTATGTGCTCTGCTGAATTGGGTCTTGTTTATTGATATACAATAATAAACAGTGAACCTTACAAGAACTGAATATAGATTACTACAAACCTGAAAAGATGTTCTCCCATACTGTTACATATCACTTCATCACTGGGATACAGTTCAAGTGCCTGTTCATAACAGTTAAATAGATCTTGAATCCGTGCTAGAGAATCTAGCTCTTCTGCCCATTTAAAGAGAGTAAATTGAAATGTTTCCTGGAAAACAAAACATACACCATTGAGTGGGTAATGTTACAAGAAGTAGGGAACTGAGCCCTGAAAACATCTAGAGGTATCCTGGCATGAACCTGAATACATTCATTTCCTTAAGCAGCAGCATACACCATCCTAAGTGTTGGATATGGTCCCCAGTTAGTTGTCTTACCTAGACAAGCAGAAATAAGCTCTCATGGAGAGCCACAGAGAGTATATATGCTGAAAGCCTGTGTATACACTAATCCACACAGCACTACAGTGCAAGACAATACTAACCAGACCCTCTTTTTATTAAACTAAGTTGACACACACAGCACTAAAAGAAAAGTTAAGCGTGTCACTGCCCTTCCTATAGTGGCATACAGCTTATTTAATAAAGTTACTGGTCTTCTCTATTATTGTTTTCCGCTTTTATTTTGAAGGATGAGGAGGAAAACAAGTTACATACAGCAAATCACATGCACGAAACATCAGAAAACCTCAAAAAGAATACAGTACGAAAACTGCCCCAAGTAATTCAAAGAGCACTTACTTTGACAGTAGTTTTTAACTCGGGAGCTAGATTTAGTACCAGGAGATAGTGAGCATATGCAGTTCCAAAATCCTGGTCCTCCAGGCAATGCTGAGCACTCTGCAATGATCGTGAAATCAACTCCCGCCTGCCAGCTTCCTGACCACCTCTCTGGCTACGGTGAGACTTAGCATTGGAGTTGGGCATTCTGAAGGATATAAACACTTGCTCTTCCTGAAACGAATTACATATGTTCTAAGCCAAGAAAGCTGCACACAAAACTGACAGACCAAACAATATTTTAATTTTCATAGGCATTCAGGAAGACCCCCCCCTCCAAATCCTAAGTACTCAAAAATACTCTTATCTTTAGACTTTCAGCATGTTCCATCAACTTTAAAATGACCATTCATTATTCAAAAGCTAGGCATACATCAAGCTGCTGTTAGACAAGGTCCAAAAAATTAACAGCTTGTTTTTGATTGACTAAGTAGCTTTGTACAGCAAAAGTTTATGCATTCACAGGTTTCATAATAAACCACAAAAGCTTCAGGTTAAAACTTTTCCACTTCAACAATAACCCCATAAAACAAAGTCCTAGATAAAGAGCTAGTAAGCTTACGTGATTTCTAGTCTACACAAGGCAACAACATGACTTCCCCCCCCCCCGAATAAAACGTTTAAGTGCTATGAGAATCAATACGTACATTTTCATAGCCGTCTTGGTTACCACTTTAATTTTTAACGCTTACCTACATGCAAGGGCCTAATTCCGCCTTCAGGATTGTCAGAGCCATCCTAAAGCTGAAGAAAGTGAACGTTACACAGAGGGGGACTGCAGGAAACACAGCGCCACCGTGAGAGGGGCCTTTCAGCACCGCTCAGGTCCCTAGGCGGGAGCGCAGGGACCAGGCAGGGCCGCGCAGCCCCCCCGGCCGCGGGCGGTTGTGTGTGTGGGGTGGGGGCGGCCGGGACAGCGCAGGCTCCGCTCAGGGCCGGCCGGGCTCCACGGGCAGCGCGGCGGGGGCACAGCGGCACCGCCACAGGCCGCTCGCCCGGCGGGGGGGGAGCGCGGGGAGCAGGGCCAGCGGGCCGGGAGCGAGGGGCAGCCGCCGCCATCACCTGCTCAGCGTCGGACGCAGCTCTGGGGCAGCCGCCATCCCGGCGCCGGGCGGAAGTCCTCCTCACGCATGCGCGCCGATCGCCCTCAGCCCGGGCGGCGAGCCGGGGAGCCTCCGCGCGCACGTCCCGCCCACGCTGCTGCGTAGCAACGGGCGGCGCAGCGCGGTGGCGCCCGGCGCCACCTGCCGGCGCACGCGGGAACCGCCCCGCCCCGCCGCCGCGCAGGGAGGCAGGCGTCTCCCACCGACGCGCCCGGGAGCGCCGGCACTGCCCTGCCGTAAACCCCCGTTACAGACCACAAGACTGAATAAAGTCATTTTACTTAATCCTTATTTCCGTTCGTGACACACTAGAGTCTTTTCAAGCTTTTCTCTGCAATTTTAAAGTGTAGGCATTTATGTATTTTATCTTTTATTTAAAGCAAGACCTGAAATTTACACCTTTCATAACCAAGAAAAAGCAAGAGACACTATTATAAAAAAGCTAACACATTGGAAGTTGACAAGAAAGAGGCACTAAAAAAACAGGAAAGAGGCTACTAAAACAAGATTGTTAATTCCTAACTTCATCAGTAAGTTAAAGGTTTGAGAAGAGTACTGAAAAAACACTGTAATTTTTAAGGCTAACCCAAGTTTGCTACTTTTCAGGATAAACGTGCACTGGATTGATTAGAAACTGTCTTACCACTTCTTCATTGCTACTGTACTGCTTCTGCCATGTAAATACATTAAATATATACACATATGGAATGATGTATAGTAAATGTATACAGATATGGAATAAAGATGCTTGTATTGTCCATGTTTTTTCAATCTAGTCTTGTAAAGCTGGTAATTCAGCTCATCAGAACACAGGACTAGAAGTGACCTACAATACTGCTGAATCCAATCCCTTGCTATCGAAGGCAGTTCCCAATACAATCACTCCAACGAAAGTGGCTACTTTTAAGACAGAATTTAAGTTTTTTTCCCCTCTTAGTCAACTACTATGATGGATGGCTGTTCAGACCTGCTGCACAGATAGGAAATACCACCTTAAATGTATACAGGATGTAGTGTAAGAACTGTATACTGTGCAGTCATTGCCTATGACTGCCCTGTAGGTTCTGGTGTTCATAATAATTTGAATTACATCATTGATAAGTCTTAAGACATTTGAGGCAGGCACTCAACATCACCTAACTTTAAGTCATAAACAGTCCTAATTGTCTTATGCCTTTGACTTACTGATGGTAGAACAACTCTGCAGTAACAAAGATTACAAGGAGCAGAACTCAGACCTTCGCTCCTTCACACACCCATGACACCACTTACCTCCTTCCAGTGTAGAGCCTAGGCAGGCTGCAAGCTCCTGGGAGCAAAAGCATGCAGGGCCCTGGAGTGCAGATCTTTTCCAATAAAAATAATAAAAAAAGCACACAGTTCATTCAGTCTTGTCCTACTTCTGGGACAACAAGCTATGGCATTGTTTACTAATTATGAAGTCTTTGGAAACTGTTCATCATTGCTTTCCATCTCTCAAAACATGAATGAAGCTCTCCCAGGCTTTTATAGCTGTGGGTATTGTAGATACCTTTGCTTTTGAGAACCAAATGAGTACCGCTTAAAAATGTCAGGCCAACAGTTTGAACAATGTGAAAGCTGTACATATGAAGAGGGATAAAAGGAGTCTACAAGAAACAGTGGTAGCTAAAACTGTAATTCATGGCAAACTTTATTATTACCCTAGAAGAACATAAGGAGGGGGGAGAAGAATCTACAAACTTTTAAAGTGAACAGAACCAAAGGAAAGCACTAAGAACAGGTAACTTGAATGTGACTATGATCAACTTTCCATGGAGGAAAGATGTGCCAAAAAAACATAAAATAAGAACTGGTAAAACACTTGGCTGGATGAAGTCCAAGAAAATGTGTGAATGTTAGTGACTGATGGTATCAAATATTATCTTATTAAATCAACAGATATCAATAGGAAAAAAAGTCAAGCTTCCAAGTACCAAGCCTTCTCTCAAGTCTGAAAAAAAAGCTAAGAACCTCAAACTAGTTACAGGTGGGGACAAAACTTTGCTGAATTTAGCTTCATTGTGCTTGCCAGCTAGATGTTAGCATGGGGAGAGAAAAATCATTAGCAGCTGTGGGATGTATACAGAAAGACATAATGGCAATTATCACCTGTGGATAGTGAAGCATGTCAGGAGCTGTAATGTACCAAATACTGCCATGGGTCAGTATCTCTGCTGGCTCCATGATTCTCTAAACCTGATCAACTATATTTTTAAGTCAGAGAAAATGCTGAATTAATGACATAAATGTTTTATAATACCTATTTTTAAGCATAAATTAAGTACTACTGTGTGTTAATTTGACCCAATTTAAATTGCCATTTCACACACTCAGATTTGTGGGAGAAGACTATTAAAAAGTGTTAATATAAAATTCTTGCAATTTGAAAGAGTCAGTTCAGTTCAAAGGGCAGAGAGGATATTGATTAATCCCATACTCAGACTGTACTTTTCTTGAGGAAAAAATGGCAACAGGATATAATGTTTAAAACTGAAAAAGCATATAGCTGCACACTGAGATATTTTGTTGCATAGAGCTGGTGCTGTAAAGGAGTGTCAGAAAGGAATATCCATCTTCTCAGATACATATGCGCTTGCCATAATAACATTCAATGGTTGACAGTTTTGCAGATAAATTAGTTGACATATTTGCAAATAAAGATACTTGCATCATGGGTGGTAAGAGATTAGTTTGTTTCTGTTTACACTCATGATGAATGAGAGGAGTGAGAGTACACGGTCTGGCTATAACCGATGTGCATAAGGTTAGTAACATCTTGCAAGCCAACAGTGGTGACAGTCACAAGCAAGGTGGAGTTAGAATGAACTCTGTCCATCCTTAATGAGGGAAAAGCAAAGAAACTACAGTATCTTGGAAGAATGGTTGCTGCTGATGTTGTGTTCATTAGTGTTTTCAACAGCTGAACACAGCTGTGTGTTGCAAATGGTGGGAGCTGATACCAATGCTCTGTAATAAAATCTTTTTAATAAAACCAAAACTAAGTTTACTACTTTCTAACCCATCTCACCATAACATACAGATCAGAGACACATTCAGACACAGGAAAATAAATTAGAACATGGTCTTTGATGAAAATCAACATGTTGAAGCAATCATACAAGAACATAAGGGAGGCAACGTGTAAGAAAACTTAGGCTATGCTGATGTACACATTCTGTAAAATGACATAAGGATGGCATTTCATGCTTGCAGTGATGGTGAAAGGAAAATAAACAAGGGAAAGATAAATACACAGTGTATGGACAGGACATTGCCAGGCCTTCACATAGTCATTCTATGTCATAGTTTGACAAGTGGCTACAGGAAGACTGTAAAACTTGACAACCTTGATTAGGGAATGGAAGGAATTTTCTAAACTGCTGATATAAAGGCACTTCTAGCCTTAATCAGTGAAGAAAGTGCAACTCTTTCTCACTAGACATGTAATTTTTGTCCATTTAATTAAAAGGAGTGTTATTTCTCTTCAGTCTCTTTTTTTTTTTTTAATATCACTATTCTGTCATTGCAGGGTTAGACAACATTTTGAACTGGTGGGTGAGGTTTAGGAAAACATATTTAAGCATTTTCTGTAGGTGGTAGGAGTTTAGTGTGCTGTTCAGATACCAACACTGGATAAACAGTGTACAATATCAACACAGTAGCAAATTTGCCTCCTTGCTTTGTTATGTGTAGTAAATACAAGTTATCTGTTTTTAATCCCAGGAAAAAATATATGCTAATTTGTATAGCTTCAGTTTTATTTGAAAGATTGACTGTCCTTCTCATGTGTATGTATGTATTTGTTGGACTACTACTGCTTCTTTTAACCACAACTATAACAGAATACATTTTCACTTTACAAGATTCAGGTAGGTGGACCAGTTTCCCATAACAGGGCTGTCATGGTAGTACAAATCTCACTTTTAGACTTGGTAGTTTTTTGCCAAGTAAAATCTCAGGGCTAAGTAAAACATTCAGATTGTTATTGTCTTTTTAAAATTTGAACTCAAGCAACTGCACGCAATGTATGCAACCCGATTACTTTCCAACACTTCAGTGGAATGATAAGAGGAAAATTACAGCAACTATAAACAAACAGAAAATATTAATCTAGTTTTAATCCTGAAGCCAAGTACAGGACAAAGTAACCCAACTGTTCATGGAAAGCCTATTTGCTCTTGAAATGCTGTTCCAGTAATCTAAACAGAGATAAGAATTGTATTTTTTTTTTTTTTTTTTTTTAAGGTGGACTTTTAAATTTCTTTTAAATACATTTTTGAGTAGTGTAGTGACTTCTCAGTTAAGTAATTCCAGAAAATAAATATCACATCAGATAATGTGATTTGGGAATTGGGACACTTGGTTGAAAAGATGGATGCTCAAGGTCTGGTCTCAACAACACCTCCTGATCTGCTATGATTTCAGACAAATCATTTGCATTTTTAAGCAGCAACTGATTCTGAGGGGCCCAACTTTTATTTTTCCAAGCCTTACCTTTCAAAGATGCTGAGCACTCACAGCTCCAAATGATTTCTGCTATGGATATTTAGCTCTTTGAAAAATCATGCTCAAATTGTCTCAGGTTAGGCATTCAAAAACTGTAGCATTTAAAATAAGGAAGAATTTTAAACAAATTTTAAAAATGAGGCACAAACCCCACAAAGGTATTTCTGTTTGGTTCCCATTTGAATCCCATTAAGTCTACATTTTTTTTTCTAATACCACTTTACTAGTATTAACAATATTAACATACATGTGTATGTATTTATAGATGTTTTGCATTATGGAAAGATGGAGCAAGGATATTGAGAAAAGAAATACCAAAAACTAACTTCTGGCATGTAAACTGTATAAAAAAAAAGCTTAGAATCATACTTCAGATGACGGCATCTGTCTAATAATAATTAAAAATTTCAAGTTATAGCTAAGATTAGTTTCAGGAACTACGATTGCTCATGAGTCTCCATATCGAGCTTTTTGGTTTTGTTTTGTTTTTTAAACTGCATTATCTTATTTTCTTCATCTACATGAACAATACGGAAATTATCTCTGCCTTTCATTCCAAAATTCTGTGCTTAGTCACTTAAGCTCAGTGAGCACTATGAGGTTTGTAATACACAACCTCAGTTTGGTTTCTGAAGCAGAATCTCTTCTTGGGTGAAGCATTCAGAAAATACAGGTTTGCAAGATTGAGTCCTACCTGACACCCAGATTCCACAAACATGAGTAATCCTACATGAGATTCCTGAAACACCAAACTGCTTCCATACATAACTGCTTGCAAGACTGAACCCTGGTGTCAAACAGTAGAAATACTTCAGGTTGACAATAATGCCATCAGCTATCTTCATTTCAGTCATTTCTACAAGTGTTAGGTGCTACTTTTAAAACAAAGATGAAAAATAGGATTTTTAGTATGAGTCTTCAAAACTTAAGTTATATCCTAAAAGGCAAAGAGAATTTCTCTATGCTATTTCTCCAGCAAGTTCAGAATAGGCTTAACCATGTGCCCAACAGTAATAAAATTAAAATCAATAGCAAAACTTCAAACAGAGCAGGAGCTAATAATAGTTCTACCAAAAGACAGAAGCTGAAATAAAGTGGTGTACAAAGTGGAAGGTTAGCTATATCTTCACAACTAAAATATATACCCCATAATCATCTAGAAAAGTCCCACCAAATCACTATGAATCGCACTGCTGTTAAACACAAGCCTTCAAAAACATGAAGTTACAGTGAAGTTTTATTTATAAATACAGGTAAAATTATTACCCTTTTCTGTTTTCTTCATGTGTTTTTTTTAACGGTCTCAAAAAAATTTAGCACTGGGCTAAACAGACTTCTACAATACTTGTTCTTAAGAATTACAGCTGTATTAGTTTTTTAAATGAAAGCATAAAGGCGAGGCTTTACTCTTTATCAACATTACTCTTTACCCTAATAGTATTCCATACACAGATACGAGAGCAGAAGATAGGGACAGACCCTACAAGTAAGCAACATTAGCCCTCTGCAATGGCAGATCATCACAAAGTACGCAGGTCATGGTTAAAATGAAACCATGACTAACTTAGGGACAAAACAGCTTGTGCGCAGTTTTATACCTCCTTCCTCTACGAACCTGCTCTCCTCTCTGAAGGCCTAACAACGTTTCTGTTTAGTAAACCATCCATCATAACTCAAGCCATGGCAGCCTCATCTCCTGCTCCAACTGCCTTCTGCTGGACACACCACAGAAAACCTGTGTCAAAATGGGGCAACATACTGGATTTTTGGCCATATATGCCCTCTAAGCCATCTGGTTTGGCCACCTTGGAGCCTGTATTTGCCCCCAAACCATGCCAGGCCCCTGTTCGGGGGCCTCCTCCAAGCAAGATGGGCTTCTGGAAGTTTCTGCGGTACCTGGCAGCTGCTGCGGGAGTCGGGACGCACCTCTACGGCCGGGGGGGGGAAGCGGGTGTTGAAGGGCGGCTATTGGGTTTTCCTCCCCACCGCTGCGAGCCTGCAAGAGAGAGAGACGGGCTGCGAGAAAACCCTTGCGGGGCACTAGGGGCGCTTCAGGTCTCCATTTTATCGCAGACGGGGGCAGCAGCTGTGAGCCCCTCCCCCCGAAAGCTCCGCGGAGGGCCAGACCCGGCGCACGTGCCGCCGCGCAGGGGTGAGGCGGCCGTTAAGGGTCGGGGGCGGCGCGCGCGCGCGCCTCCCCGCGCCGTGGCATGAGGGCCTTTGCGTAACGGCCGCCCGCCCGCCTCTCAGCGCGCCGCCGCCTGCCGCGGGGGCAGGGAGGGAGGCGGGTCCCGGCGCGGCGGGCTGCCCCGCTGGGCCGGGTGTGGCGGGGCTGCCGGGAGCGGGCCGCGCCGCACCGCCCCTCGCAGCGGGGAGGGCGGTGCTGGCGGGCGCCTCGCCTCGCCTCGCCTCGCCTCTGCCCGCGCCCAGCCGAGCGCGGGGGAAGCCGCTGCTGCCGCTCTGCCTTTGTGGCCGCGGCTCCCGCTTCGCCGCCGCGGGGCTGGCGGCCTTGGGGACGCGCCCTGCGCGCCGCCTGCCGAGGGGGTCGGTGCTGGTGCTGGCGCTGCTTAGCCGGGAGGGGTCTGCGGGGAGCCGAGCCCCGGCGCCGCGGCAGCCATGGGGCTGCAGCCGCTGGAGTTCAGCGACTGCTACCTGGACAGCCCCTGGTTCAGGGAGCGGGTGCGAGCCCACGAGGCCGAGCTGGACAGAACCAACAAGTTCATCAAGGAGTTGCTCAAGGATGGCAAGAACCTGATCGCCGCCACCAAAAGTGAGTGTGCGGGGAGTGGCGGTAGCGGGGGGAGGTACGGCTGCCCCGGCCGCCGGCTCCCTGCCCCGGCGCTCGCCGCCGCCCGCCCGGGGCCGGGGCCGCCCCGCGTCGCCGCTGGGGCCGTGCGGGGCCCCGTGGCGCAGCCGGGGGTCCCCGGCCGTTGTAGCCCCTTCCCCCCCCCCCCCACCTTCCTCGGCCGTGAGGTTTCACCTTTAAGCAAGCGGCGGCTGCTTTTGTTGCAGCGAGTTTAAGGTGACGGCAAGGTCTCGCCGGGTTTCTCCGGCGTGCCCGCTCCTTGGGCCCGTCCCGGCCGTTTGGGGGAAATGGGCCCCCTGCAGCCCTTCGTCGTGGGAAAGGGTAGCGGCCCTGGGGCTGGCGGCAGTGCTGGATAACTCAACCTCCTGTAACGCCGGTGGCATCTGCCCGACTTCTTGGCCGCGGCCTGGCTTATGTGTTTGCCGGTACAGAGCCCGAAGCGAGCCTGTGATGTTAAATGTGTAATAAATCTGCTGAGAAGACTCGATTTCAAGTTTTGCCAGTGTGTTTCAAGCTGAGCAACTGTGAGCTGCGTATCTTGAAATAAAGATGTACATGTATATGTGTTTGTAACCTGTGGAGAGGCTGCTGAAGCTGCACTTTTGCAAAAATTTTAAGTACCTTCAGGAATTACAAGACTTATTTCTGCAGTGACAGCGCTAGTTGCCAGCTCTGTCTTTGGCCTCTTAAAATTTGATGTTGACTTTTAATTTTGCATTTTACTCCTTGAATATATATGTATAAGGGCAGCTATGCTGTGGTTTTGTGGAAATCTTGTTTTTGTCTTGAACGACCATGTTAATGTATGTTCTTAATATAGTATTGTGGTAATGTAATTTCTTCTATTTAACTTCAGATATAGTAGCACAGTCTCCTAAATGTCTACTGGGATGATTAACTCTACCAATTATCCATATAAATCACTAATGCAGCACCCTGGCACTGTGTTCTCAAAAGTATGCTGCATTTTTGATATCATGGAAAACTTTTAAAGGCAGAGAACCACAGGTTTGAAGATGCTGCCTTTAGGGTAAACTGATGGGGATTTAGTCAATGGTTGGGGCAATGCAGCTGGCTGGATATGATGAGAGTCTTTAAAACTGAGATAGCACATTTTATGCAAATAAACACATATTCTTTCCTATTTTGGTCTGTTTGATGTGCATGGGTAAAAAAGATAAAGTGCCGTAAGTTTTCACTTGTTTGTAACTCTTATTTGTTGATCATTTATTTTCAGTTTTTGCAAATCATGTGTTTCTTGAAGATTATTTGAAATCTGTGACTTGAAGTGTCAGTACTAATCATCTTAATTTGGAGTACAAAATAAAAAAAAGTGCCCCTAAACTTGGATAAGAATGGTAAAGGGAAATCATTCCACCTTGCTTCTATTCCTCAAGCATCTAGATGGAATATTTTGGCAACTACCAAAACCCCTCAGTTTCTTGTGTACAGTTACATGCACACAATTTAATTTGAAAATCTGCAGCTGATGGTGGTGGATAGTAACTTCTGTGAGCCTCCTGTCCACAACAGAATCCTGTGCCAGTAACTTTGGCTTGGTTCATGATGCATGGCAGACTTAGCTGCATAGGATGGGAGCCAAGGCACTCTGTGTCCTGAGCACAGAGCCACCTGGGCTGAGCGTGCTTGGTAAAATACTTAGGGCTAGCTTGTAGGAAATATTTAGAGAGGCTGTCTGAAATCCTGCCCACTGTTCAGATCTAAGCAATTCCTTTTCTTTTGAGATTCTAGTCAGAAATTGTCTGCTTGAGTTTAGGTGCTGTGCCTCTTACTTTCAAACGCCTGTGCGTCAACATGTTTGAGAAGTGGAAACAGAGGTTAGGTCCTTCCTTACGCATTTTGGGTTTCTGTAGTTGTCTCTCCCTTTCACAGTACCCAGTGTGACAGGTTTAGAGCAAGTTGGGTGCTCTTCCGATGCTGCTGCTGAAGCAGTGCTGCTGTTCAAAGGGTTAAAAGACAAACTGAATCAGAGAAAACACAAGGAGCAGTATAATGTTCTTGTGTTTTCGGAAGCAGACATCAATGTCTGAGTTCCTAGAGGAACCTGTTTCTGATTACTGTCAGGAAGAAGTGGTCTAGACAGAGCTGTTCATCCCTGTCAAGACTGCATTTTCTGCACAAAAACTGGCTTGCCACAGCCTAGAGAACATGGTAGTGAAACAGAGCACTTCTAGAGTTTAGGTGACTCTGTCTTACTCAGTCAACAGATGAGTAAAGTTTTAGAAAATTGGTTTGGTCTTTTGAATGAAAAATGTCATCTTGAGAATAGCTAAAATATTTCTCTATTTCTAGAATCAGATAAATGGCAAAAATTACATTTGTTTTAATCAATATGTGAGCATAATACAGTTCTGACTGGCTATATTATATAAACTGGAGGAGGCCTGATGTTGTTTTAAGTCTGTAGGAAATGAACTGATTGCACACAGACTTCATTTTCCTCTCTTAACTATGCTCAATATTATACTCTTCTTATTTTACTTGTAAAGCAGTGGCTTACAAGAAGTGTTATGAGGATTCTTTAGGTGTGAATAAAACCGATGTTATTTAATAGGTCCCACTTCCTGTTTAGCAGACAACACTATAAATGATTCCGATGCTGCCTGCACTGGCTTGCATCTTGAGAGATGGTAAGCAGATACCACTACCACTCCCTCTAATCATAGGAGTCTCACAGGACAAACCAGTAACCTGATGTGGATCCTCTCTGGCTTCTTTCCATTTGTCCCCTCAATTGTATGGGAGTATATTTTCCTCCCAGAACTCAGCACAATTGACTTTCTCAGTACAGAACTATATTGCTTAAAAAAAAAAAAAATTCTTTTGCACTCTTAAAATTGTTGAGTTTCCAGTCTCCAGTATGAGGCATACTTCAAATGTTTCTTCACACTTTTAAGTCTCAATTGTTTCAAGAATCTGATAGAAAGATAAACAAGACTGACTCAAAGCTGTCTCTTGTTTCCTGTGTAATGGTTTGAATCACTGAATTGTCTAGTTCAAACTAAATATTGGAAGAATGAATAAACAATATATGGCATAAGTGTGAACTGATACTTCCTTTCATTTTTATTACAATTAAATTTGTTTTTTTCACCCCCCACTGTTAATGATCAGTAAATACAAGACAGTACATACATATGCCTTTTAAAATAGAAATATGATATTTCTCAAGGGATTCCAGTCCAGTTAAACGACCAAGGATCAAAATAGTTTATAAATAACTTTTGGATAGAGCTAGTTGTTATTCTGTTGAGAGAAACTGAATTTAAAGGTGCCTGATAGGTAGGTCCTTATTCCAAAATAAAACATGAACTTGAGAAGTTTGGTTATGAGCTCTTGATATCCCGAAGCTGCAAATTGTTGGAAGATAAAGAACATACTGGATAAATACTGTGTGTTTGCATCCTTATTCTTCCCCCATGTTGGTCCAATTTGTGGTCACTTGAGGTGAGTATGGGATTTGTGGGTTTTTTTTGTTTTGTTTTTAAGGTGAGACTTTTCCATGAACATATATCAAGAGCTGTCACTTTTTAGGAGACAGAGGATTCCACCCTCAGGGTGGAGTAGGAAGAGTTGACATGAGAGTAGGTTTTAACCCTGGGCAGCTTATAGGGAGATTGCAAAGGATACTTTGTAAGTGTGTACCCACAGCTGTTTTGTATTGCTGAAAGCAGAGCCTCACTACTCTTGCATTTAGACTCAGATGAGAGCAGAATTCAGGCTGAGTCATTTGTAGCAACTTAGTAGCAGGCTTATGAAGAGGAAAGAGGGAGAAACTGGGAAAATAGAAAACTGGAGTTCCTTAGAGACTTTCAAGGGATGGTCTTTATATAGCATCCATCCAGGGAAAGTCCAAACAAAGTTTGATAGGGAAGGGTGCCCCACATGAGCACTGTCTCTCAGCCTGGGGATGTTGCCTCTTAGAAGGGGTTGCAGATCATCCCCTGGCTGAAATGCGTCATAAAGACAGGATCTCCTATATCTACTACCACATGAACACCATGTTATTCAAATACTCTTATCATTAGGAAAACTTGTGCTGGAATCCGGAGGAGCCACCTTCATTTGTGTCCTGAGAAACTTGCTATTCAGCAGCCTGATTATGCAGGTTTCACCGAGGTGAATCTGTCTCATTAGTTTTGTGCACACTCTGTTTTGGCTGAGAACAGGGTAACTCCTACTGTACCCTGAAGTTTTGTTTTATGAGCTATGTTCTGGAAGGTACTGGGTGGCCATTGTTTTTGGTGCAACAGAGGAGGAAAATAGATATTCTCAGTATTCAGCAACTAGTGTCTTCAGGCAGTGTGCTAAGGCATCTAGTGACATTTTATTGCTATTTTTTTCTGTATTTTACAGAAGAGCTATTCCTTGCACTCTTCCAGACAGAGAATACAAAACAAGAACCAAATTTCTTTCATCTGTAGAAACAGTTTGTTGGAATATAAAGAGTTACTGGTAATCGTTACTGAAGAATGTCTGAGGACTTACTCCAGGGAGTGTTTCGTACGCCTGAGAAAAAATAGTGATTTCTCTTTCCTTCCCGCAGAGATGTTCTTAGTTATTAGTTGCTGTTCTTTTACAAGTTTGCCATCAAGAAGATAAGCAGGCTGGAAATCATTTTGACAATGGAAATAAAGCCCTTTCTAATCCCATCCCTGACTCAGCAGGATAATGCTGTGTCTTTCTTTTAAAGAAGTTGACTGAAAAAAAATCCTAATCCAAATCCAGAACACAATTTGATGTCTGAGTTGGTCAGACACCTATTTTTTGGCCAGCTCTCTCAGTATGTTGTACTGGTTGACCTGTCAGATTCTAGTGTAGGTGGGCTTTTGGTCTGACCCAGCATGGATGTCATTAGTAAAGACTATTGTAGTTTTCATAACAGCTCAGCATAATAGGCAGTCAGATCACTTGAACTATAGTGCTTTTTTTCCCGAAGCAGTAAATGTCCATTATGTAAGGCTTTCTTTAGAGTAATCTGCATTTATGAAGCCACGTAGCTGGTTGTATAATGTGTGCCAGCTCTCAAAGTCTTGGGAGTTTTCTGCTACTTTATATAAAAATGTTGTTCTACTGCCTCTCCAGTGCACATCAGAGAAGTAAGGTAAAACAGTTAATATAAGAATCACTAATAACTTCTGTAACAGAAATGGGTATTCACTAAAGATTTAGAAAGAATCTGAGGACTGAGTAAAAACTAATGTCATCTAGCTTAACAAAGGGGAGAATCCGGAATATTGCAAGAGGGCCTTTGTTGAAGTTGTGCGCAAAACTTCCTGAGTCAACAGTGGTTACTTAGACTCCTGTTTTTGCTTAATTCATCTTGAATTCAGTGGGAGCTGGGATTTATTAACTCTCTGAATTTAGTGTTTTGGAGGGCCATCTTAGTTTTAAATTCTTACTTCAAAAATGAGCTTTATTTCTGTTACAATTCATACTTTAAGTGTAATAACAGTAAGCAAAGAAATGCTCTAAATGAACAATATGAAAGATTGCCCCTGAGATGGAAAATATTCTGTGTATTGCTGGGCCCTAGCAGTGTTGTATCCTGTACTGCAAAGGCTACTGAGCAATATTTCCTTTTTTAAATAAAGCTTTCTTTTGGAATTCAACTCAATAATACACGTTTGAGAAGGCTAAGACAAATAGATATTTTGGGCCCCATAAGAAAGGACTACTTATGATAACATAATAGCATGTTGATTTTTCCCTTTCCACCATGCTAATCACCCCTGTTAGGACCTAATTAGTTAAGACAGTGACTAACTTTTTTTCTGCTTGTAGATAAAGTTGCTTCTGTATAAGGATCAGGGAAGTATTTTCTTTTAAGAAAATACACTATGAAATGTTGCCTTTAGCTCCACCCAAAGTAAGACATTCATTGCTGTGTCAGTAGCTATAAAAAGTGTCAGGGTCATTCTGTGGAGGATGCCAGTTTGTCATCTTGAATCATGTCTTTTTAGCTTGGATTACTAACTTGCTCCATTACCTTCTTTGTCCTGTAGATGTTCCACTGTTCACTTTTTTTCTGGAAGAGCACTGTGCTACTGAACTAAAACACGTGATTTCATAAAATATTTGCTATTACATGAATTTTCTCAGTGGTAGATGATGTGATAGATGGTTCTTGATGATTCTGTCTTTTGATTATTTTATGGAAATATGTCAATTTTCATCTTTAGATCAACTATGTAAATGGACATTAAAGAAGACAATGGCACTTAGTGTCGTTGTTAGTCTTCAGGATGAGAAAACATTGGAAATAAGTTGTTTGTAATTTTTAAAGAAGTTGTTTGGTAGATTGTATTGGAAGGTTTGTTCCTTGTGTTTTGTCTTTTTTAATGACAAGCTTTGGAAATGTAATATTGAATTCTGTAGAATCTGAATCCATCTTAAGGAGTTTAAAGAAGGATTCATCTGCCCTACAGTCTGTAGAGTGAAAACACCTGCTTGTAACTGAATAAGGAAAAATGGATCCACTGCTAAGGCTGCAGGAGTATTCCACTTCTAAAATTAGCATGTTTGTTAACTGCGTGTTGCAAATATGCTGCAAGTTTTAATAAGCAGAGCTCATGACACAGGAAGCAGTTCTGAAGTCTGTTTAAAATCAACAGGGTTTCATAATCTTTAGTGAGACACAACTTCTTTATGTGAGATGTACTGATTTTTTTATATGGGGCCAGAGAGGGGAGAGGATCTTCCCAGAGTGTTCTGTTCTTTTCTTTTGATCTGCAGTAAAATGAATAGTGTTCAGGCTAGGTGCCGTGCTGTCACTTCAAAGGGGAATGACTGGAAGCATGTTTTGGAATGGCAGAGAAGAGCTGTGTCCCAGTACTTCTCCCCCAAACACTCGGCTGTTTTTTAATATTCCGTAATTAATATATATAGTTCACTCAGACCTTTTGCTCTTTTGTTTTACGATGCCAATTTTAATCATAATGTTTTGATAGGCTGCGTTGTGGTTTTTTCAAGGGAATTTTTATGACTTGCTTATGTTTGATGGGGTTTCCTTTTGAGTCTAAAGTTTAGAGATACTCTCTAATGCTACTTTTTTGAATTTCCAAACCAGACTGACTGTACTATGACAATTGTTATAGAGATGTCATGACACACTCTGTGCTTTGACCACCTTTTAAATGCCTTTATGTTTTTGATGTGGGGGATTAGGATACTATGAGCAGTTGAATACTTTTCTGGAATATCTGGTGAGTGTAAAATATATGCTCAGAAGAGTTTGAGCACATATTGGGAGAATAGTTTAAGAAACTACTGTTCATATCATTTGTCATATCTCTCTTCTGGTGGTGCTGCCACCCACGGTAGTTGACAGTTTTAATCAGTGCCCCAAATCTATCTTGTTGCTAAGTCAAACCCACCTTCTTTGACAGTTTAAACTAAGCCACCTGATTTTGAAAAGAAATAGTTGAGATAGGCACACATACTCCATCCTGCCAGATCCTGTGGAGGTTGTACCCTATGGTTGTAACTTTCATGGAAGAGAGGACGGCTACAGTGGGTGCAATTAAAAATGTCCTGTGTTGTATGCCTAGGATGCTGATGTATACCTGGTATCCAAAATCCATGTTTAGGTATCTTGGTGGGAAAGAAAATACTGGAATTGAGATACTTTAAGGGAAAGCTGTGGCTGGATTTATGCTATTCTCAAATTCTTTCTCTAAACAAACATTTTCAAAGACTTCTGACAGAGAGACTGAATGTTATGTTTTATTTTTTCCATACCTGCTTGCACACATTGACTGAGGTACCTGTTCTTGTATGAGTGCCTTTAATTTGTTCTGTTCTGTCTGTTTTTATTTCCTCTCCCTGCTCTTTCTTTTTCTGTGTGCTTCCTCATCTTTCAGGATAAAAATAGAAAAAATTCAGGCCTTTAGAAGCTATGTGACTATAGCAGGCCAAGGCCAAATCAGAAGTACTTGTTAACTGTTCATGTTGGGATTCTCCTCTGTGGGAAAGAAGCAGTGGGAGGAAAAATCTAATCTAAAGAGAGGTGAAAAATCATAGTCTTACTAAACTGGTGTGGTTTTACTACTGCTCACACCTTTGAAGAAATGTGCTGCTGTTGCTGGTTGTTGCCTGTTTAGTTTAGAGGACTGGCCAGGTGGGAGTTATCAGCTGATTAGGTAGGTCTGAGGGGAGCCTTTGACTCTCTCAGTAGATCTGTTCCCTGCCCCCCCTTGCATTTCTTTTCTTTTTCTTCTTATTTTGTTCTTTTTTCTTTCTTTCTTTCTTTTTTCTTTTCTTTCTTGTTTTTTTAAACAGGACCTAACCCTACAAAATAGTTTCCTCTAGTTCTCTCTAGCCTTGGTATATACTGCTAGCTGGATGGGACTTTATGTCCTTGAAGGGAAAAAATGTTTTTTTTGACTTGGCAAGGAAAATTGAGTATCAGGGACAAAACTGAGTGGGACTGTGTCTCAGAGTTGCGCCCTTGAGGTCTTGTGCATATGGTGTCCAGGAGAACATCCTCAGTCACTCTGTTGCTGGTAAGTGTTTTTTAGTTTTAAAATTTGTCTGTTTTCTCCTTTAGGCTGATATATACAGGTGGAGTGAGGAATGAATTCATGGTAAAGAATTTTGTGTTGGATTTGTAGCATTTCAGCCTTAGAGAATTAGACTGTAATTTTGAATCTCAAAAGTTGGGCTCTGTCCAAGTTCTTATCTTTCTAAGCAGAGGCAGAGAGCTTTACTTTTGTTTGTCTTAACCTGTAATTTTGTCAGTCATCAGAAAATGAGTTGTGTGCTTTAGAAAAATTAATAATATTTGAATGTAGATATGATAAAACAAAAAAAATCTTTAAAAAGTTGGTATGGACACTTGTAGCAGATTAAAATGAAAATGTGATTCCTTAGAAAAGGCTTCTTTAGAAAAGAAAAATACCAGCTTGCAGACAGGTGCAGGGAGCATGATGCCAGGTCACTAAGGACTTGAAAGAAACTTTTCAAAATACCATTTTGGCAGTGGGTCACTGTTCTTAGAAGTCTGTGATGTGGCTGAGTTTGTAACTTCTGTAACAGACTGTGTGAACATTGTGCAGTGTCAGCCTTTGAAACACATCAGTCCTTTGAAAACACAAAACAGTCTAATTTACATGGGTAATCCTTTTTTTCATGTTAAAATGTCAGGTTAAATGCTCTCTATGTAGAAAAAAACCTGGTCCTATTGACAAGCACAGTTATAAGCCAAATAACTGTTTCTCTAGCTTTGTCAGTTCAACATGTCTGGATGCTTCCCTGTACTGAATCTTACATTCTTCCAGGATAATTTTTCTGCTCATAAACATTCTTGCTCTGTGGTAATATTACTGTACTTTTATTGTACATCTCGCATCTTTTCTCCTTTATATTTTCAGTTGTTTTAAAATGCACAGTTTTAAATTCCTGTTCTGCCTCTGACTCACTCTTATGGTATTCCAGAAAATCCAGCGCTTTTGCCAAAAGAAATAAAACTACCTAGACATACTGAATCCTTTGTAATTTCTTTTACTTCTAGAAACAGTAGCGCATGCTAAAAAGAATCCCCAAACACTCCTCTGTCCCATGGCCAGCAATTTTTATGGAACATGCGCGTGTGTGTCTACCAGCATCAGATGTGCCTGTCAGCTGAGACTCTGTAGGGAGGCACCTGGATGGGGGCACTCCTCCGTAGGGCCCGGGGATCTAGCTAATCAGCTGTATAAATTTCCTTTTGGCACCTGTTTCTTTCCTCTTACAGCAGTCTTTAGCTATGTTTTCTGGAGGAATGAGGCTAAGCTCAGAAATTCAGCTCAGGTTTCTATGTAATGTAATGAACTAAGAAAACATCTGTGTTACTCCCTTGAGTCTTACGTGTAGGATTGTGGCCCTCTGTTCAGATGAATTTTGCTGAGGGCCTAGAGCAAAACCAAAGGAGACTGGGACCTAGGTAAGCCAGGAGGCCACAGCTTCAGATAAGCTGAAATGTTTTCTCTGACTTGGAAAGACTCGTCCATCCCCTGCAGAGCCCAACTTGGGGACTGGTGGCCGTATTTCTAGGTTGTGCTCAAGGAGTGGGACCTGCTCTGAGAGAATGATCACTGGAAATGCCCTCCCAGAGGGTTAAAGCTAAAGACTGGCAGCTTGGAAGACCCATGAGAAGGGCTGTGTCTGTATCTGGCCTGGTTCCCATGATGACTGACCTAGCTGAAAATCAGTTCTTAATGTCTGTATTTAAGAAATAGAACTCCTTTAAGCTACTGTCCTAGTTGCAAACATAAGTTTGAAAATGTAGTTTTGAGACCAGTCAGAAGTGATACTTTGCATTTACTTTTCTGGAAATTCTGTCTTCCTTCTCATCTCCAGTAACCACTTTTACATGTCAGTAATTGGAATGTGACTGAAGTATGAATTCCTCTTCTTTTTCAGTTAGAAAAATACTTTATATTTTGATTCAAGATAATTTGTATCATATATAGGGCCTTTTTTTTTTTTTTAAATCACTACTATACATTGTTGCCAGTCCTGAGGCTCTTTCAATAGTGGAAACGTTTTGTTACATCTTCAAGATAAATTAAATTAAGGGGTGAACTTTCCATCTGTCATACCAGTAGGTTTTTATCTGGAGGCAAGCATAATATATGCTGTTTGCTCGCCACATCTTGCCTATATAGATCACTATTTATTCCTCTTGCAACTGATTTGACTCTTTCACTATATAATTTGAAAAAAAGAGCATATAGTATAGAGCACAAAGCATATAGCTTTGTATTTTCATAGTGCCAACCAGATGCTAGGTGGCAAAAAAGTGAATTGAATGAATGAAATGATCAAGCTTCTTCCCTTAAAGGCCAAAGTTGTTTTGGCTTTTCTTATAATTGGATAATTTTATGATATGGACAGAAAAGCAAGTTGGATCTAGAGAAGTGACTTGGGCAAACCCTTCATCTTTTTATCATTTTCTTTCCAATGCCGTTTAAGCTTGTGCCTGAAATTTGGTGAGACTTGTTTATGAAGTATTTCACAAATACTGAAGTGTCATAGAGAAGCATTGAGCATCTGTTTTGCTTTAAGCAAGACCGCACTCACCGCTCTTTGTTCTGTAGGCAGTATTTGAATTGAGTGGTAATTATAAAAAAATTTTTTTTTTAAATCCTCTTCACGTAAATTAGCTTAAAATAGACTGATAGGAGAATGTGTCGTATTCTCCTACAGTAATGTTTTAGACGTCTCAGTGTGGAAGGTATGGCAGTATGAACACAGAAAGCATCTGTCCTGCTCTCGCCATACATATTGTTCAAGTGGAAATTTAAGTCAGCAGTTCAGCTTTTCTAAAGTTTATAGCATACAGTCATTCACTTTTTTATAGAAAGTATTAATTTGTGAAGAAAAATTGGGACATGCCAATTTTGTTATAATGCCATACAGATAAATTAAAACTCACTTTGTATTTGTAAAGTTACTGCAAAATCTGCTTAATTTAGGAATTTTTTTCCTCATTGTACTTTTTGTTTGTAAATTTTTAAAGTATTGTGTTTACAACAGAAATAGTCTTGATTGACTTGATATTGAGAATTAAGTTGGCGTTATTAATGTCGATGCATTTGAAAATAAAATTAGAAATTAAGATGTCAGTCAAGAAAAGTAGTAGTCTTGTTTTGACTGGAGCAAGCAACTGGATTGCATTAGCTTTTTTTTTTTTTTCTTTTTTCTTCCAACTTCTTCCTGGTACATAGTAGATTTTCTCTAAATGGAAATTGACAGTGTTTTTAAAGAAATTTATGAGAGAAGCAAACAAGCAAAACCCTTCTGCTATATAGTAAAACAAACAAGCAAACTCCAATCCCTAATGCTTCAAAAGCATCAAGTAAAACCCAAACAATTCTATCAGGATTTGTTTTAATTTCAATCTTTATATAGCTAAAGCTTTTGTATAAACTTTCTGGGTTCAGTTCCTATAGTAATAGCTATAACTAGCTTGCATTTAGGATCTTGAAGCCTTGCGAGCTCGCAAAAAAGGACTGTATGCTTCTGATGTCTCAGATTCAAAAGTAAATCTTTTTTAAGAGATTTTGTCTTTAAGCTGAAACAGAATTACCTTTGGAGTAAGGAAACCATTCTGCATCATGGAAACTTTTTTTGAGGCCTTCTCTTTCAATTCCTCTTTAAATATAGAAAATTCCTACATTTTAATAGTGGTTAGGAGCTGGTCTTGCATGTCATGAGAACATTATTGAATAATTTTATTGGAACATTGCTTCCTGGATGCTATTATTAGTGTAGTAGCTGAGAGAGATGTGAGCAGCTGCCGAGTTTCAGTCTGAGTGCTCAGATGGGTGGGCCGGGATGGCATTCCCAAAAGGACAAGCAGAGGCACTTGGGGAAGCCAGGAAGGAATTCTGCTTGGAAATAGTTGAGAGTGGCTCAGTGGCTTGTGCATGTGTCATCTTTTCTCTCTTCTACATTTCTTCCTTCTGAGAAGTTTTAGTAGAGTGACTTTTTAGATTATTCTTGCCATAGCCTGTCAGAGATTGCTGTCTCGCTCACCCAAATTTGAATGTGCTAGTTTGGATAATAGGTAATAGCAGGAAAGGTGCAATAGCATGGATTTTAGTACACGCTAGCAAGAGGGTCCCAAAGATAGTTTGGGTTACAGCTACTAGGATGTAATAAAGGCTGAATCAGTTTCGCTTTCTGAAGTATGTACCTCTAGTGTCTTGCTAGGTTTTGGAAGAGCTTCCCCTTCCCCCCCTTCCCCCCCTTTCCCCCCCTTTTTTTTTAAATAAATTTTCTTTTGCTTCCCTGCACCTGTCAGTGCTGTTTCCTTTTCAGTAGTAATTTACTCTAAAACAGAGCAAGAATAGAATGAGTGCTGTCCACTGATGGCACTGCCACAGGCCACTTGTGTTACGGAGGAGAGGCTCTCTGCTGATAAGTTACTGACAAAACCAATAGACATGTGGCTCCCCCGCTCTCCCCACCCTGGAGTAAATTGCCTTCTCTCCTAGCTGCATCCCTCCCTCACAAAATCTCCAATATTGCCAATGCCAGTTCAGTTTTCCTTTTTCCTCCATGTTCTTTGTTTGCTTTAACCTGTTGCTTTTCTCTTCTAGCAGTCACTTCACAAATTGTCTTTTGATGTCGTATGGACTGTTGCTCTTTTCTGGATCAGAGCCCTCAGGAACGCTTCTGCAATATTTGCAGTATAGGGAGTTGGGAATTCCTTGGTGTCAGTAAACAGCCTAACCAATTTTTGCTTGTTTCCTTAGCTAAGTTACGATGATGTTTGTCTGTGAGGTGATTTAGTGTTTTGGGGATCCTTTATGCCACAGAAGAAAGATGTGTAATTATCATTCTAAATGGATATGGAATGTGATGGGGAGTATTGAGAGTTATTGCTTTTATATATGCACCCTCTGTGGTGTTTCTATCTGGTAATGACTAATTCTTCTGCATATTGTTAACAGTATGAAATAATTAAGGAAATTTCCTTTTACCTGAATTCTTGATTTGACCTGTATTAGTGCAATGAACTGTTTGGTGTGGGATAGCTTTGGTATGTAATTCCCTTATTTAGGTTTACCATTAGAAAATTCAGTTGGAAGGAACTATGAGCATGAAATATCATCAGAAAAATTACAGGTAAGATAGCTTACTTAATCAGCCCAATTCCAACCTGTTTTAAATCCTTGGTAATGGCTTTCCAGTGTTCTATTTGTAGCATTGCTTCTTCTGTCATGTAAACTATGTGCAATCTAGAATGCATCAACAGGAGATTTATCTTAAACCCCTTAACTTACATATCACTTAAAAAAAAAAAAAAAAAAAAAACCTGAAATGCATAAAGTATTTTAGATGTTAGTCTTTCAACATCCTCCGTGGAAGGTTGGCTGCTAGTTCTGTTTACAGATGGCTGAAGTGAAAGACCAAGTGATTAGACAAGATTGCACATTGAGTCTTTGTTGGAGTTAGTAATTAGGAGGCCCTGACATTTAACATTATTATCAGTGCATTAGAATATCCCTTTTTGTAAGAAAAATTGCAGAAGTTGTCATTGCATTTTAAATTGTGTGACCATTTTATGCCTCTACCAACTAAATTCTCTAAGCGATAATCAGAATTGTTTTGGGATAGGGGCTTGCATGTTAAAAGAGGGTGTGCTGAATTTTAAATGCCTGGTTTTAGCACGCAAGCATGTTAAATATTCTAGCAAGGTGCTGATCACACCTGCTTGATTCGTTGTACTTTCAAAAATACCAACGAAAAACCTGAGATTGTACTTACCTTGATGGCTCTGCCAGACTCAGTAATATGTGGGCTTCTGCTGGCTTGAAATATATCCTAAACCCAGTGGTCAATTCCAAAACTATATCCAGTCAGGCAATAATTTACACACCTTTCGCTGATCTTAGCACATGGGCTTTGGCTTATCTAAACCTTCCCTCGTGCCTAACAGTTCATGCCAGCCGCAGCCATAGGCTGCTGTTAAACCCTGTACATGTGCTAACATTGTTGCTGTCGCTGGCTGAGTTTCCCTGACTTAAGCCTGCCTCCATGCTCCTACTCACCTTAGTCTGTCTGAGATGCAGATGTAGCCAGCTGTGTGCTTCCAAATGCACTGCCACTTCTGGCTCACTTTTCTTTTTGCCCTAACTCAGTGACCCTACCAACTCAGTCTCTGTCCTGGCAGGTGGTTACTGCTAAGACCTAAATTTAGCTCTAAATTGTTCCTTCTGGACCCAGTTTTAATCCTAATTTGGTGACTGCAACCTTTAGCCAATACAGGCCAAAGAAGGAAACTTTCCCTGACAGTGTTAACATCACTCATTGTTTGGCAAACCCTTGTTGAACTCGGCAGTGAGTATTCCTGCTGGTTGCTACCCAGCTCTAAACTGGATTCTTGGATCCTTCTTTCTGTGTTTTGACAGTGGTAACTAGTAACAAGAGAATTATCTGAAAACCTCACAAGTGAACCCTACCATAAGTCTTGTCTTGACATGAAACAGGTGGCTCCTATTGAACTGAAATATAAATTTTACTTGCTTAGTTCCAGTGTTGTTTTACATTGCTTGATTAATTATGGACAAGTGTCTTAAATTAGGGTAGGCTGAACCTTAGTAAACCAGATTATAAACTGTGTAAAAAAACCTGTGGCTTTTGTTTATGCCAATGGGAAAGAGGATGACTAAATGAGAATCAGAAATGAATTGGAACTTTTCATGGGCAAAAGTCAGCAAGCCAACTTAATTCTAAACCGCCAATGGGCACATTGTTTGCAGTCTTTAAGGTAATTTGGTATTAGCAATATCACTTGCTTTATAAAGAATTTTCTTAATCTATATTATTAATAGGAGAAAAGAGCAGTTCAGCTCCGAGATGACTTTGGTCCAAGAACACAAGAGGATTGTTTATGCAGAGGTTCCCATTTGCAGATGCCCTCATTGGAATTTGGTCTGTGAAATGAGATAGACAACTAGGGAAGATCTTTTTTTTTTCCTAGTAGTCTGCCCACCTCCTACTAGCCTTCTAGGAGAAACTAAACATTTGAGCATTTTTCCTTTCCTTTAGTTGTAGCTATAGGTAGTTGTATGTGAATAAGTCTCATCTATCCTGACTGTACTTTGTTTAAAATTGTAAATACAAAAGTAGTAGCTAATCATTATTTTATTTTATTTTTTGTTACTGAGAGAAATTAGTTTCTTTGGGGCAAAATTTGTTCATTTACCAGACCATAATTAGGTAATCGAGATTTGTTCTGTACTGTCAATTCTATATAATCTATGGAACTCTGAATGTTGTTCAAAAATTACCTTACTACCCCTGTCCAGAGTTCCCAAGCTGGTCTTTGATATGTTTTACCACGTTTTGGCATAGGTTGCTTTGATGTAGAAATAGAAGGGATCAGCTTGTGATACTCAGGTTTGTTTTTAATTTGCTTCTGTTATTGCTCATTCTTTATCCTAATTGAATATGAGATCAGATCACTTGATTTGAAAGACTGGGCTCTGTTGGAGAAAAATGGTAATGTTATGCTGTCGATTTTGGCCACAGAAACAGAGAAGTCTTTACAAGGAATGAATCTGACTTTCTTCCTCTTTTTCTGTAGAGGTTTCTTTCTCTCCAGACTTGTGCCTCTTTGTGTCATCCCAGTGCATCTCTTCTTTCTTCTGCATCACCCCAGAGTTATTAGCAACACTTCTGTGAGTGTTCTGTTGGGTGTTAATGTGTATTAATACAAGTTATACTTCAAGGTCTGAGTATGCCTCTGAAGAAGTAAAGATGACTAAAGAAACTAATACTTAAGATGTGTTGAGGGCCTCCATTTATGTAGACGCATATGTGTATTTTGAGCCTAGCACAGGCTAGGTACAAAACTGTGATGGGCAAAGGTATTTAAAAACAAAACAAAACAAAAAAACAAACACTACAGGAAATTTTCAGAGAAAAGGCTAATGATGCTTTGCAGTACTATGGCTGGGGATAGATGTAATCTCTTTTTCAGTGCAAACTCTTTAGTCCTCAGCTGATAGTTTCTGTATGGGCCAGAACCTGTCCATGGGAGACTTCATCCTGTGGTGAAGGTTTCAGTGCAAGGTGGCAGATGTTGGAACTCCCTCTTTCTTCTCTACCTTTTATCTATCCCCTTTCCTCCCTCCCCACCCCCCCCAGGACTTTTGTCTGCAGTATAGTTCCATAAAATTAGGATCTTGAGTATGATAGTGCTTTAATGACTTAATGACTTTCATGCTGTATGAATTTGAAATTTAATATTACCGTGGTATTGATGATGTCATCTCTCATTAGCAGAAACCTCACAAACTGATTTTGCCATTAAACCACAGATGTAGCTGTCTCATACACAAACTACAATACATCATTAATGCTTCCAGAACTGTACTTTTCAATGTTCATTCTCGTGTATCCTAAGAGACTGTTTGATTTGCTGGCCTGTTCTGCATCTTCTCATTAAAAGATGTAGTTGTCATTTGTATTTAAACAATTATTTGCATAATCTCTCCTTTCTGTGTAGACATTTAACTAAAGCAAAGCAGCTGAAGTATAAATTACAGGAAAACTTTTTATTTATAAGTCTCTGGGAAAAGTGGGAATTGTGCTTTCCTGTCTTGCAGGAGACTGCAGCATGTATCCACTATACTGGACTCTTACTTAGTCAGACATGCCAATATGCTTCCTCTTGAGTCATTTTCCCTGTACTCTTAAGTTAGGCATCCATGCCCGAAATATCGCCTGAACATTTAAGCATTTTGAATGGGTATTTCTGCCTGAAAACTATGCTAATGTGAGTAATATTCATATTGTGATCCTATGAACTTCCAGTGGTATTTGTGTGTGCTTATGTATTGTATCTCTCATCCATGACTAAAGATGAAGGGAAGAAGAATTTATTAACCAGAAAAACTTCTAGTTCAGTATAGACATCTTCTTTGATAGGTTGTACTTTTCTAAACAGGGTTATTCATTGAACGGCAAGATTTAAAGTTGAGGGCAGAATAACCTGAAGCACTGTTTCTCAAGCTAATTTAGAAACCTGCACAATTGGTACAATTAAAAGCAGTATCATTTCTGTAGCTGTCATCATTTAGAAAGAAAATCTCATACATTTGATTGTAAACATGACAGGCAGTAGTTTTTATACATCGTGGGTCGCTGAATTCCTGACAGTACTTTTAAAGGCTTGCTGGCCCACAATTATGTAAAGTAATTTATGGAGAAAACAGTCAGCAAAACTATGAGCCTTACTGAGCTGGGTGAGATTTGTTATTCACTGTCCTCCACTAGGGCTTTAGCAAGTGCAGCATTTGTTGAATGATATGAAAGACCTTGTCAAGCTGTCTGCAGTAATTAGTTCTGACGTAGCTAATACCTGAAATTCAGGCTGGACAGTCATGTGGCCAAGTCATGGATTGTCAGCAGTGAATATGTTTGTGTTGAGCTGACTGTTGTTTTTGGGTGAGGGCCTTGCATAAAGAACATCTAGAAGAGTTTGTAGATACTTTATCTATTCTGTGCTGAAATAACGTATTATGGTTCTTCTAAGCCAAATGGTTATTTATATGTTTAATTATACTATAAGAGTATTCTTCATTTGAAAACAAGAGAATATAGTGATGGTATCTGTAATGTACCACAGGTTGATTTAAGTTGAGTAACTAAGTCACTGGAAGTGCCTAGATTGTCAATCTTTGCAAGTGCTAAGGGAATTCAAGGATTGCAACATTTAACTGTGTTTCTTTTTCATTTAGCATTGACTTCCAGTGTTTCTCTTCTTTTTTTAATGGATTATAATGTTGGATTAAGTAACACTTAGGTGCACTATTTTATGTTCTGCTGGTGCTTTCTTCTGTGGCAGGGAAGCAGGTTTAGGAGAGGAAACCAACTAAAACAGAAGTGTGCAGAATTGTTGATATGCTTGGTAGCTAATACCGTGGATATCATGACCAAGATCATTTCACTGTCCCATTAGAAAAAAAGTCCTCTAGCCATCTGGTATTTTCGCTGCCGTAGTTTCTGCAGAAGAAATACAAAACATGCAGATGTTGGCTTTTAACTTTAGGAAAAAACACCATCACGTACATCAAAATTTCCCATTTATAGTAAGAAATGAAAATATATTTGGCTTGCTAATAAGTGAGAGAGAGCTGCTTTCAAGCAGTTCAAATGGAAATTATTCATATTGTAAACAAATTCCTGAGACACAGTGGGAAGATAAGTACATGATGCAATCTGGACAAAATAGTCTGTCTTCTTTTGTTTAAAAGAGAGTTTTGCATGGGTGTACTTTGTTGCTTTCTAGCTGTTAAGACTTTCTTGATTTAATTTCCCCCAATCAGAAGAAAAGTCTTTGTGTATTATTGCAGGAAAAAGGATAAATGAATATGCTCAGAAACAGTGGTGGTTGCTTTCAAGCTAGCCATTTGCTAAAATGTCTTTATGATTTTTTTCCCCTCTGTTTTTGAATTTGGTTGGTTGTGGCTTTTTTCTTTGCTAGCTCGGGAAAAAAAAACCTTGCAGCTCAAGGAAAGAGGGAATCAGAACCTTCTTTGGCATTTTTCTGAACTACACATTCTTGCAGGTAGCAGAAATCATACAATTTGAGTAAAACAACTTTATCTATTAATGTTTTGCTTGGAGCTACAAGATGGATTACTAAATTACTGCAGTCAAAGCTTCAAATCTAGAAAGACTAAAAAAGAAAAAAATGTGGTGAGCTTGTGACTGGTTTGCATTAAATGCAGTTTCCTTTTTTCTTTTGTACTTCCAATTTCTCAAACTCTTTCAAACCTTGGCCATAAAGAGAACATGAATGTCTGTGGCTGAAACTCCTTTGAATGCATTGACAATGCTAAAGACACAGCTAGGTTTGCAGGTGTCTAAAGCAACTTCCAACTGCTCACCTGGCTCATGTACATCCTATTTGTTATTATATGAACTGGCTGCTAGATTGCTTCAGTGCTTTGCTGTGCTGTAAGTAGTCAGAGGTTCCCTTGTCCAGGCTTTGCTGAACAGGTGTTAATTCTGGTTTGTTGTGTCATCAGCCCCTGTCACCGTTTCAAATAAATGGAAGATAAATTAGAATGAGTACTTGCATTTTACTCCGTTTGGTCTTTTTGGCTGTATAACAGCATTTTATTTAAGTTGCATCACAGTAATTGGTATAATTTTGTATAAACAGTTCAGTGTTACTGTTGATTTTTTTCCCTAATATATTGCCACTCTTTTGTTTTTCCTTTTGTTGTCTTTCCGTTTCCCTCTGTTTCCTGTGATATTGTTTGATTTTTTTTTTTTTTTTTTACAATGTATAAATTAAATTTCTTAAGGAAAGCAAGTTTTTTACTTGTATGTAAATACTGGATACAGAAATGGTTCTTGAGAACTAACAATATAAAAATGTTAGAATACTATTTCCAGAAGCATTGAACCTTCCCCCCCCCCAAGGATTGCTTGCCACAAGTCCTAGAGAGCACTATAATGCCTCTTGGTTTTGCTAGTTCGCATCTAATCTGCGCACTGTGAGCAGACTAAGCAGAATGAATGTGTAAGCAGATTGTCTGATACCTAGTGAAGTTTCCCTCCCCCAAATTAGTTGAATCATACTAGTACTGTAGAAAAAGCTAACCAGCATTTCTGGAAGTTTTATATGGAGTTTTACTGTCAAAGCAGATGTAGTGTACCAGTGATAAAGCATGAGATGTAAGAGTAGAAACTTTAAATTCTCTCTGTAATTAAAGGTTAGTACTTAGAAAATGCTAGAGAATTGAAAGTGCAGCTATAAGCAAATTAAACTGTTTCTAGCTTTCATGAATCCTAAGTTGCTAGAGAGGTACTAAGTTATGGAAGGTTCCTTCCTATCTAATGGCTGGGAAACTGAGGCACAGCGTGATTAATTGACTTGGCTGAAGTCTGTGCATGTGCTGGGATGTAAAACAAAGTCTCTTCAGTTCTGTTCTTTCACTTGATGCATTAAGTCAGCTTTCCTATTTCAATTTGTTTATTTCTACTTTTAAACACAATTTATGCCAAAGTACTTGAGTACTAGTAGAAATGCAGTGACTTTCATTCTTCATTTCTTAGACCATTCTGCTAGCATGAAATTGTTGTTCCCTGTTTCCTTTAAAATTCATGCATAACCAAAGCTGTTTTAACCCTGGGATGCTCAAACTGTGATACACATCTGGAGACTAGTCAGACAGTTTGCAGCCAGGCATATGCTGAGACACCTTTGCCACGTGCAGTGTGTAGGTTCCTTTCAGATTCAGGAAGGTGGTATGGCCCAGACTCCCAGTGCTGTGTCCAGGGTTGTGCCTGGCCAGGGGAGTCTCAGCCACATGGTGTGTGCAGGACACCAATAGGCATGACATCTGCCAACTGCTGAGCTGCTATAAATGATGTCAGCAGAATCATCCTTCTTTTGGGTCTTGCTATAGACTCAAGACAGCTGGTTAGACTTGCTTCATGCTCAAACACAGTTTTTCTTGTAACACTGCTGCGTTTTTTTGCTTTGTGGCTTTTAAAAAAGTATGCAAGATGGGTCACTTCCAAAAGGGTTATGCTCTTGTGTGCTGTGCATCTTCAACAACATTTTTCCCCTGGCTGTAGGCTTTGCACAAGCTCAGGGATAGGTGTTTACATAGCATACTGGTCCCATGTTAGTTGTGGAATTACATTTGTGCATGGGGGAAGAAGCAGAAACAAAGCTAGTGCTGCGCATTGATCAGTGATTTCAGGTTATCATTCAAATGAGCTATTTTGTTTAAATCACCAACTCACTGTTTCTATTATGCAAAATTTCTTGGAAAATAAATCATGTTGGTGCCATACGTACATGCTTTGCTTATGTCACAAATAGTGTCTCAGTTCTGTCAGTGTTAAAAAAAAATAGTTTTTGTTTTTTCTTTCCTTTTAAAAGAAATTCTCTTTGCGCACATGGTCTCCTAATGGTGCTAGTGGGGATGGGTGCATTGGATTCAGACTTTTAAATGTGGCTTATGAAATATTACATTGGGGCACTAATTTAATAATAGCTTTTCTGCATGTATTTGTCCCAGCCCTTGGAGAAGCAAACTCTGTGTTTCAAACTGCTCTTCTTTCTAACTGCACCATCGTGTTTTCCCTGATCTCCTTTTGGAAAAACTTGGTGAACCTGGACTGGGAGATTCCTTTCCTTTGCATGGAGACCTTTTCCCAGCTCAAACACTCTGCAGTCACACATACAGGGGTTATCATCTTGAGTTTGAACTTTGTTCTGCCTTTTTAATATGTTAAATGCTTCAGAAACAACAAGGCAGAAGTTAATGAAAGTATAGGTCATCAATGTTTAGCTCTGAAGTGGAAATTAGCTGTGCTAGAGGAGATGTATTTCATGTTACTGCGTATCACAGAACCAAGATAACTGGCTGGACTTGTACACTGTTCTTCAAAGCTGCTAGACTGCTTTCACTGGAGTGAATTAGTGGAAGAAGAAGGGTGGAAGCTACTTGGTCTTTCATGTTCTGTGGCACAAATATTCTGAACAAAACTACAAGATGGTTGAAATGTTATTCAGTACAACATGTGTGCTGTTTCTCTCGGAATGCCTTAACTGAATACTATGTCTCTTGTTTGGGTCCCTGTTAGGTGGTATCTTCCAGTGTCATGAAAATAAAGAGTTTCAGTGCATATCCAAACCAGAGAGTACAAATTGTAAAAAGTGAGATTACCAAATCATCTGCAATAACCTAATTACAGTCTTTGAACTATAAATTGATTATTTCAATTTGGGTAATAAATGTCTGCTTTGGACAGATTTATATAGTGAGTAGGTTGTACTGTGTATCCAGCAATATGTTTTTATATATGATTAAGGCTAGTGTCTGTATGTTGAGTCAGACAAGTATTCTCTGTATTTGTGCCTGTGTCCTGCCTAGATTTTTCTTTATTCCTTCCTACTCCTCTTGCATTAATTCTCAAATTTCTTTGAGTAGTCAAAACAGACAAGACTCTCTTCTCTATTCATTGAAATGTTGTGGTCCTGATTCTGGCTTTCCTGATAACTTAAAAATGTTTGTAGATGCATAAGCTGGAAGATTCAAACAAAACACATGTGTTTTAGCTATGCATCTTACTAATTATGTTATAGCTGCAGATATTATTCTCTGTCTTTGGTGGAATGAATTAAAAAAAAAAAGATAATTTACAGTCAATTTTCTTGATATTTCTATTGCTTCCTGAGAGTTGGAGTTGTAACACTGGTATGTGGGGTTTTATTGTTAACAGGTGAAGATCCTTGATACCTGTTCTCCAACAGTCGGGTATTTTATTATCTTGCTCTCAGTCAACACATGAATAACAGAGGTAAATAGGGGTCAGCAGGTCTGTGTAGAACCTGAGTTGTCATATGTCTCTTGGTTGGCCAATCCTGCTCTTGAAATAACATTGCAAAACAGCTGTGTTGTAAGATGAAATGAAGTGTCAGAGTTGCAGATCTGTGTATAGTTCTTTTGGTGGAGTTTGTGCCAAAAGCAGTCATTCAATAGACTGCATTTATTTTGAGTGGTGTCAACCCTCAAAATTTCTCATGGACCTTGATCTTTTGGTTAGAAAGGTAGAAATGTTTATAGTTTCATGGTGTGGCAATGAACCATGTCTAATAGCTTTTGCAGATTACTATTTGTCCAGTGGAGTGCAGTTGGAGAACCACTAGGACAGGGTAGGCATACAGCTCTAAAGCTTTACCCACAGGGTGAATCCTGACCAGAGCACCAATTTAAAAAGCATCCTTAATTGCTGAAGCTAATCATCATTAAAGGCTTAATGTTCTTTGTTATGTAGTTTCTGATTCTGATCCTTCCTGAGATTTTCATACAAGCATGGCCGTCATCTGTGCAGGACAGTGAAAAATACTACCATGGTATTGTGATTTAAAAAAAAAAAAAAAAAATGTAGGCAACCCCAAAATATATTAGTAAGACCTAGTACAAACTTACTATAGCTATGTGCATGGCCTGGCCTGTATTGCTGAGCTTCACTGAGCTTCTTCCTCTGCTTCTCATCTCCCTTGCCAGAGCCTGGAAGATGCTACATGCATGTAAATTGATACCTTTTTTTATATTTGGGATAATGGATTACTGCTCTCTAAAGAATTGTAAGACAGGGCTTATATGCAGAACATCTGCAAAGTTTGCCTTCTTTAAGTCTGAAAAATAGGGGCAAGGAAGACCATCAGAAACCCTTATGAGATCAATTTTAATTTGGATGCCTGGTAATTATGCTTCAAAGCTGTATTAGCATAAATACTATATTCCTAAGATACAATATTTCATCCTGTTCAAAAGAATAATGTTTGCCTGTTATGTCTAGCAACATCTGTAATGCTGGCAATAGTGTGGTGTTTTGTGTCACTTTTTTTTTACATTTCTTAAGCCTTGCTTCCGTATGTGGTTATACTGCCTGTCCATTCTCCCTATAATAACTTTTGAACTTGTTGAATTTCAACCAAGTATGAAAGAGCTAGAAATTTCAAAGATACTAATTTTTTTTTAGTTCCAATAATAGCAGTATTTGTGAAAAGTGGGAGAGAAAGACCCAAATCAGCATACCCAGTAAGGGACAGATGCATTGTGCATTTCAGTGGCTATCTGTTGAGGTTGGCAGGCAAGCCAGGCAGCAGGCATAGCACCGTCCCCTCTGATGATTGGACAGAGGAAATCACGGGGGGTGCTTGGAGGGTTACAGGGTGGAATCTGGAATTATTGGCAGAGTAGGGAGAGGGAGGAATAGGAAGGAGATGCAAGAGACAAAACTGAGTGAAACTTGGCATCGTATTGTTCCTTGAGTGAACTGAGCTAGAACGAATGGCTTCTGGTTTCTTTAGGGGAGCTTAAGCATGCTTGGCTTTTGAGTGCATCTCTCATTGTTTCATCCTAATGTAAAATGTTATGTTAAATGCTGTGACCTGGTAGGTCACAAATTTTTAAACTTGGGGAACATTGTCTGTCTTTAGACTTCCTGAGGATCATCAAGGATAGTTGCTAATATCAAAACAGTACATTAGGATGTTCATTGTGGTTCTGAGGACTAGCTGTGGACCACATCATGTTTTTGAAGTCTGCCAGTGGTTCATGGATCACAATCTGTTAGAAGCTATTCTAACTGATTTTCATCATTAGGACTAGATCTTAAGCTTCTGCTTCTTACACAAACAAACAAATGTCCTTCCCAGCTGTTGTTTGCAAATGCATTCACTGAACAGTTTAGGGTTTCAACTATTTCGATGCCTTATTGCCATATGTGGTAGATTGAAGAACGCTAACTCTGTCATTTTACAGTTATGGAAGTTGATGGCACAATCCCAGAACTACAAAGCAACAGTGCAGCAGAAGTGAGATTCAAAACTAGGATTCTTGACTCCTCCTTTCTATCAGACTGTATGGACTTTTGTGGCAAATGAGCTGTGAATTATCCAAGATAAGGTTTGAGCAAATGAAAATGTACATGATTTGTCTTGTGATAGAAGAACTTTCCTCTTTCATCAGAAAACTACTGCCAGCTTTTCAAAAGCTTGCCATGGAATAACTGCTTCACAGTATTCTACTAATTATATTTGGTTTTGTTTTTAAATACATGCTTGTTGAGAGCTGCAGAGTGGCTCTTGAGCGTGCTCTTGTTGCAGGATTGAACTTGATGCGGCAGAGCATCTGCCTGCCCTGGGACAGCGATGTGTTGTTGGTTCCAAGCGCTTGGATGGTTTCTGATAAAGTTGGTGTTCCAAAAAACACAAAGTAAACTGTTCTCAAAGTAGAAAAATGCTTTTCATATTTTTTTCCAGTTAGCCATATAAAGCTGCCTGTGAGAAATATTAGTAGAATTTCAGAAACAGGCTTTGTCAGTTTAAAAACAGTGGCTGCAGTATACTGTGGCTAGATCAAGGATACTCCATTCACTCCTGGTTGTTCTTCAGGCAAAAGAACAGACTTTTCAAGTATGCTTATGGATAATTTATCTTTGATGTAATGAGACCAGCTGTGAAATGTTTGTGAGGAGTCCTATCTGGTGGTTTTTTCTTTTTTGTTATTTCATTTTGGTTTTGTTTTTTTAATACAGAAAGCATAGGAGGATGTCCAAATGGTGTAACTGTCTAACTGTACACACAACACATAACTCTTAGGTGCCTCTGTGTGCATTTAAAACTAAGGTGTTTAAATTACAGTGGCACTTGGAATGAGGGATTGAGATTAAATCTCTGGTTTGTATTCTAAGTTCCAGATGGTACTCTTGATAGATTTTGCCTGCTTAGCAAGATTGGACAGGGTTAGTGGTGAGAGAGGAGACCAAAATCTGAAGAAAATGTGTTTTTGTCTTATGTTATAGTTGCTGCTTCTCTGGCTACAGAACTCACTCAAGCAGTTCTAATAATGCTTTCTTTTGTGTTTTATTTTTTCGAGAGAGGAGAGAAGGAGAATACCATTATTTTAATTACCTAGGGCAAGAAATGTATTTTCCGTCAGGAAAGTAACTTTCAATGTTGCATCTTTTTTAATACGATAAGTGCTTAAGAAGGAAAATACTGTTTCTTAGCTAAAACTCATGCTGTCCTGTGACTTGACTTAGCTGAGTAATCACTGCACTGGCAGTCTGTCTTTTGCTCTCTCCCTTTCAGTTTGACTTTGATTGCATGGAAAGTCTGAAGGAAGTGCCTCTTCCATTTTAGCCTGAATTGTGGGCTTTCTTTTTTATCTTGAATGTGCGAAAAAGAGGCTGCTGAAGGAGCCAGACTGAAAGACCTGATTTATGGAAAATTGGATAGCATACATAGCTTATGCTCTCAAATAACTCTGCCACTCCTGTATATGTTGAAATATGGTGGTTAATTTTATTACCCAAGTAAATTTTAGGTTTTTCTTCACTACTCAAATTAATCTTATCTCATAGTTAATTTGTGTATTTTGATAAGGAGTTTTGCTAAGTATTTGTTAAAGATCTTGCTTTTGCAGCTGCAATCTATGTAGCATAAAGTCCGCGAAAATCCAAGGGGTGTTGCAGTAGAAAAGTCACAGGCTTGTTTTACTTCAAATAAAAGACAAAGTCTAAGAGAAGGGAGAGGACTTAAAAACAAACAAACAAAACCCAACCCCAAGATTAGGGTGGTCTTAATGTTTATAAGTAGCTGTGCAGGAACAGTAGCCAGACTTTCCTGTGTACTTCTACATATCCTGCTCTGCCTCTATGATTATTCTTGTCACTTGTGGTTATTAGAGAGCTTTGAAAAAGAAGAAAGTGGTGTCTTCTACCATCCAGGCTAATTCCTAGTTTATTTTTAATTATATTTTGTGATCTAAATTTTTTCTCTCCAAAAGAGACCAGTAAGAATAGAGAAATAAAATTAATATCTCTAAAACAGAGAGAGGCTGCAAACTGTCACAGAAGGGTATGATAACCAGAGTGTCACATCATGGGTGTTGTGCTTAGATTCTTTAAAGTTTGTCTTAAATGTGACTTTGTTGGGGCAGGGTTTTCTGCTGCTACTCTTTTTGCACAAAGAACCCCGTGATCCTACTGCTGTTATACTGAGATTTCTGGCTTGTAGGTTCCCCGTATATGGTCAAATCATCCTGGTAATCCTCCTTTTTCTAGAGACCTGTGATTCAGTGACTCAAAGTGACCTTGCTTTTAAAAACAAAGTGGTTATTTTTCTTAAGGTGTGTGGTATAGTGAAAAAGGATAAAAATAAAAAAGATATACATGCATGTTTTTCCTTAACTATGATTTTTTTTCCTTGCAGAGATGAGCAGTTTCCATGTAGCAGTCTTGTTACCTATATTTCTGTTTCAAAAGACTCAGGCTGGTTCCTTGAGACTGAAACTCTGTGGATTTGTCTCAAACCATAGGTTTAATAGTATTTAAGCATTGTCTCTTTAGTTGGATCCTCAGAAAACTAGTTGTTTATTTTCTGATTATTATTTTTAAGTCAATTTACGAAAGGACCATTTATACTGAAATATCTCCCAACAAATTGCTGGTTGATTTTGTGCTCCTAACTGCGTAAACCACATGGCACTTTGGTAAGTTGAATGACAATTTTACCTGGTAACTTTTTTTTTCTTTTTTTTTTGATAATGTGTTTTGGGGGATGTAGGGGGCAATAACCTAGTGTTCTCTGTCAGCCTGGCATAATTTAGGCCTAGTCAGGCAGTTTAACCCCACAATTGTCATAATCCTTCACATTTGGTGTCTTTTTAAAAGTTCTGGTTTCATTTGGTGTAAAGGGTTGATAGTTAAGTACTTTCGTTTTTCCATCATCTTACTTATTTTCTGCCTGTTTCCAGGCTTGATGTATGAATAAATAATCTGATTTAGAAGGCATGCGTATTTATAGTTTTATGAGCAGCCAGTACAGTTTGTACCAGTGAGTGCTAGAACTTGAGCTATAAAGGCAGTACAGCTGAAGTGCAGAACAGTAGACATGCAGAGTTTATGTTACAGTTTAAGTTGAAGAATTAGTGTATGACTGCTGAATGTGCATCAGCAGTCAGCCAGCAGCCCAACAGACCACCTTCTAGCCCAGGTGCTATTTGAGCCCAGCTGAACAATGGATTTTGTGAATTTTCCTAAAACATCAGAGAGAGAGAATTCCTTGTTCTCCTGTTTTTCTTCTCCAAACCACACAAAGTGCTACTCCACTAAATGCTTTACTAGTTTAATGCAGCAAAGTGTGTTCGGTATAGGGTATTTCATTGTTTCCTTGATAACTGAAGTAAATGTTGCATTTGAAGTACTAAAGCATGTACTGCTAGCTGTGTGGCATAGACTAGCAATAAGCTCTTAATACATAATTCCGGCATAATTTTTCAAGTGATGAGTTCTGGTAAATGAAGCATTATTTCTCACTTTCTGCCTCCCCAGAACAACTACAGTCTCTATGGGGCTATGAATTAACAATAACAAAAAAAGTAGATAATTTTAGTTTATAAAGTCTCTAAGGTGATAGGTCCTGATAGTAGCTGTTTACACAGACTCTGTGGACAACATGCTGCAGACTGCCTTAGAGATTGTACAGTTCTGCTTCTTGTAATAAACTATAGCAGTTCTGTTTTGCTGCTGCTATTTATTGACACAGCAACTGTGGCATCAGTGAGGTCGCTGCTCTGATCCGTATGGCAGCCCGGAAGCTGGGTATCTTGATGGATGGCATGTTGTAATTGTACTTTCCCTGTGCCAGAGAAATTGTTCAAGAACAACATATGTATGGTAAAGTCCTGTGGGAGGGTGACAAGTGCTATTTCCCTTCCATGGGGCCTGAGATACTGGGTGTTAGTCTGGGTACCAAGAAGAGCTGGAGGTGACTTTTCTTCTTGTACCCCGCCTCCACGGCAAGCTGCAGTTGTCCTGTAAAGGGACTTGTTCTGCATTGCTGAGCTGGGGTGCTGGGCAATGTTGATGATTAGTCTGCTGCTTATTCTCAGAGCTGTTCTGGTTTTAGGAACTTTTCCCAGGCATTGAACCTGAAGTCTTTTTCCTGCCTATTCATAACAAGCCTTCAGAAGTGTTCATTTTGCCTTTAAACCAGCATTTCTCCTGGTACATCTGTTGGTGGTGCTTTTGCATAAACTCATTGCAAGATCAAGTGGGGTAGAAGGTGTGATGTATTTCTTTTTTGTTTTAAATTGATTCTAGCTGATTTGGTTTTCGCTCTGTAGGACAAGTTCATGTGTGTACCTGTTCATGCTATGTATAACTTCCTGTGTTGCACAGATACAGTATATTTGCTGGTGAAAGCTGAAGCGTTTCCTCAGGTTGTTGCCTATTTTATCTTTCCCTATTTGTATTGTGATAATTTCAAGCAAAATCATTGACATTTGGGGTTCTTCTGCAAGTATTGTACATGTAACACAGATTGTCCATGTTTAAACTGTTAATCTTTTGAAGCTATTAGGCTGGTTGAATGTATTCTTGCGTTTCATTTTGTTTTACAAGGGAGGGAACATATGCTTGGATTTTTCCATTGACAATTTTTTTCATTTGTGGCCAGTTGTAGGTCAATTTTAGTCCTCCTCTCCCCTCTTTTCTACTTTTTCCCCGCTTCAATACAGAGTTGAAGTCCTGGGCATCCTGAATGTGTTTGGGGTAGCAAAACAGAGTTGTGCATTCCTTGGTTGATGGTAAGTGGAGGCAGAACTTGAATACAAACTATTGTTGGTGGGTCCAGGGAAGAGAGGCAACACAAAAATCAATACTTTGTTTTATAAACAAATCCTCTGAAGCTTAGTAATGTTTCAACCCCAGAAATGGTAATAGAAACTTAAAAAATCTAAACATTTTATAAAACACTTTTTTTTTCTTTTGGAAATACTAGCTTATTTTTTTTCTCTGCTCCCATGAGTGAGACTCAAACAGTATTGAACAACTGACTTCTCTACTCCTACACTATTATGTAAAGTTTTCCTCATATCATGTAAGTGGCGAGAACAGTCGTTCCTAGTTCAGGAAATATACTGCAGTTCGTGCGGGAGGTTGTTCATTGCCTTAGGCAATATTGCTCGACTTCTGCAAGAAACTACATTATCTTATCTCTGTTGAGAACACATCATGTCAAAAAAGCAAAGTGCGTAGTAATGCAGCTGTAACAGTTAGGTTATATATTAAAAAAAAAAAAAAAGTTAGGCAGGTTAGTAATTTCATTCTCAAATTTTGCATGTTAGGTAGGGACCAAAATAGCTTGATAGTAAAAACCAGGATAGTAAATTTAAGCTAATTCTTGTGTCAAAGCACCATAGGTATCTGTTAGTATCAGTAATCTAAAAAAGATTCTTACTTTATGTTTGTATTTTGTGTTATATGTTGTAAAGCTTCCTTTTGCTTGAAAATAGAATGAAATATGAAGATGCATTAGAAGACTAATCAAACAGCTTTGCTGAGATGTTTTGGTTCCTGCTTATAAGATACATTGATATAGCTGTGTAGGGTTGAAAGATGTTTCTTTTATACCATGTGCTTCTCATGGGTATATGGTGGCCGCTATTGACTGTCCTAAGTTGCTTTTGTTCGTTTATTTTTATTTTTTGTTTTGATCACTGAGTGATCAATTAATTTGATTTAATTTGAGAACCAATTCCCACTGATGTCCAAACTGGAAACTCATTTTGGAAGAGTGTATGAAAATCCCAAGGCAGTGAGGCTTTCACATGCTTGGGTGCCAGTAATTTTAAGGGTGAAAGGGTTTTTTGTGTGTGTGTGTGTGTGATGAGAGTTAGTAAGTTTGATTGTCTCTGTATGTTTATTCTACATACATAGTAATATCCTATAAAAGATTCATTAGACTCATTTAAAATGTATAGAAGGATTAAGAGGTTTCTTTGCACATAGAGTTCAATATTGTAAAACTATCCAGACCAGCAATGAGTAAGATTCTCCCTTTGGGGACCATACTACATAGTTGAATATTTAAACAAATATTTTCTGCCAAGCTCTGTTACAGGTTACTGATGGCAGGAGCAACCCCTTCATTCCCCTGCCCAGGCAAACAAACCAGACTAATCAGAGAAATTGTCAGGTGAAAAGTACCTGCTGGAGCATCAGGGATTTCCCGAGCAACCACCTAACAGGAGCAACAGTAGGAGCAGAGTAAGGGATGTGAGAGGCTTATGACTTACTTTCGCAGTTCATGTATTCCAGTGCTGTCTGCTGGCTTTATTCATTATAAGAATCCCATATTTGGTATAAATATCTGTGAATATTCTTTGGTGTATATCCATGGCTTTGGTCTGACCTAATTAGAGGCTTGAGTTTCACTGTAGTTTAGCCTGATCCAGCTTGTACAAAAGCTATCAGAAAGATTTCCTTTTGACACATAAACATTGTGATGGTTTACACTTAAAAAATCCCATTGGACAGTTTTGGAAAAATGTGTAGTAAAACTTTTTTTATATTTGGGCATCTAGTTTAGCTATCCATTGGTATGCTGTCCAGTGCTTCTTCCGGAAATTGTATATGACATAAGTACAGCTGTGCTCCATGCCATAGTTGCTGCCAGCTGTATCTCTGACAAAATTTCTTTCACTTTGAATTCTGTTCCACTTGAGAAATAGATCTGTACTATTTAAGGTCTTTCTCAGCCTACTGGAAGAATTTTGCTTAATTTTCATGACTCATATGAACAGGTAAAAATGGTGAAAATATAACTTGTCTTCTGAGCCTTTCATGGTCTTACTGATGACAAAATATTTGGTATCCATATCACAGAGCACTCTAATTATAAGTGTGCAGGAGTGTGGAGTGCGTGTTTGGACATGTTCTGTTGTCAAGAGATCACAGTATATTTCGAGTTTGATTTCCTTATGAGTTTTTGTCTACACAGGCAAATATTCAGACAGGCAGTAATTCCTTACAAGTGACAATGTTTTGAGATGCCTGTCATTGGGAAGAGAGAAAACATGCATTTTGAATGACACTTTTTTTTTTTAACAAAGGTTTTCATGTTTAACGTTGACATTTTTGCAGACTTGCTATACAGCATCATAAAATATTTCAAACCATCACTTGAACAGCATGTGTTTTTAAAGATGATAAAAGCACTTGCTCTATTCATCCATTAGGGAGGTGGCTACTAGCTCTCCTTGTGTTTTGGCTGCCTAACACTTCCCATTATGGAGTTTTCTTCAGACTTCTTTTTAACACTCCCATTGTTTGTAACAGATGGCTGGAACTAAGGCAAAAAGCTCTGTCTGGAAAAAGACGTTGCATGAAATTCTGTTCAGGTTCAGTTAGGTATAAACTGGGAGAAATGGCTGTTTTCCTCCCGTTTGCTGCTATGGAGAAAAAAAATCTTGCTGAACCTAATTTTGGGCTGTGGACACTCTGAGATGATGTTTACGCTGCGGCAGCAGATGCGGCATGTAAAATACCTGCAAGCTGGCATGTTTGTTACGGCCTTCCCAGCTGAGGGTGAGCTGGGCTCCCCATGTGACCTTCTCAGCCACACCGAGTGTCAGTCACACATGTGCTCTCTGCGACAAGAGATTGTTGCTGCCAAATAGCGCAGTCATTCCGGGTTCTTGGAAGGGGGGGACTCCGTGTGCTTTGTTAATGGTTCAAGTCCTCCTGCTGTGTTAATGGAATAACCTTACCTGAACACTATGAGTGAATTCTGGTGACATAAGAAACCTGTTAATTATTTGGATTTTGAAGAGTCAAGTGCTCTGAATTCAGAGAATACATACTTTAAGACAATTTGTGAGAGGTTAATTCTGCACTGTCCATGTAGATGTTGATTAGGTGGGGTCCCTCCCTCCCCCAACAGAAATCTTATGCAAGTTAGTGAATATAATGGCAAAATTGAGCTTCTGCCTAACAGTGAGATGGTCTGTTCTTTTTCAATCAAAATAATGTTTCCAAAAATACTATTTTCTGTTTTATGTTATAGGTGTTGTAGAGCCTGGGAAGGAAAGTTACACCTCAAAATTAAAACTTTTAGAATGCTGATGTTGGATAAGTATCTGTACAATAAACATATTTTTTTCCTGTAACTACTACTTTTTTTTTTCCCCCCAGAGTTTCTCAGTTGAGGAGGATGTTCTCAGTTACCTAGCAGTATTTCTCATCCTTAATCAGTATGGTGTTCTGATTTACCTGCTACTGAACACCCTTGCTCGTTTGCAAATTGTCCTTAAGATGTCATTAACTTCAGTGGGGATATAAATGGTTTGTGAAACAAGAACATAGTCATCCTACAGGATGAATATGAATAAAGAAACCATGAATAAATTCAGAAGGGCCTTCGAGTCTGTGGAATTTGACAAGACTTTGAATGGAGAAGTACGACATACTTAAGTTTCTGTTCCAGTCAGAGCTATCTTATAAAAGACTAAGTGGGTTTTCAATCGCTGCTAGAAAATTCACAAATAAAACTGTAATCTCACCTCTTGAAATCATATAGTTTTAAGTTAATCCTAATAAAATCCTGGTCTCTGAAAGTGAATATTTTCACCTCTTGTTTTCTGATTCAGTTGCTCTTGGAAGACAATTACTAGATCAGTGCTATTTACAGAGCTGAGATACGTAGAGAGTTTTACCAGTGAAAGCTTTGCTGATATGCTGATTCTGGCACAACCATTTTGGTACTGTGTATTCACACTTCAGCTTCCTTGCTGGTGCAGTGTGCTCTGTTGGGAACAGATTATACATGCAACATGGGTGTCTATCTTGCTACCATTTAGTGGAGTACAATATAGGGAAACTTTTGCAGCAAATCCTGAAACACTAGTGAATGTGGTAGGACATTTTTATAGTTTTCTCTATTGCAAATTAATTTTTCTTAGTCCTTATTTTCTGAGTTATTTCTTTTTTTGGTCTGTTTCATTGCCAGAGACATGGAGGTTGTAAGGATCAGGAAGAGGGTTATGAGTTCTTTGAAGACAAACTTTCCTTTGTGGGGCTCCGCAGTAACTTCCACCATAGTTGCTTTTCCCTTCAACAAAAATTCTTTAGGACACAGGTCTTATGTCAGGGTGCTTGCAGGAGTGTTCCCTCGCTCGTGAAGGCTGTGAATTTATTGGCAGGATTGTAGTGCCAGGGATGCAGCTCTTTTTCTTCTTTGATGCATCATAAAGGACTTAAACTGAGTTCCTGAAGAGCAGAACTGAAAAGATTTAATCGCCATCTGAGCTGGCAGAGGAGTGCACTTTTTTGTGAGAGCTGTTGGAGATGCCCTAGGAGAGTCTTATCTCCACTAAGAGACTGATGTGCGCTGTGCATAATGTCTGTGACGCAAAGAGGGACGTGCCTTTGACAGGGTGGAGCAGGACTGGCTTTCAGATTTCAAAGAGCCTGATAAAAAAGCAAATAACCAGAGCACCCAAAGGTGTGGTGCAGCTGAGGGAGAATAAGAGTATGATTTGGCATTTTGCCCATACCCACACAAGATGTTACTTTGTGATATTGCACATACAGTAATTAGCAAGGTAATTGGTTGCTTCTTGTTGTGGGGGAATTGTGGAGTTTGTACCTTTGTACTTGCAAAGGTAGAAAGAAATGAGTTACGTCTGTTTTCACTCTTAAAAGTTGGAGAACCAAACAAGGTAGATAGGATAATATGTTTTACATATTTATGCTGTAAATTTTATTGGGGAGAAACAATAGTTTGAGATTATCTAGTCTAAAACATTTTCATATTTAAAAATAAGAATATACTCTGCTAATATCCTGCTATACAGCAGCAGAGATTTTACAAGCTTTATTAACTAGTCTGTTTTGATTAATGTGGAGAATGATGTTGCTTATGCTAGAATATAGGATCATACATTTGGAAGAAGGAAAATCATAACATATGATAAAAGTAACCTGCTACACAGAAGTCTTGCAAAAATCAGGTGGTCTTCTTTCTAGAGAAGTGGGGAGAAGGTTAGAATATGTCTGTCATGCCATTTAGATGTGGCTAGTTCAGGTATCAGAAGCTGCATTCAGTTAGTGAAACCATCTGCCCGAGCAAAATAGCCCACTTTTACTTGTAGCACAATCAGTTACCCCAGTTCCTGACCCCAAGATGCAATAAAATTGGTCATAGGAACTGTCAAATACTGTACAAGAAACATTTAAGACCAGTCACTTCCTGGCAGGGCACTGTTCTGAAGAACAGTATTTATTTCTAATTTTTTTCCAGTATTCAGTTTTCTCTCTTTATTTCTCTTATTTTGGACAACAACAACTTTTTTTCTTTCTCTTTTGGCTTCTAGCCTTTCACTTCCTGTTGCTATGAGTTTGGAAAATCATGAAATGTTTGGATTTTTAGTGTAGCAGAGGAAGAGCTTCTGTTCCTAACTGTCACTGGCTAGTTAAAAAAAAATTAAAGAATTCCATTAGGGCTTAAGATTCCTAGAGTTGTTATTCACTTCTTGTATTTGCATACAGATTACCTTAAGGTTGTTAACTTTGTTTCCACCCCGCCGTTTTCTTTTTCAGTTTGCTGAAATGGAAAGCTTTTTTCTTTGTCTTTTTTGTAACCGAAAAGCCTTCCATGTTAATATTTGAAAGATTCTTTTCCTAAAATATTGATGCTTGGTTTTGCTGGCTGTTCCTCTTTTTTGTTATGTTTTGAAGAATTAAGTCTCTTTTTTGCATGTATGTGTGTCTGCAAACTTGATCTAGAGTAACTTCGTTGTGACATCAAATATTTGAGGGTTTTTTAGTAAATGATAAACACATTTTAACTGAGGTATAATTGGCTGATATAATTACTCTTTGTAAGAAGTGACAGAATGTGGCAGAGTAAAAATAAAGATAAAAATGCTCACAAATAACAGTGACTACAAGACAACATAATGAAAAGCTGCTTTTTGCATTAGCACTGTTGCTTCTGTGTGTCAGATGAAGTAGAGGTTCTTCGGGGGGTTAGGGGGAAGTTTACAGGATAAGATCAAATAAATTATCTTACTATTCCTGGCAAAAGGCATTGTTTTATTATTATCTGTACCTCCATTTACGTAGCAGACGAGCTAGTTAGGATTACATAGTGAAGTCAAAGGAGATTGTGAAAGGAGACAAATAGGACATGAAAAATGGAGGAGTTTGTGTAATTCCAGTGGGATTGCCGAGGGGTGTTCATGATAACAGAGGAAGCTGTCAGTTGAAAAAAGTGCTTAAAGTGCTTAATTGATTTGTGCTAGTGGATTTGTCTCAGCCCTGAGCATACAACCACAGAGGGTCTGTTCCAGTGCAGTGGTGACTGCTTGGGGACTGCGGCTGGATGGGTGTCTCAGCCAGAGGCACAGGAGCAGAATTGCATATTTTAGCTTTATTGTCATTTTCTTCTATTTCAATGATTCTTTCAAAATACCTATCAGATAAAAATTAATAGTACAAAATTTATTTAATTTTAGGGAGTTGGAACATGTTACTGCTCTTAAGAATCTGCTGCACAGCTTCCATCTGTTGATAAGTAAATCCTGTTTATCCATATTACTAAGTCAATAACTAAATCCTATTCGTACACTCATTGTGTATTATGTTAGATTCATTGTTCACCTTGTTGAAGGGGACATGGAGAAGAAACACGGAGTTGCTTTTGTAAGCACTGAGATGATGTATTTGTCTTGCACAGAATATGGTAGAAGTACATATTGCAACTCTTGGACAAAGTATTTGGGAGTCCTCCATTCCATCTAAGCTGTTTCATTAACTGTCCCAAGTGAGAATGGTGCCTTAGAAGGAGAGAGGAGAGCAGGACTTCTGGCTTGTCCTTGCGTCTTTCAAGACTGTGTGTAGATTGCCTGATCTTGGCCTACTGAAAAGAAGACGGTAACAGATGACAACTGAGAAGTCTTGTATTAGTCCTGCAAGATAAAAGACAGACTTGGTAGTTAAATTTAAATATTTGTTAACCTTTTAGCTTTTGAGGAGAATGTTATTGAAGGAGACCAAAGCAATTATAACCCAAGTTAAATAAAGCCCCTGTAAATTTGTCATTTCCAGAACATGTCTTCTAGTTTAAATAAGATTTGTAGTTAGAAAGGAGAAATGGAAAGGTAATTCCAGTTCTTTTCAAAGAATTGTCATAATACCATAAATCTGAAGCTTGATGTAGAAATCTGTACTTTCTAGAGAAAAATAATAACACTAATTAAAAGGGGCTGTTGTAATTAATTTTAAAGAACTCTACGGTCATGCAAAATAGATTTAGGATAGTCCTAGGAAAGAATACTGTCTTGCCTCTTGCAGCAGCTTTGGCTGGTTAACACTGAAGTTAACACTGACCTTAGAGTAAATGGAGTGATTGGAGTCTGGTGCTGTTAAGTGAGGATTGGTCACTGCCTAGCGACTAATGTTGTCACATTGACCGGCTCAGTTCAGATAAGAAACAAAAATATTTTCCGCCAAATCCAAATGGAGAAGTATAGATGTATTTGTGTAGGGCCCATGCAGTGTAATTGGAGCAGGATGTTTGGTGTAGAGCCGACATAGGTGCATGTTACAGACCTGTTCCAAACAGAGTCCCAGAGCTGGAAGCTTTTTCTGTTTGTTCTGTTTTTTTGTTTGTTTTTTTGTGTGTGTGGTTGTTTTCAGCAGTTAGATCCAGACATGAAAAGAATACAATGTTCTGATGCAAACACTAAGAGAGGAGATTAAAATCCCTTGAGTCTCTTTTCCCTCCCTCCCTCCCTTCTCTCTTTGGAAATGTATCCTCTTTCTTTCTCTTCAGTCTTTTCATATCAAAACATTTAGCAGATACTTGGTTTCTTTTATTGTTTTAAGAATGTGAGTCTTTGAAATGGCTCTGCAATATGAGTTTGCAAGGATGAGATTTTATTCAAGGTGAGAGTCTTAGTGTTAGGTTGATATTTTAGCACTATTTGATCTTGAATGCCCTGTTCTGTCCCTTCAGATACTAGTGGCAGCTTTCAAGAAGCAACAACCCTTTACCAATTCTGTTATCTTTCTATTTGGTGTCAGTGTTGAATGAGGAAATTACAGGGACTAAAATAATTGCTTTCTGACTTTCCAAATTCTCACCATCTTTTTCAGTTGAATACAGCATTATTCTTTGAGTGAAGTACTGCTAAACGGAGAAATGGCTGTGCTATTTGATATTTATTGTACTCATGTATTGTGTTATTGTATGTAGCTGGAATCTGTGTATGTTTATAGTTCTGTTGTATAGCACCTAGTGGTCTTGCAAGCTCTGATGCTGATATGGAACAATACTGAGACGTATCTATGAGTGTCAATTCAATATTTTTGCTGCAGTAAAGGTCTCCTAACACAGGATGGACAAGAACTGAGTTACGTCTATGAAACTTCTAACTTATGATTTAAATGCCACGCGTTGTTGCTTAATAACACATTAGTAACAGAGCATGATACTTATGATGGTGTCAGCATGTAGTTTGTTTTTATAGAGTTTTATCAATACTTAAAATTATGTGAACATCTATGTATATACTGTAGGATTTGTGGAACTTATAAGGGTAAAAAGGTTGGAACAGTTTCTTGCCGTTTGCCCCACAACGGAAGTTTTGCCTGCAGACAGTCTCAGATGTTCTCTTGTTGGCCATGGCTTGTCAAACAAAAAGAAAATCTACCACAGAACTATGTTATCTTTCTGAGTCTAGTTGTCATCTTCCTCATCTCTCTCTCTCTCTCTCTCTCTTTTTTTTTTTTCCCCCTGTAGCAGCATGAGTTCAGTATTCTTGCTTTTCCCTTTTGAGAAAAATTTCCTCCATCTCTATTTGGTACTCAATTTTGTTTCTTTTAGTTTACAAAGAGACAGACTAGAGCTTTTTCCATGCTTGTGAATAGCTAGGCACCAGTGGTGGTCTTCAGCAAGGTGCCAGTTTTATGTTAGACCAGCGCTACTTTGGCATAGGGAATGAAACAGAATATCAACTTAAATGTAAATTTAGGCCAAATGTTGGATGATAAATAAAATACTTGTGAATGAATATTGTGGTTAATATCTGCCGAGTAAGCAGGATTAAAAATCTCTGTATTTTGGCAACACTTAGGGCTTTGATTGCAGTAGTCTGTTGAACCAAATGACCAAGTTGTTCTTCCTCTAGTCAGAAGGCTTTTTGATGGTCAACCTTTTCTTGGAAATGCTAATACATTTTATAAATGGGTGGTTTGTTTCTTTCCCAGTTACATCTTGTAACATGTGATTGTTTTTTTTGCTCCGGTGACTTTTCTCTGTCGAAATGGCTGAGTTCTTAAAATCAGTCAGGAAGTCTCTTCTTTTTTCAGTATTTTTCTTCTAGGTGTTGGTTCAGTAGCCAGGTGTCTGTGGCTTCTCCTGACCCATCAGGTCATTTTTCTGTCTCCCAAAAAAGCTCCTGGAAATGCTTTCCAAAATTCTGTCTGGAACATTTCTTAAAAGTGACAGAGTTGGTTTGAGGAAAGGCACTGCCAGTGGTTACTGCTTCCAACTGTTTTCCTAACCCTTCCATCAGTAATTTCCAATCCCCTAGCAGATTCAGTAAAAAGAAATGCATGGATGCAGCTTTTTGATCCTATGAGAAGCTCAGTGCTTTGATTCAGTCCCTTGGACAAGCCCAAAGTCATTGGGCTTTGCACTGGAAGAGTTGGGGTGCGGCTACAGGTACTGCCTGCTGCCACTGGCACCCGAGAGGCAGCCCGTGGTAGAGCGGTGGGGTGCACTGCTGTGTCTCAGGTGGCTTCACACAGCTCAGCCAAGGCTTGCCAAAGCCCATCGCCCACTTTAGTGTTCTTGCAGTCCGTGATGGAGGGGGTGGGTGTGTGTGTGTGCACATGCAGGGCTGTGCACCGCCTTTTTAGCCTGTATCTTACTCAACATTATTTGAACACTTCACCTTTACAAACAGGGGGAAAGTGTAACAAGCAGTTCCTTCCTCTAGCGGGGGGCTAGTTCTCATATGGCAGGGCTTTGGTAGGACATTATCAGATTCAAGAAAATTAAACAAGTGTTGGAGAGTGGGTGTTCTCCCATAAACTCTTGAGTTGTTTCCTGGCTCACAAGTAAGCGTAACATTAGATGTTTAGGAAACTCACTATGTTCAATTTTTCAGCCTTTCACAGCCGGCAGCGTTTTTTGTGCTCTCTACTTTATGAACATCTTTTTAGCCCACAAGGCGTTTGATCTAAAATATTAATGTTTCCTTTTGTATGGGAATTATTTTGCTTATTTGTCCTCCTTTCTTCAACCCTTTGCACCATCTTGCTGCTCATATGTTGAGAGGTGCATGCACAGGTTTTAGAACCAATTGCAGAAAGGAGGAGAATACGTAGCAGTATGATCTCGCAGGGAACAGCACCATTACACAGGAGCGAGAGAAGAACTAGTAAGAAATGGGTGAAGAGAAGGGAATGTGACACGAGGAGAATCAGAAACCATTTTTTAGTTTAGGTTACGTCTTACTGTTCATAGAGTATTTGTGATTTATCCTTTTAAGTCATTGAACTGAACTTTCAGTGTAATATTGTATGTCAAAGTTGTACTTGAACGTATTGGATGCAGGATTTGACAGAAAGTTGTAAAAAAGTTTGTAGTCTTTCAGTTCTAGTTAATATTAAAGAACAAAATGCTTAGCTGGTGCTCTAGAGGAGGTGTTCTTCAGAACTGCATGTGATAACAAAGAGATTATAGATTAACTAAATATATCAAATTTTTCCTTAACCTTCTCTGACAACAAAAATGTGAGTAAAACCTTTACTACTGGGTACGAGTGTACCAGGGCACGCATCCTTTTTTCTATTGAGCCCTTCCTTCCTTCCAGAACTCGTGGCATTCCTAACCTGTACATGTCAGCACAACAGAAAAGTGTGTGTACACTGCTTATTTACAGTACTATAAATCCTAATAAGGGTTTATAATGATGATGTTGTGGCTGAATGTAGAACCTGATTACTTCCTGAGGGATGTAGGTTGTAGCCCTCTGACCCCAAATTGTCAAACACTAATACATAAAAATTGGTGGAGGAAAATAAGTTAGGAATATTGCAGAACTGTTATTATACAAAATTCATTTTAATGCTGTGCGTTTAACTTGAATAGATTTTTGACATGGTTAAAATCCATGGAATTTCTAGTTCTAGTGCAATGCTTTACTTAAGTATGGTTTATAAATAAACTTTCACTTGCAGAGCTGCCTCTGTAAAGTACATAGAAAATCCTAAGATATGTGTTTGTGCTGTCAGATATACTGGTGAATTTCAGTTAGCAAAATATCCTTTTCACAGAATCACAGAATTGCTGAGGTTGGAAGGGACCTCTGGAGATCATCTAGTCCAACCCCCCTGCTCAAGCAGGGTGACCTAGAGCACATTGCACAGGATTGCATCCAGGCGCGTTTTGAATATCTCCAGAGAAGGAGACTCCACAACCTCTCTGGGCAACCTCTTCCAGTGCTCTGTCACCCTCACAGTGAAAAAGTTTTTCCTCATGTTCGGACGGAACTGTCTGTGTTTCAGTTTGTGCCCGTTGCCTCGCGTCCTGTCACTCGGCACCACTGAAAAGAGTCTGGTCCCATCCTCTCGACACCCTCCCTTCAGATACTTGTACACGTTGATAAGATCTCCTCTCAGCCTTCTCTTCTCCAAGCTAAACAGGCCCAGCTCTCTCAGCCTTTCCTCCTAAGAGAGATGCTCCAGTCCCCTAATCATCTTTGTAGCCCTTCGCTGGACTTGCTCCAGTAGTGCCACATCCCTCTTGCACTGGGGAGCCCAGAACTGGACACAGTACTCCAGATGGGGCCTCACCAGGGAGGCAAGCACAACTTTTGCTGGCACAACTCAGCCACTCTGAGCGTTGTGGCTTGAACTTTTGTAGTTACAGGTCTGTTGGTACGCCCTGTGCCCTAACTTGTAGGATAGCGAAGCGTAACGGCTAATACTGTACACATGATTGCACTTGATTGCTAACCTGTAGCCTTGTATAAAGAAACCTGTGTGACAGATTCCCAGAAGAGAGACCAGAAGAGGGTTAGACAATACAGGATATTTTGTAGTGTACTTAGGCAGACCAGTGTTAAGAGTTTCTCATAAAAGTTGATTATGGTGGAGGCAGAAGGATCTTCCAGCCTTCTTAAAATGATTCTCTAATCTTAAATCTGTGTTCTGTTCTTTGCAGACCTTTCAGCAGCCCAGAGGAAATTTGCCCATTCTCTGAGAGACTTCAAATTTGAATTCATCGGTGATGCAGAGACAGATGATGAACGATATATAGGTAGGTAAGAAGTGAGTAGTAAAGGCTATATTTTGCTATGCCACCCTAAAACGTGACTAAACTCTTTTTTTGGTTTTGTATTACAGATGCATCACTTCATGAGTTTTCAAATTTTTTAAAAAATCTGGAAGAACAAAGAGAAATTTTGGTGAGTTGCAATAAAAATTTAAATAAGCTGCACATATAGTAAGGAATAAGATGCGAACCAGTTAATGTTGCTTACTGTTATGTTAGCCAGCAACCTGTTGATATCAGTAATTTATTGAAAGCTCTTATTGTGCAGCTTCTGATTCTGTAGTCTAAAGTTACAGACAGCAGCAACTTCCTGCTGAAGTGGAAAGCTGTTAGGGTAAAGGCAGTAACTATAACTTAGTTTAAAATGGTAGTGCCCAGATGAGTGGTGGTTGGGGGAAGGGGAAAACCAACATAAATTTGTTTACCAGTTATGGTTTTCATCACGCTTTTTTAATTTTATATAATACTGTAGGATGACTCCCAAGGTTGGGAAATTAGCAAACTTTGGATCTAGGATCTCCGTGGCTTCAGCTTCAAGACTTTTGTGGATTTGGCCTGCAATCTGCTGGCTGAATGCAGTAGCAGATTTACAAACTTTTTCTTTGTAGGTGAGCTATCTGGTGGAGGGTTGAATATACAAATATTTAGTTACTGTTACTCTGTTGTGTAGGAGGGTGTTCTTCATTCACGTATCTGTGCTTGTTTAGGATTTTAGTATAATCTGGGTCAAGATGGCTGTGTGTAGACTATGGGCTGAGAGCTCTGCAATACACTTTGCTATCTTGATTTCTTTAGGTGTCCAAAGGACGGGAGGGTTCTTTCTGCATTACACTGTGGTTCCCCTCTGAAGCTGTGTGTGCAGCTTTCCTTTCAGAGGTGGGATTCACAGAGCAGAGGATGTATACCTGATTTTCTCCTGATGTGCAATCAGGTCCTGCATCTGGGAAATGCTCCTAGATTTGCCTAGATAGCAATTATGTTCCCCAGTATTTGCCTTGTGACTGTATCTTTATCTGCCTGGAAGTCAGTAACTACTTGGCATTGTTGAGAGAAAACTGAGACTAATCTGCATTCTGGGCTCTTTTCTGCCAGAAGCTTTGCTTGCAGTGTAGGAGTATGTAGATGAGTGAGAAAGGAACTGGTGAGCAATTTTAATGTACGTTTATCTCTCTAGCAGTCCTCAGCCCAGTGATAGTTATGGTTCCTTGAGTGTGCAGTGTTATGTCTTGATAGGTTATTCTGATGTGGAACCATGTTTAGGTCAGAATTGGGGCTTGTGAATTGTCTGTGTTCTTCATTGTGAATTGCTTAAGAATGCTCTTCCACATGAAACAGTTTTTCAAGATCTTGAGTGCTTTGCCAAGTGGTAGGGATTTGATTAAGTATCTTGGAACTTCTCCCTTCTCCCTTCTCCCTTCTCCCTTCTCCCTTCTCCCTTCTCCCTTCTCCCTTCTCCCTTCTCCCTTCTCCCTTCTCCCTTCTCCCTTCTCCCTTCTCCCAACTCTGAAGTGTAGTGTTTACTCTGCTTTTTCCTGCCATCCATAGCTGTATTTTAGCAGTTGCATACATCTAATAAGTGAAAGCCTGGGAAATTTTATGATGAAAAATACTTCATAGACTGTCACATTATTTTCCACTCTGTATTTTGATCTCAGGTTTTTGAGAGATGTCAGCTTTGGGACTTAAGAATCATGTGGCACATTTCATTGACTTTATCAGTGGATCTTCAGTAGTGATAACAAATTACCAGCACACTAGGTTATGCAGAATCCACTGTTGTCTGTATGGTAAAACACTTTTGTTTTTCTGACTGAATGCCACAAAATAGTACTACTTATTGTTTTGGTATGCTGCCCATGCTTAAGCAGAAGGCATTATCACACTAAAAGCTTTTTTATGCCAATTCCTTAATAAGAAGAGTATGAAATGCAGTATCTGTTAAAACAGCAACAAAGTTTGAAAAGCTGAGCAAAATCCTTGTGGGGCAAACATTTAATTCTAAACAGAAGCAGAATATATTCTGAGTTGCATGATGTGTGGCCTTTTTTCATTGCATCTGTAGTCTTGCAAATGTTATGCATCATTCTTAGAGTGAGTAAATAAAAGAGAGGGCATAAGTCTCTGCGAATGTTATTGTGTGATGATAGGTAAGGATCATTTTTAAGGGCTGCTTCTCTGACTTCTTTGTTTGGGCTTCTCGGTGGATATTTCAACAGTGGCAAGAGCTCTGTGGCTCCGTGAAGAATATTTGGGCATGTTGCATTCACACATGTTTGGCATCAGAGATCCAAAGCCTTTCAGTTAAGATGCAAAGTTTACAGTAGAACTTTTTTCAAAGGTGTTCGCAGTCTTTATGTAAGCAGTATATTGCACATTTTCCCCCTCATCATTCTGAGGGTGGCTTGAAGGTTTCTGACTGATGACTTCAGTTTCAGTGCAGAGAATTGCGCATAAGAAGTTACAATCACATAAAATAAATTATGAAACTTAAGGCATTTCAGATATTGCTGTGCATTTTAATTTTTGGATATTCAAGAAAAGAGATAATTGTTCATAACCATATGTTAAATTAAACCAATTCATGCTTAAAATACATTCTAAACTCTGATGGAATGCTCAGCAACTACATTTCTTATGGTTTTCAGAAATTACTGTGTGGTGAGTCCAGAGTCCAGAAAACTTTCTATTGGTGTTGGCCATAAATTTACTTGTTTGATAATCATTTGTTTGGCAAATATTTATTTGGTGGACATTTAATGATTTCATTCAGATGTTTGAGTCCTACATTCAGTGGCTTTTCCATTTCTCCCACCCCTCTCAAAGGCTGCAAAAGTTATATCCCAACTGTCAAAGGATTTAGTGGGCTTGTGAAAAGGGAAGTAGGCATTAATCCAAACATTCCATTGAGTTGTTACAGAGTGGCTGAGATAAAAACAAATTGTGCTTTTCCATAGCTCTGAAGCTCAGTGACATCTCCCCAGGCAGATAGGAAATAGGTCATTTTGTCCCCGAGGGTATTCTGGAAGTGAGGATGATGATTATTATTATTTTGCATGTTAGAATGAATGGAATCCTAGGGCTTACATTGTCCTCCTGTGATACGAGTGTCATGGAAGTGCAGGGCTGAAAGGGGACTTCAGAAGGGTATGAGGATGGGAAGATGGTGATGCTGTGAGGCCTAGAACAGGCACCAACATGGTGATACTGAGATGTCAGACCCTCTGTCCAGATATTTTCCTGCCTGTCAGGGAGAATACCAAGCCTCCTTCTCACCCCTGGCTCTCCTAACTGTGGTAGCAGATTTGACTCTTGTGGTCAGAACAACAGGTTTGCTTTGTTGTCCTGATTTTGGCTGCAGTAATCAAGTGCAGGGCTGCCTGCTAAGTACCCCCAGACAGCACTGAACACGATTTGCCTGTGATTATTGTTCCTTTTCCCTCCCTCTTGACCCTTCCTTTCACTGCCTTTGTAGCTCCCTTTCCCCACTCCCATCTCCTTCCAAATAAACAACCTTCCCCTAATGAGTTATCCCTATTGGTTCTAGTTTTGCTATATCCATACCCAAATTTGATATTTCTGATACTATTCCATCAGTGATCTCAGCATCGTAGGGTACCACTCATGTGGTCACCCAGACTGTGCTGGCCTTGCATGGTCCCTCGAAGGTCTCCAGCACTCCCCTTCTGTTATCCCTGGAGATCAGCTGTTTCTCACATAACTTCTCTTTAAAGACTTTCGAAGTCTAGTCATCCTTCACAGCACCGTCTGTAACTTTTGTCAGCTTCTCACATTGCTATCTGCTGTATCCAGCAATTTCTCATGTCACATCCAGTAGTTTCCTGTTCAGTTAGCTTACCCCAGGCCAGACCCTAGTTAGTTGGCTGCATTTGCCTGCAGCCCTAACAGGTCTGATTTGAGGCAGAGTCATGTATACCTAGACCAATCCTGACAAATGCCTTTCTAACCCATTCTTTAAAAAAAATTCCAGGGACAGGGATTTTTCTAGTTTACTCCAGTGTTTAGTTATTCTTCTATTTTTCCCATCATATCCAACCTAAATCTACTTCACTGCAAAATTAACTGATTTTTTTGTCATTTGCCGCAGTAGTCATGCAGTCAAACGGATCACTTTTCCTCCATAGTAGTATTTTCATGTTTTGGAAGACTATCACACTTTCAAAGTGGTGTTTTGCCTCTGTATTTCTTGTTATTCAATTTCATTACACAGTCTTTAGACCATCTCTTTTTTATGTCAAAATTATTTTTTAAACCTGCTCTCTGAAGCACTGACATTTTCTCTTGGATATGTGTCGCTCCATATGTACATTAGTCTGGTGGACTTATTGGTAAGTCACACCATAAATTGTTAATGACAAATAGATCATGTAAGAACCTGGGTTCTAGTTTCCTAGATGATGCAAAACCAGATCCATCAGGGATCTCAGTTGAAAGGTCCTCTCAGCTGAACAACTTTTTTTCTGGGTACTTTCGCAACCAGGATATTTTTTCATTTTTTCCTATGGTTTGTTTGTCTAGACCAGGTCTCTGCTCTGGCTTTTGAGAATGTCATGTGGGTCAGCATAAAAGGCTTCACTGAGGAGACCAAATACTATGCTGATCTCAAAAAGGAAATTAGATGTTGTTCTTGACAAACCCACTGTAGCTTTTAACCGTTTCCAGTGTGCACCAGGACTTCTGAGAACCAGATCTGGGATGTCTGATTTGTAACTTTCTCAGTTTGTAACTCAGTCTCTTATTCGCACTTTTCCCATCCTCTGTAACCTTGCTCCATCTCCCTTTAGTCTGCTTTGTTGAGTTCTTCAACTACTCTAAAGCAAAGCCCCTTCTGACTTGAATGCATCTAATTCTTCAGTTGTGTAACATAAGAATATATCTAATTATTTTTAATAAATTCCTACCCTCTTAAACATCCCATTTTTGTCCCCCTTTGTTAGATAGTTTGTTATAATTAACAGAGATTTTTTCCTTTGTGAAGACTATCAAAGTCTACTGTTGTTTTAGAGTCAACTGTTGGGTTTTTTTACTCTCCTTCCAGTTAAATAATGGATTTGTATTTTCCTTTCTGTTTCTCTTCTGAAATATCTAAAAATCCCCTTTTCCATGATGTTTTCCATGACCCTTGCTGAATAAAGCATGTTTGTGCCTTAGCCTGTTGAACTCTATCCCTAAACGCTTATTTGTCCTTTTTGTGCCATCACCTCTCACTTTCTATAGGATTTCTGATACAATTCTGTTCACCTTAGTATGTTTCCTGTCACTTCTCCAAGGTAAGATAGTTCACTGTTTTACTTTAATATTGTCTCTTTTATTCTGTGCTGTGTTTTTGGCATTTTTTTATTCCTTCTGATAGTTTTCATAGGAATGATTCTGCCTTCTGATTTTTTGAGGTAAACTTTTTTTTAAAAGAAAAAGTCTGTTGTTCTTTTACTATAGTTCTTTTTCCTTTCCATTTCTTAAAATTGCTTGCAGTCCTTTCCTCTCAGAAGTACTTTTGCATTCTTAGCCAGTTCCACCTGTTTGTCAGAATCAAATTTAAAATACCTTCTCTACAACATGCATTTTATGAAAGAGAAATTAATCCCAGCATGTATCAGGAACATGAGAAACTATGTTTCTGTATGTCTTTTTTTAAATAAATATCTCGGCAAAGTCTCTATTTTCTTCTTTCCTCTTCTGTTACCTCCAAGGTTCTATTAAACAAAACAAAACAAAAACAGGGTTTTCCCCTGGTGTGGTCCCCCAATTTAAAAGCAGTTGTTAAGTTTCAAAGTAATACACTCAAAAGGTTTAAGGCAGAATTAAAATCTATGCAAAGTGGATCAGCTCCCTTATACTTATCTCTTCTGATGAAGTATTTAAGTACATGAGTATTTATCTCACAAGTACTTGCTCAACACACAGTGTTCGTGAATAGCTTATCTTTACTTTTTGTTCAGCAGCTCTCTGTGTTTAGTTTACACTATTTCTGCTCTGCTGTGAAGACAGAATTATTAATTTCCTTGAACTTTTCTTTGGTGTTCATCATGTGGGTATTCAAGGGGTCATAAGTCTTAATGTATCTTCACAGTACTCTTAAGTCTGTTTGAGGGAGCAATTACTTTACTCACTGATTTAGATAAAAAGTACCCTTTAGTTTTGGATGCACAGTATAAAATGCATGGGATATGCTTAATAAGAGTTCATGGCATTACATAGTACTTTGTATGTTTGTAACACAGCTCCTGTTAAGTCCACTGACAGCGCAGAGTGCTATAAACAATCCAAGTACTAAAAGCATCTGTCAAGAGAGTGAAAAACATATGGTCAGGGACCACTTCTGAGAAATGTGGTTGCCAACAACCTATTGAACATCTCAAATGGAGAGTTTTGAACATCTCAGGTACAGATAGAAGCGCAGATAAAAACTCAGTTTTTCACAAGCAGCATTTGATTATCTTAAACACAGGACCCAGATCCTTCTTTCCCTTCCTGCAAATTGTCCCATTTGATAAAACATTTTCCTGTTTTATAGGAAACAGGACAACTGCTGCCATTTCTCGTTACCCAGCCTTCATTTACCCCCTGCATGGCATGAAGCCAGATGGCACTTATATAATTATGGGAATAGGCACACACATGCTGAATTAAGGCTACCTTAGGCAAATCTCCCCATTTTAGTGATTCATGACATTGAATGTTTGTTTGTTTGTTTTTTGGAATGTCTCCACATTAATCTGTAAAATAGAAACGAATGTTGTCTACACAGTAGGAGGAATTATAAAAACAGTTGGGGTGTATTCTTCCCCACAAATATCTGTCTTAATATGACTGAAATGTTCCATTATTACTAGCCAACTCTTAGATAATTTTCTAATCTCACATGCATTGACATAATTCACTAGAGAATTTTGATTCTGTCATTTCACCAATGGGAAATGTTTAGAGTTGGCATTGTAAAATTATCATCAGTTCGAATTTTGCTGGTTGTTAATAACACCACTGTTTCTTGTGGAGGAGACAGCTCTGACAATAATTGAGTAGTTCATTCTTGGCTAAACACTGAAGCTGTTGTTCACCATTAGATTCCTTGCCTTTCAGCGGCATCTTTTTATTTCACAATGAGCTTTGTCATTAACAGGGAAAATGATTATATTATTTCCTTTCCTGAGTAGCCTTTTCACTTTATCAACATCTTTATGCAATCATGTATTTCGAAGTGCAGACTGAAAGTGATTCTCTATTCTTCTGAGAACCAAACCAGTTTTCTCATATGTTACATTGTTTAGCTCTTGCATAATGGGTTTGCTAAGAGGAGCTCTTTCTTTGGAAGAGTTATACACAGCTTTCCTCCACTTCAGATGGGGATAAGTTGATTTGTTGCAGTTTCTGAAATTCTGTCTATTCAGCTCTTTTCCTACATGCTTTGTTTATGACTTTTTCTGTAGTATGTTTCTCTTTATAATGGAAAGTGTTTCATAAGGATAAATGCATTCAAAACCCAGGACTCTTAAATAGCTAGCCCATATCCTTTTTAGTAAATAATCTCTACTGAATATCACTCTCCTCATTCAGTTCTCTTTTTTAAAATGGCAGAATTTATTATCTGTATTGTCTGCTTATTATATCAATTTAACTTTGTGAGGCCAGCAGTCTCAATGCAAGCATTCTTTTGGAGCAGAGCACAGAGTAGCCTATAGGTCATGGGAGACATTTTTAGCTGTCCTTTGGATCAATCATAAACTTCCAGTGCATGGAAAATAAGCTTTGGCTAGAAGGGGGACCCAGGAGTGCTGCCAGTGTTTCATCAGTAGGCCAAGGCTGCTTCTCTTAAGAAGGCTAAAAAGTGCAAAGAAGGGGAACTTGCCTGCATTTTGCAGCCTGTCGGGCTGTGGTTGATCTAGGAAATTCCACATGGGGCAATTTTAGAAAGTCTTCCTCTTACCAAACCACATATATTGTTTTCTTGAACATCTGTGACGAAAGTGATTTGTTGTTAGAGGTACCTTGGGCATCTCAGAAATGTACAAAAAGGATTGTATACAAGAATACCTTTCTATCTGATTCTTTTGCTATCGGGTGAGTTCCTCCAGAACAAATGAACCAAAGGAAGGGATGTCATTTTTTTATAGTTTCTACACACATGTGAAGACATCCAAGTATTAGTATGGTATGAGCTACCCTTAAAAATCTGTTAGTCTTTAGACTCCAGTTCTTTTAAAAAACTAAAAAAAAAAAAAAAGCCAAAGTTCGTAGTCCCTATCTGTAGCTGATAGTTTCATTTAGCTTTTAAGATTATAAAACTCCAGGGAAGGCTTTAGAACAGTGAGAAAATCCAGAGGTTTTTACAAGGTGAGATCTTGTGTTTGAAAACGAAATAAAGGATAGTTTTGGGTGTCAGTTGCACTGACTGCAATCATCAGTGCTGCAGTTAAATGCAAAACTAGTTCTGAAAGGTGGTTAGAGAGACATGCTGCTATTTCTGCTGGGCATAGTGGCAGGAGGGTTGGATGTGCAACCAACTGGGAGCATGTTCTTGTAACTGTAAGATGAAATCATATTTCTGTGGGAGAAGAAAGAATAGAAGATCAGACTTTGCAAGAAAGCTATTGCAAATAATGTCTAGCTTCCTCAGTAGTGGAACTGCATCTGCAAAATTACATAATACAGGTTTTCGGGCATAGACCTGAGACCATTTCAAGGAAATTTCATTAACAAACTAAGATGTGAAGCGGTAAAGCTTTTTGGAGGGAAGCTCAGTTTTTAATTTTTCCCCTTAAATCTTAGAGATATCAGAATTGCCTTTTGTTATAGGCTGAATACTGCAATACCTTAGGAAAAATTGTAGAAGAGCTATATCCTCTATAAGCAAAAGTGCAGCTGTAGGTAAGTAAATTTCTTTATTAGAAAGTAATTTTCTTTATTTAGCAGCAGTTATCTACTTTGTTATTGAATCACTATTAGCCCCATTCCCTGTTACACTGAGTAGGGCAGAACTTCCTTCCCAGATATAGTTTCATTGACACTTGCTCTGTTTCACAAGCTCTGCCCTATTGACCATAAGCCTCCTCCTTTGCTTTGACAAGGGAGAGAAATAGTCCTGCCTGTCTGCAAATAAATCTTCCCAGACAGTGGACTGGGAAACTTTAAACCGTCTTGCTATTTGGCTCATAATCTACATTCCAACTTCTATGATGAGAATTTGGAATTCAGTACTCCCCTGTCAGTGTACAGTCTATAGCAAGGTATATTTTTATGGCTTCCTCCCCTCACCCCCAAGTAAGCCCTTCTTGTATGAGTGGATGCTTAGCTTCAGAATGGAGCTGAGTCAGTCAGTGTACGTATTTATCTTACCACCAGGTTTTATTGATGAGCAACGTGTAGCCTTTCCAGTTCTTCTAGTACAGGCAGAGGTCTAAGGACATTTTTTAGGATGAGTGTTGGGAGGCCACTGCTGTATTTGTCTAATTAGCAAAACAAATTTTGCTTAACTTTAGGTTGATCTGGCTTTTGTAGCCACAGAGGCCAAATTGAGGTTCTGGGATGACTCTTGTGGGTTGATATTTCTTTACAAACCAAGCAAGCAGTCTCTCTCCTTCTGCACGAGAGCCTCATTGTGCCTGCCAAGGGAGCAGGAACTGGTTGATGCTGTATTTCTGAGACGGGCTGCTCCTGTCTGCTGCAGGAGGGTGAGAAAGCACGAGGAACGTTGCATGCTGGTGGCTGGTGCTGTCTGTCAGGTTACGATGTGGAGGAGGAGGTGTTTGGAGAAGCAGTTTCTCTCTAAACAGCCATACTCCCACCATCTCTGAAAAGAGAAAAAGTGACAGGCTAAATGGAGTCATCTTGTGGACTAGCGCTGACTCATAAGTTTGCTGTTGAAGCTAGTTGACTTGACGGAAGTAGCCAACAGCTGTAAATATAAGCGTACTTGCTAATGGATTTAGTCTATGCCTTCATGGACTGTTCGTGGAAAAAGCTGGTTTGGTCCCCTTATCTGCAACCTGTTATTTGTTGCTTTTGAAAAATATGGAGCTGGAAAAGTCAGGGTCATCATTGTTCTGTGAAATCTCTCTGCCTGAGCAGATGGAGTTCTGTAAAGGCATCTGGAATTAGGAGGTTTACCCAAAGCAGAAAGCCTGCTTTTAGATGTTGTTGGAAATGTTGGATACAGCGATCATCTGAGATGATCATGGTGATGGTGATTTTTGCTATCTACAGGCTTACATTAAAATTCAGTTAATTCTTTGGCCTTTCTATAGATCTAGGAAATAGAACGGGAATAGCATAAACACATTCTCAAGGCACATGTACATATTGGGTTAAACATTTTTGAAAGCATTCTTGAGACTTTGAGACTTATAAAGATGGTTTAAGATACTGTTACCTGAGACATGACCTCTTCATATTGATTCACTTATGACTAACACCATAGTTCCCCTGCTGGTGTTTAAAGTTGAGTATAGATTCCTTTCAGGCAGGTTCGGATAGCTCAGGGATATAAAGAAAAGAGAACCTTTTTGTGTGTGTGTGTGTGTGTGTGTGTGTGTGTGTGTACATACCCTTGAAGTAGACATTCCTGTCATCATAATCTGCCAGGATTAGAGGAGTAGGAGGATGAAAATTAACTCAAGAGTCAAGAGAGAAGTTGAAAGAGGAAGGAATGTGTAATTTTATATTAATATTTAACTTAAATGCCTCAAATATCTTTTCTTGGAAATGTTACAATTTAACATAGCCTTACCTCTTTAAGGAAGGCATGAGTAATAATGACAAATATCTTCAAAAGGCCCTAGTTAATTGTCCTATACCAGGAGAATTTCTTTTTCTTTCTTTCTTTCTTTCTTTTTTTTTTTTTTTGTCCATTGATCTGTTGTCCACAGTTTAAAAAAGCGGTATCTGTTGCTTTGAGTTCCCAAGCTATAAATTGACTAAACAAACAGTGAATAATGGCATAAATAATGTTTTTTTTCTATAAATGTTTTTGTAGCTTTTATGACCAGTATTGAATTCTAAGTACTGTAATGCATCTTGCTTCCTATATATTTAATATTGTGCATATTAAAATTTTGCACTTTGTTTTCATTTCTGCCAGTCAGAAGTGCAGCTCTGTAATTCATTGTTAAACCTTCCAGTCAAATCTTAGTCAACAGATTCTGTTTATAGATACGAACATTTATTTCAGTGAGGAGGAAATGTTCCTCCTGTGTTTTGTATGTAGGACTCGAGTGAAGCTCATGAGATTGATCAAGGAGTTCCAAAACTCACTTCACCAAGAAAGATTCGAGTGCACTGTTGTTTATCACAGATAGATAAAGCGAAGGGGGTGACAACTGATAGATATCTGCATGGTAGGCAAAAATCCTGCTGTTCTGAAGAGGCATCTGTTGCAAAAGTCTGTTGAAAGTTAGGCAAAATGAGAAACAGCTTTTTTGGGGAGAAGAGACTTGTTTTTCTTTTAATGAAAGAATTACTGGCATATCATACCAATGGCTACAGTGGAAGCTTTATTTGTTGGCTGTCTTTGGGAAAACATCCCATTTTGATATAAAGATTATTTTCTTCTTCAAACAAATTCCTTTAGTGGTTCTCATGGTTAATGCTACTCAGGAGTGTAGCAGACTAGGTGATTTGTAGCCAGCCCTTCTGGTTTATAAACCACAGCCCTTTCTGCATGTGATTTTTTCCTTCTGTTGCATCATGTTCCTGTGTTTTTTCTTTGACTTGGACTTCATGTTCACCATGCGTTCATTGCCTGTTGACCTTACCTTTACATGCTTGCTTTCTGAATGATTCCACTCAACATGGACTCTTACAGTCTGGGCCTCTCCAGACTATAGCTATCAGCATCCTGTCTAAGCTTTGCTCTGAGGAGACCTCATAGCTTTCCCTGTGCTTTGTCCGTACAGAGGAAACTGGCAGAAACAATTTAAACATCCTAAAATTTTCCAGTGCAGAAGGATTGTTCTGCCGTTTCTGGGAGAGTTTCTCCACTCTCATTTGTGAGAATCCTTGCAGTCAGCAAAGTGAGATTCTTCAGTCCGCAGGTGCTTCTTCTGTGGCACCAGGAGCTGTTTTGGGGGTTATCCTGTTAATAAACACAGATTGCCATTTCCTTCCTGCCACTTAGAATTTCCAGGAGAGTTTTGGGAGCCTGGCAAAATAACAAAGATCTGAGTATGCTAAAAACTGCCCTGAAGACTCCTGGTAACTGCTCAAGTAGTTAGGCTATATGTGTACAGCATGCCAGGTGGACTAAATCCTTCCTGTAGTCACATTTCCCAGCTCCTCTTTGGAGCATTTGACTTCTTGGGCTTTCTCTCTGCAGGAGAGGAGGCACCATTTGGAGTAAGGGTCCTACAGGTGCCAAGAGCAGAGGTTTGGGACGACCTCTTCAGCAAATCTCCTTGCTGGGCCTGACACATGGCACAAGTTGCTTTGTTGTCCTCCCCCACCCTCCCCACCTCTATGCTGGGCTCTGCTGTGTCATGGTTAGTCCAGCAGTGCTGTGTGCTTTTGAAACACAGAAGTGTCAGGCTTCCCTTTTACCCCGGCAGGGGTGTGCTTGAGGTTGCTTCAAGAGGGTTTGACAAAATTAGGAAATGAATGCACAAAGAAAAGGTTTGGGCCACAAAAACAAGTGCTCTAAAGTTAAGAAATATTTGTTCTAAGGACGACCGTGCAACAACATTAGTTTGGCCCAGACTTGCCAGCTATTTGGATTTCAAGTTAGAGGTATGGATTAGCATGCTGCCTGGCTATTTAAAAATCTGGGTTGCTCTGGTTACTGTGATTTGGCAGGATGATTCCCACAGTAATCCCTGCATGGCTCGGGGGGTGGGTGGAGGCAGGCAGCACTATCCAGATTTGCCTTGTGCCAGATCTCTAATGCAACCCTCTTGTGTTTTATGATAAGAGCTTTTTAGAAGTATTCCAGAAGACTGGTTTAAGCCTGCAATGTTTTGTATGAAACATTTCAAATTTGGAAAAAAAATTGCTGAAATTTCAAACATCTTCTAAATTCTAATTCTCACTTGCACCGAAACCAAACCTAACTTCACTTCATCTCCTGTGCAGCTTCATGAGAACTTGAAACCCTGTTTGGCCAGATCTAAATAAGGTTTTCAGTCTTACGATGGCATACTGTTTTCTTTTTGTTTCTCTTTAGTAGGGCTGTGTTACTGTTCCAGTAAGTGCACTGGTAGATGCTGTAAAATAGACTGATTAAAGTTTACCTAGTGAACTAAACCTCTTGTTTCTTAACTTTGCACATCTTGATTTTATAACTTAGGTTAACTTCAGGTTTTCTTAACATAATTAAAAGCAAGTATTTGGAAATACGTATTTCAGTGCTTGATGTCTTTATCTCTGTGTTAAAAGCTTGTTTTCTGCTACTCTTTCTGCAGCAGTTTGCAATGTTTCTGCATTGTTGCAGAAATTGTTCTTTCCCCAAATGAAAATTATTATTTGTACTTTTTCACATTCTGGTGTTTCACAAAATGTTCAGTTGCAGAGATTGTTGACCTCATCTGCAATACTGGCACATGTGAAGCAGTTAAAGTTTGGCTGCAGCCTGTAAATTTCTGAAATTTCTGCATTTGCTTTAGATTTTAATTTTCATGATAGTGGAATGAAATAAGAGATTGGAATGAAGTAAGGGATGGAAATTTCAGAAGCGCTTAAGTGAACTCAGAGCTGTGATTTTTTTGAGTTAGGACTTAGACTTCTAACTTGCATGTTTTTCCAGTTTTTATCCTACAGCTTGCTTTCTTTTTTCTTTTTATTGCTGACACTAAAATGACTTGTCTGACTGGCTAAAGAAACCTAACCCTTGCTCTTTTTTGTCTTTAGGCACTCAGTGTTACTGAAACTCTGATCAAACCTTTGGAAAGATTTAGGAAAGAGCAGCTAGGAGCTGTAAAGGTTTGTCCCTCACTTGCCTTTGTGAAAAGTTTATTTTAATTTCTCTACTTGGATTACATTGCAGTAATGACATGAATTTGGCAGACACATACTGTTGTTTATATTTCATGTGTTCACACTTTTTTTCTTTTGGAAACTTGCTTCAGAAACAAATGGAAAGTATGTTTCAAGAAGAAAAGAATGTGTCCTTTCCTTTCCTTCTCTCCTCCCCCTCCCTTATCTCTTCTGTCTGGAATATGAGAAATACTGCTAACAACCTCATCTTATTCCTAATGGGTAACCCTATTCTGCCTTATATTTGCTTGCAGTTGCACAATCAAATGTTGACAAATACTAACTACCCAAAGAAGCTCATCCATATGCTTTTAATTTTATTTTTTTGCAGCCTGTAAAGTGAAAAGTGCCTTTATTCTACTTTTTTTTTTTTTTGATAAATAACTCATTGCTTTGTATGAGTAGAAGAAAATAGGGGTGGAGAGACCAAAGAGGTGATAGGGTTTCAGTCAAAGTAATTTTTTGGATGAAAGTTGTTGCCAAATTTTATTTTAGGGTTGTCACTACATTGTGTATGTTTTCAAAAGCTAAAAGTAAACTTCATGTATCAAATAAAGACTAGCTTTGGATAAATGTAATAAGGACACAAAGTCTGACCTCTCTGTACATGTCTGCCTTCCTTCCAGTGAGAGAATTTAATTGCTTATAAAAAGTAAAAGTTAGGGATAGCTGTTTAGCACTGTCTTCTGTTCCAAAAACTCATACATTTTTAAACTACCACTGTGCACATATCACTAGCAGTGATAGCTAAGATAACATTTCAGTTACAGGAGAGCTAAACATTTTGACTGTAGCAGGAACAATTAAGAATTGAATTTTCCAAGTAATTGTTAGTACAGAAAACATTTTCTGCAATATTTCAGTGAATCCTAAGAAGTTGTAAGTGAGCTAAGTAGTCTGAATACCCTTTTTTCCTCCTCCTCTTCATGTCTTCTCTCCTTTTGTTTTCCATCCCTCCCCAACATGCAGTTTGTCGATTTTGCAATCTGATCTCTGGTCAAAAGCAAATGCTTCTGCAATAAAAACAGTGAACTTCAGGTGCCAGTTTCTTTGGTTTTCTTTTTTCCTCCTATTGGTTGAAGGTAAAATTCCCTCTGATGCAACACCAGAGTGAAAAGCTTTTGTCTTCTGTATTGAAGGTGCAAATACTTTTTCTTGCTCCATCATAAACTAAAATACATATACATGTATGCATACATACATGTACACATACACACATATGTATGTATGTATGTCTATAAAAAAGAATATGATTTCTGTGTTCATGAATGGAAAAGCCTCTATTGATCATAAATCTTTATGATGCAATAGTACAATGATCTTTGCTTAATTTCGTGGGCTTTTGAGAAATGTATCAGCGGTCTCAACCAACATAAAATAGAAACCTGGTCTATAATTTGGGTAATCTTTTAAGGAAAAAGGGAATTAATTCTAACTGTAGCCCATTATCATATAAAAGTTGTAACAAATCGATTATTTCAACACAGTATTTTTGATGTTAAGGGATATTGCCATTTTTTGAGTGAGAACTCCTAATGTTTTAAATTATCTGGTTTTTCTGCTTCGCTCGTTTCCAGCAGTCAGAATTCTGTCCCTGCTGTTTTGACCATGAGAAGTTGCATTCTCGCAGTGTGCATCTCGTATTGCATTTCCATGTGGGCTGCTTCCTTTGCCTCTCCCTGAGCGTCGTTTCTGTGTGGTGTTAAATAGCTGACCTGAACCACTGTAGAAGTAGCAGCAATTCACTGAAGGCCATGAATCCTCTATGTCTAGATCTCTGGTAAACTAAATTGTAAAATGCTTGTTTGTATGGAATGTTTTCTATATAAATGCAAGGTCACTATTCATATAGGCTGTATCTATATAATAAACTCAAAAGATTTGTTTTAAACCTTCAGGAGAATTGAAACTTGTTTTACTCTTTTGTATTTTATATTCTCAGTCAAAATGCAAGGTAAACTACTTTTTTTTTTTCCCGGGTTGAAGCTCCTATTTTGTGAGTTAGGCTTTTTTAGACAGAATTCTCAGTGATTCTAAATGGAACAGTGTTGCTTAGTTCTGGTGCATATAAATAAAAATTCTCTAAAAATATTTAACTCTTTAAATATTCAATGCAATCAAAGTACTGACACTGGAAATGTAATATTGCATCATTCTAAAAAATAAGTTACAGCATCTAGTAGTGAAATGCATCTGGAACACTGTATGGTATTTGCTTTGGGAAAAATTTACACTCTGCTATTACAAAGTAAAATTTGAATCTGTTGCCTCAGATTTTACTGCATCTTCCTTCCCCTGTTGACCTGTTTAAAAAAAAAAAAAAAAAAAAAAAAAAAAAAAAGAGGGGGGAGAGAGTTCAGTGCCATGGTGCTGGAAGCTGAAGCCCTGTTGATTTACCCCTTGGTGAAAGATATTACACACTCCATTTGGGATTAGAGCAGTAAAGGTTTTTGCTGTCTTCTTTTCTGGAACACTCAAACGTTGACCAGAACAGTGGAAATTTTGCAAATATAAACACAATGATATCTTTTTTTTTTTTTTCCTCTTTCTACCTAATCTCACATATGCTGATACATTATCTTTAGTCATACTAATGTCACATGCACGTTGTATTGTTTCTCAATTAGTAAGGAATATTGTGGATGCTTCTTTTTTTTTTTTTTTTTGTAAAGGATCTTAGACTCCTAATGGGAGGGAAAAAGTAGTATTTTTGATAAAATCCCATCTTGAAAAGCAATCTTAAACTTAGATCCCTTTTTTAATAAAATGCTGTCTTCAAAACCCAATGATCCAGGGAACAGAAAGTTGCATCATGTCTTATAATTTACTAAAAATGAAAAGTTAAGAGAAAAAAAATGAGCATGTATGTCTGTAGAGTTTAACCAGGATGGCATTAGTATTTAAACATACTGATGTTTAAATGAGATTCTTAACAGACAGAACATGGAAAAATATTTTCATTGAATTGGTATCTTTTTGATGACCAGATTGGGGTTTCTTGAATATGGATTTTAATCTTTGATTTTACTTTTTTTGTTTATTGTCAGCTGCAGTTAGTTGTACTAAAATAGCATAAAAAGTAGTTGGTTAATTCATCAGTACTGACTTCTGAAATGAAGAAATGAAAGGTTTGTTTTACAATACCTTCTACTAAATTAGATCCAAGTACTCATATTTCCCAGGAGCCTGTGATGACTGTGCCTTTATCAATACTATGTCACTTTGGTCAGAGAAATGGATTTGCACATGCAAATGATATTCATGAGAACAAGTTAGGTGATTATGCGTCTACACTACTAGATGTGTAGAAAATTGAGTTTATCTGCTAGTTTTTGAAGATGCATAAAATACAGAAGCCAGTCACAGGCCACTTTGAAAAAATATTTGGTAGAGTGTTCTCTGAGAATGCTGAATATTTGTCCTATCATTTCAAGCACCTGAATCAATGTAAAAAAAACTTTTAAAAAAAATTCTTTTTAACATTCTAATCTTAATGCCTTTTTTTCAGTAGCCAAATAGTTATCAGGTCTTTTCCTATGATTCATCTGAAGTGATTTAGATTTCAGATTATTTGATCAAGAAGATATACTGGTTGCTTAATGTGACTGAATTATGACTACTAAACACTTCCAGCATATTCTTCATAGATAACTGAATGCCGCAGATTATTTTAAAGAAAAATGCTATGATTCCCAGATACTTATGTATTCCATTGTTTTCTGTTCTTGAACTCTCTTTACCCACTCTTGTATAACTCCTATGGTATGAACTGGGCAGCAAAACGAAAATGTTAAAGCACTATAGATAGTAATCAAAGAAGGCTTTGTTTTACTAATGTAAAAATTGGCTTACTAAGTATTACATAAAATGCACAGCAAACTTCCCACATTGTACTGCTGTGAAATTATAACAGTTAAGAAACTGAAACAGTTGACTAAAGAGCAAACTGGATGATGAAACAACTGAAAGACGGTATCTCTTATATATGAGAGGATATCTTGATCACTCATGTGTCCTTATAGGGAAAAAAAATAACTTTCTGAAATATTCAGAATTATGAGTTGCCATGCTGTTTTTTGGAAGCCTCAAGTTTCTTAGAAATATCTCAGGTGTATTATTTCTCTGTTTTTTTGTGGAGATTAATCTTTGTTTTAAAGAGTTTATCCTCTTCTCATGGATGTGACAACAGGGGTAGAAGTAGCAATTCAACACAAGAGACCTTTAAATGGCTTTCAAATCAAGAAGTCTTAAGGAATACAAAGTTGTATTCATTTTCTTTTTTTTTGATTTGTGAAGCTGTTGGAATTTATTTTTTACCCTTTTCCTGTGAATTATTGGAAATTCTTTTTCTTTTTTTTTCTAATGAAATTGATGTTTCCCTTGAAGTCCTCCCTGAGCATCATGAAAACTACAATAAATCCAGATATTTTACACTTCAAGGGATGGTCTTTTCTTGTTTTGTTTGTTTGTTTTTACTTAGAAGATGCAAATATTCATTTGTGTGGTAAGTGCTACCATTTTGATGCAGTGGGATTTCAGCTGAAGTTAGCCTTTAAATTAATTTAAGAAATGGTTTGGAAAGGTACTTTTTTTTAGTTATTGGAGCTTTGATAGTTTCTGTTATCTTCGTTTCTGGTTTAAGTACAGCTTTAAAAGAAGGAAGAAATAAGGAGTTTTCTTATGTTTTTATGTATGTTGTATAAATGAATGTTACTTTGTTTTTTGTATAGGAGGAAAAGAAGAAGTTTGATAAAGAGACAGAGAAGAACTACAGTTTGTTAGAAAAACATTTAAATTTATCAGCTAAGAAGAAAGAGCTACAGTTACAAGAGGTATTGTGTTGCTCTTTTTTCTGCAAGTTACAAGCTTTTGAATAGGTAAATATATTTTATGTAAGTGCAGAAGCACCATTCATTGAGGTAATAGAAAAAATTCTGTCAACCAGAAAATTTTGATGAGAAAATTTCTATCTGCTGAATCTGATGGTGTACCCCTACAGTTTTCTGAACATGTATATGAAATACTGAACAACTTGTTACCTTTTCAAGTAGTTAAGGCAATAGCAAAGTGTGATTATATTATGAAAAACTCTACATTTCTGGTGAGGTTTTACCGTATGTGTTGTTTGCATTACATTGTACGTATTGACTAAGTGACTCGTGTTAATGCTTGCTTAACACTAAGAACAACAAGGCTTGTAGTCCTCACACAGCTTTTTTGTGCTATGTTTTTTTTCTTTCTCATGTTTTGAAGATCCATGTTTTTCAAATAAAGCTAAAAAAAAGTTTGTTGACAGTTTATGACTTAAAACAAATCTGTTTTGCCTGACATCCCTTCTGTCTCTAAGGGTTTATTATAATCATCCTTATTTGTAATAGCTTTTATTTCTGGAGCAACAGCAAATAATATGTGAGAAAACAGCAGAGAAATCTTGCTGAGATTTGTTGTAGGCAAGAGGGATTTTTTTTCCAGAGATATGTCAAATTATTAATTCTTTTTGTCTGTGAATGCCTTGTGTTATTGAACAATTGATATTTTCTTCCTGTCAAATAATATACACCCATTGACATCCTTCGTAAGAGTTTGTTCATAGAACTGGCCAATTTCCTAGGAACTTGAGAACTCGGACCATTTTTGAGTTTCACTAGCATGTTCCTTCTGCATATTGTAGTTGCAACATAGGCCCTGGTGTGCTTTGTGTTACCCCAAAACAGTAAACCGACAAACGACAAAAAAGGAAGATACGTATAGAAACAGGCTGACCTGGGGCTTTAATGTACTTTTTGGTGTCCTAGTAGGCCCACTTCATGATCATTTTCTATGGCTACACTTCAGTACATGTGTATCTTGTTACAAGCTTTGGTGACAATTCAAACCATTCCTACACTGCACGGTGTACAGGATACATCAAAATGGCTTGGCTTTTTGAAACTGTGTTTCTTACAGATGTGCATATGAGTGCTTTATTTTTTTAATGCCATTGTTGTTATGGCTCCTTAGCCATTAACAGTTTTCTAGCACAGAGCATCAAAGCAAAGCATGTCTTAAGACAAAAGTGTCTTAAAGCTAATTTGACTTACCCGCTTAGAGCATAGTAGTCAGCGTTCTGCCTGAGGCATGTGGTCTTAGCATTTAAGAGAGAGTATGTGATGGGAAGTCTGGTCCTTTCACCTAGCCCTTTTTTCATTCTCTTTTAGAGGAATGAAAGGACAGAAGCTTTTGTGGAACTTATAATAGTGTTTAGTATTATTACATGGCCAAGGACCAAGTTTTTATTGCTTAGAATATGACTATGCCTTTTCTTTAATGTATTTTAGTAGTGGTTTCCGTTACTCAGTTCTTGAAGTTTTAGAGTTTAGTGTGAGCACATGTACCATAAATATAGCATATATGTATTATTTAATTAAGTTAGACATTTAGATATTTATGTCAGAATGAATGGTAGGTGAAATATAACCGATTAGAATCAGTATGATGTTGACATTTCATCAATGCTGAATTAAAAAACAACTGCAGCTAATAAGGCTGCATTTTTTTAATATTTGATATTCTGTGGAAACTTGTGAAAAGTCCAGTAAGTGATTTTTTTTTTTCTAGTGTGTTTTGGGTTTTGTTTGTTTGTTTGGGGTTTTTTGCTTCTCTTGCCAATCAGAATGAGCGCAGGTTTGGGGTGGCTATAATAGCATAAAGAAAATATTTCATTTCCTATAAACAGCAGTTATTCTGGGTATAGAGTAAAGCTTACAGTGCCAATGATCTTCAGCATTAGCTTTTTTTCCCTTGGTTTGATTGCAGAGATGATTACCCCCTTTTCTAATGGAAGGTGCTGTTAGCTTCTTCTCTCTGTTCATGCAAGCACCTTTTCTATGTTACTAAATCAGTACACAAGTACTTGCTTCAATGTATTTGACTTGCATTTCATTGAAAAAAAAGCTTGAAGAGGTGTTACTGGGATGTTTCTAAAACTTTGGCCTCATGAGTCGAAACAGCACACGTTATCTCATAAAAGGAATACTGATGCCATTTACAAAGTTAATGAAGAAGCACTGTTATAAAGGAACAAGGCTGGAGAAAGTTATCTTATGACTTGCCACTTGTATACTATGCATGTGTCAGTTCGAAGTTACTGCAAAATGTCTTTGGAACTTCATTAGCTATATTCTGTGCACAGGCAGACAACCAAGTGGAGCAGAACAGAAAACACTTCTATGAGCTGTCCCTCGAATATGTGTGCAAATTGCAAGAGATACAAGAACGGAAAAAATTTGAATGTGTGGAACCTGTAAGTACCAGTGAATTCAGTTTTTAAGAAATAGTCTACCCTATCATACATAAGGGGGAGAGAGAAGGAATGCGAGTGGGCAAAAGGAGATAAGCACTGATTTTGGATTTCTGAGAAAATGTATGTAATTGCATAACTTAACAGAATTTAAAGCAGTCTTGTTAGTGTGCAAATCTGTGCAAGTTCCTCATACAGACGCAGTTAACCAGGCAGGTCAAATCTTACCTGGATAATTACAGCTGATCTAGATCCATTGATGTTGATTTTTTAGAAAATGTATGAAACCTATGCTATACTGCAAAAACCTTGATTTATGGTGCGAGTTGGAATAGAGGATTGAAAAGGATGAATATGGGGTCAGACTTCTTTTTGTATTTGTTTATTTTTTAACCACTGAAATGTTATTCTTGACTAATGTAGAAAATTTCTTTTTCAATCCGATGGTTGCATGTTACAGCTTTGTTACTTTAAGTTATATCTGCACTTCACTAAAAGCTGCTTCTAGCTAAAAAACTTAGTATCAAGGTGGTCTGAAATGTTTGGCCTTGACCAGAGTTGAATCTGTGTACAAACTAAGAAGTTTTGCTGGATTTCAGTGAAAATCATACATGTACCAATCAGACTTACCTCAGTCTCTGAGAAGAGCTTGCTCTAAAATTTTCTGAAATGTGAGTTAGTTTTATAACATAAATGTAACTTAATGAAACAAGAGAACAGTAACTAATCCTGAGATAAAGGGAGGGCATATTGTAGAAATTATTTCCATTGACTTGTGCTCTGAAGTCTATGTTTTTGCGCCAAGTCTGTCCATTTGTTCTAATGCAATTGTTTCAATATAATAATAACAACAATAATAAAATCTAATGTCCCTAATCAAAGTAATTGGTTGTTATGGAGTTAATGAGAGCTATATATGTTAGTATGGCTTATTCTTGCATGAGAAATTGTTAAAATAAAATTCTTAATAGAGAGTAAACCATTTAAAACATATTGGTATTATTTAAGTAGTGGTAAAATGTTATGAATTTTTTAAGTCTTCTCTTAAATACTTTTATTATTTTGGATTCAATAATTGTGTTTCAAGCCATTTGAATCTTCCTCAGAGCCAAACTAATGAATCTTCAAATTATGTTTTTAAAACACATTTTTCTTTCTCTTTTCTGAAATCTTCTCCCTGTTAATGGGTCTAAGCTTTATGTTGCCCAATTTGTATTTGAAGTTTTCACTAGAGTAGTAAACTGAGATTATTTACTACCAAATTAATACCAAATACTCTCTTTTCTCTACTTAACATGTATTTTCTAAATCTTGCTTTTTTAATAGTCAAGTTGAAAATGGCTTATTTATAAGTGACTTCCAACTTTATTGAATCTATTCTTTGCTTTGTTCTCTTTAATAAAGAGAGTTGTTCTTTCCTGTGTCACTCACTTCTTTTCAACAACCTGAAGGAAATGGGAGATGTGTGCACTACTGCACCTCATCCTATTTCCAGTGTGGTATAACTCTTTCTTTGAAGTCAAAAGGCTGAAATCAGAAACTTCAACACTGATCATTTTCTGGTTCTGACAGAAGATCAGATGTGCATACAAAAGGCAGTGATGAGTAAAGCTGCTGCGGGGGGAGCTCCCTGCCCTAAAAAGACTGTTTGACTCTCATATGATAGGTAGAGGAATTCATCTCAACATGGTCATTAGCAGGGAGGGATATGACCAGGAAAATAGTGACTGAAAGACAGAATTATCATCGTCTCCTTGTACACAATATTTATTTCAGATATCATTGGTATTAGACCAGCTGTGAGGTTTCTGAAAATACTAAATACAAGAATCCTGTCCTGGTAATTGGAGGTTTGCATTGTAACAAATCCTTTGTTTGTATTTCAGGTGTTATCATTTTTTCAGGGTTTGTTCACTTTCTACCATCAGGGATATGAACTTGCCAAAGACTTCAATCATTACAAAATGGCCCTCCAGATGAATATACAAAATGTAAGTTGGGATATTATATTTACTCCTTTTACAATTTTTGGAATAAAAATATGCACTTAGCTACTGATATAGATGCAGTACCTGAATTGCCAATTCTTTGCTGATAGTCTTAGTTCACTGCTTTGGGGATATAGTGCCATCTTCTGGCAATCAAACGTGACTCAATCACAGCTAGTTCCAGTGAGCTCTTATCTCATATTTTCTAATACTCCTCGAAAAAACAAATAGCAAGTAAAAGGCCCCACTCCTCTTTCAAGATCTTTACAGATGCGTATCACTAGTGGTGAGCATGAAAGAGATTAAAAACAATGAAATCTGGTGGAATGCATGTAGCACTGAAGAATTCAGAGGACAGGTAATGAAATGCAGAGGTCCCTAATGTTTTAGACATGTTTTAAACTGAACGTGTGGTGGTCATGTCTGAGGGTCATTATGTGATAGGACTACATTATCAGTAACTGAAAAGAGGCAGGAACAATGACTAGGCTTGTCGACATTGTCTGTCAGACTTTTTGGCATCTCTGCTAATAGAATGATATGGAAGGGTTGTTTTTTTTTTTTTTTTTGTCTTGAAGCAGCCCTTTAAGACAAGAACATCTCTGCTGATTTTAGATACAGAACTGTCTAAGGAGACTGTTGGTATTAGTGCCTATGTTGTGTTTGACAAAATGGTGTGTTCTTTCAATGAGGGGGATAACCTGTGACCAGTCATGAGTTATCATAGCTTCATACCAAATTGTCCAGTGTAATCTGCTCAGGACTGAGAGCAGGAAGTGAGGTGACAGGCTGAAGCAAGGGGATTGACAGACTCAATAGTCAGATGGTCTGTTCGCTTCCTTGAGATTTGCTGAAGAATAAAACTCTCTCAGAGAACCTTTGATGTAGCAGTGGTCTTTTGGTGTAGGGAACAAACCACATGCCTTATTGCAGACAAGCAATTCATGATCCTGTGTCTGTTCTGGAATTAAGACACAGAAATTGCTTCTAGGAAGTGACAGTCTATTTTTAGAAATGGCTTGACTCAAGCCTCAGATTGTAGTAGGGAGACAGGAAGGCAGAAGAGAGAATTACAGTTGTGGTAATACACAGTGTGTTGATTCATGTGCTGTAATACCATTCTTCTTGTTTTCTTTCCATATGCCTAAGTCTTAAGTTTCCTCTTGAGCTGTTGTTTGGCTTGGGTAGGGGAACTGAACAGTGGTAACTTCATAAGCATTCAAGGCAGAAGTCAGTGTTTCTGGAGGGACTTTCAGGACAAACTTGCTCCTTCTGTGTACTTAGCTTAAGGGAATGAGGAGAAGAATGGAATGGCAGTAGGCAGAGAGGAGCTGAGCAAGGATGCAAGATGGGCAAGAAATGAAGAGTGAGAGGAAAGCTAGGATGCAGTTTTGAAGTGGAGGATGAAGACCTGGACTTCAGATTGCAAATGGAAAAGAGCCGGTGAAGTAGTCTGAAGAAGTCATGAGAGCAAAAAGAAAGCAAGCTAATCTCAACAGCTGCATTTTCAATTGACTGAATGGTATTATAGGGTGCCCCAGGAAATCCAGAAGAGATTGAGCACTACAACTGAAATTTTATGAATAGATAGAAAGGATGGGCTGGGTTCCAAACTACTCTGGAGAAAGGAGGTGAGGCTTAATAACTATATGAGGTAAGAGGAGAATTAAAGGAGGAGTCTGAAAAGACCACGAGAAGAGATGACATGTTCTCTGCAGTATTGAAGATGGACAAAACATTACAAAGGGGAAATGAACTAGGATTTGACTATGGTACAGTTGAGCTGCTGGCAGGATACTGGATGGACACATTAGAAATAGAAGGGTTACAAGAGTCAGTACAGAGGGACTAGCTGGGTATGGAGAGTGATTTAAAAGTTGCCAGCATAGCTGTAGTAATTGAATTCAAAGGAGTGACTACAAGTGAAAAAGAATAATTGCACTCAAGTCTGTGTAAGAGGAGCTGATCAAGCAGACTTTGATTCCTTGTCTATACTGGAAAGTTTGCCTCTCTAATTTTCTCACTTGTCTACATTTGCAAGCAGCTAGACACAGTGAAACTTCTGAATGCCAGTTTCTTTCAAGCAGGTCTAAACTTAATAGTACCCAAAGTATAGGTGACTGGGCTTTTGCACCAGTGTCTCTGTTTCTCAGGAAAAGCTAAGTTATTGGTAATGCATTGATGATGCAAAACTTTAGGAAAACTTCTAAAAAAAGTCCCTACCTTGCTTACTGTCCTAAAAGAAAAACTCCTGTTAGTAGTCTTCCACGAATGTACATGTGGACCTATACCAGCCACTCCAAAAGCTTTCAGCTCCAGTGTCTCCTGCCTTCTTTTCTATATTAGTGTGGGGTTACATGCATGCATAAGAAAGAGCATGTGCACACATTTTACATGTGCCTTCACTCTGGCCTGTCGCGTCCCTTATCTTCCTGTCCTCTCTACCTTTCTTTTCATTCAGGTTGTCTTTATTGTAAGAATTATACTGTTAATTTCCTCTCCACCCTCTGCCTCCCTTCCCCCCCAAAAGAGGAAGAAAAAGAGAAAACTCAAGCTCCAGTATAGCTGACTCTTCCTACAAACAATCTGATTCTCTTGTCAAAAATCCTGCATCTCCAGCTAGATTTCCCCCCTGCTTTCCTCAGCCCTTGCTTGCTAAGTGCAGCCAGGGCTTTTCAATCATGCTATCTTAGTTCAGTGCCCAACCCTATACAGAGATCCTTGCAGCTTTGACCATGCTTTCTTGCCTTGCAAGCAAATCTGGGCTCCTCTCAGAAGAGGAGGCACAGCCATGCTGGTGCAGCAGCTGTGGTAGACTTCTGACTAAGCTCGGCTTTGTCTCAGCGCAAAAGGAGGTAAGAAGGTGATGGTGAAGCAGCATCCCTTTCGTGCCAGTTAGCCAGCCACTCTAGACAGAGGTGCAAAAACACCACCAGCGCGAGGTGCTGTTCTTGGTCCAACTTGCCTCATGTATTCAGTGCTCTTAAGTAAATTCAGTGCTCTCTGTGTGACTCTCAGGTGGGAGGAGACTTTGAAGGAGTAATGGTGAAAGAGAGACTAGGTGAAGGAAGTGGGTAGATAGAGGTACCATCTGGAATTTTCTGGAGGTTTCTGGAGCCCACAGCGCTCCCTCCCACCTTTCCCAGGATGCGTTTCACATACCCACGTTTGGACGCACTGCACAGCTAATACAGACAAAGGTTCTGGCATCCTCATTCTAAAGCATGTGAGCCAGGAGTGATCAGTGATCAGACTGGAAGATTTAGGTATGAGCAGGCTGTCACTAGCAATTCCAGTGTTTGTCCTGGGTGCAGAGTATAATTTTTAATGCAGTTCTTCCAGGGAGTTATGAAAAGGAGCTTTGCAAGTAGTTTGCAGCCTCAGAAATGAGTTTGTGTATGGGATCTACCTCCTAAACTTACAAGCAGATGTGACCTGAGATTGAGAAGATGGATGTGGGAGGGTAGAGAGCAGTTGTTTTGCTTGAGGTTAAGAAGGCAAAGAGTATCATCAGCTTTCCTGTCTAAAACATATGGGTATGGGCTTCTACTCTGACCAGCTTGCTTGGACTGTATTTGTGCTCATGAACAAACTCCTTCCAAACATAAATCTGGAATTTGCATGTACAGATGGCTAGCCAGGCGCATACTGTTAGCTGTCTGTGTACAAGAATGGATACTTGTTTATATTCATGATATATTTGTCTGTGTGTGCAACTGCATGCTTTTCCTGAAAAAATTGAACTGAGGCACAATTTTCAGAAGCTGGTCCATTTTCAGAAAAATGAAGATGCTTTCAGAAAGCAGTGAGATGTACAAGCATGTACCTGGAAGTACATACTTTCCTCAAAATACATGTACCAACTGGGGAAACTACCAACCTGGAATCTGAATGTGTGTTTTCAGTTTGTGCAGTTTGGGTAAGCAGGTATGCAGAGAAAATTAGTCATTATCATGGTTGCGTTGTTTTTGTTATTTGCTTGTTGGCTAACTGCCAGTGTTTTTCAAACCAAAGAGTTTCTTATATGAGGTGTGAACTGTTCTTACTATCTATTCTTTTAGTCCCATTGTATAACATATGGATGGATACTTTCTGATTTTTTCTTACTAATATTCTAATAAATATTTCTCTTGCTACTGCTACTGCTTACAAACTTCAAGGAGTGAGTGGCATCCAGGAATAATAATCATCTGGGCTTTGATATTTTTTTTCTTTAAATGCACACAGATATTTTTCTGGCATACTTCTGCATTTGTGTGACCAAAACATTTGGCACATGAATAGTCTCAACATGCGTAAATTGTTGGTGACCTTCTTGTTACATTTTTCTTAATAACCATAGAAAATCCTCCCCTTCCTGACAACCAATAAGAATCTCACAAATTAAGCCAACATCTATAGCAATATTTTTCTTAGGAAACTGGGATGTTCAGATCAAAACTCATTTTCAAATTACATATTTCATTCTTCTTTCTGAACAAGTCAACACATTGTTTTAGAAATCTATTCTGGCACTCTTTGTGCGCTTTCCACAGTTACAGCAGCTAATTTCTAAAATACACTTTAATTTTGAAGAACATCAGAAAACTTGAAGAGCAAAGGCATATGGAAATTTTGTGCTGGCCATCCTAAAATGGCCATAACCATTTTCTCATTTTGTAAATAATTGTTATTATAATGCCTATCTGCCAGGAAGAGTTGGCTTTTCTTCCACGGCCTCTACTAACAGGTTTTTGCCGTCTTTTTTTAGACACGAAATCGTTTTGAAGGAACAAGGTCAGAGGTAGAGGAGCTCATGAACAAGATCAGAAGGAATCCTCAGGAACATAAAAGAGTAAATCACTTCACAATGGAAGGCTATCTTTATGTACAGGAAAAAAGTAAGATATATTTTTGTATTCCGGTAGTGCCCATAATGTGCATGCAGGTGAGTCTTATTTCTGCAGGCAGCATGAAGATGCAAGGAATGCACAGTTTATTAAGCAGTCATCTGAACAAACGTTTGAACTCTAAGGGCAGCATTACCTTAGTTCCTAAAAAAGTATGGTGCTGAAAGTGTGACAGCTCTAAGCAAAGGCAACTGAATTCAAGGAAGTATTACTTGATTGAAGGGTGTATTTGATATTACTTTTAATAATGTCCTAATGACCTCTCCCAGAGTTGTCAAATGCTTGTCGTCAAACAGCAACACAAGTTGTCAAACTAGTCTCTAAAAATTGGGCTAGTTTAGTGTGATGAAATCAGCTGTCATTTCCTTGATTCAGTGATGTGCTTTTGTTACCTGCTTGAGATTATAGGGTCAAATAAACCAGGCTGTATGCTAGGTAGCCAGTGTCAAAAATCTTGCTGTGAAGATGTAAGTCACACAGATCATATCATGTCAATACTTCAAACAATTACAAATCCTCCTTGCTATATTAGAAAGGCCAAATAAGAAACAATAAGAAAAGTAATTATTCAGTGAGCTCAGTTCACTGTTCTTGCATGTGCAGCCACGTGAACTTCAGAATCAGCTGAAAGGATTCAAAGAGGAGGTGTGTGTGCCTGAAATTGAGGGGAAGTAGAGTGGAGCAGTGAGACCATTCCTCATAGGAGCAGTGAAATCCTCTGTCGGTGTAAGCCACTCATGAAGGGTTCCCTGATGCTCTGGAACACAGTCCATTTGGTTTTAAGCATGAATGTGAAATATTGCTTATATCAGTTTTTAGAATAATAAACAAAGGTTAACATTTGTTTTACTTTGTATAATGTTCTTAATTCATATCTTTATTTTAAATATAGCATTCTTAGGAATTAAATGGGACTCAAAGTGTCATTTTGGAAAGTAGGTGAAGGAAACACAAAATGGAAATAGTACATGCTAGTTAGTGCTTCCGTTTTTTTGTAGGGCCTGCTCCCTTTGGCTCCAGTTGGGTGAAGCATTATTGCACATATAGGAAGGAGACAAAGAAGTTCACAATGATCCCATTTGAGCACAGGTCAGGAGGGAAAGTTGTAAGTATATTTTTATATTCTACACCTATGCATGCCCTATATCTAAATGAGAGGATGTATCAGATAAGATGTATCAAACTTCTTCCCTTTACACACCCCTTTTTTCTTTCTTCATGCAGTTCAGTCTGCCATTTAAGGATGTTAATCTAAAGTAATGGAATAGGTTAACAGATAAGAATTCTGCAGACTTTTCAGTTGCTTGCTTTGAGAAGACCAGAGAACAGGTGGTAGCTAACATGCATTTTTCACCATTTAGAATGTGGTTTATCCATGAGGTATTTAACTTGTTAAAATATAAATTAAGAAAATATAACAGATGTAGAAATTCCTTTCTTATAGTCACTAGTCAGATTTTTCTTCCAAGTCTGGTAGATGTAAGTGCTATAAGAGATACTGGAAAAGAGGATTTTAAGAGGAATATAATTTATACTGAAAACTGAATATAATTTCAGATATCTTTGATACCATCTAAAATATGCAAGACTCGGCACTCTGGTCATTGAATGCCTTTAATTCCAGTTGAAATAATTGGGAGTTGTGGGCACTCAGCACCTTCAAAGATGAAGCATTAAATGGATACATTAATATGGATGAAATGCATTTTGTTGCAAGGAAAAAAGATATCTGAAGCTGGAAAATATGCTTGAGTCAGTATTCCTGTAAATGCAGCACCCTGTCCTATCTTCAAATTTGGTTAGAACATTACATTGTTGCAATTTTATCTGGGTATTATATCCCATTAGTGTGAGTAGAAGAGAGATGGCTTTCATCATTTTGAGGGCTCTGTGTGTGTGTGTGTGTGTGTGTGTGTGTATGTATGTATGTATTTAATTTGCAAATATATTGAATTTGGGAGAGTCTTTTGAAAGCTTTAGAAAATATGTCATACTGAAAATTAGTGACATTTGGCTTCCTTAATCATTTCCATACTTTTATGAATTTTGTCTCCTAATTTACTTTAACTGTAATAAGCCATTTTAGGTAATATGGTATGTGTATAAGTATTTGGCATTCTAAAACACTATTATGAAGCCATTTTTTCTGTATTAGATCTCCCTTTTTGAAACCCATAGTGCAATTTCTTCTTTAGTGAAAACCTCCTGTGTCTGGAGATGTTGTATAAGACCAAAACTACTTAAAATGAACAATTAATCCTGATTAAAACTGATACCATTCATGCAACCGTGAGTGAATTCTATTGCACGTGTCAGTTTTAAGTGTAGCTTTTGCCATTATTTTAATGTAGATTTATCTTATTCAGCTCATATCACTGGCTTACTGAAGCTTTCAATTACTGTGTCAAACATAAAAACTTTTTTTTCACAGGGTGATGAGGAACTCTTCATCCTTACATACTGTACCAAAAGAAATATAGACAGTACAGACAGGCGATTCTGTTTTGACTTAGAAGCTTCAGACAGGTAAGCTGGTGAAATGCACTAGAAAGGACCCTGAGTAAATATTGGTAGAATTTTGTTGCTGTGTGTTTTGTTGTTGTTTTTTGCAGGGGGGCTTGGGAGGGCAGCATAGGGTGGGGTTTTTTTCATAGTGTCTTTAAGTCTGCCAATGGGAAGTAGTCACCTGAGGAGTAGCCAAACGCTGTCATGACTCATTGGGTTTTACATCAATTACGTGTAGCAGAAGCAGTGAGGATCTACACTGAAATGTACACATTGTCTGGGGTGTCACAGAGAAGAAAAGCATAGAAGAAATACATAGTAGAGGTTTTAGATGCTGTGGTTTTAGAGATAATATTATGAATTGCTGTTATCATAGTGAAGAAATGTGGCTTACCTTGACCTGAAGTACATATAGCTGTAGTGGAAGACTACAGCCACAGTGGATAATTCATATAGTCACAACCATATCATATTATGAGTCTGCTTTCCAAAAATGTCATGTTGCTGAGGATTCATGGTGCATCCTCAGATTTGAAAATAAGATCACTGGGATTTTGAAGCTTTTCATGGCTGGTGTAATAACCTAATTCATCTTGAATATTGCTACCTCTGCCTCTGCTTTTTGAAACACTACCATTCTGTTGCTTCATTTCTAAAGATAAAAGTCTCTTATTTATTTTGCTAAAATATGATAAAAAATACCACTTATCATCTACATTGTAGTCTTTCTTCATTATGAAGGTGAGAGAACCCAGCTTTATAAGGCACTGCAATTAAATAAGGCTGTGATCAGCCCATGTTCTTCTGGTCAGTAGATTATATCTGCACAGGAGAGGAGCATATCTAGCATTAAATACTACCTGGAATGATATTTTACCATTTTATGTTTTGAAATGCTCATGTTTTGTTTATTAGGGTTCCTTATTATACACACAGTGGTCAAATGAAACCAACTTCTGATGCATTACATTGATGCGTGATAGAATATGCTGGGGAGGGGATTTCTGTCAATGAGCAGTTTACCAGTAATGTTCTCACTAGTCAGTTTGATTTAGTGACAAATGTGGAATTTCTCTGTCATTGCTGGTAAGAAATTAATGAACAAGAAATGAATTTATAATACCATGCAGGGCCCAAGGAATTTTTTGTCTTTTATTTCTAACTTTCTGTGTAACTGAGCATATTCTCCAAATTTTGAGAAATCCTAAGATCTGAGAAGTCAGAGCTGAAAAATCAGGAGTTATTTTTAAAAATGCTGCTTTGATTTTTAGTGCTTCTTTCATTATCATCCCAGTATCTCTTTCTGTCATCTTGCAACAATGTACTGTCTAATCATATGCAAAACTGCTTTCTTTCTGGTTAAGTTGGCAAAGTGTTTCTGAGCTTTTGCATTCACCCATTTTGAGCTGTTAGTTTTTAACAAATATGTTTGGTCCTGACTCTTACCAACTAATGACATTCTAATTTGACATCTTTAAATTTTGTAGCTGGGTTTGTTTGTTTGTTTGTTTGTTTTTAATCAAATTCACAGTGCAGTTTGCTTTAAATGTGGCATGGTCAGTGCTATTGGGGGCCTCTGTCCTATGATCGCTAGTGTTCTGAAGATGCACAGCTGTGCTTTACGACTGTGATAAGGATCATATGCATAGTCTTAGGTCAAAGCATGGGGTTTGGTATGTTGTAGTGGTTTGGAAGGAAGGACAATTGTAGAACTTTAGAAAGGGCTTTTCAGTAGTAAACGTTGAGCCCTGTCAGTGACTTGAGCACAGTTTGGATCTGTTAGCTGGCTATTTACAGATTTTTATGTTAAAAAAAAAAAACTGAGATGGTTGTTCTTCTTTCTTAAAATCCTGATGTTTATGACTGTAAGCTCTGAGGATGCCAGCAACTTGGCTCAATCTTGGGAAAGTACGTGCTACTTCTTTCTGTTTCTAGTACTCCATCATGTTAACTGGAGGTAAATGTAGAAAAATTTAAATCTTAGAGACAGAAAAGATCTTTTGTAGTAGGAAAAAGGCTTTCTATAGAGCATCATCCTTCTGAAATGCTACTTAGATTTTAATTTTAACAATAAGGAAAAGAAGGGGGGGGGCTTTGTATCTTTGGACTTTAATTTGATGAGTAATAAATAATGTCTTGTGTAGCCTAGACTGAGTTTGACCTATTGCTTCCAGGTGATATTCTTTGATACCTTGACTTTTACAATTTTACTGAAAAAAGTCACAAAAGTGACTTGTTTAGTTCTAGTTTTGACTACTGAAAAGAATCAGATGAGAAAAAGCCAAACCAATGTTTGTTTGTTTGTTTGTTTTATTAGTTCAGCTAACTACTTAGGGTATTCTTCTCTTCAGAGTGATTATGTTTGTATGGTCATGATGGTTGCAGCTCAGCACTACTAGCTGACCAGTTTGTACTGAAGAAACTCATATGTCTTCAGAAGTTGCTTTGCTTACTGTTGTTACTAATAGCAGTATTCAAGTACGTTTAGTCATGAAGGCTTTAAGTTACAGAAATTAAAGGAAGTTCACAGGCAAAGCTTCCCCCACCCACTGTAAGAGCTAAATGTCCATCATTGAGAATATTAGGGTATTACATTTTCATGGCTTAATAATATCCTCACTTTAATCAAAAGAGACCTGCTTGCTTGATTAGTGCTATTTTCCAAAGCTCTGGTTGGTTCCACTAAGTTTAGCTTGGACTGCTAAAGGCTATGTCACTTTTCTAAGCTCTGAAGCTAGGAACTCATAGATTATGTGCATGCCTTGTCCTCCCATGTCATCTGAAAAGAGGTTTTGAGCAAGAGAGATTTGTATCTGTAGAGTTCTATGCTGCCATTAAATTGAGTGGCTAGATAAAATTTGAGAGGTGAGAATGAGCTAGAAATGTCTCTATTTGTAAAAATACGAACATAACATGTAGTCTGTTACAGTTTGGAAGTAGAGGAGGGATTTGCACTGGTTTTCTCTATGCTGTTGTTTTTAGAAAACATTTTTCCTTACAGCTAGTTTGCTACTTGAAGATAGAAATGAAGAGAGTTAAGGCACAGCATTCTCTCCACCCTACATACCTGTCTCATATTAAATCAGTCTATCTGTCTTTTATGAGATTTACATATTTGCTAAAAGTAATGGCAGGCTGGGTAGAATGATTTATTTTTATTTGGCAGGAAACTAATTACCCAAATAACCTGTTTGCTTTTAACTTTCCTTGCTTTGTATACTATGCTGAATCACACAATTGCTCTTTTTTTTTTTTTTTTTTTAGTTTCCTATTACAAAATTACAAAAGTAGATTTATGCTAATCTCTGTTCACTAATCCCTACGTCCTGCAGTTGCCCAACCTTCCTTGTTAAGAAAGTTATAATAGGGGACTTTTGTAATGAGGTACTGCATTAAGACTTAATTTTTTTAGTATAAAATATTTACTGGAAAAGGGTAATCATTTGTGCCACTGCTCTAAAGCTAAAGACTATACATCAAATAAATTGGAAATAGAATTTGACAAGATGGTGTTTTTGTCGCTGGTGAATGCAGTTACTCTGTGTGGTTGGTATTCTTGTAGGCCTGGTATTCCTGTAACCATGCAGGCCTTTTCTGAGGAAGACAGGAAGCTGTGGATGGAAGCCTTGGATGGAAAGGAAACTGTAAGCTGTGTTTTTTGTATTCATTAATAGTGTAATGGCAACATTCCTTCCACCCTCCTCCAAACCACGCTTATACTTTAACAAACTGGGTTTATGTAGTTCCCAAAACGGTGGATTTAACAAAGAAATAATAAAATTGGAATAAAGCTCAGGATAGATGAGTAACTCAGTAAAGTTCAGGATAGATCTTTGTTAATGTTGATGCGAGGTATTTTTCATTATAATGACAAACATTGATTTGTGTAAATGTTTACCATCACAATGATAATATGGGTATTCTATGATATGTGTAATATAGGTATGTTCTCTTAGCCTTATGCTGGTATGCTGCATTCCAGTGACAAGACTTTCATGAGTTAGTTATGTGTTATTATTACCTTTAAACTAGATCATAAAATATGTGTCATCAGGGTTTAGATTGTACTTGAGTTTGCTTAATTTGTGTTTCATATCAAGAGGTGGGTTTGAACTGCAGAATTAGAACATGGCAGTGGGTTATTCTTACCATTGTAAATATTATATTGGTCCTGTAGTCCAAAAATAATGGTATTTTCCAGTTAGTGACACAATTATTTCTCTTTCACAACAACTGGGGGTTTTAACAGTAGGTTTTATTGACAGCATTGTCACAAAAGTCTTTTTAATCTGCAAAGGTGTGTATTGGCTGGGCTGGATTCCCCAATCGGGTTAAAACTTCTAGGAATGCCAGGCAGTGACATAACTCCCATGATACATTAAAGCAGTTCACAATGATTTCAGTGAACTGTGGGAAATTAGCCAGCAGAAGGACATAGGAACATGAAGCACTTAAATCACAACTGATTTTAGAGGCTGTAGCTAGGGTTGTTCTGCTCCCCAAGGAACTGTATTTACTGAGAATTTTTGAAGAATTTCACTCCATATAAAAAAATATTTATTTTTAGTTTCCTATTATACAAATACAAAAGTAGATTTATGCTAATCTCTGTTCACTAATCCCTACATCCTGCAGTTGCCCAACCTTCCTTGTTAAGAAAGTTATAATAGGGGACTTTTGTAATGAGGTACTGCATTAAGTACCTCCCCCCTACTCCTGCTTTTGAGGGGGGCCAGAGGTTCTGTTTGGGCTATTATAGTTACTGAGAGGCAATATGTTCTAGTTATAAGCAGCTGTATTCGTGCCTATTTGGCATTAAGAGGGGAAGTGTCTTGTTTCTGATTTCATAAAATTATTAAGAAAAACTTAACATCTTTTTATTCTTTTTCTGTTAGTTGTTCATCAATTTGAATAGAGCAAATACAAAACGGGAGGGAAGTAAGTATTTAAACTACTATTAAAACTAATTATTTTAACATTTTACAGTTGAGAAATGCAAAGGTGGAAATATTTCTGTGGATCCAACATAAAAGGGTTCTGAATATACTTTTGTGAATTTTGTGGTTAACAGGTTTTCACAATAACACAATTCAGCACGTATGCAAGAACTGTAGGACTGGACGTAAGCTAGACAAACATAATCATATTCTTTTTGCCAGCTTTCTTCATGCTTTAAGTGGCTCAAAAACAGGGTTTATTTGTAAGTGCATAACAATTTCTTAATCCAGATTGTGTACACATCTGTTAGAATGCGTAAAAATGGGTTTAAAAGCAACCACAGCAAAAAGGTCAGTAAAAATACTGAATGTATGTGTTTGAAATCTAAACCATAATAAGGAAGAAGAAGAGATGGCTTTCTTTAAACAGTTAGCCCTTTTCTGTTAGTAAAGCATGAGTAAAAACAGTTATTCCCCTTGAATTGTCAGGGAGTGCATGCAGTCTTTTAACTGATGGATAAAGCTTGATTCTGGTGTTTATTATTAGAAGTTTTCCCATAGATTTTTAGTTTAGTGGTGTAAGACCAGCTCCCCAGGAGTGGGGGGAAAAAAAAAGAAAAGAAAAGCCAGATGGTTGGGGAAAGGGCGGTTTTGCAGCACAAGCTTTTAAATGAAGTTTTGATGTGAAGAAAAATAATAAGATAGGAACAACAAAGGAATGCTGGACCGCAGCTGTTGTCCTGTTAATGCATCTGCTTTTATGTAGTCAGATCATTAACTGCTGTGAAATGATATACATGTGCCCTGTATCTTTAGTGTGGGAATTCCTTTGGCTTTGGGTAGGACTCAGTAAAAGCCCTGTTGTTGCTGATTATGTTTTTCCATCGTAAGTACTTCTTTGTCACATTGGATGAACTATCTCAGATGTTGTCATTGTTGCAGTAAATATCGTTAAACTCCATTTTGCATCTGCCAACATATGTACCTAATTAGAGATCCTATTCTTTAAAGACTACTGCTGTGAGCAGATTCAGTGAAACCACTATCCCCAGATTGGGCCTTTACTTGTGCTAGGTAGGGTGGGGAGGGGAGAAAAGGGGAATTTCTCTAGAAAATGTGATGAAGTGTTCACCTTCCAGAATACTTACTCAGTTTTGCCTGAGAAGTACTAGCTATATGATTAAATGTCCAGCCTTATTTTTCAGTAGAAGACATTTTAGTAATGTCATTTTAAAACTTTTCAAACTGTTTTCTTCTTGTAGGTGCACAACTGGATAAGATAGGGTTCACCATCATCAAGAAGTGCATCAGTGCTGTTGAAACACGAGGTAATAATCAACCCAACCAAATGCTCCTATTTGTGGAGGGTATGGAGCAGCTGATCTGCTCCTGAAAGAGGGCCTGTGTGATCTAGTCTCCTGTAGATCTCTTGGAAAGACTTAACGCTGTAGAGATTATACTGATTACACTGAGCAGTGCAGAAGCTTCCTTCTGTCCAGTCCCAGCCTTTTATGTGTGGCTGTCCCTCATGTAATGTAAGTGTTTTCAAGAAGTGCACAGAAGGAAGTCAATATGGGTGCAGGACTGCCCTATATCTTGTAGGCAATGCCTGTACCTTGGCTTTGCTTCTGGAGAGACTGTAATTAATTTTAGTATTCCGTTCATTGACATTGAATTTTCTGTCTTGTCATTCAAGACAAAAAAGGACAGGACCTAAATAGGCAAGAGAATAAGAAAAAATACTGACGTACTTCTGGTGGAGTTACAGCCTCATGCTAGAGGCAAGGATGCTTACTGTTACATGTGCTGACTGTCCTATCTCAAAAGGTGGAGACAGAAAGGAAAGGTCTATACTCAGAGCAGTATTCAGGAGGTGTTTGAATTTATGACTGTGAAGAGGCTCTGTGTCAGACTCTGTGTAACTGGGCATGGATAAGACCAGCTTTTGATACAGCTCCCATATGGGTAGGCAGCAGTCCTTGGATAGGCATGCTCAAATGTGAGGTGACCAGTCACTCTCAGGGGCTCAGTACAGTTTATATGGTATTACATGGGGATCTGCCCATTTTTTTGAAAGAGAAGAGATGAAAATAGATAATTTGTTACTGTATATTTCTAAGTATGCAAAAGAGGTGTTGAAATTCCTTGGTGTGAATTTTTGGTTTTCTCCTGAATTGCTGACCTTCTTGCTCCCAAAAGGGAGGTTTATGGTTGTCCAGGAATTGTTGTTGGTTTGGTTTTTATTGTCCTCATGACTTAGCATTGCACAGGGCAGAATATTTGCATTTTTCTTTGTCTCATGGTCCAACTTAAATGAAATAGCTGCAGGGAATAAAGGTTGGTCACATTTCCTGTTAATGTAGGGTCTTGCTTGTTAAACAGTGTCTTCCACGTATGCGCTTACTGTGCAATATAATTAATGAGATCAAGAAGCCTTTGTGGTATTCAGAATTTAGCATGTAAACACAAAGGAGTATCTGGAATCCTTTTTCACTTGGGCTTTTTTTGTATGCATTAAAGATGTTTTTCTAGATTAGGCCATATTCTATCTGGTATTCTCTTGCTCATTCTCTTCTTTTGAATGTTTGCCAAATAAGGTTCTCCTCTCTCATTGTTTAAATATTTCAGTTACAAACATTTACAATCTGAATATTTCAGTTGGAAAACACTGCAAATAAAGCTGACATCCTACAAGGGACTTGCCTTCACTGCAAGACCTTCCTAAAATGTAGAATGGATCTTCTCTGTGGACTGGATGAGGCAGATTTTGTGAAAACTGTGTGTAATCATGTAATGAAAGGCTGGTTTTAGTCTACAGTGCAATGATTGGTTACTTTACAATACCTTAAGGATCACACCTACTGTAAGCAGTATGGAGTCCTTTATTATTTTGGTTTATTATCTATAGGTGTGTGCAGAGAGTTTTCTTCATGTAGTCTTTTTTGCCTATCTTTAATAGCCTGCAAAGAAAGTGGAACAACAAAACTATGGAAAAAAGAGTGAAGACTTTCTGCATATAGTGACTGTTGGGAAAAGTAGAGGGTGGATAAAGTCCAGTTCATCCTTTATGCCCTGATTTAGCAGCATATAAGAAGGCATAAAGTATATGTGCAACATCACCTGATGTTGATGTTCAAAACCGATGGCAAGCTTGCATGGATGGGAAGCATGTATCCCTGTAGCGGGATCTACCTTGAAACAAACTTGCAAGAGAATCACGGTTACCAAGGTTAACTGCAGTGTTTGCTTTCTTTGGAGACATTCACTATCCTTTGTTTGTAGGACTTGCAGTCAATAAAATGCTAGTGATAATTGCTAGCAATGAAAGTGGCTTTTGTTTATTAATTCTGTTCTAGAAAATACTTAAGAAAATTGAGTATTTCAGTACTCAGTAAATCTTTTCTGAGGGTTTCAGGAGCAGGTTTTGGTGAGCTATTAGCTTTAGGAACTCAGCAATCCGTCTAGCTGTGGTTCAGCAGAACTTGGTTCAGCGATAGCTTTCCAAGCACTTGTTGATGATTTTCTGTTTACTGATTCTGAATATAACATTAACTGCATTAAAAAAAAAAAAAGACCTATCAAACAGGACACTGACATTGTGCCTGAGACTAACTGAAGCATTCCTAAAGGATGAGTGTCTGTTCTCTGTTACACTGCAGGCCCTTCTGCTGATGTGTGCTGAGCTAAACAAACTGAAGCTCAGGAGAACCTGTAATTGTTTGCCTCAAAAGGGTTTGGCCAAAGAGTTGTATGCCAAGGAAAGTCTGCCTTTCAGGCCTGCAAATTTTTTACCTATACTTTCTCGTAAAGCAATTTTTACTTGATTATTTTACTTTAATGATAACATGTCAAAGTTATGCTCGGCAGAAGAAAACAGGACAGATGCCTCTTCAGAGTTTGGGCTTGCGTGCCATGTTTTTATCTCTTGTAATCATAATGGGTGTGAGGTTGGCGTGGGAGGAAAGAGAGGACAGTCTAGTGTGGGTGGAAACTGAGAATAGTCTTGTCATGTCATAGCAGAAAAAGTCTGGGTATTCAGAGAGAGAAGAGCATAACAGAGATATTGAACATAAACTTGTCAATGACTGGATAATTTTTCTCAGTTACGTTCATTTTTATAAAGCCAAGAAGGAAATTATTTGCTCTGAATGAATAGAAAAATCAAAGACCGTCTTGGTTAAAATGTATATTAGCTTCCGATTCAGTGTTCTTTTGCATTGATATATGAGACTATTGCCTTTGCTTCACCTGATGGGAGACGCTGAAGCATCAAGGCAATGTTACACTGAGCCTGTCTCTTGCATAAGGAGCACAATTCTGGTTGGATTTTCACCCGTATTTCGTATCTGAGAGCACATTTTGGGATTGTTTTGATTGTTCCATTGTATTTACAATTCTTTACTAGGAATAGTACAGTGGGGTAAAAGTTCATAGAAGCATAAAAGACTTGTTTGCTCCAATAGTAAAGACTTTGGATGTGTTTTTGTGTGCAAGTAGTTGATTGTATGTTCTGTGAGCATGTGGTAGCTTAGCATTTGTAAGAGTAGGATTTGCCTTTATTTCAGAATTGCAGTAGCTGCTAGTCTGAGCTGGGGAGATAGATGGCAGCATTGAGCTGTCGTTCAGTTTTTCTGTCAATAAGGAAGATGTAAGATGGTAAGGAGAAAGCAGAGAATCTTTTCACAGAAACAATCTGGTATTACCCTGAATTGTGAGTGTCACATGTGACTGTTTCTATATTATGGAATTTGATATAAAAAGTTACATCTGCAGGACTATTAATATCCTGTGTTGCCACATGTATAATGCCAACCACCAAGGTAAACTTGCCTGCAGACATATCATACTTGCGATAGTGTAAATTATTGTTTTAGTTACAATACCTTAAATTTTTAAGCATGTTTCACAAATTGTGTGCCTCTGTCAGATTTTGGTATTGGAGAGCCAAACAACTTAAGATCATGTATATATGAAGAAAATTGCACTGCAGTGTTTTACAGCTCAAAGTTGTTAATAGTGACTGGTTGAACCAGCAGTCCCAGTGCCTGAACCTGTCAACATTTTAGTCACTAGTAAGATATTCCTTGAAAATGAATCATCTTGTCGATTGTGTTCTCTAAATGCAAAGCATTATCAGTCTTGATATGCTGAAGTTCTGAAATGTACAGATTAAAACAGAAATAGAACTGTTTCAGACTGGTTGTATGTTTTATTTAAAACATCATGTAACAGTGTGTTTAAATGTATCATTTAAAACTGTGTTAAAATATCAGTTCCTCTTTGCATTTCTTAATATCTGTTAGCAATTAGCTGTGCTTCTTTCAGGTTGATGAATTTGAACCTGATCAATTATCTGATAATTACTAGCACAAACTAATAATTATTGCTGAAGTAATATTTCAGACACTTCCACATATCCCATTTGTTTTAATATCAAGCAGTAAGATTCTGTAGTTTGGCCTCAATTATTTTTGAGCCATTAAATATATGTTACAGATGCTTGAGGTCTGCACAGTTTTGTTCTTACTTGTTTTAATGTTAGAAATGAAAGAAATCAATATAGAATTGGCAAACTAGAACTTCTGAGATGCTTCTGAGAAGCTGACAGGTATTTGACTGTAACAGTGTTTCTTCAGCTTTTCAGTTTCTTGCATATGATGCAGAAGGCTTGTTCACTGGTACTAAAAGTAGTGGTGAATGTTACATAAAAAAGCCTGATGCATTTTGGCAGAGCATTAAAAATCTTGGTGTTACTTTTGTACCAGAATTTTCCTGGAAACCTATGAGAAATTTCCAGTAAAGAATAATTGCCACTATCAGTCCAGATTCCTAGTGCTTCCTGGTTTGGAGTAGATCAAGGACTATGTTTATTTTCTTTAGTGTTGGCAATCTTTAAGTGTTGTATAGCATGTCATCACGCTGTTGTCGTTGGGGTCACTGGAAGGCTTATTTGGCTGAGCTGATAACTTCATATTCTGATAAGAGTAGTCTTGTGGCCACATAACTGTTTTTGTGGTTCTTTCTTTTGCACACAGCCAAACTGTGAGCATACTGAGTTGTGCTTTTTGATGAACACAGATGAAATACTGGAGATCTGGCTTATTCTATTAATTTGAGCCAGCTCTGAACCTGACAGCTAGCTTAAGACTCAGCATTATAACAGTGGTGCCTGCATCCTGGAGAAACAGAAGGGCCGGTTTTGCCCAGGTGGAGCTGAGAAAAGCTGCCGTAGCACCTCAGCTCCCCGCCGGGGCAGAGGGTTGAGCGCAGTGCACTAGTGGTGATGAGTTCAGCAGGTTCTCTGAAATCTGGGATGGATGAGGAGGCTATAGGCAATCTGAGGAAGAGAAGGAGGAGAGAGAAGAAGGAAAAGATGTAGCAAGACTAGGCAGGAGGAGAACATAGAAAATGTGAAGTTCTCTCCACCATATTGAGAATTACTACTCTGTATTATGGTGCATTGTGTCTGACAGTAATTCATTAGAAGGCTAATAATTTTTAAGTACTTCATCTAATATTTATTCAGGAAGAAACTTTTTCTCATATTACTGGTTTTAATTTCCCTTCTCTGGGTTGGAACAGTTTGGTATTGAAACCAGGAATTCTTCACAAGTCTTTCTTTGTTGAAAGATATTTTTAATAAAGATACCATATAATCTGTTATTAGAAAAGATTTTCTTGGAATAGAAACACAGGTGTTTCGTGGCATTTCTCTTCCAGACTGATGTGAATATAAAGGTAGACTACGGTGGTGTTTGTGCTTATTATGTGACCTCCCAAATATATGTGAGCCTCAGGACTGTAACATTTCCCTGCCATGATACAGGCTCTAAAAAGAAAGCAACAAACAAAAAGACATACCTTATTTTGCCTTCTTCCTTCCCTGCCCCTTGCCTCCCTCCCTTTTTTCTTTTCTTTAATTTGTAATTTTAGTTTTACTTACCTGGGGATAAAACTGCGTATGGGGGAAAAAAGGAAAAAGTAGGGGAGGAAATGGCTTAGAGAAGTGAGTGTGGTTGAAAGGAAGGAAGGGCGCGGAGGAATGGCATAATGGTGGGCAGTTAGTAGACTTCAGTAAGTAATACAGCAGATTTAGATGGTGGGTGAGCAGCAACAAATGAGAAAGGAAAGCGTTCCAGTCTCCGTGGGGAACGATAACAGGCCACTGCAAATATTTTGCTGGTTGTGGCTCTTCTATTCATCCCAAGCAAAAAGCACTGATCTCTGTAACCTGTGGTACTGCCTCTGGACATAACTAGTATGTGGACTAGTATGTGGTTTGGAATAAGGCCTTGTATCTTAAAGGAAAAGTTTTTACAAACTTGAAAAAGCATTAATTTGAAGGTTGGGAATAGGCTCAAATTTTTCTTTGTTTTATGCAAACTTTTTTCTTCAGTTATGTATCTGGAAAAGCAAAATTTGATTTATGAAAGAAATTTTAATTTAGCATTTGTTAGTTCAATTCTTGCCTTATTAGAATGTGAATACTGATGTGTCCAAAATGTCTCATAAAAATCTGAAAATAGCCAGTGATTTTTCTAGGAAAGATTTGTCCCTGTCTGTTTCTACTCCCTGTATCTGAAGTGGAATTGAGGTACATGAAACCTTTTTCAAAACATAACATGAACTTATCTTGAACACACAGAAGAAGAACAAAAGGATTCTTGCAATGTTTGATTTATAAAGTTGTTCTCACAGTTGTGGAAATACTATATAGTCTGTCCACCTTTGAGGAGAATCTGTTGCTCAAGGAAAGGTTTTAATGCTAAATTTTGCTGTGTATCTTACTTGCTTTGGTTGAACTTCTGCTGTTTTTTTTTCTTCTTTTGCATAATAGGTATAAATGACCAAGGATTGTACAGAGTTGTGGGGGTGAGTTCAAAGGTCCAGAGACTTCTGAATTTGTTGATGGGTATGCCTCTATTTTATATATATTTTTTCCCATATTTTAAGTCATGTCTGTTTTACTGTTAAAATTTAGTATTAAAAGCATCTACCTGTATTTTTTCTTTATATGGGCCAAATTTAGTTTGCCTTACTCCATGCAAATAATCCCCATACCACTGTAAGGTCCTTGGTTGAATACAGTGAGCAAGATCAGTTGGTAGGAGTAAACTAAGAGAACAACTAAGGAACATGCAGGAAGAAATCATGGGTTTTGTGTAAGGTTGGTGTAAGTAGGATTAAAACAACTTGAGTTTAAGAGTCTGGTCAGAAGATTCCAAATGGGCAGGTTTAAGAAACTTTGAAGCCTATTGCTTCATTGTTTTGAAGTTTCCATCTTTCTTCTCCTTTGTGTAAGATGTACAGATGATAGTTCCCTGTGTGCCTTTAGTTCATCAGAATGCAAAATAAGACGTTTAGTTTAAGCCTTTTGATGAAGAGTTGTTTGGTTTAAGAGGAGGAGGAATGTGATATACGTATTTATAATAATTATGTCTGTGCCAAAGCAGGAGAGAGACAGGGGAAAGGATTTGTTTTGATAAACTTAGTAGCGTAACTCTTATTTGTGGATAATATCTTAGACTCTCTTACATGTAGTTAGCAATGTATAGCTTTTCAGATTTTTTATATATAGCATTATTCTCATAATTTTTCACCCTTTTCTTTCTGGAAATTTAATGCAGAAGTAATCCCAGTAACTGTAGTTTTCTTGCCACTCTGATGTCCCCAGGGGGAGGGGGAAAAAAAAAAGCACCTGGATGAAATCCCTTGTCTGCCCTACATCTCTCGCCAAAGTAGTAGCCATGACTGCAAGATGTGCTGTGTTTCCAAATTTCTTGTCCTGAGCACTGACAGTACATGCAGTCAGACAAGACCACTGGGATTAGTTCATTTTTATAGAGCTTCCAAACCTGTCACTTGACAGCAAAGGTCTGATTCTCAGGGATTCATTGGTATGCAAAGAAGCTTGTTTGCAGTTTGCACCAGGCTCTTCTCCAGAACCATGCATGCTCCATCTGTGCTGATAACACAGTGTTCTTTGGCACTGCAAACTGGAGGAAGCCAGAAAGTGAATTCATTTCATTACCCCAGACATTATGTGAATGACAAAGCGCTTTTATATTATATGCTGCTGTCAGTTCAGTGCCACCTGTAGGACTCCCCCCCCCCCTTTTTTTAAACAGGCTCTCTCTCCAGAAATGATAAGACATCAGGCTTGAGGGCCTATATGTCACATCAGTCTTTCATAATGACCTTGATAAATTTTAATTTATGATATCTTTCTTTAATCAATATTAACAGCACCCTGAAGTTTTCATTAGTGTATGTAAACCTGTCTGTATCTTTTAAAGTATTGTAGAAGGAGACACCTTTTGGAAATACAAACCAGGATTAATGAAAATGACTGACATGTGCCAAATTCTTATGGTGGTTTATCTGTGTTGGAATTAGCCTCAATAAACAATAACTTTTTTTATCCATTAACCATAGGAAAAATGACCTGTCATCAATCAAAAAGTCTTGATAGAATGCATTTGATATCATAAGATGTTTTTCAATTTTGTACTTACTGACTTAGCTTGGGCGTGCAGGGCTGGCAGGCAAATTTTCCTCTTTGCCATTAGTGGTATCCAAATTAAATAGACTCAGGTTGCCAGTGGTTCAGTAGCAGCTGGAAGCGTTTACTGGGGATTCCAGCATCTGCTTTTAGTTATTTTTTAAAATTAGAAACATTTTTTCTCATTTCCAAGATTCATATACTCATTTGAAGTAGGAAGAATACAGTGGTGTCAAGATAAGACAAAATGCTGAACAGAAAACAAGGTGCAAGCAGGTGCTCTTTTTCAGATAATTGGTTGAAAGTGATCCTATCTGTGCTCGTTATCTACCTATCCTCAGAGAAGAATAAAGAGGGTTTCTTTTTGATATACAGTGATACAGAGAATTTAAAATGACAGATTAATCTTTAATCCTTTGTCTCTGGGTATACCATTAGATATCCTTTTATGTGAAAGCTCTTTTCAAAATCATAAGGAACTCGTATTAACTTTCTGTATTGTAAAATGTTTAATAAGATTTCAAAGTATTTTAAGCTACTTATCATTAACCATGAGGTCTGCAGTCTGAATGGTCCAAAGTGCAAGAAAGACTTCCAAATGGTAACCAGAGTCATTAATAGCATATAGGTTTTGCCTCTTTTTTAGAAAAGTTTATATAAAATCAGGAAAAGTATATAGACAGTCATGAGACCATCAGAAGACCAAAATATGGGCCTGCTTTTCTAATAGTATGAATGTACAGATTTTCATCTTTAATTTAAAAATTCTGTGAGACTAAGTATTATGTAAAGTGAGGTTCAACAATTAAATATACAACTCAGCTTGAAAAAAAGGCAAAGTTAATTTTGCAATTAACTAAGTCTTTGAAGTTGTTTGTAACCAGCATTGTGCTACGGTGGTCTGTTTTTTGGCAGTCAACTTGTTTAAATTTGAGTGACAAAGGCATTTGGTAAATGAAGCACTCATTTTCCCTTGAAATGTAATGTTAAATTAATCTGTGATGTCTCATTGTAAACAGGGATACAGAGTTACGACTTCAAGTATTCTGGGAATCTCTGTCATAAGCAATTCAGGTGCATTGCCAGCTGTCAGGAGGCTCAATTCTTGAAAGGCATCAGGGACCACTTCCTACTTCATCTATGATCTGCATAATAAACCTGGGGTGGTTCATTTCATACAAACTACCTGAGACAGGTCAGCTTTCATCCAGTCCCTTCTTTGTGGTGAAGTGACTGCTGAGGACTTGAAGTTTCTACTGATGAGTTCAATTTTGACTTCGGATACTACCTGGTGTGAAAAATGTCAGGCGTCACATTTTGTAGCAGCAAACTTTGAGAACGTCTACCTTTCTAAAACTAGCAGCTTTCAAAACTATTACACTGAATTCCTTGTTATTTTATATACAGTAAAAGACAGTATGCATACACTTCTACAGTGGCATACTATATATGAAAACAGAGATATTCTACTTCTAACCTAGTTTAGTGAACTGGGCTGTTTTTTATAAACCCTGGCTCCCTTATTGTCAGAAACATTTGCATAAAATTTAGAGCTGATCTGTCAAAAGCTGTTTTGTAAATGTGCATGGTTATTTTTATAGGCGTAAAGTTGCCACTCAATGCACAGTGGCTGCTACAAGAGCAAATAGCATGAAAACTAATAGAATCAATTTAGAAATTCCATTTGAAGTTCCAGTTCACATAACGGCCTGGGATGTTTGAAGTGGAGGGAGAAGTCAAACATAGCTCTGCAGTTTCATGTTTGTTATATATATATGTATATATATATATATATATATATAAAAGGAGTAGGGTGGGGGAAGCTGTGTAAAGTAACTGTAAAACCAAAAGTAAAAACATATCTTTCAATCTTAATGGCTTCTACAGTCAAACTAGGGTTTGTTTGGGATTGGTAGTAGGACCAACTTAAATTTTGTTTTCTTGGCCAAGAGATCATGAAATGTTTCAGCAATACCGTATTTTGAAGAGGCTAGTTTTGCAGGTCAGACGTTTTATTTTTTTCTTCCCCAAATTCGTCACCAGCAATTTTCATATAACCAAGTGCATCCTATGACTGTAAAGGATGAAGAGGTTGTTTGAAAGCCCTGAATATTACACAGTGGTTTAATAACAAAATTGTCATAGATCTCCTTGGTTTCTGATGTGTTGCAGGTTTTATTTCACTAATTCAGTAGAAAGGTTTTCTGCTCAAAAAAGAGAATGTGAACTCAGAAGTCAGCATGCTAAAAAGGGGAGAAAATAGATGTTTTCCTTAGAAAATCTTGAGGAGTTTGGGTGATGGTTGGCTAGTAGGATTTTGGTAGAAAACGTTATCTGACTTGTATTTTAAAATGAGTTTTAAATAATTGATATAATGAGGGAGAATATTCAGTTAGAGAAATAATTGGTTGGCACAGCCTTTACAACAGAATTATTTAGTGCCAGTGAAAGGTCTGCACCTTTAATCAGGGTGCTTAATTTGATTTTTTAAATGTATCTGTCATTTGTCTGACAAGCAAAATAAGAGTTCTGAATTGTAGGAACTGGTCAACATGTGATCTGTGTCGGTTAGCCTTGCTGTAGTTTACTGTAGCAACTGGCAGAAATGCATAGTAGTAGTAGTAATAATATAGGCTCAGGTACTTAAAGTCACAAGGTACATTGGGCTAATTTGGCCGCATACATGTGATCTTCTTGGCTTTTTGAATGGCTTTGAAGCCATTGCTTCCTGTTTTGAGACCTTAAGGCTTTTTTCATTGCAAAAAGTGTCAGTGTGCCATGTTACTTTCTATGTTCTGTCAAAAAATCTTTCCCCTTACCGATCATTCAGACATATGACAGTTCACTTTCATTCATCTTGTTATTAGCCTCCTACCAACTAACCTGATAAAAAACGGGAGGAGTTTTTTTTTAAATTGACAAACTGTCAAGAAAGCAAATATTGTTTTCCTCTTGCCTAAAAGTGATCAAGTAAAGGAAAAAGCCAAGTGATCTTGTAGAGGAAACTTTCTTAGAGAGAGCAGTCCCTTTTCTGCTTTTAAAGCAAAACTTCACACAGTAAAGAGGGTCGTATTGCAATTTATTGGCTTTTCTTCATCAGCATACCAAAATAACTGTTCATAGGCAAACTACAGAAAGGATTAGAAAAGATTTTTCAAGGTAACCTCTATTTTAAATAATGAAATAAGAACAGAAAAAGTTATATTTAGTGGGTTTTTCTTTTTCCTACATTGTTTGTGATCCACATCTACTTTTTTTCTGTGATCAGCTCTTCCCTGAAAACTATCTTTTTTAATGAAAGGTCCTTTTTTAAGGAAAGGAAGTATTTAAGCGACATACCAATTGCTATATAGAATGTTTTACATGAAGGTGATTTTTAACCCTTCAGTAAAGAAAAAATCAGCACTGAGGTACTTTTTAAAAACAGAATACATAAATGTATAAAGAGGTTTGTATATTAAGTCCTGTTAGTATTTTAATAGTAGGAAGGACATGCTACTTCTAAGTTCATGCCAGGAAATACTTAATCATCGAGTTTAATGTGTCCCTCTTCATGGAGGGCTTTTTCTTTTCTTTTCTTTTCTTTTTGAAGATCATTATAACAGTGTTTCTAACTTTGACAAACATTCTGTGATAATTTTGGCTTTGCTTGTTGAAAAGTTCTATATTTGGGACTGATTTAGAATTCCCTTTTTTCATTTCTCCCACCCACTCCCACCCCTGCCGCCCCCTTCTGATTATTTGCTAGATGCAAAAACCTGCAATGAAGTTGATTTGGAAAACTCTGTCGATTGGGAAGTGAAGACAATTACTAGTGCTATGAAGCAGTATCTGCGGTAAGTCTCTCCCCTTCCCTCTCCCCAAGACTATGAATTTCATATTCTAATTCTCCTGTGTTATGTGTTAAGTTGCATTGCTTACTTTTCCTATATTTTGGAACAGAAGTGCTTTTTCGTGCAAATATCATGTTTATTATTTGTCTTAGGGAAAGCAAAGTAAAATAATTCAGCAAAACTAATATGTTGATACAAGATAAACCCCAAAACATTTTTGTATTAGGTATGTAAGTATTTCACTGCTGATTCAGAAAACTGAAGTGTTAGCAAACTTGCTGAGAGTTGTTACTTAAATTCAGGTTAGATTATTACAAGAGTTTTTTTGCCTTTTATATTTTATTATGGTGGAGTGACAGGGGGAAAGGTTATGAAATTTGTAATATTTTTGCCTTGTCCTTCTGGCCCTCACTCTGATGTTCTAGGTGAAACAGTAATAATATTCCGAGTGTTAAGAGTCTTGGATGTGTTCTGTGTTCAAGTGACTTGTCCAATTCCTGATCAAGATATTTTACTAAATTGCCTAAGAATATAGAACTCTTGCGTCTCTCTTGTAGTTTAACACAAATGCAGTATCCTTAATCTTCTGTTTTTATTAAAAGAATTATTACTGTAAGTACTGTCAAGGAACGCTGAAGAGATATCTTCCGGTTATAAAGTCTCTCTTAGGGGAATTTTTAACTCTTAGGAAAGAGTAAAAAAGACGTGCACATAGTAAAGTATTTTCTATCTACAGTATTTCCCATCTGAGTGTTTACTACAATATTTTGTAAGCATCAATAAAGTCAACTTAATAAATGAAGGTTTTAATGCTGACATTTTAACTCTGATATCCATTATTCAATACACTTTTCATTTATGACTGAGGTTTTCAATTTCAGTTTCTCCATTTGAGAAGATTTAGAAGTTTGGTTTACAGATGGTTGCTGTTCAGCAAATTTAACTATTTTAGGCCTTTATTTTTTTTTTCCATCAAGGCATTGAATTGTGACTCTTCATATTTTGAAAACACATATGAGCAATGAATTACATAGTATATGTATACAGTTTTCATCTGTGAAATATCTCAGTGTTGTAACTGGGAAAGGTGCTTATGCTAGATTGGAGGCATCAGTTCACCTCATGGAATGTGAATGGATATATTTAGTCTTATTTTCCTCAGCTTTTCCTCTTGATAACAGGTTTTCCATTTGCACTGGAAATCATTGAAATCCAAGGGCCACCCTGAAAACAGTTTCCTCCAGTGCGAGGATTGCACTACTGAATATTAAAAAGTTTTCCTGCTTAGAATGAATACATATAGAAATGAATACAGATAAATTTACTTATGTCATCCTTGTTTTACAGAAGCCTTCCAGAGCCCCTAATGACGTATGAGTTGCATGGAGAATTCATCGTTCCTGCCAGTAAATGTTTGAGTATAGTTCAAATAGAAATCTTTCTTGATAGTACTGTTGTGTCTCAGGAACACACTGCAAATGCAGTTTAAAAAAAATTGTTCAACCCAGTAAAAATATAGCTATAAGAAATAATGAAAGCTTTAAAAATATGGAAGTTTTAACAGACAGATAAGTTTGTGGCAGACTTAGCATAGTGTGATAATCACTTCTATGTAAAAATTTTTGGCTAGACATTCAGAATATTCTTCCATATTACCTTAATTGTATAAAGATAAACATCCTATAATGGGATTGTGATATTTTTTCTTCCATTTATGAAGAGTATGAAGTTTAGTAAAAGAAAATGTACTAATTCAGGCTCATTAGAATCCTTAAAGCACTGCTGCTTGATCTTTGTTTTCAGTTCCTTGTTAGGTCTGTATTGAGGCTGGCTTGACCATTCCTCATATATCAGTAGAAGAAAGGAAAGTACAGGCCAAATTACACTATGGCTGTTAACATACAGATTTGGAGAAGAGGGAATAGCAGTTGAAGTTCAGCTGTACAGTATCTAATGTGCATGGAATTTTTTGGAAGAGGATGGAGGAAAACTGTATAATAAAATTTTTGGCAAAGTATCAAACAGATATTTAGCTGATTTGCTTTCCAGCCTGTAGCATTTCTGGCAAACTGTGGGAAGTAAAATTAAAATAAACTTTGAGACAATTGCTTTATCTTCTTCGGTTTGCTGTAATGGCTTTACAGAACTGCAGATTATGCTTGCTTATGGTCCTTAATTCAAAATGAGAATTAGCCCATGAAATTCATTGCCCCCAACACATCTTGGAGCCAGCTACTTGAGCAGACTTCAAGATACTTAGCTGGATAGTGAGTCTGCTCTTTTGTATTGGAAAGTTTTAAAGTCATTTCTTGACCTATGAAAGTTTGCCAGCAGTTTCTCACTGTATTTTCCCATCTCTATTTTATAGTCTCCTTCATAAGAGAATTAAAGTGAAGCTACTTATTTTAGTACATTATTCATAAGTAGCAAATATTTTTGTAGAGGCGCTGATTCTGTGTAGTGGGGGAGGGAAATTTAATCAACATTGCAGACTTTGGTTACTGTATCTTTAAAAATAGGTTTCCAGTGTTGTTTCCTGTTTTCCTATGTTGGCTATTTAAAACAACAACAACAACAACAACAATGCAGGGAATAATGAATATCCTTTTCTCTGCAACTCTTGGAGAAGAAAAAAAGATAAAAGGTTCTCTTTCAAACCGTCTTGCTTTAAATGTGTAATTTTAGATTGTAACTATATAAGTATTGACAGCATTTTGTGATTAATTTGCTTAGCCATTCTTTAATTAGGGTTTGTGATTTCACATATACATAAAGTACTCTTGCTTTAAAAAGGCTTAGGTTTTTGCAGCTGTCTGAATTTTGATCAGCTGATTAGAAGCTAAACATTTTGCATTTTCGTGACCTTTTTTTCTTGCAATTGGTCCAGGGGTATTCTCTACGAAAGAATTAAAAAATAAAATAAAATAAAATGAAATTTGTAACACTATGCTCTGAAGAAATATGGGGGTCTTTTATATAAAATATATTTAACAATCAAAGTTAACTTAAAATAAAATGTGATCTGATGAGTGGTCCTGGTATCAAACTACTTGCATTCAGAGTAGGTTCTTAATTTTTCTGTTTATGTACCCAAGTACTACATATTATTATATAGAAGAGAAATACTTCCATTCCTTTCATCGTAAACTACTACTCAGATGTAATTCTGTGACTTAATAGAGCTTTGAGAAATAGGAAGTTGTTTTATATCTAACTTTTAGAAATTCTTGTTTTCATCTGTGTACTACAGAAGCTTACAGTAGCCAAAATTATTCAATTCAACAAACATGCACACACACACATGCACACATGCAAAATAAAAAGCACTTGCTTATTTTTACTTAATTTCTGTACTGTACTAGAGAGGGATGTAGCTGTTATTCAGGAGCTTTACCTTGGTAATCTCACTCAGTAGTTTTATCTTTCCCATGATTACTCTTCTGTGTCTTCAGAGGTCATTAGATTTTCTGAGCATTTTAATCTGCTGTAAGTGTTATCTTACGCAGTTTCCGATGCAAGGTTGCATAGATGCGGTGTTATAAGCTGCATAGTACTAGCAAAACTGAGTTCTAGTGATGAGGACAATCAATGATGCTATAATGTGAAGAAGTACAGTTTTGCTCTGGCTTTTCACAAAGAAAAAACTTCAAGAAGTAACATCTTTCTCACCTTGAAGTATATTTGTCAGCAAATGAGTTTGATGCAGCAGAATAATAACTACATCTGTCAGTTTTCAAATATAGATGAACAGACAAAGGCATCTTTTTGCAGGTGGATTGAAAGATAAGTTCACAAAGTAAGTAAATAAGCAGATAGTTCTAGAACAAGATTACTTGTGAAAACAAAGCGCATATGTTCAATTTTGCTATGTTTGGAGATATGTAAGTGTTGCAGCAGAGTGTGTGCAGTATGTTTCTGTGCAGGGGTGGGAGAAGCTTTGTGTTTCTGTGGATTTTTCTTTTTTTTTTTTTTTTGGAGATAGTTATTTGTTTCTGTGTCCTGTAGAAAGTGGGAGTCCTGAATCTCGAGTTAATGCTGTTCACTTCTTGGTCCATAAACTTCCGGAAAAGAACAAAGAGATGCTGGACATTCTGGTGAAACATTTAGCAAAGTAAGTATCCTGACCTGCTTTATGTTTTGTCAGACTCTTGTCCTACCTTTGCTTAACTATGAAGGGCCTAGTTAAGTGCAGCTGGAGCTGAAGCCCATCATGATGCTGTCATACACAATACCAAGAACCAAACATGCAAAAGCAGACAAGAAGTTTGAGTCATGCTGTGTGTATTTTGGAGGGGAAGGCAGAAATCTAATCCATTAATGAAGCCATATAAGTATTTACTTTAGCAGTCCTGCCAGCAGTTGAGGTTTGATTGAAGTGAGAAAGGGAACATTATACTTTCTTTTTGCAAATTCTGGCAAAGCGAATAGTGGAGATCTGTTAGCAAATTTAGGTTGGTTTCACACTTGCCCTGGTCCAAGCCTAAGTGCATTGTATATACTTAAGTTCAATAAGAGACTGCTTTTGTTTTTAAATTGCCAGTGGAAGAATGGCTTTTCTGTTTTCCAGAATTCAGTATGACTTTATTTGAGGAAACTTTGCACAAAACAAACTTTTAAAACTTGGATTAAGGAAATGTAATGTTTTCATTTGTAAAGTAGACTGCAGTTTCCAACAGTAATGGAAATTTTTCATAATCTATTTCCTGTTTTTTCCTTCAATTCTTTTCAAAAAGTGTTTCAAAGCATGCCAAGAAGAATCTAATGACTGTAGCAAATTTAGGAGTAGTATTTGGACCAACCTTAATGAGGCCACAGGAAGAAACTGTAGCAGCCATCATGGACCTGAAGTTTCAGAATATTGTAGTCGAAATCCTGATAGAAAACCATGAGAAGGTAATGTTTGATGCATCTCCACACTTCTGAACATTGCTTGAAATGATCTGCTAGGCTTACTGTGTAGCCTGAAGTTAAATATCACATTATTAAATTACTTGATTCTAAAGAATATCTTCTGCATATTGTATAGTTTTGGCCATTTATACTTAATAAGCACTCCTGCATGTATGTAAAATGACATTTCAGGATGCATGTTTCCTGGCAGTAGCTTCTGTGTATATAGTATACAAATAGATTTTCATTATCATATTTGCATATGCTCTGTTATCATCAAATGTGATACAGGACGGGAAAAGGGAAAGCCTGGGCTCAGTTTTCAGCTCTTCCATTAAGTAGTTTGACCAAGGTCTCACTGAACTAATTGCTTTGTGCCTTTGTTTTTCTCAGAGTTCACACAGTGGAAAGATGACTTTAACTTACTATGAATTTTATAGGCAAAAAAGCATTATGAGAGAGCTAGATGTTAACATTTCCATGTGTTTCAGCTGTACGTGTGTTATTTTAAGACTTTGCATTTGAGGTAACACTGAAAATGGAAGTTGCTGCTGCTGCTGCCGTGGCAGCTGCCAGTTACTGAGATACCTTACCCAAACAAGGTGCTGCCCAGTGCAGATGTCCAGAATTATCGCTGCATGTTATCTAGACTCTAGAATTAAAAAGAAGAACCAATATGATTTACTGGTCTTGTTGTTTGGCTGGTCATTTGGAAGTCCTTCATGTCCAAGCTGACTTCTGGAACTGGATGTCTGAGATAGTCTGCTTGTTTGTGTCAGGTTCTTCTGTTTTTTTAATTCTTTCTTGACTGGGATACAGGGACAATGGGTAGCATCTCCCTCACTCCCATTCTGAAAAAATTTGCTTTGAAAGAATTCTAGGATGTGCTTCTCCCCCTTCTTCTTTCTTATGCGCTCTGAGCAGTGAAATAGTTATTTCTTTTAAAGGTCAACAGTGTTGAAATTGGCTATCTAAGTCAAGTCTTATCTACTCTAAATAATGTCCTTCACGAGTTTTTCTGACAATGTAATTATGCCACCTCCCTGAATGATGCAGACTAGGCAAAGCTTCTGCTGGTATAGCTGTATCCACACGGTGGATTTTGTTGGCTTAGTTGACTTAGGGTGTATTTTTATACACACATACATGCACACACACATGCACGCAACCCTTTGGCAGATATTGTTCTGCTGGAAAAATATTGTGTTGTAGATATGGCTGAAGTCCTCAGAGATAAATATTCTAAGAGGTGTAAGCTGCTGTTCATTTTGGAGTCTGTAAATGAAGGTAAGCCTTGAAGTAAGCTCATGGTTTTGAGGCTATTGCAATGACTGTACAAATTAAGAAAATAGAGCAAGCAGAGCCAGGGTGTTTTAATGGTATATGGAAGCTGAATTTAGTTCTGTTTATTCAAATCGCTAGATTGCCTCAGTTTAGCACCAGCTTATTGTTGTGCAGCCTTAGTCACTTTTATGTCTTTATAAACTAGACTTCAATTTCCTGTTTGAAACATTAGTTGTAGTGTTTTTTCTTGTTCCTCTGAAAATGTAGAGAAGTGGGGAATGGAAAATACCTCAGAATGATGTTGCAGCATTTTCCACAATTTTTATGCCTTCTTTAGAACTAGGGAGGCTATATTTTTTTTAAAGGAATTTCTGTCATTTCATTTCTAACAGTGAACTCACCATCAGTGGTCTGCCTGCAACGACCTCTCTCCCACGCTAGAGCTGCTTCCAAGATGGAAGGAAGCCCTAAGTGTGACCTCTGCATATTTATAGCAAAGCTGGTGGAGAGGTGTGTATTCAGGCACTGCAGCAATTTTATAGTCAAATTGAATATGTTGCTATTACAAATGAGCTTTCTTCCCTTAGGGCAGACCAAGGAGCTACCACTAAAGGCAGACAGGCTTATTGTCAGTCTAATGTTCATTTTATATTGTTATTTTGAATTTCTATATGTTTCAGGCTTTCTAAGAGTCTTGCATTTGTGTTGTTTTATTTATAATCCTGGTGATGTCCCAGGAAAAGTCACCAGCCGTGGGTATAAAATACTTTCAAATATTTGGTGCAGCCACTAATCTGCCTCTCTGCTAATTATTAGCAACTTTTGGTAATAGAAGCTAAATCTGGAATTGTTCAAGTGTGATGGAGTCAAGATGGAGGTGTACTGACAGAAATTTGAAGCAACACTTAGCACTTCCTGCCTATCTAATTTATAGCTTTGGCAGGCTGTGGAGAGGCATCTCTTTTCCTCTGTAGCAAATGAAATGACTAACAAACTTCCAAACTGTAGAAGCAATAGCAATTGTCATTTCCAGTCTGAATACAGTAATTTGATTAGCAAAATGGTAAAAATTGTTATGATTCCTCAAACTCTCTTTAAATTCCATTAACATTTATAATGCCTTGTTGCGTGGACAGCTTTACTGAAGGAGCTCCACAATTCATTTTTAGTAGGAGGCATAATTAATTGGGTTACTAACTTTGAAATCCTGGTGCAGTAACTCCACTATTATCACTCTGCTGAGTCCTAATTAGAGAACTTCTATGCAATTTGTGTGTGGAAAAACTGGATCTGGGGACCTGCCCTGGGATAAGAATATCTTGCTTAATGCAGAAGTTGTTTTTTTAAGCTTTGTTGATAAGCACATTATTTCCTGCTAGCTAGAAACCAGTCAGTGCAACTTTCACCTTGTTTACAGACTGCATAGGTATTTCCAAACCATGGCTGGAAACCACTTATGGTAGGTTGAAGAGGAGATACTTTACAAATATCAGACCACTGATGAGGCTGAATGCCAGGAGCTAAGACCGTTCAGCCTGATGGATCATTTAACTGGCTTTACAATTGTGCCATGATTAAGACTAGAAGTGGTATAGCAGAGCATCAAGAAAGTGTTTATTTAGCTTTTCTTCTTGTCAGTTAATAGATAAGCCTTTCTCAAGTAGAGAGTATTTCTCAATGTCCAGCCAGATGAGCTGCAGAAGCAGATCTCTACTTTGAATGAAAAGGGAAAAATAGACCCAAGCTGAGACAATCTTTTGCCCAGGATTCTCAGAACCAACAGTTGTTGAAGGGAGGCAACTTCCCAACCCATCCAGCGAAAAATAGACCTGTGAATCGTCTTGCTTGCTTCTGCCACATGGCTCTAGGGCATGTGCAGCTGTGATATTCAAAGGACTTTGTAGTTTTGCCTGGAATTGCTATGTTTTGTGCCAACTGGCTGTGTGCACCAGCCCTCCTGTTGCCCTTCTCTTTGAAATTTTTTTAATGTCAGTGTCATTTCATGCTTGTTTGTCTGTCTTGTCCTTTTCTACCTTGTCATGTCTGTCTGGTCTCCCTTGATTTCCGTGTCCCATATCCTTCCCTTCACTAAAAAAGCATCAAGGGATTCATGCCTATCATCATTGCGTTCATTTGCTCTGAAGCTAAACCCTTTCTTGGTACTCCTTTTCGGAGATAACGAACTCAGGGGCTGACTACTGCTGTGTTAGTACAATGCCTGGAACAATCTTTGCTTGTTCTTTAGGTAATCTTGTGATGAATAAGGATAGTCAACTTGGGCAAAAAAAAAAGGTGTTACCTTCTCTTTCCCTCCCGCTGCCTCCCACCAAATGGTTTGAAGGACAGAAATTTATTTTTCTTCTCAAGGATTTCACAGACTGGGAATCTCTGACATCTCAGCACTTCTGGTCTTGTTATCTGAGTTGCACTAAGGAAGAATGGCGGTACACTCCACGATGACATGAAGAGCATGCATATGTTCTTCTTGCTGTTCTTTATAATGTTTTGGCGTCTCATTGGAATGAATGTCACCATTCAAAGGGGTTATTTATTTGTCATTTAGAGATGCCTCAATGGTAATGTGAGCCATTTTGGTTTCTCAGTTCCCTGAACATTATTTTAAGAGGAAAAAGAACAGGATAAAAAAAGAAGACTAAGAAATGGAAAAAAGATGAGGGAGGAGGTTGGAAAAAAAAAAAATCTTAGTGGGGCTGGAATATGTAAACCAGCATATGGGGGAGGAGAGAATAGTGAGTACAAATAGTAAGACTGCAAAAATGGAAAGGAGATGAAAATTACAGTAAAAGAAAGTTGGGAGAAGAAAAGAGAAAGTCCAGATAGAAGTCCCTTAAGGCAATTAGGAAGCCAGAGTCTGCTGAAAGGGAATGGTCATAATAGAAGATACTTTTTTCTAGCATTCAGACAACCTGTAGGCAAAATTATCTCAAAGATGTTCATTCTGAAAAAGTGTACTACTTCCTATATAAAGAACAAAGACTGTCTTCACTTGTTTTCTTTGTTCATCTTTTCAGAAAGGGCAAGAATTTTACATACTTGAGACAAAATATATCTTTGTTTTAGCTTTGTGTTTTGTTCATAACTTAGTCATACGGAGAAATTTTTCAATGTTTTAGTTTCTTGTTCTTTAAGTAGGCACTTTTATAAGATTTTTTTTAACTAAAGAGAAAAATTTTATACTACTGAGCTCTTAAGCCAATATCAGCTTCATGTGTTACTATACTTAAAAATCTTTAGTCTTAAAACAGATCACAATATATAATACTTACAATATTAATGATACAGATGGGAGAACCAGAAGCAGGTGAATTCAGTTGTTCATTTGAGAGTATGAAGTGGTACTGTCAGCTATGGGCCATGAGTCTCCACTTAGTAACCACTGTATGTTTAAAGGAGTTCTGTTGCAGGCAAATCCTTAAGAACTTTTAGGGCATAGTGGTGCTGCCATCATTTAAATTAAGACCATTTTTTGACAACACACCAGATCATTTAAAGTGCAGGTAAAGGGACATATGAGAAATACTAAAAAGGGCTTATTTCAACTTTCCTGTTGCTTTGCCTTTGACTGCAACAGGGGACCAAGAAGCAATGCATTGCAGTTGTGGTGGTTTGCTGTGGTGTAGCAATTTGAAACATCCCCAAGCCGAATGTTTCTCAAGTCAACAAGACTTGGGAATAAGTATACACTAGGACGTCTTCAGTAAGGCAGAGTTTGGAAAGCAACACACGAGCCTCAGTTTGGGAAGGCATTCAGCCTGTGCTTAAGTTTAAGCACATAACTAATCAGAAGTGTCACTGAAATTACTCTTGGACTTAATTCAAAGTACATGCCTTAATGCTTAGCTGTCTCTAAAGAAAAAAAAGCAGCAGGCACAAAAAGGAACTCCATCATGTTTCCTGGTGGAAGTCACAGCAGCTCTTTCGTTCCAATATAGCATGTGCAAACCCTTTCTCTGCTCTGTGGTTTGCAGAGAGCTCTTCCACATGAGAGAGATGCATGATGTTGTAACTGACTACAAATCTTTGTTTCATTTAAAAGACTACTATTTTCTAAATCTTGATTTAGTTTATGGCCTAGTAAGAAGGCTGTGTGCCAAATCTCCGTGCATGTTTATGATTGCCACTGATGACATTAAAAGGAGCTGCTTCTGAATCAATACCTGGATTGGTATGGCCATCAGACTGCTCCAAAAGAAGCAAAACATCTACTGTGAGTCACCATATTAGATTAAAAAAGAGAAGAAATACAAAAGCCATACTCAGAGATAAAAAGCAGTCTGCTAAAATGCTGCACTATAAATACATGGCACATGTACAAGTACGTGGGCACACATTACTGCCTTCTTGATGGGAACTTCCCTCAACTTCATATGAAGTTCCTGAGTGATACAGACCTCATCTTTAAAGTGCAGCATAGACAATGTCTCTAAGCATGTAAATAGAAGTGATGATAAGGGAGTGGAATTCAGATGGCTATTTCTTTCAGTCTGGATGGTCATAGCACTGTGCTTGCATGGAGAAGCCAAAAGAGAAGCCCTTATGGAGAATGCTAAAATAGGTGTTCTAAATAAAATTTTGTTAGTGAAAGAAAAGTATTCTGTGAAACACTTTAGGACATGGGGAGGGGAGTAATTTTTGAAGAGTTTAAAAAGTGAATTCTTATGCAGAAGCAGTGTGACCTAAGAGTTATACTTTATTGCAGCTTCCTATGGTAAGTGAAGCATTGAATTTAAAAACTCTGTTTTTCTTTTTGCTTTATATTGGCTAAGCTGATGTGAATGGCATCCTGCCTGATTGCTGCCAATGACAGAGCACTGAGTAATAGTGCAAGATGGGCTCGTTTTTTTGTCTGCCCTCATCAGAATTCTAGTGAGCTTTTGCCCTACCAAAGAGGTTAGTGTATTTCAATCCATTTTAACAGATTTTAAAATAAATATGATGTGGCAGTCATCTGATAATCCTTTATTTCCAATATTTTTGTGTGCAGGCCACTTACACTAATGAAGCATCAGTACTTTATTGCAGTAGATGCTGGACATGTACATGAAGAATATATTCTTTGCCCCCAAAACCTTACAGTCATAACATAAGATAAGAAATGGATTTTAACAAAAACAAAGAGCAGAAAATATTGTACAAAGCAAGGAATGATATAAATCCTTATAATGGCAGCAGGGAAATTACTGCAGGAGGAAAATATTGGCAAGGCTGTATGATAAAGTTGGAATAGTGTCACTTCCAAAGACATTGACATTCATTCTGATGGTTTGTGCAATGACAACATGATAGCGGGTCAAATGTACTTTTTAATCTCAAAGTATAATTATTCAGAGTCCTGTTGATTAATTTTGGAGAAATCTAGATGTGAAAATAATATATACACATATATATATATATTTTTAGAAAAAAATAAAATTTCCATTAAAATTTGAGGGGAGATCATGTTCATTTATGTCTGCTCATGATCTTTTTGCTGGCCCCCAACTTATGTTCTTAAGTGCTGCCTTTTATCTTCTCAGGACTTCTCACGCTCTTTGCAAGAGAAAATACATGCAAACATTCTCCTTCTGCTTTATTTTCCCTTTAGTAACTAACAACATATATTATGTTTTAGAAAGTCAGGTAATTGAACTGAGTATTTCATCTTTTTATTTAAAGGGCTTTTTTTGTCCCTTTAAGTATTTCTTGTAACTATACAAGGTACACAAAGCCATTATGTGAAGGTATATTAGGGAAGGACAACCTTTTTATAAAATACTCTCCTTGGTGTGGGTTACAGTAGGTGAGCATAGAAGAGAAGGTGAATCTGCTGTTTCTGCTCATGTGGTGGACAAATGTGTGGTATTTCAAGCCTAGTGTGTTGTTAACTCTCTCATTTCCTTCAATGAATAAAATGGGTTGGTTGATAGCAGTGAACAGGCTGCTATCAGGAGCATTCTTCTCATGAATTGTTAAAAGGTAAAATGAGACGTGATACAGGGAAGTTGCAGTCTTCGTACCAGGAGTGCTACTTTTAGAAAACGCTGAGTCAACAAACTCATAATTCGCAAGTGATCAAAGGACACACGTTTTAACCTTGGTATGTTTTTTTGTTCATCCTTTCACTGCTGTCCTCCGGACTGTAATCTCTTGTTTTACAGGGTATGTTTAGTTTCTTCATTAAAGCTCAAACATGAACTATGTGGTTCAAGGTAGTCAGGCCAAATGAGTCGTTTTAAGAATTTACATACATCAGGTATGCCTACAAATGTCCTCAGTTCTTTTCTCGCTCTAGCAGTTTGTCTTCCAGTGCCTTTTGTATTAAGAGGGGCCAGATAGGAGGTGTTACAATTTTACTATGAAGTTGAGACCTATAGTGTCCACAAGTTCCTCAAAGTAATGTTTCATTTGGTTATGGTAGCCAGGCTGCCAGGCAGATTGTCTCATAAATGACATCTTTGCAGCAAAGAGAAGGCTGGCTGGAAACTTCTTTTTTTTAGAGTTTTGTGGGTTGTCCTTTGGCTCTTGGCCAAGGATGTTTCCTGTTTCTAGTTTTGACTTTTATCCAGTTACTTTTCAGGCTGCATACTCTGTTGTGCTGTAACTAAATAGTGTGTGCCAGGCAACATCAAGAGCATTATTGATGCTTGCTTGTTGGTGGCCCTCTAGAGGTTTAGCTTCAGGCATCCCTCAAATCTTTTTTGATTTTTTTTTTTTTTTTTTTTTGCAAATATAATGATTGTGAATACTGTATAAAGGTGTTTTATGGTTTGTAGTGAAATTCAAGCCTCAAAATCCAAACCCTCAGAAAATCTGCATCTCATGCAATCTCACAGAAGCCAGTGCACAGCAAACCATATTTAATAGCATGTGGCTGCCGAAGCACAAAACTTGGGAGATCTACTTTGAGTCAGGTACACCTGTGTTGGAGTGGACACAGTGGTAGCCTTGGGGAGGTAAGTTACTTCAGAATTCTAGTAAAGTTGTTGATGATTTTTATTGAAGACTTTGGAAAACTTTTTTGAAAATATTTTGCATGGTTTGTGGAAATAACCAGCTTTATCTCCTTACATGCACTGAACACAGTTTCTGTTTAGATGTCAATAATTTCTAGTGTATGTATTTTATATCTATTGATTTGTGTGTATGAGAACTGGAAGGAGAAACAGATCATGTTGACCAAAACCAGAAATGAAATAGGCTGATCTATCACTGTCCATAATAAATTAAAATGCAAAAAGTCAAAACCCACATTTTCTGAAGAATATTACTTCACATATTAAAGATTTCAATAATGTTTAGTTTAGAACTTTCCTGAAATGATTATAATCAATACAAAAATCAATTTTGAAATAAAACTTTTGGCCTCTCCTTCTAGAAGCTAATCTTTGCAGTTTCTGTTATGATTAAACTTTTAATTTTTCAGTAGCTCCTGTTAGGTTCTGCAATCTTTCCAGTTAAAAAATCTAGAGCTGTACATCATATTGAATGTGTTTCTTACTGTTAAAAATATGGACTATAATTAGAATATTAATGGCAGAGCTGCCCCTTTTATGGCAATGTATTTTAAGATGTATAGAATTTGACATCCTTGTTTTCACCTTGCACTTCCTGAAATGCTTATATCCACAGTAAAATTACAACTTGCCATAAATGGTATTGTTGCTTTATGTTTGCGGACAATGGCACAAGGCATGGCACAGCCACTGTCTTCATTACCCTAAGAGATAAAATGCTTATGAATTCTAACAGGGTAAGAACACTTTGTGAACCGCTAAAACAGTTGGCCTCTTCTTCTGAGCAGTTTTGTCTCTAATATATATTTTTTGTTTTTGTAGAGGTTGCTGGATGTAAGCTGAATTGAATTTCCATTACACTGAAAAAAAACTAAGTCAAGAAAAGACCATAGTGGTGATAAGTTTATCTTATGATGTCCCATTAGCTGCTAGACCACCAGATCTTAAATTACTTTATATTATAGCCAATTACCATGGAAATGCGAGGAGTACAATAGCCATAAGATGTATGAGGGCGGGGCAGTGTATGTGGCCCAAGTGGACAGTGTTTTATATAGTTCAATAAACATCAGCTGAAGTGTGTGTTTGTGTCTGCGTGTGTGTTTTATTTACCAACTGCAATTCAAATATATATTGAGGGGAAGTTACCCAGATAAAAGCCTGTACTAATGTTCTTCCTGTCTTGAGAAATACTGTCCTCTAAAAATACTACTGTAGTAGAGGTGGTTATACTAGTAGCAGAATTTCATAGGGTTCAAAATGACCTTGGAGTTCTTTTTGCAGTAGATTGTAGATAGAGTCATCCTTTTGCAGTAGATAGCAACCTCTGGCACGCTGATTCTTTTCCATGTATTCAAGGATAATAGATGCATGTTCTGAGTGGTTGGTGTTATGAGAGTGAAATGGGGGTTTTGTCTTGCAACAAAATCATGGCACAGATTTAAATTGTTATTTTTTTTTTAATATAAATTTATTCTCATTAGCTCTATTACTAAGTCTCCATTTTTTTCTCCCCTGTTTCTCTTCCAACTCTGTCCTTGGTGTTTGCCTCCCACTGATTTTTAGAGGAAATTTTAATTACCCCAGTGATACAAAGCAGACAGAGATGACCTGATATCTGGGGCTTTTCTTAAAATGATTCCTGGCAAACATACTGAAATTCATTAATTAGTCCAACTTGAGACCGGAAAGGACAGAGCAGTATTCCCATGTAGCGGCAGAATCTACAGTTTCAGTGCAGCTGTACATCTAGTCATGAATCTATGGAATAGACCTAGTTAAATCAGGGTATTCCTAGCTATGGGGTTTTTTGAATTTCTAAAAGCATCTCTACAATAGCTCAGGATCTAGAGTCCAACACTGTTGTTGCAAATTAAGGGGAATCTGGCAAAATTCCTTGGGCTATTGCCATATGGATCTGCTAGTAGAATACAGTATGATAATAGGTTGAATTTGGCTCATTACTCTCAAGAAATGCTTCCATAGACTTTGTGGGACCTAGGTTTAGAAATTGGAATGTCTGTAAGTAGGAATGGTCTTGGTCTCACTCCTATAGACAGAACCGTTATTAGCAGTACATATGCAAGATGGTTAGCGGTTTGTTTAGCTCTGTAGAGTATCCATTTTGTACTATTGCCTATGGAGAAATAGGTCAAACATACCAGTGTTTTAAATAGCTCAACAAGATTCTCACCTTTTTTTGCTGTAGCTTTTACACTGCAGGCTTGAAGACTGACCCACTGCTTAACTCAGTGTGCATCTTTAAATTCTGCTTTCATATAAGAGCAAACCTAAACAACCATTTAAAATACAAACTAACTGGAATAGGAGTGACTGATGGTAGAATTTGTTGCTTGATAAAATTTTGTGAGTGCTACATATATAAGTTTTCTCCAGTATGTAAGTTGTTTCTTTTACCTTCGGGGTTTGCCCCCAGGTAGATCAATAGCAGGATGCTAATGCTTCTGAGAACTAAAATGTAGAAGATTGATATTCTATAAACCCAGTGCAGTTTGGCCAAAGTCTCTAAAACTATATAACACTGGATGTGACTGCGATGTCCTTAACCTTTGAGGTTGGTTTGGTACATTTTTTATTCTTTCTTGAATGAGGTAATTCAATGACCAGACTTCATTCTTGTCTTTATGTAGGCATTAGTCTAAGCTGCTGTAACTTTGGCAATCCAAATGAATGATGGTGGTAGGTCTGGATTTTTACATGAGGGGATGAAATCCCACCCTGTTCTCCTGTGGGTGGGATTCCATCCTACTGGATATGAGAGGTTGCCTTGCTATGCCGCATAGTAGCCACAGTTTGCAAAGCAAGGAGGTACTCTGGAACTTTGTCAGGTGTGCTCCCATACTGTTGTGCAAGTAAGTCAAAGCACTGAATTGTTGGTACCTTTTTGGGTGCCCTCCGAGTATATTGCTTGTGTATTATTTTGAATATCATCTCCTGTGCAGATGCAGTGTACTTCTGATTACAGATTTTGCACAGCAGGAATCTTTTATTAGCTGTGAAACATTTATACTTAAATGCTATTTAAATAATTAATAAGGCCAGGAGCAAAGTTGAATTAAAAAATCTGTTCTGCCCACAACTGGAATAAAGCATGCTTCCATCCCCCCAGTCTCAGGGAGATGTTACAATGCTTCTGTCAGTGCAAGAGCCAAATATCCATTAAGGCATGATGAAAAGTACTTGTCAATTTAAGTGAAGGTAAACTCAAAGAAAGCAAGAAAGAGAAACTGAGTGCTATATGTGCACTTCTCAGGGCAGCGGTTGACTTTCTGCTTGCTTTTCTGATTCTTGCCTTTGTAAAACTGTGGTATGAACTGTAGCTTTGGCCTGCAAAAGAAAGAGATTGTTGCTGCTGAAAAGGCAGGTCTGGTCAAGCAAGGGCTGTGCTGGTGTTCATTTTCCTACTGAAAAGATAGAAAAGACAAAAAAGACAAAAAGACAAGAGTAGAGGTGATCACAAATATGAGCAACTTGAAAGAGGAAGAATGACCCCAAATATACTTCCTGATGTAACACATGAGGGCAGGCTGCTGTTTCTTTTATATCAGAAACAACCAGATCTAGTAATATTCCTGGTGTTTTTCTTGTCTCAGAAAGTCCTGCAGGACAACTCATGCTTCTCAGTGATTTCAGGGCTGAGTCTGACAATTAGGCTCAATTTGCTCTGCATGAGTAAATTACAAATAGCCAAGAGACTTCATTCTCTAGTGCACTTCTAAATACCTCTTTCACAAACCTCTTTCTTCTCAGTGGTGACAGATATTGAATGTTAGCACAAGAAGAGAGAGAACAAGGGCTTATAACGTTGCATCAGAGAAATGTGGGAGTGAGAAAGTGGGAGTTTATTTGTACCCTTGTCCTTGCCTTGCCCTGGTTTCACTGAATGTAGAGAACTGGGGGTCTCATGCTGTGCAGGAGCTCTTAGCAGGCAATTTTCAGCTCCTTAGAAAACAATATACCACTTACTGACCTTATCCCAGAAGCGAAACTTCGCTACCAATCTGTTATGCCAAAAATTGGAGAGTGGAGTGAGGTAAAAAATGTGGTGGGCCTAATGCCCACCTGAATGTCTGTCTACAGAAGGTAACTTTGACAGGAATCAGCCCAGCATCACTAGTGGGTAGCGCTGGGTTGCACAGAGCAGTGCTGTTGGGAAGCATTGGTGCACAATTCTGCCACTAGCTGGCCTAAAAAATAAAGGTGATATGATTTAATGCCTTCTCACATCACCCAGTTCTTGGGTGGCTGTGACCAGTTCAGGAAAGAGCTAGGAGTGGTAAGCCTTTCTCAGCTAGAAGAGAAATGACCGTCTTTTGAGAAGTTCCTAACAGTGAAAGAGAAGACTTAGTGCCACCAAATTTTGTTTTATGAGGGGAGGGATAACTGCTTTATAGATTATGATCGTGTCTGAGGGGACTGATGGCTGCCTGGCTCAAATATCATTGTGCAGTTAGTTAGCATGTGCATGGACTTCTACAGTTTGAAGTGCACTTTCAGTGCTTTATGGTTATTTCTCCTGTTTGTTGTGTAGTTGTTTTTTTTTTCATAAAACAAAACAAAAAGAAACAATTATTTTTCCCACCACATAGCTAGTTACAATCAGAAATCTGCTTGGATTCATTACCTGCCTCCAGCTCATTATCCTGTTCCCTCTCTGGCACTGGATATTGTTGAGTAAGAATTGTCTTTATGGTTTTCTTGATTGCGTTTTGCTTTTGTGACTCTCTTAATCTCTCACGTTAGTAATTTTACAAGAGTATATTGAAAAATTCATGAAGGATCAGGAAAAAACACAGAAGAACTTTACTGCAAGCTGTGCAAGTCACCTGCATGCAAGAAAGCTCATCTCTTACACAATACTCCTGAGTAATACTTGTTCTTCTCATCCTTCATTGATTTCAGTGGAGATGCATGGATAAGGCTGTAAAATTAAACACAGCTGTGGAATGTGACGTAGTAAACAATATGCTGAAACCTCTTGGCAGAGAACTACTTACCAGAGAGCCCAAATGCACCACTTAGTCTATGGGAAAGATGGTATTAAAAGTTTTTGGTGCTCTTGAATTTTTCAGAAGCAGATATTTATCCCTAAAATTGCTCAGTCTAGCCTTGTACTTGCACATAAGGGGGCAGTGTGGTACTGTTAGCCAAGTGCCTTGTAGGTGCGCATTAGACTTCATTATTATATATTGCATCATGTTGTAAAAAATGGCTTGAGAACTCTGAGTACAATTAGAGTTTTGTGACTGTCTGCAAGTGAAGCTGCGTCTGCACTGGGGAGAAGCAGGTTGCACTGTTTTCTTTTCTCCTTTGTATAAATATTTTGTTTGCTTATAGAGAGTTCTGTACATTATTTTGGTTCTCTCTCATAATCAGTGTTTGTAGGCACATGAAGGAGTAGGAGCCAGCTTTCTTAAAACTGGTATGGGGAAATTCAAATTATGTCATTTCGCCTCCCCCATCCCCAGGGCAATATCCACCCAAGGGGAGCAAATCCAGTATTTCCACTGGAGCTTTCCTTTGCATACAATATGTAGGCTTCCTGACCACTGCTGCTCAATTTTGACAGTATGATCATTCTTCTCTGCTTTTCATGGAGAAAGGTGTCTCTGCTTATTTTGTACCGTCACAGTCTTCTACCTGTCAATGAGAGAGTGATCATTAAGTAACCACTTAATGGCAAGAGAATAGCCAGTGTATATATAAGTCCTTGGGTCATCTAATTCCTGCACACATAATATTCAGGTTAGGATATGATGCCATATAGTTTCTCATAATTTTAACATGATGTCTTGAGTTGCTTACCACAAGGTGATTTTGGCAGTTTCCTTGTGTTTTGTGTAGCCTGGCTGGCTTTTAGCTTCATGCTGCACCTGAGACGTGCTGTAGTAATCCAAAAATGTGTTTTCTGTGGTGGCTCTTTATTTATACCTTCTGCATGAATTTCTACTTCATAAAAAGCTTCTCCTTTGAAGATTCATTATGAGTCTCCTCTTTGTAGCATTTCCCATACGGATATGTGGCTTTGGGAGACTGCAGGGTACAGGAACACTGCATACTGTTTCATTATATTTTGGTATATTACTATGTTGTGTTGCTCTAAGGTGCCCTGCAGACACAGGGCTTCCTTTTTGTACAGCTGCTGTTTGCGTTTATCTTCTGGTTTGTCTTTGATGAAATGGATAGTTAAGCTAATTCGTTCATGTGAATCTGCCATGATCAGTTGTAAAACGCTACTGTTAAATTGTGCACTGGCATACTGATAATCTTCTAAAAGTAAATCAGCATCATTAGATTGCACCTTGTATGTGGCAGTTAAAGTAAAAATGCCATCAACTTGAACAAATCCACATCGCTGGTTTATCCAGAGAGAAATGACATGGTATTTTGTATGGAGGGGTGATATGCTAATGGTCATGACTGTAAAGATAAAATGACAGAAAATGAAATCCTTTTTGTATGTGTCTTCATGAATATCATCATTTAATAAAAATAAGATTCAAATGTAATGGCTAACTGAAAAATTTTGTCAAAATTATAGGTCCTAGCTAAAACTGTAAAACATTTTGATTACTGGTTCGTAAAGTTAGTGTCTGTCCCTCCCCCTCCATCCTAGTTGGCAAGTGTGGTTGCATGTATTTGGTCTGTGGATTAACTGATTTGCAGCTTGGTTAATGTGTAGACAGTGGTCTTGCTTATTTTATTTATTTATTTATTTATTTTAAAAGCACTCATTAAAGACGTACGGCACACTCCCAAACTTGAAGGAATGGATTTTTGGCTCCTGCCTGCTTTGAATGAAATCCAAAGCTAATGTTGTTTGATAATGGTTTACAGTTGCATTACACAGGTTGCTCTTCATGATAAATAATTGAAGCCCTTTGTGTTCTTGATTGCAGATTTTCAAAACCCTGCCTGATGCCACTTTCCCTGAGCCAATCTCTATGTCAGTATCTCCTCCAAATGCCCCACCAAGGCAATCAAGAAGACAAGGACAACGTAATAAGAGGCCTCTGGCTGTGTACAATCTTTGTCTTGAGCTGGATGATGGTGAGATGTTAGTTATACTTTCAGTCTTTGCAGCAGATTGTTGTTATTGTGTATCCTGTCTTCCATAAGTGTTTTTGCTTCATGTTTCATTGGTATACGTGTATGCATGCGCATGCATGCTTGTTTAATTGGCTTGGAACATGTAAAGAAGTAAGGAGGTTATAGAGAGCATAGTTTTCTGACATATGTTTAAAAGTAGGACAAACTGTCTTAAATATGCTTTTCCCCTCTAAAAAAGAAGCCGCTCCCATTTCTTTTGGGAAATCTCTTTGACCTCTGCTGAAGATTACACAGTCATAAGATAAATGGAGAGAGAACTAAAATTAAAGCAAATCTTTTATGAGAAGAGCTAATGCACTCTACTGTTAAATTCATCTGGATTAAAGGCTCAGATCACCACTGCACTAGAGAATACTACTACTTCACTTGAATCTTTAATACCTTGGTGTTACTAGCAGTAAATACTCATAGACTTGCTTGACTGTTGAGAAGTTAAAAAAAAAAAAAAAATCCTGTTTTTGCATGGAGTCTGCAGTAGCAATGTACAGTGAGGCATAGGGTATATAACATCTTATATATTCTGACTGTTGGCCAGAAAAGTAATCATTTTTTTGAAATCTCATTGCTTGGGGCGACATACAGTACTGAGAAAGCAAGTCAGGGCTCATTTTATGTTAGAGATTTTCTCCACCCTATTCCCTTTTTCCCTCCTGATGTTGTTAGTCAATTATACTTTCACTTGAAGAAGCATAGGATCAAGGCATGAAGTTCAGTTATCAGCAAGTGAAAATAAACAGGAAGATTTTGAACTCATGCACTAGTACGAAATTCGCTGTTGAACTGTCATTGAATCAGTGGTCAACAGTGGTTAATTTGATAAGGAAAGAGCAGAAACAACAGTTCTAAATGCAAGTTTTAGAAATAAACTTAGTACAGCTTATTGTCTCAAAGCTGGTTTTAAAAAGACTCTGCAGGAAATTCTTCATGTCTGTCATCAAGTTTATTTCACTAGAGACATGTAATCTTTGTTCCTTTCTTTTCCTGCATCAAATATGAAGCTAAATGTATTGACTAGAAAGTGTTTAAGGTGCATCTACTTAAAAAGCTTAAAGCTGTGTGAATATGCTACCAAAAGCTAAGAAAGCTCTTAAGCTGTATCTGCAATAATAAAGTAATCTTCCGTTTATTTATTTATTTATTTATTTGCAATTAAGACACTCAGGGTTGTTTAAATCTAATTTTGAATATGAATCCCAGTGGGTGACAAGTGCTGCAGCTTTTCTCCAATTCCATGCCTCAAAGTGTACACTGAGGAACTGACTTCAACCCGAACCCAGTAGATGGAAAATTCTTGATAGATGTTTGTTTAGTGTAATATCCAAAAAAGTGATGTTACTGTTAAAAACTATTTTATAAATGCTCCATTTCTTCTAAATACAGTCCATGTTTTTATCTGGTTGAAGCATTCTGAACCAAGAGAAGAACGAGGATTGTTACAGGTTTCTAATTGTTGTATATCATACAGAAATTTGGTACTTGTCTGGGAGTTTAATGTGGTGAATTGCTAAGTAATCTGATATATCATTATAGATGGTAGAACAGTGATGAAGGTGGAATTGCTGCGACTGTGAAGTCATGGTTCTGTGATGCATTTCACTGAGTGTCAGGGGGAGCTGAGAATAATAGTTCCCCTTGTGACTTCTGAAAAATAGCCTCTGTAGCATCTCCTGCTGCTGCTGCTGAAGGTAGCAGTATCCCGTAGTGGCTCTCGATATCTTGTTGCTAGAAGCTGGCTTTTGATGGGTGATTAGTCTGAGCTATATGCTAATGCCTGTTTTATTTGCGTTTTGGCCCTATAGTCATATGAGGAGTGGTGGTCAGGAGCTGGTGCCATGGTTGTTTGGCCTGTGTGCAATATACATTGTCTTACAGTACATTGAGACCAACTGCATCATGGCAGGACCTGAGGAACTGCTCCAATGGATTGGGTACATAGTACATAAATGAGCCGGGCTGATTAATTGTGTAGTCACTGACTAGAGCTCAGTGCCTCCAAATACGCGCTGTGGCCTTCGGTTACTTTCTTTTGTGGGGTGGGGGAATAAAAGTGAGCCTGGGCTTTGTTCCATATTTACCTAGTTTCTTGGCCAACAAATGCATGTTTTATAACTGCTCTTTGGAAGATTTTATCCTGTGTGTGTTTTTAACAGGAAATTAAACCTTAAACCCCTTCCCTCCCCCCTCTTTATTCACAATGGCATGAGTTAAGCAGCAGGCATAAGCCAGTGTTTTGTATTTCCTGGATATGGCCAAATTATCATAATCTTGTTTTAAACCAAGTAGCTAATACATATTTATCCATAAACATATTTGTAGACAATGTACCTTTAAAGCTATTGTAATTATATATAAATATTTTCTATGCCTTGAAACTAGAAGTGTTTTGGAGACAAAATCTCTCCATGCTGGAAAACTTCTTGAGAGTGTTTCGTTTAGGATTGTTATGCAAACCAGGAAATTGTTAGAAAAGCGGAAACAAGTCTTTAACTATCAGCTGCTCCAGGGAGTTAACAGGCTTCAGAACCTACTGCTAGAATTGAAAATGCAGGGCTGAGGCCAGTTTTCTTTTTATAAGCACTTTTTCAGTCAGAAAGCTTCTCGACTGCACACAGAGTGTATGCAGCTACCACCCAGAAAGGGCTGTAACCGAAATAAATATTCGTAGATACAATAACTTGAAGAACACACACTATGTTTGATTAAAATCTTTATTTTGTCTTCTAGTAGTTAGCTGAGTTATGATAGTGCATAAATTTTCCTTGTACATGGCAATTAGGTGATGTTAAACCTATTTCCAAACAATTCAGGTATTGTCTTTGCTAGAGTAACGATCTCCATTTCCTGAAAAACAAAGTGAAGGAACAAATGATAACGTCCATTTTTCTTTCAACTTTTTTCCTCCATGGTAAGCCAGTTACTAAATTTTCATTCTGAAGTTTTTCAACATTTCAGTGTCTTGTTTAGAACTACACTTCATGGGGAACTGTGAGCCACTTTCATACGTGGCATCATCCCAAAGTTTTTGCTTCAGCAAAATGAGGATTTACCTTAGATTTACATTAGGATCAATTCCAGAGTTTTCTTGCCTTCTCAAATGAGGACTTGATTTTGGTTTTGTTGTTGTTTTTCTTATAGCGTTTTTCTTCTACTATCTGAATGAACTTTAAAGTGAATTAGATGCAGAAACTCCTGTGGCTTACACAGCTATATACAAATCTCAGCTATATACAAATAAGTTTGCATTCTCTGTCTCCTGAGAGAGAAAGACTGTTGGCTAGAACAAGGAGATGTTTATCCTTTTCTTCTAAAAATGTCATTGGGTCTTTATTTTCTATTTGGACAGTCAGTACATATCAGAAGAGAGCTCTGTTTATATTTCTTCTAGAGGGCAACACAGAGGTATATGTGCTCCCTTCTGGTTTTATTTTAATTTTTTATATAATTTTCTCATCTTGTAGCAAAACTGTCTTTTGTTTTGCTTCATGTTTTTCTGTGCCTGAGACTTACAGATTATTAGACTATTTTGCAGGGCTGCTAGAACAACATAGCAGGAAAGGTCCTCTGTAAGGTAGGCAATATAATGCAGTCCATCCAAGATGAGCAGACAGTAGGCATGAGAATTGCATAAATCACACCTAGAGTCAAGAAATGGGTCTTGCATGGCAAGTCATCCAACAGCAGTACAATGTGTTTTCTAAACAAACCCAAATATACATGTCCTAAGCCACAATGCTTTGCTGATTCCTCGTTCTCTTTGAGCACTCTTTAGAAGTCAAAATTTGTCATTGGCACATACATGTGCACAGCATACTTGTATCGTGTTGGGGAGGAGTAACTTGTTTTGTTTTGTTTTTAAGATGTTTTGTCTCTCATCACCCCACTCAGGAACTCAGGAGGTATATGGACTGTTTGTGATACCTTTCTGCTGCTGCTATAAACTGAAAATTATAATGTTTTAGAAAACAGAATACCATGTAGAATTCTATTAAAAAAAATAAATTAGAATTGCTGCTTAACTCTTTGAAACTTTGTGCTAACATTAACCGATCCTCTAAGCCAGAACTGTATTACCCTTTTATGTATCTATGGAAACTGAAGTATGAATGGTATGTTTGTGTTAAATAGGAGGAGCTCCTTTTAATTTTTGTGGCGACTGGGATGATACAGTGTCTTAAATTGGGTGATAAGTGGATTTTCTATAACTAGTGTGGCATTCATATTATTAAATCATCTCATGGAAATAAAATGTGGTACATGTAATGGTTATATAGCTCCCATGCTTTATTTCCTCCCCCTCCTCCTATCCCTTCCTGCCCCAAACAAGTAAGTAAAAAACATAAACTTAATTTGGAATTACTGAACATAAAACCTGGATGTTAGAGGAAGCCTTGGATTTATAATAATGAGACTGATCTTTAGGGCTGGAGGAGCCCAGAGCTGCAAGGTTGCAGGTGTGAAACCTGGCCTTGAACTCTTTCTATTTCTGAATCTGCTGTTTGGAAGTGTTTCTGTAACCTGGCACACACTAGGGGAAATGGAAAGAAAAGCAACTACATAGGCATATCAAAAAGCCATAAGGGCTTGCAACACTTGCTTACAAAGCTATTGTTAACAGCTGAGGAGGACACAGTTATGCTGTTACCAAGTAGGTGCACCGATATTAGTTGAGAGAGGAAGATCAGAATGATTGCTGTTTGCCATGTAGAGTTTAAGATAGTTCATATTGCACCTTGCTGCAAGAATGGCTCCTGCAGTTCTGCAGGCTGTGATACAGCTTTTTCTACCTCGTGACTCTGAGTAGGATGACTGCTACACAGTAAAAGTCTTTTTGAGCTACTGCTCAAGGTAAAAGTAAAGGTGAAACTTTATCTTAGGTGATAGAGGTCATGTATAAGGTCCCGGTTTCCTATCTAGAAAATCAACTTCTGCCTAGAAAGCTTTGGTTCAACAGAAGATGCCTGTTTCCTTGGAGGTAGGGCATTATTTTGGCCTGTGCTTTGTATATGCAATATGCATTGTCTGTCCATTGTTATACTTCTGTATAATCTACTTGCTACAGTCTACCTGCTGCATGGTTATCTGAGAACAAATTTAGCTGTCATAATGTAGTAAACATCTTTTAACTTCTGCTTCTTTTCAAAGGATGTGTGTCAGATCTTTGTGGTAGTCTTAAGAATTGCCTTAGCCAGTACCATAGCAAATGCTTCTCTGCTTTCGGTATATGGAATATACAGCCTGTAGAAATGTTCAAAATAAACACATCCTCATGTGCACACGTGTGCACGCAGTGGGAACCAGAAGTGTAGGGAAAGGGAATATGGATAGAACAGAACTAAACTCTGAATTTAAAGAAAGAATGGAGAGCTTAGGAAAGGGTCAGTCTTCCTTTGAGAGCAGTCATTATTAAAAATCTCTGATCTCCTGTAATATACCTTCATCTCTTTACTTCTCCACCTTCTGCACACAGACACGCAAGGGCACATAATACTGTAAGAAGGCCAATTTGGCATGCTAAAAGCTATTAATGCAAAGCATGGAAGTCACTGACGTATCCATGCTACATGCCAGCTGTGCCGTGTCCAGCCTCTGTTGGTTGAAAATAAATGCTCTCACATAGCACAGAAGAGCGTAAGTAGAATAAAGACTTGAAGCAGTTCAACTCTTTCTAGTTTAAACCAGTTTGCTATGGTTGAGAGTCTGTATTTCACTGAACAAGATGTTTCCTCATGTGGGGTTGCTTTCACAGGTGACAAGGATAGGAGAGAAGAATCTTGCAGGGGAAGGGGTGAACTTTCTGAAAGGCTGATATGAGAGGTAGAGAATATTACTCCTCTTCCTGTTTTGCTCCCACTGTGCGTCAGTCCTTCCCATTCAGTCAGAAAAAAATGTATTGTTGTTCTTCCATTAGCTTCTGCATCAGATCTTTGTCCTATTTGCTCTTCTCTTTCCCAGTTATCTTCCGTTTTCCTCTTTTGAAAGCTGCACTTATACTTGATGGTGCGAAGTGAACCAGATCATCACTGTCACTTCCTTCCTTGCCACCTGCAAGTACCTGCAACTTGCTGAACCAACAGGGAGATTGAAGGAGTATTTACGGGGCTAGCATGGAGAAGTGAGAGTGATGGGACCAGCATGGTTAGAATTGCAGTCTAATCTAAGATGACTTGACTAGAGCCAAGCAAATTAGCCTCAGAGACCATGTTAGTGGAAATCTGCAAGCGAAGAAGATGCATGATGCCTGGCAAGTTTGGTTATCCCACTGAGCAAGTGAGTTTCTATTGTTCTGTAACATGCGTGCAAATTCACTGATGATGAGATGAATGCTTTAGCTTCCTCTCCCTCCCCTGCTATTAGCACTGCTTGGTGCAGCCTATGTGCTGCACAGCCTCCCTTAGCTTGTTTTCAGTCTTCTCTCAAGTGATACATAGGTATCCTGCTTCATCCCTCTCTCAGTCACTGCTGTCACAGAAGGCGAGAGAGAGACTTTTGTGTTCTCTGAGGTGAACAAAATGAGGAAGGAGGCACAGCCAAGTGTCATCAGCATGCTGAAAATGCTTTGGAGTATTCATATGAGAGACCTGACAAGTACACACTGTGAGAGCAGTTAGTTCTGGGGCAGTTAGTCTTTGTCGTTATCTGAATACCACCACAGGTTGTGGAATTAGTGGTAAAGAAGTTTCTCCTTTTAAAAGATCGTGGGAAGTAATTGCAAGGGAAGTAAGCTAAAAAGCAAAAAGTGTAGACAACAGCACAATATGGTCTCAGTTTGGCAGCAGGGGAGAAGAATTTTTGAACACCTTACCTTTGCAGGCTAGAAGGACTCTCACAGAGACATCTCCCAGCTGATGAGTGGCTGAATTGCTGACACAACAGAACAGAGAAAGAAAAGGAAACACAGAAAAATATTTTCATGGACTTTGGAATTTTTGATGCTATGGAAGAAGCACTACTGAATCAGAGAAGTTTTTGTACTGGTCATAGTATTAAACTACCTTTTCTGGATTACTTTGGGTTTTCATAGTTCTCATTGTCATTCATTAGACTAGGGCTGTTCTGTTGGTAGGTTTTGATATGGGACTGGACCATAGCTAAAGGTTACCTGGACCTTCAGAAACCCAAGGCATTTGATGCTACCAGAAAACTGGGACAATCCATCTATCTTGAAGTAGTTGCAGTTCGTTACAGCAGTTTTCAGCCGTGAAGTTAATGTGTGGCATTTGGCCAGCCTGGTAAAGCTGGAGGTCGTATGTGGCTTCCTGCCAAGTAGGATCTGGTAAAAACTGAGTAGTCTTTGAGTTTAGATACTGCTCTTATAATATTATTATTAATAATACAAATTTCATTTCACACAAATGAAAAGAGAAACTCCTCTGCGTGCTCATATCTGACCTCTGTTGTGTTTCAAAACTTAATTATGTGGTATTAACTAGCCCCCTCCCCAACATCATATCTGTGACTCTGTCTTGAGCTGTTTTTCCACAGCTTGAGGAAGAAATTGCAATTCTTTAAGCATTTTAGTTTTAGCTTGCTCAGTGAAAGGCTTACCTGCAGATCTATGCATCTCTGGGATTTTGTTAAAGGAAAGGAGTAATCTGAACAAGGTTATTCCTGAATTTTGAGAAAGAATCTGAAATGAAACAGGTATACCTTAGATAATTGCTTGCTATTACAAATTCAATGTATGTCTAGAAATATGTATTTTTAAAATTGAATTTTGCATTTTAAAAATGAGCAAGAAAGTATCATAGAGGAGGAGGGTAGGGTAATGACCCCAGAATCTCACTCGCCCCTCAGTAACTTGCGGATGCATACATATCTTTCTCTTTCCCAGCCCCAACTCAAACACCCATCTTTCTGGCTACAATTCTTGAGTTGCATCAGCCAGTCTTGAGGCAAATTCTGTCTACTGCAGCTTCCTCCTTTTTCTAACATTTCTGAATCATTATGTAGTTGGGAAAAACAGTCTTTCTACAAGCAAGCTACCCTGTGCATAAGATACACATGCTTGTACATGCACATAATTGAAAAATATATCAAAGTTGCTTTTTATCTAGGAAAAAAAGTGTAGTCAACTATAATAGTTGTGTTAATTATTTTGTCCGAGAGCAAAAGGAAGTAGCTGGCATGGAGATCTAATTCTTAGTACATGTGTTTTGAAAGGTAGCATTAAGCTGATGGATATGTGGGTCATCTGCTGTCCATTTTCTGAATGAAAACTACATTGGTTTTAGGGTATGTGAGTCTGTATTGATGTCTAAATTTATGTAAGAGCTAATAGCATTTTTCTTGTATTCTAGCTGCATACTAAGGCAGTACTGCAATGGTATAGGATTTGCTACACAGTGAAGATAATGGATACTCTTGGATAATGAAATGCAGTAATATAAAGCTATTTTTCTAACTGTTTACAGGAATCTGACCTTCAAACACTCATTTTTCAGGAAAATTGAAATAATTCTCTTTTTTAATTTTAGCATTTGCTATGATTTTTTTTCCCAAATGATAGATCATTATTAGCCTGTTTTGATGTGATTTAGCTTTAATTTGGAAGCTGATTTGGTTAAATAGCACAATTTCTGTAGGCTGGAGGTGAGTAGTAAACAATTCTGTTGACCAGATTCAGTGGTGTACTAAATAAAAGTACACAGTTTCTTAATTTACTTACAAATAGGTGGCTTGACTTACTTTATTCAGAAAACTTTAAAGATATGAAGGAGTAGGAGAATATCTGAATTCACCTGGTGCTTGGCATGATTACCACAGGATGGTGATGTTCTGTAACAGTGAACAAAGGATGCAGCCCTGCATCTGGAGAGAGGCCATTCCCAGTGCAGCCCTTTTAGCATCAGATCAGAGTCGTCTGATAACTCTGGCTATCATATAAAGCTTTCTCCACTAGTTACTTCTGGCTTTTCCCAGGAATGGGTGAATCATTTCTGGAGTGATGTTGCTTTTGTACGCACAGAAAGGTGTAAACATTTTGCTAGCATGAGCTAATGGCATCTTTTCTTTAGGGTTGGGCAAGTAGGTAGGTTAACTGTTTTCTTTCCCTCTTAGTTTAGATGTCTTGCTTCAAAATAAATTGCCTTTTGATTTCTGTTATGGATCTGATGTGAATGTTCTTGTTCCCACTACCAAATAATTTGTTCTGACTTCTGTTGACATTGTAACCTAGCTGGCTCCCTCCTATCAATAATTTAATTCATATAGGAATTCATAGAATAGCTTCTATAGGGTTCTTTGTCATAATATAGTGCTGTTTAGCTGCCTTTGACTTTGTTAAGTGATTGGTACTTCGTATTGTGGGATGACTTTTGGTTTGTATTGGCTTTGTGAGACAGCTAGTCTGCCATGTTTCTCATGCTTGTTTTCTATGGATGCTGAAGCTCTAGTACATGGAACTGAGTATATTTCTATTTCTTTTCTCTCCCTAAGCAATGAGATTTCTGTTAAAATGAAAACATAGCACATCCCTGCAAATTAACACAAGAGCAAAGCTACTTTCTACTTGGCTAAACTTCTGTATTGTTGAGGAAAGTTAGCTATTTATGGTGAATGAATGTTTGTTAACTCAGAGCTGGATGCAGCTGTGATGCTGATGAGGGAGGATGAGTGGCTGCACAGCAGTGCAGCTGCTTCCCCATATCATGACTGAGAAAATATCAGACTTAAAGGTGGCAATAGGGATTTTGCAGCATCTTTAGTCTCCCCTCCTCAATAATTCTTGCTGTCAGCTCTTGTCTGCAGTTAGACCTATATAACAATGGCAGAGTGAAATAAGTTATATCTCAGAGCATGTATGGTAGTTCTGTTCTGCTTGCATTTTTTTATCTCAGTAGGATATTTTAGTCTCCATTTACTTCAGAAACAGTCACTTTCATAAACTGCATTCATCTTCTGGCTACCCTTAAACTGTAGATACTGGTTGCAATGTCGATGCTTAAGTTTGGACTTTCTTTTAATAGTAAAGTATGTAATGCTTTAGTTTACTCAAGCTGAAGTTTGAAGAAAACTCTGTCACTCAGGCAAGCAATTAACAGTGTTAGCTCTCTGTTTTTCTTAGGTTTTATTACAAATGGTTTTTCTTGTTTAGAATTCTTAGAATAGAGTAAGGATTTGATTATTGACACTGCCAAAGTATTTTGGTTACTTTCAACTTTGGATGCCAGCAACAAAGTATTCTTAGACTAGCCAGTTGAAAAAAGAAAAAAAAGGCAACTGGGAGGTATATTGTGTTCAGTTAGGTGGAAGCCAAGTTCAGATATCTGGTATGGAGGGTCTGAGAGCTTTTACTTAGAAGCTTATCCAGACAAAAGGGAAAAAAGAATTGAAAGTTGTGTATTTGTTAGAGAGAACCTAAACGAGGTAAGTCTTAGTCTATGTAAGTACTTCCTTATCTCGTAAGGATTTTTCATTATGTGAAAGGGGGACATGAAGAGAAAAAATAATGTTTGGGTTGGAAACTGAATGGTAAGTAGTACCAGCTGGATCCAACCAGTGAATGGTGAGGATCAACCTAAGCTGTTATATTTTCTAGGTAGGGTTTGTCTAAATTATGCATGTCCATAAAGACAAAGCACAAGAATGTGTTGTGAAGGCACAGTGAAAGCTAGAAGGTTGAATGAGTGTTGTGATTAGAGCAGTGAACCAAAAAAATAATTTAGATGACAGTTTACAAGGATTTGAGCAGACAAAAAATTTAAAAAGTCAGTATGCAGAAGGTGGTGAGAATATGAAACAAGTTTTAACTCTCTGGAGATTAAAATTGGATCCTTGTACCTGTTCATGTAGGATGAGGAGGTAAATTGTAGAAGCAGCTTACTGGCAACTCTAGAAAGAAGGACAAGCTGAAGGCCCAAAGAACTCAGAGGCTTCCCACAGATATAGAAAAGAAAAGGTGAGGAGTTAATGGCTGGAGGCTTGATGGAAGTTTATGAGAAAACATCATATAGACTATTGCTTTTGTACTGAGAACTCTCATGTCCTTCATCTGTTCTGGCACTGTTTAGTACCCAAAGATATGAATGTAATGGGAGAGTAAATGGAGGGAGACTGAAATTTTGGGAGAGAAGATGAAGACCCTGAGACCACCAAAGAATACACTCAAAAAATGATAGGAACTTTAAAAGAAATCATATCTTCCCTGTTTTATGGTGTAAGAATGCAGTGGAATGCAAATGGTAGAAAAGTAGAGCAGGAAGTTTCTGCAGCACCTCTTAGAAAGGAGCTGTCAGTCCAACGTGGCAGTGCAGCCACTCATAAAAGTGGGAAACCTGACAGCGCTGCTCATTGTAAAACAAAGTTGGAGGTAAACACAAGTGAGAGGAGAAAAACAGTAAAAACATTAGACCATCAGTGTTAGGGAACTCATGAATTCTGAGGTAAAATGGAAACCATGAACCTGATTCAATTCCAGCAGTGTGCTTAACACACACTAGACAAACCAGCCATGGCAAAGCTTTAAAGACTTTAATCTCCAGCAACTTAGGATCTTTACTGGCTCCATGAAGCAACATATAGTGACAGAGTAGGGGGGAAAAAAAAAGAGGAAATAGCTAGCAGTCGATATAAGTTACAAGTTTTGAAGAACTGTTAAAGAGGACTTAACTTAGAAGACTGATGTGGGATTTATAATCAGCAGGATCAAGCAGAAATCTTCACAGGTAGGCCTGTTGGAAGGTGAATATGTTGAATAACATGAAGTCATCTAGCTTGTCCTAAAAGAGTTGTCTGGTCTTGGGGTTGTATGGCCTGGCAGTGTTAACTTTTAAAACAGCTTGCAGCGTTCTGAAGAACTTCCAAGAAAATGGAAGAATGCTAATGCAATAAAAGTGTTTAGAAAGCCTTTCTGGATGATCTGGTTAAATGGTGGCCAGTTAACCTAGAAAATTTGTTATGGCATCTAATTAGTAAAGAATAGCAATATAAATAATGGAAGCCATGGTTTTATGATGAATTGTTTGTGTCAACTTGATTTAAGTCTTTCAGATAATAGCTTTGGTACATAAAAAATTGCTACATGTTTTTAATATACTTAGAATTTTGTAATGTTTTTTACTTAACTGCCCTGGGATGCTCTAAGGGAGAATAGAGATGTTACCACTATCATATGTTAGTATAGCACACTTTAAATGGATTAGGAGCTAGCTGAAAGATTTGCAGATGTCAGTGGAGGAAGCATCACTGAACAGGAGGTTTAAATTTGGGTTTAACGGGTTTGACAGGGCTTGGTACTACGTCTCATGCTCCCCCATCTTTCATCTTTGTTTTGGAGGTAAATACAAATCCTTGAGGATATATTTATGTTTGAGACAAAGATAGGAGGAGTTGCAAATGATGGCAGTGGTAATGACATGGGAGTTATGGTCATGTGCTAAGCTACACCTCTTCAAATAAAATAAATTTGACTGTATTAAGAAATAAATTTACAGATCTTGGAGGAAAAATGCAGCCGATAACTACAAAAGAGAGAACTGCGTCCTTAGAAACTGTGACTCTGCTAAGTCTATTAGTCACAATGAGCAATCAACTCATCATGAACTATTAATGTAATGCTGCAGCAAAAAAGTGCACGCCTTGGATGTACAAATGGGACTGATGAGTAGGAGTAAGTAGTGGAATTTAACTCTGAACATGGCACTGGTGAGGCCACGATAAAAAAAAATGATGAATTTAGTGTTGATGTATGCTCTTTAGAAAGAACACTGGAGAACTGGAAAAGGTTTACAGAAGAGGTGCATGATTCCAAAACTGCAAAATGCCCTACAGTGAGAGCTTTAATGTTCAACTCGTATATTACAAAGAAGATAGAAAGATAGGTTGTTTAAATACTTTCACATAGCACAAATTCCTCATATGAGAGATACTGCAAATACTAGCAAGATATTTAGTGTGGATCCTGCCTGGAAGATAAAGCCTATCAAACTGAAGGTATATGCTTTGATCAGTGACTGTGTTAATAAACAGCCTATTGATTCTCCATTACCTTTATCATCTCCTGATATCTTCAAACAAAGACCAGATTCCTCTTTGGAAGATAAGCTTTTGCCCAACACAAGGTAGGCATTAATCAAGTGCAGGTTACTGGGCCTAATAGAGAGATAACTACATACAATTTTACGGCCTCTGCAAAGTACAGAAGTTCAGATGAGATTATGTGACAGCTCCCTCTGGCCCTAGATTTTGTGCCTCTAAAAATAATTTAGAACAGGAAAAAAACAAGCTAGTCCTCCCCTATTTTCCCCTGCTTGTAGCAGTGGAAAATGCATCATATCAGTAAAAGAAAATTATTAATTTTTTTGAAAAGACACTGAGTAGTGTTAAAATGACATGCCTTTTTTTCTTGTGTTCCAAGATGTCTGATCTTTAGTTATCCTGTTAATACATGGGGGAAATACCTTTTTTATTTTAATGGAAATTTATTTTTCATAGAAAAAATGCCTTGTTATGTTAATCTTTCCTTTTAATTGTTATGGTGCCACATCTTGATGAAAGCTGATGAAGGCCGATGGCCATTGATACCAGGATTTAAGAGAGGCACATTATGACAGGACATAAAACTTGTATCAGGAATCTTAATCTCTAAAGTCCGTAGAACTTTTGTCACCGACACTCAGGATGAAATATTTGTACTATTGGAATTAAAGCAATAACACTGTGCTTGGAAGATTTAGTGTTTGTGCATATATTGTTTTTAATCATAAAAATGTGTTAGGTGGTCACTAGTCACCTGTTTTTACATTTATACAAAGTAGTTTTTTTCCTGAATAAAGGGATTGTTTTGCTTTACAGACACAGTTAATTCAAAAGGTCTGAAATCTACAATGTCTTTGAACATGTTTTTAGAAGGTGTTCGCTTAATTCCATAGAATTTAGCAGGCATTTTTCTGTTTAAATACTTTAACTCTTTGTCTGCAAATAAAGATATTACTCTTAAGAATGCAACACAGTATTGACCGAGTGAAAACACTGACTCAGGAAGGAACAGGTCAACTCTGAGGAAAGATTTAACACTGAGTTTCATTTATGGTAATGTCAAATGCATTTGCCTGTAAATTGCAGTCTCTTCCTCGAGCACAGAACCAACTGGGGGTGAGTGAAGTACTTAGTATTCCTTCCTTGCTCTGTGCGCTTGGTGGAACGATTCACCGGAGACACCTCGGCTTTCTGTAGGGAGGTTTGGTGAGCTGGTCGTATGCATAAATATTAAAGTATAGGTTAATACTCCTTTCTGCTGGTGTTTAGTAATGTTAGGTGAATAGCCGAGGTAAGCACAGCATTCTAATACGGTGTATGAAGTTTGGTGATCTGGGTTGCATTCATACTACTATTTTGAAAAGAGGCTTTGCTCAGGTAAAAGAACTTAGTCTATTTAGTTTTGAGGAATTTGGTTTCTTAATGAAGTAAAATTGCAGTATTGCTGTCTAATCTCTCAGATGTTTATCATTGTGACACATACGTCTGCAAATGAGATGTAATGAATTAGTTTTTACCTGACACTCCTACAGTTCTCATGTCATGTCATGTAAATTTGAACGGCAGCATCAAGGCAGGGTTGTGCAGAGAAGGGGTAGTGGAGCTGCTGTGTGAGGTGAGCAGGATTAGGCTGGAATGTGAATGACTCATTTTTTTTGAGGTTAACAGTCTCCTCCTCAGAGCTAATCATACTTTGTTACTACAGGCTAATTTAGAGTCTTAAATTAGTAGCTACTTTAGGGAGAAATTTTCAGATGATCACTTTTATCATCTGAGTGTTTTTAGTTGTATGTCATTTTACTGTCTAGGGAAGTTGTTCTCTCAGAGTTACTGGGAGGGGGTGAGGATGAGATGGCTGGGGAAGCAGGTGACGGCTTTGTTAGCGTTCTGCTTTTTCAGTAGAAGGAATTGAACTGGCTGAGGTAGGAATAAAGTTGCAGGAATGGTGTTATCCCCTGAACATGGCTTTTCATTGTCCACATGTGATTGTTCTTCTTTTTTAATTTATTTTAAAAAAAAATCACTGCAACAGTGCTGCTCAGATTGATGAAGCAGAGTTAAACTCAGTTGTTCTGTGCAGAGATTCTAATTCATTTAGAACTAGAAAATAACATTACATAGGACTTCTTCCTGTATGGGATTGTGTATAGAGGAGATGGATTTTCAAACTAGCATGATAGTTTCATGGCTTTTGATCGAATAATTGTGAAGTCATGGTAGGATTTAGATGTTCATTTTTCTCCAAAGCTTTTGGTCCTGGTCCTGAAGGAACTGATTTTTTTTTTTTTTTTTTTTTTTAAACCAAGGCTGTGGGGTCAACAGTATCTCAACCGCTGTAGAGAAACTTATGTGATGTTATTTACCAGTCCTGTGGGCCATGTAGACATGTGCTAGGGCGAGTACAATAGACAGAGGAGGAAATGAAAGGAGGCAGGGAGTCTTGTAAAGGCTGGCTTTAAATGACCCGTATTACTATTAAATATTAATATTTTGAAAACAGCCATGGGCCCTATTTGAGACTGTGGACTCAGTTATGCTGGACACTTTAATGTATGTAATTGTCCTCATTTTATACACCTCCTTTAGAATTTATACAATGTACTGATGTTTAAATAAAAATTTAAAAAGGAAAAGCTACGTGGGTGAAGGTTAGCTTTTCAGTGAGGAATGTGCTGCTTGGCTAGACGTGTCAGCAGTTTGCAGTGAGTACTGTGACGTATTTGTAACTTTCTTTCTTGTTGCTCATGAGATAGGAGGGTGATCCTTTAAGGTTTTCTTAAGCAATCATTTCTGAATGTGTTGCCACTTGGGCGATAATTTAACAGCAGCCCATATAAGCAAATAGCAGACCAGAATACAATGAGTTCAGTTAAAAGTAACACCCTAAAAAAGGTGTAATAAAAGGAACACTCTTGGGTATCACATGTTGTTTAATGGTCTGCTTTTACAGATCTCCTGCTTATTCTGACCTTTCTAAATTTCAGTGTTTCACATTTGATAGAATTGTGCTTATGATTCTTTGAGAGCAATCATTTCCTGGAGAGTGTATTAAATTATTTTTAGAGACTGTGATTTTAAAGAGAAGCACAACAGCTTACGTAAAGGGCCTAAACTCTTTTGTTGTCTGAAGTGATGTATTTACCTAAAAGCAACCCCCCAAAACAGAGCATTTCATCACTACAAAGCGCACGTTGAAAAGGGGGCTGGGAATTCATTGTTTCATGTAGATAGCCTGGTGATAATAATGGGCAGAAACTGTGCTATGGCACCTTTCGGGGAAATGCTGGGTGATTGAATGTCCTCCAAAATATCCTGTGAAGATAAGAGAGTAAGATTTCTCCATGGATGTATTTCAGGGCATTGTTACCAAAGTAGATTTTTCAGCTCATAAGAAGAATTTTATAGTATCTTTCTGACCTGTGCTATCTTTCCTAGCTGACAGTCTCAGCTCTCCCAAAGAGGACATGCTGACTGGCAGCATGGATTCACTTTCTTCCCACTCTCCTACGCCAGCGTTCTCTAGCAGCCCTCCTGGGCTCCTAGACAGAAATCACCTTATTATGGACAGTGGAGATCTTGCAGACTGGACAACAAATCAGTAAGTAACACTGAATATTAGATGATGATTTTCCAGCAATATGGTAATGCATGTGAAATACATTCCCCCTCTTAGTTTGGTGGCAGTGAGTGACTTTTTAAATCGAATATAATTGTGTTTGTTTTCTTCTGCTACAAAATGGTATGTGCTTACGTGTTGTGATGTGGCTTTGACACTACTTGAATGTGGCTGGTTTTGTAGGGAAAAAATGTTTTTTTCTGTAGAAACCTGGTGTGTTTTACTGTAAACAGTTATAAATTTTTAAGTGCTTTTATTTACAATGAGTATGTAAATTATTTTCTGTATAATGTGTTACCCTAGTTTTATTTCAAGACAGTGTGAAGCTACACTGTCCATCTACCTGCTTGACAGATACACCGCACCGTAATACCTCAAGTAGATGCAGGGCCATTAAAATTTAGGGACAAATTTTGGTTTTGGATAAATACTTTAATAAGTGTGGGCTAGATGTTGTTATCTAAGAATATTATAGTTGTTAATCTATGTTGTTATTAACATATTAAATGCCTGTTTTCCCATTAAAGTGCAATATGTCACTTTCAGTAGACTTTGTACATGTTCAGTTATTGACCATGACTGCAGTTCAGCAAAAATTGACATTACGAGCTTAGTACCATCTCTTTAATACATACCCAGGGCTGATGCACAAAGAGCTGAGCATATCTACTTTTTTCTTTCTTTAAATCAAAAGTTGAACTTGAATTGAATTCTTTGTTTTGCTATTCATACAAACTTTAACATATCAAGACAAAGTTTTCCAACCTTCAGTGCCAAGAAGATGGAAGGAGCAAGTCTGGAGAAAAGATTTGTTACAATATTTTCCATAATGGCATTTTGTGTAGCCTGTTCTGTTGATGCAGCATGTATGTAAAATATATGCGTAGATGTATTCAATGCATGAAAATATACAGATAGCCATAAAATGGGTTTATATTTCTATATACATACACAAGTAATTAAGTAATGATTAGAGTACTTTTCAGCTATAACAAGATTTTATTCATATGTATTGAAAGAATTACAGACTGGTAGGTATTTTCCATATATGTGGTTATTTCAGTAGAAGGCTAAAATTATTCTTTCCTTATCTTCCTGTGCACTATTCTTCTTATTCCTGAGTAGTTCCCTTTGGCAGAAGTAGGTGCCCACTAGTAGTGGGCAGGATTAACAAGAAGCTGTATTTGACACACACACAAAAAAAGACACACGGGTGAAAAACAAGCACTGTGAGTGATATAAAACTGGAATAATTATAAAAGGAGGCCTAGCCAATTAGGGAACATATGGTTAGCAGGACATTGGTAATGTCACTTCACAGAATAAAGAAAGAAGTGTTGGTTTTAGCCAGAGGATTCAAGAACCTCAGGTGTTTGAAGCAACATGGCATTTTTTTATTTGTTTATTTTCATGGAAAATTATACTGTGTTGCTGTTTTGGAAACTTTGATGGCCTGAGGTTTTCTGCTCAGCTGGAAACAGTACTTTAACAGTTCTGTTTGCAAAAAAACAAGTGAATTGGTATGAGCATCTAGGTTATTTGTCAAAAGCAGTTTCTTTCTTCCGCTCACCCAGCCTGAGAAGTTTGCTTAAGAGCTACCTCTGTAACAAGCCTGGACCTTGACAGAATAGCCTGTGAATGGTATATAGTTTTTTGTTCTCTCTTTTTCACCTCAAATTGGGCTTCTTTTCCCCCTTATAGTTCTCATGATTCAGAGAGCCTTAATAAACAAACAAAACCAGTCCCACTGTATTAATGGCAGAGGTAGGTGTCAGCACTGGAGAATATACTTGGTGGACTTCTGCAGTTCTTATGCATCAGGGGGTGTTGTGGACAGGGGAAAGGTGCTGGCTGACTTGTCACCAGGTACTTATGGTAGCTCTCACAGCTCCAGGAAATGTAGCATTGGCTGTTGAACTCTGCTTTGGTCTCAGGCTACTCTCATAAATTGGACTGTCCCAGAACTGGGTGGAGAACAGTCATTTCTGTTTGTGCAGTGTTTCATAGTGTTTTGCATTTTGTGCCAAACTGGAGCAAAAGCAAATCTTGAAGTCTCAGTATCCTCTGTAAATTGGAATTGCAGGTTTTCACTGAGCTACTGTAAATACCATACTGAGCCTAGGGAAGATAGAAATACCAGAGAATCCGGTTTCTCAGGTTTCTGCTGATGTGTATAATACATGGGCATTACTTGTAAGAGATCAACCACTATGGAGTTATGTAGTCAACAAGGTGATGGTGACTTCTTTGCAATAGAGTTGCTTGCATTGTTTCCTGGGGGTGGCAGGAAGGACGACATTGCGTTGGAGGTCCAGATATGTCAGCTATTCCCAGGTTGGTTTATAAAAGTAGTTTGCTTTAAGCAAAAATGCGTGATGGGCCAGCAAGAATACCTTTTGTGGTATTGATCTTCAGGAAAGGAGGAGGTTGTTTTTTCTTGAGTGATAGTTGTTGTCACCATGATGTTTCCTGGCAGAGGTTTTTTGTGATGAACACCCTTTCATTGTCCCACCTTTAAAAACAAAAAGGAGCTACAGCTTCCGATATGGAGCACCAAATGAAGGCAAATACACCCTCACCTCCAGGCTGTCACTAGAAGGAGGGGACTGCATGGGCAGAGTGGTGAAAGAAGCCTGGAGAGCAAGCGCTCTACCACAGATCTGGAAGGTCTCGCAAAGCCCTCATTGCTCAGTTGTCATGTCAGTGGTTAAAGATGTACAATGCATACGGTGTAACTGGATGTTTCACACGTGCCATTCTGAAGCCCTGCTAAGCTGTTGGTTCTCGTATCTGTAAGTGTGCATCTGCCTGATGCTAGGTTTTCTTTGAAAGCTCTGTTTGGATCAGACATATGCCCTGTGTTGCCTCCTACTGCTGTAGGAGGGTAGAAAAGGTTGAGTGGTGGTTGGCTCTTACTGCCCCCATGGCAGGGGTGATTCTTGCTGCAGTCCCAGATTTGCTGTTCTAAGATTACATTGCACCCTAAACTCTTTTCAACCTTGTTTCCGAGGATATTTTTACCTTCACACTTCCATCTGGAGCCAAATACTAAAAATAAACACATTTTATTTTTACATGAGCTTTATGGTGGAAAGTAGGTTTGTTTGTTGTTTGTTTGTTTGTTTGTTTCTTTCAATCACCAAGTTACAGGGTAGTCTATGCAGGCACAGGATTCAAACTCTGAGTATTCCAGAATGGGCAAATCATGTCTTCTGCCTGATAGAGTACCATGTCCTATATGTACACTGTTTGAAAATCCCTTTCATCTAAGGATACTTAGCACAAGCTAGTTTAATGACTCAGATAGAAAGTGATAGTTACGATAATAAGTTGGGCTCCTCCCTTGTGGTACTCTCCACTGGTATGGGTATTTATCTTCTTTGAGGCGGAACAGCAGTGGTAATCTCAGTCTGATGCTAACCAAAACAGTTGCATTCATTCTTTTTCCTCTCTTGCTTTCTTTCAGTGACCATATATGCATGCCCACAAGCTAGAGAATTAATGTTGTACAGCTATCTGCCCTCTTCATGGTCCGCTGAAACCACTGTCAAAGTCCACTTTACTCTGACAGAGGTTCAAGTTGTTACTGCGTCTGCAAGGAGAGCATTCCTCTGGCATTTTTTGGCAGATCCTTTTGGGACTGGTGGTGGTATGGTGTCACCAGCAGTACATTCTTAAAGTGCTCATTCTTTCCCTCAAAGCTACATCTGGCTCTGTGAAAAGAGTTTCCATGTTAGATGCACCCAGTTCTTTGCGCATTCCTTCTATTTCAGATTGTCACCGTAGCCAGACATTCTCAAGGTAAGCAGTGTCCTCTAAATGAAATGCAGTTATCCATATAGGCATTCTTTAGCATCTTCATTTGAGGTATTTCTTCCATCATTTGAAACACTGGAAAATAAGCAACGTTACCTGTTTCAGGAATTTGCCAATATTAAAAATTTGTAAAATAGAAAATACAAACACACTGATATTTGTCATGTTGTGCCTTGGGTTTAACAACTAGGTCATGTCATGTAACATTTTTTTCCCTCCATACAGAGCATATATAGTTTGTAAGTTGCCTACAACATAATCCCAACTTGGATTTAAACAGAAAAAAACAAACAAACAAACCTCCAGCCTTCTCCCATCCTTAACCATTGCTTCCCCAAAAGCTGTTATCTACCCTACAATCGTAAATTATTTGAGGAATTTAGAACCCACAATCTGCCCTTCATTCCTTCCTTCAGAGTTGCTTCAAACCCTAGCAAATTTGTGGAAGGGTTATCACTGATCTCTCTTGGCCAAAGAATTTGTGTTTTCCTCCTCTCTGTTTCTTTCTTAGCAATATTTTTGCTGTTTCTTCTTTTTTGGAAGCTGTTGCAGGTTGCTGCTCCCTGCAGATGCTCTGGGAACAGAAGCTGGCAGGAAGTCAGTTGACAGTGTTGGTAAGGAAAGCTAGTCATATAAAGGTGTCACCAGAAGCATCAGGAATCTGCTGACAGTAGATGAGGGGAAGACATAGAGTGGAGAGGAGGAGGGGTGTGTAGAGAAAAACACCATGATGGAAATCCAGGAAATAAAATGAGTTAATGTACAGAAAATGAGCCACCAAACCAAGAGCAAGGGAAGAGGAGGACAAAAATACAGACATGTTGTGGCAAGTAGCCCATAATAATAGCAGTAAGAGGGAATGGGAATTTATTGCCAAATTTCATAAAAAAAAAAAAAAAAGGGTAGAAGAGGACAGGGCCTACCAAGATTAAAGGTCAGGAATTACTTATTTAAGATTTACTTATAAAGGAAATTGAGTGCTCAGTAAGCTCAAGTGCGAGTTTACAGCATGTTAGATACTATAGACCAATTGCATGTGTGAATACTTAGTGCTATGTCTACTTTAAAAGTAGAGGAAGCCTGAAGTTTTGTGTAGACACACTTAATGCAGTGTGAGCTGTAGCGTGGTGTTGCAAAGTGCTCAGCAGTATTTGCTTAAGGCACTGGTGTTGCTACTCTTTCTTGCTTCTCCAAGTAGTGCGTGTGGCTGGATTTGCGTTGTGGGGTGCTGGTATTTGGTTCTTTGTTTTTTAACATGTTTTTTGGTGAAGATTATACACCAACTTGATTAGTTCCCTTTACCCAGGTTGTAGTTGAACCACACAGACAGCTATGCTGTTGTTTCCAAGAAGCACCTTATAGTGTCACATCACAGCATAGATGGGGCTGCACAGAGTGTTAGGGTGAAGCAGCTAATGCACTGAAGTTAATCCCTTGGTTTAATGTCATGGTCCTGCCCAGGCTTCTGTTTTTTCTATTGCATTTGTCTGAAAAGTAAATAAATCTGCCACATCTGTTTTTGCAAGAGGCCTGATAGCTCTTTGCTGAAGGATGTGGCTTTGACACTACTTTCTGCCTTTCTGGTTGGCAGAGAGACAGAATTTGATTACTATGCTGTACAAAACACAAAATTCTAGTTACTCAAAATACATAGTTTCCAAAGAAGAGTTCAGGATTTCAGATACTATGAAGTTGACTAGCTTTTCTAAACAGTCCCCAAACTTTTGGGTTAATGGTGTTGGTCTTGATATTGCAGGTTGTATTGAAAGGGTTTATGCATAGCTCTTAAAGTGCTATTGAACTGTGGAAGAATAGTCAATCTTCACTTTTACATTTAGTTGAAAGCCGGTGATGCATAATTTGACATTCAATCAATATATTATCACTTTACACATGCAAACCATATATAGATATAGTGATATCTAAACTAGATATGTGTGTGTGTGTGTATAGGTGTATCTAATAAATATATCTAAACAAGTAAATATACAGTGTAAGTTAGAGTCCATAAAAGGAGAGAGAAGTATTTTCATTAATGTGGAATAAGGGATAGTGCAAAAGATGCAATATCAGACATGAAGTGATGTAAGTCAGTTAAGGATGAGGGGAAGTTTTTGCTGCTATTGTTGTTTGATTCTAGAATTTGCCACATGGTTTTGGTTGTCTAAGTTATAATTGTTTTCAATCTTCAGTTTGTTTTATATTGTTTAGGTACTATTTAAAGATGACTTTCCAGTTCTGTTTTATTTTGCATTGTAAATTTTTACTTTTGAGCATAGTTTTTGGCTTTTTAAGATGTGTAACTAACCTACTCTATGCAAAAAAAGGTAATTGTGCTAACTGATGTCTCTTCTCTGAGAAGTACAGGCATGGTGTGTCTTAAGCGTAAGACTTGATATTTGAGTCCATCTGAAGTTTCAGGTCCTGAAACTAGCTTTCTTCACAGAAAGCTTCACTCTGTTTGGAGTATATATCCTGCATGCACTCAATTCCCAATGCTTTTTGGTCCTCTGAATCTTTGTAAGGCTTGTGCGTGCCTTACTTCCATCTCCGCCTGCCAGAAGTTGTGTCCCCTGTGACTGTGCTGACTGAGGTGTTACCTTTTTATGTCTAGGTTAGATGTTGGACTTTCTTGCTCCCCTGTCCGATTTGGTACATGCCTGTCTGCTCACGTCACTAACCGTTCTTTTTTCTGAGCTGCTGCTTTGCCAGGAGGTAGCTTCCCTGCAGGTCCTGCAACTGCAGAGCCTGTTTCCTCTAGTCGTAGCAGAAAGAATTGTAAAGCAGCTACTTCCTATTACCGAAGAGGGAAGGAAGATGGTAACTAATAATGAACTTGAGAATATTGACTTGTCTTAATTCACAAGCTCAGGCTAACTACAGTAATTCCAGTATTTCCAAGCAGGGACTAACTAGTTTCACTTATCTTGACCTGCAACCATCAGGATGGTGTTTTTCATTAGACTCTCCATTGTCTTCCCAGTAGGCCAGAGCAGTTATCAATATGAGGTCTTCCTTGTTCAGTCTTTCCCAAAGTCCTGGCTGTAATGGCGGCTCGCCTCTGATGGAATGGTATGGGTTACCCTTATCAAGATGACTGATTCTTAAAAAGGTGGAATACGAGTCATGTCCTAAAACACTGTAGTCTGCCTTATGTCTGTTTTCACTTGCCCTCAGAATGAACCAAAGAAGCTGAACACTTTGTATTCCCTAGACTCAGTATTTGTTATAATTAATCTTTTTGAAGATCATTTTCTGATAAGGAAGGATTTGTTTCTTAACTGGCCTCTTGTCATGAGATCTTTTCTGCTTACAGTATAATGCCTTATGGCCAGAGGTTATCTACAGAGCTTACAGACTGTTTTCTTCAGGGGTTTACCTCTCCCAGTACTGGGTATTCACAGTTGGGTCACATTCTTCCTTTTGGTTGGCAAGTCCCCTGCAGAATCTGCATCGTGTCTCTTCTTCATTCAGATCGTGAAAACCAATGTCTTGTTCCTCTGCTGGAGAGATCATCTTTGGGATCTGAGCCTGTAGGATCTTTGGGCCTGCTGGTGAGCTGGATTCGTATGCTAGAACTTGATGACGTTTGATGGTTGTTCTGGGTGGAGTCATGCTGCAGGATGCGGGGTAGCATTACTTAAAATGATGATGTCCATGTGTGTATATACCTTGCCTCCTCCTGTTTCCCTTTCTACGCCTTTCAGATTTTACAACTGGAGGAAATGGAGTGTACCCTGCCCCTTAAACCTCTACTGAGGGTGGAAAAGTGTGTATGAGAGGGAGCACATGGCTTGTTAAAGCAGATGTGTTTTTGGGCTCAAGATAGTAAGATTTATAATTTTCATACTAGATCCCACATTAGATGCTGTAGGAGCATATAAGATACAGTTCTGACAGTCCAGATAGTGGAGGTACTCAAAGCCTGGAGGAAAAATAGGGGCACCAAAGTAAATGACTTTTCAGGAATATGCAAGTTACCATTGACAGAGGAAATAATCTTTTTTTTTTTTTCTCTCTCTCTCTCTCCCTCTTGCTTTCTTCTTTATTGGGTCTCCTAACACTAAGATGTTCTTATATACAGCTTGCTGGTGTATACATGCTACATTTTGGACTTTGTTCTTTAGTATCAACAAAGCCTTTCTGAAGGGTGCTGAGAGCCGTGCTGCGTGGCAGTGTGACTGCTTTCCGGGTCTTGGTGACCAGGTTGTGAAGAAGCTAATCATAGTTCATGAAATCTCAGGATGTTCAAATTCTCAGTGAGCAGACTGATGTTAAAAAAGCCATCAGATGGCACGGGAGGACGGAAATAGTGATGTCCTGAGCACAGCAAAAGTCTTGGAGATAGCTGCTCGTTTTGTCTGACTGCTGAACGATTCCCATCAGCCTAGTTATATCTATAATCTGTTGCATTTGTAGACTACATCTATGGCCTGCCTGAAACTGAAATAGTTTCTCTGTAATTTCTGGCAGTGGTGTGAATTTGCAGTTTTACATAAATGATGAGTGACTTCAGTTTCAGTGTCTTGAAAACTTTTTATATTGTCTGATGTCATCGCTTTTTTTAATATGAGAAGCTGCTTTAACAGCTTTAAAAGGCAGAGTAGTATGTAGCAATGCTGCTTGCTGGTTATGCTTATTTTGCAGTTTGTTTTTGTTTCAGCTGCCACCTCTTCAGTGATTCAGCAGCTTGAGAGTGGCTTTAGTGAAGCAGGCATTTCTTTTGTGTATCCTTTTGTTATGCAAGCACAGCATTAGCCCTCATTTTGCAACTCCATCGAAACAGGCATAATATAACTTAGTCATATGGTTCATACAAAATGGGCTTTGCCATCTCCTTGTCTCCCTGTGGGCTAGACAGCGAGGTACTCGACAGCAGCAGCACTGTGTAAGCAGGCAGGTAAATAGTCCCTGTGCTCAGAGCAGGGAGGGCAGGGGATGCAGCCACTAAGAGCTAAAGTGGCTTTTTTTCTGCTCCCTCTCCCCCTCCCCCCTCTCCCCTCTCCCCTCTCCCCCCTCTCCCCTCTCCCCCCTCTCCCCTCCCCCCCCTCCCTTCCCCCCCTCCCTTCCCCCCCTCCCTTCCCCCCTCTCCCTTCCCCCTCCCCCCTCCCCCTCCCCCCTCTCCCCTCCCCCCTCTCCCCTCCCCCCTCTCCCCTCCCCCTTCCCCCCTCTCCCCTTCCCCCCTCTCCCCTTCCCCCCTCTCCCCTTCCCCCCTCTCCCCTTCCCCCCTCTCCCCTTCCCCCCTCTTCCCTTTTCTTTTCTTTTCTTTCCAGGGAACACAGCCCCCTCAGTTTTTCTAAAAGGAACAGCAGTATACTATCCACTTATAGATGTACATACTTCATTTTTGTTTTGTCTGAATTACCATTTAAAAACACTGTATCTTGGGAAAGCTGCTGTGGATGTATGCTTCAGATTTACCAGACTGGCAGGAAAGATCATTGCACTAATATGTTAGCTGGTTTGCTGAAACTTCACTATCTAAGTTAAACAAAACCTCTTATTTCAATGTTTCGTATAAATGAGGATTCAAGCACACTTTGTGCATGTTACATGCTTTAATATTTTGCGTGGGGGCCCTTTTCAGAGGGGCTGTGGACCAGGAAGTTCTGTCCTTTTGTTTTGTCTCCAGCCTTGCTGCAGCTGTGACAATTTCTAGATTTTTGTCTGTGTATTTTTCTGCTCCCCACCCGCACCAAGGCATACGAGTTTTAACATGCACGGAGATTGTTGTCTCGTGGTGGGGAGTTTTGGATTGCATATTGAATCACAAATAGCCAACACCTTTTGATATATTATGTCGTCTTATAATGAAACCTTTTAAGAACACTTTCATTGAGTTTATGTCAATCAGACATTGTGATATGACAGCTATGGGGCTGCCAAACCCTTCTATGAAACAAACCCTTTTCTTAAGAGTTGCAGTGTAGATTCTTTTCACACAGTCTCTTGCTCACTCTCAAGATAAGAGGCTGCTCTTTAGCTGTGTTACCTTAGGAACCAGCCAGATAAACATCCAATAAAATCTTGTTTTCAGGAGTTTGTTTCTGAATATCAGTACAAAATCGCTAGCTTATTTTCAGTAAGGCCATTTCCCCCTTCTCCCTTCTCCCAACATTCACTAGCTAGACAATAGCATTTCTTCTCAAAGAGAGATGGTTATGTCAGTCCTTTTTTTTCCCCTCCCCACAGGAAATACATTGCCTTCATTTTAGCCCTTAGGAAAATGGATTTCTTCAACATACCTTCTTATAGTCACAATGCTATATGATAAGATATACAGTACTTTCTAATTTATCATCATCTTGGTAAACGAGACTTGCAAACCTTTGTACTTTGTAGCAAGGTAATTTTGCTATCACAAGAATCTTTTGAAGGGTAAAAAAAAAAAAAAAAAAAAGGGAAAGAAAGCCCTACAGTATGTTGCTTACCCACCACAACATTGGAACTGATTTTTCCTATTGAGTAAGACCTTCTGTTTTAATAATAAAATTAAGTGGTTCCTGACATAGCCAAGTACAGTAAATAAAAAAAGAACTGAAATTCCAGAAGGTGCTTAATATTTAAAGCTATTAAACGTGGTTTTTTTTCTTAACACGGTGAAACTATTGCTATTGAAAGATGGTTTTTTTTCCCTGCTGGATCCTAGACTGTGATCTCTGGATCTGTAACTGCAAGCTGAAACTGACAGGCAAATTCGGGAGCCGGGCTGCAGTGCTCTGCCGCCAGCTGAAAGGTATTTAAGGAACACAGCAAAGAGCGGGGAGGGACTAGCACAGAGCTCCACGTACCTGCAGTTCGGAAGGGTTTTTCCACTGGAGCTCTGGGAGTCGCTCAGAATTCTTAGAAAATCTGCCAATTTTTACATAGTTTTATATAATGCTGCTTGGTAAAGGTCAATATACTCTTACTAGGTGATAGAGTACCTTCTTGTGGAGTCTGCATAGCATGAGAAATAAACATGCCATGATATGCATCTGCATATTATATTTCATCCCCCGTTCCTTTATCTGCACACCTCTTCTCACTTTCTCTTTCTTTCCTCTTCCAAGTCTCAAAGAGAAACCATCTGTTATATTCCGAGTATCCTGATGACTGACTGCTTGCCTGGGTCAGAGGATATCTTGCGTAGAATGTTCTGAGTTTTGTTTTGAAAACATTACTTCTGTGTCTTATATACATGCGGTGTTTGTTGTTGTAGAGCTGATCATATAAGTTGCCATGACTGATAGGATGCATATTTTAGTGGAATATTTTATAAGTGAAAGTTTTTAGTATTCATTTGTTGAAAGCCCAAAAATCCCAAATCTGAGCTATATACTAGAGAACACATTTGGTAGAAGAATATTCTTGAACCATGATTGATTTGAATTAGATACACTTTAATATTCTTTTGGCAATATATTCAGAATATTATTTTTCCATTTTCTGTAGTTTTTACAGATTTCAGAAACAGCCTGACACCAGTCTTAGTGTTGGAGTTGATTGAAGTGAATAAATAAAAGCACAAGGGAAATGAATTTCTTTAAATGTCAGGATTGTTTTAATCAAAGTAGTTTAATCTATGTAAGAAGGATACCTTTTTTATTCTGTTTTGAAAAAAATTTTTGTCTTGAGAAGAGTGCTTGTTTTATTGAATTAATTTATTGAATTAAAATTAATTATATACATACACAATATGTGCAGAACGAGGGAGAAATAATCTAGTCAAGCTTTATAATTGTTACAGCAACATTTTTATCCTCAGTATTTAGGATAGAGAGCAAATGCTGGTGTTCACTTCTTTTTTTCTTCTCCAAATGAAGTCAACTTTCATTTGAAGGTTTTTGTCTCACCTAAGGAAAAATTTTCAATGACTACTTAAAAATGGGAGGAAAAGAAGTTCAAGTAAAAGCAAAAAAAATTAAAAAATTACATAGGTTCTGGTCTTCAAAGGATAGGTAGTTATTAGAAGATGTAAATAATTTTGTAGTGAAAGAGTCAAAAGTGGTTAAGCAGACCAGATGTCCACATCCCAAAGTTAAGCACTGAAATATGTTTCTAGTCAGTGCAGTCTGCTTTTTATTCAGTTTGCTACGTATGAGTCTTTCCTTTATTTGGTAAATCTGATCGTTTTAAAAGCAGAGCATGTTTTGACAAATTCATTTAGTTATGATTCCAGCACATTTAAGTTTCGTTTTATTAGTGGAATTGACTTTAAAATGCTGCTTTTATACATTTTGAATTTCAGTGTTCATCCAAATGCAGCCTGACACAAATCCAAAGTAAAAATATTGCCTTGTTAAACAAGGAATGTACCATTCACCATTTTATAACATACTAAATTTAAAATTAAAAGTCAGAATAAATGTCTGCTGAACTGTGTAATGGCTAGAACGAATAAGATACATTGGCTAGCAAAATTAGTTTGGAAAAGTTGTATTTGTTTGTAAACCAAATTATATGAACAAACAATGATGCTCCTGTCTTCTAAAAAGTAATTAAACATCCCAGTGCAAGAAAAGGTTAAAATCAGCTATATAAGTTTTGTTTTCCTGCTTTCTTTTATTATTTACAATTATAACTGAAGGACTGTAAATCCCTTTTTGCTTTTGATCAATCCACTTTGCTTAGGTATGGATATGCACACCCACAAAAACATTTTTGCCTGGATTTCTAGGTTTTGGTGGTACTTTTCGGATTTATACAACCCAATCTTGGAATAAGTCAAACTGATAAATGTTTTAGTGTGAAGTTAATACTTCAGACTGATGATTCCTGTGTGAAAGTTGTGTGTGAAACATTTTAATTCTGTTTCTGCTTGGTAACTGCTTGAAGTCCAGCTCCTTTGTTCCAGGATAGGTTGAAATTAAATGTTTGAATTATTTGCTGTTTTGCCTGTGCAGTGAAAGAAAGCCTTCAAGTGTTGGAACATTTTAATTCTTTAAGGTGTAGAATCAGGAGTATCACTGTTGTTAGTAGGGACTTTGTGTATGTTTTTCAAAAATTAATAAAAGTTTTACCTTTGGCTGCTATTTATTCTTCTCTTGTAGCAACTACGTGTTCACACATGAATTTAGTACACATTTGAATGGTGCATTCATGAGGGCAGCTACTGAGGCAATATCTACGCAGTTATGCGAGTCAGGTCTCAATCCAGAGTCAGTGTCGTGATCCCAATGTGGTAATAGCTTCAGCCTCATTTGAAATTTTCCAGTCTTACATGCCTTAGTACGGCACTGAGAAGATTTTTAAATAGATTCGTCAAAACTTGCAAAAGCAAAGTGGCAGCTCAAATAATAGCCTGCTAGATGCAGTTTCATTGTATCTGTCTTTATTAGATAAGGAATGTGGATTTTTGTCTTTTTCTAAGTTATATTATACATTTCAGGTAAGTCTTCTTAGCCTAGGATGTAGGGCATGTAGGAGGAATACTTTCAAGGAGGAAATGCAGAAACATATGATGGCCATATCTAGAAAATCAGCTCAACAATGCTTTTGCTTTTTAGTTTAAGGATCTAACTAGCTAGTCTAGTAACAAAGATTCACACATTTGGGTATGAAAAGGAAGTTTATTTACCCTGCTAATTCTGTCTTGAAAATATTTCCCTTAGCCCTGGTCAAAGTCGCTCATCGATGGTCTCGTGGATGAATACTCCATCTGCTAACGCAGCTGCTACAAATACTGCACCTTCTTTCTCCTTCCTTAACCCTGCCACAGCGAGTGACAGAGCAGTGGAAAGGTATAATGTGCACTTTGACGACTTCTGTTTTTTGACTCCTTTTTTCTGAGTGTTTCTTTTTTAATAGCTAACTTATATCTTCTGCAATATGCAAATTACTATCTCAAATTCAGAAATGCAACCTCTTTGCAATTTCTGTTTCTGCAAAATAACAGGCTACTTTGTCTTGTTTTTTCTTTAATCATCTTCCTCTTAGAAGGCACCCAGATTGAGTCAATGGCTTGTTGGTTGATACAAGCAATGCAGACTTTGTTTTGAGTGATCAGTTAGTTGTTGTTCATAGTGTCTATTGCAGTGATTGCCATTAGTTTACTATATTGCATATAGTGACTTTTAAAACACAGTTTCTTTCTCTTTCTTACTCATCCATGTCAAATTCAAGTTTCTCATCCTAGCCTTTTTGCCTCTGAAAGACTTTCCTATGACTTTACCTCTATCTGTGGTTTCATTATTTTCTTTCACTCTTTCAGCCTGCTTTTCTTCTATCCTGCTGTTTCTGCTTCACTCCATGTTGTTGTCCATGTTTTGAAGTGTCTTCACTTCTCCTTCCTTTGGAGGTCTTCACCATCTTAGCTTTTTCCTATAACTTGCAAAATAAAGTTGTTGGGTATATTTATAAATCCTTCCCAACACTTAGTAACAAAATTCCATTTCTCATTACCAGTCACATTCTGTACTAGAACTACATTGTTTGACTGTAAGGTCCTTGGGGCAGGGAAAATCTTTCCCAATATTTTATGTGTAGTTGTTGTTGCCAGGGCTCAACAAAAGACAAATTAATGGTGTGGGAGCTTTGTCTAAACAAAGCATCATAGGGCAGCAGCAGATTGTCAGTTTGCAAAGGCATGATTAAATAAGATGTGCCAAAAATATTTATATATTCCAGGATCTCTGCTTATGGTACTTGAAGAGATGAGTACTTTGGGCAAATTCACATTCGTAGTTTATTACTGAGCATCTTAAGCACACCTCTAAAAGACTACTCAAAGTTTTATAAACCTTACTGTGTTTAGGACAAAATATCATCTTCAGAGCTCTAGTAATGTTGTATTGTAAACAAATATAAGACTAATTCAAAAGAGAATTCTCTAAAGTGATAGTGAAAAGCTCAATTATAAGATTTATGAAGAAATATTTTGGAAGATATAAAGATGATCAGTCTATAAATTAAGTGAAGTAGGCTTTGTCTGATTTCATTGCTGATTAGCACTTGGCAATATTTTAACTGTAGTTAAAAGTTAAGTTTATTGTAAAATCATGTGTGCATAAAGTTGAGAATATGATATTCAGAAATGCCAACAGCAAGCTGTGAAGCTTCAGCTTTACATTTGTGTGTATGAATTAGAAACCTGTAATGATGCATGTGAGATTGTGTTTAAGGTTTTAAAATCATCTCCAAATGGGGTTGAAAGTGGAAAGTGTCTTCATTAATAGTTGAAAGTAACTGTATTTCATTATTTCATTTTTCAGTGTTGTCTACCGAAAAGCAAGAGCAGTTTATCCATGTGAAGCAGAACATAGCTCTGAATTATCATTTCAGATAGGAGCAATTTTTGAAGATGGTAAGTACTGCTTGTGAAAATATAAAGCAATGAAAACAAACTGAGAAAACCCCTAAAATGGCTTCAGAGAAAAATACAAGCCTAACTGCTATTCTGCCAAGATTGCTGATGGCAAATAGTCTGTGACATAGAAGATTTCTGGTACCTAGATATAGAAGCTGCTTACCGTATATTAAGGCGCTATGAGGCAATGACCTTGATTCAGGTGTGTAGACACTTTCAATTGGTCTGATTTTTCAAGAGTGCTTAAATATGTGTTGCAGTACAAAAAGGGGTTTTTGGCAACAGAGACGAGCATCTTGGCCTATGAAACTATATTTTTAATGTGGTCTATCTTTGTAAAATTCCATGTGGGCTTTAATTTAAAGAAAAAAATCTATTTAAAGATTTTCAAGCAAACAGAATTCCAGGTAGACAGATTAATAGGTGACAGGAGAGAAAAGAGAGCATTTGCTCTTTTAATCAGGGGGTGCCTTAATGTGTGCAGGTACTTGTAGGAAGGGGAATATTTATTAAGGTGCAAAAATGAGGGCAGAAATTAAATCATAGCAGGAGCACTCTAAGACCTTTGTTTGTTACAAGGCCTTGATAAAAATTATATTAAAAAACAGAAAACACCTGAGTTCAGCCAGATCCTCACCCAAGTTTTGTGCAGACTGAGAGATTCAAAGTGATCTGGCAATAACATTCTTAAGAACCTTGTGAGTACTGAGACCAGTATTTTAGTCCCTCTGTCTGTCTAGTGGCAGGGGAGTACTAAGGGACATGCTGGCCTCTAAAGAATCTGGAAATTCTGCAGTGATGCCTGTTTCTTCTCATCCATTGCCAGCTGTTCAGCTTGCTACCAGGTCAGAAATCTGATATGTGCTTTCCAAGGGGAGAGTGATATTCGATTCTGCGTGACCAAACATACTTATGGTATGTACTGCAAAGTCATTCAGATAACACATGAGAGAATCTTTATTTGTATGTCCCATAGAGGAGGAGTATCACAAATTCCCAGCTTACATCCAGCAGAAAAAAGAAAAAAAAATACACAGTCTAAAGTAGCTAGAAAAAATCAACCTGCAGGCATTAAAAAACTAGCTAAATATGTTTTATATTTCCCCAAATGTACCCTGTTATCTCTGTTAGCACTGGATCAAAAGTGTGTGGGGGAAAGTTTCTCACAAAAAAACCCCCCACAACTTTTCATCCTCCCCCCAACCCCCAACCGAATGTTCATAATTTTTTAACAAGCTGAAACAAGTGGGGAGCTCAGCAGAATCGTTGTTTTTTTTTTCAACATGCATAACAACAACAACAACAACAACGATCATGCAGACATACACATCCCCTTCCCCTTCTTTGTGATGCTTAATTTAAAACAGAGCTATTGTATATTCTAATGCAGAAACGCATTCATGTCTCTGCCTCCTCCCAGACAGACAAATAGTAAGTCTGCAGTTCTGCCTTTTTTGCAGTATAAGGTGATCTGGGGTCCCCACTGGGTTCCTCCCTACCCGCACCCACTTTACAAAATCATACTTGGTGTTTCCTGTCAGAGAACTGCCTTGCAGGCAAATCACGTCTGAATCAAGTTAGGTGGGAAACCTTTTAAAGATCAATTAGCTAAATGATTGCTCCTTTTAAAGTCTCTAAAACCAGTTATTTTAATTTAAATTTTTTAAAACATGACTGATAGGGATCTTCAGCAGACAGAGAATTGTGCACAGGAAAAAATCTGGTGCATGGAGGTAGGGGGAATCCAAGACAGGCTTTTCTAATGCAGAACACCAAGGGCTGCACTCCTGTTGCTTTGGCATTGGAGAAGGAAGAAGTTGCTTCTCTATTGTGCATTTGTGCGACAGCAATGTTGATATTCTTTTCTCGTGCAAAGAGATGCTAGAAGTCACGGCAAAGCTACCATGGTTTTGGTACATTACACCTCAGTAGGGTTTTTCAACTAGAGAGTTGGATTGTCCAGGAACAAGTACCAAATTCACATCTTTGGCTGCATGGGCAGAAATGTCTTAACTGTAAGTCTGTTCTTCTGTGTCATCCTTATGAATAAATTTGGAAGCTTAGGAAAAGATTATATGGATTACATTTTGAAAACCTAATTGCAATCTCCAATGAGGGAGATCGCATTTCCTTAAATATATTTGTTTTGATTTATTCCATTGTCTCCTGGTTGCTGTATAAGCATTGTCCATACCCTGCAGAACATTCAGCCTAAGGTGTAAGGTGGGGTGGGCTGTGGATTAAGAGGGAAAAGGAGAACATGCAAGTAATAAGGCAATAGCTGGACATACATGATAAATTAATGTTCATTCCATAATGATTCCTAATTGGTTATATTGTGGACAGGCTCTGTTGGTAAGGAAACATATCCTCATTAAAAGTGCAAAGCAGTATCCGTATTGCAAGCCTCCAAAGTGCCTTCAGAGAGGCCTCTTTCTCTTTCTGCACTCGGCACCCCTGTGTCTGTGCTGGAATCAGATTCCAGTGAATCAATTCAGGTTCTTTACTTACTCAATTTAAATTCCCATATGCCTTAATAAAGCCCCCAAATGAAGAATTAAAGTAATAATACATCAATTCTGCTGCTCTACCAATAACCTTAACTATCAAAGTGACAATGCATCAATCAAGTTGACATACAGCTAGTATCAACCATTAAAGTAACTGTTAAATTAACGTCTGCTAAAAAGTGCTGCTTCCATTAGGGAAGGTTTTATCCATCTCTCCTTTCTCCACCCTGCCTATCTCCCTTTTCTAATCCTGTCTCTTTCACCTCTCGCTGTTCGCTTGCTGGGTTTTTTTCCTTCCTCTTCCCTCTCTGTTCTTCTGCTTTGTTTCCTTCTCTTTTTCTTTTCCCTTCCCTGTTCTTCTCCTGCTTTGTCTCTCTTGATCCATAGATGTTGATTGTGGTAGCTCTCTCCTATCAGTTATTATCCTGGATGAATCTTTCTGCTGATCTGGCCTGAGACAGGATAATGGCATTTAGTGAAGTACAGTCTTGCAGCTGTCATAGCTGCTAAATGTAATATTGGTAGAAGACGGTAAGAGTTTAACCTTTACTCATGTCTCCATTTCCCTTATCTAAATGGGGAAAAATATTTATGTCTCATACTGATGAGGTTAGATTTACTAACATTTTGATTAGATTTTACATAACTTGCTAGGAATCTGAGCACTTGCATATTCAGGTGTTTTCAGTGTTGCCTGTTCATTGTGCTACCCCAAGTCCTACAGTCTTGCCACTGAAGTGTCACAGACTACAAATGCTAAGGCACCAGCTGGTAAGTTAAAAAGAAAAAGAAAAGTTTTCTATTTAATTGAATTGTGTAAGAAAATGAATAATGCAATCTCAACAGTATCCACTGAATTTTTTTTATCCTCATTCAATTTACCTTAGGCTGTGCCAATGTTTTTATTTCCCAGTTGCTACAGGCTGTATTATTGACAGCACATAACAGTATCATTGAAGTGGTTAGAGGCAAAGCTTGAAGATCTTGCAGCTGGATAAGGGCACATATGGGAAGAAGCAGAGTATGATTTGAGATTGTGTGAGACATACACTAGTTGCATATTTTTGTTGAAGCAGTTATTCCCAATAATCAAGGAAAGAATAATCAGACTGCCTGGCATTGAAACCTTGCCAGCCTTGGGGCCAACTGTTATTAAATTTCTGGGTCTTGAAAGAGACTGCTTAGAAGTCAGTAAATGGGAATTTCACTAGGGAAAAGTGTTTTAGACGTGGTAAATGGTGTTTACACAACAAAATTCTCTGTCAGTATTGCTAGCAATTCTACAGGAAGGCTTCCTGAAAACTTGTCAAGATAGCTCTCATCAAAGCTTTTCACAAATTTTTAAAGCAAGTTTTAGAGAAGAGAACATGTGGGGAAAACTGACAAAAGTGTTTTGTTATGGTAACTTTCTCAGGAGAGATGTGGCACCCGCTGTCCCAACCATGTGTAGTAGGAACACAGCAAGCAGAGTACAATGTTGACACAGCCTTTGCCTTGCCCCCTCTCTCTCCTGATGTAACAAAGTGCCGGCCTTAGTTAACCTGCCTGTTTTTGACTCCGAGGAGCTCTGTTCCTCATTATTCACGCTGTGGCTTCTGGATTGCCTTTATGGTATTGACAAATGAAAGATTTCCATCAAAGAGAAGTAGTACTCCTGAAATGCTATATTGCATTGTATGTGCAAATAATTCTTTTATTGAGGTGAAAATGAGGATAAAGCTACTTTGTAATTTTTTATCTGCATATTTCAAAGCACTTAGAAAACACTCAAATGCATTAATTATCTCAATTTTACAGCTGGAGAAACTGAGTGTACAAGTTGTGGACAGATGTTCTGCTTTCTAGATCCCTCCATACCATTTGGAGATAGTCACCTTGAACTACTGCTGACAGTCACAGCTTCATCAGTAAGAAGGATCAGATGAATGCAGCCTAATTCCTGCTGAGTTTGCTAGAAGTTTTAAAAAGCTACTGAAAGTAATTTGACCTTAACCAGTCTGACTTTGCCTGACATAGAGCAGGGAACACTTCCTTCTGCCAGCAGCACTGTGGAAGCAGTGGTCTCCAGAAGAGAAGTGATGATGGAAAGTTGAGTGTTTAAATGTAAGATGTTTAAACAGATGGGGATCAGCTCAGGAGTAAGACTCCAGATCTAGATGTCTACATATAGGTCACGAAGTGCCATTATAGCTCAGGGAACCCAGAACAACTCAGCTGACCAACCGCTTGCTACCATTTTAGGATGAGCCAAACTGTTCTTTGGGCTCTCTCCATTCATTGTATTGACTAGATCTCCATTGGCTATAGTGGGAGCTTGCCACTTCTGTATTTAGAAGTCCTGATCTGCAAGCTAGATTCCACCGTCACTAATTTGTTGTGGTGTATCAACCTGTTTGCTCTTGTTCACGAATCTGAGCCCCTAGAAGCAAACTGCTTTATTTGTGGTCACGCAGTAAATCCTCAGCAGAGCCAGGAAGAGACCTCTTGACTCTAGTCCCATGTTCTGTCCAAAAGATAATTCTGCTTCTCATGGCAAACTTAAGGATTCCAAAATGACTTTGGAAACAACAAGTCTTTAAATTTCAAATTCCATGCTAACCCTAAGCATGCTAACTTTGTGCTTTTCTGCTGTTGCTTTATCCATAGGGATTGCTTCAAACATTTATAAGCATGGAAGGCTTGCAAGCACATTTTGTTGCTTTAATTTAATTTCCTGGTGAAAAATCGGCCAGCAGGATTGAGTTCTGTGAAAATGTAGTTTGGTTTTGCGGTGAGATTTCTGTTGCCCACAAAATGTAATCCTCGTTTATGTAGCTTGTGGGGTCATTACTTTGGTAAAGTAGTCCATCAGCAACGGAGGCCCTCTTATGCCAGGCAGCATGCATGCTAGATATCCTCCCCCTTTTCCTCTTCCTCCCCAAACAGCTGGTTTCCACAAAATTCCTGTAAAGCCTGATTCAGTCCTGCAAAAGTCAGTGGCATGTAGGCAATGGAATAATACCGTTGTGGGAGTGAGTCTTATAGTAGAGACCCATAAAGATTTTGAGTTGTCAAAACAGAACAAGGTCCGCTGCAGGGAAATCTGTCAGCGCTGGGTCTCTGGGAAGAGCTTCTTGCAAATTCTACATATTCGCAATTAGGTAATGATAACATTGGCAATATTGAAGCTATTCCCTATGGAGAGTGTAGAAAAATAAGAAGAAATGCTGCAAATGCCAAGTTAACCTTACTGTGTCTCTTGGTTAGGTGGAATCGGAAAAGTTTTTGCTTAGAGCTTGCATTGCAAGTTGAACATCTGTTGATTTCATTTGTCTGTCTGGCTTTGGACCAATTTCTCTGTGGCACTTCCAGCCAGACGGATGGTCAGACTTCCTCCTCGTGTACAGTTTGCCTCCACTAGTGCGCGGCAGCTCAGGTGGCCTTGCAGCAGGTGAGGAGGAAGGTGCTGTCCCCCTCCGCACTCTGCAGTTCGCTGCTATTTCCACTGCCTCGGAGGTGATAGCTTCTGAGGGCTGTTCTTTGGTTGGGCTCGCTATGCGCTCTCGCCATATCCTCGTTAAACCTTGCTGTGCCATATTGAATTTCTGATTCTCTGCTCCTTGTCTTTTACACTACAAATATTTTCCCCTCTTGTCTTTAGCCAATGTAAGACTTAGTCCTGTGGGATGTTTGGTCCAGTAATGAGTAGTAGCTTTAAGGCCAAATGTGTAGTTTCTGCAGCAAGGTATTTTTAAATGAGGGAGGCCTGAGAAAGTGCTAAGAACTGTAATTGTTTTTGATTGAGAGGAAATGACAGAAAGGGGACACTACAGAAGATCTTCTCTTGAGCAGGATATTTTTGCAGAAATAACCTGTGTTGTGGGTTTAAAAAGAGCTGTGCATGATAGCAAAATGTCTTTTGTGTGTTTTTTTTTTTTTTTAAATGAATGTACAGTATACTTAGGAAATAGATTAGCAAACAGGATTGTTGGAGCTTAAAATAGCTTTACATTCGGACAGCTTCCCCTTTAATATCATTTGCCCACAGAAGGCAGTGATGTGTGTGGGTATCTTAACTCTTATTGCACAAGGTAATTTAAAAGGGGGCAGAGTTCTTACCCTCTCTGACAGTCGCCACAGCTGTTAAATATTATGAATTACATCTTAAAAACAGACCGATCTGTAAAAATGGTGATCTTATGTGTTATCTGTGTGCTAATTCTTTCTTCAGTCTTCACAGGGTCTACAAGAAACTTCTGCTGATGAATAACAATGCCCCGAGCTGTGCATAACATGCATGGGTGTTACTTGATTTCCCAAGCACAGAGCTCGGTTGCACCTTCCATGTCTACTGTTCTGGGGTCAAAATGCTATTTGTCCCTTGAGTCCAAGTACTCGCCCGTTGTGCATTATATCTGAACATGCTGCAGTGTGCAGAGTTCAGTATTATATTATCATAAAACATCTTTAGAAAGTATTTCTTTTGAAATTTGCTGCTGCTTCAAGCCAAGTGATTCTGTGCAGCTTGATCATTTCTTCCTGTGGGTAAATTTTAGGGCTCCATACAGTGCGATCTCCTCAGATGAGGGCTACCCTCCTTTTGTATGGGCCTTTGACTGATAAACACTAACATGCCAATTTAGAGATTTTTCTTGTGGGCTTGTTTTCTCATTTGCATTTGTCTTTTTTTTTGAGTTTGCTTCCTGTGCTTGTGCTTACTGTGCTTGAGAGACAGGTGACGGGATGCCTTAGGGGAGAGGTTTGGCTGCCCCTTAGAGCCGCTGGCGCATTCACTCCCCGGGGTAGAATTACAGCCACTGTGGCAGAGCTGCTAGAGGGAGGTTTGCGGTGATGTCAGCGCTACAGTTTTTAAATGCATGTGTACTCTGTAATTGGGGAATAAAAATGACAAAGGGAGGGGAGGGCCTGCTAATTATTAATAGTAAGGTAAGTTGCTGTGTGTGCAGAGATACTAAAAGGTAATTTTCTATGAGTTTTCCTTTGGAATGTTTTTATTGAACATATTCATTATAAATATATGCCCAGAATTTTTTTTTTGAATATAAATTATCAGGACCATTTAAAAGCAGTTTTGTTTTCTGAATGTTTAAGTCCCTTGGAGGTATAGCTGTTGTTAAACTGTAGTTTCTAAGCTTCATTGCCTGACAGTAACAACAGTGGGACACAAGAAAAAAAACAGGGGTAGAGGTCTTTCAGGTGCCCAAAGTTCGGGCTTTACAATGTTTTTGAAAGTGAGACTTAATGGTTAAAGGAGAGCAACATCTTTTTATTTCGTTGATTTCTAAAAGGCTGCAACTCATCACATTGCTCAGTGTGTTAGTGTGGTGTTTTAAATAAAGGACTGACATGTCTGGCAGCATGTTCCAGCATTTGTCTGATCTTTTCCCTAAACAATGTCTCTGTAAGAAGCACTATGAGGATAAATTAATATAGTATAGAATATCATAGGTTGCTAAAAGTGTGGGATCATACAATTACAGAGATAAGTAGGTATCTATGCCATACTCTTATAAGAAATTTGATAGGAAGCTTGAAGGTTTTGTAGTCCAGTTTCAAAGAAATGAGGCTGTGCTTGGTTTTTTGTTTCTTTTTGGTGTGTTTGTTTTTATGGGTTTTTTTTCTGTCAAATGTGGTCAAAAATACACAGGAAACCTGACTTCATTAGGTCTGTTACTCACAGTATAACTTGTTGAGTTATTTAGAGTATTAGATGATTTTTTTCTTATTTTAGATCCACTGATACCCTTGCACAAACTTTAATGTTAACAGTGGCAAATCACTTAGGATGGCAGTACTGAACAAGGCATATCTTTCAAGGGCTTTCTTTGTGTTTTGTGAATAGTGTAATGTATTTATATTTCAGAGAGATAATTTCACCATATGAATGACTTAGATTTTGTCCATTGGTCTGTTCCAAGATGTGTAGGTTTATCTGTGAAGAGATGATGCTTCCCTGGAATGAGATCTGACTCATTTCTATTTCCCTGTCATCCTTCACATGCTTAATTTTCATGCCGAGTGACCTGCTATACCATTTTCCTGTGGCTCCAAGCTTCCAGATTCATCAGCCCTCAAGACAAGTTTTTGGTCTCACTTTGCACCCAGCTACTGAAATAGTTTCTGACTGTTTGTTGTGAATTCTGTCTTCTCTCCAAAAGGCTTCTAGGTTTTCTATTATATAAAGCTGTACTTGCTAAGTTTCATGAACTAATTGTTTTCTTCACATAGTATCTTGCACCTAAAGCCTTTTTCACCATGTATACTTACTAGAAAAGTGCTTAACCACCTATACTATGCAAGGATTTCAGTTAAGTTAACCATCCTTATCATCTTTCTTAGCCACATTCTCAAACTGGTCAGTGCAGAAGACTGGATGTTTTTATGGATGTTTTGCATGGTGTTACAGAGCTAAAGCTAAAAGTACTAACTCAAGCTTAAAAAGATGCAGTAAAATTTTTTTCCTTTTCTTTTGTAGTGCAATTTTCCAGAGAACCAGGATGGCTAGAAGGCACACTAAATGGCAAGAGAGGACTTATTCCACAAAATTATGTTCAGTTTTTATAGCTCTGCGCATTGAACGCCAAGAAGGTGTACATGGTATCCATGGATTTTTGCTATAGTCACTTCTCTCTGCTTTTGTGACTGTTTTTAATCAACGAAGAGCCTGATTATGGGTTGAAGATCCTAATCTGTATAAAGACATTAAGTGTTGCTAAATATGAGTTACAAAGAAAAGATTTTTTAAGGGAGTTTGGATTGGGTGGGGACAAGAAAGTGAGATGGGGGGGATAGTTTAAATTTTTAATAGCTTTTTCAATTGTAAAGAACAATTGTGTTATATTTGTTTGCAAGATAATTAGCCTTTGAAGTCAAGCATTTAGTTGATCTGTGACTCAACTATCAGTGAAAGAAGATTTTTAAAAACTTAGTGTCCTGGAGATTATGCATCTATATCCAGTATTAATAGAATATTATTTGGGTTTGGAAAATACTGTTAGGTAAAAAAAGCCATTATGCTGATGATAAAATTATATTTCAAAATGGAAAAGACCATATGGAACAGACATATCAATAAGTAAAATAATAGGTATAGAGACATGACATTTTTCAGATGTCTTTAAAGAACAGATTCATTTATGTTGTGTGTGTGACTTCATTTGTATTATTTTATAAAGATAAGACACATGAACTTTTATTACAGGCCCCTATATGTCATGGTTCCTTTGCTACTCAAAATTACCACTGTAAATGAAATAATAAAATGTTATTTGTTATTTGACCTAAGTCCTTCTTAAGTTGGAGAATATTTTGCTCTGGTTCTGTAAGCTATGATATGAAATAATTATTGGCAACTGTGTGCTGAGTCAGTCACAAGCAGGCTCTAAAATGGATAGGGAACTTTCCTCACTCAAAATAGGCAACTTTGCAAGCCCAAGCTGGAAAAAAAGCAACAGAGAGAATCTCCGGCTAAAATCCTTGTGCGTCCTGGAGGCATCTTGTGTTTTATCAGTTGTCCCTCTGCCAGGCTACTACATGAATCTCCCCCCCCCCCCCCCCAAACTGTAGATTTTAAGGCCTTAATGATACTTCGTAATATCAGAGTCCTCAAGTAGCTGCATCATAATCTGTAGAACTATTTGAGTAGTAACAGTTATCTGTGGTCATAGAGAAAGCTCCCAGAAATCTTGTGGTGTATAAATCTGTACCTTGTGATAAAAATGTTACATGCAGTTTATCATTAAATCTTTTTATTTTCTTCGCCTTTAAATAAGACCCTCTGGGAGGCAGTGGAGGGGAGACAGGAAAATATGACAGGATGACATGTTAATACAGGCTCACTTACTGTTAAATTGGACTCCATGGATTTACTGCAGATATACTTAGCTTGCTAGTTTTTCTAACTAATGTGATTAGTAAACCAGTTAATGGTTAATGGTGCCTTAAGGTTGGGGTGTTTTTTTCCTTAGGATTTAACTCCCTACCATTATTTTGTTCCTTTGCCCAGACTGTATAGACCATTGGAGTATGCACAAATCATTTTCAGATGGAGCAGTGGTGGGCCAAGTCAGTCCGGCTCTCCAGCCTGAAACCTCATAGCTGGGAGGAGTCTGGTTTGGTGTGTTCTTGCTGGATCTGAGCGGGTGACTCTGCTATACAGCTTTGAGGCAATGCTGTCTTGGCATACGCGCTAAGTGACCCCAGCACGGAAGATTACTTTTGGACTTCTGTAAAGGAGATCAAGCTCTTTAAGTAAGTTGCTCCTTTACACAGTATTAAGGAAATAGCTACACCAATAGCAGAGCAACAGACTGCAGGTTTGCTCGCTCAGTTTTGGTCAGATGTCTAAGCAGCATATTGTGCAAAGCTAAGTACCGGGTCGCCTGAGACTACAGCTGTATGAACTAATCTGTGGGCTAAAAGAGGGTTATTTGAAGGCAGAATGTTGTTTTTGTGGCCACATTCTGTTTTCGTGGCTACCAGTTGGTGAAAATGTTTGAAAAAACAGGGATAATGTAAATCTTTTTTATTAGCGTGGTAGGTGTGGCAGGTAGGTATGCTGGCCCATCAGTTAGCGAAGCTGGGATAACTTGAAGCTTTGTAAGTCACTTCTGTTTTGCTTTTCTGTAAAATGCACTGTGCATGTTTGATGCTGGTCTGGCTGCTGCCTTCCAAAATGCTCAGTGTCATTCTTGGCTCTTGTGCTGTTTCACTTGCAACTTTTTTTTTTAAGTGAAGTCGTTTAAAAAGGCAGATACATAGAGAAAGAAGAGACTTTTTTTCAGTGTCTCTTCAACCCAGTCCTGTGACCCTGACTGCCTTTAGGTGAAATGTTTTGAGATTCCTGTTACTTCTGGAGCCATGTGGAACCCACAGAAGAAGAAGAAAACGCTTCTACTGAGAAATGATACACTGAGCAGAGGTAATACTAATTCAAACTTTCTCACGTCCCAGATTTTGTTTAAAAGCAGTGGTGCAAGCTGAGCCAGATCTGATCTGGCTTTCAGGTTAACCACACTGCCTCTTAAGAATTTAGCTGTGGTAGTTACTACATGGCATAAGGTTTTCCATGTCAGCCCAATCATGTTCATACTTACGCTGAGTACAGACTTGCGCAGCTGAGTAGCCATGCCCCATCGCATTCTTCCTTCTCACTGTTAAATAGTCCTGTAAATGATGCCCTCGTACTTGAAAGCAGAGATTTGAACGTAGAGATTAAAGGATGCTTTTTTTTTTTTTTAAGCCAAACACCCCCCCCCCCTCCCCCAGTCCTTTGACATTCTTGTTCTCTCTTCTGATGTTGGGCCTTAGTGTTTGTCTCCCCTTCTTGTCTCGCTTTCCTATGGTTTGGTAGATTTGGGAAGGCAGAATAATGCAATGTTAACTTGAAGTAGGAAGGATATGAAATCAGTTATGGAGAAAGCCAGCTAAGGGTTTTTTCTTCTAGCCTGCCAGCAGGCGTTGTCACTCTCAGTGATTTCTGGGCTAGCTCAGACCTCCCAGCTGGTTTACTGACTGGCGACCTGTTGTTGTTGTTTCACAACTGTGGGTACGGTTGTGGCTGAACCTTTAGGTACAGTTCTGCCCCCCCCCCAGCCCCTGGCCATGTGGGTGGTCACTGGGTGACCCCCTCACCCTGGGGATTAAGGTCTTGGTGCATTTGCCAGACAGTGAATGGAAAAGTCGAGCCTCCTGACTGTTTTGGAGCAGTAGGAATTTGCAGTATGTGGTGTCAGCCACGGGATAGTGCTTGGCTCCACTCCTTGGCCAGGCAACATTTTCACTTTATTGTTTCCCCTTGGGTTTTTCAGGCTGCTGCGTATTGTTAATGAGGGTCCTCCCTGATCTGCATGACAGGTTTCCTTCTGATGCCCTGTCTTTCACTAGAGTGAAAGACAGATCTCATTGACATGTTCTCTGCCCTGTAATGAAAATAAGTATTCCCGCTACATTGCTTATAGCTTTTGTTAGCTGAGCTTCTGTAACTGCATCATGGAAAAGACTCGGAGAAATTTGCCCTGCTCAATGCACTGGTCCTTGTTCCATTTCTCTTAGCCCAGTGCACAATTCTGCCTGGTTTGCAATTGAAAAAAATCTATCCCTTGTTGACAGAGGGCACACGTAAGCTGCAAATGCACCGGTGCTAAGCAAGTTTTAATTGACAGTCTTCACTGAAGTTTCACCTTTTAGGCCTTGGACATAGTTTTCTGCATAGGAGTCCAACAGTGTGCCCTGTTCTGCACTTGCAGTAATGACCAGTAAGCACCACATAAACTTCATCCTATTGGTATCTATAATTAAAGCATCTTTTTTAAAGTAAAGTATGGCATGTTTTAACCTAGCAAAATCTTTAAAATGGAAGGGCATTTTTACTATTCTCTGCCTTACTGCATACTCAGCACAAACTTCCACTCTGTGGAGATACCTGAAACAAAGCAGTGCCCCAGCTTGAGGTCAGATTGCAAGTTCCATGTTGTTTTTAAGTAGTGAAAGCATTTTCTCATTATTAGAACAGCGGATGACAGATACGTTGCCTTCTAAGTATATTGGAAGTTTTTCTTAACACTGCTGATCCTCTATATTCTTTCCTGACAGTTCAGCTAACAGAAAGCAGACACAAGATTTTTTTGGAAATAAAAGTTTGTGTAACTTGTTAGTAAAAAACAAATTGCAGTTAAATGGGGGTCTTGCACGACAGACACAGCTTCATGCAGCACTCTGCAGCAACCGTCTGCGACAGTGCACAGAACGAACAAGCACAGCAAGAATTGTCTTTCCCTTTTAGCTAACTTTTTGTTAATATAATTGAAAAAGACCTGACTCTGAGAAGGCAGTTTGATTTGTTGCCTTGAGAAATGTTGTGTATGTAAAAAAGACAATCTATATGTCCATGAGAGAAATTTTAACCTTGCTCAGTAGGTCTCACAACACTAGATGAAGTGAAACTGGAAGGCAAACGTGAGGATATTGAAGATGATTGCTGTTTTTTTTCTCTTCGAGTAGGATATTCTGTGTGTGTGTGTTTGTGTGTGTGTGTGCACGTGTGTAATAGTGTCAGCACTTCATTTGGAAAACAGTTGTCCAGAGTAAGTAAGTGAAGCAAACTCTCCAAGGCATTTCTTACACTGCAGGGTGAGCAGCTGCTCTCTGGCTAAAGCCCATTATATGTGCATCGATAAGCTAAATGAATAGGTTGGTAAACACCAAACAAATTTTGAGATGTAGGAAGATGTTATATTGTTAGTTATTTTATGTTGTCTAATATTGTTTGGAAATGCATAGAAGCTTGTTTCTAAGGAAATCACTGCACCAGCAGCTAGCTGAGATTAAAGTGCAAGAAATACTTGCAATCAAACCAGTTTAATTCATGTATATTTGTACAATTTATATAAAAAAAATAGGTACTTGCAGACATTAACATAAAGACCAAACAATATTTTCTATTTATTTAAAAAGCTTTAAACATACAGAAGCAAACCCCTAATTATAAATGCATCATTATGCATAGATTTTACTGTTTACACCATACTGCTGGCTGCTTTTATTTTTCATCCAGGAATCTAGTTAAACTCCAAGAATTCTTAAACATTTCTCTGAGCTTCCTGGCCTCAGAACTGCTGTCTATTTTATCAAGTCATTGACCTCCAGCTGAAAACATTGCTCTAAAAAAAGAAAAAGTCAAATCTTTAATAAACAATTAAAAGTGCATTAACTGTAGAATTGTTTAATTTCATAAATGTTTAAACAAGTCAGTGAAAAACACCACCCTGTGAATTAGCTTTTTGCATTATTGATTGTAAAGTATCTTTTTAATAAGATTTTGATATTGCAAACTTTAGTCTATTTTATTTTGTGCAACTCTTCAGTTGCACACTGTGTAGTATTCCTGAAATACCCACTGCAGTACATTAACACTATTTTACATTTTTAACTGTGTATACAATGCTCTTGCTGTATATCCCCATTCTTTCTTACAACAAAATAATTTATCTCAATGAACAGAAGCCCACTTTTAAAAGATGTTTTTAGTTTGTCTTGTATTTTGCAGGAGACAAATGCCTATTTCATTCTAAACAAATTCAAAATAATATAACTTTTGGTAGCTAAAAACTAGTTTTTTGTTTTTTGTTTTTTTTTGCTGTACAGGTTTAGATAAAAAAAAGTGATGGCTATTCTGCTTAAGTGTCCTTGATAAGAGAATACTGCCTCTTACAACATCTATATCCAATTTTATCTATTACTTCAATGATCTCTACCAAAAAATAATAATCAATGAATGGTTTCATAAACAACAGGTGATTAAAGTAAAGGATTTATTATAATCTGCTTACAGTTGTTTTGCAAAGACAGACATACGTTTTTGCATAAAGATATAAATTGCTTTTTAAAACTAATTTAGTGTGTTTAATTATATGACGTTTCTGTGAATTATGAATTGTACCAAACCAAGATTAAAAGTAATAAGGTACAAAATAAGAGCAAACAGACAACAATTTGGACTGGGACAGGCATTTAACAGTGAAGTGTAGAATATGGCTTTGCTATTTTAATCAAGCAAAGTACTTTGAGACAGGAAAGGAGGCAGTAACTTTGTTAATATAAAAAGCTGCTGCAGACTGTATTCGTCCAAAACCTGGCTTTGAAATTTTCTATTTTAGACTTAAAAAAAAAAAAAAAAAAAGGGTAAATGAAAGGATGGATGTGTGACTATTCCTTTACTGTAAACAACCAGTCTGCATGCTGTGTATCTCATGTTGGAAGTTTGGCTTTCATATTGCTGTGCAGAACAGTATTTGAAGATCTGCCTATGAATTAGACTTCCAAAATGCAAATAATATATGTATGTATATATTTATATATAAAAAACCCCTCTCTGAATACAGTCTTTACAGATTACCCATTGCATAAGGCAGGTGTCATTTAAAAAGACAAGTAGCACTGACTGTCTTAAGTGCACCAAAGCACACTTCAAAATTTTGAATCAGAAAGGGTACATAATTTTTATTAGACCACCATTTAAAAGAAATGCTACATTCTGACTGGTCAAGAGACAACTATAGCTCAAAAATATCAGTGTCACCCAGAGAGAACACTATGGATTAGGACTCTGAAAAACCATTCTATTTAAATTAGCATATGGTAGCAACAGTGAGCCTCAGAAAAGTTCACCTGTCCTCTATTCTACCCCAAAATTCTGTATTTGCTTATAAATTGTGAAACAGTGAAAATCACCTCAAAAAGTTTTTCTTTGCAGTTTACTCTAGAGAATACATTCTTGAGACAAAATCAGACCAACTGAGTTGAACTTGTAGTGTGAACACTTGTTTTTTCAGATGTATTCTGGTTATTACAAAAATTCTTACAAAATTAAACATGTTTTGAGTTTATCACTAAAAATTCTACTCAGCTAATCTGCCCTTATCGGTACCTTACCATCGCTCCTCAGCAGTACAAATCTGTTCAGTATACTTACTGGAATGATCTGCATGTTCCCTTCATCATAATCAGAAATGGCCAATCTGAAATAATAATCTGACCTTTTAAGATGTTGTATGTATTCAGTAATCAAAGGAGAAACAAACAATTTGGGAAACCTTAATAAAAAAAGAAAAATCATTCAGTGTCTTAGTCACCCTTATTCCCCTGAGAGAGAGAGAGAGAGGGAGGGAATAGAGGGCAAGAACTCTCTATATCATTAAGCTGGCAAAAGCTTTGGGGATACTGTAATTTGTCTTGTTAAATGAAACCTCTGTAAAGTGGCAAACACAACATAATGTAGTTTCCTACAGAAATATGAAGCAGGATTTCTAAGATGTGCTCAAGTCACATACACTTGCAAGCGCGAGACAAAAGGGAGAAAAATATAGAGGAAAAGAGAAAGGCTTAAATAAAACTGAAAAAGGTTAAGTGTGGTTATTTACAACAGATACTGTAGGATGGTAAATTAGATATGATGCTAAAAAAGGCACAGCTTTCCCTTTCTTAAATACACTGTAAACGGTTCATTATGCATGCAGAACATTTCACTTTACAAAAAAATTACCTTGTTTGTTTAGACAAAGATAGTACTTAAATAGTCTCCAGCAAAATAGAGTTCTTTCAAAAATACTTTCCCATTCATCCTATTAACCATTAAAGATTTTTGTCTCATTTACAAAAGTTCCTTACACCTTATTTCAGGTCCTTCACAATTTATACATACAGCAATGTACAGTACAGCAAAAGACTGCAAAAAATTATTTGTAAAGCCAGCACAATAGATACTATAAATTGATACCAGGGCATTTGTTTTCACATTTTATCCTCCTTAATTAAATAGTAAATGGACACTTACTTAACACAGTGTATATCAGCTATGATGGGATAATATGGGATAACAAATGCCACAGGTGGGGATAACAGAGTATTCCACACCAAATGTTCTGTTATTACTTTACACATTAGGGTTGTGTGTGTGTGTGTGTGTGTGTTCGTGTGTGTGTGTATGTATATATAGTTTTTGTTTGTTTTTCTTTTTTTACAAGAAAAGAATATTAATGCCCCATATTGACTTTACGTTTTATGTGCAAACCAAGGGTAAGCTTTAAAAAGTTCTTATTAGTTCTTGAACCCTTTTAAAACAAGCAAACAATACCAGAAACTACATGGCATATTTAAAACTCCATCTGTTAAAATATCAAAATCAAAGAGTTATTGACTAGATATGGCTTTTCATCCAGAGGATCAGGAACGTTTTCTAAATGTTTTAGGGTAAAGGGGTAATTTCCAAACATCTAGGTCTTGCCAAATCCAGGTCAACTGTCTTCCATTCCCCAAACCTTTCACATGATTTTAGACTATTCAGAGACTGCTGAACAAGTGTAAATAGCATGTTTAAAATATGGTTTCTTGGGTCCTTCATGGGTGTGGAATAACACAGGGAAACTTAAGGCAAAGTTCTTCCATTTAAGACATTTTCTATCACTTCCTGTGAAAGTACAGGGGCTTGGCATTCCCAGATTCCACCTTTGGTAGCTGGTCACTGATGATTTCCACCAGCATGGCTGGAAACTCTACTTTCAGTGCCTGAGACTCTCGGAAGGTGTAGAAACAGAATTCCAACAAGTCACTAACAAGCTGAAATACAGAAAGAAACAGTTCTTAGGAAAAATGCACAGAATTCTGCATACAATGGCTTGTAATAAAATATATAATAGTAAAACATAACATATAATAATGGATAGTACTAAGAAATGATATCTTACTCTAACTTGGTAGTCCATTACAAGGGTTAAAAATCAGAACTCAAACCAAAGAACTCAAATTCCAAAGTGCTACCTAACCAGTTACAAATCAGATAATGAGGAGAAACCAAGATATCACAGATTTGATTTTTCAGCGTAATTGCTTTTCCTTTCACTAACAGTCAATGGGCCACCATGAAAAGTATAGGTAAAGTCAATGAAAATAAAGCCTTCTGCACAAGGAAAAAAATCTGCCATACATTATTATATCCCTAAATTTCAGCTGGATACATGCTCATTAAATCAGATTATTTGGTTAACTTCAGTGCACTCTGCAGAGGCCACAACTTAAAGCTGCCAGAGCAACTAATGATATAGGCTTAACAGAATGAATATGGTGTCACACTGTAGCATTGTGGGTTTTATAGCATCACAGTCATACGAATTTGTTCATGTGATAAAACTATAACATTTCTAGTCATATATAAAGTTTTTTATACACACACACACTCTCACTCTCTCTCTCTCTCTTTCTTATTACTACCCATCCAACTACAGAGGCAGTATTTAGAGAAGTATTTCTTTTTAAGACACTTGAGCAAGTTCTCCATTGTTGTGTTGAGGGCTAACAGCACACTCATGCTTTCTCCCAATCTATGAAGTACAATGCTGAGGCGAAGCCTGGAGTATAAGAGAATTTTAAAGATAAAAATTTCTGAGTAGTCCCTCAGTGACCAAGAAGGAAACTTTAACACCACAAGTATGGAGCTATCTATTAATGCATGACTGCCAGCAGAACAAAACTGCACCTTATACTTAGCACTGGCAGTCCTTTGGCTTATTTCAGGTGGCAAAAGTTGTCACAGATCAAACCATATCAAAGTTTTCCCAAATGGCACCTGACAGCTATTTAGTAATCCTAATAAAGGCACTCTCACCAAACTCGCATTCCTTCAAAGAGGAATGTAAGTCAGAACAGTAAATGGCCTACCGGTACCATCAGCTGTTTTACGTGTGGGGAAAAAAAAATACCATATATCTTAAAAACACCAATAAATTTACTCCAACTTCTACCTTGTCTCAAATTTTGTTCTTCTCATTGTCATTTTTATAAGTTACAGCTCCTCATTTTGGACTATGCATTATGAGAACCTTAATCACACTGCAAGAAGTAAACATTAACTTTGGCTTTTGCACATTTTAATTTTTTCATCTGTCTGGTGCTATTTTCTCCACACAAAATTGCAAACTGCAGCTTATCTTTGCTGTAAAACAAACACGCTGTAAGAGCAAGAGAATTCTGAAGGCCAGAGGACCTTGTTCAGCCTCACTGCTCAGGGGATTATTTTTCTAATTTAATAATAAAACATGGCAAAGCAATCTCACAGCTCAGCCTACGTGTATGCAAGCTTTTGCTGTGTTAGTTTTACATAGTGTTTTGTTACAGTCAAGAAATACTTGTTTATGATCTTTAAAAAGATGACAATGTCATTTCAAAAATAGTTTTTTGTTTGGTGTGACTTACAATATGTTGGAGCCATTGTAATCTTTCCTTTAGCAAAATGCAGTGCAAGTCATTTGAGAAGCAAGGAAGTCAACCTCTGAGGCACTAGTGAATGGCAGGTGCCTAGGTTTCGCTTAGCATTATTATTTTCCACCACAGCTCACCAAATGATTGCCTGGTGCTACTTCACTGAAGAAATAGTAGAGCCTGTGTTATTTAGAAAGTCAAATTTTATGTCCTGCTTAATTTTGCTACCTTCCGTCTTTACAGAGCACTTAAACCATTTCTGCTTGTGTAGTTTATCAAATACAAGTCTGTTGTATCATTTCTTAAATGAGGAGTTGAACTCCCCAACAAAGTCCTGGTTAAAGATATAGTAGGTAAAAGTGTATCTCTGCAAGGCTGGAAAAAAAATTGCAAGATAGCACAGGCAACGACAGACTATCTCCTTGTGTAATGGATGATTTATTGTCAGTATTTTCACAGGTGTTCTTGAAAATACATTAAGAATTTATAAACAATGTGCAGGAAGTGCTGGGATCACTTCAACACATGCCTAGTTCTGCTTCTGAGCCCTGCAGGAGTGTGTCTGCTAGCGCGTTGTTCGTTCCTGATGATCTAGCACGTCACCAGGCAGTGCTGATTAATTACATAGAGATGCATGCTAAATAAGTAGCATAGACATAATTTTGTTTTTAAGGAAAAAAAATGCTGATGTTCATTTTAAACACGTATAGCCATTAAAAGGAAGCTGTTTCTGTCTATACCGTATGCAGAAAATGTTCCAAACGTACACAAAAACAAAAGAGGAAGAACGAAGGCAACTGCCTCACGGTACACATCCACTACACGCTCTCCGCCCAGCACTTAAGCAAACAAAATGAGGCCTCACAGCATAACGCCACCTTGGTTGTGACCTGCTAAGTGTCCTGCTTTTCCTAAACGTGAACATGAGTAGTTTGACATCACTGAAGGTAAGCGATGGGGCTGGGGTGGGCCCTGTCAGGATTTGCCCACCCAGCCCTTCTGTGCTGCTGCCTCACTTTCTCTGAAATTCAAGCTAACTCCTGCCTCAATACACTGACTTTTGCACAGCTAATTTTTTGGTGAGGCCTTTGAAGCAATGCAGTAGGTATCCCAGAAAAGCCTATGAGGAAACTATTAATTCTGCCTTCATAGGAAGCTTTTAGTAGTATTCAGTATATATACAGAGAGAGAGCTGATGAATATGTGGAATAAGGGAGAAATGAAGAATACTGACTAACATTCATGAAGACAGCATAATCCATGCTATACAATAAATGCAGCAGTCCCATAGGTAAAGCACAAGATGTGATCATGGATACTGTCGTGACACATGCCCATTACAAGTATCGCTATAGAGGAGCAAAGGTTAAGTTCACCCAGCAATTAAAAAAAAAATCTAGAACTTCCTATCATGTGATACATGGTTTTGGAACCTTAACGATAATGTATTTTACACCTATTTAGCCCTCTAAAATTTTTGGCCTTGTATGAATTGACCTTCTTATTTGTGGTAACTTTATAATTTCTGTTACCTTTTCTTAAGCAGTTATCAATTTTAACATATTTAGTAATAACTACTTTAACAAAACAACAGTATTAAGAACTCAGAGTTGAAGCACACCCTATGTTTAACAAGGAACACTGGACTATGGTCAGAAACTTTTAAACTGTAGCCTTAAAAGCTTTACAGGTTTGGGGGTTGGGGAGGTATTTCTAGCACTACTTAAAAAAAAGATTAATGTAGGAGAAGCAAAGGCCAGCTCAGAGGTACTAAAATGTAAACAATACTATAAGGTCAGCTAGAGAAGGCTGTAGAAATAGTAACTACTGGGAGAAGGAAGACTGAGAATTAAGCAACAAGCAGTGCTCTTCTGCGTGCTTGTTAATAGATCGTTCTTCCCTGCCCTGTCTGGGAACCTTGGCATGAAGATGCACTGAAGGGATGAAAAATTCAGGTTCCATAGGTGATGTTAATTTTGACATTTGAGTATCTGCCCCTGTGACCCAAACAGCATTTTTTTGGTGCAGTTTTGATTTATAACAAGTAAATAATTTAGCTAGTCTTTTGCTTTAAAAGAGAAGTTCCCTTTCCAATAAGCTAGCAAATGAAAGATCTGCTTGCTTTCATAATATGTAGGCTCTGTCATCACAGTCATAGCAATTGACACACCATAGGTTGCAAACGGTCTCTAACTCAGTAAGATAATGCAAGCTATCTAGCACCTCTCCATTTGGCTTACAATCTTTCTGTATCAAATATACTGCTGGTTTTTCTTCTTCAAAGGACTGTAAAATCAGTGTTTAAGAATTCATACCTACATTTTATCTAACGGTTCCTACCCTCTACTTCTGGGAGTTCATACTGGAAATGCTGACAGCATCTTTAATACAGCGTGTGAAAGGCAACACTATAATTAAGCAGTGTGAATGAAAGCACCACCATTTTCACAAATCGTGCCATAGTGACTAGAAACTTACTTTTACAATCTCTGATTGTTGTAGTTACTGAAACACTCTTGAAGCGTTACAGCTTAGCTGAGCACAGACAGCGCAGGGAAGGCCACCACTACAATAATTCCCACTTCTTCAGGATGCGCGCAACCAGGACATCCTTCCTACAGCTGGATTAGGTAGTTGTTCAGCTCACTGTGGAGATGGCAGTAAAAACTGGCTTTGTATGTAGGTGGGACCGAAACTCCATGACCTCTTTTGGGGAGACAAATACCACTAAATGAATTAACATTAACTCTGATGCCAGGATCCAGACACAAAGGTCTGAATTCTTACTTCCACATCAGCTGGGTGACAGTAAGACATGGCAGCTCTTCTGGAGGCAAGATTATCAGCTGTTAGCTATAACCCTTTATCACTTCTGTCATTAATTATTAATCATTCTCTCATCACTACTCTAGTGGGCTGCATTTAAATGCTTTTAAGGCTACAGTGGTCTTTGTAATTCTGAGATCTGTACTTTTTCAATCTTTGCATTTGTATGCTGTTTTAAATGCCTCTGAGAAACAGCAGTACTAAACAATAACACTCTGTTATTAGGGTGGGATTTCTATGAAATGGACTTTTTCACCATACAGTTCTTTAAAATCAGAAAAATGTATCCTTCAATGAAGTCCCTGAAGTTAACACAGTTATAACAACCCTCAAGTACTTGCAGTAGTTTTACAGCAACACAAAAATTAGATTTTAGTTTGGGAATCTCACCATGCCCTTGAATTTTCAGAAACAGTAAAAACTGCCTCATTTGCAAGGATGCATATTTCTGTGCCAAATTCGCTTTCTGACTACAAAATCTCTAGCAATCTCTGACTGTGGTATGGAAGTCTACAGTCACTTCTCTAACATGTATCAGGAGTATCTTTGTGATTAAGCCTACTGATATAGCAATTAAGACAATAGTTGAGTAACAACACAATGCTGAGTAACTTCTTGCTATTATTAGCTAGTTATTACTGATAAAGTCTCAGTGTTCTCATACAAAGACGCCACTCCAGAAACCTTCACTTTTCCCTTTCAGAAATGCACACCTGCCTTTTTCTACCAAACAACCGTGTGCATGGGTAGACAATCTTACAGCTCCAAACTATGCAAGGGCACAGCCTCGAAGGCTTACTGTATTGAGCCAGGCTCCCTGAAAGGACAAGCTGCTGTCAGTCAGCTGAGCAGCAGTATTTTACTTCTTGCTTTCAAAAACCTGCATGTTTCAAACTGAGCAGGAGCCTACTGCCCTGGTAAGGAACAAGCACCAAGCCGAGCCAGCCAGTCTCCTTCCCCGGGGCGGCTAAGAGCCCTTGCTGAATCTGAGACCACTGCAATCTTCCACATTTCCCCCTTCAAGCAGTGGATGCAAAACTCATGTTTTAGGATTGACAAGGTTAAGGAAAAACATTGCCAGACAGGTCTTGCTACTCCATTAAAACCTATATTACTCTTCTCCCCCAGTCTGAAATGTAAATTAATTATTACTCTGAGGGCTCAGGAGGTAAAGTATTCCACCTTGAGATGATTCATTTAGCCACTCTGATTCTTAGAGGTCTGTATGTACCCTGGTGTCACAGTGGCTAATTTCTGCTTGCTCTGTTCCTTATAAAATCTTGAACTCTTAACCCAACAAGTAAAGCTTCACATAAAACACAGGGGGAAAGTCCAAGGAATGAAGCCTCTGAATCCACCTAGGTGTAGGGGTTAGGCACTCGAAGTACCTAACCTGAGCAAACATGGAACCTGGTTCTGCCCAGGCAGGTGCTTTTTTCTGATTAGGAGATACCTTTTTTTTTTTTCTTCATAAACATATGTACAGGGAAACCACAGCACTCGCAACTAGTCTAGTGCTTAACGCCTTGACAGGATGCGGAGAAACCTGAGTCAAACTCATTTTGTGCACTCGGCAGAAGCGTTCAAACTGCAGTACCGTGCACCGCTGATGTGCCCTGAGCCCTCAGCCAGCATAAATTCTGGGCAAGTCTCCCCCAGGCTCTCCTGCTGAGAAGAGGGGAGTTCTGGTCCTCACCCAAGAAACATCTACTAACATATAGAAGAAAAGATCCAACCAAGAGAAACTGAGCAAGACAACCCTCAGACTACATAGGGAGCTGGGAATACATTTCTCACATAACAGACACGTATTAGCTACCACAACACACAGGTACGCACACTCTTATATCGCTCTTGTTTTCTGTGGGGGCCACACAGGGATTAGGGCTTGGATCTAGCCTCTGCGTAATCAGAGAAAATGCCTACTTTGAGAATTTAGGTACTGGAACTAAACAAGGCTCCAAACAGCTCATCAGCTGTGGGACAAAACACTGGCAAACCAGTAGCGGGAATAAATGCACCCAAAGGTGTTGGCAACAGCTGAGGAGCTCATCTGTGGCTACGTATTTGTGGGACTAAGCACCTGCAGAGGCACATTTGCATGTACTGTAGCGGGCCCAGGCAACATACCCCTTGAGGATCTGTGCCCTTCTTCCCCTTGTCAGCTTTTCTCAGCGAGTGTAATCCTGGCTCTTTCAGCCTATGGAAAGATCCACCTCAGCTATAAAATATTCCCTTCAGGAACCATAAAAAATTAATTATTCAGCAGCATGAGCCTTAAAGAATTTATTTTTGTTTGGCAGAAAACATCAACAAGCAAATGACAGTGCAGTGCTCTGCCTTGCCAAGACAAGGGGAGGTTCACATTAGGGTTTAATGTCATGGCATCAAAACAAAAGCCCTCTTAACTCAAAGTCTGTTTAGTATCAGCCAGATTGAAACCAAATTCAGCTTTTGTTCTGCAGACTGCCTGACCATACACTAAACTCTACATATGAAATGAGGCTTGCCATGCAAGATACAATCCTTCCTGCCAAAGCCAACAGGAGATGTTGAGGAGGATCCAAATGAAGTTTTTGATACCATGCGTAATACATCTGTTTCTAATGTTCCTGCATGCCATTTGTCTGATCACATAATACAGTTCACCTACAACCAAATACTGTCTATCTCTCTTGCTGAAATGTGCATGGCCATTCATGGGCACAGGAGCGAAGCATTCACATTTTGGGTGAAGGAAACAGATCAGTTGTCCTTGCTGCCCTACAGTTCTGAACACGTAATGCTGCTTCATGAAATGATTAAAGCAGGCCTGTCACCACAGTCAAAATAAAATCCCTATGAGAAGGAAATGATATTGATTATGTTGTTGCCCACAACACTCACAAAGATCCCTGCGCTAGGATCCAGCTATACAAGCACGGCTGAGCTGCAATGCGCTAACAAGGAAATGACACCAGTCAGCTCATCTCTGTCGTCTCATACCACGGGAGAGGAAAGGCGCACGGCATAACCCGACCGACATCGTCAGCTAGCGCCTACCGTATCAGAAACCACTGCTTGCACGCCCCATCATGCAAGAAAGGCACATTTCAGGGCACGGGAGTGCTACATAAAGCAAACAGCAGTCTGCAGAAATGCTCTTAATGCTGAGTGCAGGTGTGTGCACACGTGTGTGTGAAACCATGTTTATTAGCCTGTCTGCTCAGGATGGACTTTGATCTCTTATTTTTCGTTTTTGCTTTTTGTGCTTGGTGGCTTTATGGATCATTAAAGAAAGTTGCTGATTTTTTCAAATATTTAAGTGCCTACCTGGCCTTCTTGAAAATTGCTGTTTTCCTCACCTCGGCACTTTTCTACCTGCACATATGTTCACTGTGTGGATGAATGACATAATACACTGAGCAATGTAAAACCATCGTTTGGGTTTTTTTCTTCCTCATGTTATATAAGCCAAGCAGACTGTAATTTGATATTCAGACATGCTTTTATTTCACAAGGTCCTCAGAAAGACTATTTAAAAATAAGACTGATTAAAGTGTTAAGGTGCCAAGAAGCAGCATTCTCTTATTGTGCAGTGCTGTACCCAGGTAAAGCGAACTCCACAAATGGTGAGACGCTGCTTTGCTCTGACGAAAATGCTGGAGGCAGCAGGAGGACTGAATAAGCATGAATTCAACCCAAGTCCCTTCGGGCTTGTGCTGTAAATGCCAATGCTGTAGCTACAGCAGCATATAAACGTGGGACTTCAGCTCTAGTTAGACCACTCAGCACCAAATATATTCTGATCCTTTAAAATCATATGGAATAAGTTAAAAATACAGAGGTGCCAGCTGAAAAGTGTTCCTCCTATACTGAAGATTTTAGCAGAAAATTTGCATTTACATTGATAAAACTGAAAAATGCTGCACTAAGAGGTAGAGGGGGGAAAAGAGTAATTCTCAGTTCTCATTAGTATTACCACTGCTCTAGATTTATTCTGATAAGATTTCAAAAACTGAAAGCGAAAAATCAGTTTTAAAGAGAAAAATAAACAAGTGCCTTTGTTGAACAAGTCTCAAGTAACATCTCTGAAAGAAAGCACTATTGTGTAGACAACTAGTCTTTTTAAAGGAGAATGCTGACAACAGGACTTTCTTTAAGAAGTCCTGTATTATAAAGTACTATATTAACACAAAGGTAATGTAAAAATAGCTTAATTAAAAATTAAATAAAACACCAGAGCAGTCTGAAGGAGTGTTTCCTCTGGTTAGTTCAGCTCCCAGTGGTTAACAGTGCTGTTTTGGAAATGTTTATAAGACGCTGTAGTATTCTTACTAAGTGTGATTCTATCATCTGGTCACTTTTAGCACACAAACACATCCATCGTAAAAAACAAATCATAGACACTGCATATTTTGAAGAGGATTAGAAAACTGTATAAATGCAGGGGTTTGTTAACTGCCTTGAGGTTCAGATGTGAATATCTTGCACATGATTTTATCACCCATCCCCTTTTCTTTCCGCTAAAACACTACAACTTCCTTTGTTGGCACAGAACAAGTGAAACCTGATCTCTGAAGAATGAGCTATTACTGCAGTACTAATAATACTCTCTCTGCCTCCCACTAAGATTTTCAATGTTTTAATGAACAACAGAACAATATTTGAAAAATAATTCCATATGTACATTCTGTAAACAGACCTCAGGCTCTTATACGGCTTTGACCTGAAGTGCACTGTACTGTACTGTCTCTACAAAAATGAAATGTAAGTTGAGTACAAAGAAGTACATTTATATGCAGACTCTGAAAGCAAGTGCTGTAGTTTCTTCCTGAAGCAAAGTTACTTTTCTGCCCACCTAAGATGGCGTTGAACAGTTTGTTTTTTTGCTGCACAGTTTACCAGTTTTTCCTGGGAGGCCATTCATGCATGCTACCGGGTTTCAGCCTCTGCTCACCGGACTCCTCTGTTTTACCCAAACGGTGGTTAAAGCTCTCTCTGGCCCCAGCAGCCTCCCACTACGTGCCACACAGCGGCACAGCTGCAGAACGGACGGTGCAGGGCCTGCCCATCCTCGCCAGTGGGCCAGCGCATGGACCTCTCCCTTGGAGGCAGGAGACGCATGCTGGAAATCCCTCATGCTGGGGAGGGCACTAACATGGGGTCTCTGGCTGCCTGTGTGGGGAGCGTGACGTGAAGGGGGTGAGGGATGCGGGAGATGATGGAGTGTCCTGCTGCCTCTAGCCCCATTGGAAAAGAAAATGCGGAGTCATGTGCCAGGGCTATAGGTGCGCTCCAGGGGGCTTCCCGTACGGAGACACCCCTGCAGCCGCTCAGAGCCACATGCATAAGATCTGGAGAAGGATATTTCTGCACTTACCACTTTATTAGCTAGGACCGGGTTGTTCCCAGCTCAACAGCTTGGCACTATGGACACCCATTCTGAAATCTCAAGCTAGTCCCATGCACTAGACACCAGCCGCAACCCCTCAGAGCCCCTCTAGGATGAGGCACCAATAGCCCAGGTGTTTCAAGACCAAACTTTTAGTTTCCCAAGTCAATGACCACATCTCGCACCAGATGCATATAAAAGACAAACCTCACACTGAAACGAGACAGGAAGGTAGAAATAACCTAACAATTCAATGAATTTTACACTTGAAAAGCTCAATTAAAGCTTCAAATACCAAAGATGGCTCCAAAGTCTTAATATATCTTTTAAAGTCATCATTATTAGAATCACAGCTGTAAAAGATGACCAGATTAATTCAACACTTACAGCACATCACCATATTAGATGCATGACGCATGAATCCTGCACCTTTTGTTGTGGAGCGACTTGGGGGCGCTCCGCGTGGCGTACCTGCACTATGTCTAGCTTAGGGTCAGAGTCTAATACCATTTCTCCTGTAAAATAGCCTCTAATCCCACAAATTTTGACCTATACTGACATTAACAGGATCACTGGAGGAACACACTACCATTTAACAAAAGAAGAAGGCAGCAGAACCCAGCCCTTAATGACATATTTTCTTATTTTAGTTGGCAGCTGTCCTTAAATTTGTCTGCTAACAACTTCTCTCAAATGTTGCTTTAAAAATGAGGATTTTTTTTTTCTCCCTGTGAGTTAACACAATTAAAGACTGCTGGTTTACCTTAATGGAGAGATTTTTGCTTAACTTGTCTGCACTCCCTGAGGAGTTATACTTACATCATGCATGGAGTCAAGAAGTTTAGTCAGTTGGTAGAATCTCTGCCAGCTTTGCCCAGAGTTACTTGGACATTTAGTTACCATCTTCTTTAGTTCTTTAATGTAATTTGCCCTCATTTCTTCAAATGCAGCTTGGCTTTTGAGACCATCCTTGGGAACTGTCATTAAAAAGACAGTCTTATATTAATATTAACTGTATTGCTTATTCTTTTGATGTGCATACTTAAAAGTTACACTAGTTAATGGATGAAAGAATTAAACCTTTAAATAACGTCCATTATTTTACAGACATTGGTATGGAATCAACAATATCATACAGATTTTCAAGTGATTTAAGCATCCTCTCCAGATCTGTGATTGCAAAAGGTTTAGCTGAGGCAGAGGACAAGATAACATCTCCAAAATACAATACATGCAGTCCTCACACTGAAACTGTTTTTAACATGACCCAACCACAAAAAATAGCAGATGGATCAAGAATATTTCTTTAGAAGTTGAAGACGTGATTTATCATTTTTAAATGATTACCCACACTTAGGGGAAGGAGGGGAAGGTACAGAATCACAGCTGTTATGTGTGGAAATGCAAGAGCAAGCTACATGTTTTTATATCACCAAGTAACATCTAAATTTTTTTGAATGTTAGCAAGCATCTGCATGACACCTAGAACAAACAAAGCCATTATTCTGCATTAAATGGAAGACTATTTTCCAAACAGGAATCCTGACCCAGTGTTTGACCATGACATACAATTGCAGCCTTTAATAAAAACATTTCTAATGTCCTAAATCCTCATCTACCAAAAGGATCATTTCACAAATGGGCTAAAAACAAATAGGTTTGGTACTTTCTACAGTAGCTGACTTCAGCAAGGGTAACTACACAAGCAAATATACTGTTTCTTTACAGACTGCAAACAGCTTTTCACTCTAATAGGTTCTGCACCAAACAGGTGGTGTATCAGGCCTCCAGGAAACCCTTGAAGAGGTTACCAACAACATTATGCAAAATGTTCTGATGTTTTAATACTTGGATTGGTCAAATACTGCTTAACCATCAAATATACTCTGCATCTCTTAATGCTAGTCCACAGAAGGAAAATAAAATTTTACACTGTACAGGAGTGAGTTTATTTTCTAAGAAAGCTGAAAGCTAAGTCAAAGTAAGCTAAATGGAAGGTCACTTAAAAAAAAAAAAGAAAAAGGTGACCTTCCAATTTCACTTATTCTGACTTAACATCTTGACAGAAATTGTCTTGTTGATCTGTTCTCTTTGAAATCCTAAAAACTGCCTTCTATCTCATGAAATCACATAAAAAGCATGTAACAACCACCTAAATTGCTTAAGTGGAGAAGTGTTAAGAAAGAGCACCAGTATCTTCTAGCTGACTACTAGAGCAATTTAGCAACGGGAAACAAGGAGGAGCTCTACCACTACATGACCAGCAAGGACTTATCCAGTGCTATATAGGGAGGCACAAGGAAGAATCTTTAGAAAAATCCTACAGGGTAACAGTGCCAACCTGTCCACCACTTGGTAAATATTGCCATTGCTCTTGTCTATTTACATTTGAAATTCTAAATTCCAAATCTTTCAATCAGTCAGTTGACAGAAAGAAGAAATGGTCTGAAACAGATTTGCAAATACAGTCCAAGCCAAATGAAAATAGAGACACCAATCAAGATGAGCAAGGCCACCGGAATATACTATGGCCTTTACACAAAATGCAAGGGCTTTACAGTTTCTTTAATATTTACAGGTCTGTATTCCTGTATTCCTAAATGCTGCTTAAAACTGTGAGTTAGAGCCATTTTTTCATTGTCTACTTCTATGTATTTTACTGCTCTGCCTGAAAATTATTATACTATCATCCCAGCCAGATTATTAAGACAAAAAGAAAGAAAGACCACAAATAAAGAGAACTCAGGCAAAACATGAAATTCTGGAGGTTTGCCCAGTGTTTCTGATTTTACTTATTAAATGCAGCAACGCTTTTGGCAAGCTCCCAAAATCTATGGTCTGTGGAAAGCAAGAAAACAATTGAGTTGTAATGTGTGGTTTCTTCCACATGTAAAAGGAGTGAAACTTCCTTGATGTGGTCATCATGAAAGTTTCAAAATAACTTGTACTCTGCTCATCATGATTCAATAAAAAATTTAAATTAAAACGAACCTGATGTTTTCTATCATAATGTAGTATCAAGGTACAATTATTAGAAATTAGGTTTACTGCTGTTCACATGACATTTTCTGGGTATTATTATTGTCTTCATTTCCTTTTTGCTCTCCTTTCTTTCTCTCTTTTACATAGATATCCTGGATCTCGCAAAACAACTATTTTTAGTAGGTTTTCTAGTGACCACGGTGTGCATTTCAAACGGAACCAGCCAGCTGAAGTTAACTGGCTAGGCTGATCTCACCTAACAGATTCTTATAATGACTAAAGCCATTAGTTAATATTCTCAAGAGGGCAGAATAATAAATACCTATCTTAAAGAGATAATGCCACATTTTTAAAATGCCTTTAGTTTTTTTTTCAAAAGATTCTTCCCGTATTGGGCCGATTAAAAAGCAGCAGAGCCATATCTCCAATCTGTGCATGTTCTCAAGATCATTTGGAGGGCTAAATGCCCCGGAGCACATGGACATTAAGAACTGCTAGCCATTTCTGGGAAGACGAGAGGCGACCGCTTTCAAAGAAGCCCATTTACCCAAAACCTTCCCTCAGGAGCACCCCAGACCCCCTGGGCACACATCACCATCACACTCACTGGCTTGGTGGAGGAGGAACTGGGGGTCAAACCCTCCCCGTCCTGGGCGGCCACTCAGATGGCTGGGACATAAGGGCACTGCCTGGCCCATGCCAGCTCTCTCCTGCCATGGTGCCATTGCTCCAGGTAAACTGGAACGTTTCAGTGGCAGGGAGGGAGGGGGGAACAAGACAGCCGAGCCCAGAAAACTTACAGCCTGAGAAGGTTTCTGTTACTGGATCCAAATCCCCTCCAGCAGGGATGGAAATTGTACTGTCATGTCCTCCTTCAAAGGCAGGCACTTCAACCACAGAGCCGTGGGCTGGGTGGGACGGGGTGAGGTCAGAACAAAAGACATGACAGACAGGGAGAAAGCGCCTGTCCTACCGCCTCACCTGGAGTGGCTGCCACTCAGCTTTGCTGGATGCTACAAACCCCTTTGCAGGCATCTAACCCTGCCTGAAACCACATGCCCACACCACTGCTGGTGATTTCAGGAGGCTCCTGGATATCTAAATCAGTTGCTGCATCAGCCAGCTCTGGAGTCCTCTGTGGTTTCAGCAAGGAGCGCCTTCCAGCACTGCACTCACCAACAAGACTAACATTAGTCGCTTGCGATTCATGTCTTCTCTCAGCTCGCTGGGGCAGAGGATGGGGTAATAACCCAGTCGAGAGAAGACAGTGAGATCTTGAAGGGTGTGCTCAGCTCCGCTCGGCACCAAACTGGGAGATGCTCTATTCGGCATGAGCCACAGCAGCCCCTGACCCAGGTTACGGCAGCTTCAGGCTTGCTTCCGGCTGCTGATAGCTTGCAAGTGAAAGCAAGAATAACTGCAGCTGGCCCCTTTGATCTCCTGCTCCTCCTCTCCCTGCTCAGCACCACATAGGGCCTAATTGTGCTGGGAGAATTCTTGTCTGATGAATTCCCTGAAGTGACATCATAAATTCCCACCAATCAAGCTGATGCGTTATCTTGTGATGATGTCACTGAGTGAATCCCACAAAAAAGAGAATGATTATACAGAAGAAAGCTTGTTTACGGGTAATTGGCTTTTTCATTAAGACAAGTGGAAAAGTCACATACAAAATGTCTGTGTATTTATACAATCACAATGGGGCTGGAGTTTTTGAATATTTTTAGTAAGAGAAGATCAAGACATCTGCTAATAACTCCACATTGTTGTGATGAACACCATGATGCAATTTTGTATCCTAAAAACCCACAAAGCATGACACTCGAGAATAATAGAGCATGCACTATCATTTATTAAACTTCCAGAGCACTGTAAAAGGGTTTACCATTCTCATTTTACTTGGCAATTGGAAAAGTACACATCTTGCAGTATGGGGAATGGACATCTTTTGATCTTGAAGGTGCCATTAAGTCACCCAAACTGGTGGCTGAGTGTTGAGTCAGGATTTCTCCCAAATCCCCACAGTGCAAGATAACACAGCTGTTGCCACCCCGCTTCATGGATGCAGGCACATGGTATGTGTGGCTGACCTTAGCAGTTCACATACAGAGAGTAGGGCCGAAGCCCCTTGCCCAGCCCCTCCTGTCCTCCCAATACATATGACACATTCAAACTACAAAGACAGTTCCTGTGCTAACAGAGAGAAATCTGCAGATAAATCCTAAACCATAAAAACAGGCTTTTCCTGTGGCCCTGCTGGAGACAGTTTGGCTCTCTTGTTACACTAGTTAAACTCACTGCACCTCTTCATGAGTTGAAATAATTTCAAGTATTCTCATGTAACTATGAATCTAACTTACCTGTGCTTAACAGCAGCAAAACTTTCATTATAGTGTATTCCTCGAAGCTAAGCTGCAAGCGAACAAACTGCAGACTGATCTGGTGCATCCCCTGGCACAGTTCAAACATAGCAGACTGGCGCATCCGTTCCCTGCAAAGAAGAAAAAGAAAACCCAAAACAGAGGATTAATATGTGAGAACACAAAGCGCATGTGGCAGCCCAAGCATTAGGAAAGTGAGGTGCGAACTGGAAATCAAGCCCTCATCACAGAGGTCAGTAAGACAAACTGCAGCCTTGAAATTCATATCAGGTAACGAGCTGGGGACTACCGAGATGAAGCTGGAGTCCATCCAACCCCATGTAGCTAGCTTGCCCCTGGTAGAAAAAAATACTGCAAATTAGCTTTGGGGGACTGTGGGCACAGCCCTTCTAAATGCTTAAGTCATTCAGAAGTGGCTGCTGATTTCACTTAGCTACCAGGCACTCTACAGATGACATTAATGACCAACCCCGCCCACCCCCTGAAAGAGCAGAAATAAAAAGAAATCTCATTTGAGTTTTATACATTGAAGATGTTACTGAAGTAGCAAAAACATTCTAGAAGTGTTTGGATTGTCAGTGTTTGTTCAGCTCTGCCCTGGCTCATGGAAATGAGCCTGCTAAAGAGGTCAGAACTGGTGCAATAGGGGAAGCTACATTCACTACGTCCACGTTTTAAATGAAATATCCCAGCTCAGCCAACGTACAGCAGAAAATCAGGTGAACGTGTCTGGTGCAGAGATGAACTGAACTGGATGACCAAGGAGCACTGACAGTTGCACACACAAAGCAGGGACCATTCAGGGCAGTGGACCCCAACCCACAGCTCATGCACAAGCCTCCAACACTGCCTGCAGCCACAGAAAATGGGAAGACTCGGGCTCATGGCACACCAAAGGATTCTGCTGCCCATGACATGCTAGTCAGTGAGCCAGCAAAGGCCTGGCATCAGGAATTTGCACCATGCCAGCAGAAATCTTGACTCTTTTCATCCCAAATATACTGCAGTCCTGTGAAAATACAGCTGACAGGTCTGGAAAATGAGGAAGTGGTTTAATAAAATAAAATAAAACGCACAACTTCATGTTACTGCCTTTATATCATTGAGAAGTTTGAATTTTAATGCTGTGGATGGGCTACAAGAGACCATTGGGATGACTAGTGCATCAGCCATGCCAGCACTTACAGAGGCCTCCCGAGTAGCCTCCATTTCAAAGGCTCTGATTATTTTTCCTGAAAATACAGCAGGTTTAGCTCCAAGGATGAACATGTACAAACAACAAAAATGAAGAGAAATTATTTTCCAGTAACTGAGGTTCATGTTAATATACTACACCAGACTTCCTATGGGGAATTACTAGTGAAATTGCTGCAACGGTCTCATACTAAAACACTAAAACGTATTTTAAAATTGTGTATGATTTTCCATAATCATCATCTGTGATAGTCTGGAATGAAGGAGTATGAATATGAAAATCTTATTCATTAATACAAGCTTTTGTGTGACGCCTAATAAAATAATAAGGTTACATGATTTGTATTCACAGTTTACATCTTTTTCTTTAAATATGCTACGATACATTTCAGATCTTAACGCTCTTTTCTTAAGCAACCTCAGGTTAACCTAACCTGCATTAGTTCCAGACTGAATTAATTAGGATTTTGCTATATTTCTAAAGATGCTATTCCAAACCATGAGTTAAAGCAAAGAGTCGCTGAGAATCGCCTGTCTCACTTTGAAAGTACGATATATATGTGGGTATTTAGACGAGGCGTTATAATTGTTCAGTGACCACTACTTTTTTTTTTTAATTGCTCAACAACAATTGTCTATATTTCTTCAAACATTTTTAACATAATTGAGGAACTAGATGAAGTTCAGCTAATTATTTTAACCAAGCAACTGACTTTTCAAATATACAAATTGGCTGGTGAAAGAGAAAAATCATACTGTGTGCAAACAAAGACTTATGTAATCTTCCTGGTGTTTTATTTCACTATGGCCAGAGCAGATTTTATTTTCCTCTTTAATACTAATATAACGGACTCCCCATTGTTATATGGATTCTACACTCTTCCCAGCTCCACCCTCTTCTTGAGACTAAGAACTTCCAGCTTTTTCTTCCATAGTAGCAGTAAAGCCATGTTTGTTTATTTTTATTACGCATCATGGACAACAGGGAAGAAAAAGAATAGAAGAAAATAGTCTTCGAACGCTTTGAACGTTGACTAAAATACCACTTGGCCTTCTTTTTAGAAGAACAGAACCACTGCTGATTTTACTAAGCTCTGAAGACAAACACAAAAGTCACTGCTGCAAAGAACAAACTCAGCTTGCATATTTTACTCTGGTCGAGTGCTTATTAACACACAAAGTGGCCCTTTCTAATGTGGATCAGACTATCATATGAACGAGGCCTGCAGAATAAAGCAAGGATTTGTACAACTACACATGCTGTTCGCTTTATGTGAACGGGCAGACTGAAAGCTGCTGTGCTACTGCCGCCTCTGCGTGAGCCTGGGTGTGCTGAGCCAGTCCGTGGGGCCGGGAAGCACCATGAGGCATTAGATGCCTCAGGCCAGCAGGCGTCTCGGCACTATGCTGCCACCAGGACTGTGCCTGGGTTCAGGCTTGAGCTCGCAGACTGAGGGTCTGCCCATGCCATAGGGGAGGATCTGCAAACAAGCCCTTGCTCCCCACAACAGGCTCCTTCCCACACTGGAGCCCCTTCAACAGCACTGGGGGACAGTTCGAACCATTGGCAGCCAAGATTCAAGTGCAAGTGCCTCCAAAACTGTTGAGATCCTCTTGCCTGACAGGTTGTTTTTGCCCCCAGGCCACACTGCTGCTGGCACGTTTGAGCTGAGCTAGAGGTAACCTTGGGCAAAGGACCCCGAAAGACCCCAGAGAGCGGTCTCCATCCTGCTGCTTCTGCTCCCCTCTCTTCCCCTGAAACTACCAAACCCAAATCCAGGATATAAGTATTGGTGGCTCCCACAAGACTCAAAGGAATACTGAAGGAGTATTGAAGCTGAGAGGCAAGTGTTGAAGGGACATTTGTATTTTAAAAATACCCATTAATTTACTACATTTCAGAAGCCTACAGACTAGCAGAATTTAAAATAAGAATAGCATGTTACATCTGTTATTACTTTTACAGGGCACCAAAGGTAATTTCTCCAACCTTAGAATATAAACCAACTACTACCATCATCATATAAAGACAGAAAGTCAGTCCAGCTTCATTTGCAGATGTCACACAGTCAGGTAAAAATATACCTTTAGCTGTTATCCCCAAATTGCAAGCTGGAATCTAGGCAGGATCTTTACCAACTTTAGTTTGACGTGCACAGACATGAGAAGTGCCAGACTTTTCATCTGATACCACAAGCCACACAGCAAACAAAATGAAACATTTTGAGGTTTTGTCTTGGGTTTCTTATGCTTTCGCTAAACAGCACGGCAAAACACTCTCTGTGATAGCTAACCTAAAAGTATCCTGACTTAAAACATTATTTTTTCACATTGCACTGTTTGTGACATTTTACCTCTCATGTTTTTCTTTGTATTTGTTTTGCTTTTATGGATGATGATTGCCTAAACAGAAGACTTTTAGTAAAAGTTTTGTTTGTTTATTCTTTAGTCTTGTATCTACCTACAAACATTCATTTCTCTTGCTCCCTCTCAAGGAAGACCTGATGACATTGTTTGTAGGTGACAAAATTACACACAGAACTAGTTACTAAGCAGTTTCTTTAACGTACCTCAAAGACGTAATTTCAAATCAGCTTCCCTCCTGAAAATCAGTTCAGTCAATTTATTCCTTATTTACAAATTATTACTTACTACAAGTTATGTCAATTAATTTATGACTATATTTAATGCAAGATAAGCATTTTGTGAGCATTTACCTATTCAACAGTGCATTTGATTTTAATCCATATAGTGTAAAATAAAAGGCTACGGAGCTTTGGGAAAATTTAGATGCCAGCATCCCAGATATCCCAACACTATAAGAATAACAACAAAGTAAAGCAATAAAATGGCTCACATGTTAAGAGGAATGGGATGGTATTTTTTTCATACAAATTAGGGCACGTAGACATAACATGAACAAAGTTACTTCCTGCTTACTGAATGCCTCGTCTAAGAATAAATACTGCCAAGTCATCACAAACACCACTACTGCTGTGGGGAAAAAGCAAAACAGAATTCTACGTTACCCCAGTTTTTTGTTAAGAAAAATAATCAAGATCTAATTCTGATGCAACATATTTACTTTACAGCATGGAAAACTGAGAATGTGAACATCTGGAATATAAAGGCATGCATCTACATGGAGACTTTTAAGAACATTACGTAAGAAAAGGAGTGGAGCCAAAGTACTGAATCCGCTGTGTGGCCATTCCTTCAAAAGTGGTGTTATTTGTTCCGTTTAGCTTAATCCTCCTTCATAATAATATGCTTCAAACTTTACACCTTAAGTTAATCCATCTTAAATTCCTTGAGTGTCTCCTTTCAGGCTTAATTTAATGCTCAGATCGCATTCTGTGTGATCTCTCCTGTAGTTTCAGAATTGTGGGCAGTGAGAGCAGCCACAAACAACAATAACTAATTCTCCTCATCTATCACTTTGCCCAATTTCCATCTGCTCATTCAGAGTTTCTTTGGCCACGAATACCATGTATGAACTGGTCACACAATTGCTCATAATGTTCCCACTAGAACTTGAACAACAGCTCCTTTTCCTTCCTTGCCACTGGGAGAAAGAGAAGGCAGGGTGCATCTCCTGATAAAGCCTTTCAAAGAACTGCAGATGCCTTGGGAGGAAGAGGGCTTTTTTGTTGCTCGTTGTTGTGTTTCTCTCAATGAGCTGTAGCAAAAATATTGCTGAGAAAATCTCAACTACTTTCCCGATGCTGACTTTTTTCCTCTTAAAGAGTTTGTTTTCTCTTTCTCTCTACTTCCCCTGGGATCTCTCTCTAACCCCATGCAATCTGTATATCCCCTCTTTTCCCCATCTCTGCTGCCTGTGTTCCATCATTGACTCCAGACTTAATGCTTTCCTTCCACAGGCAAGCTGCAAAGGGAGCCCACGTCTCTGGTACTGGCCTCACACTTAAGCCCATCTCATTCTTGGCATCTACTCACAGCCAACTGAATACCTGAGTGAGAATGAGCCAAACAAACTGAGTTTCCTATGTTCCCCTGCTGTGAAAGTAGCTGCCCTGCTGCTCACGGACAAGCGACAAGCTTGTAGGTGAGCTGGTCCAGGAGCCGGTGGCAGCACCCAGCCAGGCAAAAGGCTCAAGCACCAGATGGAGATGGGACTAAGGTCCTCATCACCGCGGAACAAAGCACCTAGCTACATGGGAGATGGAGGACTTGAGTGGACACACCATCACCAATACACAGCTGTTGGGGAACAAATGCTTTAAGGAAATGGTTTACACAAGGCATCCTAAATACTATACCAGTTGTGGTTATCATTAATATGCTTACGTGGCCTTTATAAGAATCTAACAACCACACCAGAAATTGTGAAACTACAGAAATGCTGCACAGATCAAACTTGTTATGAAAAAGTAATTTGTAATTAATTAGTCATCATAAAGTTTAGTACTGTAAATCTTGTTGTTGAGCATGGAAACTATAACTCAACTGACTGTAACCAAAAAGATAAATCTGTGCAAGAAACCCATGAACAAAGAAACTTCAGTTATCAAAGACTAAACTCAGCCCCAAACCAAACTTGACACAATATTTTATTTACTTTCTCACAGATACTATTCGAAGTCACAGCACAACACATCTTAAGTTAGAAAGGGAAGGGAAGAAAGGGAAAGTTGTGGTGGGTGTTTTGAAGATTCATCAGTACTCAAGTGGCATGCTGATGACCCCAGGAAATACTGGGAGAAGCACCCCTTTGACAGCACCTCAAAGGAACAGTACAGTTGGGTTAGTCACATGGCTTCTGCAGCTCAGAAAAGAATTAGAAAAAGCTCAAGTAACACTTGTAGCATATTCTGACTTTGTGTTTCCTGATTTTACATTTTTCTGTAAGAAGTGTTTCCGATTTTATAATCAAAACTTAAGCCTTTCCTTTGCTAGGCTAAAACCTGCATCCCTTTCAAGCTTGTCCATCATTTAAAATGCTTTCAAGAGAACTCAAAAAACACATTTCACTCTTTCTCTGGAAAAACAAACAGAAAACAACAACAAGAGCCACCAAAGGCCCAAAGGTCAAAACAAGTTTGAAAACCTCAGAAAGCAAGGTATATTTTCTACCATGCGAGAAGATGCCAGTTTTAAGTTAGGAGAGACAAGAGACTCATCACAAGACGCCCTTCCAGCAAGATGCAAGCAGTGGATAAAAGGGGAAAAGACCAAAGGCACAGTATCACAGAGAGTCCCTTGTACAACTCATCAAACCACCTAATTACAACCCCCTTCACCTGAATTATCTCAACTGTCTTAAGAGAGGTTCACCTGCTGAGGAAAACTTTGAGTTTCTTGAGGAAAGAAAAAAAGATACATATTACCATAACAATAATTTACTCTTTCTTAATGGAGCATTCAACTTCAACAGCTCCATCACGAGGAACAATGCAAACAAAATGACACTAGCTAGTACAAGACCGAACCTATTCTTTGATGCAAAGGGGCAATCACTGTAGTGCTGCATGTGCAACGACACCGGGTAACGTACTGTATAGCATTCTGCTCAATGGACTGTACCCAGACACCTGTTTTCCATCTTGAAACCATTATGAATGCAACCAAAGTCAGCAGTGCTGGAACAGCATCATTAAGTTATTGCATTGATCAAAATCCAAGCCAAAATACATGCAAAATTCAGACTTTGATCATGACTTTTTATTCAGCGCTTATTTCTTATTCAGCACTTTCTAGTCTCTGCTCACTACTGAAACTCTGCAAATCACAGCAGAACAAGAAAACATACTGCCTTCAACATATTGCCTTCTAACTCTTAAAGCTTTAGAATCATCTCCTTCCAGGAAGGAAAGGATATTTGTTATCTTGCATCAATGGTAAATGCAGGCACCTTACCCTGTTGAAATTAATGGGATTTTTGTTATACATTTCAAGTGGGGAGAAATTTGGGTCATAGTCTATGTGCATTTTTACTTAAATTGTCAGTGAACCAATGGAAATACAATACCCCATCTACAGAACCAACAATGACCTCCTCCTACTGAGGAGACAGCAGATGTTCTCCCTAAACACTAACTGATAGAGAATTCGACTATTATTTTGCAGTCAGTTAAACTGGCCATGAATAAATGTAGGCTGGGAATTAGGTGGTTTATCCAGATAAGAATTAGCCTAGAGGAAGCATAAAGAAGACTGCTCAAAATACCAAAATGCCTTGAACAAGCTTTGGTTGTTCTTGGCCAGGTTAAAATGTTACAGCCCCTGGCTGCCTGCCCTATTGTGCTGCTGGAAACCAATGTCCTTGTACCACGCACAGAAGAAAAAGGGGGGGGGGGAGAGAAAAAAAAATAAGGAAAAAAGAAAAAAAAGGAAGAAGAGAAAAAAGAAGAAAAAAAAGAGAAAAGTGCCATTGCTGCAGCCTCCCAGTGAGAGTTTGGATTTTTAGCACATACCCACCTTCCCAGGCTGTTTCAGTGAATACTGCTGAACCGCCTCATGCGACTAATTTCTTTTTACTGAGGCAAGCAGGTGCCAGCAGTAACTTCTTAAAGCAGAGCTCCAAGATCTGCCATCAAAGTCATCTTAGCTCTTCCTGCTGCCCTCAAATTCCACTACTCTGCCCTACCTGGCTTTAGCCACTATTGACAGGCAGCATTTCTTCTACTTGCCTAGAGGTGGAAAAAAAAATCATGGGCCAACCCTGGTATTTTAAGTCAACACAGCAAAGCCAACAAGGCCTTGAGCTACCTTCAACTTTAAAAACATGGGGATTTTATGGTGAGGTCCTCCTCCAATAGCAGAGGATTGACCCAAGGGTCTAGGACATCCTTTCTACTCCTGGGTTCCTGCAGGAATTTCGCTTATAACAGGAGGAAAGCTGTTTCCTATAAAGAAGCAAAACATACATAAAAAACAGATCTATTGCTTGAAAAGATGATGAAAAAGAAATACTTCAGTAATGATCTTCCCCCATCAACCCTGTCACAAGAATGCATAAACCCAGCATTACCAAAGTGAAACATTTAACCCTACAAGCTTCTTTCCCTACAACCAGTACACTGCAGAGGCTGCTCAAGGTGTAGCTGGGTGGCACTCTGACACCACAGCAGAGACCTTGACAAAAGAAGCTGCCTAACCCAGTGCAAAACAGGAATTAGACTAAACTGGATCAATGCCGATCACTGATTGACAAGGAAGGTCATTTTATGTTAAAAGAAAACTACATAAATAGCTGGCATTTTGTGGGCATTAGCCTCCCAGGCATATGAACTTGTCAATTTTTATACTGAATTAAATGAAGCAATTCTGAAAATTAAAGCTTTCTCCTGAGAGAGTCCTCCTGATGATCCTAGAGAATATTAACCCCAGGTAACTAATATTAAGGAACTTGGAGCTTAGAATTTAAAGTTCCAGGTAACTATTCTCCTGTTCTATGCAAAGCAGTTGGCAATAGCTAATGGATAATTACTGCAACACAAGAGTTTCAGCTCACAATCAGTAACAGAAAACTTGTATTAAAATCCAACTTAATAATCACTCAGTTATGCAACCCTAAAATGTCAAGCACATAAATAGCTAATAAAATGAAGTATCTGCTGGAATTAACATTTATGTAGGTAATAGAATGCTCATACCAAATACTCTCTTTTGGTTTGCATTTCAAAATAGACAAATCACAGTTTAAATGCGAAAATATGTAAGTATGGCTTTACCAAAATGCATTTTCAATACCATATTCAATAATAAGTGATCGTAACGCACACGTGACAATGAATATTCTTCAAATTCCATCAGAAAAAGGTATCGACAGCCAGAAATGGTACCCATTAGGTATTGTTTTATAAATCATTATGCAAGGGCTCATTATCACTTGAAGTGATACATCAGCAAAACTACTGCTACAGTCCACATGCAGCAGCAGTTCTCTTTTTGTACCAGCAGTGCCTCAGAAATTTTAAGACTTTGCTCAAGCTGTCGTCCAAAGCCTGGCATTTCCTGCAACTCCAACCAAGGCACATCTTCCTCTAACACCAGTTTACGGAAACCACCTCCTGATTTTTATTTTAATCTGGACAATTAAAATTTAACTGTATAGGGAAAATAATGAAGGGAAGCACGACAAATATGAAGGGCATTTAGAGATGCCACCAAATAGCTCACACTGACTTGCAAAAAGATTAAAGCAGCGTCATGTTCAAAAAGAGACTTGAAAGGGACAAACCTCTTCTCCATTCTAACCTTCCTGCCAAGGATCTAGGGTGAATTGAAAAGTTACCCTCCCAAAAGTCCTGTGGATGTCCTGAAGTCATGTTGAGACTAGAAGAAAAGAGAGCATAATTATGCTGAATTAAATGTAAAATCATGGGGCAAGTTTTCATGCTAAAGTCATAAAAACTTTTCAAACACATGACAAGCTGGAAACCTGCTGGAGCATCTGTAGGGCCAACAGATGATCAAGATGAAAAAGAAGTGTTTGAGAAAGATCAGGCCATAGCAGAAAAGTTAAAAATCTTTGCACCAGTGCTCTCTATAAAGGAGTCTAGGAAGGCTCTGCACCAGCAAATGACTGTGGGAACTAGTTTCAGATTGAAGTGTCAGTAGAAGAGGGTTTAGAAAAAAATACAGTGAACGGTAATAAATTACCAAGACCAGATGGCATCCATCCAAGAGATCCAAAGTAACTTAAATATGGAATTGCTGAACTACCAACTGTGCTGCGCAGCTTATTGCTTAAATTGCCCTTATAAAGGAGTGGAAGGTGACAAATGTGACCGATTTCTTAAAATGGGTCTGGGAGTGGGGAGGGAGGACTCAAGAGACCAGAGACTAGTAAGTCTCATTTCTATATCTAGCAAAATGATTGAAAGGAGAATTAACAGATAAATAAATATGCCATAATGGAAGAAATTCAATGCAGTTTTGGTAACGAGAGGTCATGTCTCACTAATCCATAAGAGCTCTCTGACAAAAAGCACAGGGGTGATCTGGTTGGTACAAGCAGTGTCTATACTATGGAAATGCTTCACACATGCCAGGTCTAGCTGCATCCCACTTCCATATGGGGTGAGACCCAAGTAAACACCTCTCCTCCTCCTCTCTTCTGCCCTGGTTTCCACACAAAGGAAACTGGGGCATGCAGCTTGGATATGGGCTGCAATACAGTCTGTTGGTGTGCCAACATGGATAATTACTGGTCTAGGACCTCGTGCACACTGTGCTTTGCATCAGGAGGTAAGTGGAGATGCAGTCATGGTAAAGTTGGATTTCCAAAGCAGCTATTAACAAGATCTCCTGAAAGCTCTTAAAGAGAGCTTATAAACAGATAAGGGGGAGGGCTCTTCATGGATTACTAGCAGATTAAAAACAGGAGACAAAAGGTAATAATAAAGGGACATTTTTCACAAGTAATGGAGGTTACCAGGGGAGTCTCACAGAGCTCTACAACAGGAGCCTGGGCTGAAAACTCACACTCATAAATCATCTGCAAAAAATCAGACCTGTCGAAGTGACAGAGTTTGCAGATGATTCAAGATGAGGAAATCGAGAGCTGCCTGTGAAGAATTGCAGAAAAATCTTGCAAAACTGCATGACTGGCTGACAAAATGGAAGAGGAAAATCACTAACTGCAAGACAATGTACACAGTAAAATCATCTTTTACTATACGTACCAAAAAATTGGCTCTAAATTAGCTAACATTACACAATAGCAAGACCTAAGTGTCAATTAGAACATTTGGGGGGGGGGGGTGTTTTGAAAACGCTTACTCAGTATTTACTAACGGCCAAAAAAGCAAAGGATATTAGAAGAAGTGAGAGCAAGACAGAAATCATAATTTTGCTACTGTACAAATCCATTGTGAACCTACACTCTGAATGTGGTGTGTCATTCTAGTCCATTCTCAGAATGAATATAACAGACTAGTAAAAGTATAGAGGAAGGAGATGAGGACAACCAGGGGTACACCAAACAAATTGATATACAAGGGGATATTAAACTGACTAGTTGATTCTTCAGCTCATAAAAGAAAAGACAAGACATGACAGAGATCTATAAATGATAAATGGCATGCACAGGATGAAAAGAAAAATATTCACTATTTCTGCAAACACAAGAATGAAGTGGTACTTAATTAAATTATCAGGTACCTGCTTTAGAAAAATCTCCAATAAACAAATATGCATAATTAAACTGCAGAAGTCATTGGCAAAGAATGTTTTAGCTATCGAAATTATAAATGTGTTCAAAAAGGTATTAGGCAAATTCACAGAAGAAAGATACAGAGGGATTATTAAGCACGTGATCTCCCATTCAGAAAGTACCTAAATCTCTGACTACTGGAACAGGCAAACGAAGAAGTATCATTTTACCCTTGTCCTGATCTTGCACTCTTTTTGCAACTGGCCATTTTAAAAGGTGAGAAACTGTGCTAGATAGCCCCTTCTTCTGACAGTTGCTTTTACAGTCTTACAGATATCATTAAAACTGCTTTATCTCCCATTTTCCTATACAGATTCACAGTTTTAACTAAAATTCTCATCCTCTGAGGTCTAAACTTTCCACAAAATTTTGAACTGATTAGATAATGGCATTCGAGCACTAATCCTTTGCAAAGTTATACAATGAAATTGAATCTACTGCTTTACCAACAACCACTAACCCATTTACAAGAAAAAGCAAAATAAAACTTGAAAGACTACCTGATGCAGGTTACATCTATTGGTAACAGGCATTACAGTAGTTCTTCAAATTTCCTTTTATGTATTTCTCTGAAGTGCACAATTTGGGGATATGTATAGAAAAAATCCTTTGATACGTATCTCTGGATGGGAACTGAGCTGCTCTTTACAATAAAGTAAATAACAATTAATGTAGATGTAAATACTGCTGATAAAGATATCTACTTCTTACTGCACTGCCAGTCTGGATTGTATGAATGTAGTATCCCTCCTCAAAATAATACGTGCAAGCAAACAGACGCAGGGAAGACTACCAAGGCGAGCTTGGCGACCTTTCAACAAGATCACCAATCACACACTCTTTATTAGCAAACACCAAACATTGACAACTTGTAGCACCAATCACTGGGGCAATACGAATTAAAAATGAGGGATTTAGAGACTGCTAGATTAAAAAGATTACAAAAATCTACCTAAATTTAGGCACTACAGGATTAACAGACTGCAGAACAGACCAAAGCAGTACCACAAGGGTTAAGAGCCATCATCCTGCTACATGGAAACTAGAAGCAGTAATCTTTTCAACAATGAAACAACTTATTTATTGGCTTTATCACCATGCACAGCTGATCTGAGGAATCATCTCTTCTCCTCTCCCCACCCTGAGGTATATAAGGTTAAAAAAAATTCTGGTGTTCTTAAATATTCAGCTTATTTTATTACATTTATCTTCCTGCTGTTACTATAGAAATCAGAATACCAGAAAGAATTACAGGCTTCAGCATCTAAAGGTCACAGAGAGGTAGCTGTATTCTTACAGCCTGTTACACAACACTAAATCCTAATGGTCTCAGGTTCCACAAGTATATTATGAGAGGATATTAGGAACATAATGAAAAGACAAGGAACATGCTATTTACTAATAAAATACGCAAAATAAATAAATGCAGATTTTAAATAAAATCTTAACTATTCAGCCATACAAGATCTCAATTCTTAATTTAATTTTACAACCTTTCTCAACATTACAAAATCCTCTGCCCATTCACATCCCTTGACAATGTTAGCAGAATCTTCATAGAAATCCCCATGTACTAAAACTGTTTTTCTCCCTCTCTCTACTTCATTTGCTCTACATCAGCTTCCTCGTTTGAAAAATATCTTCTCTATTTTTCCTCTACTGCTAATATCAACCTCTTCTCTGCTATTGAATTTTAACACTTCACAGTTGGGGGAATTACTAAAGGCTTAGCATGAAAGATCATTGCAATATTACATTTTTATTTTATTGAAAGTTAAATTTTGCATGCTAAAGGAAGGATTTATATTAACTTGCAATAAGCTATGCTAGTTTGTTAAACTGGCTTACAAAAATAGTATTAGTGGTTCACTTAAAAATATAGGGAGTAGAGGTTTCATTTTATATTGGAAAAAAGCCTTCCAATACTGTGCTACAAATTCGGAAAGTGGCCAGCAATGTCACAGTTGCCCCAAATGGCAATAATAAAAGGGATAGCAGCCACTTCTTAGTTCAAAATCCATAGCCTGCATTTTTTTCCTTATCAATTAAAAGCATCAATCAATATGTCAAACAGTATATTCTGCTCTTACAGTCCTGTACATAGTACTCAGTGAGCTGCAGTGTCTACTGAGCCCTTTTTATAGCACAGAGCTGAGCTGCATATGACATACAATAATTCCAGGGATGGAAAAAAGGTGCATATGACCTAAATGCTAGTGAAAACCATCCCCTGTCTTTAGAATCAGTTTCTCAAGTTCACTTTAATAATTTTGGGTACCTCTTACAATACCTAGTGATATTTTTTACTCAGACAAACCCTCAATTCCTTGGCTGGGGTAAAAAATATCTGTAAAGACCTTCCGACAGTAAAAACAAAGTAAAACAACTAGAAAGCTCAGAACCTGCACACATAGCTTTTATGTACCTATGATCTATTTCTTTATGCTACAGATGACAAACCAAAAAGAATCAAAGGAGTAAGAAAACACACACATTAGTCATTCGTGTATTTGTATAATACTGCTGAAATATTGATGCTGTACTTTTCTATAATGTACTGAAATTTCTCAATACAGCGTCTCAGTTTTACTGAATTCTTTCAGCATCCTGCATCATTGCCATTTTACAGATAGATAAGGAATTTGCTGGAATGGCAAATACTATACTTTGGGCAAATTTCCTAAAAGATTTTGGAATTTAAGTCTCTTCGAAAGTTCTTCAAGAAGTCTACAAAGAGATAGTCTAAAAAAATCTAAAATGAGACAAAAAATAAAGAATTTCCTGTGAACTCTGGTGCCACATGGGAGAGTCCGGTTTCTTTAGACCAGAAAGCAATAAGCTTCAGCACGGTGCCCAAAGAGGATGGGGGGGGTCTGAATTTTGATTTTCGGCAGCAATGCCATCAGCGAGGTTTTAGACCTGCGGAGAGCTGAAAAGCCACCAGCCTCCTCCCCTAAGGGAAGGTGCAGATAAGCAGGGCAGCTTGCTGCATGCAACACCGTTTGTGGCCTCCTGCCAGGGCTGGGACACATTGGGAGCGTGAGTCATGGCCATGGCGAGGGGCAGCATGGCTTGGCTCCCGCTGGTTTTGAGCTCCTGCTGAGCTTCTGTTAGCACTGCGGCACCCTGTAAATGCTTTTTCTCCTTCTTCAGCCTGGTGCAGCTACCTCTAAAAGGTTACTAGCCAATGCCCTAATATAATATAGGGGTAGAAGCAGATATTTGGGGATTTGTTATAGCTAGCCAGCTGACAAACTGGAGAAACGTTCACAAAAAGGAGCTTCTCTTGCTTTTCTCTGGGATTTAGGGATCTGACTTCTATACTGCAAACAGAGAAGCTCCTACTATTCAGAGATACAGATTATTCAGATTCAAGGACCTATACACTTCTGCCTTCTCTTTCAGAAACTTAGGGGACTTTCCCTTCTGAAGGAAGCAGCCAGAGAAAGCTTAATTTCAGCTAATAGCTGAGTGGTTAATCCATCCAGGAAGTGGAAGACCCAGGCAGGGAATTTGAAACTACCTTTCCTACCTCCCAGGAGCATGTCTTAAAAATCAGGTTTTAGGCTGTTTCGTGTAGGACTCTTCATTCTGCTTAGCTTCGGACAGAATCCATGAAAATATGCTACTGTTAAAAAAACATTTTTTTTCTGCACCCCTTGCTTTGTTCTTGTACCCATTTCAAGCAGCACCACTCAGTTTCCTGCTTATAATTTTAGTAACTTAATGCTCTAGACCTAAATTTTCAATGCATATGCCTGCCTCAGGATGAATTAGATTAGAAAATTTCAGCTAAATGTCTTTGGTTAAGCCTTAAGATATATATTTTTTTCTCAAGTTAAATAATAGCAATGTTTTCTGTGGGATTTCAGTTACTTTGCCGTAGGAATCTGAAACGTCTTAGAGCTTGGGTCTTTGAATCGGGGATAGTGTTTTGCCATGTCTTAAGAAAATCTTCCCAATTAATATCTCTGTTCTCCTGAATCTCTAAATCCATTCAGTGTAAGGCTTCTTTGACTGCAACAAATGAAACAGAAATCCAACAGTCTCTCACTACATAATCCTGCATCATCCCCACAACTCATCCACCCTGATCAATACAACAAGGAAGGAGTTGCATGGGAAGGAGTTGCATGGGAAAAATATTATGGGATAACACAACTGAAAGTTTGGTTATGGATACAGTCTTTAAAGTATGTACACCAAGGGCTCAAGTTATGATTCCACAGATCACCTTAATTTTGGAATTTTGCAACTTCTAGGATTTGAGTTCACAGCCTTAGGAATATTATTGCAACATCTTTTGAGTGTTATTACATATGCAACATTCACCATTTTAAAGTGCTTTCAAGTAACAGAAATTATGGGGTGTCACATATATCACAGCATTTTAAAGATTTACCATGGACTATAACTAAAGCTATAACTATAGGAATTTTAGTTTTGATAACAACTATGCCACAAAATAAATGGATGCAAACAGAATACACACTGTAACTTATTTACGCACACACAACATAAAATAACACTATTTCACACCCCTTTTCTGTTTTTTTTTTTTTTTTTTTTAATATTTCTGTAATGTGCTGAGTAACTTGGTTGCGTGGCCATTTTCTTATCAGTTCACATCTTCACGTTTACTTAAGCACAGGTAAAGCAATGGAATACATGCATGATCCATAAAGGCAAACAGTACACTTAATTAGATATATTTCATGACTGAACAAAGGTAGTCAGATATTTCTAGCCTTGCATAACCCTAACAGGAAATCAAACCATGCATTAGTAGGGAGACATTTTGCACCATATTTATAAAGTCAAAGATGCGTTTAACAGCTCGTAACAACAGAGATTCCCATTTGTTGTTCATCTTGTCTACAGGCCTTCAGAATAAGAAAGAAAACAAGATCATGTATCAAGGCCTTCCAGAATCTTTACAACTTCCTTTTATTCACAGTAGTTAAGAGTAAGCGGAAAATATGTTTAATGTAAAACAAAGCAATATATTCTGCCAATGTCGACCTCTACTTTCACTCTTTTACTGTTCATTGAAGAAAAATGCTGAACCTTCTGGAGGCACTGAGCACTACTGGCAAGGGACCTTCCTAATTATTTCTTGCACAGAGACAGGAAATTACCTCTCCAGACACTGGATATGAAGAAATATCAAGAAAATGTTGGCCTGGTGTTAACAAGAACACATCTTCCAAGCTGGCAGTAGGAAAAGCCCATTTTAAAATCACCTCCTTTTCATTCTGCATCAATTAATACATGTAAAATGCCAAAGGCAGCAAAATACACAAAAAGTTGCATCAAGTGAACCTTAGGGAGATCTGACAAATTTTGTGGTACAGAAATTAAGGCCTGTGTTTGTAACTCCACACTACATTTCCAAGCTCATAGCACTCAAATAAGCAAAGGTAAGGCCAGACTTCAGAAATTCCAGAGCAAAGCTTCAAACCGTATGGATTTGTCACGTTAAACAAAGATTTTATGGCATATAAACTGTATACAAGTAGCAAAGAAAAACATGGAACATTTTCACAAACACACAGGAATAGATGTGAAATGAAGCAGTAAGGTTAAACCCTACTACAGATACATAGGAAATGCTGTTTGAAAGAAAAATTATAATAAAGCAACCTACTTCCCGAAGAAGTGATGTTAAAGATGAAACAAAATTAAATGAAATATGGGCATTGAAAAATCATTTGTACTGAATTATGTTATGCCAGAATTACGTTGTTGACTGCTTATGTTTTCTGTTCCACGTGTTTGAAAAACAGCTCTTAGACTTACTCAAGTTTTATGGAATTTGCTAGATTCAATCTCATTTTTTTTCACCTGAGAGATTAACCAGTCAAGACTACTTTGATTTCCATATCAGAATATATGTATTTATTTAATACCTGTTTCTTTGAATCTTCACTTTTCCAAGATGTAAGATGTTCTGTGCTTATTTGAACATTTTCTACTGAATGGTATTGATTTATATAATTCCAATAATTCACTTCTTATCTTTTGTCAAAACCAAGAAAGAATAGGGTTTATTGAACTTAGAATGGCACAGCAATTTAGGTTGGGAGGGACCTCTGAACGTCTCTAGTCCAACCCTTGCTCAGAGCAGGGCTTGTGGCAAAGCTGCAGCAGGCTGTGCAGGGCCTTGCCCAGCCCAGGCTTGAGTATTTCCAAAGACGGAGACTCCAGAGTCTCTCTGGGCAGCCTGCTTCACTATTTTACCACTCTCATTATGAATTTCCTGTTTCTGTTTTCGAGCAGGCACTTCCTTTGCAGAGACTTGTGATTTTTGCCTCTCATCCTCCCACTGGGCACCCCAAGAAGAGTCTGTCTCTCTCTTTTCTGTAACAACTTGTTAGGGAGCTGAAGGCTGCAGTGAAATCCCCTCTGCTCCTGGCACAGTTGTCCTCCGGCTGAACAAGCCCCACCCTCTCGGCCTCCCTTCCTGGGCCGCATGCCCAGCCCCTGATGGTCTGGGTCACCATCCATGGGGCTCCGTTCCGTTTCTCAGTGACCTCCCTGCACGAGGGAACCCAAAACTCAGTACTCCAAATGCAGGCTCTCAACTCAATGAATTACCGCTCACTGAGTGGAAACAGGGAAAACTTGGAATTTCCATAGAGTATGCAACATGAGCAAAGTGAGCACAACACTCTCGCTTCAGAGCTACACCTCTTAGCACTCTGGAGTAAGCATTCCACTCCTATTTTTTTGATCTGAGGAAATTTCTTACCCCAGTTACGTATTTCAAAAGTCCTTGTCCCCATCTCACAACTCGATAGCTTCTAATAATTTATTTTTCTTCTTTTTAGAAACATCTACCTTCTGCTAGCTTTGGTAGCTCTGTAATGAGCATATTGTTAAATTATGTAGAAGACCAGATCACTATCATGCAAACATACCTGTTTTGGGATGTCTTTATTTTGCACTCCATGAACCTGCAGTCCTTTCCCTGACTAGATGCTAATCTCAACCTCAGTATAATTCTGCAGCCACCCACCTCAGGGCTTGCAACATAAAACTCGCAGTTGAGCTCAACTTCTGAAGCTGATACTAGCTTCAGAATCAAAAATGCTAGCACTGCACATATACTTTTATTTGGAAGTGGGATTGATTTCCCTGCCCAATACATTTTGTCCCCCAACTGACTTTCTTCAGACGAGGGAATGCTGCTTCTGTGTTCGATCCTTTAGATCTGCATTCTCCCAGAAGAATTAAACTCTCTGGAGTTCACATTCAGTTAACTTTAGCTATAGATATTTTTTCTGTGATAATTCTCTAATGTCCCAAGTCATAGCGGAGGTGCTTTCAACATGGAAAATAGCTGAAAGTACATTTTCAACTACATGCAGTGACTCACCAATTCCTCCTCTTAAAAAAAACAACAACAAAACCCTCCCAAACCCTCCTTTGATACTGCTCACTGCATTGGGACCAGATTTTGTAATGCATTGATTATTTAGGAATTCTTAAATCAAAGGAAGATTATTTAGATGGACAATGACAAAGCATTTTCTTCACTAAAAAACAGTTCAGAATGCCTCAATAGATTGAGTGGTAAATTATTTGTTGTTCTTTCTTTTCCTGCTTTTTTCTTCATAAACACTCATGTCCTATTGATTATGTCTCATTTTTACCTCTAGAAAAAACAACCTTCTGGGATGTGCATGTGTCCTCAGTTTGACTGCCTGTGTATTTATTTATGTTCTGACTTCAGTGTTTTGGAATAAACACTAGATGAATGGAACACAAATTAAATTAAACTCATCAAAGGCACAGCACTAAAACACGAACTTAAAATATGAAGGAACACACATAGTCAGAAGGAATGGTTCCTTGGTTGATCCTTGTTTTCTCTGAATGTATCATAAAAGATGTTTCGTTACTGAAATAACATTTTGGCTTCTTTCATGACTGCAAAGAAGGGTAATTAAAACTGTCAAGAAAACACATTGAACAGCTGTATATTGTTAACAAAAGCACCATTATATGACTCTTTTGAAGAAAACCTGGCAATTTAAACATTCACTATTCCTAGAAGTTAGATATTCTTCCAAGCTCCAATAGATACCAAAAAATGTTTTTTTCCCTATAAATCTTCATTGTGTACCAGTCATATTTTGAACCAGCAGCATGTTCTAGTTTGTGAACAATTCCACATATGTAAGGAAAAGTAAATGGTGGTAGCAAAGCTATGCTGACTGAAAACTCAGTCAATGAACATTTTTTTTAGCTGCTTTTTAAGCTGGGATTAGATGACATTTTCTTACACTGTGGGTACACTTGAAAACCACATGAAGACGGAATACTCCTTCCAGCTTGTACTTGATAGGACCATAGGACCATTAAGGAATACTTACTCATCGAAGATCAGGTCTGGAGCAAAATAGAGGAACTGGCTGTTTGTATGTTTGTACGATCTCCAGCTCAAGGCAAACGATGACAGACACATCCATGAATACTGAATTAGAGTAATTTGGTCCTCAAGAGGCAAGTTTCTAAATCCTAGAGAACAAACCAGAAAATACACATGAACTACATTGTGCTCTACACAAGGGTTGGCCAAACCAGCACAGAATACATCACTTAGTATTTATTCTGCTATTAAAGAACGTGAGCAACACTTTCACAAAGTGTATTTCTGAAAAACCAAACTCAATTTTTCATTCCAGTGATATGTTTTCTTCGTAAGAGGCTATTATTCAAAATTAAAACTGTTTAAATATCAACCACAGACATATGCAATGAACATTAAATTGATCACAAATGCAATAATCTTCTATCAGATGTCCATCTTACTCCCCATATGTGGGTTTTCAACACAGCCCACAGATTAAAGATGAAATTTGTCAGGCAAATAGTACATTAAGTTAATAGGAAAACTGAAGAGAAATTTCACCAAATGAATCACAATCCTACCTGGAAGTATCTTTGCCCACTTTACCACCTGAATCATTTGCTTGCCAGCCAGGCGGTTTAAAGTGGAAAGCAGGTACTCTGCTGTATCTGGTTTTGAATTATCATATCCTGCATAAACAATCTCTGGTTCAATGCTTTCAAGGATCTTAACAGGAGAGGGAGTAAGTGCTGGTGAAATAGCAGACATGTGAGGAACAAGCGCTGTGTTTACAGATGGCTCAGTTACTGGAGCAATGTACGTAGTCCCTTCCTCTGGGCTTTGGGGTGGCGGTTGTTGTCGTTGCTGTGGCTGTTCGTCATGCATCCCTTTCAATTTCCCCAACTTTTTGGACTTTCGGGCTGCAAAGATAAACAGAACAAAACCCAAAACCCAAGTCAGTGAGAAACCCCATGTAATCCTGGCTTTTGGAAAATCAAGACAGAAGAACCATCTCAAACTTCTCAAGTGAAATGGATGCAGAAATCACCAAGACCTTAAGAAATATGTCACTGCTGCAGCACTCTTACACTGGAAAAAGGACCAAAAGAAACAGACAAACTCGCTTTTGTTGCTTCACTGTATGTGAAAAGGGAAAAAACATCGGTAATCTGCATTTCTATCCATCTCTATACAGATATGCACATAACATCCCAGTTGCTGTGGTCAGTGCTGATTAAACATTTCAGAAGTTTATTTGTTTTGTAGTTTACATGAATCATTTATCACCTACAAGTCTGTAATTCATGTTCTCCATTGCATTTGGTAATCAAAAGAAATCTTGCCCGCAATACCTAAAATTAGCAGACCTGCAGTCCTCCTAAGCTTTTGAGTCCTAGTGCACACCCTGGCTGCACCTCAACTGCAAATGTAGTCAATCCATTCTGAACAGTCTAATCTAGTCAGATCCCTTTGTTTTTGCTGCTTTGATACTTCTTTAACAGCTTCGTCCTCTCTCTTGGCTAGTTTTGAAGTAACTGTACGAATATTTACCAAGTAAAGCAAAAAATATTGAACCTCGTGTAACACCTCTCTCACTGCTATCAACATTTCTCTAACGATTTGCCGCCTTCTATTTTTTTTGGTTTTAATGCTACCCTCCCTATTTTTCTTACTATGTATTCTTGGAAGACAGCAATGCCAGTATGCATCCACTCTTTGCAGAGATGCCAGTCATTCTCCGTGGGTTCCCTTCCCAACATTGCCATGTGAAGCACGGATACATAAGCAGGCAGAAAGCCCCGCTTCCACCCCAGCAAAAATCTCTTGCAGCGTGAGAGAAGAATGGGAAATAAAGAACAGGACAATTAAGTAAAACAAACAAACAAAAAGCCCAATACCATAATCAGACTGTACCCAATACCATAGTTAGAATGCTTTCCCCTTGTTCTAATAGCTTATTGAATATTCTCAATTTTTGAAGTCTAAGAAGTATTTCCCACTGATTTCAATGGATGGAGAAATAAACTATTTATTCATTTTATATTTTGTATTTAATTTTGGGTTGAACTTCTGTCTTGGTAAAAATATATTTTAGCACAATGCTTCTCTCCTTTTTAGTGTATAATATAACCAAAAAAGGCAGCGCAGCTTGCTCTGTGTCATCTGTCCTGTTCCATTTACCCCTTCAGTATCATGGTTTCTATCTGCAGTCAGGGTCACCCCAGGATCTAAGGGCCCTGTAGCGGCATTACACGAAGCTGGCTCAAAGACCTCTTCCAACGCTGGCAAGTTTTCTAGGCCCACAGCTCACTGGAAGAGACAGTGCACAGTCCGGTGCCACAGGCTGTTCTGTTACAGGCTCAGGGGTCTTAGGGCCACAAGGGATCACTATGATCATGTAATTTGTCTTCTAACCAGCACAGGCCAAATACATCAGTTCCATGTTAAACGCAGCACGAACTAGAGACAAAATGACACCCTCTTATTTAACATCTTGTAAAAGGCACCAGTTAGCTGAACGCTTTCCCTATACTCCACCAAACATTCAGACAGGCTGCATCAAGGTACTGAGCATGTTTTTTAAAAACAGAACACACTGCAACCGTAGAAAAGGTAAGTAAAACAATCTTTAAAATCCATAAATAATGAACTACATTTAAACGTTGACAGCTCTTTCAGAATAACTGCTCTCAAATACATACTTTGTTATCTATCTACACGTTGCTAAAACTCTTGTCTGGACTTTTATCTTCCTGCCTCTTGATTATTGCAACAGGCCTTTTACAGGCATCAATAAACACAAGCTTATCTCACTCTTTCTGAGAAGACTATTGTAAACATCCTTCTTAGTCCATCCCTTGTCCCAAGTCCATCTTCTCTAGCTTTTCCCTTCATCAATTCCCCTCCCTCTTTATTTCCTATCTCCTTAAATGAAAGCACTTTTTCTGCATTTCAAGATCCTTTCTGGCCAACCTCCATCTCACCTCCTCTCTCTTCTCCATTATCAAAATGTTGACTTGCACATCAGCTCAGCACACCATGCCAGTACTTTCTGGGAAGTTTTCGAAACAAGCATTTCATACTTGTTACTATTTCTCTTATTATGGCTATGAAAAATCCCCTTAAAGATCCACACTACTACTACATTTTCTTCCTCAAACTCCTTAAACCCCACCTTTTTAGAAAAACCTCGTCAACAGTGAAGCTGCTGCTGTTCTGAGATCACTGCTTACCACAGCAACCATTAGTGTCTCACAGTTTCCTTGAAATTGCCGGCCTGCCTGCTCACACCCACTGGCTGCTATTGAGACTGCAAAGTCTTTAAGGCAGGATACAGATACACAGTGTTTAGGACAATACACGCCTGAGCACAACAATAGCCTGTTGTTTTGAATGCTTCCTTATTATTGACAGTACTTTAAACTCTCAGGAGCTGGCTCACCCCAAGTTCCAATGAAAGCTTATTTGTCAGAGAAAATCCATGAGATTGCTATATAAAATAGTAATGTTTTACTATAAAATAATAATATTTAATGTAAGCACTCACTGCAGTAGGAATGAATTATATTCAGGTTTCAAAGATGAAAGTCAAACAATGGCTGTTTGACCGAACACCTTCAAGATCTTGTTTATTAGTGGTGAGTACTGCACCCAGTAAGTGCAAATGTGAACATCAGTTCAGTGTCATTCCCATCCACCCAGCAGGACGGACACAAGGAGAGCAGGAGCTTCCTTGCCGATTTCAGCATCCCCGTAGCTTCGGAGATCTATAGAGTACTCGAGAGAACTTTGTACAACTTTTATAACTTCTGCTCTTTCAAAGAGCCGGACACCATTTTTAATTAACTTGTCTACAGCATATATTTGTGCTTTCAACAATTTCATAATTTCTCTGTGCTTGTAAACAGTCAGACCAATTGAGGCAGGCTGAATTTTTTTAATAAAAGAATTAAATACACAAATAAAAGTGCGCCAGCACTATTCACATTTAGTTCAAAATTCTATTAATCATCCATCTATACACTTTTTACAAAAACTTCCTAAATATCTGAAAGCAAAGCATTAGAACAGATTACATTAGGGAGACACTGTAATCACCATCATTGTAGGTTATGAGGAAGAAGTGAAACAAATATCTGCCAGGAAAGGTTCAGCTACTGCTGATTCTGTCTCAAGAGACAGGATAGATCAGAAGACCCTTCAAAGTCCTTTCCTATTTCTTACTATTCTATCATGAAACTCTTAAGAAAGCTCATTCAAACAATCTGGCCTGCTCCTTCCGCAAGGAAGCACAACTGAAGGATTTTTCATCCTCTAATGCATTGAGTTACATGGACGCTGACATCCATTCTTCAAGATGCAATTTCTGTTCTTAGTATCCAATAAGCCATTTTACAAAGCAGCAGCTGATCAGACATTTTGTTAAACAAGCTTTCCTCATGCTGCAAAATAAAACGGAGGGAGTTACAAACAGGCAAGGCAGACAACTCTTGAATTTAATTCTGAAAAGTAAGTGAAAATGCTGTTGTTCTGCATTTGCTGCAGTGCTACCTACAGGACTACATACTGGGAAATCACTGCGAGTATTAAATATAGTTTGCATTTACCTTAGAAGGGCAAAGCTGAACTTACACATTTTTCAACAAAATAAATCCCACAAGCCAAGCTAGGATGGCCAAGTTCAGCAGAATACTTGATGATAAGTTAACGGAGCTGCTGGCCACTGAGAAGAGTTTAAAAATAAAGCCTGAAGGAGTAGATAGCGATTAATGTTTGCTGTTATTATTCATTAAGTTTTATCAGGCCCTATTTTTTCTGTTATCAAAACAGGACTAAAAATAAAGAACTTGACATATCTTTCATGTTTGTAGAGGCAAAAAAAAAAAAAAAAAAAAAAAAAAAAGCATTCTCACCATAACCATACCAGAATAAGAAATGCATTGGTTTAACAACTCCATCAAGTATCTATCAACACAGATAACTGATTACATATTATTAAGACATAATTTTGTATGTTCCATTCTCTAAGAGTTTTTCATTAAAAGAAATAACATTCTTCCATGTATAATACTGGCATAAAAATGTGTTTTAGTTTCATTTTCTTCCATTATAGTGCCTTTAAAATGAAGCTGAGAAAAACATTACTGCTTGACAGTCATGTTTACAGTGAAGAAAACTGTATTTTTCATTTGGCTTCACGCCAGTACTCTAGCTCAACTGGTTTGGTAACTCCCACAGAAACCAACAACTGAAGATTAAATACAAACTCTGAGAAGTACTCTTGAGTTTATCTTTTGAAGGTGTTTTTCACATTTCCTCTCTAATTGGAATACCAACTGAACCAAAGCTGACCCCCCCCGCATCAGAGGTGAAAACAAGCACCCACCAGGACTCCTGTGTCTTACGTTGGAAATTGTTGACAAGTCACCAGGGGGACGCCCAAGGCATGGGACGCCTTGCGCTGCTGGCCCATGCCCGCCCGTACGGGGACGCGCAGAGCTCCCAGCCCGGCACCAAGGACCTATGGCCGCTCAGAAGTCTTCGCGTTTGAGCGCAGCCACAGCTGCGCCAAGATTTGCCATTAGCGCTCAGCATTTACAATGTCAGAAAATTTATTCTCCTTTTCTGTGTTAACCAGTTCATCACTGGGGACATGCTGGGGATAACTTAAATACAAAAACTTCCAAGAGGCTGTGAAAAAGTGTTCAGGAAGAAATATAAAATTTCATATTGCACAGCTTAAGCCTGTGGAGTATTTGGGGTAAGGACAAGACTTTTGTCAAGACGGCAGCCCAGTCAGGGACTGCATGTTATCTCTAACTGCAGGGTTTCTTGCATTTGCTGTTCAATGTTATTAGAGCCAGGAAACAGTACCGTAATCCCTGTACTTTAAAATCATCTGTGACAGAGTAAAAGTTGAAGAAAAACAAACAATAGTGAAAGATGCACTGCAAATATACCTCAGGTTAACACCTAAATATCTGGCAGAATTTTTTTCGAATAAGTATTTTACAATGTCTTGTGCACCACACGCACATGAAAAAAGAAATTAGGTGAAGTATCTGAAAAGCAACATACAGTTGGACTTTAAAAAAAAGCACATCCAACAGATGTTCCCTGTAGCTCTAACAATAAATTATAGTATAATGGAATATACTAACAGTATATAGCATAATGAGCTACGAGTCTGACTAAAAATAGCAGTCCCTATTCCCCTGGAAGGGATAGGCAAACATTTACCTGGATTTTATACAAGCAGGCCTGTGTCCAACACGTTCAAAGAAAAGTCTGCAAATTCCTCAAAACCACATCTTGTTCCAAATACTTGGAAGACCTCAATGACAGCAAGCCGAAAACAGGAGCGTGTTTGTTTATCACCCTTAACGTTAATGCCATCTGCCTAGAAAGGGACAAGGAATTCCTACAGAGGCGCGGAGGAAGACTGAGCTGCTGGATTAAAATCACTTTAACACAGTCTTAAGCACTGTTAAAACTGTAAGGTAATTTTCTTTCCCCCTAACTACAGTCTCAGTCTTATGATTTAGCAAAAAGGCCAGACTTAATCATTTGAAAAAAGCTACTGGCAGGAAACTGGGGTGAATTCAGATTTGGACAACTGGTTCTTTAGTATTGACCCTTCATCAGTTAGGCTACTGTCAAAAAGCCAAACAAGTGAGTTGTATGATTTCAGGATTCAGAGTTTTTGTCGGGTCTGTAAAACATTCAGCAGGCTTCGAACGATAGGCAGCAACTTACACTGCTGCATGCTAACGAACAGGACATTAACTGTGTATTATTAACTGGCCCCTATTGTAAATTATTTTCTGAACACAAATTAATACAAACATCAGTTACAAACCTATGGCATTGCTGATTTTGGGGGGTCAAGTTTGAGGTTTTGGGGTAGTTACAAGACAGGTAAGCTACTATAGGCTCTTTTTCAAAGTACCACAGTGAACTTGCACATGCTGTACATGTTTGGAGGGAGGAAATCCATGTTCTCTCTGTTGCCAGGAAACACACATGAACTAAGTTACAGACCCATACAGGCACAAATCTGATAACTATTTTTCACAGGCTCTAAATTCATAATTTTCACCAGCATTATTGTTAAAGAAATGGGATCCAAAAATGCCAAAGAGCAGAATGCTATCAATAGTAGATTACAGAACACAAATATTGTGGTTAACTCAATAGTTCTCTAACACAGTAATATCTTGTTTGCAGAACTGCATGAGTATTCAAATTTAGCAGCTGAAGAATCTAAAATACTCTGTAAATTCACACGAGCGTTCCGTATTCTAATGTGAAATAAGAAGTTTAGAAAATTATCTATAGTTATATGTGAATTGCAAGACTTGCAACTGATAATCCCCCAGAATCAGATATTTTTTAAGATGATATTTAGAGAACAGCTGGACTGCTGCCTATCAAAAAATAATTATTATTTGCATAGCTAAAGACTTGATATAGAAGACTAAGTTAGAACTTTATTTATTATTTGCAAAGCTCTGCCAGAATACCATCAAACTGACCGAACAGATCTTAATTTCATCCATGCCGCAAAACATATGAGTCAATCAGCACATTATAAAAACAAGTTGTCTATGGGGGAAAGGAGAGAACAGAGTGGAAGGAAAGGGGAAGCCAAAAAAGACACATCACAGAGCACAGAAAAAAGCTGAGAACAGACCACAAAGAAGGTAGCTGTTGAAGGAAAGAAGTAACAAAAACAGTAGAGAGAAAAAGAAAGCAATACAAAAGATAAAAGAAATGGACTAACTGGAAGTAAAGGAGAAGAAGAAAAAATGGAAATTGTAGTAAGTACATGTAAAAGACAAATGGAAAAAGGTTAGTTATATGCATTTCAAACAGTGTAAGAGATTGTTGTTTACCCTGTTATAACTTCATTTGAGATTATTTCATAGAATTTTTCACTTGCATAAAACCATTGATGATCTAGGCAGTTTGAGGATAGAATAGAAACACTTTTCTTTAAATACTGAAATCCTCCTCCTCACTCAGGTTCAGGTGACTGCCTTTGACTCAGTCCACTCTGTACGCCTTGCTCGTGGTACCTACATTTCAGATACTTCAGCTCCTCCATCCAGCCTGCTCCCCAAGCTCGCTGCTCAAGTTCTGCACCTCAGCTACAACAACCATCTCCTTTCCAGCCCCAACAACTGTTACATTTTTCCCTTCAAACCCACCCAAACTATTTCAGAGCTTTCCTGCACATCCCTCCGTTGCCACTTGCTTCTCCCCTCCAAAAGTTACCGACACTGCTCAGTGCAAGAGGTACCAAAAGATCAAGCTGTTGACTCTCCTCTCAATGGAGCCGTAACAGCCTTTGGGTATACTTTCCTCAAAGCCCTCGCCAAACATACACACTTGCTTGCTTGCTTCCACCTTTGTAGAGATAAGGACTCCATCAAAATGCCAATTTTTTTTTCTTTGAATCTCTTCATCATGTTTGCCTGATCCTTTGCCTCACTTACTTCAGCGAGCTGACATCTGTTCTCATTACCTATTTTACTGCTACCACAAATAGTCTGCTTCCCTTCCCCCAAACCTGTTGTATCTTGACATATATGAACATTTTGAGCTGTCTTGGTACAGACATTTTTTTTTCACTTAAGTGTCTAGCACAATGGGCATGAGATTTCACTGTGAAATTTCTAGATAATATCAGAGACATGTTATACATATATACACACATGCACAACAAATTTATGGGATAAAGTGAAAAGCAATAATGTAAACAAGATCTTAAAAGTCACCCCATTAATTCTACAAAGTACATTCACGAGTGCATCTTTTATCCTTCAGGAAATGAAGGCAGGAACAACAAAGACAGGATCTTAAAGCTTTCTTAAACTGATTACCCACAGTTGGTAGCTGCAGAAGATGAAGAACCTCTAAACCTGACCATGGGACATTGTCCCAAGGGTAAGAAGGAGGGCCTAGGCGCAGGTCTGGGAGAGACACGCACATGAGCTGATTGTCCCCAGTTTGACTAGACAGAGCAAGGTGAGAAAGCAATGAAAAGCAACAGCTGAAGTAGACAGAGGACAGGTTAACAGGGACTTCAAAGGGGAGCGCAAGATTCCTTAAATTTATCATGTAGGTCACACTATCAAAACAGTGGCCCTTCAAGAGTGGTTTCTGCTGTGGCATTTGGGATATGCTGAAGAGACCAAGTAGTTTATCCAAATATACTAAGAAAGGAGGCTGCAGCTGCCAAACACTCAGGGCCTGTGGTGGCAGGAGAGAAAATAAAGGCCCTGCCCAGCTAAACCAATTTTAAAAACTGTTTCTGACAGTTCGAACCCAGGTGAGACAGAAAGTAGAAAATGATACCACTGTTGCAAGTCCGAGGAATAAGTATACAGGTAGAATTTTTAGTTTTATTAACAAAGGAATGAAAACTTTCTTATCCTCTGCCAGCAGAAGCAAACATAACATAGCTTTTACTGGAAGAAAAGATCAAAGTCAAAGATTGAATTCAGTAAAACAAAATGGTAGGCATAACTGCAATAATGGCATAATTTGGCATTTCCGACATCATTCACAACTGTTTACTAATTAATAAGTATCACTTCCATCTGACAGGATTAACTGTTTGAAGACAAGGAATAAATGTTTGATCTATGGGTATGTCACATTTTATTTGCCTTTGGCCAGACTCTGTAAAGATCCAAGCACATCTATAAATATAATTCTTGCTCTTAATTCACATTCAGTATACCAAAAAGGGGGATACAGAACGGAAGAAGGAAAAAGCTCCTAAAATATGTTTTAATCTACATTATTTACATCTTTTTCATTGCATTCTTTTAACATATTTTGGATCTTGATTCTAATTTGATTTAAATAATAAAACTGACTTTATTTATTGTTTGCTACTTTGCTTGCTTATGTGACAATTTCAAAAATCTATGCATTTTCTTTTGCTTGGAAGAGGTTCTCATACAGAGTGCAGTGCTCCAGTAAAGCATTGTAGAGCAGAGAGACAACATACGTGTAGCAATGTCTCCTCTTGCTTTGGGCAGCTTCAGCTATACTTTGACCACCCCACTACGTTATTAACCTTCAGTAAAGGGAACTCTGCAATATCACTCATTTTTCTCCAACATTTAACCACTCAGTTTTTCCCCAATATTGCCTACATCACATCCTTTTTTTTCCGATTGCTGATTTCATGGTTTCTCATCATCCTTCTCCCAGTGGCCATAAAGAAAAACTTATCATTCCTAAGCCCTCTTTTACACCACTTCATGTACTAAAAGACTGGTATCATGTCCTTAATATCTTTCCCTCTTCTACACTAAAACACATCCAGTTTCTTCTACTCTTCCTTAAAGATTACATTTTTTCCTAAGCTTCTCATTATCGTTACTCTTCTTTGGGCTGTCTCTACTCTATATACACCTATCCTAAGGCACATGGCATGAAATTTCAGAAAGGAAGATTCAGTTTAGATGTTATGAAAACCCTTCTAAATACAAAGGTCCGTGAAAAACTGTAACAAATTATCAGGAGAAACAGCAGAGACTTCAACAGCAAATATCTTCAAGAACAGATGAGATATGTGTCCGTCAGGAATGACACAATTACCGCTAATCCTACCAACCTGCACAGGAATATACGTGACAAATTCATGAGGTTCCCCAGCCCCATGACTGTGACAGGGAGCGCTTGAAACTGGACACAGTCATCGTGCCAACACTTGCCAGCACAATACTGACTTAGTACCAAAAGAGACTTGTTTGCTTTTGCAACAATTTTAGATTGCTGATGCATATTTAACATATAAGCCATTATGCAACCATGCCTCTTTCTTTTCTGCAGTTCTCTGAACAGCTACTCTAAGGTATTTTGTACTTTCACACCTCTAATCTCCTTTCTAAATGTAACCCTTGCTGTTTACTGAAAAGGTTATTATATTGATGTCAGACATTAAAATTGAAGATGCTTCTGAATTCTGATTCCTCCCTCAAAAATCCTTAGGAGAATTTCCTAATCTGTAGGTTTATATATTCGCTCTCTGTCTTGTTATCCAAGTAATTAGTGAAATTGTAGACCCAGAACTGACCCTCAACAGCACCCTACTTCAGACGCCCTTCCAGGGTGACAGTAAACCATTCAGAGTTACTTTTTGAAAGCACTATTTCAAACAATTATGCATCCATTTAATGAGAATTTTTTATCATACTTTAATAAGAATTTTGCATTTCCTTCTTATTATAGATATGGCTGGATAAAGTGAGTAGTGAAATACAAATACCTACAGGCACCTCATAACAGTGCTTGCACACATCTTTTGGAACAGACTCATGTCCCTCCGCAGTGAAATGCCTTTTGTATACAGTATTCAGGATTGTGCATCCAGAGCCACAACGATCTGCTTGCAGCAATGGCATAAAGACGCCTTTGTAGCACTTGTAAAAGAAGCAGCCTTGCAAAGACTACACAGAAGCCATCTTAGTTGTATTTTAGAAAAAGTAAGGTGAAAGCCCAGGTCAAACCTTGTATATTTTGCAGCCTGATTCAAAGATGAGGTTCAGGCTACATACCTGTCTGATGAACAGGACAGTGATGTGGTCCCCAATGATCAAGAAAGGAAGGAACTGAGGAAGGTTTGGGAAAGAGACGGAAGGAATGAATCTCTCTTTTAGCCATGCTGAGCTTCAGGCTACACATTCGTGAAGAGATAGCGGACAAAAGCGACAAAAGAAAGCTGAGTTCCAAAGTGTATTTTACAGGAATATTTAGGTTGTCAGGGAAAATGTCTAACACATTTGCTTGTTTCTTAGTAATCCTCAAAGTGATAATTAATTGAAAAATAACAGTTTCATAGGGGTACTCCTCCCTGTGTGGGAACAACTTTTACCAAATGCCAATTAGTGGTTTCCTGTTAAAATCAAATCAAGCTGTTTTTGATAAAGCTTTTTAATGAGAAATGGCTAAAGTATGAAAATTTTCTCCATATATATTTCATATAAAATCCCAAACTGACATAATACAGTCTCACAGCTAACATTTTGGTGTATAAAACTCCCTCTTGTGCTTCTTCATTAATTTCAAAGGAAATGTATTTTCTAAATATTTAAATCATCCAACAAACAAAGCTTTAAAAAAGCTTACAAAAGAAAATTATAATTTTGATGAAAGCCAATCTTAATCACTCCTTTTCAGATGCTCTCATAACTCATATTTTACTGATTATTTATTCATTCTCCAAATGTACGGCAAATTCAATGATTCTGGAGTTAAGTGTTGTCTACCAAATGCATCACTAGTTTTGACTATTCATCAAACATACTTAAAAAGACTTACAGCAAAACACCAATGAAGAATGCAAAGAACTGGTCACCTACAGCTCCAATATTTGTTGCCTACTTCTCTAAGAGTCCTGTGGCAATAAAACAATACCAGCTTGAGAAATTATTGCTAAAATTTTGGTAAAACAAAGTTAGGGAAACTTCAGAGAACAGGTTTTACTTCTTCCTCCTCCATGATGCCAGATTGAATGCTCTTGGCTACGATCACTAGTTCCTACCCTTGCGCCAAGCGACATCCTCCCTCCCAAGACACTCATTCTCGTCCAACATTCTGCAGACGTTCCTTGTCCAAGTCTTCTCTTCCTCTTTTTATTTGGGTTGATATCCAATGCTAAGCATGTACTGTGATTTATGCATCCTCTATTCTGATCACTAAACTAAGTCATCTCAGTTGCCTCTGATATAGTCATGGAGACATTTACTGCGTGTCAAATATCCTCTTTGTATTTACATTGGAGGCATAGCTACTCAACAACCTTTTCAGAATATTTCAAAAGCATCAATAAGCAAACAGTTCTGCAGCACTTCTCATGCCATGTCTTAAGAGTTCATGCTTCCACTCCATACAAAAGTGTGCCATGCTTTAAATTCTTCATTTTTGTTCTTATACTACTAGAACTCAGCTTGGTAAGTGCTGCACTTCCTTTTGTGGTCTTTCTGGTTACATTTTAATGCATCACATCACCATTACTATTTTTCACAAGTAACAAAACTTTTGACATACTTCATCTCCTCACCTGCATGATTTCCATATCCCCAGTTTTCATCATCTCAGATTTCTCTCAAATGACCTTAATTCTAATACATTCTACTGCTGCTGGTCTGTCTCATTTTCTAGAAATCATCTACTCTGCTTTCCAGAACAGCAACACTATCTGTGAAATACAAGCTGGTTGTTTATCTCCCACAGTCTTATCAGACATATTTTTCATCATCCAGTTCATGATTATTCATTTTAGATATATATATATATATATATATATAACCATATTACTCTCCTGCTTTAATAAATCACCCTGAACAGTAGCAAAACACCCTATATGTATTAACTTGGGATATTAACCACCTTTCCAGAGAAAATGTAACTTTGCAATATTACCCATATGCATGATCCGAATCATGAGACTGAATATTGCTTCACAGCTGATAGTATTACATTTCTGAGTTCTGCTGAAGGTGAAGAAGTTGTGTATGAAAAGCCAATAATGACTAAAACTGACATATGCCTAAGATGTGCTTGGTCCATGTGCAGATCCAGAAGCCACACAAGAGTTTTCTCAGCTCTTTCTCTCAAGTTTGGTAACTACATGGTTTTAAAGGCAGGAGAATCGCCCAACAACAGTATCTCTTTTATTCCCCACTGACAAATCCCTTTACTCTCCATTCTGGGTGGATTGGTCTTGCAAGCTCACATTCTACAAGGTCATCCTTCTTTTACACCTTCTGCAGGGATAGCGTCCAGGCAGGAAGGCTTCCATTATGAAAACTTTATGGATTTGGGAGGGACAGAGAGAGGAGGAAAGGGGTAATTGATGATAAAGAACTATCTAAATTTCCATCCAGACCACACAAATCACCCACACCAATTTCCAGGAAGCTGTGTGGAACTGAATAGCTCAGGAACACACCAAATTGTTCTTTCACCATGTCTCTCTTTATTAAACACTACCTTCTTGCCTGGTGCGTAGTTCTAAAAGTCCTAAATTATTTGCTCAACATTTCCTTCATAACCCGCTGTGCACTGTTCTTTCTACTAACATCTAACTCCAAAGTCTGCTGTTTGAGCTAGGTATTCTTGCCAGGTATTCTTCTCACACTTATCTATCAAAGCACAGATACTAAAAATAGGAAGACATACACTTGTGAACTGCTGGAAAAGAAAGAGAAAACAAAATTCAAAACAAAACACAAGTTACTAAAGTAATTCTGAAGCAAAGTACATACGTGAGGACAAGGAAAAGAGCAACAGATTGATGTGTTACGGCATAATCTGTGAATGAACAAATTTTCCCTGTGACATTACCGGATTAAACCACAGTTTGCAGCCAAATTAAAACCTGTAAAATGCCAAACTAGCAGACAATCGAAAAAGCAACATAATGTCAGAAGAAAGAGCACATGACTTTTAGACTTTTAGCATCATTGCTTCTTCAAAAAAAGTTACACATAGAGGATGAAGACATGGAATACCTCATACAATTAAAATCAATTGTATCAAAACATAAAAAGGCTTCTTGTCACATAGAAGTAACAGTTTCATATTTTTTTGATTTCCGTACAAGTTATCTATCTTATCATCATCATTTATCTCATACTAATAGTCACATGGAAGAGACCCCAGACAGTCATGTGATCCATCCTCTTGCTCAAACCAGAATCAGCTGTATCCACATCACTTCCGACAAATGTTTGTCTTATCTAATCTTTAAGAGACACAATGACAAAGACTCTGTATCTTCCCCAGACTCTCTATTCTAGTGCTTCCCTTGCCTTATGGTTATAAATATTTTTCTATTTCCTCACCTGTATCTTCCTTGCTGCTCATTACTTCTTGTCCTGCTTTTCAGAGACATGGAAAACAGATAATTTCCTCTTTCTCTTTAGGAACACCTCATATATTTGAAGACATTGGTATCCCCTCTCTCTTCACCCTTCCTTCCAGTCTTTCTTTGGCTAAGCAATATCAACCAATTCAATCTATCCTCACCAGTCAAATTTTCAAGACCTCTCATCATTCTCACTGCTTTAGCTTTACTCTAGGCTCTTCTGAATTGGTTCACAGTATTCTTGTATGCAACTGATGAGGATTTTAACAAAAACAGCTATTATGCTGTAACAGGCTCACTGTAACAGTGAGTCCACCATAATTTGGCCAAAGTTGTGTCAGACATGGCAAATAAAATCTTCATGCTTTCTTACTCAGGTGGAAACTCTCTGAAGCAATGGCTTGGTTGAAGCTAAAATGACAAGTTCCTCCTTCCTCTACAGCTTTTCACAGCAAAAGGGAATTGAATAATGAAAATACACCAAAGCAAACCACACGGGAGGTTTCAGAAGGGCTCTGGCAGAACAAAGGCTTGGCCTTCAGGGAGAACAAGCAGCTCTGGAAAGAGGAATGGGAGACAGAGGCATACTTTTATAGCAAGGATTTATGCTTAACCATGGGGAAGAGTAAAAAGGAAACAGACTTAGAATACAGTGGAAGGAAACATAACATTTGACAATTTAGGAAAAAACAAAATGACACCAAGAGCTGCAGGAAAAGAATTTTGGAAACACCAAAGGATTCTGGTCTAAGATCAGAGAGGGCTCCAGTGTGACGAGATGAAACAAATGAAGAGGTAGTATGGGTTTGTTTGTTTTTATGTGTCTTTATGTGCCATAACAGCAATTCATTTCAGAGTCCTAAGCAAAACAGGCTGTTAAATCTAAGTGCTCACAAGACAGAAAACTGGTGTACAGGTGTAGTGGTGTACAGGGGGAAAAGAGGAGTCAGTGACAGCCACAACCATCTCTCCCAGGAGCATCCTGGAGGTGAAAGCTGGGGCCCTAACAACACATGGAAAAACTTAAAAGCTTGAGGGAATGCAGGATCCAAGCAAGGCAGCCAGTGAATGCCTGGCAGGAGGTGCCCGAGCAAGGGCCATCCCTGTGGCTCAGGGGTATCACATAACAACAGCACAACTGTGGAAGATTTTTTTGCACTGTTTCAGGGAAGATCTAAACCTTCCTCTCAAAAAGCTGTGATCGCCTCTCTTAGTTTTGTGTTTTTAACTAAAGCAAGACACCAAGCATACAGTATGAACAGCTTGGGAAAGAGAAACCTCTAAGTCTGTACAAATCAGACAAAAACTAATTGAGCCTGCACACACAGTGCTGTAACGTGAGGCAGGCTGGGACATGCACTCCCAGCAGGAGACTGGAAAAGTTGCAACTCCTTCGCAAAGCAAGCAACCAAGGGTGTAATGCCATGAATGGTACAGAGGAGAGTCCAGCAGATAAAACAAGCAAGTCTGGAGTTCAGGAGACCCTTGCCAAAAGCCTGAAAGGCTGTTCCTGGAGGAAAGACAAACAGAGCTGGCAGCTGGGCACTCGTCAGAAGGCAGAGCTGAAACTAGCAAAACTTGAAAAAACAAAGAAGGATTGAGAACATGAACCTGCTTATAAACATGTGATTTGTGTGCTTTTGGATTACTGCAGTGCATCTTCTTAAGCTGACGTCATAAATCAAATAAAATCATCAGCAAAAAACAAAGTACAAAGACAGACTTGCAATATTAGTATTTAATCAGTGCCTGTGAGATTGTTCTCTGACATTGCCAGCCCTATTCAAAATTATGCATTTTTATCATTCCCAAATATTTTCTCAATAGTTGTGGCAATTGACTGTTCTGACAGTTACCTGCACTACTCTCGAGGATGGTTCAGATGAGACACTAGTGTCACATGAGGAGCAGGGAAGAGCAGTCTATTAATATGGAGGAAAATGGACACCAAAGGAGAAATAAAAGTGTTTCTAACTATGTAAACAAAATACACAGGTGAAACTCACTGCTGAACAAATTTGTTCCTACAGGATCCAGATGAGGAGACTGAAGAATTTTTTTGATATATTCACTAATTGGGAAGTATCTGCAGAGATAGCACCTCCTTAAACACTATCGGCCCTTACACAGAAAGGAGGTAATTTTCTGAAGAGTCACCAACACAGGCTCCATGCAGCAACCCGGATTTCCCTGCTGATAGCTCTTACAGATAACAGCCTGGTGACAATTTATAGGCCCTAACAAAATCACAGCACAAGGTAGTGTGGTTGCACACTACAAAGTCTCAAGGTTACAATACTGACTTGGGCTCAATACACCATACACTGCAAATAAGTAGGAAATCAGTGGCCATTTTTTTGCTAGGAGAAATAGTAAAGATTTTAACATGATCTTGTAATTTGATGGATTTCTATCAAACACAAATGTTTTCTCAAGTTGTATCACCTCGAAACATAAGAACTTGCTTTGAAACAATACTAATGATACTGTAGACATTGGTAGATACCACAAATAAATTGTAAACCTGTAAGCCCCCCCAAAACTGAGGTTTTGCTTTACAAAAACCACGCACCACTTACTATACTGTTGTGTACTGATCTCTTAGAAGAACTGACACAAACCCTTTTGAATTTTCAAGTTAAAAAATAAACCAAGTAGATTCCCAAAGAAGAAAATGCTACATAGCAAATGTACACGAAGTACAAAGACAGACTGTATGCATACAAATGCAGTTAAAGTTAACTGGCATTTCAAAATACCTTACAGTTACAGTTTAAGCAAAAAATAATGGTTAAGCATACGCATACACTGCTTTACAGTTTCTTAAACACACTTTTTTTTCCTTTTAGATTTATGAAACCTTCAAGTTGGTAGAAATTTTTCAAGAAAATCAAAAGGGAAAAAGGGCGCATTTTTGCTATATTTAAGTTTTTCTTAGTTTTCAGTTTTCTAATAGAGTGTTTTTTCTTCTCCTTCTTTTCTCACCTATTCTTTTCCTCAAAAAGATAGGCAAAGAGATAATACAAAATATAGGCTGCAATAATTGGAAATAATATCACAATTTTAAATCCCTACTAGTATTAAATGGAAAATGGGAAGCAGGACAAAAAAAGTGAAATACTGTATCTTATTACTGATTCTCTCATTTAATCTATTTTTAAGATTATTGAAATATTTTAATGTATAAGATAAATAAGGATATCTGCAACTAAAGACTACAAATCAGACACAGCATCTTGTGCGTAGAGTGTCTTACATATGTAAATGTATGCAAAACCTAGACTCAAATTTCACAGGCTGTCTCTGCAGATAGAGTGATGAACTATGTAATTTGCAAGGTGAAATCTATTTTATTGCTCTTAAATATCTTAAAGGTTACTTTACCTTACTAAAAAGGTATTTTAGTAAGCTGCTTCTTACTGTCGTGGGTGACCAGCACTGGTAAGTCTCAGAACTGTTTCATGCTGGAGTTGAGGAAGGAAGGGACTGCAGTCCTGCACCGCACAGACCTCTCAACACTCTTTGTCCCTGTAGCACATATAACAGACGTCAGAAGCCTGATCGCCTAGCAGAAGAGAGAGGGATGCCTGACCACTTGGTGACATAAAAGGGGCAAGGACTAACACGCCCATGAAAGGGGGTGGGGGAGTCCTCTCAAGTCACAAAATATAAAAAATTTCACTTCTCTAGGTTTCTGCTCAGAGCATGGCACACAGCAAGACTTACAACAGAAGGCTCTGCACCACCCTGCTTGCAGTGCAGCACGCCAGTCGCTGCTGCAGACCACGAGCTGACTGGCTGGATGCGGTCGGTGGTTACATGACAAGCCGTGCAGAGCGCTGGTGCTGGCTGGGCTGAGGGGTCTCGGCGCCACAGAGATCACAGTGCTGCAGTGGGGATGTATCGGACCAGGGTGCAGCAGCATGAGGTGGGAGTCAAATTAAAATGTTTCATGCACAAAGTGAGAGATTTGACAACCCTGATCAAAATGTATGCTGGAAGAAACTTAACAATTCATGAAGACATTCTGGTCCATAATTAAATGAAAATTAATTACAGAATCTTAAAAAGAGCATAAACCAAAAATGGGCCAGCATACCTTCATACTGCAGTTGCTCACTCTGAATCTCTTCCAATAATTAAGTCTAGCATATGGCACTGGAGTTTAAAAAGAAAACAACAAACAAACTGTGATTCCTGAAAAAGTTTTAGAGTCCTGCTTGCTGAAGAATACGTCTGTGGGCACACACGCACTTTCTAGAAACAAGGGTGATGAATTAATTCAATATTTGGCAACATTAGCTTTGGAGAAATAACAGGTTGGCTGATGCTTCTCATAAAATCAAAACAGAAAAATTGAGAAAACATAATTAGGTAAATTATTTGCTGACTTGATGAATAATTCTCTGAAGAGTATTAGAGGATAAGAGCATGGGGAACACTACAATGTTTCAACAAAGAAAAGCATGAGGTAAACAATAAAACCGCTACATTAATTTGGCTGAACCTTCTTGAAAAGATGTATTTTATATCACTGAATTACACATATTTCTGTAAAAGGTGCTTAAAGCATGGCATGCTGCCACACATCAAAACACTATTTTTTGGAAAAAGCTGTTACCATGCTGAACATATCTGATCAAAACATACCTTTGATAGAGTAAACAAAAGAAAGAACATTTTAAAAAATTGAGAAAGAGTATAGCTTAAAAAAAAAGCCTGGCAGAAAAAAAACCCAGTAGATTAATGAAAGTTTGTGAAAAATTTACTGCAGGAAACATGGAAACTCTTTGATTTCCAGTTTTCCACTACAGAGATGAATATCTTCGGTAACAGTAGGAAGAGGATAGCAAACTTTCACATTACAAAATGTTCTCTCTGTGCTTTATAAAACATCCTACTGCAGTAACTTGCAGCTTGGCAGGAGCCTGGGGCCTTTCATTCTGACCTGCAGATGGGGAGGGATGCAAAAGAGTCAAGTTCTTTTCCAGCCCATGGGAGACAGGACCTTGTTCTCTAAAGCAGTATTTTTTCTATATCAACTGGTGATCCTTTTTTTAAAGTAAGGGAATAAATCACTCTAACCTACACATAAGTGGAAAAGAAAGGTCCATGGCTTCAGCAACTTGCAACACACTGCAGCCCTGAGCTATGCTGATGACCCTTTTGCATAACATCTTACTGTTTTTCTCATGAACCAAATACATAGGCATCTTTGATGCGGTTTGCTTTTTGCATTTGCCTTTGCTTCAAGTTGGAGGGCGAGAGCTAAATTAGATTTACTGCACAAAGAACACAGCACTGTGCAGTGTGACTCAGCTATAGAGTACTATGCTGCAAATAGGATTTAAACTAAATCACATTTATAAATTCATTTTCCCCAAATCTTTGCTGATCACAATGCCTAGCAAAATACTTGCATATTTTGCCTATAAGTACAAACTAGAAGGAGGTAAAAGTCTATTTTTTATTGGAGTAATGTAAATTCTTGGCAAAACTAAGCTGACCATCAGCCACATATGAAACTACAAGCTACAATGTATACTCTTAATAATATGAATATGCTCTGCATATCCAAGTTAATTATGAGAAATTGTTTTTAATACTAAAACTTAGACATTTATGAGAAAAGAAAATTACTGTTGCCAAATATTCGTTAATAGCTCTTCTTGCCATTACCACCTCCTTTCTCATGCTGATCTCCATTGTATCAGAAACCCCTGCAACAGCACACACAAGTTCCCACAATTGAGACTGAAATGCTGTGTTGTACCTCCTAAGAGGCCTGATGCAAAATTCACAACCTGGGAAGGGGGAGGGCCTAAGTGGCTAACGGCTTTAAGCTATGATTCCTACCAGATCTGGGCTGGCTCAAGGGCTGAAAGGTTCATTAGCATAGTTTGGCAACCCTTGGGGCCCTCTAAACTGTAATACTGTCTCCGGGTTACACCTTACCCCTCTCTGGCATCCCCACGTCCAACCTGGGCTTTCAACATGTTTTCTCTACTTGACCTCATGCAAAGCACAGTACTGCATCTATGTTCACAGCCTTTCCCCTACTATCTCCTCCACCTGCATGCTAGAAGGATCATTTTATGCCATTTTAGCTCTTTTTTGTGGCATAAAGGGATCAAATCAGGAATGTGAATTTTACTGTAATTTCTCTATATGGAGAAAAACACCAAAACAACTAAATCACTAAGCTCAACTCCATGTCAGCTGTACCTTGGAGAGGCGGACTCAGCCTCCTAGTTCATTATATGCAGATCACTGATCATAAACAACTTCCAGCAGACTATCAAGATCCAATGCAAGGGCAGATTTTTCAAGGTATTTTTGATTTACATGATTTTGGTGAATGAAAAAGAAGCTCCCCCCAACCTCTCCCCCCTCCTCATTTTCTTGTACAACACTTTGTGTGAACACAGCCTTTGCAATATACTGGGAAATCTCTATAAGGAACTCATGACATCAGAGAAATACAGTGTCAAATGTTTCTATTTTGAAAGACTACCAAACAGGACAGCAGCCTCATATTCTGCAAGAAGAAATACTGTATATGTATGCACGTACAGGAATACGTGCCTACAGGAGATCTGCCAGCATTGTGCAGAATACAGCACAGAGCTTCTCGCAAGCTGCTCGTGGCTGCAGCAAGATTTCCAGAAACCCACAGAGCTGGGCTGCTTGCTTCACTCACATTTTCAGCCCCACAGCATCTTTCCTTGGGAAGAAGGAGCTACTACCATGGAGCTATGCTCCATGAAACAAAGCCGATGGTGTGCTTCCCTTGTCAGATTCAACAGCATAGACCAACATCAAGGGAAAAAGCCGTCAGACCCCAGCATGCCATGATTTGGTCTCGATTTTGGGGGGGGGGGGGGGGCAGCAGAAACAAGGGGCCTAGGACTAGCTGGGCAGCAATGCAGCATCTCAAAATTTGGAGAGCAGCTTAAAGAGGTCCTAAGAGGGAAAAAAAGGCAGGGCTGTCCTCCAAGTGAGGAAGGGCTTACTTGAGTACTTTTGCCAGGAGACAAGATAGAAAAAGAGGATTTGGGAGTAGATAAACTATTAAGACAGAAGGCAGGAGCCAGGATTTTATGTAACATTGTGTAACCTATGAAAGACAAGAAGCTAAATGTGTCTGTAAAACTAAGCCAGGCTACTAGGAGAGTAGGTCCAGGAGGATAAAAAAACAGCAAGTTGTGAGAGAGAAAACAATTTGGAGGAATAAATGTGACCATGTAATAAGCACTGAAAATATTTTAATGTAAGGGGCACTCTAGGTATCAGGGGAAGGAATCTTAGCAAGCATCCAAACCCTGATCTTCAGACAATATTTTTTATATACGGAATAAATATAATGAGTGATGATTTACAGTACAATTTGCTTAGAGGGATGGCTTATAACAAGAAGCCTTCTGAAGCACAGCCTGCACTGTGTAGATGTTGTAACTGAAGAACTAAAACAATGAAAAAAACTATTAAAAGCTTTGTTATAATATGGCTTTCAAAAAGCTTTTGATAAATTAAGAAAAAGGTTTTTGCCTTTTTGTTTTTTGTATATGAATTATGGAGCACCATCATCAATAACTGCATATCCAGACTGCAGCAGAAATAAATCTATCTAAATGTTGAATGAACAACAAAGAAGTTGAGAGGTATCACTTCACATGAACTTGCTTTTCATGATGTTGTAAAATGTTTTTTAATATTCTAGAGTGTTTATCACCAAAAAAAGCACACAATCCTTGAAATTTTAACACTTTTAGCTATATGAGATTCCACTAAAATTACTGTCATCATAAAACACCCACTTTTCTTTTTTCTGAGCCGTAAAATACATATCTCCAAAAACTGATTTAGAATGACAATAGTTTATTAACTATTAAGCACTTCTCTAGGATAACTCCACCTTAAACTTCTGAGACTGTGCAGCTGCCAGAGCTATAAAAGGCTGCACATTTCCAATATTTTTACCTAATCAAATTATGAGACCAAACTATTAATGTTCTGCTTACCTCCTAAATTCATTCCAGCTTGCAGACATTTCTGTAATCGACAAGCTGGGCAGTTCTTCCTCCGAATCTTATCAATTATACAGTCGTTCCTTCCCGCACACAGATAATTGTGCTGCCCTGAATGAACCAAAAACAAAACGCGTATTAGAGCATGTACGTAAATAATTCCTACTTGTTCACTGTATTGTTTGTTTTGCAGTCATTTTGAGGGTCTTATTAATGCAGAAATTCTCAATTCCATTCTTTAGCATTCCCAATACCTTGGGGACCCATTCTTGGTTTTACTATGAGCCTCTCTTCTGTTTAAACTGGGAAATGAGTTTTGGTGCATCATTCACAAGAGAGATCTCATCACCCCTTTCTTCCCAGAAGGACTTTCAAGTTTGTTTTTTTTTTTTTTTTTAATAAAAACACATCAGTTTTGAGCTTTTTCAAATATTCTTACATGCACAGCATCACAAAGCAGTCTACCAGCTCTTAGGTTCTGTAGAAAAATGAAGGCCATTCTCATGCTAAGGAGTTCACAGTCTAAAGCAGAAATGCAAAGTAGAGGTCAGCTTTCACAATAGACTCCGTTCTCTTTAACCAGTTCACTGAGTGCTTCATTTCTGATTTAATCAGTTAACTTCTACTAGAAGATTTCTGAAGGGTTTGCCAAAATAGGCCTAACTCAACCACAGTACTACAGCATCGCTCATATGAAAGCAGGGCAGATATTTAATACATAGTATTGAGCAGAAGGGAAATGTACATGGCAACAAAGGCAACAGGCTGATGTTTAACGACTTGAACACTCAAAAGGAGTTTTGCATTGTAGGAGGAATGTAGGTACAGCAAATGGATGCAGTGTATCAGACAAGGGCACTAATGTGGGCTATTCAAAATAAGTACAAGATACTTGAATTTGATGTGGAAGAATAAAGGAAGCCACAAAGAGTTAAGCACAATGTGACAAGAAAAGTGAAACAGGAAGATGATTTTAGCTGCCTCAATCTAGAGGTGGCATACTGGGACCTAGAGAGACCTGAAAAATCAGTTTGCAGCATTTGTGTCAAAAAGCACAATAAAGAGTTTCCAGACGAAGGATGAAAGGGAAGAACAAAGCTCAAAGAAGTATATATCATACTGTGGGATAAGCTGCAGGATTTGCTATCATCTGAAAATCAGGAAAATAGTCAAAAGTGAAATACAATAGTGAGGTGAAGGCCTATGTAGCAAGCAAAATAAGAACCATCAAGTCTCACGGAGAGGCATTTTAGAAACAAGATAAGAAATGTGGTATTCTGTAAACCGAATGCAAGTTAGTAATGAAGATGCCTCAAATGCAAGAGAGACAAAAAGAGGTTAGAATTGTCAATGTGGTAACACCAATGGTCAACTTAGTAGGGGAGAGACTCCTACGCTGATCATGAATGAATTATGAGACAGATGTGAAGAAAACCAAGAATCATACAAGCAACAAAGTTGACACCAACTGCTGAAGCAAGCAGCAGACATTGCTATTAGGGGCCAGCCGCCATCTCCCAGAGAAGCCTGGGCAGAGTGCAGACGGGCTGTCCCGAAACCGAGCTCAGGAAGCTGAGTTGTGCAGGGGAGCAGGAAGACAAGATGCAGACTCCATCAAGAGAGATAGCCAGGGAGAGCTGCTTTAGAACAAGAGGTATAAAATACGTTTGCCAAGATATTTTCCGCAATACACAAATGCTTCCTTAGGGAAAGTCAAAGAAAATATTCATGACACACAGGAGACCTGGCTTCTATTTTGGGCTCTTTCAGGAATTTGCCTTAAAACTTCAGATAAGTCATTTTATATCTCTGCATCTGACTTCCTTTTACCCTTAGCCCAAGTTACCTATCTGGACAGTGAACTGAAGTTTGGGCTATTTCTTGCATCTCTTTGCTGTGCATCTTGCACAAAGAGAACCAATCTTGTCACAGTAACACTTCACTCGCTCAAACTCCACAGACACATTGTGAGGAAGAAAATGCTTTAGACGTCTGAACAGCAAGCACATTGGCAAATCAGTTTTTATTCAGGGACTTTACCTAGCAGTGTGACACAGATGAAAAGCAATAAAACTTAGGGATGATAATTCATGCACATGAGTTCATGAAGTTATGCCAGACATAAAATAAATCAAGTTGCTTAAAGAATGACAGCATCAATATCTATTAGCTGATCTTTAAATAGGCCTGCTAAAACAATAACAAGAAAATTCTCAGCTAATCACAAAATAAAAACCTGCTTATCACATAACATTTAGTGTACAAAGTTATCTGTACAAAAAACAGATATATAACAAGAAATAAAAAGTACTTTATTCTTCCTATTTACATTTTTACTTTGTACTGACAAGCACACACATCTTCTAAAGGTGAACATAAAATTAAAGTGGAAGACAGTGTTTAAAGGAATGCTACAGAGTATAAAGATGGTGTATATACCATTAAAAATACTGGTATCTGGATTTTTATAACATCTTTTGGGGAGAGAGAGGAGAAATGGTTATTTTCTGCTAGGAATGCAAGTATGATTGCTCAGTGCTCATACAATGTCCTTTGTACATCGCAGAGTACTGCAATACCATTTTTAGGCTTTCACAGGCGGGTGCAGGCTATTAATATGACAAGTCAGCTCTAATGCTGCAAAATGAACCCCATTGCAGAATTTCCCTGAAGGCAGTTTGCTCTATGAAATTGTGCACCTGTTAAGTCAACGTTTTTCATTACTGCTTTCAAAAACTAATGAGTTTAAAAAAAAGGGGTTAACATTTATGTACTCTAGGACAATTACTTGGGTCACATTCTTAAATACTGTAGAAATGTTTATTTGATTCAATCACTGTCACCCTGTGACTTCATAAGAAATATTCCCACTATAGCAGAATACTTCTGTAAGTCATACTTCAAATGGTTTAGGTAGTCTACAATTATTACTTTCTAGCCTGCATATTCTAGGTTAAATATTTACAGGAAGTATAATTTAGCAAAGGTTCATCCGTTTTTGAATCATATATCTCTGAATACTAAAAATCTGTAAGTAGTCTTTCTAGTAAGCAAATGTCTTCTGTAGATCAAAGAGATTGTCAGTATTTTTTAAAATTTCTAAAAAAAAAATTAAATACAGACATCTTAAATCTTTTTACTTACTTCAGTGAAAATAAATACCCTTAAAAATCAGAATAAATCAGCATTTATACAACTCCCCTAAGTATAGTACAGATATGTAATATTGAAGGACAATAACTTTTCAGTTAAAAAGTTTATTCTATCATCTATCATGAAAAAAACTAGCTTCAGATTTCCATGCAACCAAAACATGGTTTGTTTCAATTGAAATTAATGCTGTAATATAAGTCAGTAAAGTGAAGGTACTCATAATGAATATTATTATAAAAGAAAGTATCTTTCATAAATGGAAGTATCTCCCATTTACGTGTCATGATTTATCCTAACGCACCCCTCTGAACTTCAAATCAAACAAAAATCTCTGCATCTGAAATTGATGTGACTCTCTCAAAACCTCCCGGGCTCTTGAACATCTTGTGGAAGTGATGGAGATCATCCTGCAAAGAGGCTGTTGTTTTTGTGGCGGCCAGATTTTAATTCTTTTAAGAAGCATATCAACCCAGTTGTGTAGCTTGTGTTTAGCTTAATCCAGTTGCTCTTTTTATCTAGTTCAATCACAGAATCGCTGAATGGTTGAGGTTGGAAGGGACCTCTGGAGATCGTCCAAGTCCAACCCCCCTGCTCGAGCAGGGTCACCTAGAGCACATCCACAAGTGGGCTGGAAAGTGAGGCAGTAGGTAGCAAATTCTCGTCTCCCATGTGCTAATGCATTAAGAAGAAAGTGATTTTTACATATGCCATCATAAATACAAGGTAATTCCCGTTCCATCCAAAATAGTTACAAAAGATGCCAGGAAAATTTCCGGTTCAAAATAAATAATTAATAGGTACTATGCAGCTACATACTAAGAAGAAATAAAGATCTGTCATATTCACAGTAGTTTAGTGTGTCAGTATATACCACAGAATGGCACATACTGATGTAGAGCCCACACAAAGATATTTCACAGGTGAGGGAGTTGAAAACAGTTTCAGACTTATTAATTCCCTGATATGATAGGCTTACAACAGAAAACAAGAAGGAAGTATTCATGAAATTCAGTCTTTCCTCTTGTTACATTATCTTGAACAACAAAACTCAGCAGTAAAGGAGGGGAGGAAAAAAACAGTTATTATTGGGCATATGAATTACTGCCACAATGACACTGCTACCTGCAGCACAAGTTGTGCCTTTCCCCAGTTTAAAAATCCAGCATAATAACTGAGCCACCAGTCCTAGAAATTGATTTGCAAACATGAGCTCATGCACACATGCAAAGTGCTGCTGCACTATTCAAGGGGCTGCGATATCGCCATACATGTAAATCTGCAATAGAAATGGGGTCTAAAAATTTCTTGCCAGTAATATTTTCATTACTGTCTAAGACAAAATTTGTAAATTACAGAAGCTTGTGAAATATTCCACATGCTTAGTCTTTCTCCTAATTTTTTTTTTTTTAGTTTTTCAAGGTCTAAGTCAGGAACTGCAAGTAATTAATGACCCTTCTGCATTTCTGCTCTATTGCTAAAATAGCAACTCCTATCATGTTCAGGAAATGTTAAATTTTGTAAAACAAAGCTGATAAAACAGAGAAATAGAAGCATAATGCTGGAAAAGGATGCAAAAGACTGTTTAATTCAAGCCTCTCCCCCCCAAAGAAGCAAGATAAAGCCATTTAAACAATCCAGACACATGCTTTGTTTTCATTTTTTTAACTTGTTTTAAAACCTTCTGAGGAAACAGATTCTGCAACTTTTCTACAAAATACATCTTACTGCTTTGCTAGCCTTCAAGTTAGGGATTTTTTCACTTTACTTGTAACTTAAACAGGGATGTTTTGCTATCTAAATTGATGTTAGCACCCCCCTCCCATCCCCAGACACGTAAAGCAATAGATCACCACCTTCCTTACAACAACTGTATGCTTATTGAAAGATTTATGTTCCCCATCTCTTAGCTAGACTAAACAAATCCAGTTCTCTCAATCTTTCCTCATAGGTCATGTTTTCTAAATCTGTCGTCATTCTTATTATTCTTTTCTGGTCTCTTTCATAAAACCTAGTGACAAAAACTGGACTCATTTTTCTAGCTGAGTTTCACCATCACTAAGTAAAATAAAATCATTACTTCCTGCATCTTGCACACAACCTTCCTGCTAACGCAATCCACAACCAGCTTTGTCCCTTGGCAATCGCGTTGTGTTGTTGACTCAGTCTCAGTTGTGCTCCGCTCGACACCCAGCTCCGCTCCTGTGGCATAGCCGCCTCTGACGCTTTGTTCCCCACTTTGTGTTGGGGAAAAGCACCCGCCTTCATCTGAGGAGCCAGCTCTCTTCTTCCTTGAGAGTGCTACATGTCCCACTGCCCCGTCCCTCGGGAAGGGTAAGGGAAGAGTCCAAAAGCCACTCTGGGTACAACTGCTGAGAGTAGCGTGCTTTGGGTCTCAAAACAAAGACGGGATTGAGGAAGCCTCGCAAAAGGAGGGGAAAGTGAGAAAACAGGAGTGGCAGCTAAGGACCAGAGCAAGCAGAAAAAAATTTTAAAAACCTCAACTTTTAAAATAGCATCTCACCAAAGCATATTGAAATGTATGTAAAATTCACAAACTTTCCTCCTTCCTCTGCAAATAGAATTAATACTTTAACTCACAAGATCACAGGCAAAGTGGTCTTCTCCCTGCACAATGCCAGAACAATCAGGCTTTTTTCCAGGATTTAAGTAGAAAAAAGCTGGAATTCATCTCCAAAGTCTACCTTGCAGAACTACAAAGATGATCCCTTTTGCAGCTTTTGAACTGGAATAGGGACTTACTTTTCTCCATACTTCCTAAGCAGGAAGATAATCTTCACGAAAACAATAACACGCGTAAGTCTTAACGGCTTTGAGTAATTATCGGCACCCATTCGGGCTGTTAAATACTATTACCAGGCCTCCTTAGCACAGCCAACTCCATTTAAATATTCTCCTGCTGCTCATTTTAGCACATACTAGTGTAACCACCCATTTTAATGAAATTACTCCTGATTTCTCTAGTAAATGAGGGGGAGAAAAAACCTGAGTTGAATGGCTGCAATTCTGTACTAAGATTCCCCCATTTCCATTAATAAGTGTTATTTACTACTTAAACTGGAACATCTCTGGCTTTTCCCTCTACTGCTTAGCCTGTCTAATGGCACCAGCCTGGTTCCTACAACCGATCTGAAGTGGGGTACGGCAGCACTTTCCCAGCTGAAGGCAACACAAAGACAGCATGCTGCAGAAAACCAGGAGGAGGAAGGCAGGCCTCTCACCTAGAGAAACCTAGCCAGCAAACACAACTAGCATTTTCTGCTTTCTGGGATAGCCCTAATGAAAGAGTTTGCCTCCTACAGCAAGGAATCACATAATCTGCATGTTTTAACCTCTCCTCTGTGCTCACTGAGCTACGTGATGCGTTCTTTTTATCCAGCTCTGAAACCTGCACATATTTTGTGAAGTTAATGTTACCACTGTAATCCTTTATATGTTCTTTTAATTAATAAAAACATATTACTTCTACCTTTTTATGAATCAGTATATAAATAAAATTACTGCTAAAACTTGTCAGGGTAATTTTCCGTACGTAAAAAAGGATCTTCTGTTTCACAGGAGTTATATCACGTTTTCAAGAAACAAATTGCATATACCTCAGGTTTTTGTTTCACGATAGGTACTGTCAAACAAATCAGCATGAGAAATATGATAAGATGAATTTCTTCTAAAATTCCAGTCTTCATAAAGTCTCTACTTCTTGCAATTAAAAAACCAAAACTAAAACACATGCTATTGAATGGAAATCAGAACTGCATTTTTATTTAAGAGGTCCATTTGTTACACAGTTGAAGGATTTTTTTTAGCAGTTGACAACTGCCCAGCAACAGCAGCCTATGTTTGCAGTCACTATTTTAGGCTACATCACATGTCAATTACATAACCTTGTTTTACTGCTCTTGAACTGGTTAGAACAACCTGGGAAACAGATTAGGGCAGTCCCTTGAAACCGCAAGCCAGGGGCAACTGCATGCCCCCCCACCGCCCAGCAGCGCCACATAGCCCCTCTTCCAGTAACTAGTTACTTATTGCTAGACCTAGCTGAAACATTTGATAATTAACTTCCTTGGCTCTGTTTAAACCAGTCCAGTCTGACCACAGTAAACTAATAAACTCGATTCCTAGTGCTAAGATTTATGAGTAAGGCAGGATAAGCTTATAAAAGCCACAAAAAAAGTACAGAACTTGCATATGAATATTACCCTTTCACTTTATATAGCAAATGATCAGGGTTTGTATTTTAGATATCAAATGCTCAGGGTTTCCCAAAATTCAGTCCAATTTCAGGGTCTATCGTCTTTATAATTCCATAGCTCTAGTCATCTGGTCATATAATTTCCAAAACAATGCTCTTCTCTGCTGCAGACAAAGGCTGTGTATGACAATTGCTCAAAAAGACGACATCGATTTATTATTATTATTATTATTATTATTAAAGTGTGCTAATAGCATAGGTATCCTCTAAATCCTTCTCTTAAGCAAGAATTTAGAATTTTCCCTCTTCTATAATGAATTTAAAAATGAATTAAAATTTGTTTTGCTTTTGGCAAATCATTCACCACATTCAGGGTATTTCCTGCTTGCTTCCCATTCTCAATCACCTCCTGTTAGCTCTAGATCCCAAGATATTTTTCTTTCTTTAGCCTTTTATATTTCTGGATTAATTTATCTACAATTTTGCATTATAATTTTGTAAGTCTTTTTGCTTTCTAACTCCCTCCTCTTTTTTTCCCCCCTCAGTAAAACTTATTTTCTAAGCTGAACTTTTTTTACTTTCATCTTCAGTGTTTCATCCCTCTCCTGTTCCATAACTCTTTCTTTGTCCTTCCCATTTCTTTCTAAACATATTATTTCCTCCATTCAACAAGTAACTGGTTATTTCATAGGGCACATTTTCACTGCAGTCAAAGGGACGGCTACAGCTTGTGTTCATACACCCAGGCAAAGTATTTTAAAACTAGCTGAGATACAGATAAAAGCGTGGTCTCAACAGCATCGTCTTCTGTGAGTTCTGCAAAACCCAGCTAGGACTCTTTAAAAGCACAGGCACACCTGACACTTGATGCCCGAATAGCGAGGATATTCTACAAACTTCAGCAACACGCTATCTTTCTAAATTTTCAGTATGCTTTAAACCTTTTGTTTAACTGCTATTTCTCATTAATATATTATAATTAAACAGTGTTGACAAAAACTTTCTCAAACCAAGCATGTTGGCCTGTGATCACCTGATCTTCCTCCACCTAATTAGAAATATCTGCTCCTGTTTCTTCCTAAGCATCTTGGAAAAGAGCTGAAGCTTCTTCTTAGATGGTGATTATGTTTTGAGCAAATATTCTGGAATACCTCACTGGTTTCCTTCAGAAAGCTAAAATTTTGGAAGCACAGGATGAATAATCAGTGTTTCCACCAATGGTAACTATGGATATAAAGCTGATTCTCTTTTTTTCTGGAAGTGGAATGAGTAGGGCCATGTCTCCTAATACTTTTAAAGTGCTGTAACGATCACAGTTGTCTATCACTAGTACCAATGTACAAAATTCTATTTCACAGCCAAAAGGGGGAATATTTTTTATCCAAGATTAGCCATCAATGAATATTTGATGCCACAATTTGGGAAACAGAATATGTAAATTTTTTTAATTGCCACACTACTACGCACTCTCTTTGTGCATCTAAGAATGTAATTTTGATATGGAGATTTTGGCATGGAGACCATCTCCCTCTGCTTCTTACCCTCCCAGAAGACTTGCTTCCACACAGGGCTATGACCAGGTTAACAAAAACAACTGATATGGTCTGGTGACCCTGGCAAAGGAGACTAGAAATTATAACACTGGTTCTCACTCGCTATTTTAAGCGGGCTGAAAGGGCACTGACGAGAGGGATCAAGGAGAGAGAGGAAATTTGGCAAGTGAGCAGAAGATATAGCCTTAGAAAGGCTACTATGTGCTGCAGGAGAAACCATCCAGCAGAGAAGAAACCAGTTAACAACAGTGAGACAAGTGAGCAAGAAAATGCATGTAAATATTTATAATTTAGGATATGCGTGTTTTTTTGTTTTTTGTTTTTGTTTTGGGTTTTTTTTGCATACTTAAAGCATTCTACAGAATTTTGAAAACCTTCTCAGAGCTTGTGGCTGGTGCTCCAACTACCCCATTATCCAGAAGGACTGATCTACAAACTCAAAAGATTCCCAAAACTGGGACTTGGAGAAAACCTGTACTGAAACTATGCCCTGTGCCTCTTGTTCTTCCAAGAGCCTATAAGAGCCAGGCTACACGTTCCCACTTTCATGTTGCCGTAGGAGGCAGAGTTTGTACCAACGAAGCATGTCAAAAGTCTGTCCAAGAGGATGGCTAGGGCCTGCTGAAACCCAGACAAGCTAAAAAAGCCTTTAGTTCAGCATGTTGGAATTTAAACCTAACAGCCTAGCATGGTGGATGCTCAGCAAAAGGAGATTTACTATGCTGTAATTCTCTTTTCATAGAGTCAAAAAATGTTGAATGATACTAAATAGCATGGAAAAGGAAATATACTTTTCATAGGAAAAGTATCTGATTTTTGCAAAGCATTTCAGATTCAGTGAAATCCCACTGCATTAGAAATCCGTTTAGCAGGAATACCAAGGAAAAATAGCTACAAGCACCAAAATATCCTGTTATATATGTGTTTTGTTTCAGTTTAGTTTTTTTTCAGCTGTTTTTAATTTTACACTATATTGCGTACGGTAATAGAGTCATAATTGAAGTTTTAGAAAATTTTGTTTTGACAAAATCAGATATCTAATACTTCTGTAGTAAGTTTCCAAATTTTCATTTTGGTTTAAATTTTAAATGAAAACTAATTCTGAAGTCTCTAAACTCTGTTACTTACAGAGCAGTATGTATGATAGATCTGCAAGAGATCATGTTGCATGTATGATTACTTCTACTTTCCCATGCTAAAAATCTGATAAGGCATTCTTGACATACTACAAATTTGAATGCACTTTAATGGAAAACCTGAACATCCAAGAAACAGTCTAGAATGACTGCAAATACTTTTAAAGTAAGCATCAAGCAAAATTCTTAAATTGTAACTGAAACCCTTGTCCACTTCTGCTCATAAAAGTGGTCAACTATTCTGCTACATTTACATATGTGATACAGTATCTTGCTCCAAAATTAGCTTACTATGTTTCACTGTTAGATTTTAAAAAGTACACAGTACAAGTAAGATTTGTGTAACATCAAGTTCATTTAAGGGAAAGTTTGAGAGGGTAGAGGAGGGGGATAGTACTGCGGAATACAGAGCACTACTTGGCAATGTGAGCATTTGTAGCTGGCTATACGGCTCCCTAAGTGACTACTCTACTGAAAATATTCAATCACAAAATTGTTCACATGCATTAGTATTTACAGGGCAGAAGCCTGTTATACTCTCTCCATTCACCCATTTCAACCCATTCAGGATGCTCCTACCGATATATTCAACTTATCAGATTTTTCCGGCATATTGGAAGTTATCTTCATAGTACTCATATGAAACAGGCAAGCTAAGAAAGAACAACTCTCCTCATAGGATAGAGGGGGAATTCAAGGTATACAGCGTTAATCCTGGCTTTGTCAACTCTATTTTCTAATTTGCAATTCTAGGCTGACTCCTTCAGTGAGATTCATGGTATCTATATGAGATGTTACTAGAAAAATAGGTAGTTTGTTTCACAAAGCAAACTTTTCCCAACTCTTGGTCTCAGTGAAAATGTTCTTTTAACATTTTTTAAAATAAATACCCTTTGTTTTTTTGGAAACACAGTTCGAATTGAAGTCTGCTATGCTGTTGCATTTAGCATGCTCAGCAGATTACAAATTTTATTCTGTGTGAACAACACATTATCTTCAAAGCATATTTTTCTCTTCCATTTCTCATATACAGTTTACTACAACTCAGACTGGAAATATGTTAAATTCATATAAATGAATATTATTACAAATAACAGCAACAATTTAAAATATCAGCATATACATTGACAAATCTTTTCATCTGGAACCCTGGTCAGTAATAATTTTCTTTTAAAGGCTACAAGTAATACAATAACAATACAGGCTTTTAAAAAGAATCTCTTGAGATTCAAAGGACAGAAACATTGACCAAAATAATATTAAATGCTCACAGAACTGAACTTAAGAGTTCTCCGGGTTTGTTTGCTTCCTTTTAAAAAGAAGTCTGTTTTACCCCTTTGTAATATGTAAACATATGCCTATTTATTTTATTTATGTATTTATTTATCACAAACTTCACCTCTGTGTTCCTCCAGATGAAACTGAAGAAACAGGAGAAAGAGGATGACCAAATATCAGAAGATTTGATGATTATTATGAAATTTCACAGTAGATTTAATATTAAAATACGGTAACAACATGAAAGTTAAATTAAGCAGCTGAAAAGATTTTACACTGATTATGCTATTTTCATCTTTAAATCAACAAATGTCTCTGTCAAAAAGCCCCTGGAGCTGGTGCAGAATTTCCAGGCTGCTGTACTGGAGAGCCACAGGATCCAGGCCTCTTTCTGCTGAATTTAGGTCAAGCTTGCTGTGTAGCCCTGTCTACAGTCATCATTCACAAGCCGCTGAAAAGCAGCTTCTGAATGGAATATGGCAACCTTTCTGCGCCAGTGAAAACAGCTATTTTACCATTTGCTTATTTGCTCGATTTTGAGAGGCTAAGTGAAGAATAATTATCAGCAAAAATACCGCAGCAGCTTCACTTCGCATAATCATCTCAGATTTTAGTACAGCTCCCCTGACCTTGCCGATTACACTCAGGGGGCTCGTGGCCCAGGTCAGCTACCTGGGCTGGGTTTGGGCCCTGCCCCGCAAATGGGCACCTCCAGGCAGGGCCGGCAGCCCCAGAGCTGCCCCTGCACCCATGCAGCCGGACAGGGACCAATGGGGCAAACGCACTTCCTGAACCCAGAGAGGAAGCCCTGGCATCGCCCATCCACCTGGCCTTAATTTCAAGCCCGCTGCAAACCTCAGCACCTCTGGTGGCTCAGGGCCTCAGAACATTTCTCAACCGCGGCACCTCTCACTGAAGTGCATCAATCTTCCCCTTCAAACGTCCCTCCGAAAATGAGAGGGGACAGTGCTGCTGCTTCGCCTGGCACGTGCTGGTGTAGCTGCCACTGGGAACAGAGCAGCTGCAAAGCGACAGCAAAGTTTGTGTTTCAGTAGCAGCCGTCACTCCGGGCCCCGGAAGCACAAAGTTCTCAATTCTCACCACCTTGCTCTAGCTTTTCGCTGGGAATTTCAGTTTGCTTTGCCACAGAAATAAATCACGCAGCAATTTTCACAGTGAAATCATCCCAGGTGTTGAAAGACTAAAACCACAGAGGGTTCGTCCAATTTGTGTGTTGTGTCATTTTCAATGCCTATAAAGTCATCACTGAGCATTAAAAAAAATATATATACACATACTGTATTTAAAAGGCACATAAAGCATACCACATATTTCCGCAACATAACTCATATGCCAGAGTGGTCTCTTAGGGAGATCTTCCCTTTCCTTCATTATATATTAAAAAAAAAGGATATTTATGTAAAAACAAGTATGTCAACTTTCAGCACAAATGATGGCAGCCACTTAAAAACAAAACTAAAAAAGACACATAGAACAAGAACAAAAAAAGTCATCTCAGGGCATAATTACAGCATCACCAAGGCATAAAAAGACTTATTCTATTCTACTTTCAAAGATCATTCTGCCTAATTGATATAATTGTCGTTTCAAAATTTGTTTTGCTCAGTAAAACCCAAAGACCAATTACTGTATAATTTATATCCACAATTCACCTCTGAACTAGGTTATCTCCTTCTTCACGGCGAATATCCTCACTCTTTGCATTCACATTTAAGAAAAACAAAACAAAAAACTTCTCAGTCTGTTCATATTTAACCTAACAGGGGACATGTTTGAACACAGATTTTTACAGTTCTAATTCAATTTTCATAATTAAAATTCTTGTAGTGCTAAGCAGATTGAATTAATTTTACTTTCTTATAAGTAGCTATTTAATAAAAACTCACGTGAACTGAAAAGTCATTGCCTACAAGAAGAATATGAATGGTATGAAAATCCTCTGGGTTAACCTTAATAAAATACAGCAATTTTCTTAAAATGGGATAGAGATTAGCTATTGCCAAAGTCTAAAGTTTTAGGCAATAGCTATCAGACCTAAAGCTCGTAAGTGAGGTCAATGAAGCAAATGGATCACTGAGGGTGAGGGTCTCTTAGTATAAAGTATTTGTATGAGCTCACTTCAGTTTCACTTAGCTGACGACGCATTTTTTATATGCAGCAAATGGTAGGTTTCCTTATTGGCATCAAAAGCAACCATCATATCTTTGAAAAATGATAATGACTAAAGGCAAAATTTCACTAGTCTGCAACATGTTTTGTAAGTAAAAGTGATAAAATTTGAATTAAAAAAATGGAAATTTTAAGAAGATTGGGCTAACATCAAGAATTTGATCTGCCTTCTACTTATTCCAGACTTTGGTGTAATGGAGAGGACCCCAATTTATAATTATGAAAAGATAATCCAGTCCTATGCCTTTGCTAATACACTGCGAATATCCCAGCTTCGTTTTGGTGTCTCCAGAGGTAACTCTGCAACCGACAAGCAGCAGGATTAAAAGCCTCCTAGAACAGGTACACTTGTGTCGGAAAACACACAAAGAGAAGATCAAAATGAAAATTAAAAGCAGATGCACTTTACGTACTAAAAGGTTTTTCCACTTTGATAAGTGGATTATAATGAAGTGTGGTTCCATGTTTCATACAATTTATTAATCCAGTCCCACTTATTTACACTCTGCAGCAGCATAATGATTTCAAAGTTGGAGCACAGCCAAAACTCACATGCAGAAATAATTAAGAAGTTATGTGGAAAGATCTGTTGTTGTTGGTTTCGCGGTTTTCCAAGAGATGGACTGACTTTTAGTTACCAGAAGACCTAAGGTAGAGTAGTTCTAAAACAAAAGTAAGTACAGAAGCGAACTATTTTTTGAAGCAGAATGGATGCTACAAAAAGATAGCTTGGACCTGACTTATCCTGCCATTCCAGACACTTACTCTGGAGAAGCTGCTACAGAAGACCTCTACAATAGAGCAGAGGCTGCCCAGGGAAACTCTGGTTTTCTAGATAGCATGTGTGCCCTGCTCTTCAGTTCATCTCATCAGCTACATTACCCAGCAAATACAGTACGAAAACAAAACTCAAAACACTTTCAAAGCATGGAAGGCACGAGTTCGCGGAGGACAAAGAAAAGCTGGAAAGCGGAGTGTGTCAGTCATGGTCGGGAGGGTGTATGACCAGGTGAATGTCTCAGCAAAGCTTCTTCAGCTCCTGAAATACACACACAGTCATGCCTACAGGCTTCCTCAGACTGCTTCAAGGTCTACACTTTCTCCTGCAGCAGTATTTTTGGCAACACAGAGCTGCATCTACTCCAAGAGTACAAAGCCCTTTATACCTGCACAAAACAAGCATAATACTCTGCAAGATTAGAATGACAGTACTTTACCTCTATTGTGCCCAAGTTTAATTGCCTACACAAAATGAAATAGGAAACCAGGCCCAAAGTATAAAAATCCCCTAGTTCTTTGCAGAATAAATAGCACTGGTTGACAGTTCCCTTCCTGGGCACAGCACACACTTCCTGCTCCTAGGAGTGTCTGCGCCCAATTATTTCCAAGATGGTAGTCCCTGAAGATGTTGAGCCACACAAGAGATCCAGAATGCTAAATTTAAAGGATGAAAATACACAGTATGAAAATACGTGTGGAGATGCACTCATGCAGAAAATATATTTTATTTATTCACTGATGGACTGTGCATTTGTATTCATTTTATCCACCACATTTCTTATCCACCAAACTCACTTTCCCTCTATTGCTCACCTGAAAAAACTCTTCATACGTTAAACAAGAAATCTAGAGTCCAGGTCATTGTTAATACTAAGCAACATTTACTTGATGAAAAGACCCTATACCAATTCTGCCACTGAGAATTTCTACAGCAAATTCTTATGGAGGATAAGACACTGTCAAATACTGACAGTTTATCACACTGGGAAGATATCCTGGGGAGTATCAGAGGGACAACTGCTTCTTCTGATCTTTTCATTGAAGTAGGAAGAAAGGGGGAGGAGTTGTCAGCACAAGTCAGAACAGAAAAATAGTATGAAAGGATGTAGAGAAATTAGAAACAAAGACAGGAAATAAACAATAAAGTTGCAGTTGGAAAAATGCTACTGTGTGTATGAAGGGAATAATCCAAAACAAAGAGTTAACAATAAAGAGAAATTTGGAAAGCAATAATGTTGAAAGACACCTAGGAATAACAGGACAAATTAGATGAAAGAAGTAATGCAAGACAGAAGAACAAAATGCCGGTAACATTTCTGTTTCTTTCTGTAGAAGCATTATACAAGAGAGTAGGATGGCTTAACAGCGCTCTCCCTATGCATTTCTTCTGCAACCACACCTGGAATATCGTATGCAGTTCAGGCACTTCATTACTGGAAGATATAAACAAACTGGAGGAAGTCCAGAGAAGTGGAACGGAAATGATTAGAAGCTCGAGGGAGTGATTTACTAAGAAAATGTAAAGTAGCCCTTTACCCGTCTGTAACTTGACTGATAATTAAAGACAGGAAATGATAACAGCCTAGTTTAAGTCTGCAATTCAGTCATGTGCCTTAAGCACTTACGCCTTAGGTGCTTAAGCATGTGCCTAGTTTTAAGCATCTAGAGCACATGAAGATTTTAACCTGATGAATAGAGTAAGATTAAGTAAGAAAAAAAATTAGGTTACATACCAGTGAAACTTTCCCAAGAGTGAATTGTGACCAACTGAACTACCATAAAAGATGGACACTGCACTGCTTGAGATTTTAATTTTATTCCTGATAACAGAAAGACTTACCACATTTCTAAAGTTTGTTTTCTCCAAGGGGGCCATAGAGTCCAGGGGACTATTCAAAATGACAACTGTTATCTATGTACCTAAGTCCCTGCAAGATCAGGTTTGAGACTGAAAATACATTACAAACATATAGCGCCAAGTGATCCTGCCCTGATAAAGAGATCTACTAAACAATTCTTTTTATACTGGGCAGCGTAAAACAGGTGGAATGATTCTGAAAAACGAAGGATTATATCCCAGCAGGAAACTAACTGGCTTCGCCTTTCTCCTCACACACTGACATTGGTAGGAAGAGATTTTTAGAGAGGTAGCATTTTACATAACTGCAGAGCTGTCAGCAGGGCTCTGCTGAAAGACACTTTAAAAGTCATGTAGATGCTGTCAGAGCCTGATCTTGGGAACGGCTGATTACCATCCACACAGATTTTGCATGCAATCTGAAAAAAAACCAGCTGCAGGCAGCCTGTGAACAAGCCTGCTTGTGTGCTATATAATACCCAAACAATATACTAGGCCAGTACCAGGCATGGGCACGTAGCATCCCTCAGCCCCCTCCATGGGCAGGGTAAGGCCTCCTGGAAACATGATCTTGAGAGTAGCCAGGTGACAGCCCCCCAAATACAACACCCTCTTCACCTGGTTTGTGCTTAAAATTACTGCTTGTTGGTGTTACAGACAAGCAAATTTTACAGTTCCAGTTGTGAGAAATATACTGGATAGATTTTTAGCTCATAAATGGGGGGAAAAAAACCACAAACCTATGGTAGGGTGGGAAGGGGGACACCTGGAACAAGACAGATGTCTGCAGTGTTAATTGGAAAGTCAGCATTTATTACTAAAATTGTGTTACATATGCAAATCTGAATAGCATGCTATACGAGGCTGTTGTTTATGCAAGTAACGCAAGCTCTATGGTACAATTTCTGCAATATTCTAAACTTCAGCATTTACCTGGAACCTACATTTAGATTTGTGGGAATGAAATAAGAACTGACATGAAGTCAACAGTTCTCAGCTTCAGTGCATCAAAGCCTTGATTTTATATTATATTTCTTTATGGACAATCTGCAGTCAGTTTTAAAGGTTTGGCAGAAAATAAAATGACTGCATGGTTGATCATTGCCTTCACTACTTGTAAGGTGGTATCCAGAAGCCTGATACTCCTACTCCAGGGCTTTTTTTTTTTTTTTTTTTTTTTTTGCTTTGTACAGTGTATGTCAAAATGAATCTGCAAATTGGATGAAATCTGTCAAAAAACAGATCATCATCAGTGGATCTTGTAGCACTACATATAGTTAAGGTTGCCTGACACTTCTCATTTTAAGACATTGTATTCTATTGCTTATAACTTTACCACACGTTAGCAGTTAGGGCTGAAATTTTCCATGCTGGATGCCTGCCTCAGGCTGAATTTTATTTTGTGAGTGTAAGAAAGTATCAGCCAGAAGTACTAAGCTTAGTGCAAACTAAGTTTGTGAATAAGGGTAGGGAGAAACATGTTGGTTTTCCCCTGTGTTACATTTTTCACAGACATATTTGAGAAGCTCAAGAGCCTTCACACTTTGAGACAGACCCTTTGAAGTATCACTGCTCTGATATCACAGATGTGCCTTTTGCCATCTCATACATTATCACTTAAAATTATATCGGATCACAGTATGAAACACTGAAAAGTTGTAGTTTGTACGTGATATGACTTGCAAAGGTTTTGGTGAAGCCTGGCTGCCAACCTCCAAAGTTTCCTTCTGCAAAGAGCATGGTCCAGTGCAAAGGGACTGAGCAGAGCAGAGCTTTTGCTCCAGCTGTCTCTTCCAAGTGCCAGGTGACAGCAGAAACTCTCCATTGCACTTTCACTATGCTGCAAGGGAAGAGCTCAGAGGGAAGGGAACAAGGCACGGGTCACAAGAGAAAAGAGAGCCATGAGGAGCTTAATGAGGAGAGGGGACAGGAGTTTGGGGCAAAGGGGGAAGGTATTAGACTTGGAAGGAGAAAGGCCCCAAAATAAGTGAAACCAAGGGAGAGAGGAAGGAAACGCAGGCAGTAGGATAACGAAGAAGCTGGAGGACAAGGAAAATGGCCAGGAGAGTTGGATAATGCAGGAGCTGATGACTAATGGAGGCTAAGTATAAAAGGGAAAAAAGGTCAAGAGGTAAATGCTGACCAGAAGCAGGAGAAGCAGAGGATGCAGATGGATGGTAACCAGATAAACAGAAACAGCTAAGAAGAAAATCACTTGGGGGCAAAAAGTTGAGATGCTACCTCTCTCTACACCATTAACGCTGAACCCAGAAACCCTCAGACTCAATCCCCCTAGAAGACGGCACAGCCATCTCTACTTTATAAATTGGAAGCAAGCCAAAAGCACCTACTAACATCTTGAGCCTGACTTGCTACTCTAGCAACCTGATTTTTCCAGAAGAGACATTGCTTTCCACAGAGGCTGACAACCAGCTGGCTAGGAGTACCCAGTCTCTGTGCTCCCAGGAAGCCAGCTGGGGCCCGGCGCCACTGCCCCTTAACACCAGCTTGCTGCTCTGAGCTCCCAGGTCTGCTGCAGGTAACCCCCGCTCTGCCCATGGCCTGTCACTGCACTGTCATTCACTGAGGCTGGCCTATCTCAGCAGCTGAGCCTGCAACAGGCCTCATGCCACCTCTGCTGCTCTCTGTGGGCATGGGGAAAACAGCTGGTGGAAGCAACACAGACTCATGGATGCAAGAAAGGCTCCAAGAAACACCACTGAACCCCCAGGTTATTTCTTCTTGACAGCTGCACTGTGACATCAGCCGCCTGACAGTGGCCCATCAGGTACTGCTGTGGCAGACCAGTGCTGCTGCGATGGAGGAACGTCCCAGACACATCCGATTTCACCTCTACCCCTTCAGCCTATGTACTCCAGCGAGGTAGTGCAGAAGACATTGCAGAGGCTCCAGACCACCTAATACACTGTGCTGATATGGGAGACTGCAAAACTTCCCTTACAACCAAGAGTTCAGCTTCAGAAGTTCAAATAAATATTTACCTTAGAAAATGATAATGGCATTAACATTTAATTTATATTCTCTGCTTTCCTAAACTTTGTAGTAACAAGAAAATGAGCTTTCATGTCCTAATCACTAAGCAGAGCAGCTTTGGAGGAGCATATTCTGTGTTCCTACACCCTGCTGTACAGCCCAGCCCCTTCACACACCCCTACGTCCTCTATGCGTTTGGCTGGCTGGCAAAGGGAAGCGCATCCTATAGCTGATTAAGAGTCTGGCAAATATTAGCTGGCCACCCCAGTATGTACATACTGACTGCCTAGCCCCTTCGGACTAGGGCCTATCTTCCACCCACCTTGGCGTGGGCACCCCACTGGCCAGTGAGGCCACGCATCATGACAAATAGCATGTTTTCCCACATACATGGAGTTCGCACAAACTAATAACAGTAGTAAACTACCAACTGCATTAAAGCCATTCCAAAATGTTCTTTAACATGGACTTACAGACCAATTTCATCAAAATGTGCAAGTAAGGTAAACTAGCAGCACATTGTCAGTTACTGTATCAGCACACGCAAATTAAATTACAGCATTTAGAAGGGATATGGATTACTCAATCATCATAAATATGTTTTGTCTGTGGTGCTCCACTACCACATCCACACATTACAATTCTATTATGGCTATAACTTCACACTCCTGAAACAGATCTTGTTAAGTTAAACCATGTCTTCCTGCACATATGATTACATTGGCTTTAATTAGGTAACTGGCTCAGTTGTTTTGATTGTTTCAATTGGGAAGACATGTGACATGGATTGATCTATAATTAAGATAAACATGAACATTTATCTTTAAAGTTTAAGTGGTGGAAAGGACACATTTGTTGCTGCCCGAGGAGCAAAGACTAAAAGCAGTTCTTTGTGTGCGGTGGATTTAAGACAAGTCGCTACATATCCTCTCTTTGCTCGGTCAGTGATTACCGACCTCTGTTTTTCATTATTACTAGCAAGTGGTCAGTTAACCCTCACCATTAAGCAATAAAGCGTGCCAGAGAGTGCTGATTAATGCACTGCTCACAAATACAGGCAGACACAAGGAGAAACCCATGGCCGTGTTTCTGACACTTTTAAGTGGCCATTAGTTATAGTTGTACAAAATGAAATGAACCCAGCTAATCAACCACTGAGAGGCCACAGTTCTGCTGAGGGTCAAGGGTTCCTAGCAAACAAAAGGTGCTGTATGCTTTTGTAACGTGGGAAAAAAAAAAAAAAAACCCTGACAGGATGATTAATGAAAACGAATACATACAATAAATGTGACCAAATAGCAAATAAACACAATAACTGCATTGCATGAATTAAGGAAGAAAAAGTTCATATCTCAAAGAAAGAAACGGAGGCAACAGATTGACTTCAGTTATCCGAAATTTATGAGCAGTCTACTGAATACTACAAAATAGCTGCTGCATTGCTGCAGGTGACCCTGTTTAGACCCCTCTGCCCCAAATCCCTTTTGACTGCCCTCCTCTGGAGATAGGTTTGCTATTTTCATCCCTTTATAGATTCACACACATGGTCCTATGACTCTTAGATTGGATTTTGGCAGCCCCTGGATTATCATATATATGCTTCACATTCTCAGATGAGTTTGCTACTTGTAAACCCTTCTCCTATAAGACCCTCTAGCCAGAAAGCTGGTGAAAGGAAATAATAACATGCAGAACAAATGGTAAAAGCAAAGGAGAAAAACACAAGCAAAACACACATATTAGCACACACTAGCATGTTCTGCGACAAAGACAGGACAGGACTGAGCAGCAAAAGTTTGAGCATGTATCCTTCTCTTACTTTAAATTTGTTCTTCCTTTGTTGGTTTTGATGAGTCCCTCTGTAAGAAGTTACCTTCATCTTTGGGATGGGAGAAACATCTGTGGCCTGCTCCATGTCCCTTTCCAGATAAGAGGCCCATCTTTTCTTGTTTCTGATGTCAGCTGAAATCTTAATTTGTCCTGCGTTGGGGTGTCAATACTCTGATTCTAAGGATTTCCCTTTCTTCTTCAGTTGCCAGACAATCTTCACTACAAGTGAAGCCTCAAAGAAATTCACTTGCATTCAGATTTTGGACCATGACTACTAGTTCACTTAATATCCCTACCTGCATTATATGACAATACTTCAGATCTGTCTCTCTCCTGCATCTAAGTGGGGACTTTTATTTGTAGATGTGCACATAATATTTTATATATTTTTTTCTTTGTAGCTTATTGTCCTTACATTGTAACTTTGTTTTTTAAGGCTTAAAGGACAAGAAGAATGTCAAAAGTAACAGTACTTTCATAAATTCTTAATAGAATGGTAATAGAAAATATTAAGTATGAGAATGGCAAAGGGAAGAGCAGAAATTAAAGTTAGAAACATGACATTGCCCTTCAGATCTCTTCTTCTGTAATATTTTCTAACTATGGGAAAAGTAAGCAAATCTCTCCAAATGCTGTTGAAAAAACCCTACTCTTCTGCTCTGCTGTTGTGTCTTTATCATAGAACACTTCTGGCACATACTAATACATATGTTTTGCTTGTATTTTTATATCCTTTGCTCTTTCATAGACTTTCCATGAGTGGTCTTTTATTATTAAACAGTCAGTCAAAGATCACCTTGTCATATTTCTTCCTCCTCCTCCTAACCGAACAATTAAAAGGGAATAATCGGTAGGCATTCTTTCTAAACTTCTTACGTAAAAGCAGTTTCCTTCCCAAAAAAAAAGTGAAAGAAGAAAAGATGCAGCTGAGTGTGCACTGTATCCAAGAACTTGCACTTTTTTCCAACACCCTAATTTATTTTAGGAAGCTGAACGCAATGCTACTGTATTAAAACATTCACATAATTGTATTTACTGCACATATCTACGGTACTTGACAGACTGCCCACTGCCCTATATTCAGCACAGAGTAGCTGCATAATGACAGTGCAGAAGAAGGAGAATATGAAATACCACTTGCAGTTCCCAAGGCTCGCTAAAGTACTTGAATGTCTGCAATTCAACTGCTGGACAGCGTGCACCTTCTATTTAAAGTCATTAATCCCTCCCCCCCAAACAATGAACAACCTGATAGTAGTAGTTTCATTCAAGAATATGATGCTACCAGCATAGGAATATTTTCTTACAGTTATTACCAGCAAGATCGCAAGCAGAAGACTATAATTTTAAAACAGGTTAGTGTCTTTCACTCACATTTTTAAATTTTATATGCGGTTTAGTATGCTAGTGCATACAACACAAGAAGTACTTGTTATTAATTTTTCCCAATAGCCCATCATTATCATTCTGTTATAACAGAGAAAATTAGCACCTATCACTTACAAAAATTCAAGCAGTATTGTTGGGAGTAGAATTTGCATGCATGATATGGTGTATAGGCTAACACAAGTCCATTCGCTAAGTCCATGTCGTAAAATGGATGAATAAATAATTGAATGCTTGGCTCCAAATATATAATTACAGTTAGAAAAAAAAGTTAGAGCACAAGTTTGTGAAAATACATATAATAATACTCATCTAGAGCTAAATATCCTAGACAAAAAATACCCTTTCAGAAATGGAATAATAAAGTTAGGCTCTTAAAATGTTTATAGAAAACTTACATAAATGGCCAAGTTTTGAAAGTATAGAGAACTCTTTCCCGTACTGCTCTTCTTCCCCACAAACATTTGCTTTATATTAATTTAAAACTGTTGTCCCAGCTTAGTGGAAAAAAAAAAGGCTTAGCAGAGTACTCATGCAGAGTATGCAAAAGGTTTGTGAAACTTCAAACTGCAGTTTAAATTGTTCCCATTAGAAAAAGTTACAGCTCAGTTCTTCTGATCTGTTCCCACACTAAGTATCATACAGTCTCTAAGAAAGTAACGTTATCATTTTTAATATCATCCATCACCCTGCTCTGCAATAAGCAGAGCTGTTCTGATGTGGCAAGAATTGTTTGCCATATGTTTACTTCAAACCATAGCTTTCTATCCCAATACAAGAGTTGCATTATTTATGCTACATGTAAAGAAATGAGCAAGTGGGCTTTGCAACAGTAAGCACAAGACGTCAGTTCAGTTCTTTCCTATATTATGATGCAACATAAACCAATTTTTAGATGAAGTAAAATGAATAGTTGGGTACAAGTGAGAAAACTATAATTCTTATGCCTGGTAATAGCCAGAATGAACGCAAATATGCCATGAACAGGAAATAAGTGAAGAGAATTTCACTATTCTGGATAGTTTTCAGCAAGAATGAAAAAGAATTTCAAGTAAACGGGACAAGATGTAGAAATCTGTTTCAAGGGCATTAATGCTGATAGTAATTGCACCTTTTCTGGGAAAAAGGTGTGAAACATTAAATTATAAGAATTCAAAATACTCTTTTTATCAGAATGGTCAGTAACACACAAATGACAACAACGTCTTTTATTAGCATCTTGCAAGAACAGTATCAAAAGTTTCAGATTCCAATTTTGTTCTAACACAATGTTATACCGGCTTTCTGTTTTACGTTATGTTATGTCTTATGCTTATTTCATGTTGTATTTTAAAATAATGTATTTGCCTTTATATTGTGGAGGCTATTTCTATTTTGGTAATTTTTTCCCCTGTGACTTTTGAAAGTCAGCCTACATTCCGTTTTCTAAAATATAACCTTTCCACATTTTTTTTCTGAGGCATTTATTTAGCCCTTCTGATTTTGTCAGATATTCTTTTCCAGGCAAGAGTCACTAAAAAGTTTCAATACACAAATATCTACTGTCTAAAACAGTAATTCCATTATAGCTTTCTCCTCTTATTATTGGCCACTGGTCACGGTTAAAAAAAAAAAACTGAAATGTCTGCATGGACCTATTTTTTTTTTTTTTTTTGAATTAAAAAATTAACTTGCTAGGAGACATGGAAGTCACTCTTGAGAGGCAGAATATCATTCAGACTTGACAGAGTTTTAGTTTTTCTTTCTCTTTCACAACCATGAATTAACTAGCACTGAGAGTTGGTGGGAGATCTAGGTTTGGTCCGGGCAGAAGCCTGAGCTTCATTTACAGCTTATCAGGGTCTGGTAGGAGAACTCTTGGCTGTTCTTCACCTGCACTCATTTCCTTTGGTCTTAGCTATTTTCTTTTCCACTAATAGATAGGACATCATGAAGTGCATCAGCATAAAGCAAAGCAATTTGATAGCACAAAAAGACTTTGGAGTCAGGGACATTTTCTAGATAAGAATCAACTAATTCCAAAGCAGATCATTTTGCTTTGAAAAGCAACGCAGCACCAACAGTAGAAAGGAAGGAGAGTATAACAGCATAGCCACTAAATAATGCTGCAAAGGAAAATATTCAACATCCATCCAAAATTTTAAAAGCTTCTACCTCAACTGCATAATCTTCTTGCCATCAAAATATTTTCAGGTAGGACCACAGAATTTATTTTGTCATAATAATAGAGTGCAACTGCCAAAGCATAAATATTTTGCACAAAACTATCAAAAATTATATGTGAAACAGTCAAATTTAATGATTTCATTTACTTAAGGCTTCTACATTGACTTGAAATATCCCCAGGATCAGCACTACTAGGAAAGTACATGACGCCTGGGGCCTCTTGCCAAGGCTAGAGCAGCAGGAGACGGTCTTCTAGCCCACAGGAGGCATGTGCTCTCTGAGGAACTGTGTCAACAGTGAAGGAGCTGTGGGAGGAGGGCAGCAGACTATGCAGCATCAGAGGGGATGAGAAAGAGATCAACCAAATCTTCTCCAAGATCCCACGGCTTCAAGAGCCCGAACGCCAGCTGCACCAGAGGTGGGGCAGGCAGAGTCTGTGCCTGAGGTGCCCAGCACAGCAACGGCTCGGAGTATGTGACTGCTGGCACTAGGAGGAAGGCTCCTGCTCCACCTCAAGATTTGCAATCCCAGAACACGCTCAGTGCCCTCGTGCCTGACAGCTCTCTCCAACAAAGCACTCAAGCTGGCTAAACCTGAGCCCTGCAGAAGCACCAGGAGAAGCAGAGCGCGACAGCATGGGATGCTCCTGGCTGCAGGGGACAGAGGCCTCCATCTGCTAACCTGACCTGCCCTTTAGGGAGGTTTGCTGCTTGCTGGGGGCTTGGATCTGGGATGTTGCAGAGAGGCTGCTGAGACTTGTCTGGCCCTCAGACTATTACTCCTGTTGCTCTTCCACGTGGGCACCAACGATACTGCCAGGGGAGTCCTGGAAAGTAACAAGCGTGACTATATGGCTCTGGGAGTAGCGATGGCCAATGGCATGGGGGACCAGGTGTCTCCTCAATCCTGCCAGTGAGGAAGAAGGGCTTGAGGAGGAGCGGAGGGATCCTGCAGGTCAACAACTGGTTGCACACCTGGTGTTGGCAACATGATCTCATCAATGTGTATAAATAACTGATGGGCAGATGGAGCCAGACATCTCAGGGATAGCCAGTCACAGGTCAAGAGGCCGTGGGCACAAACTGAAATACAATAAATTCCATTTAAATGTAATAAAATATTTTTTTACTGCAAGGGTGGTCAAACACTGGAACATGTTGCCCAGAGAGATTGTGGAGTCTCCATCTTTGAAGATATTCAAAACCTGATGACGCAGTCATGAGCAACCTGCTCTAGCTGACCCTGCTTTGAATTGGGTGGTTGGACCAGACAATATCCAGAGGTGCCTTCCAGCCTCTGCAGTTCTGAGATTATATGATAATGCTCTCTAATCTAGCCAAAGTTAACCCGCAGAAAATGGTGCTCCTTTTCATAAATCTATGCACATTAGCACAGCCTTTGAGAGTCCTAAGGATAAAAAGCGAGTAAGGCGCACCTTCTATACTGAACACAAATATTGTACACAGTTTTAGATATTACATGAAGAAGCTTGAAATCAAAGAAGAGGAAGCTCAGTGCAGCTTCTAGAAAGACAAATTACACTGTGAAATATCTGCAGCATATTCTGAAAAGAAACTCTCATACAACTTTGGCAAAATTGTAAATTAGCACATCATAATAACATGCTTCAGTAACCTGTAAGTGGAATTTATACAGCAAAAAGTTTCAAAACTGAATTATTATTAAACATGTTGGGATGTATGGTATGGACAAAGAGGATAGGAAGGATTAATTTGAGAAACTCTAACATGAACTCTAATGTAAGTAACAGCATGTGCTGTAAAAGCTGGATTATACCTTTCCAAATTCACTTCAGTCAAACGGTTTAGCACAGTTCCTAAAACCTTGAGATGAATTCCTACTATTTAGCTGTAAGTCCTATAAGTAGCTTTCCCAAGAACAACCTGCCACCATCATTAATATTTCCTACATGATATGACCACATAAAAACCTTGTTTAGGTTGCAATCACCAAATAGCTAAGAAATCTCAGACTTCAGAACACCTAGAACCCAAATTTTGACCCCCACAATGTGTGAATAGAAGTTTCTAATTACATTATGCCTTACTTTTCTGCCCTGTTTCCCCTTGCCAGACCTCTAACTGATTCTGTGGACAGTATGAAAGATGATTTAGGATGAATCAGAACACACAGTCAGAGGGCCTCTTCTTGTTGCAGTCCACATTCACTTGCTATAGAAAACAAAAAGTACCTAAGTCTGTCAATGGAGGAGACAAAAAAAAAAAAAAAAAGGAAAAAAAAAAGAGGGGCAGAAGGAGAGAGAGAGAGAAGGTCAGTGCAGGATGTTGAATGGTGCCATGGAGAACTGGATAGCATCTCCTTCTCTGCATGAATTTATTTTATAATATAAGCAAGGAAATCACTAATTATATCCTCCTTGTTTCCTGAATATGCAACCTGAGATCCATAGTCTGACTTGCAGTGGTTTAAGCAATCATGGATACAAGTAAAATCAATGGAAATTGCAGTTTGGACACATTTAGCACTATAAAATGCCAAGTAGTTCTGCCCCCTGAGGTCCTAGGTATCATAAATAAGGAATCGCAAAACATGGATATGTTTGGGCTTAATCTGTGTCTTACCTCCCTGATTGTAAAACAAGGGTAATAATCACTTGTCTTATCCGGTATTGAAGGATAAATTAAACAATGTTTGTGAAGCACTTAGATGTTATAGTGATGAGCACCATAGAAAAATCTGTAAGAAATGAATAATCACAGATTCAGAGCAAGGGATGAATAGTAAGCAGCAGCAAATGCATGGGACCATACACTGAGCAATGAAAGGAATACAAAGTTTTGAATAGTTGCTCATTAATTGAACACTATCCAATCTGTTCAGTGAACAAGGCAGAGGTCTCATGGAAAAAGTTGTATGTGATCACGTAATTAAGGCTGAATTAGAAAGCCTTAGGTGTTGCAGATGAACAAAGACCACTGTGATGTTGCAACCTTAATATTTTTTCAGGAGATTTTTAAAATGCAAACCGGAGTAGGAGGGGAAAAAAAAAAAAAAAGGCAGCCCCAAACCTCCAGACATCCACCATTATGCATCATATAGAAACCCACGTACATCAGCAGAAAGGGGTAGGGGAGGGCAAAACAACCCTATGGTCCCTTTGAACTCTGAAATGAGAGGAGAAACAGTCTGTCAACGCTGCCTGTGAATTGCCGCAAGAGCAGGACATCAACAGGTTTTGCTGCCCAGGGATTGCAACATGCAGGAATCCCAAGTTTACTGTAAGTACTCTCATATACTGTCCAGCCTACTGTGCAGTTTCTCTTCCTGCCATCCCCCTTGGTTTTGAATCTTCCAGCTGTACTCCCAGTTTCTCAGTCACAGCCTTCCCTTCTCATTTCCACTCTTTTTTTCTCTTGGCTTTTGTATCACCCTCCAATGCTCAGACTTGTTCTCTAAATCCATTCCTTGACCACCTATATGGCTCATCTTGCCTACTGAAGTAGGTAGCAAATGCAAGAAAGGCTCCTTGCCCACTGAGGGCCCAGCCTTGCCTGACTCAGCAACCAAAAAGCAGCAAATGCAGATGAAATCCTTCTCAACCCTGTGCATACAAAACAGCCACCCCAATTATACCTGCAGTAACCCAGTGTATGTGCAGTGTTTATTAACGCATGTGTCACAGTTAGAATAGAATACACACAGGCTGTTGGTCCAGGATTACTTTTTATAAATTCGATTTAGTTTTCTGGTTTGTAACACAGGTTTTAGGCTTCAGCTAACGCTATTCTGTAGACACAAGCGCAACTACCGGTTATGTACACGTGATTAAGAAAGTTCATGTACTGGCCACCTCAACAGTTAACCAAGCTGCTGCGCCAATTCTGCAGCCAGGACTGAGTTTCCCGTCACAGTGCCAACAGCACAGGAGCTGGCCAGTTCCTGGAGAACCTGTCCCTTCCCCTCCCACTTGAAGAGACTGGAACAAAAGATTTGTTTATGATTGCTTTTGGTGTGTGCAAGATGCATGCAAAAACACCACATCATTATCACCCTTGAGAAAGACAAGAATGGACTGGCTGATCCACATTCCCTTTTCTAGTGCCTTGGATTTGGCAACCTCACACAAGAGACTGGACCAAACAATTTTAAAGGCTAAAACCAGGTAATAATTCTGTCTCATAGAGCTGCCTCAGAATTTCCACTCCTTAAGGATAAAGAGCTGTGAGCTTCAACATTGACCATGCCCCACTACAGTCTATAAAAAAAACTGACACAACTGACACAGACCAGGTGTAGACTACAAACCTCACAAAAGCACTCACAATCTTCCACAACCTAAAACTGTGCTGCAAAATAGGCTGAAATCCTGGCTTCTTTTAAGGAAGCAGGAGATTTGCCATTACCTCTTCCCACTCTATTTATATCCAAGATGCTAGCAGATGCCTTGTTCCCTCCATCTATAACAGACAGATTGGTATATACGTTTTATTTTGTTTTTTGCCTGGAAGCTGTTTCCCCACCCTCTTATTTAAAGTGGGATTAGCAGTTAGAAAAAGGTGTTTTGTTTCTGGCTTTATGTAGCTAGATATTTATTTTGAGGTTTTATCTGTTTAGGAGTTTCTTTCAGCCATGACAGTGGAAAATTCCTCATCTCTATCACTGTTTCACTGAAGGTATCCTACAGGATTATCCCCTTTCAGCTGTCAGTTACTTAACTTGAGACTGGAGATGTCTCTTCAGGCTCTAAAAATTTTCTGAACCTTGAGGGAAGTAGAATTTGAACAGGCCCCCTATTTTCTGTTGAAAGTAGAAACTATAACAGCGTTTCAATGGACTGCCAAATTTAGAAGGCAGGTAGATCTAACAGCATTTTATGAAACGATATCTCTTAAGAATCAGTACCATAGCTATAAGGAGCTAAAGCATCTAAATACGCTTTATAATATCTGATATGCTTTATGTTGTTTGATATAGAGGATCTTGCACATGTGTTTATGTCCAATTGCAAACTCCAGTATGAACGCTACCTTATGCTGTTATCCATTTAAAATTGTGTTGGATTAGGGTGGCAAAAAAGTAGTGTCATTGTGTCAAAGAAGTCAGAGCAATTATACTTCAATGACAAAAGAGTTCTCAATAGCCAGGCTCCCACTTAAGGGAATTATCAGTAAACATAATGAAACACGAGGTCCTCTGATGGGCTCTGTGAGTACCTGCTGAGGCTTAGCTGGATAGGATGTTGTCATTTCAGAAGGACTTTATTCAGGTGAGCTTTTTTGCCAACTCAGAACAAGGAAAGTCATCACAGGAGACTAAAGATACAGAAGAAAAGTTCTGCCTACCTGAAGAAACACATACCTCCATGGGAATAAAACAAGCACCAAAAAAAATCCCCAACAACCCCTAAACAAGCAGATTTGCCTGAGAAGTCTCCTCCATTTTAGCACTAGTTGCCCTCAATTACTGTACCTAACTTGAGGCAACAAAATTTTTCTGCGACTACAACTACAAAGCAAATCTGCCTTATGGAAGACCTGAGCACTTTAAATCAATTTTTTAAAAGCAGAACCCTGTACCCCTGTGTAAAGTACCTATCATCACTACAAGGGGCATATCTAAAAAACACAGTTGATTCACCCATTCTTCTCCTACTCCAGTTTCCTTCATTTTTGCAGTTAGGTTGACTCCCCAGTCTTACCGGGGGAACACAAGACCAACTAGAAGAGTCCTCTTTGGCTTATGCTTTACAACCACAGACCACCAAATGATATTATATCTCACTTACTTCTCTCACGCTCCATTCCAAAGTAGCTATTTAAATCCTACTGACTCCTCTTAGGAAAGTGCCCCCAAACCTGTTTTGACAGTTTGCAACCTTCTCAAAATATCAAATAATAACGCTTTTACCCATTTGCTGTCATTTCAATACAGTTCTTAGTTTAAAATAAATTCTTCTTCTGCTCAGGTGTCTATTCCTCTGCTGTAAAATATTTATAGACAGGAATCATGTCCCAACTTGGACTCTTTTTGGGTAAGCCAAAAAAAAGCTCAAAGCGTTTAGTCACCTAACATAAGATAAATTTTTATACCTCAGATCATTTCAGCAGCTCTCCTAACATGTTTATTTGACTCTGAATGAAGTTGTCTAATGCACTGGTGACCAGAAGTATACACGATTCTCCATATGACTATTACTAGCATCATTTGTACCATCATAGTGTGAATAATTCCCTATCTACTTGAAATATTTGATACACCTGAAGATATGGAATTTGTATAACTATAACTATGTTACACAGTTAGCTCAGCCACCTTGGGACTGACTGTTACCTAACAGATGAAATTTCCAGGAAGCACCTTACCTCCCCCATATGACACACAGAAAATCCATCCTTTTGAAAGAAAAGGAAGTTGGAGTATTCAAGAAGACAATAAACTAATGACTGTGACATTTGATCACTTGTTAGCCAAAATGTCTGTGGCTGCCTCAAATCAGCATACATTCACAGAATCATCCTGCCTCTAGTTTATGATGATTCTGATCTACCAATCTGTCAGAATGTTACCCTTGGGTGAGGAGGGGGGGAAAGGGGAACAAAACAATAACAAAAACATGCATCTCAGTTCCCCGTCATAATATAAGAATGCCAAAACCTCCCTCTTATAGGGATGTAGAAAGTAAATACTTGAAAAGCTGCATGATGTTTGGATTTCTGGTGATGGAAGTCCATTACCTAAGATAAACTGATCCTACCACTGCATATATTTTCGGTTTACTGCAGATTTGCCTGTACAGGATGGCTATAACTTACTGAATATATTATTTTATAGATGAAACAGTCTAGAAATTAGTATTCATGAAACAAAGAACAAAGGCAAACAAAATAGTGCAGAGGGAAATGAAGTTGCATGCAGACCTTCTAGCATTGTGTTATCATTTTTCAAGCCTAGACAGCAGTCCATATTTGAATTTTCATCCTTGTCTCTCTCTCTGGCAACACCCACTTACACAGTAAGTAACAGTTATAATCAAAAAATTATGAACACTCGAAAGTCTTAGAGGAAGCAGGGGGAAGGAGAAATTACTAGTGATTTTGGAAGAGAACATGTGGATTTCTAGCTTTCCTTATAAAATATTAGTAATTTTCTTCAAGACATTTCTTCAGCCGTTAACCATCTTGCGGCTCTCTGTGGCACTGCTAAACTTCCTCATTCTTTGCTAGTTGTAAGACCAAGACACTGTATGACCTAGATGGCTCCCAGACCTCCCATCCACCTCCTTTCTGAAATATTACCAGAATATGCCTGTTCTATGAGTATTGTATCTGACATTTAACATATATCCGATATCTATTCTTGAGCTTCAATCATAGTTTGTCATGCAGGTCACATATGTCCAACAGTCACACAGACACCTTTTCCTCCCTGGCTTTCAAGTATTCTATTGTAATACATGCTCCATCCTTAATTAAGCTTTCCTTCATTTGTGTCAGCCTTTTAGCTGCCTGCTCCCCCCGCCCCCCCCACCTTTTTGGGGTCCCACTGCAAACATTTCTGGCTCCTTTCTCCTACCAGCCTCCTAAATGCTGAGCTCTTAGTAACTAAAGCCAATCAGGTGCAGGAAATAATAAAAGACTTCAATTCACTGAGCAGTACTGCCTGCCAGAGTGAAAAAGAGGGAGTCTTTATGTCTATGAAAGCATGGAAGTCTGGTGGCAGCTTCAAATCTACAAAGACTAAATTTTTTAAATTTTATTTTACACCTATTAAACATAGCATATCAAGCAGAGTAGCAGCTGCCGCATGAATTTGACCAGCTCACTTGCCCTCAGCAGATCACCCATCTGCTTGCTCTTCACCTAATATTGCTGTTTGATAGGGTGTAAAACAGATTCTTGTAACAGGTCAGGAACAGAGTCAACTTCAAATCCCACACAGAAATTTCTATGAAAACATATGGACATTTATACTGAGTGATGTTGAATTTAGAGAGGTCACTGATCTTATAAAAGTGGATAAAATGAAAATTGCAGCCTGTGATGGAAAAACACTGACTCCATTATAGTGAATGAACAGAAGAGTGGAGAGAGTGCCATGGTGAAGAACTGTATACATAATTAGTTCTAGTAATACAGACCTATAAAATCCATGGGTATACACATTACAAAACAGTGGGGAAAACATTTCTATAATGTCTCAAATTCAGCTTCTACAGCATAAAAAATATTCTTTCTTTAAATGACAAAAAAGGGAGCCTTTTCTGTTCATCAGGAGTATGTTATTAAAACTTTAAGTTATGCTAATTAAGCAAATTATTCAAGGGCTAGGTATTCTGGCATTTAAATTCTCCTAGCTTGATATTTTTTCCACCCCAATTCAGATGAAAATTTTAGGAGACACAGAAAGAGGTTTTAACTTCCCTTTAATTCCTACTTGGAGACATTGAACTTTTGGAAGTGTCTTTATACACAGCGCATGGGAAAGCGATAGGAAGATTACCTGCTTCTGAAAAAAACATTAAGCCTGGCATACCACTGCCCCTCTTGTGGTGCCTTCTGGAAAGAGAGACAACAGAGCACTTCTGAAAAAAGAGCATCCGTGGGATATTATGTATCTGGCCCACTGTCAAATGGCTGCACAGTGCCTTTGCTTACCAAAGAACTGAATTTATTTACTAGTGAATTTTGAAGCTGGCAACAGTTTGCAATCCTTCATGCTAAGATGATTCTCTAGAAGGCTACTGGATCATTTTGGTTATGGCAAGACGATTAGCCTCGGTGGCTTGCACAGCAGCCTCAGAGCTACCCCGAGCAACTGGTGGGTTGGGCCTCTGCATCTTGCTGCCCAGGTTATTTTATTCCTATGTTCTCAAAGTGGTCTGGCACGAAGACAAATGAAGAATGCCACTTCTCTTCCGTAACCCTAGCTTTGAGGCAATCTTGGTTCTCACAGTTGTGCATAGTCTTTACAGATTGTTACACAAGAAACTTCATCTCTTCCACTATTGAAGGGAAGTCTTGGATAACCCGCTGTTCAAACATTCAGCAAAGGTACAATTTCTTTGTTACTATCCTGCTCGTGGAGGTGCATATGACTTATTTCTTATATTCAGTAAGCCATTCAAATAAGACGGTATCAGATTAGACTTTGAAAGAACTTCCTTCAGCCAAATTTCCCCCTACTTCAAACAGACAAATAACAAAAGTTCAGGTAAAAAAAGAAATGCAACCCTAGAACCTCCTTCTGTGACTACGTTTCTACCTCAGAGGCAGGAGATCTACATTTCTGATATAAAATAACAGAACTAGCCTTAATGCAAATCCTTTGAAGCAGAAATCAACAACAAATCTGAAATTTATTGAACACCGCTTCTTTCTATTTAAAGAAAATAAGGACAAGCTTCAGTATAACTAATATGACATAAACTGTTAATTCCTCCACTTTAAGTAGCCAGAAATCTCCCAGCAAATATGAAAAACAACTGGAAGACAACAGTCATTTTTGCTGTAGCCTTTAGCACCATTTGGAGGTGACAATCTGCCTTCCTCTTTTCTTACATTCAGGCCAAAAGAAGAGTAAAAGATTAACTTCAGAGATTTAAAATGCAATACAATTGTCATTTAGGACAGATTACTTCATGCTTCTCTGGAACTTGAACAAATGAAGAATAAAAATGCAAAGCCTACACAAGAACAGCTTGCGACTGCTGACTTCAAGCTTTTACTCTCCTTAGAAAAAGCTAGTTCAGTGTAAATAGAGAAAATAAGACTGGCCAGGTGCTTTAGGTTCCCTCATAGTATAGTATAGTTAGTACCTTTTCAACATATGACTCTGCTATTTAACATAAACTAAGTAGAAATAATTTTATGATGGACAATGTCTGTAATTTAGAAAGTCACACAATATTCTTATTCCAGGGGGAAAAAATTATAAAACTTGGAAATTTCAAAATCAAATTACCTTTTTAGAAAATCTAAATTCATGCACCGAAATGTCTCTTAACTCTTACAGTGTACATTTATCAACAGTTATGTGGTTAAAGGACTTTAGTATTTGCAAGGCAGATTGAATTTATTCTAATGACACAGCCACATATCTTCATACCAGACTCCTGTTCATCACGTCACTTCAGCAAAAAGTTCAAGCTTATTTGATACCAAAATTTTGCACTTCCATAATTTACATTCCTGCAATGAATTCTGTCTGAATTACTTAAAACTGTCAGCAATAAACCCATGTTAATACTTGTTTGCCTAAAATCTCCTTCTCTTAAATTTAATACATTTTGTGCAAGTCCAGAAAAATAAGATCCACTGAGGACATGATTCCCAGATTTGGAAATTGAAAATACAAGCTTTAATCTCTTTGTTGTTGTAGATTTTTTTTGTTTTGTTTCTAAATTTCAATGCAATTGTCCTTTCCCGTTACAATCTGGCTGTTTTATGATATTTCAGGGGAACACAAGGCAATTAGCACACAAAAGCTGTTCAAGGTGGCCTCACAACAAGTTAACAATTCTATTTAAGAGCAGAACAACTGGGTGGCATGCAACATTCCCTTTCTCCAAATCTTCCTTATTTCTGTTTGTTTCCATGCTTTTTGACACCATTTGTATCTATCCCCCTTGTTCTTCCACCTGAACACCAGCTGCTCTCTCCCAGGATTTCCGTCCCACTGAATCTTTTGAAGGCCTAGCAGTATATAATTTTTTAAACTAAAATAAATAAAACTTTCATTTAACCAGCAGAAACTGATGAACAAAAAGGCTCCTCCCTTTCAGGGAGGAGAGTTACTCTGTTCAAAATGGCATGAAATTTAGCTATCATTTTGATAAAAACTGGAGGTGGATACCACTTTTGAAAGAGTATGATTTCTTAATTCCTTTAACCTTTTCTTGCTAATATTCTACAGCTTACTTTTATGCTCAACGTTATGACTTGTGGAATCCCACAAGAACCTTTAAAAAGATGACAAAAAACAGGAAGATTGAAGCTGAAATTCAAAATTTTACTGAAATGTATCAAGCCCTATTCTACCAACACTGAAAAAGTCATACAAAAAGAAACATTTTCAAATAATTTTATCTGAAACATATATATATTGAAACATATATAAAAATATATAAAAGTGGTGCCAAACTTGCACTACTTGTGTAACACCACCATGACTGGCAGCATCAAGACCTCACAGTCATGTGCATATCAAGCAGCTGGGCAGTGTTCATATACCACAGGTTGGAACCCATATATGAATATAATAATTCTAAAAATACATTTTATACCAATTTAATCTTCAATCATTAGGGAAAACAGAATTGGAGGGGGATGCTGGAGGTTTTTTTGCCTAGCTGTAATTACTCATAACAGCTACATCTTTATACAGATTTTTATGCCTGATTACAAAGTAATCCTATCTTAACAATTTTGGATTCTGAGATGTCAAAACCTAATCTTAGTGCTTTGTTATCTCCTAAAGGGAATCCTCCAAAAATTTTCAGAAATTTCTGTAAAGTAGGATATGGATATCTATCAAATTATCTCAGAAAGGACATCAAACGTGAGACAGAAGGCAAATGTAGAGAACTAGGACCTTGAAATTATGGTGACTTAAGACTGGGAAGGAAGCTTTCTTGGAAGGCAGGGAAGGAGGAAGAAATCTAACAAAAGGTGCTATCACCCACCTCACACAGTAGGGGTATGTGAGTGCGTTAAAAAACAAACAAACAACCCCCCCCCCCCAAATCTCTCAACATGCATATTTTATATCCAAGACCAACTTAGACCTGTTTGTCCTAATGTCCATTCATCAAGATTTGGGGTGGGGGCACAAGGAGGAAATCACTAAAACTAAATCATGTTTTCCAGTTCATGTAGTACATTAAGTCACTAAAAACTTAACCCCAAAGTTAGGGAACGAGAGCATCGTGGTTAGCTACTGCACAACAGTAAGAGAAAATGCTTTCAGAAGGGGGAAACATTTTCCATGTCTTTATAACCTTGGAAAGTTTATTTCAATTAGCTTGACACATTTTGAAGATAGATGGGATAGAAACTACAAGAGGACTTGACGCGCTGTATCCCCAAGTCCTCCAGGTCTACTTAACAGAGAGATAAATCCTTACTGCTACCAGTAGTAGATTTAAAGGCCACAGAAGAAATTAATCACATCACACACTGCATCTCTCTTCTCAGGGCACAAGCTGGACACCATGTTAAGAACCTATTTTCTTCCTTCTAGGTTTTTTCTTCATCAAAATAAATGAATAAATATAGTCCAGTGGTTTATAAGAACATCTCAACAGCAAAGATGTCAAAAAGTCATACAGTATTTATGTAAATAGTATTTATGTAAAGAGTACTTATACTCTTTATGTATCATGAACTCTTAATCACGTATTAAAAACTTATTTTTATCACTTGAAGAAGTTGCTTACAAAGTCTCTAAAGGTAAAACATTTTCTTTTATTTTAATAACCCAAGTCATAGAGAGGCAAACCCCACTAGATGTCCTGCAGCACTCTAAGTAATCTTAACTGACTTCTCTCCATCATGGCACCCAGGAAAGACTAGCTATGCCATAACTAACATGGAATAGGGAGATGTCAGCTAAGCACTTGTGTGATGACAAAGCTATTAAAATACAAAGTCCTAGTCCTTAATGAAGGAGTAGAGCATCATGATCTCTAAGAGATGCATGACGATCAGTTCCTGCTTCCTTACCAAACCACTGCAGTACCATAAAGCCACTTCTCTTTTGCCGACAGATAAAGAGATGCATAAATGAGTCCAAAGCACCAGAGATACGCACAGGTAGATAACTGACCTGAGCAAATCGTGCTGCCATAAAAGGCTGTCAAAGCATGATGAGACATCCCTATTCATCCTCTGGTACAGGAGAGGCAGGAGCATGTTTACATCAATTGTATTCATGCCCAATAGAAATTTTAAAAAAGTCACAGATTGGGGGGGAAGGAGCAGAACCTTGATTAAGTAGTGGCATAAAGTGACACCATACATTATTTTAAAAGGGTGTACATTAGAAAACATCACGGCATATTCTACATTCATAATACCACATGCAATTGGAGTCCATTCAACAAATATTCTTGTTTCATATTAATGACATAGAACTTCATCAACAGGAGAAAACCTACAGGGAAAATGTGTGTGTGTGTGTGTGTAAAAAACTCTACGCACATATTTTGTCTTGTTTTTGTTGTTGTTGGTGGTTTTTGTTTTGTGTTTTTTTACCTTCTACTGCTCTCTTGAAGAAAACTTTACAGCTGCCACATGTAACTACCCCATAATGACATCCAGATGCCTCATCTCCGCACACCAAACACACTTTGGAAGGTCTTGAAGATCCAGTTGATACACTTCTCAGTGAAGAGCTAGAGCGGAAAAAAACCAAACAAACAAAAAACACAAAACAGTTATGACTATTTCAAATCACACTTGCCATAAGGCAAAGGTCAGTTAAGAATTTACAACAGGTATATTGCTCAGAGTACCTAACAATTAGGAAACCACAACTCTTACTGGCAATGCCTGGTTGAATACATGAGTTGCTTTAATTAGTAAATAAGTCTGTTTTAAAACATCCATAATCTATCAATGCTAACGTGAGAAGTTATCACAAGGGCAGATGATTAAAACTGGAAATAAAGAACAAAAACAAACCACTCTGTCAATGACCACATAACTACAAATTTTCTTCTTCTTTTTGCTTTGTTTATTTTTCTTTCAAGCCTTTATAGTTAAAGTATACCCATAATAAAACTGCTAAGACAATTTTACGGAGTAGTGGAGTGAGCTGGTATGCACTCTCTTGTTTGCATCCTGGCTTACTACCTTGAGCTTGTATCTAATATTTCTGTAATCGAACAGCTTAAACTCTGAAGCAGCTCTGAAACATTTTTATGTTCTACAAGCATACAGTATCTTTCTATAGTACCATAGGTGCCAGAAAAGAAGGGGGTTTGGAAAACATTCTGAAGTTTTAGAGACTGATGCATCTTGCAAACCCAGCTTCAACTATGTACCACATTGTTAAAACATGGTGTATTTTTGTTGTGGGGTTTTTAACCATGACTCTCTGAAGATATCTTTAGGAAATATTTTCCATTGGCAGCTCTAAAAGACAAAAACAACTTCTTCAAAAACAACTCACTCATTTCATGATGCAGTGAGTCTCCTCCCTCCCTCCCTCCCTGGGGAACTGGAAATGGCACCCTAATAAAATCTGCATGCTTGGAGAAATGTGCCAGATTAAAGGAGAAGAAAGCTTTGGATCCCTCCCACGCCTTGGAAGGGCTGAGGAGAATCTTTCCTTCAGTGTAGCCTTTCTTCTCCTGGCAGATATGACCTCTTGCATTTCTTTATATATTATCATTTTGAATGCTGTCAAACAATTACGAAAACAACCCTGAAAAATTTTACGCCAGTGGTGAAATAATTCGATAGTTCAAACTGCAGGTCACAGAGTATTTGTCAGTCGGTCATTGGAAAACAAAGTTCACAGGTATTGAATTCAAACATAAGATAAAAACATAATTCAAACATAAGATAACCAGTTTGCTTAGGAAATTTCAAGTATGCACACTCTGCCTTTTTTTACTTTATATTTTCCTTTAAAGAGCTATAAAGAGGTCAAACAATTTATCCAGGGACACAGAACGAATGTCACTCTAGATCAAGAACCACAAGTCTCCTGGCTTGCAGCTTTACTGTAACATCCAAAGCAAATAGCTTTTAAAAGACAGTGTTCACATACTAATCAAAATGTTCAAAATAGTACTTCTCGTCTGCTTTCTAGTCTGTTAGATTTCCTAGTTTTATTCCTTATGCTATTTATACTTTCATTACATAACATAACACTATTTGATAATTGCTAGGTGATGGCATTAGCTGGTCTATTAGAGAGACAAAGGAAAGTCTCACCAAATATGGGTTAAAAAAAGTCTTCTTTGCTCAAGTCACAGTCATATCTAGGCACACTGTATTAATATCTCTGTAAGAAAAGGCAGGTACCTCAGGATTTAACAGAATTACTTATTCAGTGTTGTATTTTAGCTTTACATTTTGATTCGTTTAGGCTAAGAATGGGACATGGGTAAAAACCCCTCTTCCCCCTCCAACACAGTTCTTACTGTGTGAAAAAAAGCCTCTCATTAAGCAAAATTCTTCAAAAGGCATCTGCTTTCTAGAAAAAATGTCAATAGCTCGGAAAGCTAACTCCTTCAAAATGATTTTTTTTTTTGCTTTTTCACTGCAAACTGCAATCTTTTGTCTGAAAAATTAAACATTTCAATTCTGACATTCCACTGTAATGCCTTGAGGCATTTCCAATTTTGATGCTGCATGTTCCCATTTCTTCTTAAAACCAGCAAAAATTTTCTTACCATATGACTGCCATAATGCATAGTCTTTCTACCCCAAAAAAAGTCTATGCAATTTTTTTTCTTTTTATACCTAAAGAAAGGTAATTCAGTGAGAGAGCTCCTCCTATGGAGAAAGAGAAGGTTCCAGAATATCACAATAGCATTTTAGAACAAATATATACACGTGTGTGTGTGTGTGTATTTCTTATTTTCAGTTGAAAATAAATTGTCATGTAAGATTTGCAGATGGTGGGGGAGCATTTTTTTTTTTTAATATAAGCTATTCTTTAGAATTGTTAGGTTAAAAAAACAGTGAAGACAAATTGAGACAGCAGCTGATCCATGACTGTCATTAAATGCCTACCTAGGACATTATCTATAGCATATTCTATACAGCACTTATCTAGACGAAGGGCTTGAATACAGCTGAAAGATACAGGTACAGCTTGAATATAAAGCATATATTCAACTATTCAGCAACAGCATCACAGTTAGACGCTTAATATTCTGGAATAAAACGCAATTTACTTCCATACATCATTTTAATCAGTTCAAAAGTGAAATAGGTTAAAATACAGATGAGATATTTTTACTCCGAAAAGGAACATCCAACACAGAGCAATTCCCACTCTATTGCAAAGAAGCTTTGAAATTAGCTGTTGGTACTTAAATCTCCACCAACTTTTGCCAGCTTAAGTTCTCACTGCATACTACCAAACAGCGCCTTGCTTGTTTTTTTTAAATTTATGTTCTTTTTCATCCATGCCACACCAAAATATTTTCCAATTTAAAATGCAGTTATATTACTACATACAGGAGGTACAGTGCTGTTTGCACATTCATGAAAATAATAAAATGCTGAGTTCTAAAATTATGTTCAAATCATATTGCTAAACCTCAAATTTAGTCATTCTCTCCATGGAAGCTGTTCTTTTCTCAGTAAGGGTTGAACAGATCATTACACTTTTTCCTCCTAAATCCCTTTTATATTCACACTGACATTCTTTTCTTAATGACTTGGCCATAGTGAATGAGATTTGCATCAAGATCTGGTTGGTGAAGAAACTATCCCCCTGCCCTCAATTCAAGGCCAGATATTCAGCTTTAATGACACAAACACATTTGTTTATCACTTTTATTAAATCAATTACTTAATTATTCAATATAGCTCTATACCCTATTATATTTATAGAGATAAACACTCCACTAAAATAGCCCTACTTTTCATGCATGCTCTATCCTACTTAAATATTTCCCTTTTAGTTAGTTTCCCTTAGAAAAATCCCACATATTGCAAGTATGCAATCCTACAGTAAATTGGAATTTGGAGAAAGCTACAGGCAGGTAACACTTAACAGATAAAAACAAGACACTGAATTCAGTAGATTATAACAAGTGTATACCTTAACTTAATTTTAATTCTTTCTTTGTAGATCAGTTTGACTCTTAGCATCCAGGTGAAAAGTTTTGTTATGTAATACATCATTCTGTCTTTTGAAAAATATAACAGTTGGTCCAAATAAGAACTGATACTATAAACAAAGATCGAGAACTTTATAATTGATTTCTTGGACAACAATTGGGCTACTGCCAAATATGTATTTGAATGACACCCTAAATCGAATGACATCAACAGGGTACAGCAGGACCGAGTCTTTTAATCTTCAGACCAAGTGAAAACACTGCTATTATACATTTGCCCAAGTCCAAATTAACGACTGACAAGTATTGCTCGGACACTTAACAGTTTTAAAACAGCAAATTGAGCTACCTATAATAAGAACAGGGAATGTAATGTTTGTGCAGAGCTACCTTGTTCTTAGCTCAAAGACCCATTCACCAAGAGCATCAGATGAAGTTTATTCTTGCCAAAACCCACCGACCACATAGCTGAGAGCTCGCCTGTCTTCACTCTTATAAATTTGGTACTTTATTAATATACGGGAAATTTTACAATAGTTTGCAGTCTGGAAATACCTTTCAGTGCTCAGTAATAAAATGTTTGCAATGTCAGAACTGGGGCATCAAGACAGAGCTGTAATCACTTGGTTAGAAGGAAAGAATTGCATGTGCCTTATCTATTATACGTGAGGACAGGACATATGTTTATCAGGCTTAAGAAATCACAAAAATTTCCAACCCCCCAAATAAGCAAGATAATTAGCATGTGCTTCACTAAAAAAGACCGATAATCCAGTATCAGGTAACACTCAATTAAAAATGGAAATTTTTCTTCTAAAACTATTCCCAAACTTTTAGACAAGGGACTACTACTGATCCAGAAAATTTCTTGTGAACAGCAATCTATCTTTATTATAAACTTCTAACTGAAAACGCAACAAAGATGATATGGTGCCCTAGCTCATCTGCTGGCTACTCATCACTGCTTTTAGATACCAGTGGTTTCTATAGTCTGATTAGGGTTTATTACTTTTATACCTCTACCATTGTATTTCCAACCTAAAAAAATACTGCAGGACTCAAGTACAAGAAATTCAACAGAACATACATGTTTTATCACAACAATTTTACAGCCAAGGGCACAGTTTAATGATGCCAAATGGATATTCTAAATGATTTGTAAAATGGCTGCTTAGATGGCTCCACCAGCAATTGTCACGTTGTAGGGTACGTGATTAGAAATAAGCCTGATTTATTATCTTCAACAGTGCAAATGCTGGCAGTTAATTACTGACCTTGACTAGCCATTGCCATCAAACTCATTTGTGTCTTTGCAAGTTGGCTTTAGTAATAGTTATATGGAGAATTAATTAGAAATAACAGATTTTGTAAAGAAGAGTCAATAAAACCATAGATAATCCAGCATTTTAAAAGCTGATTATATAGGTTATTATCCTTTCGAAACCAGATGTCATACAGAAGCAAAGTTTAAACAAACCTTTCCTCTCTGATAATAAAATAAAGCTTTCCAAAGAAGCACAAGCCACAATATGAACCCCAAACCAATTTGTTCCAAGTGCTTTTATTATTATTAGATCTAAATGAGTCCTGTTTAATTCCACATACATTGATTTTTCTTTTTGATACAGAAATTTTCTGGTTATAAAATAAGTAGAAGAAGAACCTGCATATACCTGAATAAAATAAAAATAAAACAAAAGCAAAAGGAACTCAAGATCAGCATCACATTTTCACCAAAAATCAAAAAGCTTTAAGAGGAAGAAGAATTAGCAGATTCAAGATGCAGAAGCCTGCCAGCAGGCTTTTTTCTGGCCTGTCATCTCATTCCTTAATAGCTGTAAACTCCAGATCAGCTTCTCGGAACAGCCCCGGGTCACAGACAGAGCTCTTTTTCCAATGGCTGGCACCTGACCACATCCCAGTTGACGCTGAAATACATGCAGATACCAAATCTAACCCTCCCGTGGTCAAAAGCAACAACCGCATACTGGATTTCAGTGGTACTTCAAAACCTGTGATCTGGCTAGTCTGGCTGAGCACGGGGCCAGAGTGCGGGTCCCACTCAGGCACCCAAGGGAAGCCCGCAGGTGAGGGTTGCCCCAGGGCCACCCTCGGTGCCTGGGAGCACAGAGCTCACCCCTGCAGCACAGCCACCCACACTGCTCGCACACCAGAGACCAGTCACAAAGTTAACTCTACACTGGAAAGAGTATTCTTTTCCCCTTCCAAATCTTTCCTGAATTTTTCATGGTTCCTACAGCTAACATTGCATTCCGAGGTGCTTCCTTCCACTTGTTGCTTCTCTGCCCAATTCTCCTAGGATCTTAACTCGCCATTTACTCAGCCAGCCAAGGTCACAGCATAAGCATCTCCTCTTCACATTCCTTCACATTCCTTCAATTATTTTTGTGCAAGTCCACACAGACATCATAATTTCACTGCCCAAGACAACTCTGGTAGTCATTTAGAAAACGTTATACTGGTCAAAATAACAGATTATTTTGTCCACTACACAGAGATCTTTATCACAGTCTCTATCAGTGGCATTTACCATTTCCTAATACCAGTTTCATCTTGTGCAGCTTGATTTTCTTAAAAAGTTTCACTGCAGGAAATGTACCCTGGTTCTCTTCTACAACTACTCGCGTAAATCAGATTCGCAGACTGGAAAATGGTATTTCTTAAATGTCAGACTGTATAAACCAATCTTCTTGTCAGCAGACCAAGAAAGCATAGAGAAGTAAAAACAGAGATGAAATGATCAGATTTTAGGAAGAGAAGGCAGTCACATGGGACTTCTATGAATGCTGAGTTAAAGGAGGAACACAGAAACCAAACAAACCCCTCTAAGCCTCAGCAACAATACTCCTGCATGCAGACACAGCAACGCCTACCCTCTAACTTTGGTAGCAAGGCATACAAATTGCCAAATAACCTAGCTGCAAATTCTGCTGACTGAGCTTCTCTGAGCCTTATCCTACTCCTGTTAAGGAGACTGACATTACAGAACTGGCTATGTTACCTTGGATAAAACAACAGGATCCATATTGGGGGGGGGGGGGGGAAGCTAAGAAGATTTTTAAGGCTCAGAAGTCATCCTGAGCAACAAGATCTGGATGTTTTAGGGAAGCTAAGTGTATATTTCAGTGATATTAGGCACCAAGTGTAACACGAAGTAGTTTATGCTTACTTGGGCATCTGGAGTACTGTATCAGTTCATAAGAAATAAGTGGTCAGGGAAAGATTTCATTTTTTTTGAATGATTTCTGTCTACTAGAATAATAAAGATAACAAAAATGTCCACTGAAAGTATATTTTTCCATTCAACTGAAATATTCAGGAAATTCAATTAAGGAAGAACGACCTGCCAGAAACTGGCACCTTCTTGCCCTACAAAGCAATTATTTTTGAAGCATCCCAACTACAGAATCGTGAAGCTCTTAATTGGATGGCTTTGTTTGCTGGTTTTGTTTTAGGTAATGCTGAAGAACTCAGGCAATCACTGCTGCTCATTGTAATTAAAAAATGAATCAGTATCTCACCAGAATGAACTTCTTTTACCATCTATAACTTTGAAGGTCTATTTTTAAGAAAGTGAAAAAAAGAAAAAAAAACAGTTTTTATACTACATTTAATTTAACAGATAGTCTCAAGCTTTTTTTTTTAAATCACAGATTCTTTTGCAAAACAGAATTTTCTGTTGTTTGGACTTCAGATACTGCAACTCTATTACAAAAATATAGCTTACAAAATTAATCTAGTATTTATACCTTTTTCTTTAAAGAAATGCTTACTAAGATGAAACACAGAAATCAGAGGAAAGCACAGTCAGTTAAGAGAGAGCAAACTACAAAATGATATGGTTTCTTTCCTCAGCAACTCCAGCTGTCACATTTAATTACTTTATTTAGCGATGCCTACAGGTCATATATCCCACTTTCATACCTGGATCTTCAATATGTTAACAAATGATCTCTAACAAACACTTGTAACAGAAAAGGCTCTGCCCTTTCTCCCAACCCCCCAAACTTAAAAAGATTCATTCAGGATTTTAAAAAAATGTATTTAAATTGCAGTATTTATTCAAGAGATTGAAACTGATGACTGATGTCACCAGTGAATAGGCTCCCATATTTAGATTAACCTTAAGGCATATGTTGATTTTACAAAATGAAGCAGGTGTACTACGCTCCTCCAATTTCCATTTACCATAGTGGATGTGGACAGGACACAGCATATTGCTCAGTCCAGCTCTAAGCCTTGACTTTTCCTTCACCCTTCTCTACTAAAATCTTTTGGTAGTAATTATAGTTGGCTATCCAAATTTTACCTTCAAATAATGTGTTGACTACAGAAAAATATAAGCTTAAGTGTAAATAAATGTGTGTTCTGGTGGACTGAAACTGAGCAGCACTTATCTCCTAGGGAAATCATTCAACTTTTTACCCACTGATCTACTGATCAGAGACATTCTGAAGAATAATATGCTCCAAATATTCTCCCAAAATGCACTTTTCTTCTAACTACTGTCACAATTTAACAAGATCCAACACCCCAGAGAAATAAAATTTACTTGTTCTGCAATTTTTTAGTACAGAAATATAGCCATCTGTTCAAATGGCATGGTTAACCTGGACAGGAAGTTTACTATTATGAGCAAAACTCCAACCTGGGAAGCCACAGAACAACAGGAAGCCTAAAAGGACATTTGTATTGACTTTTAATATTTGGTCCACTTACAGAATTAGTGCAGTTTAAATGCATGCAATGTTGGTGTTTGTCCTGTTGATTATAAATTGCAATGCATTGTATAGCAAGATAAGGCAGGAACAGTTTATCTGGAAAATGATCTAGTTAATTATTGAAAGTGGGGGGATTCATTTAACTCTTTCTTTTCTTGTACCCTCTCACCCACTGTGACTAATGGAAAAGACTAACGGAAGAGTGACACAGGTTTGGAAATCCCATTTTTCATAGCACCATCTCACCTTTCACCATTGAAAAATATTTAAACTAATCATGCACTCTGTTCACTCTTTTATGAGAGCATAGTAGTGTTTACTTGGTGATGCTCTGCTGCTTTCTTGGTCAGCAATATTTTAAAACTGCATAAAATGCAATGATTCAAGCGAGTTTCACCTGCTGATGCTAGCACCACTGGGAAATCATTACCGTAAGGAATTACAGGCAAGACAAGACTGCATGACTGTTTTGTCTACTGTTGTGGGCTTCCAAGACAAAAACAAACTCAATATGCAGGAACGAAGGAAAACATACTCAGAAACCAAACACAGATGCTACCTGTAGTAAGAACATCTCTTAAAAAACAACAACAACAAAAAAAAGTCTCCTCTTTTCAAAAAGAAAATTCACTACTTTTTCCATTCTCTTCTTTCAGAGTCTAACCAAGTAATTCCTACAAATATGGCACTTCTTTTGCTTGCAATCCTTATTATATGAAACTCTTCACACAGCAACCTGAAATGACATTAAAAGGCCAGAGTTTTGATCACTTTCAACCTAAAGATACATCGTTCTGTTGCCAAGACATCTATGGGGCATGTCTGCCAAAGGCTCCTCAGCATACATCCTAAAAGATCACCTATATGAAAAATATTAGTTTAAAACAGAAGCAGCTTAATCTAATTGTACTTAATCACATATTACAAACTCTGTCTTCTGAGCACATGATATGCTTTCAGACAAAGCCAGCACATCATGAACACCCTAACCAAGCAAAACAAGAAGTTTACAAGACATCTGTATTCAAATAAAAGAAAAAATTTAAATACTTCAGAATAGCAAAAAGTAAACTGAACTGCCATCCCAGTCTAATGGGGATTAAAACATCACAATAGAAAAACCTCCAGAGCAACCATGAAACCATAGGGAAAAAATGCACCAAAGCACAAAAAAGGTTACCACGGGAACAAAGGCTATTTTCCAACTTGTCAAATAAAAGCCCCAGTATGGCAAACTTTTACTCATAAAAGCAATCCCACAGACTTCTAAAGACAACACGTATAATTATTGCTTGAGCTAAAAGAATCTAATGGGGGGGAAGGATATTTTTCCCTTCCAACTCCCTTTTGCCCTCACAACCAGCAAGACAACACCAGTATGTATGTTGAAAGCATATTAGCACAACAGTAGCACTGTATGCTATATTGTAATTCCACATACAAACCAAAAATAGAGGCAGCAAAGCCTGCACAACAATCTAAACTTCATAAGCAAGACCTAGGCAAAATGAAATGCAACAGACATCTTACAGCATTGTTTATGAGGAGTCAGTGATGTAGAACTGAGTAATAGCATTCTGGTCCATAACCATGAGAAGTTCTTAATCCCAGCAGAATTTACTTATCTTGTAATATGCAATGAGTTTTACATATCTTTGTAAAAGGAAGGTTGGGAAAGAAATAATCTTCTAAAGATGATCTTAATCAAAAGGTAATTTTCAACAAGGTCAGGTGCAGTGCCTTCTGCTTTACTGAAAAGTATCCAGTTTAGCATTTGTTTCAGACAATACAGTAAAAGCAGAACTCCAGCTTTACCACAATCTCTGACTAACAGGTGTTTTAAAAGGCAAACAGTCACATTATTTTGAAATATTATCCGAGACTTCTAAAAACACTACTTGAAATAATGAAAGCTTCCTTTTAACTAACATTTTGCCATTTTAAGAGATTCAAGCTATTCATGATTTTTTAATGCATATAATTATTACTTGATACAAAAAATGAGAAGCAGCTTTTGCAGCTCTGGGCTGGGAAACTACAGTAGCAAGATGTTAGAGTAGTTTGTAGATTTGTCTTTCCCACTCTCCTGGTTCCACAGCACCAAGAAAACATCTTTCTAAAGCTAGAAAGTGGAAAAGCCAGGGCATTTTCCACTTCTGTCTCCTTTACAGTTCCCCCCTTGTCCCTTTTCTTGGCTTTTGCTACCTTTTGACAGTGTAATAAATAAGACAACAGTAGTGACCTCTGAGGACCATGGCAAGGTCACAGTAAGCAGAATACGCCTGCTTTGCCTAGGCAATACAGGGCAACCAGAAACAGGATTCACACCTGTCAGCTTCTAGGAGAAAGAGGAAAAGCACAGAAGGAAAAATAAGACTGGGCCCAAAGTAGCAACATCTCCTCACATCATCTCACCACAATGCTTCCCACTACACACAGAGACCAAGGTAAACTGAAAGAACCTTTTATCTAAGGAGCACCTCTTTCAAACCACATACATCCCAAGCTCCTTTCCCAATTTCTTCCAGTCCTAGTTCCCCTTCATCCTTCAAACCTGCCTACACATTTCTAATATTCCCCATTCTCCCAATGCTAATTCTGGACCCAGGTGCACAATTCACATCATTTAGAGATTACTTTTTTTTTTTTTTTTTTGGCCTTTCACAGTCTTTCACAAGAGTCACACTAGCTAGAACATCCATTGTTAATCACTTATTATCCATTGCCGTTCCAACGTCTGCTCTCCTCAAAGAATCCACAGAAATCTCAGTTTTCTTTTCGGTCTTTAGGTGTCACTGTGTAGATGGTACCCCAGTACAAAATAAATGGCTAGAAACTTCTCTTCTAATATTTCTCTATAGGACCCTCAATGGTGGTAGCCATCTTAACGAGCAACTTTAATAGACTCCTGTAATCAGAATTTCTGTAATACAAAATTTTTTTCACCTTCAGCAACTAGTATTTTCTACAAATCAGATTTATTTCAGGTCTTGAGTTAAACAAGAGCATCATCATCTTCTGTCCTCTCCAAACATGCAGGAACAGGTATTTAAGCTGTGTGCTTAAGCTCTATGTGACCTAGAACGTGGCCTATTTTAACAGGCGGGGAAGCTCACCCTAGTGCAACAATTTCTAATTTTCCTGACTGTGGCTTCTTTGCTTGGGCAATTACACCTCCAGCCTGCGCATATCTGCAAACATCATCTAGCTTAGGACCCACCTGGGAAACAGTCTCTCTATCTCACTCTTAGGATGCTTGCAAATAATCTGTAATCAAGTTTCCTCCAATACTTTTAGCTAGTTCATTAGCCATCATTTCTTCAAATGCTGAATCTGGTATGAAGGTGTCACTCTAAGGCTGAGAATTAACAGTCAGTGCTTTGAAATAAAAACAAAACAGAAACCCTCTCAGAAACGTACTAGCTTCTATTGCCAGGCGTGCTATTCCACATATTGTCTGGTCCACAGATATAACCCATACGTTATCTTTTTTCACAAGCAGATTGTGAAGTTCCCCTGTTAGGCTGTTTCTATAGGCCAACTTTCCATATAGGATTCTCTCATGTTTTCACATTGTGCTTTCCCTGACCAGGGTGAGGTAAGAAAGCCTTCTCATTTTCTCTTCAGGGCAAACAAACAGGTATGCAATCATCCTTCTTCCTTTCCTTCGGGAGGCAACTATCTATCCTGCACAGCTGTAGCAATTATATGAACAACTTCTTGGTCTAAAATTATGAGCTGATGGTAAAGGCCTCTGTGGTACCTTCTCAATAAACACACTGATAGAAACTCAAAGTTTTAAAAATATTCCCTGTTTTCATTCTTATTTGTATGACCCGTGAATTTCTTCATGGGTCATACATCTTGGAAACGGTTCCTGCCAGGTCTCATATCTGCTTGTAGAAATCGCGTGATTAGCAAGGGACATGGCAAATAGCAACACCAGACAGGGATATCACTTCCCACTTCTCCTACTTCTACTGTACAAGGTGACAACCTGTGAGGATCGTTTCTTTTATATTTACACAAAGGTAAAGTACAGTCCCACCTGTTGGTAGCAATATTGTTGACCATCACATTACTTTGTACGCTTCAAGTCCCTCTGTTTTTCCTTGGCTGTAGTTTATGCAGAGGGAGAGACAGTATGGGCCAAAAGAGAAATACAGTAACGAGTATTCAAAAGCTTAATTTCTAGAGCTGCTATTGCGGAAGGAATGTAAATACTTCTTTACTTCCTTCCTCCTAATTTGGAAAGCCAGATAAGCAGAAGGACTTGGAAAGAAGGAGAGAGTAGGAAGATGTGAGCACTCATCTTTTTAGGTTCTTCCCCTCTCCATTTTATCTCTGACAAAAGAGCTTTGTTTTGCAATGGAAGCATAGAAAAAACTGCTTTGAACTAGTCAGCACCACCAGCACTTAAAAAGACACTCCATACACCTACTACTATAGTATCTGGTATCATATTTCAGTATATATGTAACCTGCATGTGTACAAATGCACTTGTGCTGTATGCTTTGGAGTGATTCACAAACATTAATTTCACATGCCATTTAATTTGGATAGAATTATACCTATTTTAGACCTGGGATGATCATGACAGAAGAATGGTTTAGTTTGGTTGTAAAATAAAACAGCATCAGAGCTGAAAGTCAGTAGTTTAAACCCTCTCCCCTTCCAAAATTAAGACTTTCAAGCTACAGTACTACTGAACATCTGAAGATACAGACTTTAGTAACTAGATGCAGAGCTTACAATCAAGAATCCCTTACAAAATTAATTATAATTACAAAACAGGAAACCTCTGTTCCCATTACATAAGAATTCTATTGATAATTGTACAAGCAGCAAATAAAATCAGTAGTGTGTGTACTTTCAGAATAATCCAAAATCCAAGACCTTTCAAATTTCTTTTCTGTATTCTCACAGCAAGTATAGCCACTGACATATAACACAGTTATACTGTATTAAATAACTAGAATTTAATTTTAAAATCAATTAAAATATTCTTCCATTATATGTCAGAGTGACAAATAATAGCTTGCCGAGTGCCATGGAAAATTTTGGTCAAAGAGCAGATGAGGGCTGAAATCACTGACTGATACCTAGAGCAAAGACTTTTGGTAATTCTCCCACAGCAATCACAATTGCTGACAAAGTTCAAATTTGCCTTGACAGGATTGTCAAGGCAAACTAGAAATGTTCACAATTGCAAGTCAAAGAATTCATTTTTATTCAGCTGAAATTCATTCTACTGCTCACATATTAATGATACACAGTGCCCTATCTACCATGCTCTCTGGCTGAAGAGCTGAAACTCATATAGCAAAGACTAAAAGAAAATGAGAACATTCAACAAAACATAGGCCAAGAAAGGTGTGCTCTGCAACTAACATAACCACTGTTTCTCTCCTAAATCCTTGGCTGCGTGCTGTCAAAAATCCCTTACAATATATAGCAGGCCTTGGTTTTGGAAGAAAGCTTGCATTTAACTTCAGTGGGAAAAAGAGCTGGTATAGTAATTAAAAATACCATCAGTTCTTCCTCATCATGAAAATTATGTTTAACTGTTTGTGCACAAAAACATGCAACTCTAGAAGGAAACTGACAGTTAAGCATGCATAATTATGTGCTTATGCATAAATTTTAAAAATTTACATGAAGTAATCAAGGTGTACACAGCAGAGTTAGCAACCATTATTATTGTCTAAGCCATCACCCCTAGATCTTATTTACGCGGCCTCTATATAGTGCGCAGCCTTTCAGTTTTCTATAGCAAGGATTGTGATCTTTACATTCATTTTTAAATCATAGTATTATATTGACATAACAAGTCTCACAGAGTGCAATTAAAACCAAATAGAAAGAACCTGAAAACAGACATTCTTTGCCCCATTAAGCAATTTATGCCATTCTCAAAGAATGTGACTTTTTTTCCCTGCAACTGCTGAAATTATTTCTGCTATAAACAGGTGTACAATATGCAGTATAAGCACTTGGGGAAGAATGAGATAGATTCAGCAAAGAGTAAGTTCTGAGCGCCTAAAACTGAAAAGATTGCAGCAGTCTAAGTTAACTTTCTATAAACTGCTCAAGAATCTGTTAAGCCCATACTGCTCCCCATTTGCACCCCTTTGCAGCTTTCAGACCATCTCAGTCCATGTAATTCCTGGCGTGGGAGGCACAGCTCTGGTGCGCTGACATGCAGTCACAAAACGTAAGAGACTTAAAATTTTTCCTTACTTACATATCTGCTCTCCTTACACCCAAGTAGCATATACAAAATAGAACAAATACTAAACTCCAAAATGGTTTTAGTACATTTTAAAAAGTTAGTTGTCATCCTTAGAGCTCATTGATGAGTAGCAGGACTAATGAAACTCCGTTTCCTAAGTCTTCCTTCTTCGTGCTTGGAATCTACAACGTTCTGTAGGAGAAAAATTCAACCATCACCTTTCCTTTGGTGGGGGCACTAATTGGGCGTCTCTCTTTCATCCAGTCACTTATTTTAATGAAACTGGGAAGAGATAACAGCTGAAATTGAAGTAGGTAATAGCTACCCACTGTCAAATTTAGTTGAAGTTGGCTGACAATCAAAACTTATTAGGTGGGGAACACGTAGACAGCATGGTTACATAAACTTAATTTCCTTAGGAAGATGAGCTCCTGGACTTGCTATTGTAACCAATAATTCAACAGGGAAAAATGTCGAAAATCCTATAATCACTTTAGAGCTTTGGACCCTCACGCATATTTGCTTATTCAATAAGCATATCTACTTAATTAAAGCACACAAGTTCCTTAGAAGAACCTGCCCTCAGTCCCAACAAGGGCATCTGAACACACATCCATACACAGAAACAAACCCCCTCTGACTTCTCTTCTTGCCAGTCCGTCTACCTCTCACATGCCTGTGGTCAACACAGCCTCTGGCACTCACCATTTTTGTGTCACGGCACTCAAAAACTTAGACACAGAGGCTGAAAGCACCCTGAAGATGCACACGGGAGCCTGCCGCAGCAGTCAGAGCATTACCTTCTTTCTTGTATCCTGAGGGTACTTTCAGAGAAAGGGGTGGGGACTCCCACTTTGTGACAAAAATGAATATTTGATTTAGTTGATTCAGAACTAATTTATCATTAGTGAAACCAGCAATTACAAAACTTGTTAACAGCTCTAAGTCCCAACTTGTCTGAGTTAAGCTGCTGTAACTGCAGTCTGTGACTTCACTTTTCTCCACGCATCCTGTAATACCACCCATAGGTGGAATCCTACTACTCTGTTTAAAGCAAGTAGAAGACTTAGGGCCAAACAGATCAGATACAGTCAAACACCACTTTGTTAGGTTCCTTTTTTTTTTTTTTTTAAATTCAGATGACTGAAGCACAGTATTTACTTCTAAAAATGGCATTGACAAGTCAGTGGGCCTGTCATTTTGCATATCAGAAGTAGTGCTAACAACTACATCTATGTGTCTCTGAAGTTCTTTTGCATACCTCTGGAAAAAAGAGTTTCCATTATGATGATGATACATATATTTTTATTCAGTGCATGAACAGTTAGCTTTTTTGATTTAAACTGACAAGAAAAAAAAGCTTTTGCAGCACTTAGCAGCTGCAGGTATCTCATCTCATTTCACTCACTTTTGTTTTGCTCATTTTCCCTCATATATTCTAGTTTTCCATAGAAACACAGAAGTCTAGTTATTGAATCTTCAAAAACTTCACCACAGTGGATGGTGTATCTGGCTATAGTCATCTTCATGTGTGGTTTTGGACTCCAAATGTGGATTTTTCTTGAACATGTCCTTGCAGTATTTCCTGGATTTGCCTCTGAGCCATTCTGATTTTAATCAGGCGATAAAAAGGGACTTTGGGTCATGTTCTGTCCATCCTTCTCTTTGAAAATCTACATTGGTGTTCCTGTATCTATGGAAACAGTGGTTCTGAGTGTTTGAAAACACTTGTAAGAACCCAACACCTAAAATTCTTTTCCAGGCCTTTTAAATCAGCAAGGACTCAAAGACTGCTCAATTGGAACTGGTTAATGCTTGGAAGGAACAAGGCTGTTATCCAAATTTCATAGTCATATGGAGGAATGTTAATAAAAGTAAATGCATACCAAGCACTTGTTTGAAGTTCAGCGCTTCTTTCATTCCAGAAACACTGCTTTAATCTCACAAATGCTGCTCTGCCTTTTGTTATCCTCTTTCATGACTCTGTTGTCAAGCACAGCACTCAGAACTTGCTGCAGAAGTAGCAGAATTTGTCTGCAAATGTCAAGCTTGCACTGCTAATGTTCATGCTTTCTTTCTAGCAGAGCGAGGCTGAAGCAGAACCTCTGTTTTCCTTGCACCAGAGTTGAGGCCGAGCTGCTTGGCAGAACAATCAAGAGAGTTAGTACTTCGCTCTCAAGCACTCAGAAACCAACACACAGTCACTGGCAGAGAGCAGGCTGCAGGCTGTCAGCTGAGTGACCTTGGATTTGATGCGAAATTGCTGAAAGTTGGAAACTCCACCAATGACAACATTGCATGCAGTTTCCTCTATTAGTCTCCAAATAGGTCAAGAAGCAGCTTTGCCTAAAAGATACTGAGGCAGATCAGGGTGTGAACAAAGCCTTGCTTCATGCCTTTCTGACAGCAAAAGGCTCCGACATTCTGCCTTGATAGAAAATATTTGCCAGAGTTGCCAATTCATGAGATTGCCTGGACAGCTGAATTTTGCTGAAGCCTGAAGAAATCCTCGAGATTTATGGTATTACAAGCTTTGGTTTGCCTGACAAAGACCATACACAGGCTTTTATTCTGTTCTCTGAGCTTTTCTGAAATTTCCTTCGCTGTAAAATTGCATTAACTGGTCCTCAACCAGACCAATTCTCCAAAGGATCTTTTCAGCAACCCAACCAACTGGTCTGCTGACCATTATTCCAGCAAAGATGGAAGTTTCTTTTTGCTGCAAGAGGTGACAGATGACACCAGTTTCTAAAGTAGAGTGGTTACAGCATGAGCTGTAATCTTTCTTTTTGTACAGTTGAATGTTTGCATTCTTGAACTTCAGAGGAACCATCTCTTGTCCTTAATGACTGTAAACAGTTGTGCCTAGCTTCAGGCCAGGCGGTGCCCTCTGACCAAATAATCCAGCAGGAGTACTACTGCTGCCCGCTCCCCTTCTCTGCAATGTTTACAGGACAGATATAGAAGAGTTTTTGCTATTTTGCTGCCAGCTGCTCTTGGGTGGGTAGCTGTAGAAGTTCATTTAATGCTTCGTCAGAGATGACAGATGGATATTTTAATAAACTGTTGCAGTGTTTATGCCACTGATTCAGGATTTCCTTGTGTTAGCTCAGTGACCATCCCAACTCTAGACCAGTGTAACACCACTACATTTAAAGCCACAGACTAGTTTTAAGCAGTCATAGAAACACTTGGCATTTTCCTGACTTAAAGCTTGCATAAATTCTTGTGCCTTTTCTGCCATTATAATTACAGTCTAAAGCAATGACACCCCCCCTCCCAACACGTTTTTGCAGGAACCACTCATGCAGCCACAGCAAATTCATGGTGGCCACAGCCAAAGCACAGCTGATCAATAAGCTTTTACATGGCAACCACAAATGCAGGCCCTAGGGACTCTCTGTGGTCACTGTGATAGCTCCTAAAACACACTGGTCTCAACTGGCAGCAGCAGATTTAACATCTAAATAAAAATACAGGAAAAGAATAGACCAAAATAGGCTTTCATAAATACTGTAGGTACTAGTCATAGTCCCCAAAACTAAATAATGCAAGTAGCTGTGCTTCTTAAAGCTTAAATTTACTATGGTTGCCTTAAAAAAAAAATCCAAGAAGTTTATGAATGAATATTGATAAATTGCTGATCGTGATGTGCCGTAATTATTCTTAGAGCATAAGGTCACAATCCTAAATTATGAAACTGCTGAAATAATATTTTTAAAGTTTCATCTTTCCGTTATGCATAAAAATCTCTGCTAAGCCTGCAAAATCTTGACCTCAAATTTAAGGACATTATGCTAGTTTAATAAATTATATAGAAGGCTTGACTTGTGATCAAGAAGATATTAAGTCTTAGGTTATTATATTTTACATTATTTCTTTACTAATTAGACCTGAAGAGCTAGCATTAAAAATACAGCAACTCAATTCATTTCCATATTATTAACGAAACATGACATACATATTTAAATTCCAATGCTGTGAAAGAGATGGCAGGGATAAACTATATACACTGAAGAGCTGAAATCAGCTGATGTAAAATGTACAATCTTTTATATAAAAGCTAGGCATTCAACATTTTAACTTAAGCCCAAATTTATTTCAATGGGTATCATGTCTTACAAAAATACTTTTACAGAAAAAAAATTGGATTATTTGTGATACTACTTCCTTAAGCAAACATGTTTCAGCTTTATAATCCAAAAGAATTAGATTCCAAAGTTTCTTGGTAACTCCAAATCCTCTTCAAAATTGGAGAGTGTTGCTCTTCCTGATAAAGCTGCAGTGTGTCTGTTTGAATGACTAAAGTTAACCATGAAGACTGTTACTCAAGTTCACAAGTATGGCTATTGCTCCAATTAACTATTTATGAACTGTTCCACTGCTCTAGAAAAAGTGCACCGTTATCAGAAAAGAAATGCTCATTAGAAACCAGCCTGTTAAGGTATTTTCAAATATAACAGTGCAAGTTCAATAGACATATGCACATTATTTTTTAAGGGGAAAAGGAACAGAATTATTTTACTCTGGAGCTGAGTGGTTTAAATTTTAATGAAGAAAGTATTTAAGATTGTATTATAGGAAACAACATCTCATTGACAGAAACGTACTTAACATAGTCTTGTAGATTGTTTCCATCTCTTATTTCTGTGACCTTTTGCCCTACCCATGCATAAGCTTCCATTCTACCTTCATATAGAAACAGGGTGTAATTTGAAGACTGGAAGCAGAGACTGGGTACTGCTTTGAGGTGACTTCCTACAAGACAGAATCTCTGCCATCGCATCCCTTTATACCCCCAAATGCTATTGGGAATAACTCTTCAATCCAAACCTGAAATTCCTTTCCCTCCCCCCATCTTCCTTTTTTTAAAATGGAAGAAAACGTAAATTATTTCTATTAAGGTGAATAAGTGACAATTCTATTAAAGCGAAGAAGTGACAAAAATGATTCTCTTCTGATTAGACTAAGCAGATGGGAAATATGGGGGGGCCCAACCTTTCCTGACCTATCCCTTTTAACCAGTCAGTTGCTAATATCCTGAGACAAAGCTGCTCTGATTGTTACTGACAGTAGAGAAATATTATATACCTCATTTTTGTAGTACTGCAGTCCTCAAGTATTTCAAGAAATTCACGTCTGTGAGTAAGGTAATTACTTTTGCTTGACACTGTGCCCTTCATTCTCAGTTTTCCTGCAAGTTCCTTACTGAAAGTACCTAAGAAGCCATCTCATCTAATGCTCTGCCAGGCAGTGATATTTTGGACAAAATGCAAAAAATATTTCATAACTAAATTATTAGATTGATGAGTGACACTAAAGTGCTGTCAAATTGTTATTGAAGTTTACCTTCTAAATTAGTGCCTATCCAATTGTTTCAAATGCATATAGTTATGTTAGTCAAAATCAGCTTGTTGCTTAAAATACTACTGCATCCCACACATTTCTTCCTAGAAGATAACATAATGGAGCCCATCTGAAATACTGTCTGGCATGCTTACCTGTCTCAAGCCCTCACTTTATGCTGCAGTATTCTCTCCTGTGGTGAGCTCATAAGAATAACAGTTTCATACAGTAGTGCATGTGAGTGAATCACAATCTACACAAGGACACACTACCCCAAAACCTTATAAATGCAAAACCTTGCCAATACTCAGATGTTAATTTACAACTCACCTTTGATCTTAACATTTACCCACCCACACATCCACAGCTCTGAGAATTACTCCAGCGATCCAAATCTTCACACCACTTCACCAGGCTACTTTCATATTAAGGTAGTTGGTCCAACAACCTTTCCTTCCCTCTCCCCTCCCTGTCTTTCCCTCTTCTCTATGCCCATATAGAATGCCACCTAAAAATAAAATGGTATGTGAGAATAACAGAGGGAAATATTGAGACTTACTCCAGTAACAAAAGTATGACACTTTTTAGCTGCAGTATAATCTGGTGTTTTGTAGCCTTGCTGGAAAGTTATCATTCCTAGTTTCTCAATGCTACTCCCTCCAACCCTATAAAGCGCCAACGCAATCCACTTCAAAACTGCCTCAGATCAGATGCAGAAACATAATTCTGAGCTACTCTAAAGCTTTGCTGTAGTTCACTGTTGGCCTGCAGAGTGGAGTTAACTGAAGAGAGGACAACTGAGATGCCTGAAAAAGGTTAATCCCACCCACAATCCACTGAAAATATTTTTAATTTGCTGTAAGTATATATGAAATATAGAAATTATCAAATACAGATACCCACTCAAAGAAAGTGAGTATCACTCCTTTCATGTTTTCCCAGTAAGACAGAATTAGTCTTGAGGTGTGTGATAATCTCTTTAATGTACTACCATAGGGTTTATTTATAGTTATTCTCCTCCTGTATTTTCCAATAACCTTCTAGTCTTTTCACCTTTTAGATGAAGGCAACCTCTTCACATTTTATGTCTCACAGAGCCAGAATATCAATGTTTAACAATGATTCCCTGAAATCTCTTGGGAGAAAGGAAAAGATAGAGAAGAAAGGAATTAAGGAGTATATTTACTCCCATCTCTTGTGATTTCATGGTAATGTGGAGAGGAGGGGAAAAAGGAGAAAGTCCAATTTAGTGGTCTGAATGAAATATTGGAAGCTCTACATGCTTCCAAGGCAACTTCCAAAGAAAGTTTTTTGCATATGCAAGTCTGTCCATGGAAAGGCACCATATGTTTATACTCATTTATCCTTTATGCAATAAATACTTCATGACATTTGCATAGTCTGTTTTTTCTAACAATGAGATTCACAGATCTGTAGATTCAGTATTTAACATCCTTTCAGAAGTTCATGGAAGTCTATGAGAAAATTCCCATTCAGGTTGGATTAAATATATTTGGTGAAATTCCAAATAAGTATGTCATAAATTTCATGAACTGGCCTGTTCACTTCACAAGCTAGAGAGAGATCACTTGTTTGCTGTGTTAACACTTTTGTGTCTAAGTGGACAATGACAAGATCCCAATACCCAGAATAGTTCTGAAAGCACTAAAAGCTGAATGCCTCTGCTCAGCTGAGAAAAAGACTGAATGTTGTTCCATGCAAAAACTGTGTAACATTCTAATTACTGCTTAGAACTTCATGCTGTAAATTTATGTATGAACTGAAACACGTAAGAGACCCATTCTCTTCACCGAATTTTTACTAATCATATAGCTAATTTTCAAATTATTTGAACAGAAATTACTAATTCCAAACAAATCTTCACTTTCCTTCTCCCTATCTATGATGCTAAAGATGAATTATATATATATAAAAAATCTTTTAAACCTTTTCCCTCACCAGTCTTTTGTCAAAATTTGTTAATTACTTCATATTGAACTACCTGTTTTCAGTGTTACAGCATACTTCAAGTGTTATACTTCAGTATATTAAAAAGACTAAAAGTGCTACATGTACCTTTTATTTCCAAACTTTTACTTTAGCAGTTTTTCCCGTGTGACTGCCTTAGTTTGTGTTCCTTTCCTTATTTCCTCAAGCTTTTCTTTTAAGATTCAGAGGTTTCCTTCTATTCTTCTGCATGCTACACATATCTTCGCACATGATTTGAAGGGCTCTGACGTTAGGTAGGTAAACTATTTTTCCTTTAAAAACAGGCACATTAGTCTATTCTACAGATACATGTACTTGCAGCACAGACTTGCCTTTGAGCTCTATTTTCTTCCACCAGCAATGCCATCTTGTTAATGTTGGCTATGGTGTAACCAGAAATGTATTCATTGTTTTAAAGAAATGTTTTGCTGAAGTGTCTCCTGAATATAACCTCTGAGGGTTTAAAAATAAAGGGAAGAGGGGAATTATTATATGTTCTTATATTTTTTCATATAATTACACAGGTTTCTTCTAGATTTCTTTATAGTGTAGTATGCAAAATACAAAACTGTTAGAGTTAGTTTTTCCTCTCCCTAGCTCTGTCAGACAAGTATATGCAATGTCTGCACTAAAATAAAAATATCTTTGGTGTTTGTGGTATGTGTTGAAGCTTACTTCTGTGAATAACCCAAAGTGTTTTATCCTAGACCTTTATTCAAACTAAAGCAACAGTGTAATCATCCATAATTCAGAAACAGCACCTGTTGGGTTTGTGCTAACAACTTGATACTTAAGTAAAGAAAACTCTTTGGTGCTGGAGCCAGCAAAAACATCCTGTACTTGCAAATACTATATTGACCAAACTGTGACCTGTTTCAGTAAATTATGCCAATATTTTCACTTTCTAAAAAAGAACAGCACAATCTCCAGGCAAGATGATCAAAAGTTAAAACAAACTAAAAGATATGCTTAGAGAAGAGAGCAGTCTTTTTTTTTTTTTGGGGGGGGGGGAGGGGGAAGGTACCAAAACAAAACAAACAACCCCCCCCCCAAAAGACCACCAGTTTCTCTTTCTAAATGTTTTCTCAATTCCCAATACAGTACATCTAAAATTAATCTGCTCATCAACTGGGGGGCACTGCTATTCATACAGCCATACAGAAAGGAGCTATTTAATATTTCTATAATTATGTAATATTCAACTTAACATGAATTCTTTACAGTTTACATTTTTAAATGTTAAATGCATATGGATTGTGTATAATGATATATGTGCATCTCAAAAATTGAGATCAGATAGTCAGACAAAAGGATACTTTTGTATGGAAAAGAAGGCTGACAGCTCAGGTTTCTGATACAAATCAAGGTCAAATTTTGCACACACTACTAAAAAATAGTAGCATTGAAGATTCAGAAAGCTACAAACTCAGTTTTGATGCCATCACAATAACTTGCTAACATACAGCTTACTGGATACAGTGCTCTCAGGTTACCCCCTAACACAGTGAAGTCAGAATGCATAGAAGAATTTAGCCAAATCTTCCAAGTGCCTTTTATACACAGCTAGATTTAAGGGAGGCAAAGTAAGTTTTAACCTCATCTCTAATCACAAATTAAAGCCTATGCAACTTATGACAACTTCTGAAAACTGCCTGATAACTACAGAAAACTTCCATTCACATGGAAACAATCGTGCTCAGAAGAACCAATCTTCCCAGGGCAGGTGATAGCTAACAGATAATTTGACAGTGTGAGCACCTGACCAGATGTAAAAAATAAAATGGTAAAAATAAAAAACCCATCATTTAAGTATACAAAAAGGTTTCATTTTGGCCTTTTCAAGGAAGAAGGCTTACTAAAAAAAAAAAAAAAAAAAAAAAGATCACACAAGAATGCATGCTGCAGGAGTCAAAAAAGATTCCCTGCTCTGAAGATACTGCAGACAGTCCTCCACTCTCAGGACTGTCCCAAACCAAAAAAAAAAAAAAAAAAGAAAGAAAAAGTTCTCAAAACATACAATTCCTACACATACAGCCCCAAAGCTGTACACCTTATTTCACCTTATTTCCCTTCCCCCCCACCTCCCCCAACACACACACACTAACATGTTCCTGAAGAGACAGAAAGTAAAAACAGAGAGCCAAAACACCTGTAGGTCAGGAAATGGTTTTTCCGAAGCACTTGTGAATTCTGCAGGAAGGACACTCCCCACAGAAGCCTAGTCAGTGTCAAATGAACATATTTTCTGCTGTCAGCCCTCAAAAATATGACAAGCAATCGGTGTAGTTATGATTAGGAACAGAATACCAAGGTATCCATTAGCTCCAATATAAAACCATACCAAAAATTTTTTGTACGGTTTCTTATTTCTATTCAGCAGCTAAAGAAATCAACAGAAAGGTCTTGAACTCTTATTAAAATCTCCAGGAACATCACCATTTCTGGTTTAAGCTGTTGGGAAGTTGCTGTGCTTCTCTCCAGTTAGAGCACTCACTGCCTTTCGAGTCTCAGAATTAAACAAGTGTAAGTTATCACAACCAAATTGAATATTTAACATTAGACACTGAAAATTTTGTATTTCACAATAACAGTTATCTTCTGTGTGTTTAGGGAAGGATAAAGAAAATAATTGTCTGAGAAGGATAAGTGGGATATGTTATCACTAAAAAGCTCTGAAGACTTGGTATGGATTAGTAAATGGAACATCAGAATGGTTCTCCAAAAAATCTAATTTCTATTCTCTGAACTATATTGCCAGCCTACTGAGTGACCAGTCAAACCACTTCAATCACCTTTTTCCCCCACCAGTTTAGGTTAGACCCCCCACTGGGATGCCAACATCTCAGGGCAGGGCCCATTCCTCATGCTGTGGACTTCTAGTGCATCATCCTTACCTATAATCCTTTTCCACAGCTCAGGCATAACTAACGAATTAATGCTGGCCTTCTACCTTAAGTATGCAGCATCATTCACCTGTATACATCTTTTCTTTCCCCAAATGAGACAGCTCATCCTGTGTGAAAATGCAAGTGCTAGGGAAGTATAAGGCAACACAGACCTTGAAGATCCCTTCACATCCTAAAGAAAACTTTCATTATCTGTCAGGAAACTTTGAACCTGATGAATGGTGGTTCATACTAACATAGATATGTTGCTCTAATAGGAAATGTACTTTCACAACCCCTTCTAGTCCTTTTTAGTAGCATCTGTAGAGGCACAGGGACCTTTTGCACAAACAAACGTGATGCTCTGCCTTTGCAGCTGCTCTCACCAGTTGCAGGATCCCCCACTGCTCCCAGCCAGAGTGCTCCTGCCATGGCATTGCTGAGGCAGCCCACTCTGGAGTATAACCATCTATATAATCTCAGCTGTATAATCCAATAGCTGGACGGGTGGGAAAAAATGTGATACTACACTGAAATCCAAGTTTCGATTCTTATTCAAATTCCCAAACCCTGAAGATTACAAAAGGAAAACCTCTTCAGCAGAGACACTGCATCCAACCAGAATGCGAGACTAGTTTAATGACTGCAACTTGAAAGGAACAAGAAGCAGGGAAGAAAAGGCAAGGCCTTAAATTCCCAGGTTCAGAAAACAGCATTTATAGAGTGCTAGATCCACCCAAATCCAAGGAGCCACGTTTCTCAGCCTAATGGGGTTCACAAACTATGAAGTTAGAATATGATGAAAAGGCAAAAAATTATACAAGAAACTTTTGATATAAAAAGTACAACCTAAATATGAAGAATCAATCTCATTGAATTCAGGAAGCTCTGAGCATTTATTTAAGTCTTGGTCTTGTAGTCTCAAATAGGATCTTAGTGTCATTGAGGAAAACGATAAAATTTTTACTCAATTTAATACAGGCCAGGAGTTCACTTCATGACTGATGTGCTATGCCAGCCCAGCTGCTGATCTGGGTTATAAAAGAGGTCCCTCCCTTACACAAAGGGAAGGGCTTCTTTTTTATCCCTCATCAGTTTTATCTATGAAGCTGGAGAAAGAACCTCAGTAACATTCAGTCAAGCAACAAGGAGGAAAACATATCCCTGACAGAAATTTTATTCATGACCCAAGCATGGACTTCCACTAACTTTCTAACAGTACCGGAAGACTGTCTCCCCAAAATAGACTGCTGCCTCATTATCTCTCTTAACAATCTTGACTGGAGAGAAACTTCAGGAAATAGCACTTTTTGTGATTAAAAAGAACATTATTCAAAAGTGTAACAAAAAAGTACATAGTGAGTACTAGTGAGCTAAGCATAATATTCTTTTTTCAAAGCCTTCAAGACCATGTGAAAACAAGAAGAGATTAGTGTTCTCCATTATTTCACTTTTTAAAATTAAGTTTCAGTTGTATTTCCCTCTTTCATATTGCAATCTTTTCTGGTTTAGACTTGGAGAATGAAAAAAATCCCATAGCTGAAATTGCTTCAGGATATAAGTTTCTTTAAAACACACAATTCAATACAACTTGAAGCTAGGCAATATTTAAGCTGTGATTACAATTTAGAGTATGCAAAGAAGAACTGTAATAACTGTACATCTGGCCAGTGGGTTGAAGTAGCAGAGAATAAATAAAGGCTAGAGGATGCTTTATTCCATCTATTCCACATTCTTCAAGGACATGGCAGCTTGCATTAGAGGACAGCAGCAAAGCAAGCACTTGCAGCATGACAAAGCTTGCACATAAAAAAGGCTTAGATGCTGCAGTTTATGTGTGTGTGTTGTTGCATGTATACATAAATATATATATATAAAAAACACATGCATATGTGTGTGTATTCATATACACACACACACACTTGAACTACACCAACATCACCAAATACATTGTCTGCAGAATTTATTCCTCCATCAAACACAGACTGTCACTGTTGGAAGCCAGAAGCTAAATGCTGTCAGCATTTAGGGTCCGATCACAACACATCACGACAAAAGAGATGGTCTGTTGCCCTACTACACAAGAATTATATAATGCTGTCATATAACACTACGTAAGATTATTACATTATTGATTTACCCCTAACGAATCAGCAATCCATGTGATCACCCCTATGTAGTTTACTGCCCTCCTGTGGATAGCAAGTGATACACTCATGTCAGACAATAAACTTTCAAAGAAAATGAAAACCCTCAAGAAAACTAATATCTGAGGTCTATTCAGGAAAACTACTGGTTCTATAGTTACAATTGCAAAATACCATAATAAATAAGAATACTAAATGAATAAATTACTCCTGCAATGTACCTGTTCTGCATTTTTAATTTTCTAGCAAATAACAGCATAAGTCAAATAACATCAGTGGAACGGCAGCTACAACTGAAACTTCCCCACATTTTCCATTCTATAAGCAGGTGGAAAAAAGCATTTTTTTTTTTTTTTTTACAAACATTAATATTTTCCAACAAGGGTGTGTTTCAGGCTGGAAGAATGTGTGTTTCAGAAAAAAAACATTATAGCTGTTTCTGAAAGCCAAAGTAAGGGAAAAAAAAATTAAAAAAAAATTACCCTTTGCATGCTAGTATTTCCACGTTTTGGAGTACAGACTTTGAATTGACCTTGGAATCAAAGGCAACGCTTTTTCCACCCTGGGGAAAATCCACTCAACCCAGCCCCCTAGAAGCACTGTTTTCATGCACTCATACTGAGGCTCATGGTGTTTGGCAGCAGCATTCTCTTCACTTTTTATCTACACTGAGCAAGCTCCAGATGAAGGTAGAACAAAGTTCATTTCTCTCCCTTTCTCCTTCTGTATAGTTGCTCATCCTTGCTGTTGTGAACTGCTGCACCTGAACTAATAATAAAGACACTAATCTCTCCTCATCTCAGCAAACACATTGCTGCTGCACAGAGTGCAAAGCATGGAAAGGTCCCAAATCGAATGCAAAGGGACCCAGAAAGGCAATGACATTTACTCAAGGTGGCCAAGATACAACAAGTGGATGCAAATGCAGTATTTTAAGTACAAGAAGAGGGTGCGAATGTGCTAGCTGAGACAGAACAGAACAGAAGGAGAAGACGGACTGCTGGGGAGAGTGGCAAAAAGGTCTGTAGTCATGTGAGTAGAAACACAAGCTTCTTAGACCAAAAGCATCTTCGGGCTGGAATTAGGCAGATAGGTGAAGACTCCACGGCAATGTGCACACCTCATTCTGCCTTACTACTTAGATTCTTTCTATAGCTAGTCCATTAGTAAAAGCAGTAAGGTCCATTTTTAAGGTTCAACATGCTATATAGATGCCAACACTGTTCCATGACATGGAATGCATTTCTGTCACTTTTTCTACGAGATTCCAGAAGTATTTAGCTTTGTGACCCCCTACAACCTTACCTGTTACAACTCTGCTTAGCTCACAGGATGAATGAATTATTATCTGGATAGCAAAGGAGAATTCTATAATTGAATAATTTATAACTAAGGAGCACAAATTTCAGGACCTGGAACAAGGTAGAAAAGTTTAGACAGAAAAAAACTGATACGAGTTAAGGACATACAATGTCACAATGTAGAACTGAATTCCTTCCCCATCTATGCCACTGGTCAAGTCTTCCAAACCAGAATGTTTTCACAGACAGCCATGAATTTTTCCATATTCTCTACATAACAAATGTGAGAGCTTGGATTCTGACCCACAGAAGTGCCAGGTATTTAAAAGGCTGAAGTTAAACAAGTTTTTCTGTTGTTGTTTGGGGGGGGGGGGTTGTTTGTTTGTTTGTTTTTGTTTTGTTTTGTTTTTTTAACTAAAGAGCTTGGGGATAGGAAGAAGAATCATGCTGAGAGGTTTTGGGTCATATGGCCAGAACTCATGAGCAATTTTGGCAGTTCAAGGACTTGATCTCATTTTGTTTCATTCCCCACCTGCCAAATGGGAAATATTATTCACATATGTTCTAGGGTTTCAGGTAAGCATTTGACTTGGAGACAAGTTTTACATTTTTAAATGTTTGTAAAGTAAATACCTTAATGAGGAGAACCCATGAGAAAGTTAATTTATAAGTAATTGCTTTCAAGGCAGAGGTGGGTCATGTAAATTAGTCATGGGGCCAGGCAGCATATGAAGATGATAAAAAGGCTCTCTTAGGCTCTCTCAATTAGCAACATCTATCTCATGCTGTGAATGAGCTGTGGGTCCTGCAGAAAGAATTGTGTGTGATCAGATAATTAATGATACAGGATCCTGAAGCAGCATAGGCAATCTTAGGTCTAGTATTTCACAACTTTGGAGGGCTTGACTTTTCTACTTTAGTGTCACTTTATCCTAACTTTTTTGCATGCAATATAATAGACACTTTGGCAAAAGAGTGTGTTTGTTTAAAAAGATTTATCTCACTTATCTTTGAACTGTGAAAAGACTCCAAAAGCTAAGCCAGCCAATAGCCCACATTTAAGATAATTTGCAAACTGTGCACCGAGTTCATTAATACTGACGATTTAATGAACAATGTAGCCTTTGAATAGCCACAGTGATTACAGTTTCTGCAATTAGAATCCATTTACATAGCTTGAAAATGCTTTCAGAAAACAGTATTTACACCTTTACACATATGGAGTAATTCTAAATACAAGGAGTTCAGAGGGCTCTATGGCTAACTTATGGGCTAACATCCTGATTGTCTAAATTATTTTGGACCACACTTTCTCTAGTTCTTATATGTATGTAAAAGGAGAGGCAAGAGCAGAGCAGGCCAGAATAAACATGCTGTCTTCAATGAAGGCAGCATTAAAAAGGGGAAATGCATAGTTCCTGAACATCAGAGCACATGAACAGTTCCCTCTGCGCATCCACGCGATCCATCATCAGATGGTAATGATTACAAGGTCGTCACTTCATTTCCACAGATGTGGCAACGTTCGCTAGGAAGAAATAAAGGGGGAGGGTGACAGAAGTTGGAGGAGAAAGATTGTTACATCCTTCCAAAGAAAATTCAGCTTGCTCATTTCCCCTCTCTTCTCTTCAAAGTTTGAAAGCACGTTTAGAAAAGATTGCCTTGTAAGGCACTGTTAAACCCATCAATAAACATCTTGTGGAAAAAAAAAAGCCTCAAAGGTGTTAACACTAAGAGCTCGATTTAGAATTTTAAATACTTTTTAAACATTTAGTAACACCAGGCTCTATTGGACTTCTGTGTCTGTACTTTAACTATTATGAAATATAAAATTAAGCTCACAATCAAGTATTTTTGTCATGGGAATGGTTCTCAAGTTCCTAGGCTTAGCAGATGGTTGATAACAGATTTCACTATTTCCTGTTTTTCCCCCATTTTCTTGGATTTCAGCAACAGAATAGATCTTTTCCTGAGCAATCTGTTCAGTTTGATTGCGTGTCTTTTCTGAATTATATCCAGTACTTATTTGTCTTTTGTAATTTTTCCCCCCATGTCCCTTCTCTGAACACTGAAAATCTCTTTGGTTTTTAGTTGCTGGACAGGAACAAACCTCAGAAGCAGCAGACAAAATACATGGCTAACTGCTCTGCTGCTTTTCTCAGGTTGTTCTTCCTATGCAAATTACTCCCAACAAGTCTCACACACACGCACACCCCCGTTTCCTAACCTGTAACTTTGTTTTTGCAGAATCATAATTCTCTTTTCTTCTACACTTGGCATCAACTGTGTTTTTCAACTTTTAGGATTCCTCTACAGAGTTACCCCTAATTATCTCCATATGTATGCATGTGCATTACAGGTAAGTGCCCTGCTCCCATGTAACTACTTCCAAAATTCTCTAATTCAGAACAAATCTACCTACTGTCTCGAAACTACCTCCACCCACAGATAGGACTGAGATTTTTTTCTATCTTTCAACACTTCCACTTAATGTCAAAGTAAGTCATCACTCCATGGTTCACCTCTACGCAGCTACTGTGCCATACTATGCAATTTAGATGTGATCAAGAGGAATACATTCAGTAGATTAAAGAAAAAAAAAAAGTCTGAATTGCTCTTAAAAACAGTCATCTACTGGCCTCCCTACAGCTGTAAAGGGAAATACATACAGCAAAGCTACATGAGAAGAAAATCCCAGGTTTGCTAGCTCTTCAAGCCAATGCAAGAAATCGAAAGGTACCTAACTTTTTTTTTCCTTTTCTAAAAACACATCCCTAGCTTGAAATATAATTAAGACTTAAAAATTATGTTTCCATGGTTCTATGACCTCTTGGATTGGAACGTGGAAGTCTTCGTAAGAATGCTACTCTAGGAAAGCAGGAAGATAATGCAGGGAGCGAGGTACAACCAGAAAGGGGAAAGAAGCCTAGTATCAAAGGCTGACAACTGTACAAATAAGTGTTCTGGCCTGAATCTAAAATCCTGCTACATTAGAACTGAAATTACTGTTCATCTACAGTCTTCAGGGTCTCCCTCCTCACTGTGTGGATACAGCAAACGTTAGGAAGATCTGCTTGATGGTTCCCTAGATTTAAGAGAAACCAAGCCACTTTGGACTTTATGCTTGTTCAGGTCAGTGTACAGTAACTATAGCCCAAGGGACTCAAAGGCTCTTTGTGGGTGAAGCTTTGAGGAACTGCAGCATCCATGGCAGAAATGCCAGCGTGAGCCTCAGTCCTCCTGGCCAAACATGCCATGCTCTGCCCTAGATGGGTTTTTTGATCCCCACAGAAACAAGAGATGAGCACTGGATGCTGTACCCAGAAACTCAGAAAAGATCCAGCATATGTGGAGGTGAGGTCATGGCCTACCACATAATTTAAATTTTTCCCCTCTGTCCTTTAACTGGGTGACACCAAAGGGGATCTTCCCCCAGTGGTTGCAGGAGCAGCTCCCACCAGTGGAGCTTGGCAGCCTGCTTATTGCACCACCAGTCACTGGGACTCTGAGGACAGATGGAGGCACTCCAAGTTCAGAAGACTATTTCTGGCCAACCAGTTTAAGCTGTTATTGTTTGTCCCAACTGAGATAAGCCATGGCTCTTTGTTGCTGTCCCCAGTAACGGGTGTTGTTCCTAAGGAAAACCCCACTGCGATCTCTGCTTGCAGGCACGAAGGTTTGTGCTGAGTTCAGATGCCACAGGAGACAACTTTGCTGAATCACGTGAGGACCTGAGCTCTCTGCCATATTATTGGCAAGGACAAACTGGAATATAAAGTTAAACCTCCTTGATCAACGGAACCTAAGAAATCTTGAGGGTCTGTTTCTTGGATCAGACGAGCTATAATCTTTTTATAACTAGTTAAATGATGTCATACACTCATTAGCTTTCCAGACTCTATTTGGAAGGTATTTTTTTTTTATTCTCTTGTTCTTTTTTGACTGCTTAGTTTTTATTCAATGCGAGTGCTCTGTTCTGAAAATACTGCCAAAGGTTTTCCACATTCTCTGCCCTTTAACTGCATTGCAGAAAAATAAGACTCTTATACACACATTCAACCTTGCTCTTCAAATGTCTTTAAAGTTTTCTCTTTATAATTCAAGTTGCTATTGGAAAAAAGTAAGTCGATAATCTACTCAGAAATATAATTCTGCATGTTCCTGCACCAAGCCAAAACCACAGAATTTATTTCCACAGAAAACACAGAAGTAAAATGAATTAGAAATAATCTATCATCTTTTCTGCAATCTATGCTATGTCATTGCAGTAATCCAGGAAAAGAAATCCTCCGATACCAAAACCGAAACACTAGATTCAGCTACACTGCTTCAGTATGCATAAATACAGTACATAAATACAGCCTACTCACAGCCTTTGTAAAATTAGAAGTAATTATGAAATGATACAGAAATTACTTTGTTCAGTCTGGGATTAAAAGTATTAATCTTTTTTAGCTAGGACGTTAGAAAAAAATTGGAAGCAATCATTAATGTATTCTGGAATTGTATTTGAGTTCATTTTAGAGTGCTGTAAGGATGTCCAATATGACTGTTTGAACTGCTTTATTATGTGGTCTGCAAGTTGCATTTAGACATATTAGAACACAAACATGCTCTATTTTTGACTGCATCTGAATTGTTCAAACTGTACTAGAGTAGCTTTTTCTGAAGCAAGTTTTGCTTTTTGGATTTTGGGTTTTTATAGGTAAACATATTTATCTCACTGTATCAATGACAAGTCAGAAGTTCATCTTTTCCCAATTTATAACAGAATTAAAGAAACCAGCAGATTGGTTAGCTTTTTGTTACAGTGCTGAAGTTATTCCACATTCACCAGTGGAGGTTCTATAACTGGATGACACTCCACATGTCACACAGCCTATCACCTTAAAGTAATCCCATCCATAAATTGACAAGCCGTATTTTAAAACTAATCAAGTATTTTTATTTTAGTACTTCTGTTCAAAGAGCTGTTTCAGAACATCTCTTCTCTGATAGTTAGAAGCCTTTTAGTTTCCAAGTAAAATTAATTTATGCCGAGCTTATCCTTACTCATTTTTGTCTCAGCATTATCTTTCACAAAAAACAACCAAACAAAAAAACCCCTTACTCCCTGGAAATACCTTACTTAACAAAAAAAACCACTTCTCCCCTCTAAAATTACACAACCATACATTCTCTTAGCCTTCCTTTCACTAGGATAGATATGCTTTACTAATCTCTTCTCATAAGAGAGCTGCTCTCCTGACCATGATGGTAAGATGGGCTCAGAGTTCTGAACAACGTTATGAAACATTGTATAATCTCTACCATATGGCTTTTATTTATATTATTTACTTTCAGAATGCTTTTGTATACGGTATAATAGCTCTCAAAGTCTGTTCTTTACATTTTCATTAAAATAGGAATGTCCTACTAAAATGTGCTCCCTGAGCACAATGTTGAGGATGATCGTAACCACAGAAAAGGATCAGAATCTTGTGTAGACACTGAAAACCTAATTACAGAAGTGGGACAACACTCGACTGTAGGAAATGCAAGATCACGCATTTAGTTGTTCTTGATTTTTAGTCCTTGCCATAAGCTTGGGCAGAAGAAAATAACAGAAGACAAAGATCCGTTCTTATCTTCTAATAAGTGATCTCTGGCACAACCAGTTTTTGTCTCCCCTTAGGCCAGTCTTAATCCAACACCCAATTTTTTGGCTTATTTTTTGTCCTCTCTAGTTTAGAGTCATGTATTTTCTCTTTGCTACCCTACCAATCCCTCTACTGAATAGTCTGGTACAACCTCCTTTGGGGAAATATTGTACTCTAATTACTTGGCATCTACCTCCTTTTCTGAGAAATGTTATTCTAGAGCTTTGCATACTACTGATCTCAGATTTGTAAGCTTGCATTTATGTGGATCAATGCATTCTGTTTCTCAGAGTTCTGATTAAATATTCCATGGTAAAAAGTTTCCCATATTTTTTAATGAAATAAGCCTCTACAGGTACTTGAGACCTCTGCCTCCGAACTGAGGCTGAATCAAATTGAAGGAGTCCGTCTACTGATTTTGGTGCAATATGAAGGCCTTTGCCGGCCAGGATTCCTAAAACTGTCATGACACAAATGAAAGAGCAGTCCTAGGAATTATCACAGTTAATATTTTATTACTTCTTCAGAGAAAAATTCCATCCCCTGGAGCTTCTGTTTCCAAAGAAATTCAGTGATAATAATCTTCTCTGGATATTATCTAAACACATACAACAGTTTCACTTGTAACGCTGCAACTGACTTAAGCAAAGAAACACAAGATTTTTTTAATCCTGTTCTTTAGCGAAACAAGATATGTGAATCACACAAGAATTATTTCCCCAGCTAGACATATGATTTTTTTTTTCTGTCTCCCCCCATAGATGCAAATATATAATACAGCGCGGTCTGAAATCAGAATGAAGAATCATTGCAGGAAACAAGTTTTCAGACAGTGAATTCTGAACAGATGGTTTTCTAGTTCATACAAATAGCTGTGCTCATATATCTTTTTAGAGATATGCAGTAATATACATTATGCTCAGGAAAAGATACAGTAAAAGATTCTATCACTTGAGTAAGTAAATTAACTCATGCCTACGACACGTTTACAAGTACTCTTAAACATTAACAAATGAAACTTATATTGTTAAGTATACAAGCAACAATATACAAACAGCAAAATAACCATTTTTAGTTTTAAATGTGGGATGGGATTCTGATCAGTGGAAACACCTTTTTGATTTAATCAAAAATATTCTCACTTCCTATTTGGCACAGAATAATCTTCTTCACAGGATAAAATGTTTATGTTAAAAATATATTTGAAACTGGATAAAATCATTGAAAGAAAAACAGAAATACATCATCTTACTAGGAATAAAGACACTGTTGAAGCACTACCGTACTACAAAACCTCTCCAAAGTAATTAATTTCTCTATCAAAAAAACAAACAACAACAACAACACTCTATTGATTTGGTGTGGATAAAAAGCTGCATTACCTCACTCAGAAGTAATGAAAACAAGAAGAAATTTGAAAGCAAGCAACTTTCTCTGCTTAGCAAAATTAGTGAACTTCAATCTTGTATCTTCATCACTTGTTGCAAGGATATAAAACAGTCAGTTTTGCATGTCTATCATGCAGTTCAAACAGCACAGGATGCATACTGGTTTACTTTTAAATAAGTAACATTAAGGAACTTCCTTTCTGAGAAAGGGAAAAGTCAATGGCTAATGGCAAATTTCAAGACAAACAAAAAAACCCGTATAACAGAGACCAATTATATTCATGTACCCTCTGTATCTTGGAAGTGTCAGGATTCTTAACAGATACAAACAAGTAAAGAAATGTTATGACCCACTTTCTACAAGCCAGTAGCTACTTTATGAACTATTAAAAGCAAATATTTATGTTTCCTTAGGAAAGTCTCTGCAATATTCAGGGGAGAGAAAGCAGCAAATCAAAAACTGAATTCATGAATAGAAAAACAATTCTTGGAGAGGCAAGTTTTCCCCCTCATGCATTTTTTACAACCAGATTTGTAATGGGGCCATTTGGCATTTTTTAGTATGAAATATTATAATCAGCTCCTTTTCTCTGTTGCACACCACTATCATCCTAATGTATTTTTCTCACAGAACCATCACTTTGGGGACTACTCTATCATAAGAGCCACCACATTATATTTGACAATCTGTACCAGACAAAGTGAAAGGCATCCAAACAGGGACAAGGTCATTTAGACTTCTGAATCTTTACAGAAAGCATATAAATTCTGCATTAAGTATAAAAAAATGTACTGGAAACCAAGACTGCATGAGAAGTGCTTTAAGACAGCATGATTTGGGATAAAATTAGCAAGAATAGTATCTCTGCCAAGAGCTATAAAATGATGATGCAATAATTTCACCCTTTCAAGTTAGCACATGTATGGAAGTGATTAAAATGTTTCTTTTTTTAAATTAAAAAGAACTGCAACAGAAGATATTAGATAACTTCTTTAAGCATGGAAAGGAGCAATACAAATGCAACAATCTACATCTCACAGACTAAGAGAAGGGGTGAGGTCTGCTGTTCTTTCTTTGCCAAAATCCCTACTCAGTTGTTTGCACTGCAATAAGTATGTCATGTATCTTCTGGTTGTATCTCCAGGATCACTAAATTCTCCAGTTGAGGATTAAGTTGACTAGCCAGAAGGACACTGTACTGAAGGTGACAGCTATGGTACAACAAACCGTGTTTGATACAAGAAAAAAAGTGTTGCAGAAAGTATTAAGATTCTCCCTAATCCTTTCCCAATTGGTCAAGGCCAGGAGCTTGGCTAACTGAAAAAACTAAATAGAAATTCTTGCTTTAGATAGGAAGTATTGATATAAATAGGACTACTGAAATTTGGTGGGATAATTCATAAGCTCAAAAAATTAAAGCTACTGATTTTATCCTTTCTAAACAGGCATGGCATTTTAAATGAAACCTCATTTTCTGTTTTACATTTGCGCATGACTCGGTTGCTACATCTTGCGTTCAGACAGATCACCATGCTAACTAATTGTGACGAAGAAGGGGCACCGAGAGAAGTCTGTGATCAAATCATGTTAGAGAATGGATGCCATCGACTAAGCAGCTGTCAAATACATGGACAGAAATACGCTAAAGATGCAGAAATCTTCAGATTTGGAGATGCACCTTGTAGGCCTCCCACAAATAACAAGTCATTTGACTAAATACACAGGCTGTTCTCCAATAGAAAAACTAAGCAGCTAGATCACTGCACTAGAAACTGCAAATTGCCTGGAGAACAACTACCCCTGTCAGATTAAATCTGGTGTTAGAAGAGGCTATTTCCAAATGAGTACTGCATGCTCAGGAATACACATGCATGCATGTGCACACACACACACATATTACATACAGGAGGTTACATTCTACTGATAGACATCTTTGTAGCTTCCTGTTTAAAAGAACATACTAAGGGGAGAGTTTAAAGCTTTTACAGGTGTCAATACATCCACTAGTGCTTACATCCCTTTAAAACTCAAATTTCTGCAGCTATACATGTCCAGAGAACACCCAAGCTGTCCTTCAGCCATGCCAGTCCCCTCTATCACTCAAATCCTACTGGGAATACCAAATGTGGCATTCCCATGCCTAATGCAGGAGGAATGCTCACTCTGCGAAATCTCTTCAGAATTTGCAAGACTGAATCCAGCAAGCATAATGCCAACAGTCAAGTAATGGAAGATGGGAAACCAGCTTTGAATTAGGCACTGTAGACAGGTTAGACAGGTACTCTGACCTACATCTCTGCATTGCAAAGTAATGCCCCAGACTTTGGGTAAAAGCCCATCCTGATTTGTTAACAAATGGGAGGCAGCACCAAAAGATATTGAGTAACAAATGACAGAACAAAAATATTAAAGTAGAGCAAATCCATTAGGAAGAATAAAGACATTGGACAATTTTCCCCAAATGATAGGGTTTATGAGCATAAGGATAACAAAAGAAAGCCCAGGAAAACCTGAAAAGAAAGAGAACCATTACTAGATAACTTTGTTAACAATTATGCACAAAAGACAGAAACACTCAATAGAAAGCAGCAGATTACTTAGATTCAGAATGATAGGCTTGCATTATAGGAGGGCGATTCATAATTTCCAGCCCATTGGCTGTTTAAACATCCTCCTAATTTACATCTATTAGGGACACACATTTTTAGATCAGCAAGCTTGAATAGGCTGTAACAAACCCATACTCAGGAGCTGGGCTGAACAAGAGATCTGGCCCAAAGAACACATTTTTTAAAAGAATTTTGGGAAAAGCCCAATGAAGAGAGAGACAGACAGACAGAGACACGTAATGAAAAGCATTCAGACTGTGGGGAAAATAAGCCTCAAAATGCACACAGACAATCCATTCCATGCAGGCTGAGTTTAACCGACAAAAGCACGTGTGAATACAGACTTCAGATTTCTGCAATGTATCTTTACTCATTTTTCAAGATACTTTACTTAGATTATCAGTGTACAAACCAGAGAGAGCTTAAAAAAAAAGACTCATACCAGGCTGACATCTCCAAAAGTAGCTGTAGGTGAAAAACCCGTCACCAATTTTTGTTGTATCTAGCTCTGCAGCTAGGAGTCGGATTGAGACTTGGCATCATTCTGTACTTACCCTCAAAGTGCTAATATTTGTCTGAATTTTTGATTAGCAAGGAATTTAAAAGATTGGCAGAGGATACAGCACACAAGCAACCCAAAATGAGTTCACCATGTGATGCTGGGGCAAAACAGACCAAGATAATCCTCCTTCATCTGGAGTACTGAAATACAAAGTTAGTGAAAGCAAACCAACATGCAATATACAGCACAACATTTAGCAGCTTATAGATATTTAAAAAATTTGTGGGAGAGGTGTGGAAAAGAATGATTTGAGGACTAAAGATAACAGAAAATTTAAAAATAGGCCTGTTCACTTTATTAAGAGAGATCATGAATACAAAAAGAACTTTTTAAAGAGCTTTTATACAAATGGCTGTGACTGAATCAAAAGAAAAGCTTTTAATAGAGAGGGTAGTAAAAAAACAGAAACAAGCTAGGAAGGGAAGCAGTAGCTCCTCCATTTTTAATTATATGCTAAAAAAGACATACGGTCCCATTTGGAGGATACTTTAGCTAAAGACTTTATGCTTTATTTAAGCACGTGGTGCTGAGTTCAGTGCAGGGTGCTAGGTGATGCTCTATGCATCTATTAATTTTCTTCTACTCAAACAAAGCAAACTCCTAATAAATTATTTGCTTCATTTGTATCTACAGGATGAATAAAGCCAAAAGAATGTAATATTGCTATTTGCATAGTCCTTGTGTTTGATGAAAGCATATTACAGGACCATATTTCATGTTAATTTAATATTTATAAAACTGATAAGTAAAATACAGAAAATATTGATGCAAAGAAAAAATATTCTCAACTTTTACTTTTGTTCATTATTGTTCAGTTTTCCAAAGAAAGCATTAAGAAACACCCTAGTGACAAGCTTATTTCACAAAGCTAAAAACAAACAGAAAAATATACAAAAAACATTTCTGAGTACTGTGGAAACCCCATTATTGGCAGTGATGTAGCGAATTCTCAATTCAAAACAAACCATTTCTATATAGCTAGTAGCCGAAACAGTTCCTATAATCATTCATTTAAATGGCCATTCTTACTTTTCTGTTCAGCTGTGTGGGAAATTATGCCCACCTGTCTCAAAGACAAGTTCCTACAGAGGAGTCCTAGCTTGACAGTAGAGTTCCTCAGTGAAGGCCTTCTCGTACTTGTGAACAACCTAAAGGCTCACAGTGTCTCCCCTCACTAATATCTAAAATATGATCTACAATAAATGTGTCTATTCAGATACTGAAAAAGTTTAGACTGTACTATCTCCTAGCTTTCTCCTGATCCCCAAAATTGTCACAATGGTATTTTTGAGAAGACATTGTCACACAGAGGAATTTGTTTCAATGCAAATGTTTCATGTACATGCAACAGCTCTTGATGCTTAGTAATAGACATTTCATACAGTCTTGCTCAGAACAATCACCAGCTTGCCATCACGTCTATCAACGTTAATGCCCATACGCACATCCTCTATTTGTAAGCATCTTTACGGTACATGAGATAAACATACAAATATTAACCTATTCCAGATACATCTCTATTCCAAGTAAGAGTCCAAAAGCTTTTCACAAAAACTGACATTCCACCAATAACCAGCAATTTTTTCCCCCCATTAGCATGCCAATAACTTCTTCAAGCGGAAGTAGGTTAAATCCTGTACTGCATGGCTGAGATCTGCTGGTGTTAGGATATCAGCAAGTAAAACTTGCAGCCAGTGCATATCTGTTGCTCTACAAGGAATATTTAACTGCTAATTTTTAATTTAAAACTTACACTTTCTCAAAATAAAGCACATCTATATGCATTAAATAAGCACACATGTATCAAGTGTAGTGCAGTCTTAGAAGCAACAGAGGAAGAAAAAAAACTCCAACAACTCAGCTTCCTGTGGGTACCACAAATCACATCACTAACTAGTATATTAAAAATATATACATATATATATATATATATATACACACACACACACCCAAGAAGCACTTTATCTTTTATTCCTGTTGATCAATGCCACTCTGGGACAATGGAATACTGTTTTACACATCAAGAAAACCATTAATTTGGTCCCAAATACATGGTTCAATGCATCTATATTGAAGTCAACAGGAGTGCACCGAGGGTCTAGGTCAGCACAATTCAAAGACCAGAGGGCTGCACAGATGTGATTTAAGACAAAACTCATCTACAGAATTTGTATTCCTCATGAAGAGGCACGAGCTGCAGGAAGGAAACTTGGCTTTCTGACCTCAGAATCAGATTGCAGCAAGTTAAAGTCATCTCCCAACTAGCTTAACTGAGTGGAAGTTAAACAAAAGAAATAGCTCACATCATCTAACTTTTATGGCCATTTTTAAAGTGGAATCATATTTCATTTTCACAGTGTTTATGCGTATTTATAAATTAAGAGTGAGCCTGAAAAGAACCCTTAACATTTTAAGTATTAAAGAAAGCCTAGAACATAACAGCAAAGCATTTTGAGTATACAGAGTATGATCTACAGATTGTGCTGTTTCCTTCACCAGAAGGACACCCATCACAGACTATTTAACAAAGAAATCTTGTTTAATAAAGAAATATGTTGCCCATCACTTTTGCAAAACCTCAGCTCCACAGCCAAGGCAGAAGCCTGGGAAGCATTCTGGGCAATCAGGAAAGAAAACGCACTCTTGCACGCCTGCCTCCCATGTTTCCCTCCTTCCCTTGAGCCAACAGGGCCAAAGCCTGACGCTGCCTGCTCAGAGAAGAGTGTTTCACCCCAGCAGCCATGACACCGTGACAGTGGCCTTGCTTTACTATGCACTAGCCACCGCTGGGCTCCTGGCACACCTTGGGCAAGCTTTGCTTTGGACAGACTATTTGAGGCAAATCCAAACAGGATTTTAAACACGTGTTCCTTAATACAGGTTAAAATACGTGCTTTATAAGCAAAACTGAAGCCTTCATCTTCACCTTGTCCACATTTACAGATTGTCGCCAGTCCCTCAAGCTGCATCTCCCTCTCAGGGCCACACGATCGGGTAAAGGCAGGGGTGGAGTGTCATGCACCAGAGAGGGGGCCGGAGGAGGAGGCTGAGGCTTGGGACTGTCTCCTCGAAAGGGGTGTTCGCATCTGCTGGATACTGCTTATGCATCCTGCTGTTAAATAAAAGGCACCAAATACAGCCGCTTGGAGCAGACTGGGCCACCAGCTTCATCTGGCAGCTGAGACTCTGAGAAAGCACACAGTGCCGCATTACAAACGAGCCAGAGAGCCCCTGCAGCACGGGGAGCACAAGCCGGGAGGCAGCTCTGCAGGTCTTACCTTTGCGCGCCACCTTCGACCTTCAGGGCAGGCACCTACTGTCTCATCCCAGGTTTATAGGGGAAAAAAGGGGATGATCTAAACTTCCCTACCAGTCCCATGCAGGGCATCACAGCACGGAGAGGGAGAGGTGGTGATACGGCACTGACACCCTGCCCTCGTGGTAGCATCATGGCAGGCCCCGAGCAGGGGGAAACAGCCTCCGCTTAGGTGCAGAACGAAATGGCTATATGAATTTAAACTCCAAATGCTTTGGTTTTAAAGAATCAAAAATCCTTGCCCTTCATATTAAATTACATTTTTGCTCAATAATCTGCACATTACATCTTTTTTGAACTTTGAGTCATGATGCTGACAGGTCACCTTAGGTGACAGCAGCAATAAGGGGGGGGGGGGGAGCCTGAATTTGCACTTTTTTAAAAAAAAAATAAGGAAAATAAATTAGCCCTGCAAGATTGTTTCAGTTTGCAGAATTTATTTGAAGATTGTATTCTGTACAGTAACTATTCCAGTATTCAGGGGAGAAAAAAAAAGGTAAAGAAAAATCACAAATTGTACCTTTTCCTTTGCTTTCTTCAGCCATTAAAGTTTGGGAACAGAGAAATATAGGTCACAAATACACTTCAATGGCTTAAAGAGAAATACTGTAGAAAAGATCAGAACAATGAGAAAGATGCTCTTTCAAAAAAATATAGGGGCATTTAAGGAGATGAATCATTAAATAAGTGAGAATTATTATTTGGGAATATACTTCAAGTAATTTACTGTCAAACTCTCTTGTGACCTGGGCCAAAATTCCTATTGCCTCCATGTAAATTATTCCTTATTGCACAATGGGAGCAGCTTTGAACAACTGCTGTGGATATAGCTTTAAATATTTATGGGAATTACAATTGACAGATATTTTGCCTATCAACTGACATCAGTCAGTCACACATAGAAACAAAGGAAGAGTTAACAGCAAGTGATAAGCTGCAGCCACATGAAATATATTTCAACAAAAGCCCTGGAAGCTGAGAAAGCACAGGGTAGCAGTGATGCTCTCTTCAGAGCTATAAAAATCTTTTAAACAACACAAGTTCAAATTTCAGCTGTGCCAGCAAATATATTCTTCAGAGATGCATGTTTAGCACATCCAGGCTTATCCCAAAACAATACCCTGAAGTTTCAGGCGCAATAGCTGCCCCCTTGCTGAGAGGTCTGCAATGTGTTTTCTGTGTACACTCCTGTCTTGCAGGGGTGGGTTCACATGGCTCCAAGACCTGTCAGTTATGGGAAACGAATCTGCACTATCAACTATATTCATTAATATATTCTCTGCCCTTTTAATATATGTAAAAATTAGCATAAACCGAAGTTGCAGCAGACATTTCCAAAGTGTTACAGCACCTTTCACTTAGCTTTCTCAATACTCCACCCCCAAAACACCTAGTCCTTCAGAAGCCCTTCAACTCCAATGGTAAAGACCAACTCCTGCCTTTTAAGAGGATGCCTCAAAGCAAAAGCTGACATTTGTACAATGTCCTGCTTCATCATCCATTATTTGCAAGGTCTCAGTTCTGCAATCTGAAATGGGTTTTTACATATGAAGTACCTGCTTCTCTTAAATTTGTGCTATACTTTTAGTGGCAGAATTGCAGCAGCTTGCAAGGGTTTGCCAGAAATCAGGACCATGGTCTCCTCAGCTAAGAACGGTTTTCTATGCCTCAAGAGAATTAACTCCCCCATTAGGTAAACCTCATTAAAAATCAAATGAGGATGTCAACCCTTTTTTGGCCTATTTTCAAAGTTTAGCTTTGTATGCAGTATAAAACTTTGAATGTTTTGATAGCTGTATGGATTGTTTTTAACGTCCCTTTCCACATACAAATAAACAATAGCCCCAGTAAAAATATCTTCCAGGGATTTACTGCTTGCTATAAATGTGGAAAGCCAGCTACAAACCTACGAAAAAGACAGAATCACCAGAATTAATGTTTTCAAAAGAAAATATATACCAATACAGCTTATGGAAAAAAGCAAGACAAAACACCAGAAAGTCTTTCCTGGCCAGGAGATCAAGTCAGCTCCTATTATTCTAGGCCTAATCCCTGTCTTTTCTTAAGCATTCTTTCTTTTCTATCAACCCAAGTCTAATTCTTCACATGTGATTCTTACTTCTTGGGAAGAACTGCACAACTGGAAAGGCAAGAATCAATTGCTATAAATTGCTTAGGAGAGATCATGCAGAAAAACAGGAGACAGAATGGGGCCTTTACAGAACTACATTGCCTAGCACAATCTCCTAAAAGATAGACATCAGTTGTATTTGATAAAGGTCACAAACATCCTCCAGCCCCATCCTTTCCAAAATATACAGTGAGAGTCCAGTATGACCACCTCTTTCAGGTCCTACATATCAGACATTAGGAAGAAGAGGCCAAACCTTTGTTTTGAAGTTTTACATGACAATGTATAAATTGGAATCTTTATGCTATGAGCAACAACACTACTAGAAACCCCAGTATATTTGGGCATCCATTTTCTAGCTCAATAATATCACACTCAAGATGCAGAAAATTTATTGCAGGTCTCACCCTGATTAAGGTAGCAGTTGTCACAGTATGAGAATTAGTGGTCACTTATGGGCAAACAGGATAAAGTCCAACCCAATAAACCACATGCAGTGTTCCACCACATGCCGTTCTGTAAAACTCAGTTCTGAGACAAAACCACTGAAGAAATAATTAAAGATGTAAAAGCTAACTTGGAGCTTTTAAGAATATTATACAGTGTAATTGGTGAAATTATCAAAAACAACTTAGTTAAGCATAGAAGGAAAAGCAGCTTCAAACCATGTTTGAAGTCCTTCCCCCCAATATATATGTGAAAAATTTGAAGCCAATGGACAGGTTTTATTGATTAGGAGCTTCAAAGTGTTAAAAGATAAGAAAGGTAAAGTACAAGCAAACAAAATCATCACCACCATGAATAAAACAATAAAAAGGTTTGTTTAATGGAACAAGCAAAAATAGATACCCATTATCATACTGAAATGGGGGAACTGCTGCTAATAATGCAGAAAAAGCAGAGACATACAACAGATTATTTCCGTTCTGTATCTGAAGGGTTAGACAACAGCTATTAAAGATCACTAGGTCCAAATAACTTGTATTCAAAGTAACAAAAAAACCAACCAAACAAACAAAACAAAAAAGCACACTCCAAGACATTTGAATCATTAACATTCATTTTCAGTAAGTCTCGGAATACTAGGGAAGTTCCAAATGCCTAGAAGAAAACTAGGGTTGTGGCAATATTTAAAATGAGTAATTGGGGAGATTAACTTTATGATAGACAGTCTTCTAGATACTCAGCCCATACAAAATTTAGGATTTTATTAATAAAGACTTTAATTAATAAGCATTAAGTAATTAAAGCAATTAATATCAAACAAGCTAATGAAAAGTAAGTCCTGTCAGACTAATTAGGGTTTTTTTGGCAGAACTTTAGTTTTTGACTTGTTTTTAGTTGCTAAGACAACTGTTGATGTGAGATACTACTTCTGTATGGATCTCAACTCAGTTCCACACATCCTGATTAAGAAACTAGACAGACAAAAAGTGTTAGCAAACGCTAAAACAGCCAGAGAAGCAGACTGAGAGGTGGGCAAGTCTCAAAATGTAGCTGTAATGGATACCAGCTCTAAGATGGCCTGTTTCACGTAGTACAGAACTTATATTGGCCTCCTGTTATTTGACACAGCCACCAGGTACATGCGCATGTGAGAGAGAGAAAAAGAGAATATCCCAAGGTAACAGATTTGGCAAGGGCTAGGACAGCATTAATAGGTAAGAGAACCAATCAATGGAAGTGATTGAAAATGTCTGTTATGCTGGGTCCAAGCATATCATATACCTTTACGTTTGGATCTACTGAAACGTACACATCAGAAAACAGAAGCCAGAAGTAGGGAATGCAGGAGTTTCTCCTCAGAAAAGGTTACTCCAAGACAGTTGGAAAATACTGTGGATAGTCAGCTGAACAAGCGCTCTCTTTAAAGTGGCCCACACTTTAGAAGAAAGCATGAATGTGACTCTCAAATGCCAAAACAGAGCCAGAGCAGAGATGAGATACCTGGTATAACTGTCATGACTGTTAAAATATTCAGTCCATATCTGGTTCCCTCAGTTTGGGAAGGACGTTACCAAAAAGAAACAGAGAGCCTGGAAGAGGGCTGCAGCCGTAAGAAAGGACAGGGACAATGCTCCGCGCCACAAGAGACTCTCAGCGCTCAGGCTGTCAAACTCAGCACAGAGGAAGAGCAACTTCATCAGTCTCCAGGTATTCATAGGAGGAGAAAAATTTGATTACAGAGAAATTTTCTTTTACAAGTATAGTAGAAATCCACCGTCCGGAAGGTGTAAAGTAATTTAGAGTATAATTAAAGCACTTTTAGCTTTCCTTCAAAAAGCTTACAAAAAGTTGCCTCTCATACAGTGGCATAGATTATAACCAATTGGAGCAGCTTTTTCTTTGCTTTGTGGGCTTTCTGTATATACCCACAGTATTTTAAGACACTGTGCACTAGCTAAGCATTTGTCTAGAAAACTCAGTTTCCAAAAATCTGAAAATAAAGCAAAGACAAGAACAACCCCCTTTTGCTTCTACAGTGCATGTAATTGCCATTCTCATTTTCACAATATCCTCTAAACGTACCTCAAAAGAAAATATTGACTGAATTAAATATTAAATAGCCAACCAAGTCATGAGAATAAAAAAAATTAACAGCTTCAACTTTTGCGTATCTTGTCTTGCAATCTTTCTGTATTTATTTAACCGGCAAGTTAAGTAACTTTCCTGAAGGATAAAGGTTGTTTACAGTTTAGTGTTGATTTGTAGCTTTGGATGCAGGTAATATCTTGAATTCTTACTATTGCAATGATTTGTAAGGCCTTCCTCCCAAAGCAAGCACTGAAAGTACAAAGACAATATCTTCATTTAATTGTAAATCTTCTGTCTCTTTCCTGCCCTCCTCCTCAACACCCTCCTGCCTCCACCCCCCCCCCAAAAAAAAAACAAAAAACACCACAACCCCAAACCCTAAACCTCTGGGTGGGTGTTTGGAGGCCAAAGTCAAAAATGGACTTCCAGATCCCAACTAACTTGTGATTTTCAAGTGGCAGAGTGGTAGCTTTTAGGCAAGAGGATTTAACATTCAAAAACAAAATTCACAGAAGAAAAGTCGAGACAAATTGAAAAGAATGAACAGTCAGAAAAAAGGCACAACAGCATTCAAAAGAAGCTTGAGAAACTTGTACACCAAATTACTACACAGTGAGTTAAAACAAAGTAAATGAGACCCTCTGCAACTGCATGTATATTCCGGTTTTTGCACTCTATGCTTGTTACCTGGTGGATAAGTACACGTCTGTCTTTCTCCTGCATTTTTTGAGTTCCAAAACTGTGACTAAATACCAACGTAAATAGTAGCAAATTATACATTGTCAGAGTGTCTAAGCAGAATAATAGAACCCCCGCTAAAATACAACCTCCTCAGACTTTCATTATATTATGCTTTCTCATTATGCATATTTTTGAAGTTAAAGACCTTTGGCAATAACAGAATGGTTCTTAACACATATAAAACATATGTTCTAGGTATACCAATAATACTTATAACAATACTGTGTTTTATATTTTTCCAGCACTCAAAGTTATCTTGGAAAAGGAGTTTTAAGTATGATTACAAAATCTTGAAAACTATTTCCAGAAGTAAAAGGTATAAGCTTAATTTAAAATTTTTTTTCCTCTACACAGTCAATGGTATACAATTAAGCCTATTCAACTATTTCACAGTTTTAGTTCAAGGTGGAGGTGAAACTGAATTAGAATACCAGAAAACAAAATTAGAATGTCATAAATAAGTACAATTTTGCATATTTTAACCAAACTTAGAAGTGCTATAGAATCTCATTGATGTTACTATTTCAACAAAACACTTCTCTAATATTAGAGCATTATGTCTAAAACAGTAAGGATATATGTGGGAACAACCATATCAGCTAGTCTATCAAATAAGAAATTACCAACTCCTATAGGCCTTAAAGCAAAAAACTCCTCAAAGTTTTTCCAAAGTCTTACAGCAAAGAGCAGAGAAGAGAACTGCAGTCAGCTGGCTGGATGCCTGTAATCTTGACCCAAACTATCAGATTTGAAAAAAGTCTAGGAAACATTTAGGGATAGCTTTCAACAACACCACAACTTTACTGAAGTTCTGAAAAGGGGAAAAACAAGTCATAGGATACCACTGAGCACAGTTATCAGCAAGACATCATTCTACTTTCTAATCCAAAGTTAAATGTATAGCAATAGTGGATGGATCTGCAAGAACATCAATGCAAAAATATTTCACAGAAACCTTATAAAAGCTGAACATATGAGAACAAAATTGGTTAAATATGCAGCTCTAGCTACTTGGGACAGACAAACCCTACTAGACACTATCACTTAAAAAACTACAACTCAAGCATGACCCAAATACAATGTATAGAGGCCTTACAATATCCTCTGTGAAAGAGCATCATTCAACCACCAGTTGGCTGCAAACTACCCCTACAAATTAGGGCATAGCCAGAAGGTCACTTTCTGCTACCAAAGTATATTCTACTAACACAAATTGAACAGATTTTTATGCAGCCTGAAAAGGGAGACAAGAAAATACAATTAAATTCAAGCAACTGCAGCAACTGAATACTTTTAACTAGGTAACAGGTTCCAATGTGGAATTTTCCTTGACAAAACCAGTAATACCCAAAAGGTGGGGGTTTTTTTGTTTTTTTTTTTTAAATCATCCCTCTTTTTCCATCATCTTAATACTTGCATTCAGGTGGCGTTCCTTTACTCAGTCACTTCCAATGAGTTGGTTCCATCATATAGATGGAGACAGTTTACATACCGATATTTTTATTGTATTTTCTAAATATTTGTACCTTAAAGGTATTAGCTCTACAATGTGTTGCCATACGATTTTCCAGATTGTCTTGGGTCAGGGATCAGTTCTTAAACAATTGTCACCAAAAACTGAACGCAAACACTGTGTTTGGATCTTTTCTCCTTGCCTCACATTTTGCTTAAGAAATTATTTTTGAAGGAGAATAGTTCAAGAAATTAAATGAAACGTGTAAATGAAATGTGTAAATCATTAATGTCTACCTGACACACAGCACTTCTTATGTCTTTTAAAGGATCTCACAAACTCTAGTCTTCATGTGCTGCTAGGCCTCTTAAGATCCCCGTTATTTCTGCCTTCCAATAATTTGCTGAGTGAAACTGCTGAATGGACTAGGATATACAAAGGGAAGACCTTGGAAACAGAATCAAACTGATTTAAATATGTAGTAAGAACATGGGCACCAATAACTGAAAGAGGATAAATACAGGAGCAACAAGTTCAAAAAGTAAAAACTCCCTAAAGATGCAAAAATTAACAACTATTAATTAAAAAATGACCCAGCACAGATTTGAAATAAGCTGCAGAATAAACATGTTTGTCAAGATGACCCTTTTTTTCCTTTCAAAAACAAGGCTTGGTTTTAGCTTGCTTGCTTGCTGTTAATTCGGGATTAATAAGGACACCTCCTCCCTCACAACTCTCTCAAAAACCCCAGCTACCCTCCCAGAGTAGACACTCCTTCAGTGCAAGCAAGGAAAAAGCAAGTTCACAGTGATGCCTCCACATAACCTTTGCTGACAGAGCTCACCCCTACAGAAAGCAAATCCTTCAAAACAGCATTGCCATGAACAACTTGAGTGCACCCAAGCAGGAAGAGGGCGACAGTCGTGCTTGAGAGGCTTGCTTCCTGGCCGAGGGGCAGCAGCGAATGCATCCTTTCCACGGCCGGTTGTCAGACCAGGTGGTAGCCACGTGGATACTGAACATTGCCATTTATTCAGTCTGGTCATTTGTATGTATATACACTTCTAGAAGCTCACTTAGAATTGACATTGCTAAGCTTGTAAGTACTCTATAGGCAACAAATATTGATCTGAAAACAAATCTACCTTTAGCCCAGTATCATTTTGGTATTTCTAATAAACCAATCTATTCCTCTAGCAATACCCATTTTATACCCATCCAAAGAACATTTAAATAAAATATCTATGCTTTTAGAGATGTCACAATACAACAAACACCTTTCAATAGAGAGAAAAAAGCAATTAAAGTTTTTTACATTTTCATTTTATTTTTAAAACTTCTCTTTGTTTTGGCTTTGACAAAGACTGCTCCTGGTCTGTCAAGTCAAAAATTCAATCCTGAATTTTGAACTCAAAAATGCAAGTTATGAGCTCTAAACTCCCTTTGCTATATGGAACAACTACAAAAGTTCTCCAACTTTAGCTAGTCCAAGTGTTAACTCTTAAAAGTATTTGATTATTTTTCCAGTTATCAGACAGAACTTGAGAGCTACTCCCACAGTTACAAACGTGTGAAGCAATTCTCTCAGACTTATTATTGCAGCAGTAAACCATCTCTGCAAGAGTAAGAGCTCTGCATTCATCCTCAGGCCATTCATAAGCATGTAGCAAATTGCATTAATACTTCATTAGTTTAAAATCAGTCATGTCGCACAGCTGTCGTTTTTCTTTCCAGCCACTTGGCATCCCAAACACAATTAAAGCTTTGAGTTTAGGTACATGGTACATAGCGATCTAGGTGGAAATACCAAATGGAACTAGGTACAAGCCCCACCATCTGTCATCCCCACAAAGCTCAGCAGTACGTGCTCGGAGGCGAGGATGCAGGCAAACAGTGTCTGGAGAAACAGAGGTGGCAGTGATATGGGCAGGGTACAGAAACACCTACAAGGAGCCACACAAGGTTGGGGGAGCAGAGGCACCATGCTTAGACTTGTTACAGCTTGAGTGATAATTCTCTGTCATGGCCCAGAAGTACGATGCAACGCCCAACTCTGGCTGCAAGCTCTATATCAATAACCCTACCCAACTGCGTTTCTACACCATGCATACATAACAGTTTACTCCTATTAAACATTGGTAACAACACACCTCTGTCCCTTATTCCAGATTTTCTGCCTATATTCATGACTGAAGTCCCACTAAGGAGGGTAAAAGACACAGACTGATTTTGCATGTTACTCCAGCTTTCACCGAACTTGCATACAATTAAATGAATCAGGAGCATAACTAACTACCCTTAATAGAAAGAGAATCAAGTTCAGAGATTTCTGCCATCCTATCCCAAGGGGTTTGTGGTGCGGGGAAGCTGGAGAAGGAGGCAAGAAGGATAACGTTGCTTGTCTGCAACCCCCGCAGAAGTTTCACTCTGGGAAACAAAACACGAAGGCAGCACAGGCTCACTGCTAACAGAATCCGGAAAGGTCTTGGCAGCAGACCAGAAACAGGGTAGTCTGAGAGACACAGAAAGTGGTGTTTTTCAGCATCTCCAAACTGAGCCATATCTGCATGGCTTTGCATACGGATAGCAAGTGGTATCTGCTGACCCACGTATTAGCTACCTGCCAGCATTGTTACAAGCCAGAAAGTGCTGGACTCTGTCTTTGCACAATGGAAATTATTTGCTAGGCTCAGCATAAGACTTCCCCTGTAGGCAGTTTTCAGCCTCGGCAAGGGTTCCGAGGAAGCAAGGTCCTGAATGAAGGGCAGTACCACCGTTCCCAGGCAGCGCTGCACCCTTCCCAGCTTACCACCCTCCTAAGCAGAAGAGGCAGTTAGCTTGGCACCACACTGCACCAGCACAGCCATGCTGCTCCCAGGCCCCAAGCCAACACTGCAGCCTCGCACTGTACCACCGGTCCAGATTACAGTTCCCCACACCAGGCTCCATTACACCCTCTAAAGCATGCACCAAGTATATACTTGGCAGTAAAAAGAGCTTTCCTTATTACCTTCCCACTCCAGTTATTCAGGGCAAGCATTAACTTAAGACAGCACTGGCATTTTTTGCAGGTTACCCTTGCTTATTTGCTTTCTGCTCTCAGCACCCTCGCTGACAGCCCACCTCCCTGTTGCCTAATCTCTCACCCACACAGAAAAAGAAAAAGCAGGGTACATAACCAACTCTGGGACCACATGTCGCTCCATCTCAGGGGACATCCCCCTGCCGATTTACGGCAACCTCCTCAGCACTGCAGCATGCAGGCAAGGAAATCAGGTCTATCCCACACCCCAACAGCAACCCTGCAGACCCACAGGGACCCCGCAGACCCACACATTCCCTCTTCACAGGCTCCCCCGAACAACAACAAACTACTCATGCCCCAGGCTTTGGCACTGTAGCATCTACCTAAAGTAATAACCCAAATCCAAATTTAAAAATACCTTAGTACTCCAAATACAACTTAACTTACTTTTAGTGGAGCGGCTTTTCTTATTGTTTATGAAATTGTATTTAAAACATCATGTTTAAAACAAAAAGCAACTGAGAAGCCCAGAGCTCCGAATTAGACATCCTGAACTGTTCAGAGATATTTCTTTGGACATAAACATGAAAGACTCCTATCTCCAAACTCCATGCAGAAAACGATAAAGGAGACTTTTAATTCAGAAGCACACAAACAAGAAAGCTGGCCTCATCCCAGACAGTTTTTCAGCATTAAGTGGGCCGCATTCTTTTTTCCCTCCTCTCCAGTAAGATACAGACCTGATCAACAGAAATGAAGCCACTTAATAGAATGAGCATGCAATATTTATTTTGATTTCTGAGCACAGTTTCCAATATTCCAGAAATAGATGTAGTAATCAAATCTTTTTTAGCCAAAGTTTTCACTTCATTTGTACTGTTACAGACTTTTCTGCTAAAAATAATTTCCCTAAGATGCAGGTGGCGCACTAGGCCGCTCCCACACACGAGACAGCGCTCCAGCTCACAGCCAGCGAGTCTGCCTCCCTCCGCAAGGGAGAAATCACCCAGTGAAGCACCCACTTTGCACCAAGTTTGCAAAGGCTTATAGGTGTCTAAAGATGCAGAGCCTGTTACTTTAAAAATACCATTGCCTCTACTGAAAGTTGGAAACGAAAAAAAAAAAAAAACGTGGGATAACAAGTTACTGCAGATCAACTGCTGAACAAGGTAATTGCATGTGCACACTCTAACTCAAGTGACCCTGTATTTGGCGTGGGCCAAAAATGCACATACAATTACCACAAATAGCTGATGAACTATAACTTTTTTGTGCATCTGAAGCCTTGTGTGTTTCTGGAAAACATATCATATATGCAGAGTTACATATTTAGGTACCTAATTACTTTTAAAATCCTTTCCAGTAATACTTACTTGTTTTTCTTCCCCATTCTTGGGAGGCAGTGATAAGTTCCTATGACTCGGAGAAAGGTACAAAAACACTGCCAAGGAGCAGCATCCATGGCGCATCCTCACCCAACTGGGCAAGGCAAGCAGCCCAAAGGTGCACTCTTCCCAAAAATGCTGTCAGAATGAGGGACATCTGAAAAGCATATAGTATTCAAATACTAAAAACTTCTGCAAATCCTTTACAGAAATATATTTCTACTGCTCCTGATCAGGGCCACACAAGTGAGCTCTCCCAAAATCCCAGTGCTCTTACAAGTAAATGAGGCTGAGCTTTCTCATCTAACTATCCTGAACACTGTTCCTCCCCCTTCTTTCATATCAGTTTTTGGCTGGTTGGCTGCCTTCCAGAGCACACCCAGTTCCAAAAGATCTTTATTTAAATAAAGTCAAGACAAGATTCCCACTATTACGTTAGTCATGTAACCTTTAGTTCACAGACACACAGTCACTGTGAGATGCAAGGCTAGGACCCCAACTTCAGGAAATACAGATACAAAAAATATAGATATTACAAATTCTACATACCCACAGCCTCCAAAATACTCCTGTGCATTTATATATAATTTTTCCACTGCCAATTCTAAAAATACTGCAATGAGGGGAACAAAATTTTGCTGTTTTAAGAACTGACCTCTAGCCAGAAGGACAGGACTAAACAGTCACCCAAACATAAGGTGCAGTAACAGCAGCTCTAGTCTACTTGCCATTAGAAGTATTTGCAGTGATTTTAAGCTCTGAATAGGTGTCACACACTTTTTAAGCTCATTATTATAAACTGTGTCAAGACGCAAATGTTACTTCATGATTCCAGCTCAAGATTGGCTCCTGAAACACTTTGCGATAACTGCACTGACATGTCAGCCTTAGCAGAATGGACTCACAGACCACAATTTGATGGGCTGACTCACTCAACTTTGCTTTGTTATGATCCAGTCAGAATTTATTGCATGGATCACAAATTAAAGTGAAATAAACAGCTTATGAGTTTACACCCATAAGAAACAGTGCCATTCTCCAGACAATAAAAAACATTAATTAACTTCCCAATGTTGAGGTCTTTTACACTAACAGTGAAGCAAGTTTACTGGCATTTCACACATGTGAAACCATTAATACATAATATCCCAAACCATGAGTATTATTAGAGCTGCAATGAGCCAAAAAACTTCAGATGCCAACTGTTTGTTCATCTGCAGCTTAGGGAAGATATTTCAGATACTTTGCAACATAATATAAATCATATTTACAAACTGAAAGACATGAGTAGTCTTGCACGTCAAGCCATAGTGATTTACAGATACTTACCTATTGTCACTTTTCAAAGTATGTCATTAGGTGCCTCAGCACTGAGTAAGAAACACAAAGAGAGGCAGATAACTTCCCAAGAGCTTATTTCTGCTTGACTCCATTTTCAGTTCTAGATACATAGAATAGGCATTTTCATTCATCTCTAATTTAGCAGCTTTTTCTAGGTTTTCAATCTTCCTTCTTTCAACATGTTAGGGAACAGAAAAAAATTAATAGATAGAAGTTACAGCTGCCTAGGCCACTAAAGAAGTGATACTGCAGAAGAGATTCTAAACAAAGACTATATGAGCCACCTGAGCAACATGGGCAATCAACAGAGATGTATTTCCTTGTATGAGGATCAGGGAAGGAGCATGTGAATCTGAAAATGCAAGATGCAATCCAGTAGCATCACTACACTGCATCACTGACAAAAGGAAGGAAGCAGAATTATAAAGGCAATTTTGCAAATCAGCAAAGCAATAAAAGCTTCAATAAAAACTGTGACTTGAAAAAGAATTTGTACTCACTAGAGGTCTTGCCCTGAAGCAGCTTGTACTCCCCAGGCAGCTTAATTTTCAGTAACTTAAAGTGAAACCAGACTCACACTTGTTTCTGGTTCTAGCACCAGGGCCCCACAGTAGAGTCAGCTACAGCACAGGCTCTTAACAGCACAGCACATCAAAAAATCAAGCAAGACACACTTGACACACAAGACAGCCTAAGTGAAGAAGTTCAGAAAGAAAAACCAATGAGACCCAGTTGATGAACAGAGATTAATATTTTGGGACCAATGGGCGTATTTAATCAAAACACATGAGTACTGTAATGGGTGCGTGGAAGGAGGGAAACTGTGTTGGTGGCTGAACACAGAAGCAGAGCAGTGAAAAGTGAAGGGAGGCAGAACCATAGAGATAGCAACGAGACTGGTTACGTCTACATGAACAGAAGGAGTGGAAAACATTTATCCTGTTTTAAAACTGACCACCAGACCAACACTTGTGGCATGTCTACACAGTGGCATGAGAGCTGGAATAAATTAGCAGGATTGCCAGCAGCAGCAAGGATGCCACACCAAGGCTAGCAGCCAGAACACATACCCCAGGATCCCAAGGCACTTGCATCCTAGGTGCCAGCCTGATAAGCCCATGTCTCTGTGCCTTCATTGCTACTGCTATCTGCACCTGCTAAACTGAGCTAACATGGGCTATAAACCTTACCACCACTTCGCTGCTTAGATTTACCTTAAAGCATTAGAAATAAAACAAGGGATCAGACAGCAAGAACAGCACATCAGTTTACAAAGGCAGCAACTAAGCTAGTATTAACAAGGTCACTCACAGAAAAGATGGCAACAAAACAGGAACAGGACACAGAGCTGCCCAGCACTTCATAAATGCAGCCACAAGCAAGAGCACAGAGTGACTATTCAGAAGTAACAAGAAGTGACAAAACAGAGCCAATGATACCCAGTGGTGGGGAAGAAAGCATTTTCATGGATTTTTGGCCCAGCACACCCGTTCAAAAAACAAAAAAAGAACAAAAAAGAACAAAAATCCCAGTACTTCAGTTGTTACTTCAGTAACAGTTACCTTCTCACGGTCCTCTCACAGAACAAGGCCCCTCATCTAATTTTCTCAGTTTTAACTCTTTGCCCTCACGCAGCTCACAGGTGAAATAGTGGTGGTATTAAAATGGAATCGAATAAATAGCACAATAAAAATCATAACAGTATTCAACACCTTTCCCCCACACCCCAACAAGATGTAATTTCCTTTGTAGTTGTTCTGCGTATTTAAATAAATAGAGTCCAAAAAAAGCCTGAAGTGATTTGTGAAAGTTTTAAATGGATAGATTTTTCACCTATTTCACCTTTGTTAGGTGAAGAAGAGTCACAGTGCAAATAATTCAGTAAGCTTATCTCTACCAAAGTCTGAGTTTTTAGCAGGTTAACAAAAAAGGACACAGCACCTTTAAAACAAAAATACAAGCTGAAAAAGGCAGGTACAGAATAATCAAGTTCTTTGCCAGGCTACTAGAATGCACCGACTTTCAAATATTATTTGTAATACAGTAGAGCCCAAGGCCCCCAATGAACTCAGTGCTATATTATGCCGTTCTAGATTTTTTTTTTCTATCTAGAAGTTTATAAAAAAAAGTGTTCTCTATCTTAAGCTACCAACCAAAATAACAAATTAACATAAGGGAGAATACTGAAATATAAAGCAGTTTGGCATCACTACAGAGCAAGACCAAGACCAACATTCGTAACAGGATCCAGTTTTGTAGTCCCATGTGCAGTTCTCCTTAGCACCGTTTGTTGAGTGGGTCAATGTATCAGTACAATCATTTTTAATTGCTAAAAGAACCCAGCAATGTAACGCTAAAAGTTTCATTCTGATCATACCTCCAGGAACACAGACAGGATCTGCTATCATACGCAGAGGCAGAACGCAGCAGAATCAGCCTCAGGGAATTGATCCCACACGGTTCCTGCACTGACCTCTGGCTCAGGAGTTGCTCTTCCGTATGGAGGCAAGACACTTCAGTTACAGTATGACGCTGAACGTGCCAAGAACTAACAAAAGGCCCCACAGCATGAGCTTTCTGCATTACTCGCCAGACAGAAAGAAGAGGCAGAGCAAATGGACCAAGGCAGGTTGGAAGTTGCCGATTTATAGGTAAGCACCCCCAGAACACATGACACAAAGCATGTAAGCAAACTCAACACCAACAGAAGAAGTACTAAATTCCTGAAACCCACAAAATCTTACCACGTTGATTTCAGCACACAGCTGCCTGAACTAGCTTAACCTCATGCTATGTTGCATTCACCACTCAGTCAAATCAGCACATTAGCAGACACCTGCTGCAGCCCAAAGAGACCCCAATACACTATATAAAATCATTTCCAGCTCTTCCTTCTGAGAGCAGATTACTAACCTGAATGCCAAAGCTCAGAAACAACACTAGTACCATTCCAGGCCCACAACCTGTTTTGGCCAGAAGCACCAGGAGATTTCCCCTCCCTCCTCAAAAGCAGGCTCTGCACCACAGCTGCGGTAACTGATCTCTCCCAGCTGGAAGGGGCGACAGAGCAGAGCCAGCCCACCTCTCACAGCCCTCAAGAGGGCAGAGCCCACTGGATCAAAACACCGTTGCAGCAACAGAGGACTGAGAAAATTGTCTGCAGTATCACCAGTTAAAAGGAAAAGCTTAAGAAAAATCATGCCAGTTGCAGAGATGAAGCAAAGAAGTGTAAAATATCCCTGAATTTGGTCCTAAGAAAGCTGATTGAAAGAGAATGAAGGTTATAATTACCAAATGTCTGAAATATAAGTGATTTCATGACTTACACAATTTTGTGCACAGACAAAAAAGTCAGTAATCTAGTAAGATCCTGGACTAGGTTTAACTTCCTATTATGAGCATGAATTTACCACTTAAAAATTAAATTAGTACATTTTTCAAACAGCAGTATCCTGTTATTTCAGCACTGGCTTTTTGGATTCTCCAGCCAATCAATGTAAGACACTGATTGGGGCACACTAGCCCTGAAGTTGGCCTAATAACCTGTGTGGGGATTTAAACCACACTCCTATCACAGAATTTAAACAAGTTTTTAGAAATGAATGGACTTTGAGAAAAGCCATTTAAGTTAGATGATAGGTTAACAACACATGAATATGAAGATCTAATAAAACACCTACCACCAAAGGGTTGTTAAAAAAAAAAAAAGCTTTTTTTTTAAAGGCTTGAAAATTTATTTTGAAAATTTCCTGAATTATTTTAAAAATTAATAAATAAATAGAGCTGGATTTATTTAATTCATTAGTAACCTGCTCCATGTATATCACATCTCATGTTTTTATCATTTCCTGCCTTGACTCATATCATTTATTTCTTTTTACTTTATCCCTCAATTGCATGATCTAAACCTTAAAGACTGAGACTGCATCCTTCCAGAGAAAAAACAATATAATGGCCATAGTTACGTCACTATAACATAGTCAGTATCTGAATCCTATCTATATTTAGCATCCTGTTTTTTCATAAACTCTCCATGGCCCCACTCCACCCTGGCTCTCTAATCTTGTGTCTATCATCCAATTACTGCCCACTCATGCATTCCTCGCTGTCCCTTCCTCCTGACCACGGAGCTGGGGTTGCCCTTTAGCGTGTGCTGCCTCATCTGTCTGGAATTCATTTTCTCCAGTCTGATTTCTCTTTTCAAATCTTACCTTTGTATGTGCTTGTATGCATTAGTTTATGGTTGCCACTAAATTTCATGAACCCTTTCTTTTTCTATTACAGTGTTTTTCATCCTGTCCTCACTGAGATTATCACAGACTACAGGAATACTTGGGTCTTTTCCACTTTTACATTCCATTTCTATTTTCTTTTATTCCATTCATAATATATTTCTTTCCCTTTCTGCCTGCAAGGTAGTTGTTGCACACCTCTTTGTAGTATTACAGTTATATTCTACCTATGTCTACATTTTGCAAGTATGTATAAATGAACTGTGCTATACCAAATACAGTAATTTCAGCCATATTCCCTTAATACTGAGCCATACCTTTACTGACACTGTATCACACTACCATGGCACAACAATAATGTCTTTAAATAATAACACCGTATTGCTCCAGTCTCCATCTCATCCTTCTGCAGCTGAGCTCAAATGAGGAATATACTGAACACTGCCAAGTTTCTCCTTGCTACTTTGAACAGCTCTTGGCTTTTACAAAAAATATAAAGGATTTGTAGAAACCACCTTCACACTTTTTTCCAAGCAGAATTACTTTCTATGAAGTATGGAGATCTCATACTAAGCAGAAGGGGGAAGTTAGACGCAAAGCAGAACAAAGCTAAGCTGATAGTCAAACAGTCTGAGTACCACAGAAAATGAATTACGAACTGGGGTGGAATGGAACAGATTCTTCTTTAAACCTTTTTTCTTTATGTTAAACTTTCTTAGAATGTAACATCCACATCATTTACAGAGTGCTTTTGTTAAGAGGAAATCTTCCCTGGCAACTTTTATGCTTATTACAAATGCTTTTACGTATAGCTTGTTGGACACCACATACAAAAGAATGAACTCTTGAAAACTTTGCATGTTAGCTATTTTCCCTTCTATTTCATAAAACTGAATGTGATGCTAATAAGTGTCTCTAATATTCCTATAATATATCTGAATTTGATATTTACCTTTTAAAGACTGTATAACCTTTTAAAACCAAGAACCTTTTTATCAGTGTATATTTAATCAGCACTTTAGAGCACAACACCAAAATTTTTACATACATTTCCTCTATTCAGACAAATCTCCTAAATCTTCAGCATGCAAAGATAGCTATGTGCTCTCTGCTGGTCACTTTCCTGTCTTTTTATTCTGAAGTGACTCATGCAGCTGTGAGCTTAATTGGCATCACTTAAAGTAGTCTGGGAAATTTCATACTGCTCAAAGTGAATGTGTTTCTCCTGTATCTGATTGAGATCTAAATAAATTCCGCATTTGGCCCAGTGAAGGAAAAGAGGCAGGATTTCAACCTGTTCTTGGAAAGAAAGGAAAAGAGCATTTTAGATGTTAATAAAGTACTAGCTAAAAAAAGGTTCCCTTCCCCACAACTCTGCTATTTTTCAAATAATACCAACACAACAGTAATTTTTGCCTAATTAAGCCTAAGATAGTTACTAGATAACTAGAGCCTACTTCTCCATGGAATATTTTATTCATTAAAAAGATGTATAAGAGAAACAGTTACATGACATGCAAATATTAAAGTAGAAAAGCATGGCTGTGAATTAAAATCAGCAATATTTCTTTATACTTTTTCATTAGTGTTTTCCATCAAGGCAGCATTTGCCTTTGGCAGGAGCTCACTAAATAAATAAATAAGTAAATAAATAAATAAATCAAAAGAAAAACATTCATAAAACATTCAACAAGTCATTGCTACAGGGATGTTTGAAAAGTGCCTTCCTGACTTCACACACAGTGTTCTTCAAAATGCATTCTTATGATTTGGGACATGATTGTGGGAGGTTGCTGTGTGCATCTTCAATGTCCCGTGTACTGCTTTGTTTGTACTAGTCATGCTAAGAGAAAGCACTCAGGTCTTGCAAGAGGTATTCAATACAATTTGGGGCAAATATACAAAACTATCAGCTTGCAAGACACATACAGACTAGAAGAGTGGGAAAATGAGATACTAAAGGCACAACTTTACAATCATGCATTTCCTCAGCTGGAAAAGTGTAAACCTGACAAATAAAGCACAGAAAATAAGTGTCCAGCATCCATCTCTAAGGTATAATCATTGTATTTTAATCAAACTGATAGCATTAACATTTCAAACATTGCATATCATTTTCATTATTGAGTTATTATCAATGGCAAGGAAGCCTCAAAGGTATAGAATGACTACCAGGAATTTGAAACATTAAATAGCTGCACTGTTTGATGAGACCTAAAAATATTTGGTGTGCTTTAAATACAAATATATTGTTTCCAACAATAGGTATATCTTCATCCAAAAACCAAAGATCTTTTTCATGTACCTAAGATGCCCTTAACTTTATATGTATTCCTTTCATTACAAGAAATAAAGTTCACATACAGAAAACCTAGAGTTGTCTATTTAGCTAAGTTTCCCAAGAGTTCAAGCCAATTACCATTAATATTCATGATTTTTAGCCTGTATCATGCAAGCAAATTAGACCTCACCTGGGAATACTCTGATCTACATAATTGGCACAGGCACACTCTTTTGGCCGTGGAAAACTGTACAAAAGACCTTGGTCACTCTAATTTGTATTCACATAACTGGCCAAGTTTTGAAAACATGCTCCTATATATTTGAAGTTCTTGAAGATACTCAGAGATTGTTGCATGCAGAATACAAACCATACAGAACAAGAAAAAAAAATGGGACCTAACACCTTGCCAAATTACATGGCTTGAATTCCTCTATCATACAATAGTTAAATGAGTTAGGAGGAATGTCCAAGATATCTTTCATAATGCTGTACTACTTGCTGTGCTCTCTCAGCTACACATTCAAAATTATATTGAACATAACACCTTCATGAGCAATCGGTCAAATGCTGGGGAAGGATGGCATGGTCTAGAGGAACAGGCAGTGCAACTGGCGCTGAGGGGACAACTCGTGTCCTCTAACTCCAGCCTTCCTTGCAACTTTGAGCACCACTGAACTTTTCACTGCCTTGCTGGCTCCAGGTATAGCATTCTTTCATAAAACATTGTAAAATATTTTCTATTCTGACGCTAACTATTATATTGCTAGACTAATTATGTCATCATTACTTTTACTAAGTTACTTCCCTGTCAGATACATCGAAGTGTATCTGCTTTGTTTTGCATGTATATGCTTGCAGCATACAGAAGTTAACCAGGTTGCACGGGTAGATGCAAAAATAAAATTGGCTCAAAATGTTTAAACCGGCTTCTATCAGATATTATTCAAATTTGCATTTGCTTTTCTCCAGTCTGTAGTGAAAGGCTGCAAAGCTGTAAAAGCGTGATTCATCTACTAACCTAGCCAGTCCTCCTTAAATCCCTTATTCAATACATCTGATGTTAGCAATTCTTTATGTATACTTAATCTCCAATGATAAGACAAGAAATGTTAGATTAGGGACACTATGAAGGAAAAGCCATTAAACAGGCCTTTGTTTTCAGACAGAGAAGGTAAAAGCATTCCTTGATGCAATAAAAAGTGAATATTTACATACTATGCCCTAATTAAGATTTTTTTCTTTAATTCTACTGGCTGTCCTGGAAGAACCATAAACATTTAGTAAAATAATCTCAATTTATACTGCTTTGTTCTATGCCTTCAAGTGCCGTACATGGCTGTACTCCAGATCAAGTAGTTGTCCTCAAATGCCTTCCAGTGAGCCCTGCCAGATTCTGTGGTTCAGAAGTAATTTAAAGGCAGAAAGCTGTAGCAAATGAGACCTAATGGAAAACAGAGAATGCTTTAGTTCATCCTAACTGTTTGCAGAAGAGAAATGGAAAACCACAAAGAAAGAAAGGAAAAAGAAAAGGAAGTGCCAAAATGTTGTATTTCTTTTTACAGATGAAGTTAATGATTCACCAGCACCACTATATGGCATGTGCTGTGCCTTTTAATGATTTCAGAAATTTATGATAAAAACTTGAAATAGAAAAACACTGTCCTACTGGAACCATAACTTTTTTTAAACAGCTTTTCTACTTTTCTTTTTTCCCTTCCTTAACTTTTGTGTGTTATTCCTCACTTTCAGTCACCTGCATTGAATAAAGTAATTCCTCCTGGTCAAGGCAGTGACCATCAACCACTAGCTGTTAAATTCAGCCAACTGTTCATAACTCCAGCAGATGGTTCTCTTCTGCTGGCCAACAGAAACTTTATGGTCCTTTTCCTAATTTCTCTCAAGAGATACAGAAGTACAGAAGTTTCTTTATTTAGAAAGCAATCACTCCTGCAATGTAGTGTCTCTCTTATGCATTCTATTTTCAGTTTGCCACATTTTTTTTCCCTCTTCAAAGTACACTGAAAATATTAAATGGAAATAAACTGACAACACACCTGATCTAAAGCTACTGGATGTCACTAGAAGTCCTTTTGTCAGTATGTTACATCGTTCTCACAGACTCTACCCAACAGCTAGAATACACATCATGCAAAGCAAGAGCTGCTTTTCAAGTCGGCAATAATAAGAGCAAGTTTTTGCTGTTGTAGTTAATCATGGACTTTTTTACTTAAGGCTTTGCTTTCTTGGCTTTGTCTCCACCCAAAGAAAGGGTGTTCCTTTACATCTGAGTGCACTGGGAAGTATCACAAGACATTAGCCCTGTCCTCACTTACCTCCCTGGGCCCTCGCTGATCCCTGGGCAGCATAACAGGGACAATAACTGACTCAGGGCAGCAATGTGGTGTAGTAGTGTCTGGGGGACTTGCAGATGCAATGCCACCAAGCACACAGGCTTTCAGAAAAACCTTCAGGAAAGAGGTGCCTAAATCCTATGGAAATTAATGGCACTTTCTGACTAAAAAGGTTCTTAAAAAATGAGCCCTTAAAATATGTCCAAAAAACCTGAAAAGAAGAAAAAAATTACGAGACCAACACAGGTTCAGAAAGCTGCACTTAATTATTCATGACTTCTAAACCACTAGATTTTCCTTGGATTCCCAAAGGTTTTTTCCTACAACCTTACACAGCAATACAGAAAACAAGAACTAATTGTGGTGAAGGGTGTCTTCTCACAACTCTCAGCCCAAGTGAAGGTGGGATAAGTTCATTTTAAGTCTATGCTGAGCAAAATGCTATTCCCAATCCTCGCCTGTTCTGAGAACTGCAAATTAAGATTGCTGTGGCAAGAGTCTGTCCTACAACAGCCTCCAAAGAGCTTCCCTTAGCGCATAATGAAGCTCTGCTGCAGACAATGCTGTGCTTCATCCCCGCCATGTCCTCCCATCCCAGAAAGGATGCAGACTTCATTCTTTACGTTTTTTCCTTGAAGCTTTCAATTACACCAACAAGAACTCAAACTGATTTTTATTCACAGAATGCTTAAACACATTTTTTTCAACCCTCCCAAAATAATTTTTCCTTGGGATGAATGCAAGCATAACAGTTTTCAAACTTGAAATAATTCATCTGGCAAAATACAGAGAAAAACAGTTACGTGGATATTACAAATACAGCTGAACTACAGCATATGCTACAAACAGACAGGCAAACATATACATTTTAATAACACTTCAGAAACAAATTTTAATCTATCTGAGCCATTATGTTTGTTTTTTGTAGGATATTTTTATGACTTCTTATGATACATTTTTAAGAATAACTATGAATTATGGTTTATTCAAGGTTCCAGTATAAAGTGCCCAATTTGGGAGCATGTACTGTATTTAATTGACAATGACTTTATACAGTACAATTTAAATGACAGACAAACTCTTCAGAACAGTAACTTTTATGCTCAAATAAAAAAAGGTGCACCAAAGTGTACTGTTTCCAGTTATCTCTTCAGCTGTTGAATTTTGGTAGTTCATTAAATCTTCAGTAAGATTTCAGATGGCTAAGCATCTGTTATGTTATTTATGTCTGATCAAGCATGGAAAAAGTATGCAATCCTGCTGAACAAACAGAGTAACCAAATGATTACAGAACAATTTTCCACAGTCTGATAAAGATCATATGATCTATTATATGATAGTATCTAATGATGACTATCATATGAGAGCACCCTGGATGTTGGGGCTAACAATTTAAAAGATAACGGTAGGGTAGAACAGTAGACTGATAACCTCCAACAATTTAAAACTCTAGGACACAAACTAATTTTCAAAACTGGTACTCACTTACTCACTACTTCAGTAATTCTCAATCCTGAACTTAGAGCATGATTTAACTATGTTGCTCCTTAAAACAAACAAGCAAGCAAGCAAACAAGCAAGCAAAAAAAACCCCTATGGGTTCTGTCCAGAAGCAATGTATACCCTACTTTCAAGATGCTCAAGCTTCAAGAAGGTATCTATTGTTGCTATGCAGTCGGTTGACCTAGAACTAAGAGAAGTTAAGAAGAAAGAAAAGCATTTTCAAGCAAGCAGGGAACAAAACTCTTAGATTACTGAGCTCCTCCTTAACCTTTTTCTGATCCAGTTCTCTCATCTGTGGGGACCAAGGAGAAAGGCCAGGTTCCCTGTATTTACCTAGAGCACCAGCAGCTCTGCCCAGTTTCTGCCTGGAAGTGGTGAGAGGTATAAGCTCTAAACTTTTGGAGAAAAAGGTTCCCTACTCAGAATAGTCCTCCATGATGTTCTTAATAGTCCTTGTTAATGCTCTCAATACTCTTTGTTAATGTTCTGCTCTTAACGTTCCTAGAATTAAGATACACTTAAGAGAACAGGAAGCAAAAACATTTACACAACAGTCAACTTGTTCAACAGTCAGAAATAAAATTGTGTATGGAACGAGGAAGGATCTACAACATTATTGGGTTGAAAAGGAGTGTATGAGAGCAGTAATTATTGAGAAGTTCAACAGGACAAAAAAGGAGGAAAATGAAAATATCTAAGAATACATCTCAAACCTCCCTAGGTATTAGGTAATTGTGTATTTCCAAAAGTAAGTGCCAAGAAAACATTATATTTAAAGATGATTTTTTTCCATATTACCATATGAAAGTAATTGGTACTTTTAAATGACATGACAGAGATCGTATTTTAACAACAAAAGACAACATGAAATACAATGTAGAGAGCAAACACGATTACTCTGTGGATATTCTCACAGAGACCAAACTTAACTGCTAAACACACGTTTTATTTCTGTACTCCAAAATAATGCAGACAGCTCTCTCACATTGTCACAATGAAGACTGCTGAGAAAAGGCACATGTGTGTGCTCATCCCTACATGAAAAGACGCACATTCATTTCTGCATTAAAAAAAAAATCAGTCATACTGCAAAAAACACATTTTTTGACTGAATAGTTCTTATTAGGATATATCTGTCAAAGGGAGAAGCAAGCTGAAATCAGAAGGCTGAATTTATATCACAATATAATTCTTCAGTGTTTTAATTTTGTTATGGTTATTTTCTCTTAAAAGAACTTATTTTGTAAATATGTATCAATTGCTCCATAACTAAGATTTTAATAATAGAAAAATGCAAAAATACCACTGTTACAGAGTTACAAAAAATCCATCTAGCTTTTAGATTACTTTCTGTTGTGTTATATGCAATTATCTCTAGACAGATGTATTGGCATAGAGATTAATGTGTATGCAGGTCCCCCTGTTTTAGCGACACCTGATGCAATGTGTTCCCAGACACACAGCTGGTCACAGCTACGCAGCCCTCTCGTGGGATGCCTCCACCCTGACCAGTAATACAAACCTATCTCAAGGTCTTGCAAATTTTAGTAAAATCTAACCTTTTGAAAAAAATATGCTTTGTTACATAAAGTATATACCTAAATTACCATTTCACTAAGGTCGGTCTTTCAAACAGTCAAAAGTGGTGGAGAAAGACATGAAAATACTTGCTTTCAGTGGAAAGAATGTTTTGGACAGCTTTTATAATTGATTTTATTCAGTTAAGCACTTTTTTAATGCACTGCAAATGTTAACGCAATGCCTTATCTGCAAAACAGTACAGGCATACCTCATTTCATTGCGCTTCGCTTTATTGCACTTTGCAGATATTGCTTTTTTTTAACAATCGAAGGTTTGTGGCAACCCTGCATGGAGCAAGTGTATCGGCGCCATTTTTTCAGCAGCATGTGCTCACTTCATGTCTCTGTGTCACATTTTGTACATTGTTTTTTTAGACATAATGCTATTGCACACTTAATAGACTACAGTATAGTGTAAACATAACTTTTATATGCATTGGGAAACCAAAAAAGTCTTGTGACTCGCTTTATTGCGATATTCGCTTTATGGCAGCGGTCTGGAACCGAAACCGCAATATCTCTGAGGTATGCCTGTAGTGCTAAAATTCTGAATTCTATCCTGTTGAGCTATTTTCAGTTGTATGTAATTCCTAAAGAGACACAAGGACTGCATATAGCTGTCATTAAAAAAAAAAAAAAAAAACACTTGAAATGTTTACCAAGTTCATCACTTTAAGCCTAACTTACTTGGTCAGGTAACACTGCTAACACAAAGCATCATGAAGACATAAAAATAGCTCCTATCAAGTTTGACAGAAAAGCTATATTTGCATGCTACACATATATACAGACAACAATCCCCTTATTCATCTGCTAGCAAGAAGACCAAAAAAAATAATCAAAAAGGCTGCTTCTGTATACTGTGGCTTATCAAACAATAAGAAAATAAAGAAAGTATTGTTTCTGTGTAATGAGATCTGTACACTGCCACCATGTGTAGGGAAATTCCATTTAAACAGTTTACCATAAACTCCTTGATATACAAAGAAAACTGTATCAGCAGTGAAGACGCATCATTTACTGATGTCAACAGTGAATTTATGCAGCTGGTTGAAATGGAGGAAGGACATAATCAACTAACTAATTTACAATGTACTTCTTACAAATATGATTATGATTTAATAAATGCAGAAACTCTAGCTAAACAACATGGGGATGTTTATCTGGAATATTATCTTAATAATATTAATATTATTAATATCAACTTCTCACATTTAAAATTATTTTGCTTTTATTAATGGCTTACCTTCCAAAAATTCTCTACATTCTAAAATGTATTTATCAAATTTATTTTCCCAAATGTAAATAATACACTTGGAGCCCTCAAGACAAGTATTGTCTTCTAATCACTCTGTACAGATGTTAACAATAGAACTTGAATGGATTAGCACATCAGTAGAAAAATCTACAAGGCTTTAAGCAAATGCAGTTTTTACTTTTATTTTCATTGTTTGATTGATAAAACATTGCTATCTGCACGGCATACCTACTTTGAAATCCAACAGCGGTAACTCCACAGTTTAAGCTGCTTTTGAAGTTACACTAGAAGTTAATACCACATGTTTATTTTATTTATTTTTCTATGCTGCCAGGGAAATGCATTTAAATATTACCTCAAAAAAGTTTACAATATGCAGCGTCTACTGCAAACCAAATTCATTTGGAGAACACTGATGTGGCAGACTTGAAACCACAAAAATACATTCATTATTACTCATCAGTGCTATGTTTTCCTAACTGTTTGTTTATACAGGTAAAGAAGTCTTCAGAAAAGCTACAACAAACTGGTATTTATCTTCTTCTATAACATGAATATTAATTAGTTCTAAGATGCTACCATATGATAATGCTCTTAATAAGAACAGAGAAACTCAAGCATTCTGTGAAGTACAGACTTCAAATTAAAGTCCTAATCCTATAGCTCATTTCAGGCAGGCAAAATCATGCAACTGCACTCAGACCCATTAATTTAATTAGAACTACTCATATGCTTAAAGTTATAAATGTGTTTAATTACATGCTGAATTAAGCCCAGACTTGGATAAACTATGCCTCAAATTCATTAGTGACCTGTGCTTTCCCAATTAAATTCATGTTGATATTAAAACATCCATTTCACGTGGAGAGAGATTCATTTAGTCAATCTCCCCCAAAAAGGCAAAATATTTTAGAAGGTACAAAGACTGACACCACTCCTTATGGAATGAAAAATATGAAGCAGATATTGGTTAGAAATTTTAATATGCTTCTATGGGGCATCTAGGGCCGGATTTTCACGTCTTTTAGGAGTGAAGTTTAAGGAATGTGATTTTCATATTCAAAACCAGGCCTTTATCACTGAGGTCTGTGCTTTCCAAACAGATTTACCAGAATTTGTTTTGGTGTTTTCACATATCTGTTATTAAAGGCAGTGGTACTACATTTTGCCACTAAGCCACAAATATAATTATTAGGTGAAATTTCTTAGTCCAGTTTCAATACTTTAAACACATAGTTAATAACACCTAAGGAAAAGCAACTAACCCCCTCCTGCCCCTCCAAACTTAGAAAAACAAAGAAACTTTATTAGTGATTATACACTGTATCTCATGGGACTAGACGGAAGAAACAGCATGAAAACTGAAATACTCCTGAAAGAATCTCAGAAAGTTTTTAAATTACATTTTGAAACACAAATGAGAAATATTAGCCAGAATAACAGCAATGTCTGTATGCCTGACACACACATGGGGACCTAACGACATGAGAATGATTGGTATTTAATCTCCATAATTTTTTTTTTTGGAGTTAGATATCCAATACAGTGATAAAACAAAACATTCTAAGTGTCTTTCTACATCTTTATATTCTAAATCCATTTTAAGATCAGATCCTAAGAAGCCAAGCCTTCCAAAAATACGTGCCTCCTTCAAAAGATTAAAAGACAAGTAAACAGTTAACATATGGGGTCTTCAGATTTGATGACTGGCCTCCAATTTCTCCTGTGATGAGCTTAAATACAACTTAACAGCTCAGACTCAGACTTCAGCCAAAGACCAATACATTTTGCCAGCAAGTTCTCACATGAAGGTATATTCAACTCTTATGGCTTTTGTCACAACTACTAAGTAATAGTGAATATGATTTAGAAGAGATGCGACTCAATTACACAGCAAAACCTGAACTACAGATAAACCAGTGTGTACTGAAATAACTCATACATAACACAAGAATGGTAGTTAGTCATTTATTTTTCAAAATACTTATTTCAGTTTCAGTTTTTGCTATGAAAAAAATGAATCAGTCTCCAAGTATATCTTAAGCTCCCTCTGCTATGTGATGAAAAAAGGATATATTCTGTTAAAAAGCTTTTACTGAAGTAATAAGAAGCAAAGATATATTTTTCTTACTCTTAAGTTTATGATTTGCTCTTTATTATTTTTCCTCATATCAAAGGCTATCTGAGATTATATCATATGAAAGACCACAATGAACTGACATTTCGTCTATCATCTTATCAATCCTTATGTTTTCTTGCTTGGTAAAAATTTAAATATTCTTATATTCACTGTTTTATATTTTTATTTTAATTGAAAATTTGTCAAATCATCAACCAAAGTACGACTCTTTTTTTTCCATCTTCTTTGGTAAAAGGGTGAGGGTTGGTAATTGGAGAACGTGGTATTTTCTTACCTTGCCCAGAAGAGTAATATCTTCTATAGTTTTCATTGAGCACTGTACTTATGCATTTGTATGCTATACATTTAGAAATACATATACAATGGGATAAAGAACAGATATTACGAACTACTCAAAGATATTCCATTAAGATCTATATTTTTGTAAATATTACAGAATTCTTCTTTTACAACTGTTATCTTAGATTCCATTAAAATTATATTAGTGAAAATACTGCTTAAAAGTTTTAAGATATCTATTACATGTACATGGCAGCATCACATCACATATTCCTCTCCTCTTCATTTGATGAACACAGGCTATACAGTCGTTGCCCTGAAACCCATTGCTGCCTTATAACATCATTTGAAATGAGCATTTTTTGTCATATTGCATAAATTATCAAAATTACTATAAAAATATGTAAGAATATGTAAGGATATGCATCATGCAAAAAAAAAAAAAAAAAAACCCTCCTAGCTAGAGCATTCAAAATATAAAAAATTTTTATTTCAAAGCAAAATTCAGCTCCTAATTGCTCCCCAGAAATGAGCATGTGAAGAATAATAAGGTAATGGATAAAAACAAAGCCCCTCAGGGTCAATAACTTTATGGGGATATTGCTATTATGGTAGAACCAAATTTTTTCCCATTGAGATTCACATCTGAATAATTTATAGCAAATCCAGTAACAACACTTTTAACAAATTTTCAAAGTTCTGCACATCTTTGGTCTTTCACTGTGCAGTAGAGGAACAAAATCCAGAAGCAAATAAAACTCCTGGTAACAACAAAGGTAAAAAACATGTATTTTAAAAGCCTTAAACTTTTAATTATACAAAGTAAGATTAAATTAAGCTTTATTTTAATTAGCTTTTATCCTATTCATATTTTTTTCCTATTCTCCCTAATGTGCCTTCTCTCCATTTGCAAGTCTTTCTCAAATGGGTATTTACTGTGACTGTGAGTTACAAACTAATACGTACTGAACAACTGGATAAATAATAGAAAATGCCTTTATACATGTTTTTAAAAATGTATCATCATTTTTTTCCATCAACCAGTTAAGTCATTAAAATTCTTTTACTAATATGAAGTATACATTAATAGGGGGGCAGACAGAGCATTGTGAAAACTCTGTTTTTCTCTCAAACCTCCCTGCCCCCCCACTCCTTTCAAAGGCCTTTATCAATTATATGACTCCCTGTTGACAATAAGAAACTGCTTCACAAAGGCTGGTCATCTTTCTCCACTAGCTAGGAATATAAAACTTAAAGACTGGGACCTTTCAGGTAATCAAGCCCGCTCTCTGCTATTACAGGTAACCTTGTCCTGTAATCCCTGCTATAAAAAACTGATGAAACTCCATGTTCAAAACTGTAAAGCCTTTGCCCCTGTGCCTATCCAACAAATTTTCTCATTTCCGTTATGCAATAATCCTTTCCAACCCTCACTTAGAGATCGAGGAAGTCATCTGGGAAATCAGAGTCTTCTGTCCAACAGTTTTACAATTTGCCTCATGGCAGATCCCTTTGTTCAACAGACTGAATACATTATCTGAAAGTAGTCCTCTCCTGCTGTTCAATTTTGATAAAAATTATAAACAATTACAGAAACTTAATCAGATAGAAACCTGGGTATTGAGGTTACTATGATAAATAACACAAGCAGCACAAGGAAAGCATTACTCTACACTTGCATTTCTCAATTAACTAAAAGTATTTCAAGGTAGTGGATGACTATAAAAGGTATGCTAAATTCACTTAGTAATTTACCTAAAAGAAACAATTAATACTGTGCAAGGACCCCAAAAAGGGGCCATCTACCAGGTCCAGGAAGACCAGCATTGTGTTTCCACTGAATTGCTGGTGCAGCATTATTTATATAGTCCCTAAAATGGATCTTCAACCGCCAAACTCAAAAAAAAAAAACAAAAAAAACCCCTTTCTTTGCCTGACACTTCTAACAAATTCATCCAAAATGACAATCTTAAACCATGTCATCCCCTCCACAGCTACTTCTAAAAGCATCATATGAGGCTTATACTTATCATAAACTGCCACTGGACTTATCACTTCATAACAGCAAAGCTCTATGCAGACACGTATAATGTATTTTCAGTGTTCATTTTTAGAAAGAGCAGCAAAATTGCAATAGTCCGGTCCTATTACAAATGTCATGTGTTCAGGTTAGTAAAGCATTCTGCAAACAAGGCAATCATTAACATACAATTACTAGAGAAACCATTTCTGAGAACAACTATTTCTGAACTAGTGTAAGTGCTAAATTATTCGGAAGTTAACATCCCTCTTCACATTGGCATCTGCATGAAGTTTATATTTTACTTGTATTTAAGTTTCCAAGAACCACACATCCATAAAGAGCCATATGCTACTGAAAATATTTAGTGTTGATAAAGAGCAACCCTATTGGTCTAATAAACCTCCGTATGGAGGAAGACTGCATAGCAATAAAGTGGATTGCAATCAAATCTTTCCATCACTAGCCAGAAAGCAGCAAAAGACAGATTTTACAAACTGTGTATATGCTAGCACATCTGAATCTACTTCACATCTTGAGTGAAGGAGCTTTGTGTGGAAACAAATTTGGCACTTAGGTTTCAAGGAGTAACAGCAGTATTCAAGACTCAGTTCATTAGTACACGATGGGGATGCAAAAATGAAGCTCTGCTGGTTGTAGATACAAAACAGAAAGAGATGCCAATCTGACAGTCGCACTATCAAAGCTCTAACAAGAAAAAAACAGTACGAGAACAGCATCCTACACAAAGACTAGGCTGTGATTGAGCAAACCTCTCTGGAGGTAGGATGCCAAACCCCACCACTGAAAAGACGACAGTAGTTTAGAATTCAAAAAGAAGGGAAGGGATTTGTTCTCTCTTCATTATCTGTGTAGTAAATACAGAAACAAAGGCACCTGCAAATTATTCTCTGGCAGTACCTCTCTCTTTCCATGGATTACAGATGGAGACCAGAGCACCTGTATTACTAACTTGGATGCCTCAGTTTAGTCCAAAAATCCATCTGCAGGATGAATGCAGACCTTCATTATATCTACCAAAATATCTATATATTACATGCAAAGTCAAATCAATTCAACTCAATCATTGCTGAAGAAAAAACAAGTACCTGAAAACTCTTCTGAGTCTATAAACATTGATTCCACAAATCTGTGCATTATGACTCACCTTCTGCTAAGCTCACACCCAAACAAGAGAAGTCTCACCGTTTTTCAACAATGATGAAAAGCAATGCCATGAGAGATCCTGCTTTACTAAAATATTACTTTTATGAAACATGCTATGCAACAGTCTTAGTGCACCATGAGATGTTCTGCATAATCAGATGTAAACTATGCTCACATAAACAAACTTCTTTTGTCAAATGCTATGCTTGACATTCACTGTGAAAATCCTCTTAAATCAGTAAGTGAACAATGGAGGTATCATTACTGTGAAAGTTAGTGAATTCATTTATTTTAAAAAGTTAAAAGCGCATTCTTTCAAATAATAGTCTTGTTTGATTCATTATCAAATTCTGTGTTTGATATGAAAACTTTTGAAGTACCAAGAAATATTCTAGATAAGTAAGTATTCATGTGTGATTAGCTGAGAACTTCAGACAGGCTGGTGGGCTGAAAGATGGGATCATCAACTTGAGTTCTTCAGCTCATTGCCTTAGCCACTATCCAAACCATTAAGTCACAACTGAAAATATATACCATTCATATTATAAAGGAGTCGCAGTTGAGATTACTTGAAAATGACAAGAGACAGAAAAAGAATGGATCTATGGATCATTTACGCACTGCTGAATTATGAATGTGGGAGAACTTTTAAAAAATGCCATTTTGACTCAAATACCCCAGCCACAATAGCACCATATATGGAATTAACAATATGTTAAGACTGAAGAAGGGCAAAGTTAGCATGGAGTTCTTCAGAATCAAAGTCAAGAAGTCTCAAGCGCATTGCCTCCACTTAGTGTCTTATTTTTTCCCCATGAGCAATATTACCTTCTGCACAGCACAACAGCCAACACCAAACAGATCATTCCATGGACCTTGGAGGCACAGTTGCATATTTTGCTTTCCCAATGAAATGTAAAAGCAGCTAACCATCAACATTACAGAATCACAGAATTGCTGAGGTTGGAAGGGACCACTGGAGATCATCTAGTCCAACCCCCCTGCTCAAGCAGGGTCACCTAGAGCACATTGCACAGGACTGCATCCAGGCGCGTTTTGAATATCTCCAGAGAAGGAGACTCCACAACCTCTCTGGGCAACCTGTTCCAGTGCTCTGTCACCCTCACAGTGAAGAAGTTTTTCCTCATGTTCAGATGGAACTGCCTGTGTTTCAGTTTGTGCCCGCTGCCTCACGTCCTGTCGCTGGGCACCACTGAAAAGAGTCTGGTCCCATCCTCTCGACACCCTCCCTTCAGATACTTGTACATGTTGATAAGATCTCCTCTCAGCCTTCTCTTCTCCAGACTAAACAGGCCCAGCTCTCTCAGTCTTTCCTCATAAGAGAGATGTTCCAGTCCCCTAATCATCTGTGTAGCCCTTCGCTGGACTTGCTCCAGTAGTGCCACATCCCTCTTGTACTGGGGAGCCCAGAACTGGATGCAGTACTCCAGATGTGGCCTCACCAGGGCTGAGTAGAGGGGGAGAATCACCTCTCTTGACCTGCTGGCAACACTCTTCCTGATACACCCCAGGATACCATTGGCCTTCTTGGCCACAAGGGCACATTGCTGCCTCATGCTTCACTTGGTGTCCACCAGCACTCCCAGGTCCTTCTCTGCAGAGCTGCTTTCCAGCAGGTCAACCCCCAACCTGTACTGGTGCATGGGGTTATTCCTCCCCAGGTGCAGGACCCTGCACTTGCCTTTCTTCAACTTCAGGAGGTTCCTCTCCGCCCACCTCTCCAGCCTCTCCAGGTCTCTCTGAATGGCAGCACAGCCCTCTGGTGTATCGGCCACTCCTCCCAGTTTTGTATCGTCAGCAAACTTGCTGAGGGTGCACTCTGTGCCTTCATCCAGGTCATTGATGAAGAGGTTGAACAAGACTGGACCCAGTACTGACCCCTGGGGGACACTGCTAGCTACAGGCCTCCAACTAGACTCTGCGCCGCTGATCACAACTCTCTGAGCTCTGCCATTCAGCCAGTTCTCAATCCACCTCACTGTCCACTCATCCAGCCCACACTTCCTGAGCTTGTCTATGAGGATGTTATGGGAGACAGTGTCAAAAGCCTTGCTGAAGTCTAGGTAGACAACATCCACTGCTCTCCCCTCATCTACCCAGCCAGTCATTCCATCAGAGAAGGCTATCAGATTGGTTAAGCATGATTTCCCCTTGGTGAAGCCATGCTGACTACTCCTGATCACCTTCTTTTCCTCCACATGCTTGGAGATGGTCTCCAGGATGAGCTGCTCCAACACCTTTCCAGGGATGGAGGTGAGGCTGACCGGCCTGTAGTTCCCTGCATCCTCCTTCTTGCCCTTCTTGAAGACTGGGGTGACATTGGCTTTCTTCCAGTCTTCAGGCACCCCTCCTGTTCTCCATGACCTTTCAAAGATGATGGAGAGTGGCTTAGCAGTAACGTCCACCAGCTCCCTCAGCACTCGTGGGTGCATCCCATTGGGGCCCATGGATTTGTGGGTATCAAGTTTGCTTAAATGATCTCTAACCCGATCCTCCTCCACCAAGGGAAAGTCTTCCTTTCTCCAGACTTTCTCTCTTGTTTCCAGGGTCTGGGGTTCCTGAGGGCTGGCCTGACCAGTAAAGACTGAAGCAAAGAAGGCATTCAGTAACTCTGCCTTCTCTGTATCCTTCGTCACCAGGGCACCCACCCCATTCAGCAAAGGGCCCACATTTTCCCTAGTCTTCCTCTTGCTACTGATGTATTTGAAGAAGCCCTTCTTGCTGTCCTTGACATCTCTCGCCAGATTTAATTCCAAATGGGCCTTAGCCTTCCTCATCACATCCCTGCATACTCTGACAATGTTCCTATATTCCCCCCAAGTGGCCTGTCCCCCTTTCCACTTTCTGTAGACTTCCTTCTTCTGGTTGAGTTTTGCCAGGAGCTCCTTGCTCATCCATGCATTCATACATTGATATAATGCAGAAAATTCAAAGACCTATTAACTAAATAAAATTTGAAAGATTCAATTAGTCTCTGAGACACTTCACATAGCTGTGCAGATCTGCAAGTCTCTCCTGAAATACCAGCACTCTTCTTGTCAAGGTTGGCAAAAATATCCATGTTGGTTGTGCCAAAACCCTCCTTGGGAGCATCCATGAGAAATCTGGCATCCTGTGTATTGCCAAAGGACCTCAAATTTGTTACCTGTAACTTCTGTTTCTCCAACTGTTGTATCTTGTGTCCATTGCTCGTCTTTGCTCAGGTGACTGGTTTGGGCATGTATTTTCCCCAATAATCCCTCATTTCAGAGAGGGGTTCTATTGCGTCTTTATTTGTCAGGGTGATCATACCCATAATGGTATCAACTCTCTATCTTTCCTTATTCCTATGAAGAATTTTCTGGATAACAGTGCAGCTCCCATCCTCTTTTGCTCAGGCTACTTAAAGACCCTTTAAAACTTGAACGGTTCCTATCTTTCATTCCAAATGCTTACAGTGTTTGTTACAGCATATGCAGCGGTATGTGCTGTTTCTGCGGACCCTTTGCTCTGAGTAGACCTTTATTTCTTCATCATTCATGGGGGCTCAGTGCAGGGCTCAGCCTCCAAACTCAAGCTGGGAACTGGTACTTTGCCTGACAAATTCCAGCCATTCTGTTGAAGTTAATTCTAGTTCTTGCATATTCCCTAAACTGATATTTCAATCTAGAACATAGTCATCAATTGATCCTTGCCAAGGATCCTTGAAACTTGCCAAATTTAAGACTGGCTCTTCAAACCTAGATCTGTCAAACTTCCCCATCTGCAGGGGTTTTTTGTGCCCTCTCACCTATTTCATTTTTATGTGGAGAGCAGTACAACTCAAATTTCTCTCCTATGGTTTCCTCAGTAGCCTCCTCTGCCCGAACTAACTGAAAACTACTTAAAAAATAAGTACTTCACTACCATTTATTTTCCCTCTCTTTTTGTTCATGCCAATTGCTTTAACCTAGAGGGCACACTGTTAGTTAAAGAATTTTCAAAGGTCTCCATTTCTAAAGGTTTCAATTTTGCATAGGCTTTAGTCAGCCCAGTCCTCCATTAAATGCTCTCCATTGCCTTTCTGTTGGTACATGTCATTCAGAGATCACTCGGAGCCAAGTATTTTGACCGCAACCTGCTTTCGGGCAGTGTATGATCTCTAACTCATTAGCATAGTTTCAATGACCTTGTACATAATAGGGCAACTCATTTTACCTGGTCCTCTTGATAAACAAGAGGTATCTGTAAGTCACCTGTTGTCTCCCCCAGAAAACCTTCAGGCTCTTTCAGGACATGTCCCCATTCCTGTCTGCCAGGGAGCTCACAGTATGCCCCTTCTAGGGGGAATAGCTTAGGACTCCCTCCTCCTTGGTTGGTCTTTCATGGTCTAAATACCTTAATCATTCACTCCCCATTGCTTACAAGGAAGTCTCTTACTAAGAATCTCAGCAAAGAGGCATACTATTAATATTACAAAAAAAAAAAAGACAAATATGTTAACCCTGGGATAGGACTCAAAAAAACTGGTTTCATTTCCAAGACTATGAACCTCATACACAACACAGAATAAATCACTTAAACTTCTTGTGCCTGAGTTTTTTACCTAAAAATGAATTTTTTTTCTCCCACTTCCCAGGAATACAGTTAGGATAAAAATAATCAGATTTTGCCAGGTGCTCAGATATTAATGTAGGTCAGGCAAATAAGAATTGATTATGTAAAGCAGGAAATGAAAACAGTCCATATGGAGCTAATATTGCTACTGAAACCTAGACTTCTGCATTTCCTGCCATTGTGACTTTAATGATGAAATCCTAATGTTGCACTACAATAACTGCCATGTTTAGTTTCCTAGCTGTCTTTAAAGGAAATATTAAAGAGAATAAAAAAAAACAAACAGAAGTTTTGCAAGTTCTTTCTCCTCATCAGTGCACAGTAGAGGGAGGTTCACTTCCAGGCACCTGCGTAATGAGTTTCACTCTGAGCTCTGCTCCAGCCCCTTCTTGCTACCTGGGGTTTAAGGGAACAGAAAGCTGCTGGACTGCCCCAAGGGAGCTATTTTGTCCAGTCTGTTTCTGGATAACCCAATCTATCCCTGAATAGAAAACTTGACATGAATCTGCCCCTGTATTTGTACAGAGCAGAAAAGGCTGAAGGAGAAAAAAATAACCTAAATAGATATTTTGCTTCTGTGCTCATTGCAGAAGAGGTCAGGCAGATCCCCTGACTGGAATTTCCTTTTTGTGGGTTAAGATCCAGTCTGAAATTTAAGCATCAGTGATAAAGGTCACAGGAGAAATATGGGCAAAGTGAATAGTAACCGATCACAAGCATGAGATGATGTTTCCTCAAGTTCAGCAGGAACTCACATATGCACAGCTGAGCTGTTACGGCTCATGTTAATCTTATTTGAACCCATCTCTGTATCAAAAAAATGTGAGATAGCAAACACAATGTCAATTTCTTAACAGGGCTCCCGGGGGATCCAGAGAACTACAAAACAGTTAATCTGATGTACATATTGAACAAATTGATAGAAATTGTTATAAATAACATAATTCTTTAAACACAGAGCTAGATACAACATGGTAAGGAAGAGTCAACAAGGCATTTGTAGAATTGCCTCATAAATATATTAGCATGGCTAGAGGATCAATGAATGTGAGGGCAAACATGATCAGATCAATAAATTAGTTTGAACTCCAAAGAATTAAATAACTTGTTAAAAGATAGGAAATAAAAGATGATAGTAAACATTCAGTTTTCTTAATGAACGTAGGTCAATACTGGTGTTACACAGGAATTTGTGTTAGGAGACTGAGTTAGGACACAGTTGAACAAATGGGTTGGAAAAGCGGGAAGAACAGTGAGGAGAAAAGGTCTGTTGCTAGTATGAAGTTATTCATGGCAATACAAACAAAAGCTAACTGAAAGAATTGCAAAGAATCTCACATAACAAAACACTAGATAGCAAAATGGAAGGCAAAATTCAGTGTTGACAGATATAAAGAACTGCAGGGAGTAGTGGGAAGGATGAGTGAGGAAGGAAACAATCCTAGCTCTACATATCACAGAACAGTAGAGGTTGGAAGGAACCTTTAAAGATCATCTAGCCCAGCGCCCCCTGCTCAAGCAGGGTCACCTAGAGCACGTTGGCCAGGACCCTGTCCAGACAGCTTTTGAGTATCTCCAAGAATGGAGACTCCACAACCTCTCTGGGCAACCTGTTCCAGGGCTCAGTTACCCTTATAGTAAAGAAGTTTTTCCTCACGTTCAGGCAGAACTTCCTGTGTTTCAGTTTGTGCCCGTTGCCTCTTGTCCTATCATTGGTCACCACTGGAGAAGAGTCTGGTCCAATCCTCTTTACACCCTCCCTTCAGATATTTATACACATTGATAAGATCCCCCCTCAGTCTTCTCTTCTCCAGGTGAACTGCCCCAGCTCTCTCAGCCTTTCCTCATATGAGAGATGCTCCAGTTCCTTAATCATCTTAGAGATCCTTTGCTGGACTTGCTCCAGTAGCTCCATGTATCTCTTATACTGGAGAACCCAGCACTGGACCCAGCACTCCAGAAGTGTCTCACCAGGGCTGAATAGAAGGGAAATATTACCTCCCTCAACCTGCTGGCAGTACTCTGCCTAATTTAGCCTAGGATACCATCAGCCTTTGTTGTCACAAGGGCACATTGCTGGCTCATGGTCAGCCTGTCGTCCACCAGGACCCCCAGGTCCTTCTCTGCAGAGCTGCTTTCCAGCACTTCAGCCCCCAGCCTGTACTGGTGCATGGGGTACAATATACATAATGGCTCTGGATGAGCTAGCACCACTATAGAAAGAGATCTCGCACTTATAAGGGACACATATGAAGATGTCAACTTAGTTTCAGCAGCAGTCAAAAAAACAAATACTGTTAGAAATTATCAAGAATGTAGAACAAAACAGAACACATCATTATGCTACTACCTAAATGACAGATATTGCATACTGAATATATTCTCTAGCTTGCAAGAAGTCCCTGAGTCTCAAAAAGATGCAACAGAACTAGGAAATGCATAAAGAACAACAGCATGGATGATCAAAGGTATGAAACGGCTTCCGTACAAGGAACTAAATAGACATGGATTTTCCAGCCTGGAAGACAAACTATAAAGGTGATATCAAAGAGATCGTGATAAATAGAGTGACATAAAGGCAGTGGATAAGTAGTCATTTGTCTCTTACAAGATAAGGATGAAGGAGCAGTAAATGAAATTATTGGGTAGCAAGTTAAAAACAAACAAAAGAAGGTTCTTTTTAACACATATATTGTTCTACTGTAGAACTCATTGCACAGGATCTTGTGGATGATAAAAATACACATGGTTTTAAAAGCAATCAGACAAACTAATGGAAGAAAAATCTATCAAGGGCTATTAAATCTAAGATACCATCTCTGTTTCAGGAAGTTTGTGAGATGCAGATTGCTGGAAGCTGGGAAAATATACTGGGAAAGCAATACTATGTGCTTGCCTTTTACAGTCTTCCCTAGTCATCTGCTATTGGTCGCTGGCAGAGACAGCATAGGCTATGACAATAGCCAGTAGTGCAACTCTGTGTTGCACTACTGGCTATTCTTGTCACAGCCTGGCTCCACAGTGTAAAACATACAGTACGGAGGACCCAATGTCCACATTTTGCATGTTTCAATTTTCACTTTCAGCTAGCACCAGTCTGGTCCCACAGATTGAATGCCTATTACCAAGTTGAAAATACCTTTTGGTGTAGAGTCATCTAGAGAGAAACCAGTTTGCTTGCCTTGCTCTGCAACGTGAGCATGTGGGCAGGAAGCAGGGCCAATGAGCAGCCTTGCTTCAGAAGCACATTCCTGATACAAACCAAAATGCTCACGCAGATACATCTGTGCTGAGTTACAGGAACACTTACCCTGACAGTTTGACTACTCTTCTGCATCAATGACACTTCTGAATCCATTAGATGCACTTCAGACCATGCCCCAAACAGTGATGGGGACTGAACTGGCTCTTGGCTACAGGCATGGTCCTGTAGCATCTTTGTGGTTATGTCTCACTCTCTAATACTTTCTGGGTACAACTACAGAATAAGGCTTTAAGAATAAACCCACAGACTTGAGAAAACTGTCCTCTACACAATCTTGGAAGTAGTCATAGTTGCACTTTTCCAACTGCAATATGTTTATTATATCAAACTTAACTATTTTTCACCTCATGACTATACATATATGCTAATTGGTAATGACTAATATACTGATACCAGCTTTCAGCTACCTATAAAGTAAAAAACACAATTATTACCTTTCTTATAATGAAAAATGTATAATTCTATTCATATTTTGAAAATGATTAAAGGCATCCTTACCTCCTTCCAAGAAGGCAAAATACAGGCAAGCAATACATAATTCCAAGAGGTAGCTGTTTAAGAAACTTGCGTACTTGCAAAATACATTTTATATTAAATACTTTATTGCAATTTTGCCATCGCTACAGCTTGACTGTAACAAAGTAGTAAAATATAATATTTCATTGCATTTTTTTCCATGGCAAACACTATTTTTATGATGGTATATTGTTTTTAATATGAAGGCACCTTTTGAGATGACAAGCTGATTTAACAATCTGCAGCCAAAACATATTCCCCTGGAACAAACAACAAACTTAAAAAAAAAAAAAAAAAAAAAAAAAAAAAAAAAAAAACCTCAAAATGCATTTGATCCCGACTTCTGTTATTTAATTCTGCATTTGTCTAATCAAGTGATGTGGAAAACCTCAACCAAGATTTAAATGGAACATCTTCACATCTATAAAAAGCCCTTTGATTGACCTTGCATTCCTCATTCTACCAACTTAATCTTTTGTTTAAGTCCAAAGCAGACTATATTACTTCCTTAAACAAAAGTTTGTATTCATTTTTAAGTACAGTGATATTTTTGACCTTGATAAAGAATCATGATTGACAGCAAAAGTCACTTCAGAAAGTGGTAATGGAATAATGTGACAGAGCTGAATCTTTATTTTACCTGCACTCTAACTAAAAAAAAAAAAAAAAAGTTCCCATACCCCAAAGATTTGTACAAGGTGGTTATCATGAAGTATTATGAAGTCTAATATAAGGGGGCCCAAGGACATTCAGAATTATTGCAAAAATACTATTTTACTCTGCAGTAGTATCTAGCAATGGAGGACCAAAATCTTCTATTCAGGAAGCCAAAAAAAAACTGTTAAGGTATTTTAAAGATCTGTAAATACATACAAGTCTTCTTTCATTTAAACTGAATGAGGCAGGGAGGAGGGAGAGAAGGGGAGGGGTGTGGAGAAGGGGGGAGATAGAAATACAATTATTTTTTCTTATCTTAGTCTATCTTGTACAGACTAAAATAAAATCAATTGCCAAGGAAAAGCCTTGTAGAGAAAACTCATAAATCTTGTTTATTTATCTATTTTTTCATCATGCTAGAGCAACACAAGATAGGGCATTTTTGTCACAGTGCCAGATGGTAAAAGAACTGTGACAACCACTGTTTGTCAACCCCAGGGACCGTATTTACTGAATTAAAGATGAAATGATACCTACCAACTCAAGAAATTATCTGACCCTTTGACTACTTTAAATAAACAACATTAAATTATAACCATGACCACTCATAGCCAAGAGTTATGTGCTGCTTCTTCCTAGACATCATTCAAGGAGAATGAGAACTTCAGAATAAGATCCCCCCCCCCAAATTATCATGTTAATGGGAAGCTTCTTAAGTTAGCTAGCAGAAAAATGCTGAGAACAGGTCTTAAATCCCTCCCATATCTGGCAATAAAGTTCACCTTAGTAGTGCATCCTTCCACTTAGGGTTCACATTTTATCCAATAACTAATGCATGTCAAATATACGAACAGTCTTCAGAATAGGAACTGAAATGCATGAGCCACCTTTCTAGTCACTTGGCTGGAGTGAATCTCTGTCTCTGCCTAAGACCACTGAAGATTCACTGGGTCAAAATGGATTATTTCCAGTCAGGTGGAGAGCGTGTGCTCCAGGATGGCCTACAGCTCCCGTCCCCCCACCCCAGACATTCATCTAGGAAAAATGTTTGAATGCGCTAAAGCAAAGATAGCAACTGGGCCTCAGACCCCAAATCCTGGCCAACAGTTCTAATCACAGTGTATGTATGTAACAGAGACACTGATATCCCTTCTTTCAACCATTTTTCCAAAGGAAGTAACAACCCCACCTGTGCTTTGAGTGCAATCCAATTCAATGGACACGGTGACTGAACAATTTCCCAAGCTCTGCAGCCATACAGGAAACATGGATTTACACACCAAAAAAACCAGAAACCAAACCACTTCCAGACTTTATGTGTCACCAGCATTTGGCAGGAGACTAACTTGCTGTTTTAGATTTCATTTTTGTACTCATGCAGTCAAACCCTATCTGTGTCTCACCTAAAGAGCTTATTTTATTTATGTTTTGCAGACTAGGCTTGGAATCCTCAACCTTTTTCAAGGACATTTCAGCAGAGCTTCATTTAGGATACAAAGATGGCAGACATTTTCTGTTTTCATTATGAGCATGCCTTATTTGAAGGAGGCTCATGTACAACAAATACACATACCCAAATAGTATCAGTGTGCCGCAGTCAATGCAGATATTTTAAACAAAGCCACACCTGTAATAAACACACTTATTAACTAGCATCCCTATCACCTAGATGTCACAAAGTGAATTTCACTTCAAAGAAAACAGCCCTTCAGTTATTTAAAGATTTCAGGCTGTTGATGAGTCAAACATTGTTGTTGCTTGGTCATGCAGGAAAAGAACTTTTTAACTGGCTGGCAACACAGATAAATATCACCAAACTTTGACAGATTTCTTTTGTCTATCTGTGTATCTGGCAACAATTTTTTTTTTTAATTTTGTGATTATTCTCCAAAAGTTGAAATGTTACTTTGTACTAAGTATAACAAAACATCTTTTATGAACAATATTACCACAAACATAAAATTTCTGTTTCTGTGTAAAAGTTAGAAAAGACTTCACTGCCATATGATTTAAGAGCAACTTAATTAATTGCATTTTTTAATTTTTCTTTGCCAGATGGGATATTACTCAATACTGGCATAATAATTCAAATATGTCCAGTCACCCAGAACGAAGAAAACTGTACAGTGGGTAGTGAAAAAACAATTTTCCCTGAGATAACTCTAAAACATCAGGATGAATTTACCCAAACAAAAACAAATTTTTCATAGCCATGAAAGGATTTGCTGAGATACCAGTTCATGGAAGGCTAATGGGACAGCGACACACCTATTAAATCTTCTCTCGTATGCTTAATACAATAAAGAAAATCCCTTTGTGACTGATACCACTGTTGCTCTTCACTCTCTCACTGTGATGGAGACACGCAGGGAAGGAAGGCAAGGGAGGAGAAAAGGCTACTCCCAGGGACTGTGAGCAGGAGCATGGCTGTCTCAGGATAGCACCTGGCTTTGGGAAAGGAGTAAGGCGCTGGCCAGGACATGGTTGATCTACACCCTGTTGCAGAGGAGAAAATAATACATGACTGGCAAAGGAAGTGAAAGAGTGAATACAGTGGTATGTGACCTCACCAGAGGGATAAAACAGAGAGCAGCATAAGCTGTGACAGACAGAGAGAGAAAGAGAGAGAGAGAGAAAGAGACAGAGAGAGAGAGAAAAAGAGAGAGAGAACAGATCAGTGGAACACTCCTACTTTGGTTTAAGGAGCTGAGGAGCAAAAGTGGAATAGCTACCAGTGAGGCCAAGCATGAATTTACTAAAGGGAAGGAGCAAGACACTTTCTCCTCCTCCAACTTACTTACTTGCTTTTACTTGGACAAATCAGAAATAGAATGAGAAAGAGAGAGAGGCAAGCAGCATTTTTTTTTAAAGGAGGGGCAGGTATTTAAATTGCCAGTCTTGCTATGGATTTTGGACAACAGCCATCACTGGGGATTTTACCAGTAATTCTCATTGACATTAATTCACAGACTGGCTCCGTGAACAGAAAAGGTCTTGCTCTGGCCTGACCCATAACAAGGAACCTTGGGAGGAAGGTCCACCTGACTCATGGTAATTGTCTTACTGGTATATAGGATAAAAGACAGTATCTGAGGTATCAGGTCTACATACAGAAACAGAATCTGCAATCTCCTGGCAAACACTGCAATAGTGAAGGAAAACTGTTACTGTAAGAATTGAGAATGTTAGTTAGAAGCAAATGATAAACTATTTTCTGTTTCTTCCAAATATATTTAAAGGAGCTCAAAAGTCTAGCTTTTCAGATCCACATGAGAAACCCCTGGAAGTGGTAATAGTCATCCTGAAATTATATTGTCATGCACTCTTCTTGGTTGAACAAGTTACTGTAATATTTATAGCAAGCACTTATTCACATATATTGATATATTATATATGTTATTATTTATATATTATATATTTTATATATAAATATATATTGAAATCTGCTAGCTATTAAGCTATTGTGATGTTCACAACATCTAAGAAGAAAGTATGTTAATAGTGTACTCCAAAATCATATGGCCAAATTACAACTCAAACTGTCTGCAAGTATTTATTTTCTCCTAATGGGGGAGAGCTATAAGGGGATGAAACTAGTATCACTTCCACTTAAAATAAACAATCGTGTTTACCAAAAACAAAGACCAGTAAGATAACATAAGACATCAGTAAAAGTGGAATTGTTAGCTACTTATTTCTCCCTCTTATGTCAGAGGTGGTTAAATAATGAATTTCATTTTTCTATGTAGCATGCTATACCCAAAAGGTAGCAAAGCCAAAACTGTATTCCATACAACTATACATCTCATCCAACAACCTTAAAATGGTAACAAGTTTGTGATATTTCACCTGACACTTTTCAAGAAATCATTCATATATATCTTGAGTGAGCTTCAAGACCAAAAAAAAAAAAGAAAAAAAGTGAGAATGAGGGAAAGATTTCTGATGGATATCATTGAGACTAGGGATATTTTTTGATCCCTGCTTTTGTAGGAGTGTTTTTTAAATTATTATATGGAGAAAGTTATTTTACTGCTTAGAAAAGTTGGTCTCTATTCTTCAGATAATCTCTCAAATTATATTGTCTTGAAATAATTCAATAATTCATTAATTTTAGTTCCAAATCACCTACACAAATGTCCACATGAATGTGCTGTTCCTTTTATATATGAAAATAATTTACTTCAGAAATAAAGACTTGTCCTGCAAAGTTCAGGGAAAAAAAAATTTTTTTTTCTTTCTAACTGAAGGAAGGAAGGAAGGAACCAAAGGAAGGAAACTTGTAAACTACTAAATTTCCTGCATAAACATTTTTTGTGCCCCTCATTCAGGCACTGCAGATTGGAAACTATGCCTCAGATATTGTCTACTTCTGGAAGAACATATTCCAAACCTCCAAGTAAATGTAATTTTTCAATCATTTGTTTACATGAATCATGTAAATAAACCAACATGTAAATAAACCAATGTGAATAAACCAACCCATTAAGTAATACTGCACTGTCTCACAAACATTCATGAATTTATCTTTATCATACTACCCTCTTGTAAGGGAACAGATCCATTTTACAGATGAAGAACTTTGGGGGGGGGGGGGGAATGACAACTTAACCAAGTTATTTTAAGCAAAAAAGTTGCTTAAAGCAACAGAAACTAGGTCCAGATTTCTTCAGTCATGGTCCACCACCTTAAGAACGAAAATATCTCTTACCATTTCCAGAAACCTTAACTTCTAATTAGCCAGAAAGTATAAAGGTAAGAAACATGAACCCATGCTTTCTTCCAACAATGCCTCTAATAGATCTGTACAAATATGGACCTCAAGGCATGTTTTCAGCTTTATCAGGTCAGAAACAGATATACATTGATATTACCAAACAGTTAAAATTTTTTTTAAGATAGATTCACTGTCTGAATGAACCACAATATACTTTGAGATTTAAAATGAACCATTGTGGGCTTATTTTTCACATTAAATCTCTATTTAACAGCAACAGTCATTTTTAATTTTAATTTGAACTTCAGTATCATTAATGTAGAAGTGTGTTTCTCTCCATATAAATCATTAAAACATACATGATAAAAGTATCAACATAATTCTTGATCTTTTTCAAGAATAATTTTGCCAATAATTTAGCAATGCAATTATCAGAAAAACAATAATGCCAATTCTCTTTCTAGTGTTAAAGTGAAGAAACTTTAAAGGCATGCCTTGTATTTGAAAAGCATTAGAAGTACCACTTATATATAACAGCAAAACAAAAAAACTCAGCAGCTATTGCAGGAAGCTTAGTTGTATGATTAAGAAAATACTTACAAGCAGAGGCAGACTTTACAAAAAAGTATTTTTTAGAGACAGAGTGCTCATTATTAGCACGAATTTGGAAGAAAACAGGAGGAAGCATATTGTAAGGATCAAATCATAAGCAGTCTTGCAGATTATTTCAAACTATGCATGATGGATGCATTCTGCTCTGTCCTCATTTTAAACTCTGCACAGACTTTTCTCTGCTATAATCTATTCCAGATGAAGTAATTGATATTTCTATTTTCACCAAAAAGAAATGGAAATAAAAGACACAAGAAAAAACAAAACTAATAACTCTTTGTTATTCAATACTTAATCAGTATGAAACCTTCACTCAACATTTAACTTTCTCTTATTTACTGAACTCTTTAATACAGAAGGGAAAGTAAATAAAAGGAAGAACGGCAATTCTTGATTTCTTGCCAGTTTACAGTATTAAAAAAAGAATCTGCGCCACGGATTGGCAGTCAGCCATATTTACAGTAAGCTATCTACTGTTTCAACCGACAGGAAGGACAAAGGATTCAGTGTGGTGCTGCTGGTTTTCTGCATGTCAAATGTACTCTTCAAAACAGATCACAGGAATATTAAACTGCATACAATTAAGACCACATTTTTTCACAATCTTTACTCTTTTGGCTGTTTTTAAAAACTCTTGAATATGTTCAAAAAAGAAAGCACAGAAAGGAAATGAAAATGTTAGAGTATTAACATTTTAACTTATTAAATCAAGTTACTCCAGTAAAAACTTAAGGTACTAGGTTAAGTAGTTTGGTTCATATTTCTATTTCCCCATAAGACAAGTGCACATACTCTACTGTTTCATGCCATCTGGAGTTCTAGAGATGCCAGCGCCCATTTATACAGAAGGACTTCAACAGGATTGTGCCACATGGAATTGTCTTCTGAGGTCTTATTTCTAAGGCTTACTGGTATATGAAGGCAGCAGCTTGCCAGCACATTACAATGAGGAATTTTTAAATTAGGACTGTCTTCTGAAGATGTATTTCTCAGTGCATGACTCCTCTTGGAATCCAGTTCAGCTATTCAGACATGTCATGCAAGATTCCCATATCTTAATCATTCAAAACCCTCTGACCCAATGGTAGGAGGAAGGAAAGAAGGAAGGAAGGAAAGAAGGAAGAATAGAAGGAAGGGAGGAATTAAGTGTCGGAGAGAAAAGGAGGAACAGAGTAAAAGGAAACGAGGGAATTAGAATAGACTAGAGATAGTACAAAGAGCAAAAAGGAAGTGAATGAAAGCACAAATGAAGAGGAAACAAGTTGTTAAATGACAAAGGAAATAGAAATACTGCATTATGAAAGAGAATGAATATGTAAATACAGAGAATATGGAGGAGAGTTAGGGATCAGAATTATAAATGAATTCAGTGTAAGTGATCCTTCCACAATTAAAAAAAAAAAAAAAAAAGGAACACTGACACCACCTACATGAAGTGAGCATCCATGTGATGCGCTTTTATTTCATCACATGGCCTTGAAACATATTGTGAATTTCTGACCACTTCACTTCTACCCTGCCCACTAATCTATGTGTGGAAACATTCCAAATATTCCAGAAGCTTCAATATCACATTTTCCAAAAAATAATGCTTTCAGAAAAGGGTTATCTTCTTTTGTTCAAACTATAGTATCTTTATCTGAATCTTTGCATGCTACACCCAGTTCTCCCAAATTATTATTTTTTAAATCTACAGTTGCCTTTACTAGTAGTATTCAATCCTTTAAACTTTTAAATCTTGCAGTCTCTCAAATCTAAAAATGAAATTTCAAATTATACAAGGGAACGGAGAGATTCCTAGCCTTCCAGTAAATGGACAGAATTTGCTTCTGGTTCCTGGAAGAGCCTGAGACACTGATTTTCAAATTCTTGGTGCTTTTTTGATATGTAAAATTGCCCAGAGTAACTACTGCAAGTCAGAAACAGCCTCAAGTAAGTGACCTTCAAGTTGTACTAAACTTCTCACGCTGGCTCCCAAATTTTGAGAAAAAAGTCTAAAGACTGCACTTGCACATAGAGTTTGCCTATAGTAGGCTTGGGCCAGCTAAGATTGCTGTTTGACATGTATCTTCAGTTACAAAGTATTTATCTTTGGCAAATCTAGTGTATGGGATACGTATACTTTTTTTTCACACCAAAAATCTAAGAAATTAACAGTAGAACTGCTACTGTTATCCTGTTATCCAGAGCACAAACTCTGGATACCATACGGCCAATTCCCTTCCAGAATGCACAAGCGGACAATAAAAATACAGAAATATTCCAGAACAAACAATCCCTAATAGGGATAAAGAAGTTTGAACATCAATTTGCCCAACTAGGATTTTTAAACAGCAGATGATCAGATCCCTTCCTCATAAGCATCTTCCGGGGATAGGCGCAGACCAGAAGCTGGCTGAGAGGGCGCATTTCCCTTCCGCTGAACAAGCTGTCACCTCACCTAGATGGTGCCTCCTCGTAACGGGAAGCAGTGCTCCTACTGCACACAGCATAGCACTAGGAATTCCTATACCTAATGCTCTAATGTAGTGTCTGCCCCTAACCTGAGGCTCATCCAAGGATGGTTTTAGAAAAATCACTTGACCTCTCTGTCTCAGTTTCTGCATTCACAAATTCAGAAATGTTCAGAAGACTTCCTTTTCTTCAAAAAGTCTCATAGATTTGTAAGACATACTTTATAGGAGCTAGGTATTACAATTTTATTTCTATGGATGTTCATGTTTTGACAGACACTGTATCTACTACACAGGTATATTATAACTGCTACAGTTACTCAGTAGCAAGAGAACAATCAACAGACACAGTATCAAGCAAAGTAAAACTTTGTGTAGCATGAAAATAAAATTAAACCTGCTTCCATGAGAGCAAAAATACAATCTCTTGTATCACACTTGGGGGAACATTTTTTGCTGGAAGTAGCATGGAAATAAAACATTTTGGATGGGGTTTTCAGAAGTTCCAGAATGATTTAGAAGCACATTTTCCGCAGAAGTCAGGTTTTACCTTTTTAATCTTAATCTATGTCATAACCTACAGTAGATATTTTGATGTATTTACATACTCCTATCTCTGGAGAATTTAGGAAAGTTACTGGCATTAAAGAATGGTTTATTCTCCAAGCTGAAGTTATTGTCACCAAGACAGTAACTTTACACATACAAAATTTTAGTTTAAAGGTAGTAGCTGGCACAAAAGCACTTTCATCAGAACTGCTTGTTGTTTTCCTAAGGTCCCACACATCTATTTGAACTTCACGTATGAAACACAGAAGCCCTGGTCAGTCTCATAACAAGATGCTTCAGAAAAAAGAAGTCTGTCTTCATGAAAATAATCTATCTTTTATATTCACGAAAGACTTGAAACATTCACCAAATTTTAAGCTTTATAAAAATGTTCTTGTATTTTATTAGTAAATGAGATAATGGAGAATAGGGGGAAGAGAAGTCAAGAAAATATCATACTTTCAAGATGAACACTTCCTACTAAAATATATATATATTTTTTCTAAACATGAATGAAAGGTTTTATTAAAAGTTTTGACTGTTCCTCAAAAAAACCCATGAACTTGTTTACATACAGTTGAGAATTTGCAAATACTAGCTCCAATTCTGCAAAACCCCAAAACTTCCACTGGCTTCAAGGAATACAGGCTTACACACCCGCTATTTGCAAAAATATATTAACTTCAGCACTGGAAGTATTTATACTCCCTAATCTGATTTCCCTCCCCAACAATTATAAAGCAATTACATGAGATAAGAACAGATTTCTAGGCACCACTTTTACATATTTTGATAACTGTATCCAATTACAAATTTTCTTACACTGCTTAAATCAAAAATAAAATAAATCTTCTAAGAGCTTTTTTTAAATAATTCCAACACGGTGCTCAAGTGTCTCCAACCAAGAAGAAGGGAATTTACTAAAGCTCTGATCCAAAACATATTAGAAGTTAATAGTGTATTTTCAGTTAACTTCAGTGCGCTTTTGATCAGACTGTAATGGTAGAAGCCCCAAAACTGACCCATGCAGCTTCAAGAAGAGAACTGGATGTTAATTCATGCAAATGCATGGAACTGAGGGTTTGGGGTTTTATTTTACTTTAAATTCTTTATAAATTCTTTATAAAGAATTCTTTATAAAGATTCTTTATAATTAGCATGTCATTAACTATAATAACACATTTTTATTTATACAGTGAATAACCCAGAAGATACATACTTCATTTTGCCAGCGTGAAATCTTCATCATCCTGCAACAGGTTAAGCATCTCTTTTTGTCCAATCATTTTGTCGATTAAATCAAAGTGAGTCATTATTTTATACTACCAAACACCAGAATATTCCTCTTCTAATGCTGTGAGATTTCAAATACTCAGTGTTCTCTGTGCAAGCAGGCTTTTATTTTTTAAATATTTTCCTTTACATTTTTCTTGAGAAAACAAGTATACTCTGTCTGAAACAAAATATTTTATTTGTACTCATCTATGTTTACAAAGCTTGTGTATTTTACAGATTCGTTCCAATCTGGCTATCTTTTTTTTTCAGAATTCCGTAAAAAGGTAGAAATACTAGAGTTAATTTAACCTTTAATCAGAACCTTTAATCGTGATGTATCTGGCATGTTATATAACATATACCATTACAAAACAATGAGAATAGTTTTAAAAACATTAAATCCCCTACTATACTACTAATTATTTTAGTTCATTTGATAATTTATGAAATGCCATTGATTTCATCTTAAGCAATGAATTGCTATAAGTATAGATTTCCAAGTTTTTAGTTAAATAAATATACGCATTAGGTTTTCTACCTAATTTGGTCTATGAAGTGTGTAAATATGTAGCAACTGTACCTGTAGCAACTATTTTAAAGTATTTATTTTATCTGAAAACTCACTTAAGATCAACGGGTCATCAATGTTTTAATGCACTAACTGATTAATAACCTAATTGATGCACATCTTTTTCTCATTAAAACAATAAATGAAATTGTCTGGTGCTTCAAATCTGAAAGGTGAAACTCATGTAGTAAAGTAATTAAGGACCAGATCATCATGCCCCTGACAGAAAGAATTAACTCCAGAAGTAAGCACATTTGCAAGAATCTGTAGACTTTTTGCAGACCAGAACACTATTGTGTTTCTAGGCACCTCGGCCTGCTGCAGCACTCCTCTCTCTAGGAAACATGGCTTGATGAGCAATCTTTCTGCAACAATTTTCTGCTCTCACCTGACGCTCACTTCCTGCCAGCATCCTTACACAGAACTAGAAAATGAATGAAAAAAAAAAATGCAGCAGTGGAAGCATTAACTTCCAGCAAAATTTCCACAGCTTGGAGAGGAAGGATGCCAAGCACACAGGCGAGACACTCAGCTCTACTGCTATGGAATTTTTTTTTTTCATAGAAATTTTTTGCAGCCATTTCTTGACACTAATCCATGCTTCTCTTTCCCTTCTCATCACAATTTTCAGGGAAGTGTCTTCCTGGGCCTGACACTACCCTCCATGGCTGCACAGCTCACATCGGCTGCACAGCTCCTCCGGGCCAGCAGCCATATGTTGCATTTTTCTGGAAAGGGCCCTAAGAAAATACTGACCAAAACCATATTCTTAACTGATTGTCTCTGGCACAGAAAGCGAAATATGTTATAAATGCATTCCAGATCAAGTAAAGCTTACAAGCGTACTAAAGAGAGAGTGAGACAACATGGCAGCTGCTGCCTGTCAATATCACTTAAACACAGAAGCCGGCCAGCCCCGGGCTCGCGCGGTGCCTGACTGGGGAGAAGGCGGCGAGAGACGGCAGTGACACAGGAACGCTCACAGCAGTGAGGCTCTCTCTTCAGCAAGCAACCGGAGCTTCATCGATGATGCTGATGAGGGAAAGAAACTATAAATCCAACAGGCATGGCTTCCAGCCGGTACGCTGACTGAGGAGAACAGGACCAAGGGAGGGCAGGAAGCTTTCCTGACAAAACCAGGCTTTGCTACATCTCTTTGCTGAAACTTGACTTCCCTGAACCAAATGTTAGTTACCTTCTCCAGGGATATGTAAGTGATCTTCTAACTGAACGACAGAAACGTCAAATATGCTAAGAGCTTCACTCCTCTATCTACCTCTTCCTTTTCTTCCCATCACGTGAGATGGGAATTCGGAGGCCCTTGCGGCTGAGGACAGCACGCACAGGACATGAACCTGCCTGGTGCCTGACAAAGGAGGTCAGCTGAGGTAGGAATGAGCCTAACCGATTAAAAAAATAAGTTATCCAGTATCACAGGGCTCTCTGAGCCACCCCTACTGCCAAAAGAGATGCATTTCATCTTGGCCTTAAGCCAGCCTTAAGACATCCTATTTCAGTTCCTGATACTTTGCACATTCACTCTCCCTACACCCACTTTATAGATATAAACACAGACAGATAAAAAAGCATTCACCTTGCGCAAACACCAGATGCTGAAAATAAGGGGAATGTGATAAATTACTTCAGCTGGGAATCATGGACATTATAAAGAATTTGCTGTACAGACTGCCTGTACCCTGAAGAAATTCAAGCAGATACTAAGCACTCCAAAGAGGCAGTGGTTCACTCATGCAGCATTTTGTCTGTGATTTATTGGAAGAAAGCACTCTTGGGTTACACAAACAGAGAACAAATACGTGCAATTCTATCTGTTGAAAAAAATTTCTAGATGCTATAGTATGTGTATACTGTATATACATACATATACACACACCATGTATTTGGAAACTATAAATGCTAGGATGGTTAATTTTGTTTTAAAGGACAACCAGCAATCTATTTGAAAAAAACTGGCAAAAGGGGATTATTGTTACATCCTCTTTTTCTAACAGATTTCTGTTCTCCTGTTAGATTGCAGCCACAAATTAAGTTGATTTGTCATTAAAAGAACATGGGGGACAGAATACCCAGGGCAGGGGCGGTGGGGAGCACATCAGGTTCAAAAGGCAAATAGAAGGGATAACTCTCTTAAAACACCACAGGCAGAGAAAATTTGCAAGAGTTGCATTCAGTAAACCAGTTACTGTTTAACAGGCCCAGCACACATGTAACCAGCAAGTTTCTTCCCTTTATATGAATACTATAATACAAACTAATTGTAGTGTGCTAAATCACAGTCCTGATTTAGCAGTGTTTTTCACAGACATTTGAGAAATAAATGTGAAAAGAATAGAGAATGTAAATAGGATAACTGTGACAATTTTACATGTCAATGGGACATTTTTACAACTGTTCACTATTTTCTGAAGGTGTCAGAGATCTCAGGTGTCAATTTATGATATTTTGGGTTTGACTTTTTAAAGTGCATTTTAATTTCAGCTCCAAATGAATTCAGCGACAATATGGAATTTCACTTTAAAGTGTGTCTCAAGTTAAGCAACAAACAGAGGCACCCAAATTTAACAGCCATTCTTTAACTTCTGTCCCTAATCACCACATCATACTCATTTTAAAAGAGATGTTCACATCACAGAGTCAAAAGTATATGTCAGTCCATGATAATCTCTGAACAGCCAAAGAGGATTTCTGAACTTTTGTGGACCAAAAGATGTGGAAGTGTTTTTTTCCTGAAAAGGATCATGTGTGTTCACGTAAAGGAATCCTATTATACTCTTTGTTATTGAGGATTATGAGCTATTCTGTAAAACTCAGCAGAAAGTAAGCTTGTAACTATAAAAGGAGACTATCAACTTAAAAAGCATATTCTTCTCCAGGGATTCAAAGTGTTGAGCTTCATAACCTACGGGAGGTATTTACACAGCTTTAAAATTCTTTAATCTATTTTGGAAAAATGCTAGTTCAATGACCTTTCTCTATCACATAAGAATCTATAACCAATTTTTGTCTTTATGCTTCTGGATTTTTGCAGTACTGGATTTCCTGCAAGTAATAAAATACTCTCTGTGCCAGTGAATTCACTGTTCTAGTACAGGTCAATTAACAGCGCTGCTTCTTAAGGAGCTAGTACTATTTTCAATCCAATGATAGCTTTGATAATGATTATCATTATTTCTAATCTACTGTTTTGCAGGGTGTGTAATATGGTTAGACTATGGTTAACTTTACTCATGCTCCGAAACTGCATTCCTGATAGTTTTTTTGGTTCATCATCATTATGTGTGCTGCATCATGTGATATCTTTCCTAGTTGACTTGAGAAAGTATGTTTCCAGAATATGATATTCAAATACTTGACTGATTTGATTTGGGGGTGGGGGGGAACACCCAAAATGCAAGTTCCTTTAAAGTCAGAATTCAGCTTCTTTAGAGGTGAATGTTCTGAAAAGAACATTCTCTGATGGACTCTGACATCCTTGTCTGAATGTAATGATACACGTCACAGTTAAGTGATGAGTGCAACCCCTCTGAGGACAAAAAACATAAGGAAAGTGGATGGTATGGCAAGGAACGTATACAGATATACAGTAACCTAAGTCTTCAGAGGTAGCTTGTTAATTCTCGCTTCTCACTCTTGTCCTCTACTGTAGCCACTTGCTAAGTAAAAAAGACATGACAACACATAGATGGTCTGCTGAACTCTGAACAGCTACGAACAAAAGCCAGATTCTAATGCTATTTCATAACTACTTTGCATCTACTTTTTCCACTGATAGCAAGGTGCTCATGAAAAAGTATATCAGAACCAGCCAGTACCCTCTCCTACAAAATTTTTTTTTTCTCTCAAACCAGATCTAAACAGACTGAGGATGGGAAAATCACTGCAGGTGCTGAATTCCACAGGAATCCCTTCCACTTAGCTTATTTTCATCTCCAATTTGTACACGAGATTCATTAAAGGAGCACAGAGGCAATACAGCCTCCATTATATACAGTATATTTCTGTGACTTAACTTTTTTTTCCAACAGATATAGCACATTTATATTGTTGCAAGTATTAATGCCTCCTTTGTCTAACAGCTATGTAACTAACTGGGCTCATTTTGTCCGGCACTACTTCCTTTTCTAATATTATCAATAACTTTGAATATCCTAAGGATTTTAGTCTATCTTATCATTAAAAAAATATATATATAAATATTTCTTTAACCATTCTGAGATATATGTAAGTGAAAAATCACTAAATTGAAAGTAACTAAAGAAAACAATTTAAATGTTCTGATTGATTTACTTTATCATTGTGCATCTCTGAACAGCAAAAAACACCACCTTTGTCTCCCATGTGGGCCCTACGGTCTCTACATCCACCAAAAGACCTTTTGCACCAAGAGGGCAATATGAAAAATGGGGCTGGACTGGGAATTAGCACTTCAAATTTTCAACAAGTGGAGAGGACCCCACTCCCAGGGAAATCATGGGCTAGTTTGGATGCTTCATTTCTCAGTGTTCACACTGCTGAAATGCACTACATATATATTTATACACTCACAGCCACACCAATGGAGCACCCCAGGTTTCCCTAGAGAACGTGACACTATCACAGCTATATTATTCCCTTAATTATGTTAGATACTTTGGTTAGCTCACTATCTGTGCAAAAATAATGCTAAAATGTATGTGATGCTTACAATCACAAGGCTTCTGTTTCTGCTTACATCAATTTAAATATACTTCCAAAACAATATTTGGGAAAAATGTTACAAGTTTATTGATTTGGGAACACAGAACTCCCTACAGAACACAAGGCTTATTCATGACTATGAGTGACAGATCTGATTCTGGTATCTCTTTGCAAGTAGACAGAAAATGACTTACTGAATTTTCAATCATAAATCATAAGAGAACAGAGAAAAAATATTTTTATGTGAAAATTATTGGGTCTACAGATTAGCAAAGGACAAATTAATACAATTCACAGCATTCACTTTTTTTTTTTAATTTATAAGATGTAGCAGATTAAAAAAAAAAAAATTTCCCTAAAACAGAGCTATATATGTAGCTTAATAAGGGGGTACACCAGAAAAAAATTAGAATTATACAGTCCAGTCCACTCCCCACCCTGCAGGGGCTCTTCTGTGATTTGCGGCAACCCAAACACTAATGCATGCTTGGGACAAGGCCCACCAAGTCTAACCAGGCATGTGTTGCGGTGCTGGAACTGCTAGGGCAGGTTCCACATAAACATACATCTGGCACCTCTCTTTCCCCTCCTTCAACAGGGACCCGTGAGACTGGTGGAAAGAGAAGGGGAGCTGGCTGCAATACCCTCTTCCCAGGGGAAATTCAGGGAGCCCCTGGGAAGAGGGGTGTGAGCAACAGGAAGAGGAAAGGCAGGGTGAGCATGGAGAAGGGACTGAGGGGAAGCAGACTGAAGGGAAGTAGACTCTGTTTCTGCTGTTTAGGCTTCCTTCTGCCTCAGTGACTCACGCCAGCCCCACTCCCCCTCCACAGCACTCAGTGAAATGTTTCTCCTCCCATCCCCTGCACACTCACAGCCAAGATCAGCGGCTCAAGAAGCCTGCCCCACAGCTCCTGCTGTTGTCTCCCAGCCATTCAGCCCTCTTGCTCCAGTCACATTCCTAGTAGCTCCCTGCACTGGTCACCCTTATCTAGCCATCAAAGTACACACTTTGCTCATGGCCCTTCCTCTTCTCCTTCCACCTTTTCCTTAGGAACAGGCAGGGAGGACCAGAGAGTAGTTTTCGCAAATTGTTGGCAGACTGGTGAGCTGAAAGCTGAAGATCTCCACCCTAAATCCAAGCACTCTCTATCTGCAGGCTTTTCTGTTTAGAATATTAGTAATAGCAAGGTAAATTTTATTCTAAGAATTATTTATAGACTTACTGCAAGGGATTGTCTATAGCACAGATTAACAAAAAGATAATAGTTCACCTTTTTACTGGCAGAAGATGAACAGAGCAATAAATGTTCCTATCAACAAACATTCGAATTAACAACATCTGTTTGCTCCAGGTACTTTAGACTAGACCAATAATGGCAAGTAAACTTATAGAAAAGAGATAATATGCTGTCCTCCTCCTCCCCATACAACTATTAATATGTGCAGTCACCATTTTGTCTTGTTCCTCTGAGCAGGCACATCTACTGTATGTATGACAGAAGAGTTGAATAATAGAATATTTACTTGTAGAAAATTTAAACTAAGATTTGTTAACACAAATCCTGACAGTATTTGGTATTTGTCCAATATATATTTTTAGTCCCTATCTATGCAAACACTAAAACAGTAATACAGAGTTACAGTATAAAACTAGCAAAATTTAGTAACACTCAGTTCCTTGAATACAGGTCCTGGAGTCTAAGAAACCACAGAGGTTCATTTCAGCATAGGGAAAACCTACAGGCTCCTGTGTAGATGCTTGCATGAAACGGGCAAACAAATAAAGTCATTACTCGTTCTTGGTATATACAAATACTATTAGGAGCCCAAAAAATAGCAAGACTTTACAGTAATACTTACTAAATTCAACTGCTTTTTTTCAAAACCTGCCACAAAAATCTCACAGCAAACATTGCTAATGTTTGCTACTGTACTACCTACAACCACTGTCCTGCAAGATTATAGTAGAATTGCTCTTTTAAGATATCATCTGAAAAAAAAAAAAAATCACTAAATATGGAGAACAAATTCCTAAGAAAATAAACTCTTACCACATCAGCATTCTATAATATTAGGAAACTATTTGCATCATGCGGCTTGTGCTAAAATACTTAATGATCTCATCCTTACCATAACAAATTATCTGCCAGAAAAAGACCTTGAAGGTCAACACTGGCAACAATTAAAAAGTAATGAAAAACATTCATCCCTTCGGCAGAGTTACAATTTCTAAGTTTGAAGCAATGTGCTGTATATTTTATTAGCTATCACTTGTTTAATTATTCATTGGAGCTCCTCTTATGCTCCATGGAGCAACCTCACATTGTTAAGATTTCCATTTCAATGCAATTTACAATTCAAGGACAAATCTTGTCTCAACTTTAAGCTTTTGTTTTTGTTTTCCAAAACATAAATTATGTTCACAAACTAATGGGTCTGTCATACTTGTTATTTTTAATTCTGTTCACACTTCAACCTGGGACCCTATGCACCATCTTTCCAGAGAAGATATTTTGAGTGTCCACATTCATCTGCTCCAGTATTCCTACAAAAACACACAAGCTTTCAACCAACTATGTCTCTTCCTTGGCCAGCCAGAGTAATTTTTATTCTTGTCTCATTTGCAGTAGCAGCTCACACTAGCACAGTATTTTCTTAAAGAAACTCACTGAGTTCCAACAAGCCAATAGTACCATAAAGTAACTTTTATGCTTTAACTGCCATTTAATTACACTTCCTGAATCCCTAGCAAGTAAATAAAATCTTTCTCAAGGTTTCATGGAGAAATAAGGAACCGTAAGGACAGGACAAGCTCAGATTGGTATTATCTACAGTTTTTAATATACCCTTCTATGGGGTCACATACATTCATGTCCTGCTGTGGATTCACAGTAAATGTATGGGAAAATTATTGGAATACTTTCTTGAGGTAAGAGAGGAAAAGCCAGCTTATTTTGCAGTCAACAACTTGAGAAAGGTTCCACTTTTAACATTTCATTAGTGGAAATATATATGTGTATTGTACTGAAAGAGTGGAAGGGAAAAGAATGCGAATAAAAATCAAACAAAACAACAGATATTAAATGGTTTAATATATGCTGTATATAATACCATTTCATACAATTTTCTTTCTTTTTTTTTTTTATCTTAACCATTTTTTTTGCCTTTCTTCTACTTCTTGTGAAAATATTCTTGCTTCTTGAACAGCAGTTATAAATGAAATGTGTCATCTGTGATGCCAAGGTTTATAAAAATTTGGAAAGTTCTGCCTTAAAGCAGTAAGACAATGAAGAAAAGGCTTCCTATTAAAAAGACAAATTAATTTTAAGGTACTTTGATTTTTAAGATACACATGGTAACCTGAAGAAAAAAGAAGAAAAAACACCCCACCAAACTGAACATCCATTTCCACACATAATGAATAGTCAAACTATCCAATGCTCTCAGAAAGTGTTTATTTGGCTCAATTAAACCCACAAGATCCTAGAAAATACAATATAGTTCTCTGCTTGGCCTTTGTAAGAGTGAAAATGCAGTCTGAGCAGCAAGAAAATTTGAAATTTATTGTGCAAGAAACTTTCTTCAGCCACAGCCTTGATTCTGTGACATTGTCAGTATCACCTGAAAAGCGCTATGTTGAATTAATTACATAATGGGGAAAATTATTTACAAGCATTAATATATCTACTTCGTATAAATCAAGGTGAAAGCAAAGCCAACCTTAACCAAGCTTAACGCCAACTGCCAAGATCAGATAAAAATTGATTTTATGATCTAAAAAAAATTTGTTTTAGGTGGAAATTGAAGCTTAGCTGCTATCTTAAAACTCAATTTCTAACGCTCCTGAAAGGGAAAGGCTGTCAGCAGTAGAAACAGGGAGTACTGCCATAGAGCTTTTCTGCAGAATGTGACACAGAGCATCCCATCCCTGCTGCCACACATGAGGACACATCTGCCATACGATCAGCCATTCACCCGTGTCCTGCCATGCTCAGATATGCTCTATCCCATAGCCACAACGCAGGCCTGCCCAGGCAAGCCGCCCTAAGCCACCTAATCCAGGCCTGAGAAGGGCACAAACACCACGTACCCCACACTGCGGTCACCCTCTCACTTGCCAAAGGAGAGGTGGCACACTCTGGGAAAAGAAGGTGTTAAGGGAGAGGTCAGAGCAATTTGCAGAGCCTGTGCCCTGTCCAAATGTGAGGACCATGCCAGCTGCAGTCTGAGTGTGTGCAGGTCTCCCTTTGCCTCCCCCAGAAATAAGGGGGGAGGGGACAGGAAGGAATAAAGGATCAAGAAACCAAGAGAATGGGTATCCAGCTTTTATCCATACCACTGTGCTATCCCCTGACAAAAATTTCCAGGATGCAGACATCTTTGATTTCCATAATTCCTTTAACTGAGCTGATATTTTTGATGAGCTGTATAATCATGTGACAGAAACACCTTAACTGTTACCACGCCTTTGACTCATCTCCGATCACCTGTCCGAAGAGGGACTGCATTCCTTCTCCAATACAGACAGGAATACCTTCTAGGTACATACATACATGGATGCCTCAAATAAAAGCTCTCGCTAAATAATCACGTTTCTGTATCCAGAATTTCCTGTTGACTACAAAGACAGAGAAACTTCAAACCGAACACCAGGAGAAGACTTTCGCGCACGTATTTTGTTTTGCCGGTAGAGAATACACTTCTGCAGCATGTGTCAGATCTAGCACATGTGAAACTTATTTGATAGCTGGATGACGCCAGAACTACTTTATCATTTCTCATTCTCCTCTCTGAAAAGTGACAGTAGATAGAACAAAGACTGAAAATACAGAAGAGAATGAAAATACAGTACATGACCTAAGGAGACGATAAAGACTTTTCAGTGGATCTGTGTGTTGTGCCCTTGCTGTTGGTAAAAGAAGCCTGTCTGCAGTAGCTTGCTTTCTTTGCAGAATAACTTTTTTAAAGCTTTCTTGACGAGACCAGAAATTCTAGATAGACCTGTTCTTCGTTGGTCTTCTTAAGAGGCCATCAAGATGTTAATTCAGTAGGGAGACCTGACGGAATACATGCAGGAACATATATACTCTTAACTGAAGACAATAATAAAGGGACAGCATTCACAAAGGTCATATTTACCCAAGAGGCCCCTTAAATTCTCCTTCTTGACACACAGGAGGATACAGGCTCATCCAGATGGCAATTCTCAGCAACCAAAATTAAACTTCAGCTCTGAATGGCCCTTCTCTCCTCTTTCTCTCCTTCGACTAAGAAGGAGACTAACTCTCCTAAGCTAAAATCCATCTTCTGGAATAGTTCCCATTGGTCTCCTCCATGTGCTCTTCTCATTTTGGAAGCCTGAAGGAGCCCGAATTGAGCCCTCACAAAAAATCTCTTCTAAACAGAGAGGTAATGAATTGCTGCTTGTCTAGCAGCATGTGTAATTAGTGAGGAGGTACACAGGGGCTTTCTCCTATTTTCCATCTGAAATGCTGATCCTGATTAGGGTTTCTTAACACTATTCAAATGTAAATAATACATGTTCACAACTATCACACAACCACATCAAAAATCAAATGTTAGTTGGCCATAACTCTTTTTTACTTTAATGACAACAGAACTGGGGGGAGAAGGAGAAAGACTGAATCTGTACCAAGAGGCAGGATCCAAACAGGAAATTTTCAGAACACAGACCACAGAATAAAAATGGATTCCATTTTGGCACAATTTATCCCAAGTTACTTATAATCATTAGTAACCTGACACATCTGGTTTGCCCACTTCAATCACAATATGCTCGAGTCCATCATCAAAAAGAAACATAGAAACTTCGCCTAGATTTAAACAACATCTAGTCCTGAATTTTGGCATGCAAGGAGTGCCACCTCCCAGACAAGCTCTTTGTTTCTAAAACTTCTGCTTCCCCCAGAAGGAGGTGTTTTCCTGCTATGGAGCACCAAAAATGCCTCCAAACTTTCTAGAACTTTCTAACTGGCTCCAAAAGACAGAGCAGGCCCCCTTCTCACATGTTTCTAGAGTTCAGTAGTTCCCGATGGCAAAATAATTTACTTGCTCCACTTACTCAGGACAATCAATAGGGCATTCATAGAAATACTGAGGATAAGGAGGGATGACCATGATTACTGTACAAATTAAGCATGTTTCTGATAATGCCAAGTATAAACTTCTACCAAGGAAGCATAATTTATTTCTAAATTTCCTGCAACAGTGTTAAGCAGTTGAAATGGAAGCAGAAAACAGCCGTCAATTGTGATGTTCTTAACACTTCTATCCAATTTCTTCAAATGACTTGAACTTCTTTCTTTGAATTCAATCTTCATCTTTTCTACCAAAACACAGTCTTAATACCATCTTTTAGTTCTCTTTCTGCAATTCACTTTGTTCTATACTATGTCTAAGTGATTATTTAGCTTTTCAGGACTCATTCTAATGATGTGTATTATTGTAAGTTCCTGAAATAAACAATCATCTAAAAGGGACATGGAACTTTCTTTTTATAAAATCTGCCAAACTTCTCTAACACGTCAGTGCGAGCAATTTAGCATTCCAAAGCAGGTCACTGAAAACAGAGAAATGTTTATCAAATTCAGTGGGGAGGGGGGGGGGGGACACTAATGCCAATAATGCTCCCAACAGTAAACATATTTCTGTTGTTACAACCAATAGACTTCTAATTACTTGTCAGGCTTAGCTGCTAAAGACTTGGATACAGGAGACCAGTTCCTTCAATATGTGCATCCCACACGACAGGATGTCATGAAAACACTTTCTGTGTATCTGTACAACTATTTAAACAGTTTTAAATGAATAAACTCTAAAATGACAGACAAATGCAAGGTATGTCCATCTTTAAAGCTGCTTTAAAACTTATCTTTGAGATTAACAAAATGGAATAAACCATTAAAAAAAGAAGTTACCTACATAAGACAATAGTAAGAGTTTTTCATAATGTGACTTTCACAAATGAAACGAGGGCTTGATTTTATTTGGTACACCACAGTAATTTGCTGTGTAGCTTCATGAAACAGCTACAAATAGCATTACAGCAAGAAACTGACTGTTGCTAAAATGTATTCAGTAAAATGGAAAATACAGAGAAATAAAACACAGTAATTGTCTCTCAACCGACATTATATATTGTGTTTCTAAATTATATAATACTATATTTTCTAGTTTTTAATATAGTTTCCCAGTGAAGAATTGATAACACAAAAGACATTCTTTGACCTTTTCTCTCTGGATATCTAAATAATATACCACACAGATTTATAAACCAAATAAGTCTTCAGCCTTTTATTAGATCCCAAGGGATAAAACGTTAAAAAAATAAATAAAAAATCCACATGCAACAACGCATAAAATAGCTAATGCAAAGAGCTTTCTTTGCTATGCTATTCCTCACCTGAATCACAATTTTCTCCTATATAGCTACAATTGCAGTTTATGAGTTTACACATATCTGAAAGACAAAAATTGGACTTCTACCAATTGAAAATCTGTACTAAAGCCCCAATATAATAACTAACAATACAAACTATGATCCTGCACACCCACTGGTTTGTACTTAATGGATTCACCATTCAGAGCTGTTGTCTCTTGAATGTTTTGACCCAAGCAATGGACGAAATAACTTATCAAGCTTTCTATTCCTCACGTATTGCAGAAAGTATTTCATGGATTTGTTCCAAATTTAGTAGGATGTTAAAAACCACACAGCCACCAGATAAGTAATTTGTGGGGCAGCTAAATCAAAAGCTAGGCAGATCCTTTAAAAGAGGCCTTTTGGGGATTTTGATTTGATAATGTTTGTATCTCTACAATTAATCACAAAATAACGAAGGACTCGAGCCATCACAGTCAGGGTTTGGAAGTGTGAAAAGGTACATGCTGTGTATGACAAGAACCAAAGCGTCAGAACAACTCTGGGAAAAAAAAGCATAATATAAAACATTTAATACAAGTTAGAAACATTGAAAACTGTCAACCTGCAGAGCTTAAGCAAAGTCTTTGTATATAACCAGTCCCACTGACTCTAATGGGGCTACCAGTGAAAATACAAAGCTCTATACAGGATCCTCACTGTCAGAGCATGCAGCAAATAAAGAATCAGGAAAAGTCCTCAGGATACCTTGATGCAAGATCAAATCCTTAGTCTAAAGATACAATTTTGTGCTTTTAAAACTTTGAGCAGACACTATTTCAGAAAATGGATATTATAAACCACTGTTAAATCCAGAGGTTTTTCTTTTGATGTGTGACATACATCTTAAATGTATTACTTTGGAAAAAAGCAAAACCACTTTCATCAGACTCATTTTCATTTATCATTTCAGAACTCTATTCTGATCTCAGTTTATCACATTGGTTCACACAAGCTAAATTATAAAGTGGCACAGTGTAATCAGTTAACATGAATTTTTAAGGTACTTCCTCAAACGAGACCAACATTTCATTAGTTTTCAAATATATGACTGAAAATTATCTGAAAAATAAATAAAATATTACTAAATTGTTTATCTTCTTTTTCCAATATTTCAGTTTTTGACAAATAGATTTGTAACCTGAAATAGTCCTAGAGCCTTACTGACACACATTGCTGGTATTTTTTCCACCTAGTGCATTATTCTAAGTTAAATCTACCTTGGCCGTACATTAGAAGTTTCTTTCCCCTCCTCCCTCCACCAATGAGCAGCTCATCAACATTTCTTCAAGGCATCACACACAGTAACAATGAATCAATGTTTTAATTACAATTGGTGTTATTATTATTTAAATACTCAAAACCAGTTTAATAAGACCCCCCAATTTATCAGTTAGCCTAAGATGTTATTCTAACTAATACAGAGAACCTGAAGTACCTAGTGATGCAATAAAGAGTTAATAATGCCTAACAGATTTCATGATTTATTACAAAGGTGAACAAAAACTATTAACTTTATCAAGAAAAGAGAATGTAAAGAAAAAAAGAAAGTTAAATACTGGTATGACTTTCTATTTAATGTTTATGGAAATCTTCAAGATACAATTAAGCATCCTACTGATAAGTGATACTAATAGACATCAGCAGGCAGCAAGCAACTCTCAGAAGCACTCACTGCTCTATCACTTCTTCTGCCATAACAATTCAATATAACCGCCTTTCCCAATATTTGAAAAATGATAAATGAAAACTCAGGTCCCAAAGTCTAAGTTGCAATACAATTGTCATGAATACTTTCATTTTCAAGGTAAGTACACATTTTTGTGGTATTAGTTCAGCACGAAAATAGCTTATTTATTGTTCAGATAATTTCAGCTCCTATGAACTCTGACATCTGAATAAATGCTTATCTGAGTAGTCTGGTTCAACTTACATGCATAACACTACTCATGTGACCGCAGTTACTTTTTCCAGTTACAGTACTAAGAACTATCCTTCTGCAGTTATCGGGGGAAGAAAAAAAAACAAAAACAAACTCACATCACACACACAGAAGGTTTGCTGAAGGATTATCTTTTATTATAACTACAGTAACCTTCTAATAATATCATGAAATATTTTTAAAACTTTCTAGTTATTTATACTTTAGCTGTTCAATATATTTAATTTTCAATTCATAATATTTTTCAAGTATGTAATTTATGCTTCCTAGAAAGCTTCTCAATTGTTTGAAAAGCTTACAGTGACTCCCTTAAACTTCTATTTCTGGATTCATAATATGCTTCAGCTAGCTTATACATTACATTATCAGCAAGACCTTTCTCTCTTTTCATTTAAAAAAGCCACAGCTTAAAGTCTCATTGATACATGATAACTTAGTTTTATTAACTAAAAATTCTGTTTTTGTTTGAATTTCTCTCTCTCTCTCTAATGGATCTAACCCAGAGGGAGGACAGACTGTATAGTCTAGACATTGCAGCATGAAAGCTGAGTATAGCATTCCATTTCCTGCTACTTCTGTACTCATTCTTATCACACTGAGGTCCCATCTTTTGAACTATGAACCCTGCTGGGGGCTGAGTGCGGACCCATCTCCTGCATCTGGTTAATTTGGAAACTCACATCAAGCTAAAGATAGAGCTGCTTTTCAGAATACCCAGCACTGACACAGGCTGCAGAAAAATAAACCGAAACCCAAACACAGGAGTCTTCCAGTTTCTTGATTTCACTGGTGTCAGTTGGTAGATTTTCAATAGGCCTTGTATCATACTTTTTTTTTTTCCCCCCTTATTCTGGGAGCACAGCCAATCCCCAGCACAGCAGCTGACTTTCCCCAGAACTAACTAGAAATATTCTGATAGTCTCTATTTATAGACTCAAAAACTTAGCACTGGAAGCAGCCAACCAAATTTTTCCATTCCTTGCTCCCCTCCTCTATCTATCTATCTATCCTGGGCTAACCTAAATTCCAGACTTGTATGTTTCTCAAGGGGAAACTATTCTATCCAAAATAGATATACCTTAGGCATATACAACTCTTTAAAATCCAGATCACCTATAGAGACCTTTGCATGCAATTTACTAAACATGTTAAAAGAATGTGAATCCTCTACTTTTAGGTCACTTTAGAAAGCACTCATGCTGATCTCTCCTGTCATTGCAAAATCAAAATTCAAGAAAAATAACATCTCTGTAAGAGATATGGGTAGTATTCCACTACCTGTATCTTAAACATCAGCTAATTCAAGTCAGAGTTTGGACTTGTACAGTAAACCAAGACAGTAAATAAATAAAAACTTATTTTAGCAGGCTCGAACAGGAGAAGATACCTACTTTTTTTTTTTTTTTTTTAAATATTGCTAGTACTTGCAGAACTCAAGTAAGTTTTGTCCCCATTGGTTTAGGCATAGTACAAATAAACAGCAATAGAAAACCTGTGTCCCAAAGCCAGAATAACATTGCAGATGTCCTGTCCTTGGACTTATGGCCCTACATTCAACTCTACTTACAACACTACCAGATTTTGTTGAGCATTTACATACTGCAGGTAATGCATCAAAAATATAAGTTTTGAAACAAAAAGACTAGTTTGCTCTGGAAACAATACCTTGCAAATTTGATTTTTAATTAACCTTACAATTGTTGCCTAGGAAACACTACTCAATATTTACTTCAAGTCTTTAAAGAAACAGACTAATTCATACTACGCTACTGGTGCTCTTATTGAGGACTTGCTGGAGACATCCCAACCTAAATTTCCTTCTTGACATCTAACTTTCCTACTCTACAGTCCTAATGTAATGTAGAAATCTAAATAAGGTTTGAATATGGAATTACCTTAGATTTGTGAAATCTGTAACAGCATGGTATTTTGGACATTCTATGAAGCATAGACAAGGTAACAGAGAATAAAAAAAAGTTCTGCTCTACTGTTTGCTTTTGGTATACTTAAAGAAAGAAACACTAATGGAAAGTTTTCCACAGATGGCAGATGATTGTTCCATTTCTGTCCTTTGAATGATGGACAGTTTAACATATGCCATTATCAACTCTCATACCTAGCAGAGCTCCCAAAACTCTACACAGCAACTTCATCTTAATCTGCCCAGGTGAAACATCAGACAAAGGCTAGATAGTACCAAAGACAGCAACTTGGAAGTAGTTTTGTATTTACTTCTGGCTTTCAAACCGATTACATGAAATACATGTACAAAATCAATCAGATTTATTTCATTTAAACTGAACTGATGACATCCTGAACATTCTCAGTTTTTAATCATGTCAGACAAAATTGCAAGTTTTCCTAGGAAAATTTTTTCACTCTCTTAAGTTTACATCCTCTTGTGCCAATAGCTGCTATTTTCCTTGCTCCTATGATCTTACTCTTTTTCATGAAGTCATATTTCTTATTCCTCTAACATTCCTGATCTCAAGCTCACTCCTATTTTGTCCTGAATATTTTTTCTTCTCAGCATGAAAATCACATGTATTTCTATTGACTTACTGATTTAAGTCATGCCAATATCACATTACGCCTGAGTTTGGGGTACTCTGCATAACAGAAAAGAGTTAATACATACCCCAAAGCAGTGACCTATCCTATGGAGTTAGGCCCAGAATTCAAAGGCTCACGTGCCTTAAATGGAATTTGGAAAGAACTAAAAATCCAAGCACAAGCCACAAAATTCCTATCTAATATTTTAGGTTTAGGTTTGACAGTCACTCCGAGGCAAATGGAGAGGGCTGAAGCAGCAGCTCCCCAGTCCTTGCCCACACATCCTCACTCCTGGCTTTGGGTCTGTAGCTGTGCTCATATGCAGACCTGATCAGGGAATAGATTCTGCTGAAAAGTTTTTTTTTTTCCTGGCTGGGTTAGTTTTAAGCTGGATCAGTTCCCTGCTGTGGCTCTCTACGAACACAGACATTGCTAGCACTGGTGTAAAGAACTTATCAGCAGTACATACCATGGGGATCAGGCGGAACCGTTCCTTTCAGCAGTAACCCACACTGTGATCACTTCAACACATTAGTCAAACCAAAGCCTAGCTGCTTATGAGGTGAGTAAGTTTCGTGGGTAACACGTTAGACACCTCAAGCCAAGCCCCATCCATCCCAGCTTGACCCGGCATCTCTCTCATGTAAGCAGGAAGCAGGTCCTGGCCAGTGAAAGACCCCTGTGAAGTCCAACTTAGTGGGCACATGATCTTGCCTAACACACATCACCCCCACTTCTCTCAACACAGCGGCCATCATCGCTATCACGCAAAAACCTGGCTGGGCTGTCATCTTGCATCTCAAAGCATGCCAGCCTCAGTCACTTGGCAGATGGAGAACCCAGCTTCTCTATCGCACCAGAGTTGACTTTGTGCACTTTGCTATTAGTTTAATAAGATTTTCTTTTAATAAGCACAGTACCAGGTGTTTACATTGAACCAAGTATAACCTGAAGTATCTTGAGATCATAGACAGGGCTAACATAAGTCTACTAAAGGCAGGATGCAGAACAATGGTAGAAGTGCAGCATAAATTGTCTTCCTTCTCAGAGCACAGAGGATATGGAAATAAGGAGGAAAAAAAAAAAAAGCAGCTCTTTAGAACCTAGTGACAGAGCCCGACAGTCACCCAGATCTTGGAATTATGATACCAATACATTAGGAAGTAAGATGGGTTTATAACTTTTTTCATGTCTATCGTTCAATTTCCAATTTATAGAAACTTCAGCTAATCAACTATTACATTAGAATCAAATGGTATAAGAGCTTATAAATAGACTTAATGGCTATAAGTTATTTACAAGCTGCTAATACATCACCTGATGCAGTTAACCGCGTATTAAAATGGATTTATTGGACATTTGCAATATATAATTAGCTAAAAATCAATGTTTGCTTTAGAAAAGTGTATTGATCTACAAAGTAGTTTTTTTTTTTTTCCCAAAGCAAGACAATTCTGAGTTGTTAAACTAGTTTGCAGGAATTACAGCTATTGGAAATATTTAACTAAGCTGACTATAACAAAAAAACCACAATTCTGCTTTCCTTTACAAATTAGTATTACAGTAAATATGAAAATATCTGCAAACCATATCTAGCTCTTTCAACTAGTTCAAAAGAAGTGAAATTCACTAATGAAAAAACAGGATACAGCTTATTTGTCACTTCAGTTTCATTTCCTACTTCCAAGACTTGAGTTGTTTTTTAAGATTTCTGGAGTGCTATAAAGGAAGAGTATGCAAGTACTCTGGTCATTCTGGATACAGCTTATAAACATAAATACATCTGTTAAAAATAGAGTCTCCTATCTTTATCTGGAATAATTTTCTCTGCCTGTAACTCTTAATCTTTCTTTCAATTACAGATGCTTGAGTTAACCGGTAAAAACTGCAATAAACACACAGGCAGTGTCTACATGAGCAGGCAGTGTGGTGCAATAAAAGATCTAGAGAGAGTAACGGTTGGTGCTGAGGATCCACTATCCCCATAATACACGTTTCAAGGGTTATGCTTCAGGCAAGCTCTAGCAGGCTCCCATGGACTGAATGCCATTAGGGGTTGCAGTGCCTTCTGTGACTCCACAGTACATTTTTCATTTATTGCCATCTAAAAAGTATCTGTTTTTTCACTCTGTGGCTGCCCCGTGATGTGAACCACAGCACAGAAAATGGGGGCAGCTGGAAGATTCACTTCAAAAGCACGTTTCTGAACCAAATAAAAATGCTAATGTAGACCTACCAAATATGTTAGTGGCCTTCTGCACACAGTTAACCCTTATTTATGACAGGATAATTTCCAGACCTACAATGGCTGCAGTTTTGGTCCCAGAAAAATAGTAAATCAGTAACTCACTCTTTTCACTTTATATCTCTATACAGATTAGCTCCTCTGATTTTTCTTCCTTTTTAAAATAACATTTCCATCCAAAATGCTCTTCCTTCCTTCTTGCTTCATCCATCAAATGGCTTTAAAGTTTAATATGAAATGAGTAACAGTCCTTACTTTATCTCATTATCTGTGTGTGCAGTTTGTAATTGTCATTACCACATAATTAATCAGTCAAAACTTTCAATGTCTAATCTACTTGTTACTGTCAAATTTTCAAAACATAATTCCAAACAATCTCAAGAAACAGAAAGGTTGGTTGAGAAACAAGTGCAAATCAAATAGATTGTTTAATTACAACATTATCTTATGTCATTAGTTGTCACTAGTCATAAAGTTCCGGATCATTTCCAGTATTTACTTCCATACACTGAATAAAAACTGACACATCTAACCCTCACTTTGTTCATCTTTCAGCTAGTTTACACAAATTCAAATTAAAATAAGGATTTAAAAATTCTAATTGAATTGATTTAAACTATTCAATTATGCCAGCGTATCTGAAGGAATAGTATGGTAAAGTTACACAGGGTTTATAAAGCTAATCCTGAAGAAATGCTGTTTTACTTAATGTATTTTGCAGCAAGTCTGTGTACGATAAAAGTTCAGTGCAGAATTTTGACAAACCAGTCACGTTTAGTAACTTTTTATAAACCTTAAAGAATGTTTATTAGCCAATATTTGTTTTTAATTATTAACTGAAGAAAGCCTGAGTCCTAAAAAATAAACAAACTAATTTTAAAAAAAAGTGCAAATGCTTCTCCACCGTATAACTGAGTAAAGAGGCTATCAACTGAGGGGCAGTCCCTAGGAGAAAGGGGGGATAAGATCTCTGCTGCTGCCACAAAGTGCCCATCAGCCCTGGCGGTGCCAGCGCAGGCATCCTCTCCCTGCTGGGCTCAGGGAGCCTGGAGAGCTGCAGAGGACCCCACCACACGGCACTCCTGTCCCTGGGACACACTCATGCGTTAAAAATAAGGCGGCAAATTTACCGCCATAATGTCCGCGTATGTATACACACGTGAAAAAGGATTCTGCTCAACTCCAGGACACCACTTCTTGGCAGTTACAGGAAGTGACAACTGCAATGATCCAGAAGCATGCATCATTTAGCCAATGGGCCAGAACAGATGACGTGTTTATTTTCTATTAAAATAACAAAATTAGACCTTGATCCTTAGACATGTAAACATAAGACTACACCCACTGTCATCAAATAAGACTTCCAGTTTTTCTGAAAGTTCACAGATCCCAGAATCAACACTTTTTTTTGTTAATTTATCCAAACAATTTTAGAAATTAACAAAATTAGATCTTGGAAAGTAGATCTGAACCTAACATGAGAGGAACAGCTAATTGCTCTAACATACTGTACTCTCTAACACAAATTTAATTTAATTTAGAATAATGAAACTGACAACTCATATAGTCTTCCCGGAAACAGTGCAAATTTCCCACCCACCTTAATTTGCAAGGTCCCTGGTACTCCAGTCTTCAGAAACGCTGAAGTGCATGACAGGCTTCTAGACACAAGCCTTCAGCAACACTAAAGCTGAGATCTCCAACCTTTTGGACTAGCTCATATCTGAACTCAAGTCTCCTGAGGAAAAATAAAGAATACCATCTTGATGCACCAACGTTAATGCACACTTCCAGAAGTGGTACCTTTCCTGCTCCCAGTTTGGTGACAGTGACACAAAACTTGTCTGGGAGGCCCGGTCTGACCTCCAGCTTCAGTTCAGTCAGACAAAGAGGCTGTTCTTGAATAGGGAATATGGCTAACTGTAAAACAGCCCCCTCCTCACACTCTTACTTGTAGCAGTATTAATAAAGAGCTAAATACACAAACCAGAATTGATTTTTCAAGGCAAGACATTGCCAGAGTAAACTGGGACTTTCAGATTGTGAAACAAAGTTTCCAAAGGGCTCAGAGAGCACAGCTCTCCATAAGGACACACCAGGGTGATGTATTCATACAGGTACATGGACACGTCTGACTTACGCAAGCGCTCTGGCATTTACATGCGTGCATGCACGCACCCAACTCAGAAGAACACACTTCAGAGAAAATAGGCATTTCAGTCTATTCAGATACTGGCTAAACTTAGCTGCTGCCCCTCTTCCTTTCTGGCCTGAATCTGCCATCAAGATGCAAAGCATGATTTAAAAGCTACTGAACAGATCACTGCTTTGCCTAGTGAACTGCTCAAATCCATTTCAGGGACTCTGAATCCAGCACTGGAATCTTTACTTAGGAGTTTCAAACACTTTTAAAAGAATAAAGAAGCAAATCTCCCTCCATTCTACAAAAGAAAGACAAAGGAAAAGGTTATAAAATTCAGGACACAAGTGATTTTTATTTGTATTCTTCTCCTACCAGAGATCTAAGAATACCTAGCTATTCAGTGTGTTGTTATTATTTAATTAGTTATAGAACAGGATTACTGCTAGTCTAGCTTCCAAATTTATTCACAGGCAACAGACATGCAACAGATTATTGCTATATGCGTGCAAGCATATGCTGCAGTTACAACCGCTACGTGCAATGTAGACCTAGGCAGAATCTAGACAAGTGTTCCACAATGCAGTTTCAGAGCATCTTCTGTGTTGACCCCTCACAAATAAGCAGCAGAAAGAGCGAGATGGAAAACGAGAAATGAAAAAGTATTGTAATTACAGGTTCCACGTGATTGCAGTATCATATTAGCACAATATAGTATTCAAAAAACCATTAGCAAAAATGCTAGAAAGACCCAATTGTTTGGCAACTAGGAGAGCCAAAATCCTAGTCCGGACAAATGTAACTACTTACTTCCCGATTCTGACTTGTGATTAAAAATTCTAAGACCACTGAGAAACTGAGACCACTGACCAAAATAAACCTTTAACATACACGTTTATTTTGTAGACTTAAGATTGAATTTGAACCTGAAACAGTCAATCATGCATGCATGCACGCACACACACACGCACGGAAGAAAGATTTTCCCTTAACTCCAAAAGAATCAGAAAACACATGTTAAAAATGGCAGAATTTTTAGCTGTTTCTTTTCAGAAAACTAATTGCTTGGGAAAAGATTTATAAAACCATCACTTTTAAAAACCTGGGACAAAACCTCTAAAAACAGACAGAGAAAGATACGTAGAATAGAAAAGATTAATGTGTCCATCTTGAGTTTTAGTTTGGAAGTCCATTCAAGAATTATTACACCTCTAGATGCAAGTAAAGTATTGTTTAGAAGAGAGAATGTAAACTAGTGAAACGATAAAAAAAAGAGTGACAGAAACATTCAGCAATTAGTCTGAAATTTGCTTTTTTACCTCAGGGCTGTAACTCTTTGATCTATTATTAATTATCACTAACCACAATCAGCAGCATATCCATGCATCTTAGGAGAGCATACACATTCTTATAAGTGATTTTACATATTATCCACAAATACTGGATATAGTTCTGTTCAAATGTTCCAGCTGAACGGAAATTTACCTTTTTTTTTTTTAATTAAATACCTTTAAATATTAAATCTAAGTTACCCCATCTCCAAATACAAAATTTAAGCTATCACATTTTTTTTCTTGAAGTACATATGCAGCATTGTTGTTTATAGATTGCAGATTTATAGAGATTTAATTTAGTGAGCAGCTAAGAACACATTCTAATGTAACTGAAGGAACTTAATTCACAGTTTAAGATAAAGAAATAAAACTCAACTGCAAGTTATTCTCTTGTGAGCTACCTACAGTCTGGGAACTTCTGCTATAGTACAACTCAATAAAGAAGCAATGTTGTGCAAAATTACTTGTTCACCTACAGAACAGACAGAACTGAAGTTACATATTTTTTAAGAGCTCAGAATTATCAATAGCACTTTTTAAAATCCTGCAACATTGATTTCAATAAAGCATAAGACAACTATCCAGATCACATCCTTTCAGAAAACACACTGTTAAACATTTGTAAGTCACATTAGTAAACCTCAGCTAAAAAAAAAAAGAAAAAAAGAAAAAAAGGCAAAACTGACATTTGACGAGCCAGTTTATTTGAAAAAATTTTGTTCTGAAAGTATATTAACTTACGTTTTGTAAAAAAACTCAGGGTTTCCTAGACAAAAGCATGCGTATTATCAAAGACACACATCCTGCTTCAAAGTGTTAAGGGAACGCTCCTCAAACAAGAGTGTCTCCTCCTAACTATGTGCGCAGCACAGCACAAAGCCAGGAGCTGTTCCCACTGCTCTTGCCAGTAGTGGCACTGGAGCAAACTAAGTTGGGAACTCCTGGCATGGATAAATAGGGGCTTCCCGACCCCTGTAACTTAAGTCAAAAAATAGTCCTTCCTCCAAGGTCAGCATGTCTCCTCCAGCAGCAGAACCAATGTGGCTCGGGCAGGAAAGACAAGGAGAGGACTTTAGCAAGGATCCAGTAAATGGCAACCTTAGTCATGCAAAATGACAGCAAATAGTCAAATCCTGCAATGGTCTATTTGGGGTGCATTCAAACATGTCCAAGAACTACAAGTGCTGCAGTGAGTGCCTTGGACATGCAATGGAAATACTCCTCACTTTTTCTCTACAGATCTCTCTTGGAGAAGACTGTAGTTAAATTAATTCACATGCTGAGCACCAAGCACTCTGTAGCAAGCAGCAGCATAAGAAAACTGATAAAATTACTAAACTTAGATGTGTTTAATACCTGGCTTTCATACACCCTTTTTAGCTTCACTGTCAGACCATTTTTATCACCCTTATACAACCATATTGTAAGACATATTTGCCAGAGAAAAAGTTACGATTCTATATCCATAATAATAATACTGTGGTATTTTTGACCTCTGAGAGCTTAAACCTGGAATCACAGCACTCCACTGTTTTCTCCAAGGAATTTTGACTGCAATCAGCCCACTGTTAATTCCAGCTTCTACAACTATTTTCAAAGACAAAGTACTTACATATGTCTACAATAAAACAAAACAAAAAACATCCCAAAACCGTCTTTTAAAAGCTTACCCTGGAAATACAAATACTGAGATAATAGATTTACAATATATTTTCTTTAGTATCAATGCGTGCTCACATTTGATAGCCCTTTCCATCCCTTCAGTTTGCTCTCATGCCTACATTTAATCACATTGCTCACCAAATTGCATTGACATGTCAGTTTTTAGAGCTTCCGAATAAACTGGATCAGGAAACTCATCTGGCTCTCGCACATGCACATACTGTACACCCAAATAAATGGCAAGAACAGAGTTAGACCAGACAAGACTCCTGGGCATTGCCCAACAGTATATTTCGCCACCAAAAACAATATATTGTTAAACCACAGATGACACCCAACAGCAATCTTTAGTCAAGCCTCAGTTCAGCAAAGCACCAATGCATATATAGAAATCAAATTCAACTGGGCAGGGCACTTCAGAGCAAGTTTAGGTTCCATTAATGCTAAGTGCTTGCTGAATAAGGACAGTTTATTGAATCAGAACTTAACAATTTACTCCCTCTGCAGACAGTATGAGTACTGCATGATTATCGATATCACTGCAAAAATCTGTATGCATACTTACCTGCATAATTGCAATATACATCCCATAATATAGAAGAGGAACATTCTTATACAGTACATATTTCAGACATCAATGTCTTCCAGTCCTTATTAAAATGGACTAATCTATATTTTCAGCAGAATATTGATAATCAAAATTTCTTCTGCTTGCATATTTTAAAATCTGCTCACAAATTGGTACTATCTTCCCCTTTTCTAGAAAACAGTCAAAAGAAGGTATCATAGTGAGATTCTATATCAGCAGAAGTAATATAAAAGCTAAGAAACTATTATTAACTATTATCAGAATCAAGTATGGCAAACTGATTTCCAACAGCAAAGTCTCACAAGATTTAGTGGTACATATTGGTATAGCAGTTTCAGTAATACACAACATTACTAATCTCCACACACAAAGAAAGAAACGATCCCTTGAATAACGGCATACAGATTTTATAATGAACCTCGTATTTCCACAGATTTCAAAGATCCACTCATTTATAGAGCACATCTTACAGCAACATGAATTTTTCCCTGCCATATAACAGAAGTAGATTTATGCACATACTTTTAAGGGAAAATATGGCACCAGTAAGAGTGACATTTTTAAAAGATACATTACACAAATCTTGAATACCTATATAAAAACTTATAAAACAAAGAAGAGCACCTCAACAGAATAATGATAAACAAGGCTGTAAAAAGTACAAGGCTACTAAATACACACTGATATACTAAGGAGAACATTTAGACCTTCTGGCCTGGCATATTAATACAGACTCGTAACCTTGTCAATGAGAGATAAAGAAACACATATTTATAATTTTGATAAAACAGGAACTTCTATCAAGTGTCAGAAACTAATGAAATTATACATAAAACTAAAAAAAAGGATAACTTTTCAAATTGAAAAAAGTACAGATTTAAAGCTATGACCTGCAAAATGACAGAATTATTTGTGAAAAAAATTGCACGGTAAATTTGCGGGAAGCTAAAGGGCAGGGAACAATCTTGTCAAGCATGGGGAATATTTTAACAGTTTGTTATTTTTCCCATAAAGTCCATCAGTAAACAAACAGAGGCCAAGGTCAATCATAAATTCTAAAAATAATATTTACCAGACCTTTATCTCTCTGGCAGGTATGGTTCTGATAGGTGACTATTCTAGATAATATTTAACATAAAGTTTATTTACAAAAGTGCTTGCAATAGCCTGAAATCAGATTTTAACCAGAATCACCCATTCAAGTCAGGGAAGGTTCCATGTAAATTAAGGGTTTCCCCCACCCTTTCCTCTGGACTGGTACAAGTATGGTTTATGTTGCTGACCCTGCCTCCTCGAGAGCTGGAACACACTACTGAGTTCTGTCTGCAGATGCTGGACTGCACATCGAAAGCAAGAAGCGTCCTGATCCGTACGAACGGCTCATGAATAGGCAGGTATAAGAAACCCCTAAAAACACTATCAATGTGTTTGTTCAAAGATTTGACCATAAATCTTAAGAAGTCAATGACAATCTTTCAACTAACTTTAATACATTTAAATTAGACTCTAAAATATCACGAAACAATGTTTTGAAGACCAGTCTCCTGGTCTGAATTGTAACAATTGCAACAATATACTACTTAATAATCATGTGTAATTTATATTAAAATAGTAAATTCTTAAAATAATAATGCATGTCATAATTTTGTGACTTCATCGCACACTGCATTACACCAGCAATTCTTTGCTAAAACAAAAATACTTCATGCCTCACCTCCACAAACAGGCTAGCAAACAGAAATAACTATTTAGGAACCTGTATAACTTTATACCTTAAATTCATTTAAGACTATCCATGCTCAAAACCAACAGTTAATCACATACTTACATTTAAGCATGGAGCTAGATTCTTTTACTCTTCTAAAATCTAAGGCATACAGTTAAGTTCCACCTGGAAAAAATGGGTTTGGGGGTAATTTTGTTTATTTTTTTATTCAAATCCAGAAAAAGAAAAAGTAATATGAGAAACAATGGAGAAAAGAAAAATATCTGCCTGCTCAGCAAAAGGCACAGCACTCCTACAACCATCAAGAAAAGGACCTAAAAATGCAAAGTTTGAAAAGGTATTGAACTCAACTCTTGCTGAACCATAAGAAAATAAAAATCCTTTTCATTTTTGTCTGTCACCTGTCTGAGCAAGCAATCCTCTGCATTTGCGGTGGCCCACATTCCCCCCCCCCCCCCCGAAACACCTCTGCAAACAGAGAAATCTCTGCACATGGATATTCTTCCCAGGCCTCCCTGGGGAAGCGGATGCACCTTTTCCCAGAGGTTCCCCCCCCCCCTTCGGTGCAACCCTGCAGGTGCAGACGGTCTGGGAGAGAAGAAGGTTTGGGGGAGATGCATGTTCCTCCTCACTTCAGCACAGCACCTTCAGAAAGGCAACATGCAAAAAGGCTGTATTTACTTTTTTCCAGGCTTACCCACCCACACCCTGCTTTACAGGGTGTACACACGTGCACGCATGTGTGTGCATGAACATTGACCCTAAGCCTGCAGAAAGCATCTGTGGTGGGAGAGCTACATTCAGGCTCACTCCACAGAGGGCAAAGTGATCAGCCAGCTGGCCCACCTTCTCCAGCAATGGAGCTTGACTGCAGCTCTGCTCCCACTTAATGCAGAAGGAGATTTATTATTGGCCTAATACACCAGATTTCAATACCATCAAATTGCAACTACTATGAAGAAACAACAATAGGAATATCAGCCCTTTGTTCCCACCACAACTGCTGAGAAAAGTGAGTGTGTGTACATACATGAGTTGATATGGAAATTAGAGAAAATTTTTTTGCAAATGCATATTTGCAAAAAAGCTTTAGGTAAGAGCTAATGCAGCAGAAAGGTCATCCTCCTCAATTTTTACTGTTGTTTCAAGCAACCATGACATTTTGCTAGGCTATTTTGGAAATTACATAATTGGCATGATCATGAGTCTTAGGATTGCACCCTGATTCAGACGAGCAATCACCTTAATGAGATGTCTATCAATGACAACACACAATCACACACACCTTATTTTCAAGCCCACTTTGCTATTAGTTAGTTTATAAACCATTATGCCTTAGAAATGCCATTCATGGGGGGGAGGGGGGAGAGATCTATACACACAGACACACAGGTATGATTCACCCTATTAAAAATAAAACATGTAAAATCTTTCAAAGAAAAAGACATGCTCTGCATGCAGCTTAGCCTAAGAAAAAATTAAAAGGGAGTAAGGGAATGTGTTTTTGCTTAAGAGACTCTGGTTCTCAAACACTGTAAGTTGCAACATTATAAATAATAAAAAGTTACCACCAATTATCTTAAAAAGAAACACAACTGTATAAGTCAAATAAAAATGACTGAAGGAGAAAGTGTTCTAGCTGACAGCGGGTACTAGACCCAGTCAGTATGGTAGCAAGGCGTTTTAAATACCTATACTTAGTTTATGAGACACTGTCAGCAAGGATAACTCATGAAAGCCCCAATTTAATAAAAACTGACACTCACAGGAAAAAAAATGAATTCTTTACAGTAATATTCTCAATATTAATTCTCAAGATGAAACATCTTCATTCCTGGCAGCACCCAATCCTTTTCACCATATAAACTGTAAACTAGAAGCAGATTAAATAAGGTACAACATTGAGTTTCAGAAAATAATGCTGCCAAAACAAGATATATGTGATATATGGAATAGAAGATGTAAAATATCCTAACTTTCTGTTGCAGATTTTGAAGGGCTAATCATGTACTTCAAAAGTTTACAAAACATCTGACTCCTGATATGATTGACTTATGTCAGGAAAAAAGCAATCGAATGAACGATGATCCGGCTTGGATGCAAAGCTTTCAGAGGTATAATCCTGACGGTCTGACGATATGAAAGACGACTTTTTAATCTCAACACCACGTTGACAGGGGATGGTTGAAACCCACTTTGGGATGTTGAGTCTGACATGGCTTTAAACTATGTTTGGCTTATTGCAACACCTTGGAACATGAACGAACTTATGTATGCTTTCCTCTGCGTTTTAGCTGGAATATGACATACGAATAAAGACAAAGTTAAAGCTGAATTTGAGACTCATTAGCAAGAATGAGCTTCTCAACGTGTGACATCCTATGTTAAGTCTTTATGACTTGCCTCATCAGTAAAGAAATTTCTGAACGGGTCTCTGCTCTCTTCAAAAAGTGATTATTTCTTTGGCAAACAGAAACACTTTTTCTTTGGGATTATTTCTATGAAAACAATCCATAGTAGCAAATACTAAGAAAACCAAATGATATTCTCTATATAATTCTACAAGCCATTTCTTACTCTTACTTAAATACATCCAAAAGAGTTTACTTTCCTTTCAAATCTGCAACGCTAAAATGACTTCTACAAAAACTTATTTTGAAATTTGTAAGGGCTTAGCACAGGTCTCCAGTTGCACCTGTTAGCACAAAGCCATTACCAAGCAAATTAACAGCAATGTTTATTTAAATAACAGGGCTGAGTCAAAGATTTGAAATGATGACACATGTCCTAATCTGAAATACAGATCAGGATGTCTGAAGTGTTGTAACCCTGCAGATCTCCATCACCTAAACAGAATTCCACACATGTGCAGCAGTAGCTCTCAGCACTAAAAATTTCAGTATTTGAAATAAGAGCTACACTCACCTGCATACCTAAAATCCATGAGCTTAGAAAACAAAGATGGAAAAGTATAGTTATACCAAGTCTTACGACACCGATTATCCATTTATTGGTTTAGAGGCAAACAGATGAAAAGAGCTACCATGAACTAGTATCAGGTCAGAAGACACTGTTTCAGCTTTATAAGAAACTGTCATTAAAAAGTATGTATTAATAACCATGCTCCTACCAATATTTCCCATTAACCACGCCTCTCGCTGTAACAGATGACAACCTCAACTCAGCGTGAGCAGTACTGACTCATGCAAGAGCTCTCACGGATAGCAGCAGCTACTTGCACAAGTAAAGTGCTCAGAACAAAGTCAGTAAAATATTGGTTCTTCATCTTTTAAGGCAAATGTGGCTCATAAACATCCAGCTACATGCCAAGTTTAGCAAGAAGGTGGGATACGGGCATTTCAAGTTGAGAAAGACATACTTCTAAAGTGCATTTTTCATAGACTGTATTTGAAATAGCACAATCAAAAGTGAAATATGGCCTGGAAAATAGTAAGGGGAATGCAGAGATATTGGTCAGGTTTCCACGTTTCCTCTATCCGTCTGAATTTAAAATGGAAATACTTAAGTCTTTTTTTTCTCCTACAAACTCTAGATAGACTATTTTCCATCCTCAAAAGCACCATTGCTTTGCTGTATGTTTTTCAATGCAGTACTATTTTTTCAGAAATTTTCTGAACCATACAAATATGGAAGCAGCTATTTTTTTCAGACACACACCCTCCTCCCCCCATTCTAAGAATAAGGTAGAAGTTGCATTCACTGAGTTATGTACCTTCCAATGAGAACAAATCTTTTGATGAGAACAAAAGACTTGGAAAAAGTAAACACAAATTCTGTTTTCGGCCATTTCACTAAGCTTTACTAAAAAAATCTTGGTGAGTCAGTTTGACACATGAAGAGGTTATGTAGGTATTATAACTCAGTCATGTTGTCAGATACACGTAATAATTTTTAATATTGATTACAAAACTAGATAGTTTATGAAAGTAAGTGTCGTATATAAAATACAAGAACAACTATTTGTTGAAGAAGTATGCACTTCCATGAATTGGACAAGACAAACAAGTTCAAATGACACTTGCACATTTCTCTTCCACCAAAAGTGAGGAGATCAGATTATCCATTTATCCCTTTCAAATTCATCAAGTTAACAGCCTTCCTCCTTCTGGAGGCATTTTTCTATATATACAAACCAAATGTTCCTACAGTTAAAATACAGAAATAATATGTTGCCACAGGCTTGTGAGGTTTAGTTTTTAAACTTAACCAGTTAAAGCCTGGTGCAAACTTTTAACCATGCATCTTACAAAAATAGATTTCTGACATTATCATTTTCTTATACTCATCTCGACATTTCATCCGAGGTACAACACATTCAAGCACCAGCTAAGAAAGAATATCCATTATTGGACACACGAGAGCAATTTTACTAAGCTCTCATTATAGGAAAAACAACATTTATAGTAGTAAGAACTCATAAACATACTAAAACTGCACTATCTAATAACAATAGAATATAATATGTTCTTTTTAAATATTAAAGCGAGCACTTTGTTTTTATTAAAACCAGAAATAAAATATAGCAAGGAAGAAACCAGCAACTCTAATGACAAGAATTGAAATGCAAACATAAAGAGCTATGCATCAGCTTGAGAAATACCGTGCCAGCTCCCATTTTAATTCACTCCTTGCTTATGTAATATGAAAAAAGTAATTTGTTTGCTCACCTTGACACATTTTCTGGAATGTATTCTAGAACTGGATACCCATCATTTCTTCTGGATGCCAACTCCGAATGAGATTTCCACGTCTCCACGAGTGTACTGACTGGAGGAAATGAGCTCAAGTGCTGAAACGTCTGCTCTCTAGCAACAGGCCGCGACAAGGATATCGTGCCTTGGGCACCAATCCTGTAGTGAAATGACTGTCCACCTGAATTTACACCAACAATGGCAGAGGACGGTATACTGTTTTCTTGATAATAGCTGCCGTCATCAGGCTCCTGTTTAATTCCCACAGGCAGGCCTGGATTTGAAAAACCGCTACCTTCACAACTTCCATCAAATGAAGAAACAGGTGGTCCTAAAATCCCAGAAAGAGAATAGTAGTCTTTGTCATCCATAAAAGAAAAATATGAGCCATCTGTAAATGGAAAAGGATTTACTGTTTGATTCCCTTTAAAAGAGGCACCAGAACAGGGATGTTTAACTGATTCTTGCTTTACTGGTACTGCAAATGGGGAATCAGAATTTATTTTACTGTTTTCTCCAATACATGCACTACCGAACGAACCATCTGGTTCGGGTTTTATAAACTGAACAAGGTTCATCTGACTGTTGTTTGAGATGGCATTCTCCATTTCCTCCATTTTAGGAAAAGTGATTTCTTGAGCACCTTTCTCTTTTGTTTCTGGACTAGGAACAGTGTCTTGGCTTCTGCTAGGTCCAGCAGGTGTGCCAGAAGCAGGAAATCCTAGAGAATTGTTTACAGGGCTACAGATAGAAGATCCCACAGTGCTAACAGCTGGACTAGAACGAGTGGACCTATTATTGGCATTGGAAGGGCTGGCAATAGAGCTTCTTGAGTTCATATTCGCAGGACTGGACACAGAAGATCTCATAGTGATATTATTAGGACTTGAGACAGGAGATTTCACACTGCAATGACTGGGAGGACTAGAAATTGGTGATTTCATGCTACTTATAGGACTAGAAAGTGGAGACCCTACATTGCTAATGTGTGCAGGACTGTGCAACATGGACCCCCGGTTTTCAATGTTAGGTGAGCAGGACAAGGGAGTTCCCTGGCCAACTGGGCTGTGCACTGCAAAATTCCCAAAGTTAGCAGTAGTTGAGGACACAGAGTTAATTCCAGCAGGACTACACACTGAGGAAGTCATATTCTGAGGACTACAGCCCAAAGGACTTTTCTCTTGACACATTATAGGGCTTTTGACAATCGTGTGCATGGCACCACCGTTCATAGTGCTTCCAGAGTCCGACATCAAGGACCTCAAGGGCCTGCTGGCGCTGCGGAGGGGAGAAGAACAATGGCCATTCTCCTTGTAGAGCTTCACCAGTTGTTCCACATTCTGATATATCTTTCCTGGACTCCCTTGATGCTGCTGATCATAGGGATAATCAGCATCTCGTATCGAATCCATATATAAACCCATAGATTCAGCTACAGTTGCTGAGAGTTCCTTCGACTCTGTTTCAGTTTTGATGTCAGAGGGCAAAATACCAGGCGGATTGCTGTCTTGCTGCAGGCAAGTGAGTAGTTCAGGTTTTTCTTTGTTGTTTCCTTGAGCACTGCTGTTTGGAAAAGTGCCGGCAGCACAGCTTACATTTACAATCTCCATATAGTTACTGTCATCAGTCTGCTCTCCAGCACCTAAAGAAGAATACTCCACAGACTGAGAAACTTGACCCCACCGTCTCTCCATATCTAAGCCTTCTGGGTAGCTGTGGTATCCTTTTGTCTCCATAACTAGCAAAGACATATACAAAAAAGTAAAGTTAATAAGTGACAAAGTGCAATTTCCTAAGGAAATTTCCTAATTTCCTAAGGAAACAAGGCATATCCGTTCACTCTGTCTATTCCCCTGCCTGGCTGCTTGCCATTCCTGTTTCCCTACCCCATCAATCATTTCTGAACCATTTGTCTAATTTCAACCAAATTCAGGGAAAAGGTCTCACAGATATGATGGTCCTACAAGTTCTGAGAGAAGACTGGTCAGCATTTAGAAAATTCCCAAATTACTGTCTACCCCTACCCCGCCGAAGGAACATCTCTGCAATGCTGGCGCAAAAACTGCCCACCCTTGCTGGCTGCTCAGAACTGGCTGCAGCCCTGTGGCAGGCACCAGCGGTGCTGCAGGCTGCTCCTCATCCAAGCAGCTGCAAAGGGGCATGGAAGGGAAAAAAAAAAGAAAAAAAAAAAAGGTACTAGGCAGGAAGGAACAAAGCAAACCAGAGACGTACTGAAAAGTAGGCATGTTGGTGGTACACAGGACAAAAAATCCATGGAAATCAGACACTGTTAGCTCTGCTCCTCCAAAGGACTTGCATTATCATGTTATAAAGATTGCAAAGCAAGTAAGAGAGGCTGATGTGCTAAGGGTGGGTTTTTTTTCTTTTCTTTTTTTTTTTTTTTTAAATCACCCAGTATAATAAAGGATGCTTTAAAAGAAAGAAGCAGTTCTAGAGGGCTAGGCTCTGACTTGCCCTTTCACAGTTATGCAAACTTACTGTACAGCCACCTGAGGAGATGAGGAAGGATGGGGTGAGTGGGGAGAGAAGCAGTACAAAAGTTGAATGGCAAGTGTTTCTGCCATGGAAAAAAGGAATGCAATTAGGTGGAGATGCAGAGGTATTAAATGGATCCATAATTCTGCAAACCTCCATGGCAGCCAGTGAGAGAAATACATGAAGGAGAGTAAACCTTGTTCCAAATAAGACCCTAAAAAAAACCCTTCTATCCAGCATGCCATTCACTCTAGGGAGGGAGCAAAATGCATGACCTAGCTTTCATTATTTTGAAAATAGTGTATAGATAATGAAACATGATCTTACTGAATTATCTTGAAGTATTATTAGCTCATAGTATTACAGCTGTAGAAACTCAAATGTAAATGCTTTTAATACTTATAATCTCAATATTATAGAAATATTTTTCCTTTTATAACGTTAATTGTTCAATATTTAGTGTTTAATCCCTTTACTTAATACATCTTATAAAGTTTATTTTAAGCAAAACTGTAAAAAATGAAAAAAAATCCCCCAAAACTTAAAATGAATGATTTGAATGCTTCTTGCACTTAGTTAGAAAGAACTATGGCCCTATGCCTACATTCCTTTAAAGCACAAATTTTATTAGAACATCATCGTATGTATCAAATCACATTCCTCTAGCCTAAAATTTTCAGACAGAAGTGCCTCCTTTCGCATAAAGCCACTCCCAGATAATCACTTACCCCTGATTTAAGTGCTGAGCAAGGCTAATTCCTAGAGAAATCAATTGCAGCTGTGAGTGACCAGCACTTCTTAAAACCAGGAAGCTTAACAAAGGCTTAAAATTAGGATAAAAGTGAACTGCAACCCTCTGAAAAGTACCAGCAGAGCCCCTATTCCAGTTTTAGGCCTAACATTAAATTGGTGTATGGGCTTTGCCTAATCTTTTGCACAACAGTAAATTTCGAGCTTCAAGCATAAGCAACAGGTAAAGCATGCTTTAAAACTTCAGCAAATAAGAATCTGGGTCAAATGAAAAAGAAAAAAAAAAGTTACCTGGTCCTGCACTTCCAGTGAGAGAGAGGCACTGTCTGGTAAATGTATTTGAGAGGACCAGAAAAATTGGGAAGGAGATTATTGTGTGGCCTGACATAAGTTAGGTTCAAAATGACAAACATAAATTAATCAGAATGCAGCAGCAAAGCAATTTCTTAGGGGTGACAGTTTCTGTCACTTCTAAGTGACAGAAGTGTTTCAGTGGATACTAGAACTGAAATATCATCTCATGGGTTGCCGACAGCATAAGGATTTTGTTCTGTTTTTCTTTAAGCAGAACTTATTAGAACTTGACTTGACTAGCATGTTTATCCACGGTATCTACACTCCACATATTGCACAGGCATGCCTTTCTACTAAGTTCTAGTAAGTGAATTTGACCGTGGGCTAAAACATACATGGACAACAAAAGCAGAAGATGCATTATGTATCAGAACTGAGACTGCTTGCATCTGCTGTTTTGTAGAAGGTAGCTTATATTATGAGCACACCAGTTTCCCCAACCCCTGCAAGAAGTACTTGAACAGTGGCATTTGGGACTTACATATTTCACCCCCAAACATATCAACAAACAGTCCAAGTCTCCGATCAATCAGGCATGAAACTAGTTTCACAGCAACAGTCAAATAAAAATCAAATGGTACCTCGTATCCCTGCAACTAAAAGGTCACCTAGAAACAGGAAAATCTGAACTAAATCCAGGTTTACAAAAATCTACATCAATGGCTCAAGTGACCACCCATTTCTTAATTCCTGCTGCCTGTAAATGAATCGTCTTTAACTTTCATTTGCATGCGAGCCACTGTGGCAACATAAAACAGCCCCGGAGACCAAACTTTCATCTTCAAACACGATTTCTTTTTTCTTTTTCCTTGTCTAGGTCAGTGGAGTATCACTTGCAGTAAAGGCAGTCTGATGAGGAAAGCTGCCTTCCAGACTGACACCTGCCAATCTGCCGTGCCAAGCAAAGCGCCAGTGGGGGGACCCGAGGGGGCCTCCCCCGCTCCCAGCGAGGGCCCCCCTCGGCGGCAGGGCTGCTCCTGCCGCCCGCAGCCCCCGGCTCGGGGGCTCCACGCCGCCTTGCCCCCCTCAGAGCACAGCAAACGGCGCACATGCTTGTTTCTCCATTTGCCACACGTTACGTGGAGCATCACGACAGACACCATGCAGAAAGCACCACTCCACTTCCTTACAGTCTCTTCTTCTACTTTTCCTGAGGCAAAATCTTGATTATTACTCATGAGAACATGAAGCCGGTGCGTAGCTCTCTTACCTGCACACCTCCATTTGAGGTCAATCTAAAAAGGACTCCCGGCAACGGGAAACACATTTTACCTTCTACCTGACGCACCTGACTGCCGCGTTAGCGCTCAAAAAATACCTCTGTATTCGTAAATTCAGTATTTCCTCCCCCCCTCCGCCACCCCGAAGACCTCGCTTATCCTCCCCCTAGGCTTGCTTTGTGACCGACCGCGGACCAGCCGCGACCACAGGACGCCAGGAGCTCGCGGCGGTCTCGCGCCGCCGGCCGAAGCCCTCCTCGAGCCACCGCCGCCAGCAACGGCCGCAACAGCCAGGTGGGACGGAACCAGCCTTCTCCGCCCAGACGCTGCATGTTCAGCCCCTCACGGCTGCCGGACGCTAGCTAAAAGAGTCTCAGTTATCCCCCCGGCGGGGGGGAAGGGGGTGTTTCGGGGAGTGCGACAGGCAGCGGGAGCGCTGCCCCCCAGCTCACTTCGCCCTGAAACCGCCGCTCCAGCCCCGCCGCCGGGGCCGGGCCGGGCCGGGTGGGGGGCGGGGCGCGCGGCCCCGCTGTACCTGTTGCGGCGGGGCGCCCCCCCCCGCCGCGCCCCCCGCCCCCCCCCGCCGCGAGAGGCCGGGGGGCGGCGCGGGGTCCCCCAGCCCGCCCGCCGCGCGCTGCGCCGCCCGCTAACACGGAGCGACGCCCAGGAAGGGACAGGGGGGAAAAAGGTGCCAAGTCCTTTTAAAAACATGTCACATGCCCCGATAAAGTTCAAGTTTACGTCCCGCCCGCCGCCCGCTCTGATTGGCGGGCGGGCCGCGGAGCGCCGCGCGGCCGCGGCCAGGCAGGCCGCCCATTGGCTGCGGCGCGCCGCCACTCACCCGCCGGGCGACATGACTGATACAAAGTTGCTGCGACACAGGCTGGGAAACGCATCTCCTTAAAGCCGCAGCGGCCGCCCCGGCTCGCGCAGCGCCCGCGCCGCCCCCGCCTTGGCGGCCGGGGGGGGCCCAAACCCCGGCGGGAGCGGGGCGGGGAGCCCCCGCCGCCTCCCTTCCCCCCGCGCGGGGGTCACCCGGCGGCGGGGCCGGGCCGCGGCGTCCCCCCGCTGCCCGCGGCGGGGGGCTCGGCTCTGCCGCCCCGCTGAATTTCCGCGTTTAAGCGAGGCATGAATATGCATATTATCAGTGCAGTGATGATTTTAAAAAAAAGGAAAAGAAAGGAAAAGGCGGCGGAGCGCGCTAAGGTTCAAGGACTCGTCCTTTGCTTTCTGCCGGGCTGATTTCATTTTATTGCGACTGGTGTCTCCATCAGGGCGCCCGTGGGATTTTCCCTCCCCTCGCCGCCTCTCTTCTCCTCTCCGACTTAGGAGGGTAATTGCTGGGGGCAGCGAAACTGCCCCCAAAACTCAAAGGCAGCGGCGGGGGCAGCGGAACGCCGCATTTCACTCCCCTTGTTTGTCTCCGAAGTTCACAAATGCCCCTTTTCCAAAGGGGGGGGGAATTAAAAAAAAAAAAAAAAAGAAGGACGCCGAGCAAAAACTTTCAACCGAGCCGTTCCCAACTCGCTCCATAAATCCCCCCAGCCCCTGCCTGGCCACCGCGACCGTGGCGCACGCTCCCAAACATCACCGGAGACGTGCGCGCCCCCCTGCCCGGGCCGGGCCCCGCCGCCCGCGCCCCCCACCGCGCCGCGATGCCCGGGGGGGGGGGCCGGGGACCTCTGCGGGCGCCGCCGCCTCCCCCGCGGGCGGGCGCGCAACTCCTGCCGCCGCATCGCAGCCCGCGGGAGCGGCGCCCGCGAGAGGCGCAGACACCCCCAGGATCGGGGCGTCACGTGCCCCTCGCGTTTTCCTAATTCTGCCAGATATTGATCCGCGCTCCGAGCCCCAGCAGGCGCGGGCCGAGGCGGCGGCGGCGGCTCCCGGCACCGGCGGCGCTACGCGCGCAGCAGCCGCCCGCCGCCGCCGAGTTTGCCCGCGGCTCCGCTGGCGACGGACGTGCCCTTTTTGCTAAGTTTTCAGTGATTCGGACGGGACCGGCTGCGACCCGGCTCCGCCGGCCGGGCGGCGGGGTCCCTGCGCGCCCCGGCCCGCAGGCGCGCCGCCGCCGCCCCGCTCCGCGCCCCGCGCAGTCGCCGCGTTGCACTCACCTCCCCTACGACATGGTGGAGCGGCTGGAGGAGGCTCGGCCCCCAGCTACTGCCAGCAAACCATCCGGGAGCCCCACCGCCACCAGCACGGAGAGAATTAGGGGGAGAGGAGAAGGGAAAAGAAAAAAAAAAAAAAAAGTATGCGGAGGAAATACTAGGCGCGACGTCGGGCACCGGGGCAGGGCTTTGGCGGCGGGGTCCCCGGCGGGGGGCTGCGGCGGCGGCGGCCCCGAGCACGGCCCCGCGGCGGCGGCGGCGGCCGCGGCGGCGGGGCTAGCGGCGGCGCGGTGCCCTCGGCGCGGCGCGGCGCGGCCCGGCTCCCGCTGACAGCTCCCACCATGGACGCCTAGGTGGGTGGGTGTTCCCCGCGTGTCACACCCTCGTCCGCCGCCGGCGGGGAGCGGGGGGTGGGCCCAGCACCGGGGTGGGGGGGGGATAATTTAAAAAAAAAAAAAAAAAGGGGCGAGGGGGAGAGGCAGAGAGAGACACCCTCAAAAAAAACCCCAAAAACTTATGTCATTCCAGGTAAAACTCCCATCTGCGCCACCAAGGAAGAAGAGGGAGGAGAGAGTGGCGAGGGTGTAAACTTTTTTCCTCCCCCCCGGTGCTGGCCAGCCCCTCGCAGCGCCCGGCGGCCGCGCCGTCCCCGCCGCCCTCCGTCCCCGCCGCCGCCTCCCGGCCGCTCCCGGCGGCGCGGCGCGGCGCCGCGGGGTTTCTCACGCACGGAGGCTGCCGCCGCCGCCGGCCGCGGTTCCTGGTTCGCGGAGCCGCCGGAGGAAGGGAAGGAGGGCGGCGGGAGGGAGGGAGCGAGGCAGGCAGGCAGGGAGGGCGGGCGGGAGGCGGCGGCGGCGGGGGAGGAGTGTCTCCGCGCTCCCTTCCCCGGGCGGAGCGTCTCCGCCGCCCCGGCCGCGCAGCCCCCCGCCCCGCTCGGCCCCGCCGCGCCGCAGCTCCCCCGCGGCGCTCACCGAAGTTCCCCCAGATGCCCCCCCCCCACGGTGGCACCGGGGACCGCCCCCCCCCCCCCTCCGCCGTATGCGCTAACACTGCCACTGGGTTTCAATATTTCACTCGTGGCTAAGAGCCTTTAAAGCTGATTATTTTTTTTAAGTTCGGCGCGTTGAATAGCTTTTCGTTTCCACGCCTTAATAATAATAATAACAAGAATAAAATCAGGCCATATGTTAGTTGGCCGTATTTTAGTACCCTCAGCGAGGTGTTTAAAGGGCTGCTCGCAGACAGGGTGCTTTACCTATGCCGAAGCCTCTGCCCGACTGGGGCCTTGACAAAGACAGATTTTTATCAGATGATGTTTGCATCCGTCAAAGTTTGTGGGTAACTTGATAAATGTTAAACAGGGAAGTGTTAAAGTGCTGGTAAGGCCAGACTTTGAGATAACAGCTCATTCAATAGCTTAATTTCACAATTAGTTTGCTATATTATTGGAAGCAAATCATATATCACTGTGCCTACACTAGGGCTCTATTTTTAGCCATAATGTAGCTAAAAAGGAGGAACCTACTGAGATGTATTATAACTTGGAATGTGAACAATTCTATTCTCTCTCTTTTTACTCGTTTTGTGTCATACATCTGGTTTGGAATACAGATAATTTATAATCTACCGGCTGCAATGGATGGGTTAGAAGCTGAAATTCCAAAGCAGAGGAAAGTTCCCTGTAACTATGTAAGTAACCCAGCAAATCACAGTAATGCGGGAAGCACCCAAGCGTGTTGGCTGTTCTGTCAATAACTGCCATACTGAACGCAAGTATTTTACGTTAATTTATAATAAAGCTGTATTTGGCCGGTTGATTGCATTTCTTTTGTCTTACTCTTCCTGCTATTTTTATTTCCCAGGGCAAAGGTGTAAATAAAAAAAGGCATCTGAAATGACTGGAGGTAGTCTCAGCTTTAACATTACATCCTTTTTTTTTTTTTTTAAGGGGGAGAAAAATAATTTGAGAGGATATATCTATCTCCTATCTTAATACTAAATGTTTGGGTTTTTTTTCCCCATGATGTTACACATAGAGATGGCTGCTGGAGGAATAAAGCACCCTTCCCAGTACATGCAAGATGCTCACAGATTCTCCACAAATTCAGGAGAAACCTCATTTGTTTTCTGCTTGTGGTTCACAGGAGCACTTAGCTTTTTAGTGGTTGACACTAGATCTATTTTTAGCAGCATTTTAACAGCTGTCACTAACAACTACGATCTCATCTTGAACGGGAAAGGGGGATTATCTCTTTTATTTAAAAAATCAAACTACATAATTGTCAGATTATAAAACCCAATTTGGATTTCTATCTGTGAAGAGAAAATGCTATCTTTTGTGATTATGCTGATGCCATAAAAAAGACCTGTCGTGGACTTGATAAGATGATAAATAGGATTTGCAAGGTTTGGAAAGAATGCCATCCAAACGCATACAAACACATGCAACACATTTTCCAATTCTGTTAAATGGGGTCCTGCTACTGCCTTCTGCAGCTGTGTAGTGGCAGGGAAACCACAGAGTGTTTAGCCATAGTTTTCCAAGTAGGTCAAGAGGAGTAGTGGGGACACCTCAGACGAGAAATTCTCTTCCCTTGCATTAGATTTTATAGGAGAGGTTAACTCATGTCAGACACATGACACTGAAAGCAGCAGACAGACAAGTGTAAGCCACTCTGTAGCAGATGTCATCTCTGTTCCTAAAGATAGTGGTAAATTTGCTATGGATAATGCATTACAAAACAAGATAACACTGAAACCCTGCAAGTGTCAAATTTTACCTCCTCCCATGCTCATTGCAATGAGTGAATTTGTATTAGGGGCTGCAGGAGCGGCAATGTAGTGTAAAAACAGCCTACTGTACTGTCTTGCTTAGAGGTCATGTGCCCTATTTTGAGAACTGAACCAAAGCGGATGAAGTTTTGAGTCAGTTCCAACTAAGGCAGCTGGGCATTTCCCACTTCGCTCTGGCTCGAACATAGGAAAGCGTGTAATCACATGTTCAAATATATTATTCCTTTAACTGTTATTATTCACCATAGCTTGATTTTTATGCCATTTGGCTCACATATTTTTGAATATTTGAGATTTCAAGTTGATTGGTAGTTACTTTTCAGAAGACCATTGCTGACTAGAAAAAATATTGAGCATGATAGATTAGCGTTTACTTTCCCTGGCCAAAGGTGCAAGGCTTCAGAGAGAGGAGTCTACAATCTTCCCTAATGCACTAGTCATTTTCATTAAAAACCTGATTTCCTGAGCCATGGTGAAAGTCTTTAGAATTCTTTACAAGCCCTGGAAAAATGTAAGTAAACATGTTTTCTATATGGCATGCTTATGTCCTGCTAGACATCAATATTTAATCTGATTTAGTCTTATTTTGAACAATTTTATTATCTAATTATAGATAAATATTTTAGCCGAGCAACAGGACATGTTCCCTTTTAGCCTAGATTCTTTCTTTTCTTTCTTTTTTTTTTCTTCTTTTTTAATGCTCCTTAATGGTCCATGTTATACCTGTGGTTGAACCACAGCTAAGTATAGTACAATTGCATTTCTAATGCATATTGTCATTAGCAACCAATTGCTTGTGTGATGGGCCAAGACATGCATTTGAAAACACAGATTTCCAGTAAATTTCAAATCACAACTTCTATTGATGATTTGCACCGGTAGTTTCATCTGGTTCAAAATAAAAACTTCTTGCGAAGAATTATATGTTTTGAATAATAGTTCTTGTTGACAACGGTAGGTGAATGAAGCACAAGTGATAAAACATATGCAATACTCAGTACTTTTTGTAGCTTTAATACTGCTGTATCTATTTACCTTGTTTATATTCAGCTTCTAGCTTGTTTACTACTTGCACTATTACTTGTAAGAAAATGTAACTTGTAAAAAGCAGAACGTTAAAAAATTGTCATCACCATAGAACTAAAACTTAACTCAATATTAACGAATTCCAAACAATAGAAGGTAGTGGCAGCTAGCTGTATTTTAGTATTTATCTACTATCTACTGGCATTTTTACAGTATCAAATGGTAACTCATACTATAATCTGATTAAAATTTTCTAGTAACCATAATACTACTGCACCTATGCCAAAAATCAGACGTAGTGCTTAAGAGCAGTAAAAATCAGAGAACAAAGAACACCCTCCAGCACTTAATAAACATATCAAATGCAAATTGGAGGAAATTATTTAATCAGTCTATAGGCTACTTAATTTTGATGATTATTCAAAGTTCTAGTAGAAATACGTAGTGTGGAACAAGTTAGTACCAAGATTGCCAAGGCATCAAAGTTGTAAGTAAAATTTGAGACTTGCTGTAAAGAGGAGGTTACTTTTTTGATTAAATGAAGGTGCAGCTCTAAATCTCTTATGGCAAAAGGAGAATTCTTATGTAATTTTACGGATTCTTCCATAATCCTAAAATTACATGCTCTCAGATATTATGCAATAAGAGATTGCTTGTTATTAGGCTGCATGATCACATTAGTTTTGAGACTTCAAAGACCTTTGTTTTCTAAATTTTTAAAAATCTTTATTTCCTGGAAGAGAAATTTCTGATAGGATGTCCCCAAAGTGTACAGTGAAGAGTCTGAAGAGAGATTTGGTTAGGGAAGGAATATATTTGCCACCAGGTACCGCAATCTGGTGTTCTAAGAAGGTGGCGTCCTGGCTCTGAAGATGAAGGTCATACCAGAATTTGTCTGGCCTAAGCTAAGTATCTAGTGACTGAAGGTAATTTTCTCCAAAATTTTCCCACTATGCCCTCCAATGCTTAGCCCACAAGCGATGAAGAGGCTTCAGCATGATAGAAATTTGACACATCTGATGGGTTCGTCTCCAATAGTTCCAAACGTGCAAATAAGCAGAGTGGTTCACACCTGAGAGTAGATATCCTTACCAACTCAGTTGTGTGGCTACAGTTTACTGTCTTTCATGTGAGTGTAAATGACACTTGCTAAACTTGGTTTCAAAAAAAAGTGCTGTCAGTGTATCGATGCTTATACAGTCCTGGCTACTGCAGTATGCGAGTGCCACACAGGTATTTTTCTTCAGAGCTCTGGAGAGAAGGGAAGCGTTATCCCCATTTTATCGATGGGGAGTGGAGGAACAGAGAGGCTGAAGGATTTACCCAAGGTCACCGAAGAAGTCTGTGACAAAGTTGGGTGAACCTGAACCCAGGCTTCCCAAATCCCAGTTCGCTGCTTCCAATCAAAGACCAGACTTCCTTTCCGCCCGTCGCCTTTGCAAGGTTGCTGTGTGAGCATGAACGACTTATAGTTAAAACACATTTGGTTGTTGTCTGGGGAAGGCAAACATGCCATGGTTTGCTTGAATGTATTTATTATTCAAATGAATTAAAAAGAAAAACATATTGTCGGGTTTTTTTGTTATATGGATTAGCAGCAGCCACTAAAGATTCGGGTTACCTTGCCTGCTTGAGCCTGGTCAGAACAGCCACATTCCATGAATGTGCAAGAATTTCTGGCATGAATTCTTGTACATGCACATTTACATTTTGGCTTCTGTGCATGCTGTCCTTGTGTTCACCGCTTTGAACTCTGCTTTTCATGAGTAATTCCAACAACAAAAATCATTCCCTCATATATACATAGAGTGCAAACACAAAAGAGGCAGGAACATGGCCAAATGAAAGTAATTTAAAATGCTTTTCTTCATTTATTTATTTCACATTCCATTCTCAGCTCTGGCCAGACAGTCACAAAGTAGAAATTACGTATCCCTCTCAAGATTTCTAAAGGACAATCAACCAGGACCAAAGGAAATCTTGTTTAGTTGAGAGTCTGAGTTGGTCCAGGGCAGTGAATGACAGAGAATTTAGCAAATAGTATTGTTCTTCCACCTTGTTTCAATTATGCTCTGTATACATGACTTAAAATTGAAAAATTGAGCCTATCAGAAATATTTTATGTTACACAGAAGACATGACTAATTAATACTACTCATAAGTGTGAGGTGAGATATAGATCTTCTTAATCTGGTTTCTTCAGTTCTGTTGTAGGCAAAAGACCCCTACCATCAAGATGGGAATCCTGCAGATGAACTTTGCTTTTCAAGCCCTTAGCATTACTCTAAGAGTAGGAATAATATATACAAATAACAAAAAGGAAATAACAAAAATAATATATACAAATAACAATAGGCTTATTTAAGGAATTGGAGATATTGGGCTTGATGGATTTGCAATATTTATACTCCTTTTATATTATTATAACAATAGCGACACATGATTTAGACCATTAGGAGAGAAAAAATTAGGCCTTCTTTGCTGAGAGTCATAAATGAACGAACAAATGCACATGCTCCATGTGTGCACTTTTATTTCAAAGCTTATACCGAGGGTAACTAGTTCTAAGATGGTGCTTCCTTGTAAACCCAGCATGGAGAGCAAATGAGTACCAGGGACTGTCATTCCTTGTTGATAGTCAGTAGGTGTATATGCGGAAGATGTAAAGGTCTATGACTCAGAGCTTGCTAAGGTGAAACCAGAAGAGAGTAGATAATTACCTCATTATAGAAACAATTATCACAGTTCAATTACAGAAAAAAAAATCTTCTAAGGATGACCTGACTCTTGGGAACTAAAAAGGGGATGGGACAAAAGGTGAGGAGTTTTTGTCAAGGGATGGCAGGGAATCCCCTTCAGTTGATCCATTTTAATTGAAGGTGCCCAAAAGATGATTTGTAGGTATAATGGGTCAAAAAAGCCTAATGTGCTTTCTCATGCCAATTCTTATTAAAATAAAATAGAAAACTGATCCAGGAGACAAAGTGACACACGACAAGAAATTTCTGAATTCACAGATTACTGGGATACTTAGTAGAAGAGATGATGGGCTAAGCGACCCCTCTTTTACATGTAAAAAAAGGTAGTGAGTTCAAAATTGGCCAATCTAGTTCGATATCTGTAAACTGAAGAGTGAGAGGGAGGGATTCCAGGTAATTCCGATTGATATGAAAGCTTCAAATATGCGGAACAATATGAAGAAGGCATTTCCTTTAGATGGACAATGAAAAATAATTTGGTGTTATATATAGCCCAGAAAGCATGTATATAAAATGCAAAAAGTATATGGGTAATTAAGAAGAAAAAGCAGATATGACATAAAATAATGGGTATCTATGACCTTTACAACATACGTGCTACTTGGCAGCATGATTTTCAAACCAGTAATGGAAGCATAAGGTGGGTACAATTTATGCTGGAAATGGCAAAATGGTGAAGGAAATGGATCTGGGAATGATGGAAAGTGGTATCTCCTGATTAATGCCAATGAGGTGCAGTTGGAGTCCATCCATTTCAGCCATGTGGAAAACCTGAAGCATGCCAATGAAACCCTGTCATTTTCTCTTTCCATTCTGATCTTCCTTGAGGATATAGTAGTACTATCTATTGACTGAAGTGGGTAGCTACTTTTGGAAGTGCTATAAATCTTTGGGAAATTTGACCAGTGAAGTGTGGGATTTGGAGCACTTCTTCAGGAGCAGAGTATCTATCAGTTTTTACAGGGAATTAAACTAAAAGAGGCCACTGTTTATTCAGTGAATAAAAAGATACCTTATTGCCAGAGGGAAGTTGGTATGGGACTGAGCAACCTGCTTGGGAGAGCAGAGATGTGTCCATGGCCTGGAGCTGGTACCCCTGTGAGGCTCCTTCACCAGCCACGGTTAGGGAGTTGGTGGGAAGACAGATCTCTAAGTCCTGGGCTGGGGAGGTTTCCTCAGGCTGTGAGCCAGGGCCACTTCCCCAGGAAGACGGAGAGTCAGATCCAGACTTTGAGTTGAGACAAGCAGAGGTTAAAATTGGAGAGAAGTGCAACTGGAGAAAGGAGACAGCAGAACTGTGTCTCGTTTGAAGCGCCCCTTTGATAATTTCCAGTTAGCTCGGTTAGACTCCTTGGCTTCTGGAGTACGGTTTGGTGAACAGAGACTGGCAGTAGTTTCCAAATACCACATTATAGGGATTGTTATAGAGGCACAACCATTCGTGACTCTGATACTAAAGGTATGTTTCCATGAAGTTTGGAAAGGCCTGGCAAAGGTATATCAATCTTCAGGTGGAAAGGTGATGCTATATGATACCTATTAAGTGAGGAAGGCATTTCTTGTCAGATTTGAGGTTCCCCAAATTATGTCGCAGTGGCCCTGGTAATAAGACATGACATGCCACTCCTGTTATGGACAAGTAGGGAAAACAGTTCAAAGAAACCTTAGTGAGGGGTGACAGGTAAAACAGTCTGTCAAAACCAGAAAAATGGGTCTTCCCCATCCTCTGCCTCTGCTTCTTCCCCAGCTCCCTGCACTTCAGTAATATCTAAAAGGAAGAAGGGGGCTGCAGACTTGCATGTTACAAACCCTATCTGAACATCATCTGTAAATGACAGCATGTGCCTTCCAGTGTGCTCAGTGGTTATTCTCTGCTTGATGCAGCAATGGCCACATAATTACGTTGCTTCAGGGCTTGCTAGAATGTAATGTTAAATCTGATTCCTGTTATTGCTGTGCATCCCTGCTATTTTTACTTGTTGGATTTAAAGTTAATAATATTTTGACATAGCCTGGTTCAGGTGAATGGAGATATTTTTTTCAGAGATGAAGGGTTTGCCATAAGAAAAAATAAAAGATTTGTCCCAAAGTTATTGCCTATGTATTGCAAAGGACAATGTTAAAGGTGTTGCTCAGCACAGGAAAAGCTTAATACTACAAAGGCGTTGATAAAGGCAATCAAAGACACCATGAAAGTTACTGTATAGCAACAACCCCTAGTCGCAAACACTTAAGTTTGTGAATTGGTCCAATTAGGGTGCCTTTCAGGGCAGTGGGACGCATCTGGAAACAAGAAGCTTCACTTTATGAGGATGGCAAAAAAAAAAAAAAAAAAAAGAAGGAACATTTGGGGAGCCTGAAACTGAGCAGACTGACAGGGTTTCAGTTAGACTGGAAGTTTTAACAGTGTTTGGTAAATCCCACTGCTCTGGTGGAATAGACTTTGGGTGCATTAGTGACCTGACAAATGGGTCCAGAGAATTAGAAGATGCCATTTCTCTAGATTTTCCCCTCAATACCAGTGTAAATCAGTTGGCACCATCTTCTGTGAACATTCACTTCTGTGAGTGACATATGAATAGTGGTATTGTTGGCACTCAGCTTTGATTTTGGGATGATGTATTTCAGGATCTCTCACTGTTTACCTGCAGAGACCAACAAGTGATTTGTTGCCCTAGAGCATAACTGGTGAGTCATGTCAGCTAGAGACCCAGCCAAAAGCCATTGCCCCAAGAAAAGGGCTACCATGGTATCAGCCTTGCACCAAAGACCATATGTAAGACTGCCTGTGGCTTGGCATGCATCAGTTTTGCCTACCCTTTCGGGTTGCCAACTGCCATTTTTTGGAAACTGGCAGGATTTTGTTACCGGGGCAGGGGACTTTTGGTTAGGAAATTCTTAGAGTGATGATGTGCATGTGTTGTCTTTGGAAATGTCCCTGAGCGTGAGCTCCTCAAACCTGAGAGACAGCAAAGCTTGCCCTGTCTCAGTGCTTGGCAAGTTTTGTTTGTGTTTTTTTACTTTGTTTTTAACAACATGGTCAGCTCAAACTGCATGGTCCTTCGAGGTATGAGCAAATATACTCTTTGTGTGCAGCTGGAGTATGGCCACCATAAAAGCGAGTAAAACAAGTTAGAGTGCATACATTACAGAGGTGCATATTAATTTATTTTACAGGGTATATTAACGCAGGGGGCACTATACTTTTGGTCTCTAACCTAGTTTCTGGAGATAGGTTAGCTGTCTCTGCACTACACTTTATCATGCAGTACTTAGATACAAAGTTTGTTATCTTTCTTGTAAAGATATTGTTAAGGGCAGTTACATGAGAAGAAAAGTTGGGAAGACTTGTGTCATTTACACTGTACGGAAGGGAATGTTTCCAAGCCAGCCAGTAATAGGGGTGGAATAGCTGACCTGAGGTTGGGTAATGCACGCTGTTTCTAAAACAGAGTCCACAGTTTCTCAAAAGAAGCCAAAGAACTGTGCAGTAATCCTCTGGGTTTTTGTTGTTGTTGTTGTTTTGTTTTGTTTTTTTTCCCCACAGTTGTTAGTCTTGAAGCTGAGACAGGTAAATAGGAGAAAACGGCTGGTTAAAGAAACAAATGCTGATTTGTTAAGAGCATCGTATTGCAAGAAAGAGGAATCTCACCAAATTAAAAAAAGAATATAGGGATATATATTGACTGAAAGATAGGGACTCTAATTTTCATATCATGGTTATATGGCTGGTCAACAAGCACACAGCTACACATATATAGCCAAGCGGAAGATGGATATACACATGTGGCTAGATGTTTATTTTGTTGTATATATGTATGAATTCATAATATGTTTAATATCATGCAGACATGCAATTAAACACATGGAGATAAGTGTGGGGACAGAAAATCAGACCCACAGTATTTATTACATTCTAAAGTTTAGTGAAGAGTACGTTTTAAATGAACATAAAATTTTATTTTGGATGGAGTATGAAGTCAGGCATGGTAGAACTTTGGCATGTCATGGCATAGATTAACAATATAAATAATACATATTTTGATTATTATTCAATTTTTCCTCTTCTGTTATTGACTTTAGCTTTTATTTTGTTCCGCATCATTCTGTGTTCGATAGTGGCTTACTATATCTGTATAAATATAATACTAAATATTATTTTTTTAACTCTTTGAGCAATACATTTATTTATTCACTATATCCTCTTAAAAATATGTATTTGTTTCTTTGAGAGTTTCAATAGCACATGGCAGATTATTTTAGTAAAGCAAAGCAAGATAGGTATCATGAAAGCAGAATTAAATATCTTTAAGAAGATGCTTTTATCCTTTGTGTGCAATTTTGAATTTTGAATGGATGAGATAAATGAATGAGAATCACAAAATATGATTCTCTGATTCACTTGAGTTACAGAAGGTAAAGACTGCTTGAAATATGTATGATGAAGCTGGATTCTTCATAAGATAAGGTAGAAGAGATTATTCAGTGAGTCCAAGAAAACAGTCTTTATGAAGGAGACAACCGAGAGGCCACGAGTGATGTAAACAGATTATATTTCTTGGAGATTAAAGTGAGCTTTCTGGCATTTGAGAGACCCTAATAAAAATTGGACTGTGCTTATTATCATCTGTGGACAATATTGATTACTGAGCTGTTTACTTTAAGAGGAATTCTTATTAGTCAAACAATGCAGTTTCAGGAATGGGAATGACCTACACAGGAGGAGGGGGAGTACAATTATAAATCATACCAAATGTGATTGAAACTTTCCCACAGGCAAGAAAGAAAATCAAATTAAAGCAAATATTGTATTACAGGAGTTTCAGTGGATGCCTTGGAGAGCTCTGATTTTCATGTAAATGCTCATTTAGACTGAGGTTTACTGCCTCCTCAGAATAATGGGAAAGAAAAAAAAGCGTATTTAATTGGAAAAGGAGGGAATGCCAAGGAAATAGATGAATTGCAGTTCACATTCTAGATTTTGCCTCCAGATCTAGTAGGTATGATAGCTCACTGTCTTAAATTGTGCAAAGAAATAAACTAATTGTATTGAACTTCAGTCCACATCTTTTGGGAAATCTTGCTTTTCTAGTTTGTCACATCTTCTAGATTTTTGCAGCTTCAAATAATATCCCAATCAGGTCCTTTTGCAAGTCCTTATGGGAATTGCCTAGTGATTGACAGCTTTGATCTGGAAATTGTTGCAGCTAAACTGTTACGATTTGTATGGAGAGAACTGCCAAATAATTTGACAGATATATGCCAAGAAATGACTTATACGGATCTGCGAGCTGTCAGGCAAACTTTTTTTTTAAAGGAACTCTCATTTGAGTTTTGCTACACGGGTATGGTGAATACGGGGCATGGCCTGATTTGTGAGCCCAGCGTCTGGTGGGCTACAAAGAGCTGACCTTATATGTGGTCTGCAAAAGCAGGGTGCTGGGACTGGCGATGGCTGCTGTCAGTAAATCCCAGCAAAATGACAGCCAGAAATTATGGATTTTGTGTTCTTGGCACAGCTCCCAAGCAAATAGTTTCATGCCCAAAAGAGTGTGAAATCAACGTAAAATGTTTCCTGAGACCAGATCTTAAAAAGAAACCTAGGAATAAATAAGGTCCTTTTAATTGAGTTCAGAATGCACCTAAGAAAACTCACAACATATTGTACTTCTGCATCTGCTTTTTTCACACTGACCCCCCCCCCCCCCCCCCGCAAAGTCAGAGTATTAAGATTTAACCTACCAGTAAGAATCAACACAATTATAAATGTCATGGTACTATGCAGCCTATCAGGCAACTGAGGCTATACATGTTCAAGCCTAACTCAGTAAACCTATTTTATTTGCATTTGAGCCAATGCCTCAAAACTGGAGTTAACCTCCCAATGCTGCAATCAGGGCAGGTGCAAGGCGGTTTCCCTAATCTAACAAATTGAGATGCCAACTGTGCAGTCTGAGCTATTTCATTTTTAAATCTCTTGTTGCGTTTGTCTATGAATGTGGAGATTTAACACAGCAGGGCACTGAAAATCTCATCAAGTTTAACAGAAAAAAACTCAAAAAGAACTTTCATCAGTAAATGTTTTCAGATTCTGTAATGTGTAAAGACGCTTTTAAGGAGGCTTTAAGTAGGAGAAAGTGACCCGAAGCCTAAAGCTGGCAATGTGCTAATTAAGATACACAGGAGAAATGTTAAGAAAGTAACTTTAAAGGGGGGGGAAAGGGCAACCCTGTGCAGTAATATGTGACACTCCGGTCACTGAGCCCAATCAAGGGAACGAGGAATACATAAACAGGAAGAGCGAGGAAAGGAGAAGTCATTTAATTGTGGGCCAGAGAGAAAACACTTCCTGGGGGAGTTGCGCTGGACGGCTCCGTGTCTTTGCTGGTGGGAGCAGGGAAGATGTAGCCAACCAAGACCTCCCCGGGGAAGGCCGTTCCTGCCTGGAGGAAGCTGTCCAGGCCCCTTTGCCCAAAGGATGAGGCACTGTAGCAACTAAGGAAACTGAGTATACTCAGCAATATTTAAATAGTGTGTCCTGCCCTTTTATCCTTTTTGTAACTTTTTTGTTACTCCTCAGTCTTGACAAATATCCTCTTTTAAACTGTGATAGATTTTTCTAGGATACCCAGCCCCAAGCGCATGCTTAATAGATAGTCTCCAGTAACAGAGAGTCTCAGCTGAGCGTTGCACCAAAGCATTCGATTCCTACCCTGTCTCTGCCAGAGTCCCAATAGGATGCTAGGTAATTATTTAAACCAATTTTTTAACAGGTTAGCTTTAATTTGGTGTTCCTCATTTTATGGATACTTGACCATGGCTTCCGGTTTGTAGATGTATGAGCAACTACATCTGTAATGAACTCTGGATGCATGAAATGTTATGTAATCACTCTGTGAGAAAAAAAAATAAAGTGGCTCAAAATAGGCACCAAAAATAGTGGAAACATTGGACCTACATCTCTCCAGGTTTTAGGTTGCCATTTTAGAGCATTGTTATTAGTGTCACCTCAGTTCACAGAGCGCTGTGAGAAGGAAATCATTACTGCTTGTGAAGCGCTCTGGCGTGGTAGTGATGACCACCATAGAGAAGCTGGTGAGCAAGTCCTTCCACCTTCCTCGTCTCTTCCAGCTTGCTCCTGGCTTTGCCCTCCCTCTCCCAGCTTGGCACCCTCCCATGCTCCCCACTGAGCAAAGGGTTTTCTCTTGCAGGTCCTGACCCAGGCGGATGCTCCCCGTGCACTGCATCTGTCCGTCCTTCCTCTGCAGCGCTTTGCCTCTCACCCCTTCCCATGCATGCCATGGGGCTTCATCTTCACTCGACGTCCATTACATTGACATGCAGAAGTTGGTCGGAGCTCGCATGGGTTGGAGGTGCCTTGCTCATCCCCAATGCAGATCCCTGCGTACAGCCGCAGAGGCTGCCCTCACCCCAGGCCCCCAAAACGTGTGTAGCCATTAGCAGCTCAGGCAAGCAAGGCGCCTTCAGGCTTTCGTTTGTAGCCTGGCAGCGATCGTCGTAAGAGAAGTTTGTTTTTCACCTAAAACGTGGAGAGAGGTTCAAGCATGCTCCATGGGGCCGGCATCCTCACAGGCGGTATCTGTTAAAAGCTAGCGAGTCTGCCCTGAGCATATTCAATTACAATTTTTATAAGGCTCATCCTTTAACTGAATGTGGGTGGACTTGCACAGAAATTGCACAGAGAAACTATTCTCAGACACAGCTTCTTGTCCTTGCTCCAAAGTTATGCTAGGGCACTAGGGTTTTTAATGAAGAGCTTGTTCCTGCGTCTGCTTCTTAGAAACATCGGAGCTAATTTGGCTGAAATCAATATTTTAAAACAAACAAAAAAGCATCCAAAGTAGAGAAATCACTCAGTATGGAAGCATTTTTTTGTGTTTGGAAATGTTGTGAACAATTGGAAGTAGGATCCTTAAAGTGGCAGGCAACCTTAGGAACATGGGAAACTACTGGCTGTGTCGATACTAACAGTTTGGGGAAGAATCGCAAATCTAAACACACCCAAGCTGGGGGTGTTCTGAAAATAAGCTGAATGAAGAGCTGGATTTTACATTTGGAAAGTAACCCAAAGTTTGCTTACCTGAGACCCTGAGGTGCCTGATCAAACTTTAAAGTTAGTCCTGCTTTGAGAAGGAGGTTGGGCTGGATGAACTCCCGTGGTTCATATTTTCATCATATAAACTTCCAAATGTTTTATATTGTAGTTTTAACTAGGGTTGTATTTCCTAATAATGGACCAGTACTCTCTATTAAAAAAGCTGCTTTTCAAAACAAGTTATGGCATATGTTTGTAACCAACTAACCTTGGCTGAGAGAGTTGAGAAAGTCAGGTAAACAAAAACACTCTCCTGTCACCTGTAAAACCGTAATACAAGTAAGTTGCGGTTATTTGCCACCAAACTGTTTAACTGTAGTATGAATTCTTCACATGATTTAAACCGCAGAGTATGAAGAGTGAATGCCATCATGATTCTGCTGAGAAGAGCAACCACAATAGCAATATTCTGTCATTTCTAAGAACTACAAAATGAACCCTAATAAATAACAGGCTTAGTCTCAAAGCAATAAACATACCTGGATATGAAAATCATCTCTTTTAATAGATATAAATGTAAGGTATGATTTAGTGTTTCATACCTTAGGTGCATCAGTAACATCCTATAACCAATCATCCACAATAAACTATTTCATTACTTCATACTGCATATAATATTTACTGTAAAGGAAGAAACGTATTTGAGAATAGTTAGGCTGAAAATGTGTTCATGACAAAGATTTTTCAAGTGTCTATGTTTTTCACATACACATAACATTTTTTGTTTCATATTTAGAATCACTTAGCTGCTAAAAAACTCAAGTACTAAAGTACCTTCAGCTCTCCCTGCAAAATACTAATAAAATGGAGGCTACAGGTATGTTGGTGACTCCTGCATAAGGAGTATGTGGTAAAAGCAAGAGAATGCAGTCTGTAACTGCCTGCTGCAAATCTCTAAATACACCCTGAGAAACTAAAGCACGCAAGAAATGTCTGGTTGCTAGTACAACTGATTGCACAACATTGACTCCCCTTTGGTCCAACAGACCTCAGATTTGTTGACCTGGGTGTTCTCCTTTTGTCTAAGTGGGGAAGTTGCGAAAAGTACTTTCCAGTAAAACGCTGAGAATAAGGAGAGATTCACTTAACATACTTCTTTATAGCTTCATAGACACATGTGCGTGCTGTCAGAAAATCCTGCAAAAAGTTGTGCTCAGTTGTCTCTGAGGAACACATGACGATCTGGGCCAAGCGTCTTGTCCATCACATTCAAACCCACTTCCAGGAGTGTGAGACTGAACCAGCCAGGTGTTACAAGCTTTCCTGATTTGTCCCACTACAAGCACATTCCCTTTCTTTCCCACTGCTTCTGCACATTTCAGGCAGGAGGGTATGGTACAACAGACTTTGTACTGCCGAATTAGCACTTTCAGAGCAGAATCAGTGACAACAAAATGGATGTGGAATTTCCTAAATACCTTCCCATTCATGCAGTAATAAGGCTTCTCAGTGCGCAACAATTAGGTCTGATTGTGTTGGGAACCAGAGCAGATAAGTTATTAGCAAAACAGTTATATTAGGAGAATCAGATGATCTTTTTTTATCACAATACTCTGTTTTCCAGGGCAGGATTTTTCATTCTCTTCAGAGGCAGTGGATAAAGAAGCAATATGGTTTTCTGTGTGCTCATAAAGATATACCATAGGGTAATAAACCTGAATAATACTCATTTCCATTTGTTATAATGAATGTAATAAATCTACAAGGCCTAGATTAAAGCAGTTGTACTAGCCTTATGTCTTACAGAAGATAAAAAAACCTTCTAAAAGGACAGAATGGAGTGTTTATTATGCCTTCTTAACTTTAAGTACATTTAAAAGAATTGCCATTTCCTTCTGTTGCCTCATTTACAAGCACCAAGTTAGGTGGTAATTATAAGATAATTCAGTAACACTCTAAAATAATGATTCAGCTAATTAATGCTGAATTACAGAGGCAGTCCTACACAGATACTTATAGCACCCCCATTAACACTGTCAGAGTTCATCATGATTATTCCAGCAAGCACTGAAGGAACTGAATGTGATTAGACCATTTCTTGAAAGCGTTACTGGATTTTTTTGTATAAAATGGTGGCCTTCTATACAATTCTCTGTAGCACAGGTTCCTTAGTGAGGAAATGGGGCATAGGACCCTTCCTCCTGTGTGCAGCAACTCTGCATGTTTTTCCAAAGATCTCCAGAGCCTCAGCTGAGATATTGCGCTGGCCAGCGAAAGCATGACCACAAAAGGGTGTAGTCTTTTGGCTACAAGCTGCAGCCAAGGAGCATGTTGCCATCTGCAGTATCTTTAAATTCTGCTGGTGCTGGCAAAGGGTGGAGTGAGGGAGGGGAAAAACTTCTCGCTTAAGGACAGCAGAGTGGTTGTGTTGCCTCAGCATCCCAGGGCCCAGCATCCTTTTTCTTTCTGATGTTTGCTTTGGAGGGTCAAAGTAATTGTGGATTATCGTTTCATATTTTTACTTCTGCTACATTTGTGCTTCTTTGTGGAAAATGGAAAGGGGGCTATATAAAGGCTCTTAAAATAGATTCAGCTATTTTTTATTTTTAAATGGGAAAGAAGATCATAAAAAAGCAGGCTTAGTCATTTTATTTACACACAGAGAAGTGCAGGTCAGAATAATACAACCTATCTTAAGGATTTCAAGACAGCATGTTGAGAAGTCCCAAGCAAACTTTGTTGTTTGCACGGCCTGTGAGCTGATGTCAATGTTTTGAACAAAGTATCACTCGTCACTGACAGGGATGACTCCGGCAACGGCATCAATCTGCCCATGAATGCCAGCTGTCTGGACATCACCGCCCTGGCCACTGTCTTACACAGGCAATATTTATCAGCTCTTTAGAAAATCATGGCACTTTTCTTCCATAAAGACCTGCACACTCAACTGTTAGAGTAGGAGAAAAGTTAGAAGACTGTATATAAATGTACTATAGAGCCACTGGGAAACTGAACACAAATTCATCCAATTAACGGGTACTGGCAAATGCTTTTTGCCCCAGACTCAAGATCTGATTTTGAATTAGGAGCTTGACACAGCCAGATGTATGAAAATCGCCCCCCTGGGGAAGCATGTGTGGCCCCCACCTGAGAGCCCTTTTGGAGCTGGGCTTGATGGTTTCTTTGGGTTACCAAAAGCCTTTTCACTCTGGCCAGCAGAACTTCAGAAATATGAACGCTACGGATACAGAGGCAAAGTCAGATTTGGCAAAGCAGCATTGCTTTCACTTATGTAAGAGCTGAATCTGCCTCCCAGTGTTTTAGTGGCCAGTTACGTTCCCTCACTTCAGTGTAAAAATATTGCTTATGCTGCCCCAGACAGCTAGAGATACTGCTAAAGCATATTCTCCCAGCCCTTCAGAATCAGTAAAAAACAGAATGGGTTCCGATGGAAAATTATAAGATTATGATTAAGGTATTGAACTTGGGAGACTGAGGTTCTGCTTCTGCCTCTGCTGCAGACTTTGAAGGAATACCCTAATTTTTCCCCTCCCTCACTTGTCCATCTGCAAAAGGGCTGGTAATCTTTTATTCATCTATCTTATCTATTCAGAGAAAAGTATATACTGAAATGTAAGCAGTGATAACAGAACATTAAGCAAATGGGCTTGGGAGTTAGAAGCTACAGAGGTGCTTAGATGGGATCAAAACAAATATCATGAAAAAGTGGAAATCATCAACACAGTTGTCTCGTGCAAATCCCTGCTTAGAAGCTCAGTTGAGGGCAGGTTTTGGAGAACTTGTTTTTCCTCTCCTATCGAAATGGAGGGAGTGGGGAAGAGCTCACTCCTTTCCAAGAGCCAGAGGTACTGCTCTTTTGTGGGCTATGGGTAGGAGGCGCTTTGCTAAAAGGAGAAAAGCATGGGCGCACATAGGGTACTACTTGTGAAATCTGGAAATCCAAGGTGACTGAGGTCTTAGAAAAGCCTTTGGAAATTCACAGAGTGCTTACTAATTGCCCAGAAAAGGGATAAATTTATTCCCTGATGAATGAATCGTGGTCAGCCAAGAAAGAATTTCAGAGATCATATATCTGTTGTAGAGACTAGTGAAAGAGTGGAAGAAACGGGCCACTCTGGCCCTTGTAAAGATAAACAGCGATTAGAGAAAGGAAACAATCCAAGGAACAAGCTGAATTTGGCAAGAAGACATCAGTGCTCTGTTTTCCAACCCTGCAAGTGTACAGCCCCTAGGCAAGACCAACTCCAGTGGAAAGTTTCAGCCAGCAAATTGCGAATACTTTAAAAAACTGATGATAGTCTCTTTGGGAGCCTCTCTGGGAGGAAGATTCTTGTCTGGCAAAGTGGCTCGCATACTTCTGGCACTAAACAAACCATGTCTAACTATGGTGCTTCTGTGGTTACCCATTGCCACACTATTTTTGTGCCTCAGTGAATTTAACCCGATCTATGCGTTCAGTCCCTGCGGCAGAGAATACTGCTCTCCCCAGCTTGCTGACAGAAGGCAGAGGCTTAATTTTGGACTAGAAGAAGGCATCTTGATGAAATCCAGAGTCATAAACCAAAGCCCTGGCTTGAAATTACTCATGTAAGTCGGGGCCGCCCATCCCTGCTCCAGCTGCAAGGGCTGGGTATGGTTTTGGCATGCCGGCAGCAACCCACGCCACGGGAGTGCCACCCCATCTCCTCTGCCCTGGGCAGCTTTCCCTGTGCTCCCGCCAGCCGGCAGCCACCGCTTCCCGCACGTGGCCAGCTGGCCCCACTGAGCTCTGCAGGCATCAGCCTGCCTTCCTCCTCCAGTTAGATACATCCTGTGAATGGGGGATGCCCTGAGGAGGAAGGCTTGGACTCAGGGCATCCCCCATTCGCAGGATGTATCTACCTGGGCTGTCAGGGGGGCCAAGAAAAAGCTTATGTGAGGTTCCAGACCAGGTCTGGGGGTGAGGCACAGGTGTAGCCTGGGATTGCCCTGAGGTAGGACTGAGGTGAAGGCTAGGCAGGGATTTGGAATAAGGGCATCTGCCACAGTCCCACTCCTTGGGCCTCTGGGGGTGGTGAACGATTTGCCCCAGACTTCACCGGCAGTCTGTAATTAATGAGGTAACTAAACCCAGATCTGCCAGGTTCAAGGCTGTTTCGTGAGCACCTCCTAGATGGTAATATTTGTATCATGGCATCAGTGATACATGGGTTTATGTTGGACATGAGTGCAACGTGATGTCTGCCTTTTAGACACGTAAACACTAATTGAAAGCTAACAAAATCCATGAGCTGTCTTGTGAGTGGAGGAAAGAGAAATGCACTCCTGCAAACAGCGAGTGTGAGCGGAGAGAGCCAAAGGCAGGGGGGCAGGTGACGGGCGAAGCAGGAGAGGTGCATACTACACTGATACGAAATGAGAGTTCTCCTCCAAGCAGCTCTTTATCTTCGCCTTGTGAAGGGAGGCTTTTCTTCCCCTTCTGTGTTAGATTTCCATTGTAGACTAACCTTTTCGCTGAACAGGTCATTCTGCTGTTGAGCCAGGGCTGGGCCCTCACTGTGTGCACTAGAAAATCGTTAAATATGTGACCATCTTATCAAATTGACCCTTGTATAGATCCAGAGCACCTCCTTAGGACAACACGCAGACCGGACCGGCACTGCTTACTTTTGTCACTTTTAAAGATGTCGTGCCTTAATGTGATTACATGTTTCCTTATAGATTCACTGAAAACTATGAAGTGGCAACTTGTAGCTCCGTGTGATTTACCCTCTTGTTTTCTGCTGTGCAAAACTGTTTGTCAGTGGCACTGCAATTTCGGGAGGATGTTTGCACAGAAATATAATGAGGCTTGGCTGGTCCGAGGGAGCAGGAGCGATTTTGAATGGCTGGTGACCTCACGGAGAATCTGGGCTGCACTCAGGCAGAAACTACTGAGCTGGAAACAAAAACCTGGAGAAACGAAAGCAGGCTCTCCATCTTCTGCTCCGTGTTCATAAAGAGGTAGTTTATCCAGAAGTCTGCAGCAAATGCTAGAAGACACATTTATTATTTTTTGTGCATGTTTTTAATAGCAATAAAACATTTAAGAATGGGTCTGTGATTTTTAATGTATTTGTATAAACAGTTCAGTTGCAAATGAGCTGACCGTCTTCTTGGCTCTGTTCTTGTGAGTAGCTTTGAGCTTGCTCTTTCTCCTGGGTGTAGGACCTCTGAACTAGGCCCCTGTGCAGGCTCTGCAAAATAAAGGAATTCCTTGCACTCAGGAAACTACACAGAGAAAGATTTATTTGTTTTATAATCAGGTTTATTCATTCTCATTCTGTAAATAGCTGTATAGAGATAAGTTTCTGATTTCTAACCTTGCACAATGCAGAAAATTATATGCAGGAGTTTTGTTTGTGTGAGAAGCAGGGTGAAAACAGTCCAGTAATGTTTTTTCCAGCCTTTTTAAGAAATTAACTATCTTATGATAATAAGTCCAGTATTGTACTAGGGGTTTGTAAATGCTTAAACAAAAAGTCTGTGAATTATAGAATGGTCCCTCACAGTTTTGACCTGCCCTCTTTCCAAAATCTTCTCTGCTCTCAAAAATGGACGTTTTGCTCATACTTAAAAAAAGAGAAAAGAAAAAAAGAATAGTTGCCTTTGGCCAGAGATCAATCATGGAAAATTTCAGCCCCATCAGAGAATGTTTTGGAAACATGTGAGACTGTAAGCAGATGATCTGATTCTGATCCCACTTAGCTCACAGCTGTTTTACTCCTGCAGTAACAGCAGTGACTGCGGTGGATTTGCCCATGATTTGCCACTGCAAGCTCAGATCAGAATCAGGCTGTGGGTTATAATGACATCGGCTTTGCAGCCTCAGTGCTAGCAGTTGCTAATGGTAAGGGAGACAGTGAAAGATGCTATTTCAGTCCTTGTTCTCGTGAGTAGTGGTAGTGAATGGGACTATTCATATGATTAAGGGCTGCAAGACCAGGCCCCATGGAGCTGTGCTATAAATAGTGAGAAACAAACCTCAAAAGATATAGTGCTTTAATTCAGATGGAAATCCTAACTTTCAGGTGCTTATCTTGACCAAGTGTATTCGGCCTGCAGTGTTCATTTTGTTTGGGTATTTTAGCACTTCAGGCACTGGGCTGGATCAGCACTAAGGGCAAATATGAATATTATAAAATAACAGTAAGCTGACTAAATCATCTGTCCCTTCTTATAAGCACGAGGATTTCTATAAGCATCCAAGGGTGTTATTACCATGGCTACTGAAGAAGTTGGTATTCTGATTACCTGGTGATATGACTGGCCATTAGGACACATGTATTTCAACTTATAAATGCTTCCAAGACCATATTTGTTTTGGGCTGCCTGGTGGCCAAATCTCTTCATGCATGCTTGTATTATTGGGTACTAGTACTGGCAGGGAAGTGGGCGCACAGAGCGACTGCTTCTCCTACCAAGGCATCAGGACGGATGTGTCCAGGAAATACGCAGCTCCACTGGCTGCCTCTCTGGCCTTTGCCACAGGAAAATGTGCCTTCTCGCCGCACCTGCCAGCCCTGGGCTGAGTGCATTGTGTCTGCCCTTTAGCGGCTGCAGTTTTCCCTCACACTCAGAAGAGCTTGGAGAGCAGTTCAGCCATGGGTAGTGCCACAACTGCCTGGATGTTACACATGACAGATCACACTGGCATGCTCCTTATCCTTTGGAGGTGGAGAAAATGAGATAAATCATTTGGTGAAGCTGATTTTTTAATAATCATGTATCCTTTTCAACCACTAATAATCAGCTGTACTTATTTTAAAATACTTGGATTATAGCATTCAAAATGATGTCTCTGTTTGTGCATCTACTTCTCATGAATGCTTCTGAGAAAAAAAGTGCCTGTAAACTTACTACTCCACTACTTATTCTGGAGTATAGAAATTCAGGAGCTGATCTTTTAATTTAAAATAGCATGTCTGTATAATTGAACCGTTGCTTATCTTTTCTTCCCTAGGCATTTGCTTATGGCAACTGTTGGAGACAGGACATTCGGTTAGATGGACCTTTGGTCTCACCTACTAAAAATGTTCTTATGCCTACATTTTCATATCTGAAATAGCTAGAACAGTTATCTAACGTAATCTGGTCCTCTTCTTAGTCAACCTGTGCTGTACAGTGCTTTCATGTTATTTGAACTACAAAATTAAATTATATTCTGGAATTTATATGCTCTGGAAAAGGACTCCTTTCAACAACTCTGATGTGCTCGTGCTTCATTTGGACAGATACTGGCTCCACCTGTTGTTGCCTTTTCCCATTAGTTAACTAAATGCAAACAGTCTTTGAGGCACCTCCTTCTAGTATAAATAAAACTTGGAAAGAAAGATAACGGTGTAACTGTAAATCATATACATTCCTACCACTCCAGGTCTTGGGTAGCTAAATCAGACAGTTCCCTGATGAATTCCAATACCCTAAGATTCTACTTTCATTATACAATTATATGTGCCTGAATATATCTGTAAAATTACATGATGAAAAAGTTTCTAGTAACTACTGAACATAGGAGTACTTGCTTATTGTCCCTGGATCGTAAGTTTTACTCAGTATTTCTCTGAAAAATGTTCAGTTGACGGGAGATATTTGTTTATTTTATTATTAATTTTGCCAAGGAGCTTCTCAAGGCAGGTGTCAAAACTGATTGGAATGAACATCAAAGTCAAAAGAAAAATGCAGGCTATGGTGAAAAGTAAAATACAGAACTTCTTAAGATTTTACAGCTAATAAATGTTGTCTAAGAGTATTAATAGCCTTAAATTCTTAAATCATTAGTGAAGAAGCTACTAGCTCTATCAGGGTTGTCAGTATTCTACTGGCTGTGAAAAACTGCAAATGTCATTAGTTCATGCTGGTGAATTAAATCTTCACAATTGCTGTATAGATGTCATATGTAAAAACCATTTAGTGACATGTCAAAGGAGGCATATTTTCCAGTTCTTTTGCTGTAAAATCCCTTCAAAGAGACATTCTTGGATCTTATGGACTGTTGATCCTGGGAAATTCCAGTAAGGCAACTTCATTTAGAGGGCCAGATTCAGAGCATGTGCTGATCACCGTAGATTCACTGAAGTCAAGAAGTAGCACTTCTTTTCAATGACATTCTGGGGCAATGGCTTCCATCCATTAATTTTGTGAAAGAGGACCTCCTTTAGTCAAAGATGCCAATTTTTAGTGTAATTGAATGTCACCTTATCCCTATATGACTAGAGAAGAGAAGCAGAAGCTCTTGCTCAACATCCATTTGTTTTACGTACTTACATATTTTTGTGTCAGTCAGAGCTGTGTGTGTCCGATAAATGCAGGGAAAGGCCATATTTACCAGAAAATGAGCTAGAGGTACCAGGAAGTAACTCATATTCTGCTTTTTTGGCAGATGGAGAACCTAGTAGAGGAATGGTAGTAACTGGAGTTCCTCTCCCGTAAAGGAGTGCCCCATGCGTGAAGAGGTGCAGAGGCTCACTGGGGTCTGAGCAAATTACTGGCTATTGCTGTCTGGCTATTACTGGCTGTTACTGAGCAAAAGAAGGAGATGTGCTTGCTTTGCACCATCTGACAATTTTTTTTGCACTGGTCAGATTTGTCACAACAGATCAGTGAATGAAGACCAGTCTTGCTAATAATATTTAGTGTATAATTTCCCTACTATGAGGATTTAAAAAAAAACAAAAGATCTTTCTGTTGTGTAATATTTGAGCTGTTTTTTCTTCTTTCCTTTCAGAAATAAAATGAGTGAAAATAAGCATTAGGAAGTGTGCAAAATAAGCTTACATTTGTAAATAAATATGTGCTACTTTAGGCCAGCTGTGTATAGCTGAATCTGACAGTTTCAATTCAGTAAATATTGATAAGCAGATGGAAAAACCCATCTTTCTTTCACTGTCTGGGCACTGAATCCAGGTGTCATTGTTTTCATGACAGTGGGCCAGTGCAATGTTTCTCAACAAAAGCTCATAGTGGAATTTGACTACAAATAGATCAGTAGGATGAGCAAAACTAATAAGATCTGGCCCATCATCGAATTCCCTTATGAATTCTACCTTTTTGTTTTTAGAATAACTGTATGTTTTAGGATGACGAAGTGACAGTCACATGGGAGAAAAAAATCAGACAGACACATCTTTTCTGGGTAGATAAGAAGCTCCTAAATTCTCTGGAGGTTGGTAAAAATGAAGCAAATCAAATGCATCATCTTTCATACTCACATCAATCCATCTATTGTGGAAAACATCAGAAGTCAGCTTGTTCTCATTCAGCTGAAATATTATTTCTATGCTATTTCTAGACCAAAGAGACAAATATCGGAAAAATGAACACATTTAATAATCAGCAAAAGGAAAATGAAAAATGCAGAAAAAGCCAGAGTGCAAAGTCCCACTGTATGTCAGCAAATACTGCTATGTGCAGAGAAGGCTACCTGAAAGAGTAAATGCTAGTTCCCAGGAGTAAGAGAGCTAGGATTTTTCATCACGAACACTCTCTCTCTGTCTCTCTTTCTCCCTCTTTTTTTGTTATTATCGCTGTTTCCCACTTGTTTTGTGAGAACACAGGTGTAGAGAAGGCCCAAAGAGAGGACTCTAGGAATTTGGTGCAGGGAGGTCAGTTCATGTTGCTCACATGTCATTTAATGAAAAGCAGACTGATCAGCAGAAAAACACAAGCAACACGCATGGGAGGTCAAACGTTCCCTCTGCTGACGCAGTGGGTCGTCACTTCTGGTGTGTGGTCTTGTGGCCTGAAGGCCTTACAGAGTGGGCTGTTCTTCGGTGGGCTACAAGCCTTTTTCTGCATTTTGACGTTAGCAGACTAGAGTACGTTCAGTGATGCACCTGTTCAAAGTAACATGCATGGATAGAAATAAAATGTAAAATGCTTTAGCTTAGTCATTAGATCTTTACCAATACCCAGCACTGATTTAACAGCTCCTGGGTAAACACTAGTACTTCAAAGAATGTGTCTGTTAATTTGGCTTTGGAAATGAGAACACAGGTAGAATTTACGACCTCTGATGAGGCATCTTTTGATGTTCCACATTAACACTGGGTTTGATGATTGTTCATTTTTCTTTCTCAGAGAGCCAGTAATGTCTCATTCTGCCTGCCTACGGGCTCAGTTTCTCACTTAGACTGGTGGTTGAGAAGTGTCAAGTGTCATTAGAGAGTAAAGTTGAGCCACTTTTCATAATCCTATGAATGGGACAATGTAAGATGTACAAAAGAAATTAGTTCTGTATTCACGGGTATCACATGTGCTTGAAATGGAGGCATATCTTTCAAGAAGTGGTTAATTTACCTAAGAAGATCCTCCTACATCTCTCCTTTGCACATCTGCATTTCTCAATAGTATACTGGTGTATGTGCCTATAGTGCAAAGTACCTATAAATATGGATCCGAATGTGTCTCAGGCTTCTGGGTCATCCATAGCCATGAATTGTGGTATCTCAGTAATGAGATACCTAGCCTTTTCTAGCCTTTTATGTTATTAGAATATAGTGAAATACTCTTTGGGAAGTATGCAAAGGTTTTACTTTGCGTCATGAGAGCTGGTTACAAGACGCAACATAGTCATTGCAATGCACACATCTCAGGCATATAGGGTGAATCATTCTCTATTTTTCTGTTAATGACTCAACAACTCAAGAAGTGGGAGTGACCATGTATTGAGTTTTTTGATCTGCTAAATTGCATCTAGAAAAAGCCATTCTTGTGTAGTATATTTGGCTAAAGTGCCCTTGTTAATATCAGGAAGTCAATCACTGAGTTAGATTGCCCAGAGACATGTCTCATTAGCGTGGCCATGTATGATGTGTTACTATTTGCGTATTGATGGCAGTGTGATGTGGACTTGCAACAAAGAGGATTGCAAACCTGGTGATTATATCCTGTTGCAAAAGCTTGTGCAGGTAGCAGATTATGACTGTTGCATTCATTTGACACCTTTTTGTGGACATTTTCCAGTACGAAGCACAAGACAATGTAGGTTGTGCCAGTCATCCTGAATGATACAGCTTCTCTCAGACCACACTGAGATACCATGGGTAACCTCAGCATGTATCTTCCTTGTCAGAACTTGTCATCCTCCAGCTTTCCAGCTTTTGCAACTGCCTGATTGAATAGGTGGCTCTTCTTCCCATGCAAGCTTTGTCCCTTTTCTGCTGAAGGTGAATGGCTGTGTGGGTGAGCTGTTGATTGATCATTTAATGGTCTCTCAACCAAAATAAAGTGGGCAGATCTCTGTGCAGGATTGCACACTGAAAGCTGCATTTCCAAGAACATCTTGATTCTTCATCTATTCGTGTTCACACACTTGCTTAATCATGCTTATCCTTACACTGACTAGTCAGTAGTTGATAAAGAATGTGTTTTTTCCATGTGCTTTTGCACTGGAACTTGGTTGCTGCTGCAAAGCAAACAGCTTGAATCAACCACAACACTGTCATAAAATGCAGAACTTGGGAGACAGTCTCCATGTGAGGATAGCTTTGTGTCGCAGGGCTTGGACAGGGTGAGGATACCCATCAGACAATCCTTGCTACGTTAGCTAGTGTGTGTAGAACCAGCTCTACAACTGGGGAGCAGTAACATCCTTTTCGTAGCTTCACCCTAACTTTCTGCCTAGCAACGGCAGGGGCAGGCTGCAAATCTGGGCTGGTGCAAAGAAACTTATTCAATGCGCTTACAACCACAACATTTCTTTGCTGGTGTATCTTTGATTAGGCAGAGTGGTTTATATACCCATATATGTGTGTTATAAAGACTGTTTTCATTCTGAAGTTTCAAAATTCAGATGTAGTGTAATTAACTTAACTGTTACCCATGGAAAGATTTCTAAAGAAAAGAGTAGCTACCTAAGCAAAACAAGAGAGCAGTTCAATAAGATGTGTTTTGATGGTGCACGTCAGAAAAGAAAAAGGGTTTTAGAAATGGAAAATGTTTCATTAAGTCCATTATTAATATATTTCCACCAGCCTTTACATTAAGGAGATTAAAGCTGTAGCTCTCGAAATCAAAACCAAGGAAATTTGTCGGTAAACTTGGTGTACATAAAGTACTTTGTGTTCCAATAAGAGGATGTCTAACTTTAGTTTTTAGCCAGTAAAGGTCCTAGTTCACATCTCAAGGGCCACGTGCTTAGGAATCTGCCATAGGACTTCAGTGGTCTGGATCCTACAAAACAATTTCATTCTTCGCTTTGCTTGAGACATCCTATGTGGCCTCAGGGAAGTCATTTAACTTCTGTGTACCTCAGTTCCTCTTCTATAAAATCACATAGTATTTCTACTCTTCACAAGGGTATTTTTTATATATATATATATATATATATATATATAACCTCAGATAAAGTGTATTTTTTGCTTGAATCTTATTCTTCATTAAAAAAATCTGCATAGAATTTGCAAAGATGTAAAAGTGTATGCTGACAAATACAAAAATGGTAGTTTTAGAAGTAAGAACCATCACACTGACATTATTATAATTGTGGTTATGATGATTCTTAGTATTATACTGACACCAAAACTCCCTAGTTAGGCTCAGGAGAAAGCCCCATTCTCTGCCGAAAGAGCTTGCAGAATAAAAAGTCAAGCCAGCCAAACAATAACAGAAGAAGAAAATGCAAGCTAAATATGAAGGAGATACTACACATATGCCTCATAATTTTCCACTCCCTCCCCTTCCAGACTGCACCTTGCCATTTTCCCCATCCTTCTCCCCGCAGGAGAGCTCTCCCCTTCCTCTGCCCCACGTCCCTCTGCTCCTTCGCTCCCGTGGACTTTTGCTGGGGCACCCGGCTCCTGCCTGCCACCCTGCCACTGCTCTTCAGCAAAGAACCTGCATTGCAAGTTTCAGCTCAAGACAAACATTCATGGCTGAGTTATGAACCCCCAGAGGGATAGATGGTGAAGTGGATTAAAGCACTAACTCTTTGCCTTTGGCTCAAAGCCACATCAGGACAAAAGTTAAAGTGAGTTTCAGAGTTAACTTTTATTTATCAATATGACTTGGGTTTTGACATGGCAAAAAAGACCAGGAATAAAATAACACTGATTAAGATACATTGGCAAGGTTTCAGGAGAAGTCTATCCAGCGCTCCAGCCAGTTTGACCTATTTAGTGTTTGACAAGTTTTGACAACATTTCAGGAAACATTTTAACTTAGGAAGCAAAAACCAACACCCATGGACAGCCCTTCAGAGAAAGGGACTGTGGAAAAAGGAGATGCCCAGCGTGGCGCTGGCTGGCATTCTTCCCTCGGGTGGGGTAGGTTTTCCATCTTCTCTGGGATGAACAGGCAGCTTGTTCTCCAGGGGAAAAGCTCGAATTCCTTGTTGTGTGGGTTGTGGTGGCAGCAAAAGGATTTCTGTGGGAGACCTGGTGCCTTTGCAGTCACTCCACTGGACCCATGGCCTTCATCAATGGTTATTTCTTAACCCTTGTCTTGATAGTGGTTTCTCCTCAAGGTTCTTGGTACTTCCTTGCTCTGTGTTACACTTCGCATTTGTCCTCCGTTGCTGATCTAGCTCTCTTGCAGCTCGTGGACTCTGTGTGAAATGCCCAGACAAGCCTGTGCTCCGGTAACAGGTTTTAACTGTGTCCCTTTGTGCTTGGAGCAAGGAGGATGCACAAGCCTTAAACACGGGTCCAGAGCGGTGTGGAAAGCTTCTGGCCTCCTTAACGTTCTCAGTACAGAAGAAGGAGTTGTGCATTGCTCAAAGACTTCAGCTTAAATCATCAAGGTTTATTAAGGCTGAATAACAAAAGGATCTTTTTGATAAAATGAGAGTTAGATCCTTAAGAAGTACGTATGTACAATTCAGCGTTTGCTCTTCCTCTCTCTCACTGACAGCTGTCTGAGAGTTTAATTCCATTTGCTGTTTGTAAATGGTAAACAGAAAAATAAAACCTTTAAGGAAGACTCATCTTAATAAAACTAAATACTTTCGTCAAGATAAAGAAAACTCTTTTCTGTGTACATGAAACACTGCATTTAAGAACATTACACAGCAATTCAGTCTCATGCAAAGAGTCCCTCTCGTCTCTTTGAGACTCTTGGGCCATTCAAGGGCCAGCCCGGCACCCTGGCTGGGTACCTCCAGCATCACTGAAGGATGAAACACCAGCTTACCTGGCTCCCATGCAGCCCTCAGGTGCCCCGAGCCTTGGGCTGAGGGTGTACGGCAGGGACGGGACAGGAAGGGATGTGTCAGGACAGGGAGGAGGAGCGACTGGAAAGGGGGATGAGGCAGGGAGCTGGAGATATGCACCACAGAAGTAGGGGTGGCTCCCGGCCATCTCCCCTTTCTGCCTATTTGCATAATAACAAGGAGTTGTGGTAAAAGTTTGTTTGAATAGATTTTGATGATTCTAATATCATAAACCACAGGTCCAATGAACCAGTGTCCATACTGGTTGCGAGGGAGGGGGGAATTTTTTAACTGGCCTGCGCTGGACTGATGTTTATGGGCCAGATAGCTCCCAGCAGCCTGCCTCCAGCAGTCCTCCCACAGCACATGAAGGTCCTGCAGGCTGAGCGGCGGCTGCTTGGCTGAAACTGTGCCTGGCCCAAGCTTTCCCGCTCAGGAAGCAGTGCGGGACAAGGTGGGGCTCTTCTCTATTTCTTTCTGCAGCTGGAGTAGTTTCTTCTAGATGAAAAAAAATCTCTTGCTGTATAAAAAAGATGTTACATCTTTAAAGGGAGACGTTTAAATTGAGTGTTGTGACTCAGAATACTTAGAAAGGCTTTTTTTTCCCCTCTGATCAGAAATGCTCTCAAATGAAGGTTTTGAAGGAAATAGCTGGATGGTGGCTGTTTCCACTGATCTCGTCTACCAGAACACTGAGGCTCCTGATAGATAAACAGACAGTCGATAACTTAAAAAGCTTTGAGTAAAGCACCATGACCTCTTTCTTGATTCTTAAACTGAATAGAAAGCTAATGGGAAGGAAAGGGAGTTGGAATTGAAGCCATTTTCAAGCCATTCCCTCCCTTATGCACCTGCAGAGATTGCATGTGTTGCAAGAGCCTCTCGCAGGCATTTTTGACCTACCACCTTTCCCTTGCTGCCCTTTCAAAGTAGAGGATTTCCCCTTATTAGCTGAGGAAAGAGAGAAGGTCTGCAGCGAGAGCCAGTTCCCAGACGGCAGCAGCAACGTGGCGGGTCTGGTCTGTTGCACTCCTGGGGACGGGGAAGCTGGGCACCCTTCCCGCCCATGCTGCCCCCCGTCTGGCCCCTCCGGCTCAGGGGCTGCCCTCCCTGTCCTGCCAGCTCCACGCTGGGCATGGCTGCACTCTGCTTTTGGTTTTCCAGCTGGGAGATGCTCAGGACAGGGCACAGGTGTCTTCTGCTCCCTCCAGATTTTCTCCAGGTTCTTCTTTCAGTCCTTGGTTCCTTCCCTCCTTTAGGCCAATGTTGTGGGTGCCATTTCTTGCTGATGATGTTTTAAAATGTTTGATCTACCAGGGGGGAGAAAACAGAAGAGAAGGGGCACAGCACCTTTTTCCTTTTTTCTTTTCTTTCTTTTTTTTCTTTTTTTGATATGCAAGTAGTCAGCTTGTTCCAACTTTGCTTAGGATTCTGGAAACGTCTAACTGACACTAACTTGAAGGCTAATGAAAACCTCACATTTATACCACTTCTTGTAACATATTAATTAGTCTTACAGACCTATATCGAATTGCAAGAAATGCTCTGTCAGATGCCCTGGAGTCAAAAAATAGCTAACCTTAATCCAACCTCTGCCATGGTCATATATGCTGTAAAGGATGAGTGCTGGTGGCTCTGTCATCAGGATGAATCTCTAACTGAACTGAACATCTGAAACCTTCCTAAATACAGCTTGTGTTGGTCACCCCAATCAACACCCAGATGAGGTAAGAACTATTCACAGTGGTGATAAATAAAGACTGAGCAGATCAAATATGTTGCAAATAGAAGGATATAGAGAAGTGAATTGGAAAGTTATCATTTGATTTTTGGTTGTATAGGATAGCTTGGTTTTTTTGAGAACTGGCAAAAAGCAAACTGGATAGTACCTTGGGATAATAAGCTGTTCCTATGCGCCCCTGAACTGTTTAAAGGAAAGCTACTGAGCTGCATCAGATGTGTGCTTTAAGCTCTCAAAACATTAAGAAACGTAATGCATCATGAATTAATGTGTCTGCAGGTACATCTAGATTTATATTGCAGTATAATAATTTGGTATCCTCTGTAGAAAATTCAGACCGTAGAAAAGAGAAAAATAGGTACAGTTATTTTTAACAGTTTATAAGCACCATGAAATTAATTGATTCCTTATGTGAAAAAACACTGAAGTCTGAGGATTTTTATCAGAAACTAGTTTGGCTCCATCAATGAGGAAAACCTAATAATGATAGTGTATACTGTGTGAAAGGCAGCAACACTTTTTTATTGTTACGTTATTATTTTTTGACAGGGGTGTATTTTGCCATAATAGCTCCCACATTTGCTTTTGAAGTATGGCATAAGAGTAACTAACACCTGATCTGGCACGGCTTGGCACACACGGATAAAAACCAGTTGCCAGACATACATTTTACATTAAAGACATATTTGCCACAAACGCTGCAACCCGTATGGCTTTGTTTTAGAATATCACCCCCAGAAGACAACAGAGGTAACTCCTGATTAGAGCCGGCTGGGGATTTTACAACGAAATACCTTTTTGCTGGGAAGCTGCCCATTTGCGGGAAGGGGGCTGCGTGAGGCGGCGGAGTGGACAAGCCCTTGTGGAGCCGGGCGCCACTGCCAGGGCTCCCGTGGGGGCTCCGGGCGTGTTTTGGCCGGGCCGGGGCTGCTCTGGGGGAGCCCCAGGGGCCATCCCTGGCGGGGCTCCCGCCTGGGGGCTTCTCTGTCTCACTCCCAGAAAGGGCTGATTTTCCCGGAACAACTTTTTCTGGAACTTTCTTTTTCAAAACATCGTTTACAAAATGTGGGGTTTTTTTGTCCCTCCCATTCCCCCCCCCCCGGGAAATACATTTTTGCCAAGCTACCCCAAATTTGTCTGAGTGCATATTCCACGTGTCTTCTGGCTATACATATGTGTTAAAATATTAAGAACTTTCATTACTGTGAAAATCTTCTCTACTTCAGGTACAAATGTAATATTACTTTATACAGAGAAGTGATGCACACAGTTTCATGTATTTAAATAACTCAAAATGTGATTTATTTATTTCCAGAAACTGGCAGCTATGTGCCCTTTGCGTGTATGGTTTGCACACACGTTCCCAGCCCACCAACCAATCATGATATTGCTGGTGAATTTTTAACAAATTATAGCCACTTTTTAGTAGCAGATCATTGACTCTGTGTTTTGGTGGTACGCATATTGAAATCATGTCACATGCCAAGGCAACACACTAATAAGCTACAATTTTGGGGGGTATAAAATAACCTAGTAAAAACTGCGACCCTTTCAGTATTTATAGAAAGCTTCATTGACACAGCTGTTACGAGCAAGTAGCTCTCAGAAATACAGCATAGGTCTCACCACTCAAATTTTTTTGTATTGTATATTGAATATCCATTTTAAACCTTATATATTCCAAGCATGTGCAGCATTCAAAAAGTTTTGCTTCTTATTCTGATAACAGGTATTCTGTATGTTTTTTTGCCATACAGAATATGTGGTTTAGGTGCCTGTAGGTCTGTAGGTCTGTAACTGTCTGATTCGTTTGCAATCATTTTTTGTGCTTACGTATTTTGTATTTGTATTTACATATTCTGATATAATCACTCAAACGTGTTCTTTCATAATCCTTCTCAAGCTATGTTTAAAAAAAATTGTGTGCACAATAATACCTGCTTAATTTTGCAAACAGCTGGGTTGTAATAGAAAGCTATTCACACCAAACTCTGTTTATTGTAGGTGTTTCTAGGGAATTTTCTAGTTTGTAATTCAGTACACATTTAAATGAGCTGTATGAACACATTTCTCACAACTATATCTGGCTCTTTGCACTTAGCATTATTTCTTTCTGAATTTGCTTCAGCAATGTTGTTTTTAAGAGGATATTTAGAGGAAAGTAAAACATCAGCTAAATCTACCTCTCGAACATCCATTTATTTGTGATACATAGCCAGCTTGAAAAGACTTTCACTGTGCCAAATGCTGGGCTGATTTTTCGTGTGTGTATAAATAGATTAATAGAGAAATCTTGAGCAACACAACTTTTTCCTATTGCTAAATAAAAACAATAGATAGCCATGTGAACTACTCAGAGAGCATTAAAAAATTCTTTCGGGATGCAGTTGGAAAGGAAGAGGTTAGTGGCAACAGACACAGTGAAGAAAAGTGGAAGAACAAGAAGCCTTCTATGAGCATACAATAGAGTGTCAGTTCATGCACAACTCAAAATATCCCTAGAAAGGCACAGTTGCAAAGTTAAAAATTCTCATACGATTGAAATAATTCCCATTTATGTGTTACTTGCCTACAAGAACTGTTGACTTCTCTTCTGCAGCCGATTCCAAGATTTTAGAATTTGCCTCTGACAAAATCTTGAAATGAAACATTCTGAAGATGTTTAATGTTGATCTTTTCAAAAACAATTTGGTTTGAACTGATTGTTGTGATTTGTTCTCTCCTTTTCACTTTCTATTTTCTCATCTGTGGAATTCAGACATTATAACTTCTGAAGCTCGTGAGAGGACTTAAAAAAAAATCAAAACCTGGGTAGTTTTATGTCTCAAATGCAGCAAGATATGATAAACCCACTTATTGCTGAGAGATACAAACCAGGGATTTTATTTAAAACTACAAGGAGATCTTTATAGTACAATTACTTTACTATTTAATAACTTCTGCCTTGGAAATTTTTTCTCAACATGTTCACCCTTTGTGTATTTTAGGTTTCTAGATGTTGCCTTCAGATTTTCTCATTTGATCTCTGATCTGATGCTGACATGAAGATAGTGTGATTTACTAAAGGGCAGGCAAAAAAAGCACCATTTTTTGATTTTTTGTTTTATTGAAACAAATATTTCTTAAGAGAATTGTGAAGAAGATACTCACTTTTCTATTTCAGTTCCCCTGCAGTGTGTTATACTGATAATTACTGTCACAACAGTAATTGGTCGAGAAAAACACTGAGTCTCCTTTTATTTTTGTAACATTTCTCTTCATACCTCCAGTGCAGTAGGGTGTCTGGTAATATTAATAGCCTTCTGCTTCACTAGTTCTTTTTTGTAGGGACATTAAAATTGATTTTCTGCATCTTGGCATATGAAGACTCAAAAGTGTGTTACACAGCCTATTGCCCAAAAATGTGCAGTCACAGAGCAAAGGTTCCAATGACAGAGACTTTTACGGTGTCAGGAGGCCTGAGATGCTGAACTGGAGGAGCAGCGAGAGACAGGTTTATTTACAGTGTTACTGAAAAATTAGCCTACCTTTGAACTGGCTACCCAGATCCTCTAATTGAAAAATCTGGTTTCCCGATAGGAGGGGAGCGAGGCTGGAAAGGAGAGGCAAACTTTTCAAGACACACCTTGTGATAAAGTAAGAAAGACATCATTCCTTACAACAGCTCCTTGCCACAGGGGATGCTGCAGACATATTTACTGCTCCCGGGTAATAAAGGTACACAGTAATGTTGGAAATTGAATTGCTAAAAGAAAGCACACAAGGCAAAATTTGGAAATCACGCGTCATCAGAAACTGAAGGAAAAGTTCTGAGAAGGCAGCAGCCAAGCTACTGCCAAAATTTTCCAGCCCCCGGTTAGAATCAGCTTCCTGTTTTAATAAAGTTTCTCAAGACTCACAGGCCAGTAAGCATGACTTTAGCCACAAGAAAGCCGGATGGAGCAAAGATGTAAAATAATACCATGAAACACCAAGATGAGGATTGCATGGTGGAAACAATCTGTCACAATTACCTCAAAGAAAAAAATCCTCTTGTCTCACCCATCAGAATTGTTTGAGTGAAACACCAAAACAACAGGAACAAGAGAGTTGATCAGGCTGTGGGATTTGTCTGATCTGCCAATGAATTTTAAACATTCCGTTTTTCATTTCAAGTATGGGGAACATGGCAAGACAGCTGTATGCCACAGCAACCAGGATCCCAGCTGGAAATGGCATGGGGCTGTTGTGGCCCTGGTTGACTGTAATGGCTCTTAGAAGTAAAGATCTGGGAAGAGAACTCGTCCCTACTGAAATCATGGGCAAAGTTCTTGCTAACACCATAAAATCCAGGTTTTTGGATTGGGTTTTATGTTGTGTTAGTAATAAGCTTTACACGGAAAATAGTGGGTGTGATGGTTACACAGGATCCACTGGATCACCACAGGAATGTGCTTTGGCACTCCTCTTGTTCCATTTTTAGGCAGTGGGAGAGCCAATGCCTGATTCAGTCCAAAGTTAATGGGGACTTTTTTTTTGACTGCAAGGTGCTTTGGCTAAGGTCCTTAAGGAGCACAGTTACCACAGAGTTATTAGGAAAGCAACAGAGAACAGAAGAAAAATGTCATTCTGTCACTGCTCTGATCCTTCTCCTCTCAAAAAGGATAAAGTAGAACTAGAAAAGAAACATCAAAGGATAACAACAATGATCAGAGGAAGACATGGGATAGCTTCTGTAAGAAATAACTCCGACTAGGGCCTGGAGATAAATATCATAGAGATTTGTGAAATTATGGGTGGCAGTGGAGAAAGTGTGTCAGGAATAACTGGTCATCGCTCTTCATATGGTAAGAATTAGAGCAGACCTGATAAGATTATCATCTGGCAAGTTCAAAAAAACCAAAAGGAAGTACTTTGTCAGGCAAAATACAGTTGAAATATGCTTGCTATAGGATGCTGCTGATGCTCAAAGTTTCAATGTCCTCATGAAGCGACTAGACAAACTAAACAAAGGAAAGACCTGCTACATGCAAGAATGGCATCTCTGGCTCAGGATGGGCAGAGATTGCTGGAGAAGAGGAGGCTGCATGGGGAAGTACCACCATAAGCTCGCTCTGCTCTTACACATTTTCCTGGGAACCCATTGCTGGCTAGTATTGGAGACAGGGATGTTTGGTCCACCATGGCCACAGTGTTACGGCAATAAAACAACATTCGATTTCTCTCTCTACCTCATTCAGTTCAGATAACTTTCCCTGGACTCAATCTGGATATAATCAAGAGCAATCAGGCTTCTGCGGAGGAGGAGGAGGAGGTGGCAGTGGTGGTGGTAGGAATGGCTATTACAAATCAATTCATAAAGGATCTGTTTCTAACATATGTGAGAAAGCGCACAGATTTGGAGGTCTAGTTAGATTTTCAGATAAACAGATATGGCAACAAAGATATTTATTTCTGCCCTTGCCTATAGCTAGAGAAACAACATTTTACATAGACTCAGCTGAACCACTCAGTGGTTGCACCATCTGAGCAACAGACCTGGCTAAGCACAGAAATGACAGAAGGATTTTTTGTTATAAGTGAGGAGGCTTAATGCAGATGAAGTGGCCATATGGAGTGAAAAACAGAACCATTAAGAAGATGGAAAGATACTATTAGAACAAGGATTCCCAAAGTTTGTTTATGAAAAACTGGCATAACAAACAGGACATCAAGCAGCAGGCCACCTAAAATAATTAACCTGTAACTCACAGGCCCTCTCCCTTCTCAGCTCCCCAAAACTTTTGGTGCCCCCTTTCCTACCACTCCTTAAAGCAGAAGGATGAGCAACAGGATGCCCTTGAAATGTGTTCGGTTTCTTGCTGCTTCTCAGACAAATGGGGGGTGCTGAGGGGTGCGAGTAGGGTGTGGAACATCCAGTTGTCTGGACTCTCTGGCTGATGTCCCGGGTCCTCAGAAGCTCAGAAAAGACTTGGCACATGTGGAGGAGACTGTGTAGCTGCAACAGCCTCTGAGATCACTTGAATTCATTTGAGGATGGCTGTAGCTAAAAGCCACCTTGTGGGTCTTAGGCAAAGGTGTTGTAGGCTGCCCTTTGGGAACTTTGCAACAGAAGAAGTGAATGGCAAAGGACATCAAGGCAAGTCTTGGGGCGGGAACATAATGTCCAGAGTGAAAAGTGATGAAACTCTGACTGGATAAAGAAGAGCTGGATAAAACAACAAGAATGATTCCTTTGAAAAACTAGGATAAGAAAGAGCATACACGAACAATTTAGGACTTCATTCACAGCATAGTGAAGTGACTGGTAAGACTCCTCCACTGATAGCAAGAGGTGTTGTATAACACTCCTACAGCAGGTATGCTTTTATGCAAAAGATATTCCTGGCCTGATAAAAGAGACATTTTTTCGTGAATCACAGTACTAATCACAGCAGATATAGCATTGTAGGCAGTTAAAATGGACCGATTAGTAGCTGTCAAAGTATTTTTGGGCACCAGAAAGGAGAGAAACTTGAATGGCACCTGCAAACTATTCATAGGCACTCCAGTAACTGTGTGGACAGAGTCATGCATTCACAGCATGGATAACAGTTTGCAGAGCCATAAGCTCAGAAACAAATGAACCTTTTGGCATGAGTTTGTAATATGAAATCACTTTAAAAAACATGCAAAAAACCATTAAGCCTTCTGGTCATTTATTTTGCACTATGCAGTGGTACTGTGTCTGCAACCTAGAGGTGATTAACACAAAATACCACTAAATCTCTACCTGTTACAGAGAAAACCCTTAAAATTCCTCTTAATTATCTTTCTGTGCCAGAAAACACAGTCAAGTTTTCTACATTTTTAATCAGTGTTGTTACTGTTGAGTCTTCTCATGTTTATTTTTCATGATTTAAATATAAAGATTTTGTAGAAATAATGCTCTTTGATACAAATAATTTAGAGTAAAGACTGTGTGCCAGCAAAGCTAAGTTAATTATTTTGTCTGAATGCTTGGCAGATGAAAGTGATGATAGAACTGGGACATGCCTACACCGGGCAGGAAGGTGTGGTGCAGAAATCCCCAGAGGAGCACTGAATGAGCTCGGTCCAGACCCTGAACCAGAATAGCCATGTTAAAATGGAAGTGCTGAAAGGCGGCTGTAGGAATCATGGGACCAACGCTGGGCAAGTGCTGCTGGACTCCCGGCTCCTGGCTAGTCTCTGGGTGATGCTATACTCCACTCAGAGGCAGAGCAGCTCGCTTGGAGGCTGGGGTCCTGCTACAACGTGGCGCTGATGAGTGATAGTGTGACTCACAGCTCCTAGTCAGCCCAAGTCTAACCTGAAGCGCTGTTCAAACGAAGTTGATTAATATGGGCCATGGAGAAGTCACTCTTCCCCCAAAGGCAGCTGACTCTGGATAGACAAAGATTGGCCAACTGTTTTGTTGCCTTAATTTTTTCTTCATTTTTCATATTTTCAGTCTATGAAGGAAGATGATCAAAGCATGGCAGAGTCGCTTTAATGACCACTACACATCCTTGCTATTCCACAGTAAAAGGCGTGGGAAAGCTGGTTGGACTTCATTCCTTGCATCAAATGTCAGAAATGTTGTTAAATGGAAGGTTAGTTAATCATTTCAGATTCCATTTATCTTATCACCTGCATTTACATAAAGGTAATTATTTATATGGTACACTAATTTGTTTGTATTCCCTATGGAAAAAATCCTAGTTTAATAGAAAGGAAACCAGCAGTCACCTAAAAGGTGTAATAATACGCCAGTGCCACCTTGTGCTACAGCTTCCATCAGAATAGGAAGATGCCCCCGGACAGGCCCTTGCCTCCTATGAGTGGTCAGATTGACAGGGGACAGGCAGGGGAAAGAGAGAGAGAGACAGACCTTTTGTCCAAATGTTTGGATTGTAGCTGGGTACTTTTTCCACAAACGCCCATCACCACTTCAGGCTATCATTAAACTAGGGTAAGTTTGAGCAGAGGAGGGGTGAAGTGGGTGATGGGGGATCTAGTTTTGCAGAGACCACTCTGCTGCTTGCAAGTCTGCTAGTGTGGCTGCAGAGTGGCACTGGGTAGATAACTGTCTGTTTACAGGCTAACCCAACTGTGTGTCTTTAAAATCTGTTTTCAGTTGGAAGTGGGAACAGTAATTGTGTATTTATGTCTGTCAAAACAGAGCTGGGCAAAGCTCTTCACAAACATCCTCAATATAGACCTGTTTCCTAAAAGCAGAATTCAACCTCTTTGTAAATCCTTTGCTGCAGAGACCATGACTGAGCTGCTTTCTGTTTTTCCCATTTTTGCTGGAAGACCTAGTTCTTGTAACTTACCTTACAAAGTGACCTGTCCATCTACAAAAAAAACAGTGGAGCTTTTTGTAAGGCTATTAGTAAGTAATTAGTAAGTAATAAAAAATGGCTTGATCATGAATTTCCTTGAGTTCATGATGCAGAGATATTATGGTCTTAATCAGGCAGTCAGGTCAGGTGAACAGCTGTCTTGGCAGAGCAAACCTGTCGAGGGTGTGATTACTAAGAAATCAGATCTCACTCCAATGAAATCAGATCATGCTCTCATGGGCGTGGCGATGAGACTTTTATAGGTTGATAAATATTTGTGCTATTGTTATTACTAGTTATTTATATAAGAATATAATCTGCAAGCCTCAGTGATTTGGTTACCAATGTGTTAGATAGCACATAAAATGAAGAGAGTGCCCCTGCCTGCATCTCTGAAGGGCTTACTTTCTATGCATCTGATGAGGAATAGTAGGCAGATGCAACTAACAGGTTTAGGAAGCACCAAGGATATGATTAATCCTCTTGAAATTAGGAGTCTAAAGCTGCTTAGCCATCCATGTATTTGGCAGGAACTTATCCTGATGACCTCTCTCACTTCCACACACCTCACAGGCCCAAGGCTAGACATCTAGTTACATGTCTAGCTTGCATCTGCAAGTGAACAGCACCGCAGGATCCAAACATACAGAGAAGTCTAGGTGCCTCTCTTACATGTGTTTCAAACACAGTCAAGGCCACTTAATCATCTATACAGCAGCCAGGTTGTAAGGCAATTCACCTCTTGTTCCAGATCTTTAAATTCCATGTGTGCAATCAACCTGTATTTACATGTGTGAGGACAGTGACAAGTCCAGCCAGGCATCTCCAAGACAGGGCTCCAGAGGTGTCCCTGAGGAATGCAGCAGTGGCGGTGAGTGATAGCAGTGGCAGCAGCTGTGAAATTGTATATCCTTCTCTTCCCAGGAATACCATTTGTGTTTTATGGTTTTTCCTTTCTGGGAGAATGAAGGAATAGAGAAGTTGGGGGAGAATTTGAGGTATGCTTGTGCCTACCTGTAGTCAGGGAGATGATTAACTCAAGTCCGTAAGCCAGCAGGTAGCCAGGGCTGTAGCCACATGAGTAGATACTCAATTGTTTGACACAGCTTCAGCTGGAGGTTTGTGTCCTGGGAGGCCAAACACTGCAGCAGGCTCTTGTTCTACTGTGCCTCTGGGACATGCAGTGAGCACTTTTTCCTAGAGGTAAGACAGAAACAGAAAGTGTCTTTTCTACAGAGCTACATCTACCGCAGTCATGTCCCAGGTGACAAAAACTTATAATAATAACAAACCTTAAAATAATAACTTCCAATGGCATCAAACTACAGTATGAGAAGGCCAGGTAGAGTCTCTGACCTATGGAGGTTGGCACTGACTCTTTCCATGTCTTATAAGCTTTACCCCATAACTTTTGTCCTTGTCCTCTGTCAAATACAAAATGCAACTCAGCTGCTAGAGAACTTTATGGAAACGTCAAGAACATAACAATAACTTTCTCAAAAAATTAAGCAAGAGTGCTGACCCTCTTTCTTAAGCCACCACGAGGGAAGCATAGAATACTATACACATGGAGAAACACATGCCATTGCAGCTCCTGCTTCCTTCCCAACCTCTTCTTCTCCCCCCTCCCCCCTAGAGCTGCAGGAACAGGCTATCAGCTAACTGAGAACAGACTTTTATACAATCTCTTCAGGCAGCGATTGGACAAGCCTGTAACATTCTACTTTTAATGAGGTACTTTGATCTTACTCCTCCCTTTTTTATTTGTTTTACAGTCCTTTGCCTCACTTTTATCCATAGAAGGCAGCTGTCAAACCTTGGAGATCCTCCCTTCACAAATAAGTTTACAAGAAAGGAATCTGTGAAATCAGGCAATATTTCAGGGAACTTGAATCTATGTAACAAAATGTATGCAAAACATTATCTATAAACTAGCACTTCATAGGATTTGTGAGAAGCTTTTTAGTCATGAAAATGTAATGATTAGTATTAAAAAAATCCGACTAACTAAAGAAAAAGGACATTTTAACATGCCTTTTCTGATTAACTGAAGTTTCTAATCATAACTGTATTTAGTGTACAGTTTTCAACTTAATTGGTAGTTTTACCATGCGCTAAGGGCTGAATATAGCCCACTACCTTCTACATGTATCATTGAAGATATTGATATTCAATACTAACATCATAAGGAGCTTGACTGTCCTTTACTAATTTCCATTAAAATAAACACCTCTCATGGCAACCATAGGACAAATATCAGATACTGAAAATTCAGGTATCTTAATATTTCTTCTCTATACATACATATACACACACTTATTTACACCTTTATGCTCAAAAGATAATTTTAAGAGGAGGACTAAGACATCTTCTGGGATATCAGCAGGCCTCCAGTAGGAGCATTTGTACTCACCATATTGCTGGAACAGATTCTATATCCTCAGAAATTGTAAAAATAAATAAATAAATAAATAAATAAAAGCCAGATCTGTGAAAAAGACCTCATCAACTACTTAACAGTTCTAGCAGATGCAAAGACATTGGGCAGTTGTCTATAGCAATTTCATACACATGGAAGTTTGGGAAAATGAAAACGAGATTGAAATGATAACTTCTTGACTTATCAGGCAGGGGGATGGCTACTCTGAGCATCACTCATCTTTCTAGACATCTCAGAATCACAGTTGTATTTAAAGACATAATTTAGTGCCCATGTGCCTTTCTCCAAGTAATGATGATGCATACAGGTACGTGACACCAGCACCAATAAACACCCAGTTATCTGTCAGCATCAGGACACATGTGGATGCCATTCATGATTCGGGATTTGTCGTTTAATCATACCTAACTGAGCAGCCACATGAGATCCATGGCCCATGAGTCACTGTCAGACATCAGATATCACATGTAGGAGAATCGCAAAGTATGACAGATCCTGTTACCATTATGTAAACTTCCTGTCATAATCATTCCTGGATGTTCATATTAATCAGTTACCCTCTGTGTGCTTAGAGCAAGAGATTTGTTTTTATGTAGGCACGGATGAACACAGTTGTTCTCGATTATGAGATAGAGTGTGTTTTGTTCTATTGTTTGGATTCCCTGTTTTATTTTTACTAAGCAAGAAGCATTCTATGCACTTTGCTATTGTATATATTACATTTCCTAATGCTAGGATTTTCAAAAGGTTCAATTATTAATTTACACCTGCTAATACAGAGACTGCATTTACAGACTGCATATTCAAACTTAAAATTAGTTTGACATGTAAATAGTTGAGGGGGCTGTCCTTCATTTCCTGGTATTTGTCTGACTTCATAATATTGTGCAATTTTTTTTTTCTGCTAAATGAAAAGATCTATAATGCCTCTTGACACTATTATTTTCTCTCATTAATAAGGAGAGAATCCGTGCATCTCAGTTTGGAAGATAATCTCTACACATGCAGCCCGGTGAACAGCAAAGCAACACGAGAAACCTGTGTTTATCTGAAACACTGTATTTTGTAAGCAATGCATACTCAGTGGCTGAGTATACTCAGCGGCTTAAATGATACAGTGGGGCAGCTCTTGGCTGCACTGTCACATGTGCTGAAGGGGTTCAGACCCAGATCAAAATGTTCCCCCCGGACGATCCTGCGCCACGTATGCATGGCCCTTAGCACTCAGACCAGGGAGCAAGGTAACTTGAAGCGAGTTTTGCAACCTCGCAGCCGATGATTTCACAGCCTTTGAAAGGCTTTTGTACTTCTTAAAATTAAAGCCCTGCCTGTGAAAGGTGTTATCCAAAGGCTTGATATGGCGCGGAGACTGGCAAAAGCAGCTTTGTTCCCTTAGACTGTCTGAACAATGTGTTAATCCTTACTTTGAGAGATCACCTCTAGAAAAAGAGGAGGGCTCAAATCTCACTGCCAGTCTGAGCCAGTTTTTCTACTGTTGCAGCCAAAAAAAGTGCCAAGTGATGGCAAAATAAGTGTAGTTTTATGAAGAATAGTCTTGAGAGCAAACCTTGGCATTATACATCTCCATAAACCAGGGAGATAGAAACAAAGCAGAATTGCTCAAGTGAAAGTGGAAGAAAAATCCGTCTGGGAAAAAGTATTATTACTACTATTATTATTATTATTCACCTGCTAAAGGGTGGTGACCCCATGAAGCTATATTTGAGCTAATGACCCAGAAGAGGAGAGCACAGTCCACTCTGTACTGGCAATCTCCCACAGGAGCAAGCCAGAGCTGTCCTTGGAGGGGCCACCAGAGGCAGGGAGGCCTGGCTGAAACCCCTCTTGAGCAGTGGGCAAGGCTGAGGTAGGTAAACTTCTTGCTCTAAAGAAATGGTAATGGGTGAGGTACCGTCTTCACTGTTTTACTGCATCTGGAAACTCAACACCCTGCCATGGTCCTCTCAAGAAATGTGGAAACATGGATTACTGAAGTGTTCACTCAGTTTTATTCAAAAGTTCATTTCCTTAAGGAGGTGGTTGGAGAAGAATGGTCTTCTTTTACATTTGAATGTTTTGCAACAGAAAAAAAAATCTTTTTGAAATGTTTCTGTCCCACTTACATATAAGTGTTAAAGAATCTGCTGTTAATTATCCATCCAGGATGATGGCATCTGTTATTTCTTTTTAAATGCTCCATTTACTTTAACTTCATAGTGAAGTGCAGTAAATGTATTTGCAGTGGTTGTTAACTCTTTGAATTACTGATTCAGACATTTTAATACAGGTTTTTTTCTAGAATTTGCCACCTATTGTCCTGTTGAAGGACTGAAGAGAAAGCTGATGTACAGCATTTCAGGGGGGGCTGATTCTGACCTGTTTATGAAATCTCTCCTGATGCTTCATAAAAAATTAGAACTCTAGAAATTTTGAAGGAAACAAACTGTGTCATTCCTCTCAACATTTTCTTTTCCAAATTGCCAACATTTCATACAAATTTGCAGTCCCAAATCTTTCTGTTGGAAGCTATTTACATCAGAAAGGAAGATTGTGAAGCTGAAGACTGAAAAACAGAATTTACACTTTATTCCATAGCATTTTACATATATTTAATGTTCCTTTTTTCCCCAGGTCTTTATAACACACAGTGTTCCAGATCTCAAGCTGGATAGATTAAGTGGCATGCACTCTATCTGACACGTCAAATTTCTGTTGCTGCTGTCTGCAATACATGAGAGCAAATGTCACTTGCATTTTTTGAACATATGCAACAAATTTCAATACAGAAGTCAGGTCATGGGCCTTGTTTTTCATTCTAGTAATGCCAAAAGGCCTCAGAGTCTATCTAAACCCAGGGTACTTGCAAGGGGGCGTCAGTAAAAATGAGAATCTTTCCCTTTGGGGTGATTTTCAGCCCAAGAGAGCTACGCCGCTTGAGGCACTCTGTGTATCTGGAGTCTCGTTTGAAGTGGACGGACCAGAATTGAAAACCTTACCCTTTGCACTTAAAATGCCTCGGTTCTGCAAACCGGGTGAGCAGTCTAATCTGGACGAGCTGGCGAAAGAGGCAGGGGTGCCATTTGCCTTGCCCTCTCTGCTGTGCCCACAGACCTGAGAGCTACGCTGCGAGAAGCGGCTTTTTGGAGGGTCCCTCTTCTGGGGGCTCTCTGGCTGGCCCAGGGCAAGGGGTGCCACGGGTGCCAGCAGGGGGCTGAGCAGAAGAAAAGTGGGACTGTGCTGCACGGTGGAAGTGCTGGCTTCAAGCATTCACAAAATCGTGGTCCTAAAACTAGTGACGGATGACCCCGGTGTAGGTGTATGCCTCGATCATTTCTCTTGACCTGAAGTTTTTTCTGCTTCATTCTTGCAAAACCTTATGTTTTATTTTAACTTAGCAGTTTGGTTCTAAAAGAAATCTTTAAGATGTGATTCCTATAGCAAAATCTTGCCATCCCTTTAAATTGCTACCATAAGTTATTTCCTTCTAACAGCCTGTTGTTATATGTAAGCTGCAATTAATCAAGGGAATGGGTTATCCTTTCTAATTCCAAACTGGTTGAAAAATCCTTCTTATGAGTTTGAAAAAGGGTATTACGTAAAATATCAGTGGGCTATAAAAGGCAGCAATGCAGCTATACTTCTATGTTCCTCCTGGTGTACTGATAGTGTCGTTATTTCTGTAGAGGTTCAAAACATACAGAAGTGAAAAGTCATTCTATACAGGAAGGAAACAAACAACAGATCACTTTTAAAATGAGTTTTTCATAATAATATCAAATGACAGTAAATAATTTGTTGAAATACAAAAGCTGGCTGACATCTATTATGAAATGTAGCATTTTTGTAGCATTGTATAAGTTCTCAACAAAAATGAAGCCACACTAAAGACAATTTTTTGTACGTTAAAACAATAATGTATAGTTTCATAAATACTTTGGAGACTGTTTCTTCATTATGAACAAATACTCTATCTGGAAAGACTTAGTAGACTAGAGATGCTTATGAATGTCTTCTATCCTCCAAGAACACACTGAACTTACATTTATTGTAACTGGTTGACCAGTTCCTCTGAAATTTCCTCCAGGGCTAGGGAAGACTTTTAAGAAGTTTTCACAGTTCTGCTGCTTAGCTTCCAGCTAATGATGGAGGACAGAGGCTTTGTGTTTGCCCATCACTAGCAGTTTTCTCCTCCCTCAATTCCTGTCACCCCAAAACTGCAAAGCCATGGAGATTATTTATTTAAATGTTAAAGCTAATCCTACTCAAAGTGGAATTAACTGCTGTGAAAGCCTCTGATTAGCAGCCTGGTGTCTGTGCAAGGCTAGGAAAATCTCTGATAATTAAAAAAAATCTTTACTTCCATAAGTCCAGCTCTCTTAATTTAAAGTAATAGAATCTTTCTTTCTCTTTTAACATGTTGAACTATCCTTTAAGACTTTTGATTTTTAATTCTTGCCCCCATGCAAAATAAAAAAAGCCTGTTTTAGCAGATATAAACATTGAATTTCATATAATCTGAACCACTCCTTTTAACAGAGCAACTATTATCTCCTCAGCCCCCTTGTAAGTCACCTGCCCTTGCTCCTACCGTCTTTGGCTTTCTGCCCAAAGTTAAAGTACATGTTTAGTATCTGTTTAATATTTCATGTCTTTCCCATCTGGTGGACTATATTCTAGTGCCACAGGAAATGGACTTAATGATCTAAAGCTAGGTGGCCATTTCTCACTACATATAGGTATTATAAGCTGGCCTGATAATGTACTGAAGGATTATTTGTTAATAACTACCTGGTTCTTTTCTTTTTCAGGATACCGTATGATTGCTTCACTAATGCTACAACCCACATTTGGATTATTTTTCTTACAATCATTATTCTATATTTATCTGCACTGAAGTATATTTTTAGCCCATATCTTTCATCAGTTAAAGGATCTGTCTCCCTTTAGACCTGTTTCACTCTTCCTTGCCACTTGCCATATTTAGAAAAATGACATCTCCATGCTACTACTTATTCTTTCAGGGGCTGTTATGCTACTGCTAAGATTTTGCTGATGAACTATAGCATAAATTTTCAAGCCCGTTAATTAATATCAAGCATTATATTTTCAGGCTAGTTCAGCATGAAATAGGATTTCCCTTTCCTGTGAGATGCATCAAGGATATATGGATTTTAGAATTTAGAGACAGGCGTGCATGCACTCTGCAGAAAAATATATATTCCCAGGAACCAGTTTCCTAGTGGCAAATTATTGGCTGAATATATCAGTACAGATGGCTGTCTAAAATGCAATAATGCTAGGCATGTGTCACCATGATGTGGGAACTCATTCAGAAATGGAATACTGCAGCCTTGGAATAAATAGATATGTAGCTGAAATTACAGATTGTGGAATATAGGATGGGTGCAGGCTGCTGCTGCTTGGTATTGAGTCTGCAAGTTTTCTTCCTAAGAAGTGCAGTTCTCTGTAGTTATTATGTCATGTACTTGGTGCAATTTCAGCTCTTAATGAGGTGTTACAAAATGGAAAAAAGTTGGAGGTTGGCATAGCCAGGAGTTAATGTCTGAGGTCCGTCATCTTCATTACAAGCAATAAGGAACAAGGCCAGATGGCTCTGTTTACTGTCAGAAGTTCAGCTTCTGCTAGGATATCGTTTAATGCCTGACCAGATCCTGGCAGTTAGCAGGAAAATGGGGTAAGGGAGGCAGAGTAACCGCGAAGGCAGGCCTGGCAGTCGAAAAGGAAAGATCTCTTGTGGCATGGAGGCAGGCATCCAGTATGAGGCAGCAAAAGTTTCTGTCAGTAACATTTCTTCCTGTGAAGCAGAGGTCTTTAGAAAGATTTATCTCAGAATATCCTAAATACTGAGGCGAAGTGGGATGAGGTGGTAGATGGTTATGTAAAATGAAATGATTACAAAAAGATCTTTAAAATTACTGAAATGGGACATGCAGACCACTTGCACAAAGAATAAAGGGAAGAAAACTACCAGACAGTGAGAAGCTGTTCAGACGTGTATATGTTACATCCAGGTCTTGCAAGAACGCTATGCAATTGTATTGGTTCTTTTTAAAAATACAGAGGCAAAAAAGGGTCTAGTCAAATATACTGAATTGCATTCCTATTTAGAGAGCACCTATGACTCCAAAGAAAAAAAAAAGGTGTGTGTGCTCATGCAATCGTTTCACAGTAGGGACACCAATTTGCACAGAGCAATTTTTCTTCAAGTGCATGACTTTGGAGAAGGTAAATAGCTTTTTCTTGTGTAACCATAAGAATACGAAATTCCCATTGCTATTCCTGCTGACATTATGCAGCTAATGCCCTTTAACATAAAAAAAAATATTTAGAACCATTTATAAACAGAAATAAGCCAGACATTCTCGATAGCACCCCCCATTTTAACCTCTAAATACGTATGTATGTAAACCTGGTTACATTTTGGAAGCACATTAGCCTTTTTTTTTGAGTTTTCAGCCTAAGAAACAATGGCTTCAATTAAACTACGCTGTGAGCTTGAAAGTCTGCCTGAGAGAACCCTTTTAGAGTGATCTGTGGTTCAGATCCACAGGGCTCACCGTGTGATCCATGCAGTGCTGTCCAGGGCCATGGGGTAGGTGACTCCATTCCTCTAACATGTCTGGGAAGACTTTGAACATTGTATTGGACAGACCAGGCACTGAGCAGGCAGGATACTTTTCTCCAAACCCATCTCTCATGAGGAACGTGAGGCTGGATGAGGGCTGCCTTGATGAGTCTTGCTCCCAAGAAGGCTTAGATTAGGAAAAGCTGTGGGATAGGAATTGCCACCAAGAGTTGCTGCATGGTCTTTCCAGGAGGCCTTAGATAATCAGGCAGGATTGGTGGTCAGGGCTCCTATATTTTTTATGTTTCCTGGCAGGACGTGTTTGGATGACTGCTGTGAACTATACTTTGGGCAGTGTCTTCAGGCAGCTGGGGAGCCTCGATGGAGGTAGGATGTGTCTGCTGCCCTCATCCGCCCTCTGATTCGTTTGTGGGTGGTGTTCTAGATGCTATTTTTAATATCTGAAGTCTGGCTGAAACGTGCAGGGACATAACTGCCTAGTTAAACTAAACTGCTATTGAGGAATATGGGATGTATTAATGTAGGTCAGTATTTTACCAAGCCATCAGCGGTCAATATCTATGAAGTCCACTTTTGTTTTATTTTTCATTTGCATCTTTCACTTCAGAGAACAATAAACTGTAAAGAATTGTGGCTATCACATATATTAAAGAAATACCTTTCAGTTATTAGATTGAGAGGTTTTGTTTTAAAAGTATAATCCTTGCAAAAGCTAGAAGCAAAGATGGAATAATGCAGAAGTGCTTTAAATTGAATGGGAAAACAATCCTTTTCTCTCTCCATATGTTTATATTTTGAATATTGTTTTTAATATGATGTTGGTAGTGAAAGAGAGTCCATTTTCATTTTGTATTTTTGCTTCTTAACACAGCACTTAAAGTAGCTCTAAATGCTGGGAACCCCTTAAACACAGAAATAACTCATTGTTCTGAACATCAGTAATGAAGCAACTGTTTAAAATTTTAGAAGGCCCACTTTAAGGGCCACATGACAAATTTTGAGTTTACAAGAAACTCCTTTAGAGTTAAAGTGAATAGCGGGGCACTTACAGCTTTTAGGCTTTACTGCACTTCATGCTCTTTAGTAACACCACACAAGTGATCTCAATTTGCTCTATGAAATGTTGCTATATGAAATTAAATTTTGCTTTAATTCTTCTCTATTGAATTTTTGTACCCTTTTCGTGCTACTATAGAATTAAAAGGGGGAAGAGAAATTGCTCATTGAAAGCTGTGCCATTCTAGTACCTGCATAAAATTTCATAACTTTTTTGCCCTTTCAAGATGGGTAAAAGTCCATGTAAAAAGGGGAAAAAACTTGAATTAATTGCATTATTTTTCTAATTATCTTTATCATATGTCCTGAAAATACAAAGCGAAAGAAGCAAGGAAGGCACATGCCATGTACATTGCCTTAATGATGGCATTTGTGGTAAGGATATAGCTTGACTATAAAATAGCTATTAAGCCTAAAAAATTTGAAGACTATGGATTTGCTTTGATAACAGTTTGAATATTTATCCAAGAGGAAATCAATGGCTTTTCCTTTTTATATATGTATAAAAATATATATATTTATGCTATATATCCTTATCCTCTAATATCCTTATGCCAAGTTGTCTTGTTTAATGTTTTAAACACAAAAACTCCCCAAGGTATAAAGATCAGACTGCTCTCTGTATAGCAGACTAGTTAGATAATTTATTTGTAGGCCTGTCAATAGACACTGAAAATATAGGCTTTTGGCATCAAATTCAACTCTCAGTGACAAATTCGTACAACTCATGGGCATCTAAAGTGTTACATCAGTGTGACTGAGAGCAGAATTTTGCCGTCAAACTTTGCTTAGAACAAAATCTGCTTTCTGGATTAATATGAATTTTGGAAAGATCAAAAAAGAATTGCAGTTCACTTGCAGAAGTTTTAATATATTTTAACATTTAACCAAACAACAAAGTCCTGCCAGAAATGGAAACTCTCCCATCTTTATTTTCTTTCCCTAAGTTCTGTGAAGGTTTGTGCTTGGAATGTAAAAGCATAATATGAAAATCTGAGAATTCATGATATATTTGGGGAAAAGCAATTATAATTGCTTTTCTCACTCTCTTTTCTTGTATGGGCATACTTGTGCATGCATCTGCTACATGTGGTACATGTATTTCACTCAGATTAGAAACCCGGCTGACCTTCATAACCACATATACTTATGTTCTGCCTAAGGATAAATACATTTTCCTTGAACACGCTTGGGGAGTCTTCTATTTAGTTAGGAAAAGACAGTTCATGCTGTAAGAAATATGTAATTTTGAATTCATATGGAACTCTCTCATGTGAGCACAAGAGAGATTAATCAATTCAAGAAGGCTACAGTTATTCTTTCATCTTAAGTATAGGAGTTACTCTGTCCTACAGAATTTTTTCTCCATTTTACAAATTAGTAGTACTTTTAAGTGTTAGACAATAGAAGATGAAATATCACTCTTATTTCCTATGTCATCATAAAGATGTTACTTTAGACTTTCACAATTTAATTCCGAAGTTAATTGAATTTTAACTCTAAAGGCTAAGATTTAGGCTGAGTTGAGTTGGAATTTGGAAATTGGAAATGTGTCAAAAAGTTTTACTACTACTGCCACCACCACTCCTCCTCCTCCTCATTTAAAAATGTTCCTGATTTGTAACAGTTGCCCCAAAGACCTTCATAGTTGGGTTACATCTTATTAGCTGATTGACCAGTATGTTAATTTAAAAGTAGCCATAGAAATTTAAAAGGTTATTTGCAAAACTCTCAAATGTCTCATGAAAAGAGTTAGACTTCAAAGAGAGCTTTGAAAGAGCTTATGCTCTAAACAGTGGCTGATCCAAGAAATTCCTAAAAAGAAACAAAGAGAGAAAACTGTGCTTGAGCATGCACTTTTCTCCCTAACATGCACATGCCCACACACAAGCACAGACTGCAGGCTCCATCCTCACCTGCTATAAACTTATACTGTCTTCAAAGCCACTGGAGCTACATTAACATATCTATGATGATAGTTTGAAAAAGCTCAGTAACACCCTTTCTATACAAAAATATATGACAGACTGAAGAAAGGAAGGAATTTAAAGTTGCTGCATCTGGTCCAAAGCAGACTTCCTTTGCTTCTTTAATTCCAGAGTCAAAAGATTATCATTCAGATATAACATGTTTCCATAAAAAATGACCGTGTACAATGTAGGAGGTTTACAATTCGACTGAAAGAGGAATTTGTAGAAATAAGGTAAGTACCTCCCCTGCATTATTCTGAGCTTGGCTAAGATGTTTGTAGATTGATTTAAAAACCCAAATTGAACTCCTCTCCTTGCACTAAAGGGCTCCACTCTTTCCTCTTGGCTTTCATGGGCATTTTGCCCAACTACAGGATTGCACTCGGAGGTATTTAGTGTAGAATGAAGGCTAATTAAATTGTTGCGTGTTGACATACTGTAGACTCCAGTCCAAAAATGTTCTGAAACATTTACTACACTACTGACTTCTTTTCCTTGTGGACACAACTCTCTAATTGCTTTGGAAGCTCATAGCTGCACTGAGGCTCTGGTGACCATATCTACATCACTTATGCAGTGCTCTGCTATATCCTTCCCAACTGTTCCTGTGACTTACTGCATGTCCAGATCTATCACAGCAATTCTTATTTTTGACAAATTCTTAAAGCCATTCAGCTGTGACCATAGGCTGTTGGGTTCTCCTAAAACTGTTTGCATGTTATACATTGGGACAGAGAAATCCTTAGGTTTTATATTGTTGGTGCCTCTTGACCCCAAGACCAAAATATCTGAACAATTCATAACAAAAAGATTTTCCTTGTCCCAAAACATGTCATCTAAAAATTGTAATGGTAATTAAACTTCTGGTGCTCATTTGGTAGCAACTAGATATTTTATATCATAGACTACATATAACATGTTTGTATTTTTATAGATGAAGACAGAGTGCACCTATCATCTCTCTCAACGTTTTTACAGTGATTATTTCTACATAACCTTAATGTTCTACATAACCTTAATGCAACAGACCAGTTACTAGTCCAATCACTATGCTCCACTGACATTCATAAGTAGTTCACTGGAAGATAAAGTTACCCTATGGTGCCCTTTTTGACACAACTGTGAAAACCCTTCACCCTGAGGGAATTTTTTCTGATCTGATTTTATGCCCTAAAGTGGAGGGGTTGACAGTCCTTGTCCTTTTAATGTAGCTGGTATAAGTGAAAAAAACCTGTTTGAATTCATGTCAGAGTGTAACCATTCACTGAAAAGTATGATGCTATTTATGTCCATAGTGTGGTGAAGCAGTGAAGTCTTTGGTTCAGTCATCCAGTGCAGTAGGAAATGTTTCCTCAGATTTACATTTTTGCTATTTCTTCGTGATGCTTGTACAAACACTGGGACACAGTCTGTGCAGCTGGGTCAGCCCAGACTAGTTTTGAAGGCTGCTGGAGGAAGAAAAGGCTGTCATACAACTTTCATTTAATATGCTTATGGTCCTCTGCTCAGAACCAGCAAATGGAAGGCTGTAGTTTAATCTGTTTTCAGTTCCCAGGCGTCACACCTGCACCTCCCATCCCTAAACAGAGTACTCTAACTAGCAAGCAATAAGCAACTTCAAGTCAAGAAGTAGGGCACTCTCCACCTTATTTCTTCAAATTCTTCAGCGGTGGCAAAGAGTGGGAAGATTCGTTGATCCTGGCTCTAAGTCCTAGGTGCATTTAATTTGTGTTAGACTTACAAATGTCACCGTAGCTAGTTACATATGCTTGATTATGAAGAGATCATCTATATAACACTAGGGAAGATGAGGCTTCTGTGAAATTTGGGGGCACTACATTAACTATCACGAGACAGAAGTCAATGGGAGGGTGACTGTGGCTCAGGATGCCACTGTGATTTAACCTACAGAAGAAGAATAAAAATGGATGAAACTGCCTGATATGAATTTGCAAAACAGGTATTAACCAGTGATGTATTGTTGCAGCAGTATACCAACATTCACAATATTTTATTGAATGTGAGGACAATAGTCTTTCTTTCAGAAACTTAAATAACTAGCGTGAAACAGGAATCTGGATGATCTGAATCCCTGAGATTGGGGTGTATCTGACAGCACTGGGCTTGCTGAGGCCCTCTCCAAGTGAAAATCCTGACTGTGAATCCCAGGGCTGGAATGTGCCCTGGGGCCCGGTCAGATTTGACCTTCTATTGTTGCAGCTGCTGGGCTGCAACTCTGGGCAATCCAGCTGTGACTCATGCTACTCACCTCTTCCCAAAAGGAAAAGGGGCAGGAAACTATAAAGCAGTTAGGGTAACTTCATGCTCAAGTGAACCGAACTACAAAATTCTACAAACTTCCATAAAGGAAAGAGCAAGGAAATGGATTTTTGATTTCTAAAACTATCAGAGGTGTTTTTTTGGGAAGCTTGTGCTGGAACAATCCAAGCTCTCTGATGTGGGAAGCAAATGAGACTGTTGGCAAAAGCAGTGTGTATGAAGTTCCCTATCGAGGCTTGACTGAGGTTTTTAGCAAAGTGCTAGATACATGTTTGGTTTTAGAATTACTGGATGGTGTACAGAGATGAGGCAGGTGTATAGCATTTATTTTTAGACAGCTTCTTAGAAAAGAAGAAGAAAGGTGCATGCAGTAAAATTTTATTCTGGCAGCACAACATAAAAACAATTCATTTTCTGTATGCAAACAAATTTAAATCCTTACTTTGCAATATTAAAAACAATGTAAAATGAACGGTTAGCACAAATAAATCCCCTTACTGCTCAGTGGACTCTCAGCTACATCTGATAAAGAATGTAGATGCCCATATGTTTAGATGCTGCAAAGCAAATATTTAGCCAACTGGTCCCCAGAATAGAAGGAAAAATCTAAAGTTAAGTGCTGAGGCCCTTCAGATCCTACACAGGCACATCAAAAGAACTTGCTAAAAAAAACCCACAGCTGAGCAGAGACCTGTCTAGAGCGAGCTAGTTGGAAACACTAAGCACAGGGCATGGCTGTGAATTTGTCCTTCTCCAGGGTTTAGGAGGGAGACGGAGGGCTCAGGGAGGTCCTGCTATCCACCTTGCATCTGGAATCCAGGGCTGTTCTTGCTCCCGATGAGGGAAGGTCTGATGCAAAAAGCAGGCACTGCCGCAAACAATGCAACAGGAAGGAGCGTGCTACATTTGTCGCAAGAGGCAGGAGTCACAGGTTCAACACTAACACGTTGCAGTACAAGCGCAAGCAGAAATCTCCCAGGAGCAAACTTGCTCTGTGTTGCTTGTAGTAGCAGGAGAAACAAGTGAGGCGCCCCAGCTCTGCAAGCTGCGGCGAGGGCTGCATGCCCGCGGCAGCCTTCGCTGTGACACTGCCATCCCCAAACCCCTGTACGCCACCCTGCTGCTGGTTACTGCCTCTCTGCTTTCTCTGCTTTTCACACTTTTTGGTGCTATGTGAGATGCCAAAGTGCTTCAGCGTTGCCTGCTAGCAATCACCGAAGCATGCAGCCGTAGCGGTAATTTCTTAATTTCCATTCTCATGTGGTCAGAGATGACTAAAATACTTCCCCAGTTTATGGGAGCAGTTGTAGTCAGATGTGGAAAGGAAGTTTGTGGTTTTACAAGAACTTAAAGCTAATAAAATGATAATAAGGAAACCAAGAGAGAAAGATGATTATGGATCTGACTATTTGATGACTAATCTGGTCAGTATGGTAAGGCAGACATCACTTGTGGATTAAGGTCAGTGATAACCTCTGGTTATGGTAACTGAAAATAAAGTTAAAGTGACCATATTTTCAGAATGAGAAAAAGGATAGTTCTGTGGTGGCGTTTAAGAGTCACAAAATGTTTGTATGTAGCATAAAAGTGTACTAATAATGTACTGGCTAGACAGGGACTGCCAGTTTCAGATGACCCGTACATTGCTCTCAGAGAGGGGAGTGTTCAAGCCACAAGCACAATTGCCATGAAGCCCAGGGAACGAAATATTTCCGTGCACAAAAGAACAGCAGTATCCACACTCACTCAGCATTTTCTTCACTCCAAAAATTGTTGTCCACAGCAACCACTTGGCCTGCTGAATTACCTGTTTCTGGAAAATATGGAACAAATTCTGTATGGAATCCACATATGATTAAAGAGCCAGTTTTATGGCTTAAAAATACATGTCTTTCGGTGAAAAACTGGAATATTTTATGTTCACTGAAAGAAGTCCCCGGAACAGTAAGATAACTATGAAAAACCATGCTGGTCTCAGGAAATCCCCAAGATATAATCAATTTATATCAAAATCCCAGGCCATGTGAAGCATTGCATTGCTTGCTTCCAATAGAAGGATATTCCAGAGAGCGTAGAGACTAGATTTTTGAAGTTTTTTAGATGCCTACTTCCTACCGATTTCATAAGAAACATCTATAAGTCTTGGTTTCAAACAGAGATCAGCACCTACCTGCTTTAAGCAGTATGGGTCCAAACTTCCTGCACATAAAAGCTGTGGCAGGTTTGGGAAACAAACCCAAACTCCAGCCACCCTGCAACATCCTTTTGAAACATTAATTTTAGGTCTTTTAATAAATAATTACAGAGCAGTATCATGCCAGAACCTGATAACCTGCAGATGTGATAGTATCAAATGCATCCTGCTAAATTTCCAGGCTTTCACCACAAATTTGTACAGCATAAAAACAGCCACAAATTGCAATTTATTTCTTATAATTCATATTACCCTTTTCCCAGACTGAGAAAGAGAAGTTTTCTTAACAGAAATTATTTTGTTACAATTGTGGACAGCTACTAAGAATTTTGTGGTGTTATTGTTACTTTTTATGAAGGCACAATATACCTTTTGGCAACCCATCTGTTAATGGTTATTGGACCATGCAAAAACAAAAATAATTAAAGACCAAACTTTGGGGGTGAACTCAAAGTGGAAAAATACACTCACCTTATACATTTGCCTTTTCAGATAGGCAAATATTGCTAAGCCTTGTTCCTATTTCTCCCTTCAGTTCAATTCAAAAACCAGCTTTTAAACTAGAGAAGTTCAAATGATTTCATTCAAATGTATATAAGCAATTTACATCATGTGTGTCCATGCATTGGGAAGAAAATCTTTAGCTACTACATATTCAAGAGTCAGTAAACTGAGATAAGTTAGGGCAAAAAGGAAATTTACAGGACTTGCAAAATCATTCCAGGCACTCAGTAATTAAATTTGTACTATCAGACATGGGCACAATTAGCTCTAGGCATTTTGAAGTCCTTCTGGAGGGGTCAACATCCTACAACTTAGATGCGTACGTGTGCATGAAGCAGACTAGCAATACAGTGACACAGGAAAGATAAATGTTATGGTAGACCTTTTTTTTTAATTACATACAGCAAAATAGTTATGTGAGCCTCTGCAGGGATTTTTTTTCCGTAAAATATTGAGAAATTAGTTTATTTAAATGTTAAGCTGTTCATAGGAAAGTAAGACCCCGGAGGTTAGAGAAAGTGTTGTCACTCAAATCTGTTCTCCCAAAGAGCAATTACTGTAGTCATTAACGTGCCTTGCTCCAAAATGTAGTCTGACATTAAATACTGCTTGAGACATTCAGCAGACAGTTAAAAGGTAGGGATGGATCCTTTTCTCATGTAACGTGCTGCAAAGCCTCCCTGTGCATTCAGTCATCTGGCTTCACAAATCCTAGTGGAACTCTTCTGAAGCTGTTATGGAACATATTGGTTGCATATTTCATCTGTTTCTGGCAAGAATAATTAGATGAATGTTTAATTAGGAGTGATTTTCTTTCATGAATCATGGCCAGCTGACTGAAGGGTTGATGACAGTCCACAATAACCAATAATACATGTATCAGAAGAACTCCAGCTCGCTTGTGTAACAAAATTATAGGTCCTTATAGAAATACCCCCAGCAATAGGCCAAATCCCCAGGTGGTATAAATCAGAGATTCACTGAAGTTGACGGGGCTGTTTGATTAGAAATCTCTTAAGAATCTGGACAAATTTATTTAAACACATTTTGGAAAGCTCTCTACTTCCTTGCGCGCAGGCTGGGATTCGAACCCGTGCGAGGGGAAAGGGGTGACACCGACCTCCCCACGCCACATGGCCTCCTCGGCCTCCTACCTCCTGCCTTCGGTCTTGCCCCCAACGAGCGCCTGTTCCTGCTCCTGCAGCCCCGCTGAGCCCTCCCACCCCGCACGCATTTCTTCCTTGCGCCGGAGGATGCCCACGGCCTGGGGAGCCCATCGGGGAGGAAACACCAGCCCCTTTCTCCCCCATTGGCTAAACGTGCCACACGGCCAGGCCGAGCTGTCCCTCTCCCCAGTTTTCACCCTTTTTTTTTTCAAATGTGAATAATTGTAAGTTCTTACACCCCACGTTTTGTCAAGTTTTGCCGACTGACCTTATTAGTTCAAACCAATACGTAGACAGTCGTACTAAGTCATTGCCAATTGCTTGGGAATGTTGAACGCTCACTTGCTCTGGGGTACCAGCAATGAAACAGTAATTAACTGAGAGACTTGCTGCTTTACCCTGAAAGCTGAAGAACAGGATTATACTCTTTTGATAAACTAATAGGCTTAAAGGAATTTAATGTGTTTAATAGGAACCCTTGATAACAGGAAGACACCCCAAAGCCTTCACTATGAACTTTTCCCATTACTTCAAAAGTGCAGACAATGAGGATAAATGAAACTGAAATTCATCAGTTATAATAGAAAGGGTAGAGGATGAAATCTGCCTAGAATCAAAGACTAAGCTGAATTATCATTTTCTAGTTAATGATCATTATAATTCTTCTGACATTTGCAAAATGCTTTGCAAACTGTAGCTGAGACTCTGCTCTCCTGTGAGTTAGGCAAGTAGTATTAGCCCTATTTTACAGGTCGTGAACACAATCCATGTTAACTTAAACCTGCTCTTTGTCTCAGTTTCCCAATTTATGTGTTTAATGTCAGATCCAGTGAAAGCAGTAGGGGTGGTAAAGGCAAGGTATTGCTCTCCTTTGCAGAACATGTTAAGAAATTGAGCAGCTTTTGCAGGCTTGAAGCAGAAACACATTTGGCTCAGGGAGCTCAGCTGTCAAAGACATGTCTTGACCAAGGAGCTGGTATCTGCAGCAGGATTAAATAGGCACTTCAGTCCAAAAAAATTTCTTTTAATCATCCCCTGGAATTGGGAGCACCTTAAGACTATATATACATTTGACTTTTTACCTTTGAAACTCCGTAGATGCTTACAGTTGCTCCTCTGCACACACCCGGAGTTGCCCTGGTCTGGGCAGCTTTTGCCTACATTATGTCCAAGAGCAATCAGGATCACTGAGTGACTCTTTTTTTGACACTTTCTCAGGGAATACCTCCAACACTGAAGCAATGGGTACCTCTCAAATAAATCAACAGTAGCTACTGTCTTTTAAATTGCTGCTGGTGCTTTCTCTATCCTCTCGAAATAGTCACCCAACTAGTGAGACATCTGGGTTCAGTTCCCTTCAGAAGAAGTACGAACTTCAATCTGCCTCAAGTAGGTAGGACTGTAGGGTATTTTGGGTGACTCACTGGCACATCCCTTCTTGCGCAACAAAGGTTTCAAGAGGAGTTCAGCTGGAGACCACAAAGGCAGACATGAGTCCATACTGCATGGTTAGGGCATTAGCAGTGAAGACCTGAGATCTAATCCATGGTTTAAAAAATGTATGTAATCCTCCAAATGATGTGAAATGTAGAAAAAGGTTACCTATAGATACCAGAGTCCACACCTCTACTGGCCTATGGATTTTAGGTGAATAGAAGTGACCCCCTAAAGTCTCAGCTGAGGTAACTGAGACCTAGGGAGAGAGTGGCAGTCTATGATATCTCTTCTTTTCCTTTCTGCGGGCTCCTACCCAAAGGGACACCTATTTTGCATCCTTCTCTAAGGATCTCAAGAGTCCAGGGACTCAACGAGGGCCACATTTCACTTAATCCCTTCTTTTTGTATCTGTTAACTGCAGTAATTACTGTATTGGCTTAAAAGTGAGATGTACACAGTATTACATCCGTGTCTAATGGATGCACCTTTATTTAATTAGATTGACTTACACTTTAAACATAGGCGCTGAAAGCTGAACTTGTATCCTCTAACATCTAGGATAAGTAGCCTGATATTCAGAAATATTGGGCTTTCATTTTACTCAGCAATACTCTGTATACGTTATGTTCCTGAAATTTTTGTGGTATGCATTTACTCTAGATTACGTGTTTGTCAATGTTTATTACTATGTCTACTTTTATGGTGACAATTTTCTCCTCCTTCTTTTTATTTGCCTATTGGTGGTGTCTGTTTCAATCTTGATAACAGTTGGCCAAATCCTGTGTGCTTGTACAAAGTCATTTTATTCAGTTCCCAGTCCTGACAGACTCACTTGGGAAATTTGCCTAAGACTGTACAATACTAAATGCAATGCCTTGCTCCTCACATGCTAAATTGGACTAAAAACAGTTTGCTGCTTGACAGAAGTTTTGTGAAGATTAATTAATAAATGTTTTGAAAAACTCAGAGTTAGGGGGATAGCACTAACTAACTAAGAAATACTGTGAAATGGATAAAAACGTAGGGTGTGAGTAAAGGTACAGCATCCGATTTTCTGTTTTGGCAGGTAATGTTAGGGAACAATTTTGCCTCTGAATCACAACTCGGTCTGTAAATATTTGCTTTCTCTGGCGGTCATGTGGTCTAACTGCAGAAACTGTGTCCTTCGAGTGGACTCGGTCTATGATTCAAGGAGAAGCGTACGATGGCGGAAGGAGGCTAAAATCTGCCTCCAGGTGCTGTTGGCTCTCGCTTTGCACAAGGGGTGCTGCTGACGCTCGCTGCCTCGCCAGGTCTTTGGAGAATTAAAGGCAAACACCTGGGAGGCAGGAATTGCCTGATGTGACACTGCCTGAAGCTGGCAGGGGGTTCCCCAAGTGCTGCTGGAGTAAGAAACATTTCACCGGCATTGCTGCCTGCCCTGGGAGCGCAGGTGTAAACGGGAGGCAGGTTCCCACGCGGGGCCGGGAGACGGCCGCCAGCACCGCAGCTGAAGCCTCTTCACTCTTGCCGCTCTTTGGAAGTGAAAAATGATGCAACAGAGAAATAAATCAGTCTGAACGCTGGAGCAAAGCCAACAAGAGACGCGATATAACAAGGCTTAAGCTTAGAACAGAAGGGTGGCAGGGAGGAGCACGGAGCTGAATTTAAACATTTTTGGAAGAGTATCTTGCCCCATGAATTAATGAAGCAGTTGCAATGTGAATATGGGCAGGAACTATGTTTACTAGGTTTTGCTCCTTGTCAGCTGCAAAAGGAATGAATTAGGTAAACTCCATACGGTAATTTACTGCTTCTGCTTAATTTTGTTAATCATGGATGAGTGGGGGAAAAGGGAGGATAACGAGCTAAAATACGGAGAACCAGAATAATGACATAGCTTTGTAAAGTTAACCTAGGTCTGCCTTCAGACAGGAAGGAGGCAAAAGAACTTACTTACTGCCTTAGATTGCCTCCGTCTACAGATCTCAAGCGCAGTTAACTCCACCCTGTCTTCTGGGCAAAAAGCAGCTCGCATTGCATAGAGATACATTTTAAAGCTTAAGTAATGCCTATGATAGGGCAACACCGAAAGCATCCACTGGTGAGGGTTAATTACGACAGTGTAATGTTAGGTCGAAGGGGAATTGTTCCTGTAAAAATTGTAAGTTTTTTTTTTGATTTTAGTTTTTTTTTACAATAGGTTTTACCTTTTGTATACTGTAACCTGAGGAGCAAACAGGTCTATACAGTGAATGTAAGCAGGTGCACCTGCCATGCCAACTAGCAAGTCACTGGTGTTTCTTCAAGCTGCTGGTGAAATATTATTTTACATTCTCTAAAAGAAGGTGCTTTAGTTTACCATGTCCAAGTAAATTAACAATTTTATGGCCTCCTTTTCCCCATATCAGTAGAAATACAAATATATATAAATAAAACTGGCTTGAGTTGAAAGGCACAGTTGCTAGGTAGCCACTGTCATGATAGTGAAGGTACCAATGAAGCACAGAGAGGTGAGTCCCTCATAATTGCAGAGATCCATTTTTCATTCTCCTTGAAAATTAGTCTTTTTTCTATACAGATGACAAGATCACCAACTCAGCAGGAAAAAGTCTGCAGAAAAACACAAGCACGGGGCTATATTGTGTCTCCCTGTAGAGATACAAAGATTTTCAGATGCTTCCTAGAAGTGAGTGGGGGAACAAGGTAAGAAGCCCCTGCACTTAAATTACGGGAGAATGGCTAGATGTAAGAACAACGGGTGGCAAACAAATGCTTCTGCCAGTGCTGCAATATTATCAGTATTAACTGACAAAGCAAGAATAAAAATTACTAAAATACAATCTGATCGCTCTTATTTCAACAGCTCTGGAAGCAGCTGCAGTCTGTGGCCCTCCGGTCATTTCTGGCCTTTGAGGTTCTCATTTGCTCCTCTGGACATTGACAGTGTTAAAAGACAGTGAGGTACCTGACCATGAACTGAAACACCGCTAATCACGTCACACCTTGTGATTTCTAACAAGAAACGTGGGATTTGGAAATGGTGCTACTGTCTTGACTGCTCTCAAACGTCACTGCTGTGCGAGGAGCTGCTTGGATGAGCAGTTGCCCGGCCGCTGCAGGGAAGGCCTGGGACAGTCTTCAGCAGCGCTGTTACTCACCTGCCTGATGCCCAACTGGAAAAGAAGAGCCAGAGCACAACTGCTGATGCTTAACCGAGGGGAAGCTGCATCAGGATGGCGCCTGTCCATGGCATGGCCACCTGTGGAACCATGGAAAGAGGAGAAGCAGGGACCCAACAAGCAGTTATGGCTTTCTCACCCATCCCTTCAAATGCTGCCAGAGATGAGAGCAGAAAAAGTGCCATCCTCAAGAGCACCCTGAGAAAACACACACCACCCTGGGGGAGAGCTGCCACGGGGTTTGTCCTGGATGCTGTGTGGCTCTGGCCACTTTTCGACTTGCTGCCCCTTCCTGTGCTGTGCCAGAGGCACCGGTGCTGCAGGAGACTTCCCATCTCAGGAAGCGCCATGCTGGGCTCCAGGATGCTACCGGGGCTCCTGGGGCACGTGGATTACAGCCCAGCCGTGGGCTGGTTGGGACTCCTCTCTCTCTTTAAAAATAAAGTTAGGCACACTGGGCTGAGAAGATATGAAACCACTGACAGCTCTTTGCTTCGGCCCTGCTAAAGTGCTCCCTGGGGCAGGGAGTAAGGATCCAGAGGCTGTCAGTCCAGCTATGCAACTCCTCCTCTGCAAAAGGGAAGTATTCTGCTCACTGCACTGAAAGGGAAATGAGATACAGGGAAGATGAAGTGACTTGCTTATAGATGAACAGAAAGTTTGCAACTAAACCAGGAACTGAAACTAACCCCGGACTTGATCTGCTAGTCAAAGCAATTATTTCTTTATTTACAGTTTGTGTGTACATGTCACATTTTATGTTATGCTCTTAAGAGCCATCTCCTTTTTAAACATTTACTGACTGAAACAATAAACCATAATTACACTGGTAAGGAACTCCTTGCTTTGAAATTTGCTTTTAAAAACCCTCCCCTATCTCTTGGGGGTATGAAAGATTCAATCTGATTTCATTTGCAGAAAAGATAAAAGCAAGGTGTGGATGTCAAGTACAGGAAATCAGGGACCCCTTTGCAGAGTATGTTTTGCAGAGACATGCTACAAATGTTATGATTTAGTTCAATGGAAAATTCAGCGATTATTCACAGAATGCTTCTACCAGTTATTTTCCCCTTGCAATTTGTGTGTTGGGGCTGTGGCACTTACTGCAGATTGAAGATTATAATAATATATACAAGGCAGTTGCTGAGACTCTCAAGTCTGGGAAAGAGAATTATTACTACATTCTAAGGAACAGAAGTTGTACACAGTAGATTTGGGACATTGTGCGAAACTCTGGATGAACAGTCTGAGTTACTGAAGCTCTTTTTTTCCTCCACACTTTGGCAAATTACATAGCAAAGTTGAAGGTTTTGTGGGAGGGAGAATTGAATCTTGGAATTAAATTGGACCTTTCAAGCTTTCCCCATAGTACATCTTTTTTTTTTTTTTCCCTAATGTTGTTCTGGCAATGTGCTTCTGTCTTGATTTGGAAAGACAACTCTCACGGCAGAGAAGGTGTTACATGTGGTTAGCCCATGGTTTTATGAGAAGGCAGCAAACAAGCCTGATAATTACCTTGGTAGGTTTTGAGATACAGATATTTGTTCACTAGAAATCATCCTTGCATAGCTAATTTGCGTAACATAGAATAACAAACAAATGTTCACTTTTTCACTGCTAGTCTGGGTCAGCTCTAACCAGGAACGAAAACCTCTAGACCACCTAGTTTCTGAAGTTCTAATGAAACTACTGGAGAGTTGCTGTAGAGGTGATTTCTGAGGAAAGGCTTGGGTTGCCCACTTGGGCAGAACAGGGCAGCTGGCGAGCAGACACATGGCAATATGGAGCAGGCTATCTTGGGAGCAGGAGGGCTGTCCACAGGGTAAGCTTTCACCAGGAGATGCTGGTAACAAAACCATGTCTGTAAAAGCAGACTCTGGAGGCGGCCAGAGACAGGCTGAAAGACAGCTATAGGATGCTCAGCAGCAGGGCTGGTTTGAGTCTCAAAAGCAAAAGTTTTTAAAAGTTTCTTGCAGACTCTTTAGACACTGCAGATTTGTCTGAAGCCACCTGCTGGGTCTAACTGAGTGGCGATGGTGAGAAAGGAAGAGCCCCTGCCAGAAGATGATGGGGCAGAGAGACCTCTCCAGCACAGCCAATACCCAGGCTACATGCCTATTATAAGACTGACAAAACAGGGTCTCAGGTGATGGTGTCTACACCCCACATCAGTGTTATAGCAAGCAGGCTACTGTGTGGAGCATGTGGAGAAAAAAAAAAGTGAAAGTCCTGGGTTTTCTTTTAATGAACAGTGAGAGAGTACTTGAGGACCTGCACACCTCTTTGGGTATGGATAGCCGTTTCTTGTCCATCTTGGCACTCAAGCCATGTCACGATTAATGTCTGTCTTTTTGTTGTTTCAAAGATGGAGAAAAGGGAAAACAGGAAGCAAGGTAATAAAATGCATTCACATTAACCAGACAACAGGGCAGTTTTTTCTGAAGGCCAAATGCGCAGGGAATCGGAAGTGATCTGGTTAAGGTTAAGGTTTGATTGTAGATGTTTACAAAGCTAGTTAAAACAGGCCAGTGTAAGGTTTTAAGAGCTGCCACAGTGTACACATTTATACTGGGAGACATACTCCGTGAATGCTCAGGAACAGCTAGAAAGGTCTGCATTTCAGATGGATTTATTTTTTTGTCAGCTTGTAAACCCCCTGGTTGTTTGGCATTTAGGGAGTTAACTAAGTTACTGTTCAGTTAGTTTAGTGGCTTTATCAGCTTCGTGCTAATCTTTAGCGAAGACAATGGTTAACTGCTTATCTCACTAAACGTGTGAGGTGTGGCCTTGTGAGCAATTATTTTCACTGGAAATAGTATCTTCAGCAAATACATTGATTATGCATCTCTAGCAGATGATTCAGCAAATAAGCTTAAGTCTCTTGCTCTGGTGATGGCATGGAAGAGAGGGGAACTCAGAGCACTTCAAGCTGTGTGCTAAATTATGTGCTAGTCAAACATTTGACTTAATGACAAGGCAACCCGGTTTATCAATTCCGTTGATCTCTAGCACAGCATTAAAACAGTAATTTAGAGAACGCTTTAGTTTTCAAAGCACTATAACAACTCATAAAATAATGCTCACAACATGACTAAGAAGAGCTAAATAAGCACTATCCATACTTTATGGCCGATGAACCCTAAGTAGGAGAGGAAAAGAGACACACAGTGCAACACCTTGGTGGCAGAACCAGTATTAGGAGTGGGGAGGTCTCAGTTCCTACCTTTGTGCTCACCATCTCAATATGTGACAGGCCAATATTACTTGCCTTTTCGTGGTAGGCTTTAAATAAAGAAGATAAGATAAAAATTGCACTGCAAGTGGTAGCGATCCTTTGGCGTGACCTCCACCATCACCACCATCAGTGAGTGCCAGGCTCTCTCTCACCTCCTTACCTAAATCAGCTGTGGGTTTCTGCTGCAACAGGGAGCAGCGGGAGCCCCCCCGTCTGGGGACCAGAGGATTCCTGCCACGGGATTACACTGACATGATTCAGGGGCTTGCTTTTAATGTGGTGCCTGAATGTCCTTACAGCAGTGCACGTGAAAAATCACTCACGTGACATTGTGAAAGCTGACTGAAATGTGTCCTGACGGCACCCCAACGCTTTTCCCTTGTTTGGACACTGCCATTAGATTAGTCTAATTTCCAGAGCTTTGTGAAGTATAATATCAGGATCGGAGGAAAAAGCAAACAGGTGCTGATAACTGCACATTGGACACGTGGTAACTCTGCGCTCTTCTCATGGATAAGGAAAGATGCGATTCCTAGGGACTGACCTCCTCCCTGTCGGCAGTCATCTGTGCCCTGCCAGAGGCTCCAGCTGTCACAGAATCACAGAATGGTTGAGGTTGGAAGGGACCTCTGGAGATCATCTAGTCCAACCCCCCCTGCTCAAGCAGGGTCACCTAGAGCACATTGCACAGGATCACATCCAGGTGTGTTTTGAATATCTCCAGAGAAGGAGACTCCACAACCTCTCTGGGCAACCTGTTCCAGTGCTCTGTCACCCTCACAGTGAAGAAGTTTTTCCTCATGTTCAGATGGAACTGCCTGTGTTTCAGTTTGTGCCCGTTGCCTCGCGTCCTGTCGCTGGGCACCACTGAAAAGAGTCTGGCTCCATCCTCTTGACACACTCCCTTAAGATACTTGCACACGTTAATAAGATCCCCTCTCAGCCTTCTCTTCTCCAAGCTAAACAGGCCCAGCTCTCTCAGCCTTTCCTCATAAGAGAGATGCTCCACTCCCCTAATCATCTTTGTAGCCCTTCGCTGGACTTGCTCCAGTAGTGCCACATCCCTCTTGAACTGGAGAGCCCAGAACTGGATGCAGTACTCCAGATGTGGCCTCACCAGGGCTGAGTAGAGGGGGAGAATCACCTCTCTTGACCTGCTGGCAACACTCTTCCTGATGCAGCCCAGGATACCATTGGCCTTCTTGGCCACAAGGGCACATTGCTGCCTCATGCTTCACTTGGTGTCCACCAGCACTCCCAGGTCCTTCTCTGCAGAGCTGCTTTCCAGCAGGTCGACCCCCAACCTGTACTGGTGCCTGGGGTTATTCCTCCCCAGGTGCAGGACCCTGCACTTGCCTTGGTTGAACTTCAGGAGGTTCCTCTCCGCCCACCTCTCCAGCCTCTCCAGGTCTCTCTGAATGGCAGCACAGCCCTCTGGTGTATCGGCCACTCCTCCCAGTTTTGTATCATCAGCAAACTTGCTGAGGGTGCACTCTGTCCCTTCACCCAGGTCATTGATGAAGAAGTTGAACAAGACTGGACCCAGTACTGACCCCTGGGGGACACCGCTAGCTACAGGCCTCCGACTAGACTCTGTGCCACTGATCACAACCCTCTGAGCTCTGCCATTCAGCCAGTTCTCAGTCCACCTCACTGTCCGCTCATCTAACCCACACTTCCTGAGCTTGTCTATGAGGATGTTATGGGAGACAGTGTCAAAAGCCTTGCTGAAGTCTAGGTAGACAACATCCACTGCTCTCCCCTCATCTACCCAGCCAGTCATTCCATCAGAGAAGGCTATCAGATTGGTTAGGCATGATTTCCCCTTGGTGAAGCCATGCTGACTACTCCTGATCACTTTCTTGTCCTCCACATGCTTGGAGATGGTCTCCAGGATGAGCTGCTCCATCACCTTTCCAGGGATGGAGGTGAGGCTGACTGGCCTGTAGTTGCCTGGGTCCTCCTTCTTGCCCTTTTTGAAGACTGGGGTGACATTGGCTTTCTTCCAGTCCTCAGGCACCTCTCCTGTTCTCCATGACCTTTCAAAGATGATGGAGAGTGGCTTAGCAATAACGTCCGCCAGCTCCCTCAGCACTCGTGGGTGCATCCCATCAGGGCCCATGGATTTGTGGGTGTCAGGTTTGCTTAAATGATCTCTAACCCAATCCTCCTCGACCAAGGGAAAGTCTTCCTTTCTCCAGACTTTCTCTCTTGTTTCCAGGGTCTGGGGTTCCTGAGGGCTGGCCTGACCAGTAAAGACTGAAGCAAAGAAGGCATTCAGTAACTCTGCCTTCTCTGCATCCTTCGTCACCAGGGCACCCACCCCATTCAGCAGAGGGCCCACATTTTCCCTAGTCTTCCTCTTGCTACTGATGTACTTGAAGAAGCCCTTCTTTTTGTCCTGTGTCAAGAAGTTGTCACCAATGCTCTGCAGGAACCTCTGGGACTGTTTGTGCCTAGCTGTGTTGTCTCTCCAGCAGATATCAGGGTGGTTGAAGTCCCCCATGAGAACCAGGGCCTGGGATCGTGAGGCTACTTCCAGCTGTCTGTAGAAGGCCTCATCGACTTCCTCTTCCTGCTCAGGTGGCCTGTAGTAAACACCCACAACAGTGTCACCCATGCTAGCCTGCCCTTTGATCCTTACCCAGAAGCTCTCAACTCGCTCTTCATCCACCCCTAGGCACAGCTCCATACATTCCAGTTGCTCTCTCACATAAAGAGCAACTCCACCACCTCGCTTTCCTGGCCTGTCTTTCCTAAAAAGCACATAGCCATCCATGACAGCACTCCAGTCATGTGAGCTATCCCACCATGTCTCTGTAATGGCAATGAGATCATGGCCCTGCGACCGCACACACATCTCTAGTTCTTCCTGTTTGTTCCCCATGCTGCGTGCGTTGGTGTACAGGCATTTCAGAGAGGTGATCGAGCATGCAGGTTTCCCAGGAGGGGTAAAAGAGGGTCCTCCATAGCCGCATCCCATGCGCACTTCCCTGGCTGCATTCACCTGCTGGAGGCATCCCGACTTGAGCAGTCTTTTGCCAGCTACCCTGGCACTATAACTCTCCCCTTCCCCTGTCTTTCCTTTCTGTCTCACAGATCACCTCAGCAGGAAGCAACAGTGATGCCTGGTAAAGTCTCTCCACCTACAAAAGTACTTTGAAGAGAGCCTCTTTTTGATCCAACAGTGCCTCCTCAGATTATTGTTAATCTGTATGAGTTTTCTTTGAACAAGCCTGATACTGCCTGACACAGAATGCTCAAACTTTTCTCAAACAGATTGGACAAAGTGAAAAAGCATCATGCAACTTGACAGCACTTGCAGTGACAAATGGCACATTTTGCAGTGACTTGTTAACCATGCTGAATCTTTGCTGAGTAGAATCACAAGTGATCGATGTTAGTCAAGCCCCGAGCAGAGTCATTTTTGCTGAAGTATGGAGACCTCTACTTAAGAAACAGTATATATTATGGCTACTTTGAATGCTTAATCTTCAGAAACGATTAGAAAATGTAACAGCAACATTTGTCCATGCTTTCTAATGGATGAATACATAAAGTTGAATAAATTTTGTGAGTCTGGATAGAAAAGACTGTAGAAAAACAGTGCTGCTAGTTAAGAAAAAAATTAGGCCCCAGTCATCAAGATATTAGTGATTTCTAAGGCTAAAATCCAAAGCCATTGAAATCGAAGGACAATCTCTTTTAGGAGTGTCTCTATGTACCTGAAACACATATTTTTTGTTTACCTGCTTACATCTTGATCTCGCACAACACTGGGAAATGCAGTAACATACCGAAATTTTCAACCAAAATAGGAGGTCTGTGAATGTCACAGACAGACCTTTCCCAGTAGCTAGACTTACAGTATGAAACTTGCCCCACAACAGATAATAGTGATTACTAACCTCATTGTACTTAGAACTGACAAATACATCTTTTTCTTTGATTTAGCTTTTAATAGAAATATTTGTTCACATACAAAAATAAGAGAGAAAAAAGACAAGTAATAATTATAACCAAAGCAAGAAATACATTTATTTAGTTAAGAAGAGAGGAGAAGTTCCATACTGATACTTGTAGGCAATTCTGGTAATGTAGACACTATGGCACTAATTATCTACCTTTATAAGATTTTGGAATAATTGTCTATTCTTCCCCCCATCCCATCTCCTAATTAGCTCATGGACTCAGACTGTAAGAATCAATTTAAGCTATGCTAGCCAAAATTCAGACTGCTTCCTCCAACAGCTTATCATAACGACCTGTAACAATGTCATATTTTACTACATCTATCAACGTTGTCCAGATATTAGCCATCAGGTACCAGACATCTCTTTACAGTACTGTACTAAGTATCTTGCCACTATTTCTAGGCAACACCTATAAAATGCATTATTTTCTGCTAACACAGGAAAATAAAGGGTTATGAATACAGACTTTCAAAATGAAATCCTTCCAACAATGAAACTTTTGGATAGACCATCCTTGCTGCTAAAAATTCATGAAATTTGAGATTAACAAATCTTCCACAAATGGTGAGCAATCAAGGTCATAATCCTGCAGTAATAAAACTTGCTGATTTTCTTGTAGAAAACACACATGCCTCACTTTTAAAATAAGGCAGCCAGTAGTGACTAGTGGCAACAAAACACGGAGAGCTTTGAGGAAATGCCTGCCAAATACATTTTTTTCCCATTGACATATCACTTTGAAAAAAATGATAGTTAAAAAAAATCACAGATTTTAAGGAAATGAGTTGCTGGGGGATGCTTAAATAACAACGAAAGAAAAAAAAGCCTCAGCAGCTGAAGGGCAGAGGAATTACCTGCCCTCAAGCTACTGATTTAGTTTTATTCTGTGTGAACTGTGAAGGTCACTGAGGCAAGACACAGCACTGAACCAACGGAACAGGCAAGCTTTGCCTCCCAATAATACAGAAACCCAAATCAAACAGTATGTGATTATGAAAGTGTTTCATACACTTTGGAATCCGAACACATAGTAAGTCAAAAGTGCGAAAACGGCTTCTGTAGTTTCGGTATTAGTTGTATACTCTTAGATATGAATGCAAAAATGAGTCATCATACTTGAACATGTTTTCCCCTCTCAAAGCAATTTACATACATTGATGAAAGATGCCTATTTTTAATAGCAGAAGTGTGCATAAGTTCTTTTCCCTATAGGTGGCAATTCCACAGGGTTAGTTGCTCAGGCGGGTGCCCGGGCTGGGCTGCCCTCGGGGCAGCTGGCTGCTGCTGGGAGCTTTGCCCTCCAGTCACTCTGCCTTTCCCTAGAGCATCTCCCTGCTGCAGCAGCGTGGTGACAACGTTTATTCTTAGACGTGTTTAAGTCATTGCAGCTTCACTCCGTGCAATCTAGTGATACATTCTCCTTTATAAAGATGCTCAACAGTAGCTTGGCTAAGTAATGCCATTTTGTCTCTTTCCTACCAGAGCAACTTCAGCAGAAGGATGAGCTGCATGATGCGCAACTCAAATGGTAATGCTTTTCCTCAAGCTAGCTGTCATTACAGGCTCCTTTTTTAACTTGAAACTTAAGAGACAGATGGAGGTTGCCTAGAAGGTTCTGTCACATTTTGGACAACATGTATATGTATATAGAAAGCCAGATCCTAGTCACAGTTAGTTGCTAGTGACTTTGATAATAATTCCAGCACTTAGCTACTGTAACTGAGATCAGATCCTGGCTCCTAATGTTCATTGCACCAGCACTGGGAAACCTGCCTCTGGTTTCATTGCGGCTTTTACTGTTTTACCAAGCTCTCTGAGTTTCCTTTGCATTTTAGGGAGCTGGTTGCATACCATGGGGTATAGCCGGCAGTCACTGAACACTCATGGTGGGATGAAGGGATCTGTTTTGCAATACGAAAGTCCCTGGCAACCCCCTCATGGGAACATACTTTGAACAACCTGGGCCTGCAAGGGGTAGGTATATCCCAGGAGCCAGATATTCAGAAGTGCTCAGCACGGACAGTCAGGGCCAGATTTTCAGACTAGTTCATCTGCTTGTAACTTTTTTGAAAAAAGAAAATCTGACTAAAATCACAATGGGAACGATGCGTCGAGGGCTTTCTAGAGAATTGCCCACTTAGTGCCTAAATGAGAGGTGAGCTCATCTGAAAATTCAACTCCAGATGTGGGGCTGAATGCTTGAAAATTTAACCCGGATCTCCTTTGAAAATCTGGTTCTGTGTGAGAACATCTGTTGCTGAAGTGGTAATCAGACTATTATCCACATACAATTTTACCATTTACATATTTTAATGACTCTTGACTCTTCCAAACAATTTAGAGAATGCATTTTCTTCAAGGGCGAAGGATACATTTTAAACGGCACAGCCAGCCCAAATGTTAAACCCTCAGTCTTTCCTGCGGGCAAGCAGAGCGGATGTTGCTGTGCGAGGGCCAAGCTGGGCGCTATGTCCGGTCATGGACGGGGGACATGGGAGCGAGAAGGAGTTGCAAGGGATCCCCGCTAGGAAGCCCCGGGAGAGTCGGCTCTCCCGCCTCTGTGGGGACCTCACGGCGGGGAGATGGGCTGCAGCCCGCGGGGAATAATCCCCCAAAGCTGCCGGTGGTCAAGTGAGGCTGATTTCCCTGGGCGCCCTCGTGGGAAGAGGCTGGTGCCCATGGAGGCCCAGGAGGAGGCCACCTCTTGACTGCCAAGCGAGGGAGTGCGGGAGATCAGCCTCGCTTGATTAGTCATTTTTTTTGCGAATCCCTTCCTGCCTGCGTCAGCTGGCAGAGTATCAAGCAACAAAGAGAATAAACTAGTTCCTGGAAACTCCTCCCTGCACATTTTCTCTGGATCTGGCCTTATATCCTAAAGGCAGGCTGAGCCTTGAGCTGGTAATAAATGAGAAAAGTCATCACATTGTCTTCCTGAGGTATTTGCTAAAAACAATAGTCAGGGCTGTCTTTTTTTGTTATAGTCTATGAACTGATGGCAAATCCAAAGGCATTTTGCTGCATGAAGAAAATTTGCATACACGTTTATTTGTGTAGTAGACGGTCTCCTTTGTTTGCACAAAACAGAATTTGCATATACAAGTCACTCATTAAATTCACACCTTTATCAAAAACTAGCATGCAAATTCTGGTGTAGCAGGGGTTACCAATACACTGCATAACTTTTATTACTGGCCAGATCAGACACAGGGATGTCTGATTCTCAAAGGCCAGTTTGTGTTTGCTGAGCTGACAGTTCACAAAGAGAGTCTTTTTATTTGTAAACTGAAAAGAATATTTTATCTGGAAGTCATTGAAATGTAAACATTAGGTACTCTAATGCCATTTTTACAGTCACTTTTAACCACACTTTAGAGCAAATGATACATCTTGCTTCTGCTTAGCTATAAAAGAAAAACAAAATGGGAACATATGCCAGTTCTATAAGCTTCCTATTATCCTATTTAGTTGCTATATTAACTTCTTTAAGCATGTAATTTCATTCATTTTTATTGCTTCTTTCACAGTTTATATTCAAATCAACAGCAAAATTCCCATAAACATTACTTTAGTTCATGAGCTCACATACATTTATCTACAGTTGACCCTGACCCACTGGTCAGATGCACGAATCTTCATCTTAGCACTGGTGTGAAACTTGGTTGCCTTCAGTGGAGCTCGATGCTGAGACGTCGATGTCTGCTCGTGCTATTCCAGCTCCAAGTCTTGGGGCAGGGTATATCTGAAGGGCGACCTACAGGCTGAAGGCAGTCTATTAATGTCCTGACTGACCCAGCCACGGCTCCCTTCTCACTGGAAATAAGGTGGCATTTTTGTGGGGGGAGTTGGCATTCCCCCTGGTTGCCTCCTGAACAGTAAGCCCCAATGGGTCCCGCGCTCTGCAGCCTCCAGCTTCCTCGGGTGCGGAGCTGCCTGGTGGCGCTGGGGTGGTGCAGAGCTCCCGCCGGGGCACACTACCACTGGGCACACTGAGGAGCCTCGTCTGAAAGCTGCTGCAACAACCTCGGGCAGAGCATTGGCTTGTAGCCCCGTGCTTGGACCCTGGGAAAAACTTCCTCACCCGCTGTCTGAAGAAAAATCTCTGAAATGACTAAATCCCTGAGAGAGCAGGTCTTAAATCTGATTTGTCTCTGCAGCATTTCCTCTTGGCCAAGTGAGTGACAACCCCCACCTCATTCTGGCTTCTGTAAATCACAGCTGTAGGCACCATCACTTTGGAGCCTTAAATGCTTATGACTGTGTTAGATGGCAAGGTACCTAACGTTAGCACTGCGTTAGAGCCCAAACCTCTTCTTTAGCCTGAAAGCTTTCTTTACTCCTGTGCACCACAGTATATTTAAAATTGATTTGTGAATGTGCTAGAATTTCTTATAAATAGGTTTATTGGTGTGTTTCTTCAGCTTTCGGTGGAAAAAAAAACATTAAAAATAATACTACATCTGTGTAGTACATCAGAAAACAAGGGAAAACGGTAACTGAAACACAGCTCTATATGCGGGAGTGAAAAAGAAAAAAAAAATTATAGACAGTCTTCAAATTGTGTTAATAGTGAACAATGCATTAATTTCAAGTTATCACAGATCCAAACAGCTTAAGGCTAATGTTTGTATTTGCGCCACTTTCTCTGAAGTGGTTTCATTATACAATGAGGGCTATTATTAATAAACAAACAAACCCCTGGTATTAGTCACAGAATCAGCATATGGCTTCTTTAGAAACAAAAGTCTGCCAAGCGCACTGCCTGCAATAACAAGGACTTAAGGAGTGCATCCTTCGAGGGAGGGAGCCCTGCGGTGAGATTTGGTCTGTGCGTGACACGGCCTGCTGCTTTGCCGGCCATTCCCACCTGAGCAGCGCTCACCGTGTGGTTTGAATAATGCTGCTTGCTCGGTTATGCTGACAGTATGACAGAAAATATTGGAAAAACTGATGCCTTTTTATAGAGTTTTATAGAGGAACCTGACTGACACGGATACAGAGACTGAAGCAATATTTTGAAGTTAATGAGATAGCACAAGAGAAAAGCGTTACAGTTCAATCGCATTTTACAGGAGGAAACACACAGTTTGCTGGGTGCTTTGAAAGTTCCCCAGGGCCCTGCTAATACAAGATTTGCACAAATTATAACATTTCTCTAAACCTCAGCATCTAGTTATTGACAAGCAGTTTAGATTTCAGAAAATAAACCAACATGAACCTGAAGCCTTTAAGAAAACCATCAGCATACTACTGTTTTTAAAATAGTGCAGTTAGCATAGCGACTCCAGGCTGAGAACCTGGTAGCAGCAGAAGTGTGAGGCAGGGCTCACATTTCACTGAAACCTTGAAATTTCCGTACATGTAGAAAGAGGAGCAAAAGATGCAGTAGAATCAGAGAGTAGAGATAAATGGATGAAACATGAAAAAAAGGGGGTGACCAGCAAGACATTTGAGGCAAGGCTCAAAGCTGGCAGACCCATATTGACAAGAAAAATACCCATACTTTTTCTGAATGAAAACTTAGAGGTAATTAAGTCAGAAGGTGAAATAAGCAAAAACTAAAAACATGCTTTCTGAGGAAAAGAAAGAGCCAAAAGAGTGAGTTTACCCCAAAGGAGAGCTAGAGTTAAAAAAAGAATACTTGCAAAAGAAGATACAGATAATATTGGAGCTGGCTGATAACTTTTCAGTCGACCATTTTTGAAAAAAATGTTTTTCTTCTAATTATGTTATATATTATCTTGTGTACATTTTCCTAGAAAAGTTTATTTGAATAACACTTTCATGATTAAAAACATGCTCTGTCCCCTCCCAGCCAAAATAAAACACATTTTTTAGCAACTAATTATTCCTTTGAAATGGAGGGGGTAGGAATGGGGAAAGTCCATGAGGTTCATGGCAAGAGAGAAAATACCTTTGCTCAATTTTTTTCCTGCGTTGTTGTTTCTCCCCTGGTCAAAATAATTTTGAAAGTTAAGGGAAATGTTTCTGCCACTGAAGAAAGCAAATGCTTTTTTTTTTTTAATAGATGTTTCGTGATTTAAGACATTTTTTAAGCAAAAGAAAATATATTGATGCTTTTCAAAGAAAGTATTTGTTGTACCTCAGTCACACAGGTGAAGACAGAGATACTTCCAGAGTCACATATTTACCCCTGCCAAGCACATATGCCTACGCATATTGTGTGGAAAGTGGCCATGAACCATTTTTCATAGGTCTAAGTACCCAGACTAAAGGAAAAGCAGAGAAGAATCAGACTCAAAATTATTCACATTTGTTATTCTCATTTAAATTAGCAAACCAGTACTGACGCATATAACCTGTTGCTAAAGCCATGTAAAGGCAAAATAATTTTTGTTTTACCAGTGATGGAGAACACTAAAATAACTTATCTACCTGCTCTGCACAGAAGTGAGAAGTCAAGTGCAGCTATCTGAAGCCATAAATGGTTCTCAAACTTCAGCAAATTGGCATGCTGTTAAGGTGGTTCAGTAACTCTTGCTGTTCAACAGCTACACAAATAGCCTAAATGCAAACATGTTACATAGTCAGGTATCTGTATACTCAAAGATATCGGACCCTACAAATATATACTTTGATAAAGGAGGGTTCATGGTCCAGATATCCATTCTTATAGAAGTGCATTAAATAAAGCTGAAAATGAAGAAATAAGCATGTGACCATCCAGCATGTCAGCAAATTGCTGCAAACAAATGTAGCCTTGAATATACAAAGATGTGCGGACGTGCATTTCTTCCACAGCCGGGCTCTGCCCATGCATTGAAAAAGGAACAGCTCAGAAGGGGCAAGCAGGAGATATCCAAAGGCACACAAGCGGCTTCCTACACCACGAAAATGTCTAGGCTGATGTAGAAGCTTGGCAGCAACGATGAGGTCATGTACATTCTGGAGGAAGAAAAAGAAAATGACTCCAGAGGAGTGGATGGAAATTTTACCGGGAGACCTGGTACTGAGTGCCACAGAGTAACTTCTGTTATTTTTCAAAGCTCTGCTTTTGACAGTATCTACTAAATTAGTGGCAAGTCTGTCTTCATTAATCACTTCCTACCTTCAAGTGAAATTTAAATAGAAATGGAAGTCTATACTCTATTGGGATTCCAACAAATAAATGTTTATACTAGCAGAAATGCACAGTCTAAGCACCTGCCTTTGGATAACAGACAAGGCATCATGAATTTTGTTGCCTCCTTAGATATGAATATTATTCACATTAGACTATTAAAGTTTCTCCTAGACATAAGGAGAGTTAGAGTATTAAAGTTAAGTGCAAGTTAAATAGAAATATAAGTAAGGAGGATGCTACAAACAAGCACTGATTCCAAAGGTGAATCTTAAAAAGCGTTGTGGATCATGGACACTTTATTGGTGTTCAAGAAACATGGAAATTATAAGAGAAACAGAAAAGCAATTTTTATTATGTCTTTAGTCAAATGTTGCACGCCAGAAAACGGCCACGGACAAAGTAATATGGAAGAAATACTTCTCCAAAGCCAGTTTGCAATGGCTAGCTTAAACAGTGTGCCCACTGCTCCGGTTTACCCTTCTCAGCCCCCCATGACTTTATAGAAACCCATATGGCTATCCCTTTCCCAGACTGGTTTATTGGCCCGCAACCTAAAATAAGCATGAATAATATCTTTTTTTTTTCCTTTCGCACACAAAAAAAATCTTTTCCCAGTTCACTGTAACTCATATTTCTTTCCTTTTGAATAGCGCTGAGCTGAAGAGAACAGGACAGTGTATTTCTTCCTTGTTTCTGCTTGGCTTTTCTCTGGACCCGGTAAATCCATTTAACCCTTTTCTGGGCTCAACGAATTCTCTGGCTTTTTTCTCTGGGCTCCTGACTCCAAGACATTTAGCCTCAGGGCTCCAGCTGAGGGCTTTCCACATTATATGGTTCTTCTCTTCCTGTTCTTTGCACCATAATTTAGGGGCAGTGATGCCACTTTACACTTCTGCGAGGAACATGGCGGGTTAGAAACGATGGGTACATCACGAGCTTGCAGCCCCCGGGGTTATCCAGCTGCAGTAGATGCTGGCACTCCCGAACCAGCGAGGTGTGAGAGCTCCTCAGGGCAGCTCTCGTGGTGGGCTCTGTCAAATCTTTTACATGCAGTTGATAGACATTATTATTCCAACAAGCCCATTGCAGTCCCACGGTGGGGCACGAATGCTAGCTATTGACGCAGCTTACAGCAGTGTACCAAAATCCCCTTAAAAGGCTCGATGGATAAAAGGCCCAGCCGTCGTCCCTGCTCTCCTCCCATCTGGGCTGCTGCTTCTGAAGGCCTTGGTGCAAGTACAGAAAAAGTTCTCTGATCACACTGCTGGAGCTCTTCTGATTTTTCTTTTTACAGTTCAGACTACTTTCATCTTTTGAAATGAAGGGCTGGATGTTGAATGGAAAATCGAAAGCATTTTATTTAAATTTAATAATTCCCAAATGTTACAATTTTAGAAGTTAGTACCCTGAGGATAAATTAGATGATTGCAAGCCTTGTTGACGTGTATGCAGGCTGATCTAATCAGCCCATGGCATTAGATGAGATGTAACGGAAAGAAAGAATCAATGTTAAATAGGTTCTGCATTAATATACATTATCTTGTCTAAATATTTATTTTTCATAAAGTATTTGTGATACTATAGGGAAATTGTTAGATATGGAAGATTAAATATACTGGAGGCTAAAGTACTCTGTTAATGCACAAATTAAGGGCTTGATCCTGGAGGACTTAGTCTTGCTAGCTTTGGTGGGCACTCTTCCTATGAATAAGAAATGCGTGAGAGTAAGCACAGAGTTTTAATAAACCATTATGAGAATACAGGCACCTTCTATTTCCTGCTCAGTTCCTGTTATACAGTCAAACAATACTTGTGCAAAACAATTACTTTAACACAGTTCATTTTTACATGCCTCTGTTTTATTTTCTAAAACACATGTGTGTTTTGGATTTGCCCAGTGACCACGTATTCATATGAATACCTCGCAACAGGCCAACTGTCCCGTCTATTTACATTTTTGATACTCTGCAAAATGCCTTTCAGCTGGTTGATTTTACTAGACAGTGTTATTTTGAAAGAGCATTGTTGGATTCTGGCTTGGCGCATGGAAATGTTCTTGCTACAAACGATCTTTTCAGCAAACTCCACTGTTCCTGCCAAACCGGCAAGTTAAGGGCAATCCACGCTCCCGGGCCAGGTAGTAAAGGAGATATGCAGAGAAACGGGGCACGGGAACCCTTCCTTACCTGGTGTGCTGCAGCTGGGCAGCTGCCCCAGGACCACACTGCCCACCTCCAGATCAAGTGGGGCCCAGAGTCAGGGGTGCCTGGGAGAGGGAGCAGCAGTGCAGACACATGCAATGGCAGATTTTGTGCTCCTGCAAAAGATGCCCTTTTTCACCCTGCTCCAGTTCTTCCCTTTCCTGTCCTCAGGGGATTTTTGCAAAAAATCTCGGCAGAGCAGAGGCTAGAGTGTCCTCAGCCGAGATTTAAGCCTCCGCTGCTCGCTTTTGCAACATGTTTTACATTTATGATATTTCAAGCACAGCTGGTCAAAATGCCTGAAAATTTTGAAATCGGCATTTTTACAGCACAACTCTGGCTATTTTTCCCCATTTGGAGAAGAATAAATTTCTAGTGAAAGAAAAAAAAGACTATTTTGGACATCTTGACCTGGCTGTAAATGCACGGGTGCCCAGGTGGAGTAGCCATCCTAACAATTTACTGATAAATAGCGTGTGTGCTTATAAATAGCTGCCTGACAAAGTCATGTCGAATGCCACATGCTGCCGAGCGGGCTCTTGTCTCTGAATCCATAGGGTGCCAGCCCCCCCTGTGCAAGGCTCGCTGTCCTAAAGGGTCTGTAATTGCCCCTAGCAGGAGATGGCAGTTCAGGAAGGCGTTGGTGCAGCAAGGCTTTTTATAGTATAAAGTAGCTGTGCTAGTGGCAAGCCCTGCACATGGGTGTGCCTGAATTGGAGAAGAAGAGAGACACACATGATGTGTTCTTGTTTAGTGATCTTATCTCAGTTACATAGCGTTTGTGGCTACTATTACTTATAAGAAAGCACTTTGTGCTAGTATTCTAATTACAAGTCCAAGGGAGTTTTATCATCAGCTTCCCTAGGAGAAGGAACAGACTTCATATAACTTTTAGCTACATCCCAAATCAGTCTACGTTCTTTTAACCGAAGAAAAAAGCTCCATTTTTAGGCAAACTCTTCACTTCAAATCACCTGGAATCTTTTTGGAAGGTAGAAGGAAGACATTATTTTGTGTGCTCACGCAGGCATAACCTCAGAGCCTACAGAAAATAAATTTAATTAGGCCTGGCAAGTTCTGAAAGTGTCATTAAGGTGATCTATAAAGCCGATCTGAACTCAAAGTATGCTTTATATTGACAGTCAGACTGTAGTTAATTGCTTTGGAAGCACGGCTCTTTTTTATTCCAGAATGGGGGTGCCTGTCTATGGGAGAGCTGCGTTACAAGAACCTGGGAGGACGATCAGTTCTGGCTAAGACCTCTTCCTACCTAAGTAGAAAGGGGATAGTGCAGCATCCCCTTATATTTTCATTGGTGAAGGTGTTGCCTACAGTGAAATGACATTTCTTCAGACTTGCTGGTAATCACCAGTTTGTCTAATACTTATTAGATTAGGTAATATTTTTTTAGCATAACTAATCAAGGTTTAGCAAAAGAGGTGTGTGATTTTTTAAAAGTTCTTGTATGTATTTTACTCATTTACCATCTTCAGTTGTCAGGATCATATGGAAAGACATGATATGTAAATAATTAATCATAAGATTCTATTAATCTATTATTCATTCACTTAAGTGGGGCTTTAGTGTAACGATTTCCTTTGTTATGTTTATGGGAGGGGACCTCTCTTAGGTCTTATTGCAAACAGTCAAAAATATTTGAAGGACTCCCCATAAAAAAATCTCTCAAACGTGCCACTAGTTCTTGGCTCTGCTGCTGGGGGAAGGGAGTGCATGTAATAGCCAAAGTAAGCAATTCATTTCATATCCTCTTCTAAAAGGAGTAAGATTGTGTCAGCCCTTTTTGAGAAGCCCTTTTGAAATCCTTCACAATATTACACAGATGTTGTTTCCATACTTAATTCCTGTAAGCAGCAGGGAAGTTAAAGAATTAAGAAAAAGGTCTTAATATATTTTCCAAGTTCTATACTAATTTTTTTTTTCTAAAAACCCTGCTCAGAGGCAAATTTTTTGGTAGATATTTGAATATGCAAATCAGATGTTAAATTAAGAAAATTACGTAAATGTACTCTTGCACAAGTTATATACAGTACCTGCAATTAGAACAAATCAGCCTGACTACCAAAGGGGGAAAGATATGGCATATTTGGTCGCACATCATTTTACTGTCCTAAACTTTAGCAGCGCTAATCCTGATTTTCTCTGAGTGTAAATGTTATTCAGAAAGCAATGTTCAGTGAGCCCATATATTTGAAGACAAACAGTGCTTTAGTCCTGTACCAAACTGGAAAAATCCTCAGATCCTGTTGAAACAAATGTGAAGTGACCTTTATTAATAGCACACTGTATTTACTAGCATTAGGTGATTAGTTAACTACCTCAGCTTTTTGGCCCATACGTAAATTAATTGATTTGCCTTTGGATAGAATCCAAAAAATGACCAATGTCTGCTTCTATTCATTTTTACACAAAGCAGAGAACAGGGTAACAAACCTCCCACAAGCCTCCAGTTTTGCCTTGGGGTCAGTACAGGAACTCCTGACTTAGTGGAAATGAGTGCAGCGCTCTCTTAAGACTGAACTCAGCCCCAGTTAAAGTCACTTTGCACTGAGGCTGGATTTGGACCGAAGCATAGCTGCAGAAAAAAAAAGGGGGAGTTGATCATATTTTCAGAGTGAATGTTACCTGTCTGCTCCTGGCTCTTCTCTCATATTAATATAGACACGCTGGCAACTGCTGAGTTACTCTTTGTAGTCTCACCCCCATAAAACTGTTATCAAGACGGAGTTTTGGCTGCAGTTGCTAACCATACCTCCTTCAAGTCGTACCTCCTGGGATGTGGGAGAACAAAACCCCAAACAAACATTAGAAAACCAGGAAATACTCAGTTAAGATCTCCCCACAAACCACAGAGTTACACAAAGCAGCAGCGAGGCAACGCGCGGCGAAGGCTCACTTTCACTCACAACCTCTACACTCCCCCCCGGGCAGGAGCAAAAGCCACTTGTTTGGTTCTCTGGGGCTCTGAGAGCGGTCTGTCGGCTGCAGGACTCGTAGCAAAAGCCTGTAGGTACCAGTGACTTCCTGGCTCTGCAGCTGGAGACGAGGGGAGGCAGCTTCTTCTGTGTCCAGCGTGGCCTGGACATGCTGCTGACCTACGCCAGCAGCAGTTTCTGCTTGTGCTACCCTGGCCGCAACGGACAGCAAGCTGGGCAGAAACCAGAGCACAGCCAGACCAAGGAATAAATGCCTTCTTTTGCCAGTCTTTTTATGCAGAAGGCATGAAGGGAGAAGGTCTGCCCAGGCTGATGTTCCTCTTTGCACTGATGTTTCCCTCTCTGGGTGTAGATGGTGGGTTTGTGTGCACTAAAACAGGCTGAAGCCTGGGAGTGTTTGGGGGGGAAAAGTCCCACACCAGGGTTTTGTGCTTTTTGTCCTTGCTTGGAGCTCAGGAGAATTCACAGGAGAAGTCACCTTGGTCTTTCCTTTCTCTTCAGCCCTGTTAAGGATGGGGTAATACTCACTGCACGGAATAATGCATGTTGGATACCACTAGGAGGTAGCCTAGAAATAAGGTGGAAAGGAAGTCCTGCTATTTAGTTATTTTGTTCCTCTTTTCCCAGCCCCAGCTGAGGACAAAATTGTGGTGATCATATCAACTGCATAAGAAAATGATGAGGCACTGCACGCTATGTTTCTGCTCCAGCTTCTTGCCAGGGATGACTGAGGGCTTTATGAGCATTTTTAGATACACCTGCATGGTGCTGCCTGGGGGTAATCACATTTGGTGCATGCACAGCCAAGCTGGGGATCACGGGGAGGCCCAGGGACTTCAGCAGGGCTGGAGGTGAGTCAGAAATAAAAACCAAAGCAGAGGCCAGGCAATCTGGCTCGCGGTCTCCTGGCCAGGGCAGGGCTTATCTCCACCATGAAGACTTCTGTAATTTCAGACTCCACTTCCCAAAGCCAGGCCAGTGGTCGGGGCAGACCCGCAGGCTGGCACTTCCAGCTGCGGCGGAAAAGGCAAATCGGGGGAAGGAGAAAACATCCCTCCCATGCCTGCTACGAAGGCGCGACTGCAAAACCACCTGAGTCCATGCAAATGCATGGGTCTAATGCCAGTAATGCTGGAAAAGCGCAAACAATCCATTCTTAAACTAAAGGCAAATGAATGTGCAGATTAGCAACTGGAAGAAGAGCAAGCGCAAAAATGTTCCTCCTGGCAGGCACATCTACAATATAAACACTGACCTCCCACAGGAAGAAAATAAGAATGTGGTATGTTCTTATAGCTATGAAAGCACTGTATTCTGGTTTTAAGTAGTGCTTACTTTTTTAAGCACTTCACATATTTCTGCAGTTTCACAGTCTCTTGTACCCAGATCTCTACTGATTGTTTCAGGGGAAAAACATCAGCGATGCATTTTTCTGGAGTAAGATCTTACTTCTACAAGGTGCTTTGCCAGTGACTGCAGGAGAAACAGGACTTCGCCCCTGTTTGTTGTTTCACTTATCTGCATCCATTTTAACGTGAAAGCCATTGTGGCTTTTTGCACTTTGTGAATGGGAAAACATAATCACTTCCCTTCAGAATTTTGGAAGAAAACATATTCTGTATTTAAGACACTGAAAAGAAAGCTCCCAGTGTAAGATATTGATCTCTGTTGCAATACTGTGGATCCAGAGAAAAAGCGTTTAAATCCAGTCAGATTCCACTATCAGTTGCAGTAGAAATAGAGCAACTTCACAGAAGTCCAACTGTGTTACTTTGGAATAAAATTGCAGTAAGTCACACAAGAATCAGTTCTGATTGAGTATAAGTAAGTATTTACCACCTCTGTTTACTGTATTAGCAGCACATGAGTCAGACCTGTACTGATTATTCAACTTCTCACATTGATTAGCCTTACTTCCTTTAAAATTTCTTGGAAGAAATACTAAAAGCTTAATTTTAATTCCAATACTGTGATGTGAGACACAGTTCAAAATTTTAGACTGTTCTCAGTGTCACGGATACAAATATCTCTGGCTGAAAAGCTAATGAAAACGTATTCTTTTTTTCACTGCACTCTGTGACCCAAAATTATTATTTTTTTGTACCTAATTTTCATTTAAACAATACATTTCAAAGACACGAAAGATAATATTCCTACATTATCTGAGCACGTTTCAGGCCTGTGATTTGCTATTATGACTTCGTGTCTCAGTCAGGCAAGTCTATACCCTGACTGCTGCATAGGCTAAAGGCTGTTCAGGAATTAGGAATGGTTACATTGTGCCAGCAGCGGTCCACAGCCACGAAAGCTCACAAATCTTGCTGACTTAATTGGGGCCAGAAATAAGGTGAGACTAGGAAATTCTGGAACCTATGGCCATGGGGCACATAGAGTTAAAAAAGTCTTCATGTGCTGCTGTTAAAAGCTGAACAGTGCATCACTGGAAATGAACACTTGGAAATACATTAACTTCAAATCATGGGTGATTTTTTGCTTGTAAATAAAAATACCGTCTGATTTATGACTATACTTGCCAGTGAATGAAGACTTAACATGATGTTTTGCACCACAAAACGTACTACTAATGCACACATACACAGAATAAGGCTTTTGCTCAATGCTATACTGAATATTAGAATGAAAGAAAAAGCAATATTTCACATGAGAATTGGTGACCAGATTTTAGAAAGGAAATGTTTAATTATAGATCCACAGAAATTTGTATTGATCTTTTGTGAAAATGCCTGTTCCCATTTTTATTGATTAGTTTGCCTTATAATGAGATAAGTTGTCTTCTATTTACTTTTCTGTCATTACTTGCTAATATTTGAACAAACTTACACAGATATTCAAAACCAATTCTACTCACCCTGAAATTAGAAATAATATTGCTATTTGCTTGGATGAAGGCCACAAACTCAATATGCATACAATTAAGTCTAGTCACTCAACTCTTTCTAGGCAAAATCCTGAGAGATTTTGAACACCTGTAGTTTCTGAAGAAGCAACCATTTCTGTATAAATTGGCAATTAACACATTACAAAAGAATTAGCATAAAGTGCTCTGCTCAAACCTGAGGGGTGCTGGATCAGGCCCTCTTAACAGAGAAAACAGATTCATGCTATAATGGACTGTCATGCCCTTTCAAAGTTGTGAGATGTTACTGCTGCAATTTGGGATATAACTTCACTCCTCACCACAGCTGGAATTTACTTCAGTGGAGAAAGCCCATGTAAGTCATTATCAAATAGATAATCCAACTTATATAACTTATTGTTTAATAAGTGAGGTTTAATGTATGTAAAGCTGGGTTTTCATGTGTGTTAGGGATTCTTTCTTTCATGTGATTACACTTGTAAAAATATTTAGTCTGAAATATATTTTAGTCTGAGAAATATATACAAGCATATCTAATATTTTAGGAATCTTTTGGATCATCTCACATGATCTTGGCTGTTCACAGTTGAACTGAAATTGCCAGAAAGCTGTCTGAGCTTGATACAGCTTGGAAAGAAACTGACCCTTTAGTAAAGTCAGCAGTTCAGAGACAGATAACTTTTTAATCTTTAGATCCATGATTTTTCTTGGATATAATATGAACTGAAAAGCCATACAAAAGCCATAGTAGTAATAATAATAAAAGACATTGAACTTAACCCCCAACTTAAAATCCTACAGAAGTTCATAAAGTTTAACACTCTCACTGTAAGGCAATTAAACCTTTTTACAGAATAATATATTTGATTTTTATATATATATTTATACACATACACACAGACATATATTTATATTTAACACTATGCAGTGGCTGAATTAAAAAAAAAAAACTCTACAAAAGTTTCCATTTCTGTTAAAACTTACAACAACTTTTTGTGAGGACATGCATTTCTGTCTGCTCTGCATTCTAACTTTTTTCTAGTAAACATATTTATGGGTCATAAGATTACTGGTCTATACTAACAGAGAATCCAGTCTGTTTATGGCAGAGTTGCCAGGCAAATGGTATGTTTCAGATCCACAGTAAACTGGCTTGATGGAGGATTAATTGCTTGCATCAGCCAGGAATTTGGATTTATATATTTTGTAGTTTATTAAGATGGTGACTGCAGCTGTGCAATGCTTTTGTTTCAAATGAAATCTTCCATCATATGAAATCTGCCTGGTCTTTTCTGTGCTTATTATCTAAACTATCACTACCAAGGATTTCATGTCATTCAGGTCCCATGGGAGCAAATCTCAGCCCAAAATGTCTTCATACCTTGCCATGGTCACTGTTTTGCTTTGAGAGCCACCAGCCCTAGAAGCTGTGTGGTTTCACTGGGGAACTTCAGGCAAGCAAAATCAATGGTAGATAGTTCTTCACCTAGAAGGAACTGAGAGTCTTTCTGCTCATCTCAGGGTTGTTTTTCTTACTACTTGCAAAAAAACCCCAGAAACTGATCTTTTATGCCACTAACAGTCCACGCTATGACCCATGTTGCTTCCCAGAAGCCCCTTTTGCTTTACTAGAAGCACTGCCTATTGCCTCAGAAGTCAAGACTGTGGCTTTCTTCCTGTGCCTTCCCAGAAAGCATCCTCCCAAGCAAAGGGATGGGTGCTCGTTGCAGCTCTCCTAGTTGAACAACCTTGTTAACAGCCTAAGCAGGTGGGCTGGGAGTCTGTCTTTGGCCAAGAGATCTCTCCTTCTCTGGACCCCTTTTGTGACTGTATAAGGCTAACCAGTGCCTAAATAGAAATCGGAATACACCTCAGCTGATAGGTGACTTTCTAACCTACTTATATCCTTTATATGCAAGTTGCTTAGCATAAAAATGTACTTCTTTCAGTTTTTGTCTCGTCTGACCAAAATTTAAAATCATGTACTGCTTAGTGTGTGTAGTTGTAAGTATTCAACAACCAAAATTTAATCAAAGTTAGTTTTGAACTTGCGGCTCACATATGTTCCTCTTCCTTGAATGGATAAGGATACCTGTTCAGAATAAGTTTCTGGTGCAAGCACTTGTTTTTTCTGATTAAAAATTCATTTCCCATATGTATTCTCTAATACTTGCTTAAAATCTGCTGTTTCTACAAACATTTTTGCCAGTAAATGCAATAGCTAGAACATGCACAGTAAGCAAACACAAAGAGGGCATTGAAACAGTTGAAGAGAATATGTTTATAAACTGAAATGAATATTCATTGGAAAATTTTTTTAACAGTACTCACCAGTTCTATATTGGAGTACTGTGTAAAGTTTACACTCCATATAAAGAGTTGCACTGTTCCCTTGTGAAATCCATCTTCTCCAATACCTCCATATTGGATATTTGCATTTTTAGAAGTACCATCTGCCAAACCCCACACAGATTGCAAGTGATTTCCTGGTTATATATTTTGGATATTCTGTGGTTAGAAAACTATGGAGCCATATTACATGTCCTATCCTCCAGGACATCTGTGAGACTAAAACCACATGAATGTAAGCAAGTCAGCATGATAAAAATGATGAAGAATTTCAATTATATAGAGATGCTTGTAAAGTTTTTTCAGTTTTTTTAATTAATCTGTATTTGTTACTTTTTTCCTGTCTATACAGACAGTTTTTCTTATTATTATCTTTTAGCATTGACCAAACCAGCTTCCAAAATCATCTCCTCCCCAGCTTCCTCTGCAGTATTTCTGCTCCCCCCATCCCAGCCTCTTTGGCAGCAGCCATTTAGGAAGGCATCCTAAATCTATTCATTAACTAGAAAGTGGTTTGGCTTTTACTACTTCTGGGTTTTTTTTTTTGTTTTCTTCTTTTTTTGCAGATGTAAATAAGAAATGGAAGGTATACAGGTAATTGAAAACTCAGCTTCTGGTAGAGCCCAGTTTATTATGGAGGGAGTCCCTACATGGCATTTCAACACAATCTCTTTAACTGGAACATTTGCTTTAATGTAAACTGGGTCAGCAGCTGAATGGTGTCTGTGGGGAGCTAATGGAATACCTATGATGCTTCACAGTCAGTAAAGTCTGAGGCAAACTCTTATGCCAAGCCATTTCCTCCCTGAAAAATGGAGATCTTGGATCTGGTTTCAGTTCTGTCATGATGTTGCTGGGTCTCCTTGATGAGTCCTTCATTTGTCAAGCATGCTGTGCTTCAGCTTTCTCAGTTATAAGACTTGGATAATATTTATCCATCTCACAAAATTGCTAGGCTCAGTCCTCTATTATTTCTCAGGCATTTTGGGAGAAATAGTTGTTATGTTGCTATGTCAGTGAAACATACTATTGAGTATTTTGATACTGATGAATCATTAAGACAACTGAAAAAATGGAAAAAAAATGCTTCTAAGAGCACGGGACCCCTTCCTGCTTTATAACTTTGAGCAAAATTGTCATTAAAATCAAATGGATACATGTCTGCTTAAAGACTGAAGGAGTGATCCAAGGAGAGTAGCAAAATGCCTAAATATTAAGTACAGGCTTGCTTCCCTCATTTGCTCCTTGGAGCATCTTAGAAAACTGCTGCTGCAAGGTACATCACAGAGACTCTACAGAAGGTTGTTATTCATTACAACAGAGGATCTGCACCTACGAACATGAATATGAGTCATTTTACTAATGCGGCGAGTCTCTATGGAATTCCCACTCCTTTTACTGGAGCCTTAAGCTATAATTTTGTCATGACTGGCTTGTATGATCAAGCCTCTGACATTACAATTATTCATAAAAAGCCACTGATTACTACTCTCTACCTCATTAGAACTTTCCCAGAAAAGTTGCCTCATTTAGGACTTTTTTGGTGTTTTACTACTATAAGTAAGTTTATGTTAATATGCATAAGAGAGCAACAGATTCAGGGTTTTCACTTATATGTTTATAATGTGAATATATACATTTGTGTACTCCCTGTTTAATTTATTCCTATTTTCTGTGGGAAAGATGACCATTTATTATAAAAATAGTTTAATTGTAAAAGGGAAAATAATGGTCTACATAAATGGATTTCAATTAAGTGTATTCAGTATTTGAAGAGTTTTATACCAATTGTATTTTTATATATTTTATATCCATATATGTGTATGTATTTGTACATACATTTTAAAATATTAAACTTGTTTGCTTTGGGAATGTCATAGCAAAGAAAGTGAAGCCTAGTTCTAACTAAGAAAGAAAGTACATATATTTTGATAGAGATTTTGAAAACAAATTATTATTATTAGCTTGCTGCCCTTATCAAATGGAAGTGTGCAAAATACGGCCCTGATGAAGGTCGTGGCAAAGCTCCCATTGTCTTCAAAGGGATCTGGATTTCACCCGGTGTATTTTCTCAAAGAGAGCTGCCAGTAATATCTGCCAGCTGGAGATCCAGTTAATGTGGGTTAAGACAAAAGAATTGCATGTCAGCATTTCATTGCATGACAAAGGATGGATGCTTTGAAAGTCTGCTGTGGTAGATTAGCAAATAAAAGGCACTCTTTCCTTTAAAATAGGAGGAGAACTTCATGAGTATTTCTTCCTGTTGAGCGTGTGTCTTTGCAGGCATAAGCAGATGAGGCACAGCTATGAATGTCCCTCACCTGACCTACCAGGTCCCTAGATCGCTCTGATCTCATGCCTTCTCAGTTCACTCCAGATATCACCCTGGCCAGCTCTGGAGATTGTGTGTGCTTTTTGTTTGCACTCTCTCTTTATCCTTCCAGGGGAACTGTCCCATTTCCCTCTGCTTGCTACCTGGATCCTTGCTGGGAAGGGAGGTTGGCCTCCCTTGCTCCTTCACACCCACTTTGTGTGCCTGTAGAAAATGAGCATTACTTGTGAAATCTTGCTGTCTTTGGCCACATTAGATTTGCTGTTAGCTCACCCTCTCTCTATCACTGTTCATTAGAAAAATAATGTAACTTAACTTCAAGCTGGAACGTGTTGGCGCAGCAGCAAAAAAGGTAACCTGCGATAACCATGTTGGGGATGCAGATTTTGCAAGAGCCTTCCTGTGTGTTCATGGGCAATGCTGATGAGGGCCTCTGTATATCTTCACTTTACTCTCTTCAAAATTCTACACATGGATAGGAATTGCTTTAAAATATTATTTTTTCTGATTAACAGGCGGCACATGGGTAGGAAAAACTGGAAAGTGTAAAATCTGTATTCCTATGGGCCATGAATTAAAAATGAAAACCACAGGTGGCTTGGGTTTTCTCCTTCTAAATCAAAACACGATGACTGAGTCTTAGCCAAAACCAAAATATGGCTGCCCATGGCCATTTTTCAATAAAAGTCCCCCAGATTTGTTATACATTCTGTTGAGGATTTTTAGTGTGTAAGACACCATCACTGTTTTGCCCAGAAGGAAGTTTCCCATTTGACTGTTTTTATGCATTTTTTTCATTTAGTATTTTGCAAGTACTGTACTTCCTTTTTGAGTAGGATATACTCCTCAGATTGCCTTCTATATTACATTCTGATATTTCTTTAAGAGAGAAATCTTTGTTTTGGCTTCTAATAAACATTATATTATCATAGCCTAAGAACCCTGAAGTCATGCAGCTAAAGCATTACAAAGATAAGAAGTCATTCTTTTATCTTTGCTTTATAATATCAAAAGATATTTTGCTTAGTTCATTGTGTCAAACATTTAATAAGATTAATCATTTTCTGACCTTGGAAATTCAAGCACTTCAGTACATTGGAAAAATGATCAGGCACATAAATGGGAAAGATTTACATTGTTTGCGGTGTCCAAGAAGATATAGATCTGTGCAGCAACGAATACCCAAGCTACTTCTCCTCATTATGAATTGTAAACTTTAGGCTTTAGAGGGTCAGAAATAGGCAAGTGTTGACTTATTAAATCATGTTTCATTGTAAAAAATAAAAATAAAAAATCAAGAATTAACTAATAATCCTGCCTAAGCTAGTTTAAAAAAAAGTTATGGATATTGGAACACTTCTCTTGTAGGGAAAATGCTTTGCACATGTCCCCCTCACTTTCTTCTTATTTTTCATTTGTTAATATTGAGGACTGACTTATTTCAAAACAGCTAGGAACAGAGTTGTAGAAGTCTTTAAAAGTTTCTTTTAGAAGTCTTTTGAAAATTTGTCAAGTGGTTAAAAATTGCCAGTCCTATCTTTCAAGCTCCTCATCCAGTTATTATTTTGTTGCCATTGACTTACTTGGGCAATGTTTGCCAGCTGACTGCCCTGCTTAGGCTTCTGCAGCAATATTTGGACACAAAAATATCAGCAACCTATTTCAGTGAAGTGCCAAACATCCATCAGTGCACTGAAGGCAAGGTCTGGGACTGGTCAGACTACTCACCATTGACCATGAATTTAGGGGCTTAACGTTAGACGCACAGACATGATTGTTTTAACTATAATATTTAGCTAAACACTGTCAGAAAGCAGCATTTTCTTAGATGCTTATATTAATTGTAAATATAATCTGAAGAGTTAATAGCCATTTGAATCCCTGTATTACAAAAATTTTAGGGGGAGCCTGAAGCTCCTGCTCCTGATTACATCCCACTGCTCATTACACTGACACTTTTTTCAGGAATAATACTTAGGACTGCTCCAAGGTACTGACAAGGCAACTACCATACTTTGACTTTGCCTAGGAAAAGCTCAGATAGATCACCAATGGCACAAAAGATCTTTTTGCAGGCCACCATTTCTAAATTTTTCACCCATATTCTGTGTACTTGGGGGTCAGCCTCAGGGCTGCCTTGCAATCGGTTGCCAAAGATTACTCACAGAACGAATTTGGCTGAAATTCTTTGCTCAGTAAAGGAATACATGCATGGAATACAAGTTTTGTCCTGCTGCCTAATGGAGCATTTAACTTTTTAAAGAACAAATCAATATCTGTCATTAAGACTTGATTCCACAAGTTGGTGCTGTTTGTGGGCGTAGTCCTTACCAGGAGAAGTTTCACCCAAGATACGGAATGACTGAAAGATTCTATCTGATGAAATGGAGGAAAATATTTTGACCAAACACTGCAGTTTTCCAAGCAATCAGGGGCCTAGCATTATTGCCAGTGCCAAAGATTTGCTTAAATTGTAGAAGTCAACAGTATTCTGTTGCTGGGTCTTAAAAATAATTGTAATCAACAATTACTTACGGCATAGAGCTTATTAGAGGGCTTTCAAGGAAGCACTTTTTAGGCTGAAAACTGCTGTATAATTTTTTTTTTTTTTTTTTTTGGCCTGAGCCCCTGTCATTGTTAGTTATTGCCTTTTGTTACAGTAAGGCACAATGTTTGCACCAAAAGCTCTCACTTCACCTCTCAGTGAGGAAGTTTCAAAACTTGTAGATCCAAAGTAAACATTTTACCTGTGGGTGAGGCAAGGACAAAATACTATTTTTACTTTCAGGTTTTAAAATCAGTAAGGACTACAAACTTGAGCCTACAAGTTTCCTCTGCTTTTAAAATGAAAGGGACTTTTGGCTAGGAAAAGGTAGTTTTGGAAAACTGATTTTTTCCTTTCTAATAAAAAAAAGTTTTTGTTTTGTGCGTTTTTGTTTTGTGCGTTTTTGTTTTGTGCGTTTTTGTTTTGTGCGTTTTTGTTTTGTGCGTTTTTGTTTTGTGCGTTTTTGTTTTGTGCGTTTTTGTTTTGTGCGTTTTTGTTTTGTGCGTTTTTGTTTTGTGCGTTTTTGTTTTGTGCGTTTTTGTTTTGTGCGTTTTTGTTTTGTGCGTTTTTGTTTTGTGCGTTTTTGTTTTGTGCGTTTTTGTTTTGTGCGTTTTTGTTTTGTGCGTTTTTGTTTTGTGCGTTTTTGTTTTGTGCGTTTTTGTTTTGTGCGTTTTTGTTTTGTGCGTTTTTGTTTTGTGCGTTTTTGTTTTGTGCGTTTTTGTTTTGTGCGTTTTTGTTTTGTGCGTTTTTTTACATTTCAAATCGCAGCAATTAGGAAGGAAATGTGCCTGAAAAAAAGAATCAACAGATTTGGGTGAATTAATGATAACCTTCCCCTTAAAGAGTAATATTTTTCAAAACACTACATTGTGTTCTTTTTATGTGTCTCTGATAACTGAACTTTCAGGTATTAAAACTGCAATTAACTGTTTCTCCCTGATGGGAGGGCAACCCCCCCTACTCTTAGAAAGCTCAAGGTAGAGGTTCAGGAGCTGAAAACACCAGATAATGAGATCTCATTGAAATCATGGGAACTGGAAACACAGTATACTTTTGATTTGAAAAAACTGTCATTTATGAATGTAATGAAAATTTTCAAGAGGAATGTATTAGAAAGTTCTGTAACTTTTTGCCTAGTGTCTGGTAGAGAATAAGAAAATATTTTTATATATAGGATTTGATTGACTTGGTGTGTTGATACATGATGTTGCAGGTTTATATATGTATATGTAGATTGTATAATTTTGTGTTTTAACTGTACTGTATATCTACTAACATATGTATTTGTATATAGTGAGTAATACTGTGGCATATGTTTGTGTTTTAGTACTTTGGAGATAGTTCAGCTGAAAAGGAAATGGGATTTTATATCTCCTGGATGTTTATTTTGACCTTTAAATGTACTGCTGCAAATTTTAGGGGATAAAATTAAAGTTAGATGGGCAGCAGCAGCTGTGTGAATGACAAACATTACATGGGAGTTAGAAATTCCAAAAGTCTTGTCTACATCTTTTAGTCATTAGGCTTTTGTTTCTAGTATAATGTTTATAAAGGAAGTTATAGTCTGTAGTATATTTTGATGTTGGCTGCTTTGGGCTCAAATTGAGGATGCACACGCACACACTACCCTCAGCTGCAGAGCCGGCTCATGGCCTCACTCCTGCGGCAAGATCCAGCCCAAGCCCCAGAGCGGCTCCTTCTCAGACGCCCACCGTGAGGGCTTCAGCTCGTGCTGAATGTGCCAAGTCTGGAAAAGACAGATCATATCCTCATAACATATATTCAGTATTTAACATGTTTATGTGGAAGTGCTGTCCTGGAAGACTGCATTTAAATAGCTACTAAAGTCATTTGTATTTGGTATCCTGACGTAAGCCCACTGAGAGAAAAGCAGTATATATTGCAATTAAGTCTGGAACAGTTACAGGTGCTTTAATATGCAGAAGCAGTATTTTAGTTATTTAATGAAAGTCCTAGGACTTCTTCCAGTTTACCTGTCATGAATAGATGCTGTAGTGAATTTTAAACCCCTTTGTCCATCCTAAGGCCACCAGATCACAGGACCGGCCCCTTGCACCTATTTCTGATCTGAACGACCTGGTCCTACTGTTCCAGGGGCTTGTTCCTGGTTTCACCAAAGAGTAAGCATCACCCATTAGATGAGGTACCTGTTTGACCTCTTTTCCTGGGAATTTTTGATGGTAGTGCTTAAGGGTACCTAGAAAGCTTCCTGAAAACAAAGCAGTTTACTCTTTGAAAGGCAAAGGAGAAAGATGTAATGAAGACAATCCAAATCCCTCTGAATAAATCTTTAATTTTTCCTTGCAGTCAGTGGGATTTCTCTATCCTGGAGATGGAGGAGGAGCCCACTTTCTATCATTTCTCTTGCTGCTGTCAGCTTCTTCTCTTATTTCCAGTACCTCAAAGTTCCTATATGTTTTCCTGCTACATACCGCCAAGGAAGAGCTAATATTTCTAGCCTGTTTGGAGCTAGGCAGGGATGTACACTGATGTTACTGTGCTTCCTTGTTATTTCTCTAACAACCTCTAATATCCTCCATTATGGTACCTTATCTTCATCATAGCTGTATTTCCCTTTTAGTTCTCCCTTTTTGATTTAATGTACTACAGCATGTAAGGTACATGCACATGTAATGATGTAATGCAGCAAGATCACATAGTTAAAATGAGTTTAAATTGAGGTATATGTGATATTTACAAAAATTATAGATATTTCTTTAACTGTCCATAGCATTCAGTGTATGATATGATTGGCATTCAGTTTTACAGTTGATTGAGCTGCACTAGTTTCCATTTGCAAAGCAAACGTGCTATTGTTATCTAATTCAGGCTTTGGGCAAACATTCTAGCACATAAATCACTTTTGATTTAATTTTTTACTTCTGCTTTAACTTTTGATTAATGTCACCACATATTTCACAAGGAAGACAATGACGTTAAAGAAAAATAAAACAATCTAATGAAATATTCAGTTACTGATTTCACTGGACATATTTTCATAGATGTTCAGCTAAGTTCAATACGACTTTTACAACCTCTGTTCTGATCCTTAATGACATTGCTAATACTATTTAGATAACAAAAGCAATAACTAAAATCACTTTCTTGATTTGCTAGCATGAAGGGCAGTGTCTGGGATAGTGCAGTGGAGAACATGTTTATCACAAGAAAACAGAAGACTAGCTGTCCCTCTATGAGCAGATCAATCTGTTTGATCATTTCCTATACAGTAGAAGTGAAGGAGGAGCTGTGATACAGATTAATCAATTTGTTGCTGCCCATGTTCCTATCTGACTTAATTTCCATAGCTGAGCATCCTAGAATAATTAAGATTGACTGTACTTGGGGAACTGCTTCCTTCCTGTGGAAATGCTCTTTTGATGTACATTTGGAGCTGCAGTTTAACAAATGCATCAACATTGTCTCTTTTGGCCATTAACTTGCTGTATTTCTATCACATATTAAGGCAGGACTCTTCCTTCATTTCTACAATTAAAAAAAATATAGCTCTTTAGCTGTTTTCAGCCAGTTTTGTAAGACTTTCCTACTTAAAACTGATGTGAGTGAGAAGAAAGAAACTAATGCCAAATAATAATGTGACCAGGTCTGCACTATTAACATTTTCTGGCATAGGTGTAAAAGCCAGAGAGATTGGTGACTGATGTGCCTGTGTCTGCAAAAGCTATCACTGCTGGAGTTCTTACAGAAAAGTTGCACTTCTACTGCTATAGATTAGATTGTTTGGAAGGGGGCAGTAAGAAACTGCTCCTGCAAAAAAATAGTTTTACTAATAATAAAGTAATGACCATCTGCCATACGATAAAAGCGATCCTATTCTAGACCTGGCCCTAAGGAAATGAAGAAAGCAGATGAGAGGTTAAGAAGTAGTCTTCATGATACAGTGGAAAAATAAAGTGAATAGCTATTTCAGATAAACCTTACTTCATATTTTTCTCCAAATATAATCTATTACTTGAAACTACTTAACACTAGGAGCAGTTCATGCAACTTTTGTCTTTTGTTGGAGTGCTACATCTGCCTTATCTGGAAGCTGTGCAGACTGTTCATTGCCAAAAAATACAAAACAAGACTGGGGGAAAAGCAAATGCAGACAGACTTTCTTCTGATGTTATGATCAAAATGGTACTGTATTATAGGGCTCTAGCCCTGAAAACAAATCCAGTATTATCTGAAATCAGGAGAATTTATAGTATTTTTATTTTATTTTTTCCTTTTTCAAACTAAAGGAGTCCTTTAATATTGCATGTCATGAGAAAACGGAGTGTTTTTTATTCCCCTACACTACAATCAGGTCTACAATCCAAGTAATACAAACCAAGAGAAACTCACTTGAACAGAGACAATTTGTAAGAGAAGTTCCTAAATATATGAGCCTCTGAAGAGATTTGTCTCCCTCTCGGGTGCAGCATTGTGGTGCTTAGGGGCTGTCACTGTAAGCCAGGACCCCCCCTTCCTGGGCTATGTACTGCATGAACAGGGGCTGCCTCCTCCCAGACACTTGCAGGCTGTCAGAGACTGTTTTTTGAGAATGCAATCATCTTCCCCTCACCTTCATTTTCAGGTGAAAACCTTCCCAGATTGCATTATGCAATTATGGTGATCTATTACTATTACCACTATTCTGCCATCCATACCGCTCTTGTTTTATCTGCTGTAGGTCGTCAACAGGCAATGCCTGGCTCATGACAGATCTCTAGTCTTCACCTCTCCAGCTCCAATACCATCTCTAACACAATCTGGACTGTGGTCTCAGTTTCCACGGCAACCACAAATTCCTCAGTCATTCCTTAAAATTCATCATCTATGTGCACACTGCTTCCAGGATCACTTCAGGGAAGGACTTGAGATATTTAGCTAAGGCTTCTCTGGATCCTGCATCTTAAGCATGACTTGAACATAAATATTATAGTCATTCCATAATTTTTTTCCCTCCATTTTTACTAAGAGATGGACACAAACCTTTAGGGACATACAAATCTTTGTCATTTGAAATTCCTTATACAAAACACTGCTCTACCTCCATCTCTTTTGTTTATACAGATACAAAGACTTGCGTAGGAGTGACTATATATATATATATATATATATGAAAGATATTGTTGTTCACCTAGGTGTTTATAAACAGAAAATAGGAGGTCTTTTCCTTGGTAGAATGAAGTGATTTTTACAGGCCTTAGCTGCTGCCTAGGGATCCAAGAGCAGTGACAGATCTAGTAAGTTCCCTATATTGGCTATGAAAGTGTTGGCACACACCTCCAACAGAGGCTAAGAGGTAGGTAGAGGTAGTTTACTTTCATCAAAGCCCGCGAGAAGTTAAAGTGCTACAAAAACAATGAGATCACACAGCTCGGTCTGAGTTTCAGATGAGGCCCAGAAGCAGCAGCATGACTATGTGAAGCGTTTCCAGTCTTTAACGGCTCCCTGTTGAACAGTAGCTGTAGCATGATTTCTGCGCAACTACGGATAGGACTGATCTGGGGGGAAAATAAAGCAACTGAAAACTGTTACCTATTGCTGTTCTCTGGGACTGCAGGAAAAAGGTGGAATAAGGCTTTTCTAGGGCAGTATCATCTTATAGGCAAGGCAAGGCTACCTTATCTGTGGTAGGAGAGGAGCCTGTCAATGCACCTAAGCACCAATCTGCCATGATACTTACCTTTTCCACTAAGCAAGCAGCATCAGCAATGGCTGTCATCAGCCTGGGATAAACACAGGCTTGAGATGACCCCAGTATTTCAGTATTTACTGAAACATTGTCCTAGCGCTGTCCTCATAGTGTACCTCCTATAGAGGAAAAAAAAAAAGAGACATGGCTAGTGTTAAACTGTAGGAGAAACAGTATTGTAAGACAGAGCATTGAATGTATCATGAAAGCTTGCAGAGGGTTGCGGCTTTTCAGACTTTTCTTCCTTTAACTCCTTGTCTTCCCTCACATGCTTAGACATTGCTGATGTGGCCTGGAGGAGGAAAAAAGTGACACGTGCTACCTCAGACTTGAACTGACCGGACTAGAAAAATCAATAGTTTCCCTGCTCCTTAGCAGCATGAATATATATTTTCTCATGTCTAAGTGTGCAACAGATACTGTCATGAAAACTTGGGATAACAATCAAACAGCTCTGGGAAAGTAATTCTGTGGAGGAATGCTACATCAAAAATGGCAAATATATTCTCACTGGAAGATGTAAAATCTTATTTTAAAAGTGTGCTGTATCTCAGGAGACACAGAACAAGGAACCAGAATTGCTACCAGTGAATATCCCTGGTAGGACTTGTCCATATGGCTCTAAGAGCTGGTGATCCCCATTTCTGCCCCTATCCCCATAGGAAAGAAACGTGGGTGCACAATATGCAAAGGATCAGCAGTGCACTTGCACTAAGGCTACGACAAAGACCATCAGGGAAGCAGAGCCCTTCAGTGTGGTGCCTTGCACACCATCCACAGTCTGGATGTAGAGGAGAAAAAAAACAGTTTTTATGAAGGAATTGGATGGGGTGTTCTCACTACTGCTGAATTACATGAAGTCCTTTACAAAGGAAGAACAAGAAAAGGATAGAAGGAGAAAAATAAAAGGTTCCTAATCTGAAACATGAGTGGTCTGAGACCCAGCCTTGCACTGGGATACAGTCTCCATACATTAGTTTCCTGTGTGTTCCCTATACAGAAGTAAGCATTTGTAGATGTGTAAATAAGAAACAAAACAACCACAACAACAAAGGTGATACCAAAGCTTGTACTAAATCACAACAGAAGTGATCTAGTGCACTATTGCCAATAGGTCTGCTATGCTCTACAGGACACGACAGAAATGGCAGAGTTGCATGATCTCTCGATGCTCTTATTTAATGGCTTTTTTTTTTTTTTTAAGAAAAACAATAACTGCAATTAATGGGCAGGGCACTGTCTGCACTAGGTGACACTGTAGTAAAATGCTGTAGACGAAGACACTCCCTCAGCTCAGTTGCCTATAGGAATGAAAAGCAATTAGAGTCTAACATTGAAGAAAGCTAAATGACAAGATCAAAGATCACTAGCTTGTTTATTTTTAAAGAAAAATAAGTTTTTATAAGTAGTCATCTAGCATCAGGACTTTGAACTGTTTGCTTCAGTGACTAACTACCTTTCTAAGGTGAAAATCTATCAGGAGAAAAAAGTTGCAGTGGTAAAAGGGCAGGTGACCTCCCTGGTGCTGGGATGGAGGGAAGCCAGAGCGGCCTGGCAAATCGATGGTGCTCCCTGCTGTGAAGCTGCCCGAGTGGCTGGGCAAGGCAGTGGTGTAGTGCTTCTCTGCTGCTGCTGGCGGAGTCTCCTTTAACAGCATTTGCCGTGGCTGAAACAGCTTCTCAGCCCTGCGTGATCTCAGCGTATAACCCACTCTGGAGGGTCACCTTCCTGGTCAGTTCCAGAGGTGAATTTGTTTTCAAAGGATGTTGATTAATGGAATTATGCCTTTTAACACTGATGATCTTGGATCCAGGCCCCTGCAAACCAAAGAGGAGGTGATCTCTTTGCTCTTTTCCTGGGTTTGATGTAACACTAGCAGACTTCCTCCTTTCAGCTATGTTACTCTCAAGGCGGTGGCCATGTTCTCTGGGCTACTAGGCTCTGGTGCAAAGGGAGCAGAAATCTGTAAATCTCACCTTGTAGATACTAGCCTGAACAACTGGATCCTTTTGCTACTTCTTGATGAAAACGATCAGTTCAGTAAATGCTAGATGGAAACTCCAGCAAGAAGACTTAAGGAAGAAAAATCTGCTTTTCATACTAGTATCTCTAATCTTGTGTAGTTGGAACATTTAGGTCACCAGAAGCTCAGCTTTCATAAAAGGAACGAAGCATTACATATTGCAATATCGTTTTTAGAAAAAATTGACTTAAAAGTATGTAAGATCTCCCATACTGGTTCAAAGCAAAGGCCTATTTAACCTGGTATCCCATATCTGACAGCATCTTGCAGGAGATGTTGGCGCACACAGAGACTGATTTAAGTGATAGCTTCCCCACCATAGCTAGTGATGGGGTTGAACCGGTCCCTTCAGACTGTTTTCCTTAACCTGGTACTGCTCAGTTTTAGAGATTTTTCTAAAACTTCTTCTACAGGCCCAGGTTGAGACAGGTCCTACGACTCATTTCTCCCAAAGATTGGCTTCTGTTTGGGAGCCTGCATGTCTCCCACCATAGAGAGAACTGTTAAGAATAATTCGTGTAGCATTTCTGAGAGTTTTATCTTCACTGAGAACATCTTTTCTCTCTGATCTGGGATTCACCCCACTGACTTTCTGATGCACTTCCTGCTCCTGATACATTTGAAAAAGGTTTTATTATTAACTTTTATTCCTTTAATGAGTTCCTTTAATAAGTTGCTCCTCAATAAATTGGCATGCCTCACTGAAGTTTAACATTTAACTTGTCAGAATTTATGCTCTTCTCCTTTTTTTGGACATGATTTGTCATTTCTGAAGGATATCTTTTTACCTATAGCCACCTCTTCTCTGCTTCCTGAGTTCTTTTCTGGGTCTTCTAAGAAGTGCTGTGCTTCAACAGCCTATATGAATTCTGAGTGTTGAATCTGGTGTCTTTAAAAAAGACATGTTACTCCTTTTGCTACTCCTTTGAGTGTCCTTTTATCTTGCTTCCTGATTTATGTGATGTCCAAAGATTGGCTTTTGGGGGTATTTCTCACTTCCTGTGATGATGCAGAATTTGAATACACCGTGGCCATTATTATAGCTAATAGAGTAGCTCATCAGCCATCACACCTTGAACAAGAATGTGCACTGCTCGAGGCCTAAACTAAGAATTGCTTTCCCTGTCACGAGGTATCTGACTTGTCTCTCCCAACAGCAGTAACGCAGGGTGTCTAAGAATAGCACCAACACTGGAGATCTGCCTTCATGCACTTTGATGCAAAATCGTGCCTGTGCTTCTGTTGCTTTCCTGGATTTCTGGCTCTGTTTCCCAATGGGGTGGGTTATTTAATGGTGGATTCTTCTGACCTTCCTACCTGCGTCTGTGCGCAGCTTCGGATCTGGGGAAATGCAAGTGGCCTCGCTGTTTTAGGTGAGCTAAATACACAGGAAGCCTTGCTAGCCTGGCATGGGTGCGTTTCTTACATCCTGTACAAGGAAGGCTAATCCCTGCATTAAATGAATATTCATAAATAATGAGACACTTGAGCTTAAGTTCTGCAATTTTTCATTCCTGCAGTATAGACGAGCAAAGTCTTGAATAGATACAGTCTCTGCCCCTCTCCCCAACCTAAAATTGTTCTTATTTTATATGTCATTCAGAAAACTGAAAAACAGCCAAACATTTTTTTTTAAGTGTTGGTGATAAAAATGTGTTCCAGGTTGGGATTTTGTATGCCAAGTTTCAGCATTGAGTGAATTTTTATGGCTGAGTTATAAACCCCCTAAAATATGGTTTTATAATGGAAATGCTGACACAACCTTTATACACACCCGGCTATAATTCTAGATGATGTAAAATACCTTATATGGAAAGCCAAGATAAGTGGATTTTTGCTATAAAGAGCAAGTAGGAGATGAAAAGTAAACCTTTTAGCTAAGTATTTTCATTCTTTGTTTTAATTTTGACCAAAGAACAAACCATATGTCTTGAAGGGCAGGTTTTTAAAATCATACTTCATGTTTGTATAAGACTAAATTATGTTTTTAATCTTTCTAGCAACCTAAAGTAATTCTTCCGGGAAGTTCATTGTTTCCCAAGGCAAAAGTCAGGCGTATGACTGCTGCTGATAAATAGGCATTTTTAAAGGAATTTTATTAAAAAACTGGAGAATATCACAGCAAACATAAAGTAACTTTTTCAAATAGTAGAGACAGCACTCAGAGGAAAGTGTGTTAGACATAACGGACTGGATATAATTGAAACTGACCTCATAAAATCTACAATGTATTTTTGTGGTGGTGCTTTTCCAGGTCATTTCAGGATAACTGAGTACCTGTACAGTAACCCATCAGTGAACAACACTCAGAGTTTAATTCAGCAACAGCACCCAAAACTTTGGACATTTATTTGAAAATCATGTATATTATCAAAGTTCCTTCAATTTGAAAATCAGCCTGGAAAAAATAAAAAAGATTTTTAAAAAGGCTACTTCTGTGATTTTCTGTATGTCCCCCTTCTGTTCAAATCAGAACTTTTCTAAAACAGAGCTTTCTTTTAATAGTTTAGTCAGTTTTCTTCTATGTCTTCTTTTATTTAAATTTGGAAAGACAGAAAAGGGGAAAGAGAATTTTCTAGGTTTTCAGTAAGTTTGTGATCTTTGAGTTAAAGTCTGAGACTTTGGATTCCATTGTTATTCCATAACTAAGGAATATGCATATAGTGTAGGCTGAGTTTTTGAGCTGTTCAAGAATACATTGAGAAAATGTTTGTTTCATTTTAAAACGATAAAAAAATAAATATCAAATGTTTCAGTAATTACTTATAAAGTGCTTTGGTCAAGACTTCAGCTTTTCGTCTTTATCTGAGAGGAGAATCACTTATAAAATATTGACAGTGCTCATCTTTCCAACACCACGGTTTGTCATAGCTTGCTGGAAGTGCACATCCGCTGGGTAACAGAGAAGAAGTCAGGCTGCTAATCAGGCTTTTGGTTTCCACCTCACTGGAGTTTGCATAACAGTTTGCACTACGACTCCAGTTGCCTCAGCCAGAAGAAAAGGGGGACTTCAAGCTCGTGGCAGCCGAGTATTTGATTGCCTTGCCCCGCACGGGTGTTCACAAGCTGTAATGATAAAGGTCATCATAAAAACCTAGCCAGATCTTTACGGAGGAGGAAACGAGCACAGCAAGGTTATGTCACTTGCCACTGATGGCGCAGGAAGTCTGTGGTGACCAAGAATAGGGCTGAGGTCCTCGGCCGCTTCTGCCAGCCGCCTAGCACAGCCGCAAGACTATTTCTTTCTTCCTTATGACTAATGCAATGAATAATGTCGCTGTTACATGGACTAACAGATGAAGTGTCGCACTATGCTGAGCAGCTACACTATTGCAGACTGGAGATCAAATATTTCTCCACAAATGTTCAGCAAATCTCTGTAAATGAATTGAGAGCTGCATGTGTTGATTACAACCATGATTATTTTTTTTAAATGAAGATACTTAAAAGGAAATGTTTATTCATATTAAAACAAAATATTTTCTTCTTTGCATGGAGTTCCTTTACTTTGTTTTTGAAGCAAACAGATGCTAATACAGAAAGAAATATCGTTTTTTTCTCAGTTTCAATATACATTTTTAAATGTTAATTTACTGGCTCTTTGATTTTGAGTTAGTCATGAAACAGCATCCTCACAACAAGCAAGGATTCCTGTGCAACAGGAGGCTGCAGGCATGGCCGAGCCCTTGCCCAGGGCTGGGCTCAGCCCCGGCAGCTCAGTTTGCCGAAGGGAGCAGATGCGGAGCCGGTTGTGCTCCCTCCCGATACTGCTGCATGGCTTGGCAGACAGCACAGGCTGCTGATATTTTAGTGTGCTCGGCCTTCTCTAGAAACCGTATCTATCTGCTAGAGAAGGGCAACATAGAGGCAAAAAAAAAATCACAATACACTGAAGATAGCAGAAACGGGGGCACCCTGAGAAATGTCGAAAACAAGCAACCACCTGGAAGCACAAAAGACAGCTGTTGATGCTGCTGGGATTCTAGTAAGTCTTGAAATTTTTAGAGAAGAAGTGGCAGATTATAAAAGGATGAGAAAGGTGGAGGACTTGAAGCATCATCAGCACTCACTGACTGTCATGCTGCTGGCCAGGAGCCTTACGGTACCAGGTCAAGAGAGGATATGGCATGTTGGAGTCTGCAAATGTTGCTGCACCTGCAAGTGGCAGGTAAGAGAGGAAGTGACTCTGAAGCCATGTAAATTGGGGTGAGAAGCAAAAGTTGATGAATTTACTTCTGGGCAATAGGAAATTCTGTGAGGTCATGAGAATCAATTATAAATTTTTATTCCACCTAAGACAGAACAGAGCTGGTGGGTTGCTGCTCATGGAAACTTTAGGTGTTAAGTGAGAGCTGTTGTCAAAGTAGTTAGAAAGAGCACTTACAACAAGTGGTAAATATGAAGAACAGCGGAAAATCATTTGTATGCTGCGCCCCTTAGGAGGAAAATAAGAATCCAGGTTCATATGAAAACTAAAGCCTTTGCTTACATTTTGAGACTCTGAAAAAATGTACGGCTGGCTGACAGTATGTATGCACAGAAATGTTATCCTAAATGGTTACAGAAAAAGATGCATTTATCAAAAGAGGCAAAGCTCTGGGTTATGTGATAACGATGCCGGTTTTACAGAAGGCAGACTATAGATATTTTTGACAAATGTAGATTATTTTTCTAACAATGAATATGCCTTCATTTGTTGAACCAATGGGCCAAAGAGTTACAGCTGTCTGTTAAACACCGCCCTGTGCTTTGCTCCGGCGAGGCCACGTGCTCCGTGGAGGCTGGCAGTGAGGAGCATGCTGTTGCACTGGCAAGATAGTAAAATCACGTAACTCTTCAGTTTACAGGAGGAACTTGCCTCTATCTAACAGTCCCGGAAGCTAAGGAGAAAGGGTTTTACTGAAACTACTGTCTTCTGTTCTATATTTTATGCAATAGCTCAGTTTATTCTTGGGTAGTTACAGGCCCCATCTAACAAAGGCAGGAGAAGCATGTGACACATTGGCTAGTACTAGTGGTGGAAGAGGGGGAGTAAAAGTTTCCCTTTTTCCTCTTCATAATCCCCCACTTTCCCTGGCACAATATGATAACTTATATGGCAGGAAAAGGAACCAACTTCAGAAAGAGTTGTGATGAAATCTGGTGGTGTCTATCCCTGAAATGTAAGAAGTTTCTTTAGCTTTAAGTAGATTAATAATGTCTATTAATTTTATTATCTTCCTGTTTCCAAAAATTAGAAAAGCAGCTATGACAACTTAGAAAATTTTAGCAGAAACAAAAAATGTTATATGAAGGTCCCCCTAGGAACAGCATGGAAACAGCTTCAGGATTTCAAATTGGGTTAGGGTAAGGACTTCTCACTACTACTTGAGACAAATAGCTAGGTATGGTGGATTCCTTTGACATAGTACCCAAATATTTCAGCATCTTTAATGGATTTATCTAAGTCATTGAGAGATGAATAGGTACTATTAACCCAGTATTACCAATAGGGATCTCAGACACAAAAGAGTACATCTTTCCGTTGACTTAGGAACATTGTTTATTTCTTATAAATGCCATCTATGTCTGACTTCAATTTTTTGAAATGATTATCTTTTGAGAATACTTTCATCTCCAAGAACTTAGAGAGGGCCAAGACTTGATTTCTTGAGTCAGCCAAATTTGCATTGCTGTTAAAATAAGACCTCAACTTTAATTGTTAAAGTTAATTTAGATTTTCAGGACAGAGGCTTCTTGTCAGTCCAGAATACTTTGGTTCTAAATGAATTATGATGAGAATAGTCAAAGATGCAAAACTGTATAATCTCTTCCTGTGTTATTTACGCCATTTGTTAGTCAGAAGAGAAACAGATTTAGGGGCATTAAATGCCTACAGACACACAACCCAATCTATCTCTGGCCAACAGTATTTCAGCCTGTTGGTGATCACACCATAGGCATAGTTTGTTTATGAATTACAGAAGATGAGAAGTGATTTGTATCCATTATTTTCAGTAAGTTAACTTATCCTTAAAACCATTTAAAAGCATACATAGATTTTTATAGAATAGCTAAATAAAGATTTTGTTCAGTAATGAGATGAATCAAAAAGTTTACAGCCTTTGGTATTGTGCAGAACACAACCAGGGTTTGGGGACAGACTCTTGGATGCTGACGAGTGTATTCCAGGACTGCAGTAGAAGTGAAAAGTGTTCGGTACCTCTCAGGAACAGACTTGATCCTGAAGTCACTGTTTATGCATCACTCTTATTCCAATCTGTGGGAGTTTTGCATGAGTTGAGTGTCAGTCACTTTGACATTTAGCCCAGCTGGTTGAATGACATACCATAACTGTATGGTACATTTTAATCTGAATTTCCTCCTCCATATAGAATTCCATTTTTTGCTTTTCTACCATCCCTCCAGCTATTTTATGAATGCTACAGGCAGCATTTAGTATGTCTAGTTTACAAAGCAGCCTTACAAGGAGTTTCACTGGAACAACTGATAGGTGGTAACTGCCAGGCAGGGGTGGAGGGGAAGGCAGCTGGAAAAGGAGGCAGGAATTTCTGAACACAGCTTCACCACTGAAGTTCATACAAGTACACCCTGCTTTCACACAAATCAGCTCCCTGTCTGGAAAAACAAGGCCAAAGACAGCTGGGTTTACCTTCAAATTGTGAGGTCTTTGGTGCAAGCACCATTTCCCACTCTGGGTTTGCTCAGATGAGCACGCAGGTTCTGCTGTAGTATCCAGCACAAGCCGTGCTAGCAACGATGGCTCTAGGCTGCAGGAATTGTTTCTTGTGCATATCTTACTTGACAAAATCCATAGTGTTTTCTGCTTGTGAAATGGATGTAGCAGCTTAGAATTCACAAATCTATTTACTGTAAAATTAATGATTTAATTTATTATTTTGTGATGTGTCTTTTCTTCCCTGTCTGGACATCTCAATTCCTGAATAAATTTGGGCTATCTTACTTTGTTTGGACTCCACAGATCCTGTGGTATTTCAGCTCACTGATGGGATGAATGTAATCCATATAATGAAATACCTCACAGAAAACCTGACAATGCTTAGTGCAAAAATCATGTTCAGCAAATACTACCCTCTATTTGCTTAAAACTTTCTCTGCCTGAACATTCACCCAGAACAAGGAGCACTGAGAATGAACTCAAAAGTCGTCAAGTTTTCTTCTCTGGCAAATATTTTCAGGTTCTCTCCCCTACCCCCAGCCCCACTGACTGACCCAACTTTCCTGCTTTCACCTTCTTGCACTGATTTCCCTCCTGACCCTTTATAATTCCATTAATGTTTCTCTGTTGTCTCTGTTCTATACCTATTTTCTTTGGCTTCAGTTTAATGCAGCATTTAAGAACAAGCTTATTTTGGAGCACACAAGCAGTCCTATTTCACTGCAGTGGGATAACTTTTGTAGGCAGACACTTTGTTTAATCAGATTTTTGCTTCCGCAGTGCTGTTCTGTTGAAGAATTTATCTGAAATAAAAAGGTGTGGCAATTTTCATCCAGATTACATCATCATCATATTTTCTACAGCGAAGAGGTGGGATTGGCATGGGAGAAGCTTGCCATGCACTAAATTTCAGACTGTCAAAACCCTCTAATTTGTTTTTCATTTTAGCCTGTTCATTAGGGCTGCTGTATTTCTTAATGGGAAATATGTGCACAGAATCTTAAAAAAAAAAAAAAGAAAATTATACTTTTAGAAATGAACTTTCAGGTGACCCAGGGAATAATTCAGGAGCCTAACATAGCCATCCACTGTCATTTTCTACAGCCAATGTATCTGAAGTGTCTACATAGGGCTGGCAGATGTGACAAAAGAGCTGTGGATGACCCATCCATTCAAGTATCCTGCTAGGCATTTAAAAATAGTACTAAAAGGATGTGTTTTGGCATTTGCATTACAGTCCAGATTTCTATCTGAACAGTCAAGGAACGTTTTAGTAATAGATGATAATCTTCAACTGAAAAAAAATATTTAACATCCTTAATTATTAGGATCCTCAAATATTAGCAACCTGTGGTAAGATTATAAAGATGGTCACAAAACCGAAGGCAAAAATAAATCTCCCTTGTTGTAAATTTGTTTAAATATGCCTGAAGTGTTCCTCAGGCCCATCTTTACAATCAGCCGATTAATATTGCTGTTGTTTTTCACTCCAAACCAATGAGTGAAAATTTTAAGAGTTATATCCTTTCTAAATCACAACTTGACCATCAGGTTTTTCTTAGGGCAGTGAAAAACTCTGCCACCATATGCTCAAGGGTATTCAAAAAAATGAGGATCTCACCTCCTTAGTGTGTTCATCATCTTGTATTCATCTGTGACTGAGTATGGGCTTAAAAGACTTACGACTTTCTTGGTTTCTCAGAGTTATGGATCATACGCAGGCTGCCTTGGGACTCTAAATCAATCTACTCTTCAGCAGTCTCCAAAGCATTTTAGTGTTAAGGCTGAATATGGCTTTTGCAGAGTAGGACTAACAAATACATGAATTTATGCTCTAGGATCAGATGTCATGGCAAAAATGTTGATGCGTGGCCCCTCACTGTCAATATAGCAAATCCAAAAGAATCTTTATTTTTCTTAAAGCAGAGAACATTCTGGTTCTTATATTTGATTCCAGTGCCTTAACCTTCCTACCTAAAGTAGCTTGTGACTAGCAAATAAGAAAGAAAAACCAACATGACCTCCTATCACTGAAGCTATTTCTCAGTAAAATGACATACTTTGAACAGGCCTCTATGAAAGCAAAAAAGCTTATCAAATATGAGATTATCCCAAGTTCTGGACTAGAATTGTTCACTTCTATGGAGCCCACCACAAAAATTTGTATATCAAAATTCAGAAGAAGATAAGGAGAAAACTTGTTTTCTTAATACTTCTCTGTGCCATATATGAACATATTTGTTTCTTGCAGTCACATACCCAAAGCAGATATCTCATTATCAGATGACTCCATTTGGAGAAGCACTAGGAAAGAGATCTATATTCAGAAATTCTAGCAGAACTCAAGGCTTCCCTGCTCAATATTAGAAGAGCTAATAAATTGCACTTCCAGAATTAAAAAATGAAGGAATACAGTGATCAAACTGGATGCTGTTGTTGATTTAAACAAGTCTTCAGAGGCTATATGAAGTGAGAAATAGAAGGACTCTGGTGCAATAAGTCACCTGTATCAAACCACCTCCTTTTGTCCATCTTTTCTTTCCATTTGTTTTCCCCGCAGTCTTATAAAAGATTGTACTATTGACAGAATAAAACTTTTTTACATAAATCTCATCAGTGAAAAGATAAAACATAACAGGTTTAACACTTGTGTTTCTAAAATAACTATGTGATAGAGAACTAGATTGGCTAGCTAATTTCTGCTGCCTCACTAAGAGCTTCCCAGTCTGCCCTGCTCTGTCCTGTTTCACACACCCAAGCAGGAAGATGATTTGCCAGGTGGGAAAGAAGCTGCCATCTAGAATATTTATCTGTACAGGATGTTCAGGCCTCTTCTAAGGAGAACTCCTGCTGATACATGGCAATTATATTTTAAACAAAGAGATTCTGCAGACCACAGATTCCTGTAAATCTCCATTATAATTCACACCACAAAATAGAGATGGAGGGTTATACAGATGGCTAGGTACTGCAGTGACTTTCTTCAGTATATAAACATTCTCAAACAGTTTGAGAAGGCCAATTAGGAGCTGAAGTCTCAATTTAAGACACAGTATTTCTCTACTACCACTTAAACTCTATTAAATATAAATTCTTCATTCTCATTAGTGGCTGAAGGAAGGTTTTATTTTCCAATAAAACAATTCAGAACTCATGAAATCTCAAAACTATGCAGTGTTCTTATCTAGTAGACATTGCAAAGTCATTTTTTTTTCCAGAAGACAATCCTTGAAAGAACTCTGAGCCATGAGCAGAGGAATGCATTTAATAATCTGGTATTCACCACCCATGTGGTGATCCATTCTTGTTTACAATACAATAGCCAGTGATCTGCCATCCAATGTGGAAGACTCAGTTCCCTTGATCAACACTGTTAACAGATTGATGAGCTGATTAATTAGACAACTAGCCAAAGTTTATAATTCGTGAGTGCCTCCTGTCCCACTCAAAAGGCTATCCTGCTCCATTCGGTACAAGGAAGCTATGCATATAGGATTAGCAAAATATGCAGCGTTGAAGTGGAGGAGTATCTTTGGTTCCTGGTCAGGCTTCGGCATTTATTTTGTGACCAAGTCCTATTGAGATGGAAACAGTGTGAAGGTTCAAATCTTCACACTCCCCCTACCATGGGTATTATTTAACAGGGAGCTGCCATCATTTTCTGAAAGAGCTCACTACTATGCAGGCCACCTCAACCCCAAGAGGGTTTCTGGGCAATGAACATCAGGTGGAGAGATCTTCTTGGCCGCGTTCCTGAGTGAGGTGCTTCAGTCAATGTAGGAATGGGATCTCCAGCAAACAGCTCTCGTCACTGGCTGGGTATGGGCAGCTGCTCCCTGAGTGTGCTGACTGCAGGTTAATCCCTGATGAGCCCTGTAGGTTAATCCGTGGGCTGGTTCGAATCCTTTCCTATGGTGTCTGATGCCTCACGCACTGCACTGTGAGCCTGGGGAGCAAATGCAGGGTTATGGATTCTGCTCTGCAGATTGGAGCTGTGAGAGCCGATATCCCTTCACTTCACTTTCTAGCCCACCCCAGTTCAGGAAATGTGCACCTCATGGCACCTCATTTGCCCTGCAAATAGGAGCTAAAGAGAAATTTATGAGCTTGCAGACTTACGCTGAGCTTCCTTCCTTTCTACAGATGAGGAATTTAACACACACACACACACACACACACACACACACATACACATATATGTATAAATATATGTACTTAGATATATATATATCTGTCTTCTTCCTCTCCTTCCCCCACTACTAACACAGACTTCTAGAGGCATTTTAGCTGTAAGGCTGCAAGACGTAATTACACCGTTGTGTCTGCCCGTCATGTTTGTGACGAATGATTTAGCAGCACAAAGTGCCCATAGAATTGGAAGCGCTCCCCTGGACCACAGTCGGTTTCAGCTGGTTCTGACAAAATGTGAGTTTCAAACTTAACGTAAAAACTTGAAAATCTCTTGGTAGGTTAAAGATGAATGCTTGCTGCCTGAAAGCCTTAGGGAACACAGCAGAGCTGGACGACCACACCAGAGTTGGGTAGGGCTCAGTATATGAAGGAAAGGAGGTAGGGCATGTGGGCAGAGCATCGCTTTTTTGGCACAGTCCAGCATCTGCAGCTGCTAGAAGGGAGAGTGGATCCCAGGGTTGCTGCATCCAGGCTAAACATCTTCAGGTGAAAAAAAACCTTCCCTTTGCAGGGGAAGACTTCCTCACACTTAAGTATGGTATTATGGTCAAGCACAACGCAAACGTGTAAAGCATTTCTCTGATATCCCAGCAGCTTCTCTCTGACTCTGGTCCGGCACCTGACAAGAGATGTAAGAGGGGTGGCGTGCCATAAGCATTTCTCTTCCTCTGAGCTCTCCTTCAGGCCTTCTCTCAGAGCTTCGGAGATGGGCAAGAAGGGCCTAGCAGAGTTAACATTTCCCTCCTTGCCAGTCTGGCTCAGAAAAGTGAATGTCTCTTAGTAAAGGCTTATTCTTTCTTTGCTTCAAAGAGATATCATGGGCCACTCCCAGATGAACTGCTAGAAAGTTTTTAGTTACACAGTGGTGTCTCGGTGCTTGTATAATTTACGTCCTAGAGGAAAAAGTTAGTTGAAATTAAAACAGTTCTGATTGTTTAGGGATTTATTCTGACCTCTCTTGACTAAATGTATAAGATTTCTGCCTTTTTGCTTCAGCTGCTGCTGCAAGCTGTTTCCTCCTTGTAAAATAGTGAGTTATATACCCAAGCTATTCAGAATATTATGTCCTTCAATAAGTATTTCTGTTTGCCATTTACACAAAAATGATGAAATATGAACCTGTTGAGAGTGCTGCCATAAGTCTGAGACATTACAGTTAAATCACCTTAAAATACCGTGATCAAGATTTTTAAGCCTAATTTGTGATTTTAGACATCTCAGGTTTTGAGTCCTCACTCAGATGAATCATGAAAGAGCCCAGTTTTCAGAGGACGGGTTTTTGGAGATCCTGGATTTTTTTAAAGCTTCAGAAGTTGGACAACAAAGATTATTAGCTGGACTAGAAAGCATAGATATGATTTCTCAAGGCATGTGTGTTCCTTGAAATGAGGCATGGTGCAGAGACCCACTGCAAACTGGTGAAGCAGTGGGAACACTTTCATGAAACAGGTTTCCCATCATCTTAAAGTGGAAGAGAAAATCATGCAGGTTTAATATGTAGCTCAGTATGAGCTGGGAGTCCATCTGATAATGGCAACCCTGCCTGAAACAGCTCTGCCTGAGCTCTGTTCTGAGGTTCTTCGTTACACTGAGAACAACTGAATGATGCTCTCCTGGAAAAAATTCATGAATAGCAAAGAAGTAAATTATAGAAGAGTACATGTAAGCATTTTACTGTATTTTTTATTTTATTAAAGCTTTCTTATGGAAATAATATGACAAAGTTTGTAGAACAAAATACAAGAAAATTGAGAAAAGAGCTACGCATGATTTCAGTTTCTAATGATGTAACAGCTTCCTCCTGAAGAAGCTTCCTCCTGAAGTGGCTACGCACAACAGTTCTGCTCTTTCTTGTTTTTAGTTACATTTATGTCAGCTCTGGATGACAGCATTCCATCCTTAAATCATAAACAGCTCTTTATTTCTCGCTGCAAAAATTTAATCATTATTAACCACACTGGCATTCATGTGAATGTAATAAGTATTTTTCATATGAATTCTAATATAATTTTTCAATGCATGAAATTCACTTAGTATAGCACTATGGTGACAGTTTTGAAAGGATAGGACAGGTGTTAAAGGTTAGTTCTATTGCCTTAGATAATGTGCTGACCCTTAAAAGAAAATTAAGGAATCAATCCCACACAATCAGAATTCATGCCAAAATAAATGGATCTCCCCTCAGTTGTGAACAGAATCAAATTCTTTGTTACAGTTAATCAAAAACTTTGCTTAGCGATAGGTAAGTTTGCTTGAAGAGATGCTTGACAAGATGCTAGAATCATGAAAATAAGTTCATTGACGATCTCAGAATAATGTAGAAGTAAATACAAAATGAGAGACCATCTTATTTTACAGTGCCTGATACAGTTGACCTTGGAGTTCGGTGAGATAAAATTATCAAGAGCACTGGAAGCAAGGAAGAATGAGAGATTTGTTTCTATCACTTTTAGGCAGTGTGATGGGGAGTCTGTCCTGGGCAATCTTAGTTGTCCCTAAGTGAAAATTTCGCATAATTTTTACCTGCTTTACTACATCTTGAAACCTTCTGGAATACGCTTCCAGTCTGAAGCTGGAAATATTAGAAACAGAGACGAGCCCCATGCAGATGCTTACTGCATGCTTTCTGCCATGAGGTCTCCAACCCTAGTCAGTGTGAAGCACCTCCCTCTGCTCTTTAAATTTGTCTCTGTTTGATAACAACATCCAAAATGTGTGAGGAATACCTGAAATGCTTATTAAAGATTTTTTCTCAGGACTTAACACTTTTCTGTGGTTTTACATAGTATCAATACTTACATATAACTTGTACAAGCAAAGAATTGTTAACACTGAGTAACACTAGTCTGACCTTCTTCAGGATCTCATGGGCAGAAATTTAGAGATTTAGTTCAGGCATTCAGTTTGGGTAACAGCAAATCCTGCTTTTTAATTCCAGATGTCTTGGGAGCAGCGCTAGCGATGAGCTACAGGAGGTATCACTCATTACCAGTGAACTAACCTCTACTGAGAGATGAAGGGTCCCTCAGTGCCAGTATGTCCTAACTTCAGAGGTCGATGAGAACAGCACTCCAAATGCCTCTATAAGTCAAACAAAGTGAGTTTCTTCTATGAAAACTAAAAGACAGTATGTGTTATTTTATGAACTGAAACCTTCAACTGTGGCAACTTCTGCTGCCCACTTCTGATTTTCCAAATGCTACAGGACATGGTTGGTAGACAGTATGTGTGCCATAGAGCAGAATTTCTGTATCTCCTGCTTCCATCAGCCATCGATATGAAGCAATTGCTAATATCTACCACCAATTCTTATGCTGTATTTTAAAATATCATTGCTGTTGCTGTAATGTATACAACTCAGTTTTGTAAAAAAAATGTCACTAGCTCTGTCTTAGGCATTCCAATATTTTGGTCTTTAAAAAAATACATGTGGTCAATGAACTGGTCCAGCTGCCGTGAGAACAAAGATAGATGTGTGCCCTGCCCTGGCGCATTACCCTCTTATTCATTTCGATACTCTGCTTGATTTGTGGCTCTTGCTCCTTGCTCGGCTATTTGTTTTATGGTAGCTCATTGCAATTCCTGTCATTGCTTCCTCCTTATTTTTCCATTTTACCTGATGTAGCTTGGCATGTTTGATAAGTGTAAGCGGGCCCAACTCAGACTTGGCATATGCAAGCACAACTTGACTGACATCAGCGACAGGACCACTAATAACATGATGGACTTGGGACGATGGATGCACTGCAGGTCTCAGCTCAAACCAATGACTTCATTACCACCTTTATTAGTTTTGCACACAATTGCTGTCTCTAAGCCCAATAATAAAATAGTGCTTAATTTTTAGAAATGTGAAAACTTGCTGCAGTTTGTTCCATGTGACTTCACTAACAGCCTAGGTTTCTGCTCTTCTTGGTGTTGTCTGCCTCCTTGGCGTGCCGTCCTCTATGTTCCCAGCAGAAGGGCAGTGCCCTGCTTTGACTGCTGCTGTTATTTGTCTGCACCTATTTTCCCTTCAACAAGAAGTGACTTTGAACTCTTCCTTCTCCCTGTCTCCCCATCAATTTCTCCCCTTTTCCTCTCAGGCTTAGGAATCAGCAGAAATAGAAATTTTAGATATTCCTGTGGGTTGTGCTTTTTTTTTAAAAAAAATAATAATTATAGTGCAGTCTCTAATAAAAGTAAACTGTTCTTATAACTGCAAAGATGCCCACTATGATATTCTTTTCACTATGAATTCACAGGAAAAATGAAACAAAATGCTACAAGAAATTGCTGCAGTCACCTGGAAGGAATAGACATTTCAAACTCTGACTTCAACTTTATGCATTCAAAATTATGACCTAATTAAGTCTTTTAGTGCTGACTGGCTTAGAGGGAACACCTAGGTAGCATTTCTCAGGAGTAACCAGGTATATCTATTTGCTATGTCTTGATTTGAGAAGAGATATCAAGGAGAACTGGTTGCAAAACTTCGGTTTGCAGAGTACTGGATAAATCTCTCTTTATTTTAAGTATCTTTAAAAATTGAATTTATCAGGGTCATTATGCAAGAAGTAGGAGATTGCCAGGTGCAGGGGATGTGATTTTGTGTTTATTCTGTTACTTGACTCTGCAGCAACCAAAAGAGTAAGTTCTGTATAATAACTAAACTACAATAATAAATGCATTGCATCTCACATTGGTTTATGATATTACAGTGTGAAAATAGACATAGAAGGGGTAGAAAATATAAAGAAAATTCTGCAGATTTTTATAAGAGATGTGGACATAGAAGGGAGAACAAGGAAATTGGATAGACTTTTATCACAATTACTTGTAACTTTTTTCCTGTGGATTCCATTGCTCTGTAGTCTCTCTCTACCTCACCTGACTCCCCTATAAAGAATTTTATGAGATGTGTTAAGTATTTTATGTAAAAAATAAGTTGTATTGCATTGCATTGTAGGTCAGGGCAGGAAGGACACATTGCCTGAATAGCTAGTTAATCTCTTTCATCTTTCTCATGCTGTCATTAATGCTTATCTGTTCCCATAGGTATTGCAAAGTCATCTGTTTTCTCCAGTGGCACAGTACAACAATAAAACCTTTTGATATGACATACTAGTTGTTTGTGATCCTGGTTTTATTCATGTCCAACTTGAGATCAGATTTGTGTTTTCTTGTCTATAGTGTTTTTATCATGTTTGCTAGCTTTTCTTTTATGGGAATTCAGGAGTTTATTTAAGTTCACATTTCTGTCATCTCTCTGGGTGAGAGTGGCTTGATGATGATGCCTATGTTGCACCAGCATTAGTCTCAGATTATACTGCTTAAAGATCCTATGAATTACTTGGCTGAGTTTCCTCATGGGACTTTTCATCCCAGTGATGATCTGATAGTCTGTCTAAGGCCTCCCTGCTTCCTGTGTGTGCCAAAACGGAGCCTGCTGCAAGCACCTGTGTCCCGCTCTGGTGTCAGGAGTAATCTTTTGTGAGTTATAAGTCATCTTTGACCAGCTCTGACAACTTTCTAACCACCCACAGGGAACATATTTTGTTTGTGACAGGAAAAGGGTTATCCAAAACGATTTAGGGCAAACCAAACAGCAAAGGTTATTAGCAGCCACTCTTTGTTACCATAACTCTGAGATGTCCCTCATTTCAGGGCCCCTAAAACTCCTGTTTCAGGAAAAGACAATATCTTGCATTCTATTGCTTTAAGAAAATGTTTCCAATGCTGTTTATCATGAATAAATGGGAAGGAAATTTTATATAAATACATTACACTAAGAAAAAGAATCCTTCAGCTTTTCATGTTTCATTAGGAGTTTGTTTCTTTTCTTCTCTTTTGGGTCTTTGGGAGATGCATTTCTCTTTGGGTCTTTGGGGATGTGCATCAGTGAATCAAGAATTATGACCTGCACCATATCTTTAATTGTTTAGGGTTTTTTTGTAGTTGTTCCTCAGCATTTCAGGACTGTATGTGGTGCCTGCATTTTTTTATTGGTACACATGTAATGGCAGACATCCTAAATAAATCAGAGGGTGAGAGGCAAATGCTGGGCAAAGTTCTCCCGATGGTGCTGGAAACAGCTAGCCTCATGGTGAGGAGAGAAAGTAAAATCTGCTCTCCCAAGGTCTGCCACTGCTGAGAAGTACAGAGATATAAAGGAACCTCCTATTTAGTGTATGAATCAGAAAATATATAGAAATAATTTACTTTCCCATTGAAAGTTGAGACCTAGGCTTGACTCAACTACCAGGAAGGTTATGACTGCAGGTTGTGAAGGAATCAATGAACGATTCAGAAATATTTATATTTATGGATAATATATGGGGGTTGACACTCCAGACATGAAGAGGAGATATGGAGATGCTTGGTAAAGAAAGATGCCACTGGTGTATGAGATTAACATACGGATAAATTCATGAGAAAGTCATTTGATCTTAAAATTCAAGTCTGAGCTTTAATAGGCACAGTCATTCTTAGCAAACAGAACAAATTAAGGTAAATGAAACCTAATTTCATATTAGAGAACAAATGTCTGTGAGAGAGCACTTGTGCCCCTTTCTTGTTTGTTGACTTGCAAAGGGATTGAAGTTGAATATTTTAACATGGTTCAGTAAAATTAATAATTTTAAAGTGCAAGATAACTTATTTTCTTCAAGACTGTGTTCCTTTAGTTCACTATGATTAATTAAACAGTAATGCCAGCATGGATTTCACTGTGAACACCCAGTGAATATTTTTCCAATCTGTACAATGGTGTCTAAGTATCAAAGTTTGGGAATGTTGCAGAAGATGATGTTACCTGAACAACTGAGGAGAACATTACTGTATTTTTTCTCCTTTCCAGATGTATCTATCTGTAGCCACTGTTTTTCCATTAGTGCCAGAGATACATAGCAGAATCAATCATTGCTTCTATTTCTGATTGTATTTCTGGCTGTTGAGGTTTAATATGTAATAAAAAAGTAGGTACGAGACTGATTTTATCTTTATGCAGGAATGATTGTGAGAATATAAGTCAAAGCCCAATGCACACAGAAGACCATCAAAATGAGTTTTACTGCTTTTGTTAGGCTTTTACACAGTAGTTTTCTTTGAAGTGTCTCAGCGCATAAATGGAGGAGACACTGCCTGGGGTGCCCGGAAAATGAGAACTTATGGCATAACTTCTACACATGACACAAAAGTATGCAATGATCAAATCTATCAGAACAGTGCTGGATTTGTTTAGTACGCTATATAATAGCCTATTTGTTCTATATAGACCATTATTTTCAGGCTTGCATGAGAGGGAGAGGGGGAAAATACCCCCTCCAAAAGTGAGAATGAACATCTGAGAAGGTTTTTGTGCCTGTGCTGTTTGTGAAAGTTGAGCTCATGTCAGCTGGGGTGGATCATGAAAGAAAACTGCAAGACTAAAGTGTCTATCTTATTTCCATTCTTCCCCACCCTCACCATTTTTTGCCAGTAACTTAGATGCATCTTTGCTTTGATTTTTCCCCCCCAAGCACACAATATGATAACCTTAGTGGCATTTAACACATACATGGCTCATCATCTCTTCAGCTTTTAAAAAGACAAGGAAACAGGCCTCAGCTGAATCATGATGTTTGTGTCAGTCATGTTAACTTTGGGTTTTCTAATCACAGTTTTAAGTAATTACTCAAAACTCCTTCTCCCACAGCAGCCATAGCAGTAATCTTCTAGGCTTGACAGCTTGGTATTATTTGGTGATCTATTTTTATAAAGATGACGTGTTGATTTAATAACGAATAATGTTAAACTACCAACTAGTGAACTCATAATATAATAACTAAAGACTGCAGTATTACTTTCATACACTCAGAACTGTTTTGGTCTTTCAATTCTTGGCCTACTACATCTTATTGCAGCATATCTTTTATATGCCAGTATATCTAGTATATCAGTACCCCTTTTTTACCATTTTCAGTAATGCCAGCCCAAGTGCATACAAGTTCCATTTCTATTAATAAAAATTACTACTGTGCAATGTATTATATCATTTGTGCGACCTCCACTGGGTTTTATCTTTGAAGTATTTTACACAAAGTTTAAATCTCATTTCTTTTTCATCTCTAGTATATTTTTTGTTACTCATTTCTATGTGCCTTGCCATTTTAAGAAAAATTCTGCGTTTGCAGTATGCCATATAAAATATTTGGCTTTGAAAATGCCAAATACTGAATTGCCACTAGCCAAGGTGCTAATGAACAAGCAACATAGCTATTAACAGCATGTAGCATAGCTACATTTTAGGGAGCAACAAACTATTTTTCAAGCAAACAACAATACTGTACAGCTTTCAGGAGCTGGTGACCTTAGGAGGACACTTCTCTCTCTCTCTCAAGAATAAATATTTTTGGGCTCATTGTTTATAGCAATTGTGATTTTGATTTTCTATAAAAACCTACCAGTCAAATTACAATACCGTGTCCCATTTATGTGGGCAGTCACCATCTCCATGGAAAATGTGTATTTGTTAGCCTGCTTGCTTTATGCAGCTATGTCAGCTCTGGGTTCAAATTAAGTTGTGAAGCTGTACTTGTTCACTACAGAAGGCTTCTCTGTACTTGAACAGTTGAAAACTGTGCTCAAAGTGTGGAAGAAAAAAACCATCATTGAACCCTAGAGACAGAAAGAATAATTGCAAAAGGCTAATACTTGACCCTTGTGGAACAATGAGGAGGTACTACACTAGTAGGTGTTCTATATTTAAAGAAAAAGTCATTTAAAATCACCTGTAATCCTCTGAGTTGTTGTATATTATGAATTCACTCCTTGACCAAAAACTCCTTGGCTGCCATTAAACCAGCAGGTTCATGATGATGAATCATGGTAGGCAAAGGCTATTTGATCTTTGACTTCAACACCATGACTGTCAGTTATATACATAATTTGCTTTGTTAAATAGTGATATATTTCATGCAATTAGGCAATAACAAATGCTTCCCACCACCCACTTAACACTGTACCTATTCCCACTCCTGCCCATTTGAAATAGCTGCCCGGGACTGAGCACTGAACAAAATACCCTAAAATACATAATGCAGAGCTACACTCAGGAATTATGCTCTTATGTAGCATATATGCTCCTATATGGTCTCATATAGCATTGGGTTGTCACTGAAACACAGACTCTAAGGAAATTTCTTTGCATCACAAAAGCATCTTGCAGTCTAACTTCCTTCTGCTTGACTTGCAGCTTCAAGGCATAACCTTAGCAGGAGGGGTACTGTAGGTAAGGCAGAGGTGCTATAGAAGAGCTGTGCTTCTAGAGCTTGTACAGACCTACCCACAGCTACTTCTTGGTTCCTATTGGTGTTGTTTACCTCTTCCTTTCTAAATCAACAGGTTAAAAGAAGTTATAAGCATTTACAATGGATCAAGAATCCTGTTGAAAATGAAGTAAAAAGGCTAGTTAGGGAGTGGTGATCAATTTATTTGGGGCTTAGGTATGTTCTTTAAATCAGCTGCTATGTCAAATATTTCTATACAGTCTATACAGTTTCTCTTACCACTTTACCACTTCCTCTGTGTATGGTATATGCAAATGTGGTTTTATGATCAAATTCAGATTCTTTTCTCCCTGACATCCTTCCTCTTTTCAGTCTGAATCCTGTGTTTCACACTGAGGCTTCTTGAAGCCAGAAGCAGTCTTGCATGCAATCTTGTGTATATCTAAGTCTTACAAGGATTAAATACTTAGTACTTTGGATGGGATGCATACACCAAGTCTATTACGGACTTAGTGCACTATGCAAGTTCTGTTATGCAGCCTGAAAGTGAAAATATGTTTCTGCCTTTGGTAGCTCTGCATGTCTTTTTTTATATTCGGACATTGCAGTGAACTATTGTACTGTAAATAAGGCTGTTACAGTAGTGTAAACAGAGCAGTAAAAATGCATCACTTGATGAGTCAGTTTGTTTCAAGCAACAAACGAACCACAAAGTTTTAGAGCACATTGCAAAATTATGGAAGGTCAAGAAAATACAGCAGAGTAAGACAATTAGATCAGAGGGTGGTATTTGTTTGGTTTTTTTGATATGAACTTTTTCAAGGGCTGACACCTGTCCCTCCTCCAAATCCCTGGATGGCCTCTTTTTCTTTAGTTCACAGAAAATGCCTTGGATACACTGCAGTCTTTGTAGCCCATTTGATCTCTTCCTGCCTTGAATTGCGATTTTCATGTGTTAATACTTTGCTCCAGTTCTTCTCTGTATTGCAGCATGTGGCCATTATTACTCCCCTCCCCCAGTTCCATTTCCCTTGTTATATATCCGTTTCATTTTCTTAGTTAAGTTGAATGTGAACTTGGGGTCAAGAACAGACAAGTCATGTGATGGGACTGAGGTATAACTGCATTTTCCAGTTTTTTTCCACTGCATTGTCTGGGGGTTTGGGAGCACAATCTCACATACTGTGCAAAAAAACGAAGTTCACAGTTCAGCTGTCAGTTATAAAATAGGCTCGTGAATTAATGTCCTTAAGGAAACCTGGGCTGGAAAACGACATGGTATTATCTCTCTTTAAGGTGTACTTGCAAAGGTATGAAGCCTCCTTTTGAAAAGTATATTGATTACAATGCCTCCATAAAATCTCTCTTTTGGAAGGCTAGGAGCCCTATAATGAGTCTTTCTGGGCAGACTATTGGAACAAATGTTCATTGCTTTTTACTCAGTTTTCTGCAGTCTTTAGAAATACAGTGGCATGCCCTTGATTTATGGAGTAAGGCTGAACTTCATACCTGCTCGAAGATGTGGCAAACACAAAAAGAGGAATGAGACCTGGTATATTAAAAAAGTACTATGCATGGCTATACAGTATTAGCTCCTTGAATACTTCTCAATGAGTGAAACATTATTTTGGGCTAGCCTGCTGTTACACTGCCATTTTACCTTTAATAAGTAGTGGGTCACTTTACCATTGAGTGTCAAAGAAGGAAAAACATGTAGAATGCAAGAATAGTTATTAAAGGCTTGTAATAAAGTAATGGAGCATTTACCTGAATGACAGAATTACTGGTGACAACCTGAACAGCAATGACATTTAAGTTTTCCTGAGACATTTCTCATTCAAATTATGTCACTAGTTGTGAAGCTCCCATCTGTAAGTCTTGCTGGCATGAGTCTCCACTGTGATTATCACTCATTGTCAATATAGCCAGTCATTTCTTCTCCGCATCAGTTTTGATTGAGTTCTTCCAGTTTTCCCACACATCTCTGTGTGTATAAACCTGTGCGAATGATTTATATGGATTCATGCTTTCATTCTGAATTAGCATTTTTTTTCCTGGGGTGACTACTAAAGTTTTGTCTGTGTAGAGTGCAAACCTAGTCAAACCTGGAATAAAATAGCTGTAAGCCAAGCATGGCTTTAATATACTGTTGTCACATATTTTGAAAGGCAATATATCTCTGGGGCATGCTGAGGTAGACTGTCAGTCAGGTAGCCCCACCGCTCAAATTCACACGACCTTGGCCAGTGTAAATTCCTTGCTCAAGCAGAGATGGGAGGAGCAGCATGCTGAAAACAAAATATTGTCCCATAAATTTCTTTGACAACGTTGCACAATTCGCCGAGGCTTCACAGTGTTTCTCTGGTGTGGAGGGCATTGCTGAAGCATGAGTGATACCAGTCACACAAAGAGGCAAAAGAACTGTCGGACAAAAGTGCGTCTTTGTTCAGTCGTGTTACCTGGGGGGGAAATATAGTACATGATGTACTGTGTGATATGTCAGTCATGCAAGTTATTTCTGGAAGGTTTTACTTACTGTAGAGCTGTTGTTCATTTAGGGAGGAATTCCTCCCTGGGCAGAGTGCTTGGAGAAGGCCGACGCACCTCCTCAGTCTCACTGAGGCTGTATTTTGGCACATCGGGCACTCAGGCCAAGGCTGTTTCCCTGCACATGGCTGGATTTTACCTTTGTTGAACTGTCAGTTTAATGTCCATCAGACCTAAAAAATGTGGGGGAGTTGTAAAGACATTAGCCTCTGTTTGGGTTTATGCAAAGCAAATTAGGCAGGCCTTTATCCAAAAGTCTGATATATTTTTGAATATATCACTTAGTAGTTATATTCTCTACCTTAAATTCCCAAAGCCTCATGCTGCTTAGCCAGCCCTGAAGTCCTGATGCTATGGTTGAGACAGTGCCCGTACAATCAGTACACGAACATTTCTATTTTCAGGGTCTCTTGAAATGTGCAGAAATTAAGGTATAGAAACCTGCCATCTCTCCCCAGTACAGGGGTATCTAAGAAAATGTAAGTGTTGCTCTAAAACCTGAGCTTCTCTTTCCTTTCTTCTCCTTCTGGTATGATGGGAGAATGACACTGGCTCGTTGTATAGAGGATGAAAGCTAATCCCGGGTGTGGCTCTGTGATCTGGATATTTAAAGCTGTCTTTGTTTTAGAGAGCTCCAGTGAAGCTGTGACCATTTACATCACAGGCAAATCTGGATTGTCTGCCTTTATTCCATTGTCTATGTCCATGTTATGCAGGCTGCGCTCTGTTCTTTTGCGTCAACCTTAAAGAATGCATCAAAAAAGTAATTACAATGTATTAGAAAGTCTTGACTTCAACAGGGCTTGAGCTGAATTTCTGATGCACTGGTGGAAATATGCAGGATCTGGCACAAATAGTGTACCAAATTAATTGGATAATATACCTAGTTTCCCTGAGATCTCCATTAAAAGATACTAATCTTCTAATTCATCAGACCCATCATGCAGTTCATCAGACCAATCCTTTTAATGAGGGCCTCAGACAAGCTGAGCCTGGAGATGCTGAGCTAGGAGGTGTTCAGGTAGGACCCTCCCCACCCCCCTAGTTGCGATGGTAATGGAGATTTACCAGGCTTTTTAATCTGAATTTCTTCAGTCTAGTGTTCACCAAACATTGAGTCTTGACGCTTTGGTCTGTGTATACAAGGTCTGGCATTTTTGTGCAGGCTGTTATTTTAACACCGGTTAGGCCAGGATTACCAGAGCTGCTACAGTCAACTTTGTTTGGCCAAAGCTTAATCTGTCCTATTGTAAGCGAACCCAGAGTACTCAGTGCCATTTTGTGTGAGACAGTAAGGCCAGCCTGACTTGATGCACATATTTCACAGAAGTGGGCTTCTGCCTGCATTCTCCTGGGGGACTGGACAACTCATAAGTGGGAGGAAACAAGCAATTATGCAGTCGTCTTTCTTATTAAGAGAGTTTTGCTAGGATTTGGCTTGTCATAATTTTTAGCCAAAGTCTTTAAGGCCTGTTTCTCTATATGTTTGCATACAACTCTGGCAAATCCAGAGTCTTCCAGGAAAGCAAGCTGTGCTTATCATGCTCCAAAATCAGCATTTTTCTCCTAACTTTGTCTCTCCTACTGTCCCTCCCAGAAGCAACTCCTTCTTTAATGATCTCTGGATGTTTGGAGGTTACCTCTTTTTTTTTTAATCCTTCAGAAATGCGCTAGTCTCTCCAACTTTCAATTCCCAGAAGCTTCTTGGAGAATTAATAATTCATCAGCAGTGATTTAAAATCCTGTGGTTCATCCCCCTCTTCTCGGCAGGATTGTTCACACGGTTACTGCTCAAAGAAAATGTGGAAAGAGCATATAAGACTTATGACTACTTTAACTGATTGTGTTTGGCATGTTACATTCTGCAAGAGCTAGTGCTGAGCATAGTGAGAAAGCCTAGAGAAGTGACTAAGCTGGAGTGCCTCCTGGGTGGGAGAGTCCAAAGCTGACAGTCAAAGCTACACAGAGCCTGTCCTTTAATTAAAGGCATATTGGCTGGGAAAGCATCCAAGCAGGCTGGAGGAGGAATGAGGGACTTGACACTGGCATCACTCTGCCCATGCAAAGACGCACATTTCTGCCCTGAGTTCCTCAGTGTATCTCTGGTGCCACAGTTGAGATGGATCTCAAACCCAGCTGCCTATGAGCTTACACAGAGCCTGCAGCTTTCCAAGTACTGCGCATTTTGCAGAGAGCTTGTGTCCTGCTGTATCTGTTCAGAGCAAGAAACTGTGCATGTTGTGCTCTAAATCCAATTATGCCCTTATTTCAGTTTTGGCAATGTCTATCTCTTACTTGTAAATGATAAAACAAACACTAAGAAGAAAGAAATGCCCAAAACCTAGAAAAAATATATTCAAGACCAAGAGATTTTCTTAACTCTGTGCCTAAACTACTTCATCCCCACAGACTCGCAGTGAGAGAGAAGAGGATGTGAACACAGGAAGGGCATATTTAGGACTTTGCAGGCCGCCGCTACCTGTCAATCACCTGCACCCAAGATGCTTCCTTCAGCCAAGCCATGCAGCTCATCTGGCTCTAGCGAAACGATAATTATCAGTGCTGCCTCACTCTGAGCAAGTGGGTGAAAAGAGATCTTCACATGCAACAGATGCTCTGAAGAGACTCATGTGTCAGGATATAGGAGGGTGAGTAGCAGGACATCCTGTTCACATCTTGGATCCCAGTTTCGAAGATACCAGGTCTGCTTCCAGCCCTCTTGCTGGGAAGAGATGAGAGGCAGAGAGCTGATTAATATGGTGACTCAGCGCAGAGCGGCGCATAGGCTTGTCCTACACACGGATCAGCCTGGATGAGGAGAGCAGCCGCCATGGCACAAGGAGAGTAAACACAGCAAAGCATCTGAACTGCCCCCCCCCCCCCCCAGGACATGTCAGAGGACTTTGAGCCATGCTGCTTGAAGAACATGAGCTCACCTAGGTGCACCATCACTTCCCTGGAAATACAAGCTTTAGAAGATGACTATGAAATATCAACGCAACTTTACCAGCATTCAGCGTGCATTTGCACCACATGTTGTTGGGGTAGCTATGCCAGGGTGCTCCTCTGATCCACCTGGCAGGTGAGAAGGCTAACCTTCATAAAAATGAACAAAACCCGCTGCCTGTGGATTGTCCCCTGCATGCCAGTGTGACCAAGGACAACCAGCGCAAAGTAGCGCTCTGATCTGCCTCTCATGCATGGCACAGAAAAGAGAGTACATGCTGCCTTTTCCGTTTAAATTGGGCAATCTGAAATTTTCCATTGCAAGGAGAGAGAGAGTGCTTTTCAAGCTCTGTTGCCACTCTTTTTTCCTAGCTTGTCATCATTATTTTTGGTGACAGAACATTTGCTGTGCAGCTGGAGGTTTGGGGGGTTTCTAGGCAAAACCAGGAATGTCCATATGCATGGATAGAAGCTGACCTGTTTATTGACTTTCACTTTATTGTCTGCTGGTTGGTCCCAATTAAAAAAAAGAGAGAGCAAAGATCAGTTGGAGAAACAGAGAGTTGGTTAGGAAGAACTTTTTTTCTTTCATCTCTGAGAGTTTTATGACAATCAGCAACAGCAAATTAAGCAGTGAGAATATTGAGACAAAAGTCTTCCTTTTCCTTTTGTATTTCACAGATTTGAAGATGTATACAGTGTTGTGACATACTATGTTAATCAGTATCAATAAGATGCTGATTTTATTTTCAAATTCATCTGTCTGCATGTTAATTCCTACCTGATTTTTATTTTTTTTCACTTACTACTTAGAATTCAATTAATAAGAAATAAACAAAGCACAATAAAGCACTTTTGACTTCCAGTGGATGTAACAATTTCAGTTTAAGTTAAGATCATTTCCCATAAGCTTCATGAACATAATTTTTCATAAGGGAAGTTGATAGGTAAGCATTTCACTACAAGCAGAACCAACCAGGCTATCAGGAGATGGTGAGTTTTCCAGTGTCCCTTTTGACTTCTGCCTCAAATCTTTCAAGCATGTTCACAATTTTGTTGTCAGTACATGAATTCTGTTTTTATTTTCATGCATTTTTATTGAACTGCGACATTATTTCAAAGTCTCTTTATCAGTTTAATTATAGGCAAACATCTTGTCTGACTCGTTTCTGTGACACATGTAATGGTTCACAGGATCTGGTAATTAATAAAAAGGAAGCTAAGAACATTAAAAGAAAATCAGGTTTAGAATTATAATTTGATCATATCCTGTTTTTTCCCTTCCATTCCTGTGGATGAAGAATGACATAAAGGCCTGCTCCTTCATTGCCACCAGGAGCATAGATCGTTGCGTAACTTCCCATATTTTCATTGTTCTGTCTTTTGAAGGAGAGGAGGGACTTCATAGCAGTCTTTTTTATATTCCAGGTAAAACCTTGTTATCTAGATTCTTTGTGCTATATAAATGTGACTATAGCTAAAAAGGAATGGCAGATCAAATAAACAATTCAGTTTTGTAATAAGAAGCCTAGATCCTGCAGGGTTTGCTCATATAGGCACTTCCATTTTTTTCAGGGGAACTACTTTATGCTTAACAATTTGCAGTCTCTGTTTTTTAATACATAAACTGATTTTTAAAGGCTTACTAATTAATAATATGATTAAACAAGACACTGTCAATTTGAAAATCGTATTTCTTAGTGTAAAAATGTGACGCTCTGATGGATATATACAATGCTAGAAATTACCATAACTGAAACTTTGTGAAAAGGTTTCTTTGAAAACTGTTTTTTTACAACATGTCCTCTATTCATGGATTTGAGAAAATTTTGTTTCATTTATTTTCCTGGATTTTCAGGGCCTGCTCCAAAATCTGCTGAATCTGATTATAACGATCATAGGTTAGACCTTCAATTTTTCCTTTTCTGAAAAAAATCTTATATTCAAACAAATGCAAAACCAAAATCCACTATTCATTCTTTACAAACTATCCAAAGCAGAATTAAAAAAACACCAAAACAGCAAAACCAGAGTCCACTGTCATAAAACTCAAATTGTCTGTGTTGCTTTAATTCCAAACTCATACAGAAGCAGACTTAACTGAGAACGTTTTTTCTTTAGGAGTGTGAGTCAAATCCTTAATGCTAATGTAGGAGGGTTTTTTTGTATTTAATTTAACATACATTTTGTTATCGCTTGGCTCAATGCCTCAGGAGTCTGAGCCAAAGCTGTTATACTGTAATATCCATGAGGTTCGGTTTTCTCTTTCACCTGCAATACTGTACTCTCAGTGTAATGCTAATGTGACTCCTGCAATATAACAAAGAACCCATAATGACAGCAGCAGAGGGGCCTGAATGTCATTTACACCTATTTGCTATATTCAAGGTCAGCAAGAATGCACCTGGAAAACACAGGCGCTGCACCCAGACTGGCTGCAGGAAAATTGTCTACTCTGATGAGATTATTTTTAATATAAGATTTTTTTTTTTCTTTTAAACCCTTGAAGGTCTCTGTATAAAAGATCATAATGAGATATTCAAGGTGAGCATGTGCATTTCCGTGGTAACAATGAAGCAGAGGCATTTTGGGTCAATGTTAAAGAAACTAAAAAAAAAACATTCTAAGAATGTATTTAATATATTTATAAATATATTGGCAGAAAGCTTGCTTCCTCATAACACATTTCATACACTGCCTGTTGGTAACAGAAAGAATTGTTGATTGAGTAAAAACAATCCAGAATTACTCTGAAACTGTTGCAGCAGAAACAGAAAGTCTAATGACTAGTTTTATTGCAAAGAGTGCAGCAAGTTCTGTCTTATAAAAGGAATGAAAAGCAAACTGTGCTGTTCTGATGTAGTATCTTTTATTAAAATATATTGAAAGACATCATAAATGTGTTTTAAAAAAATCAATACCTTGCATTCCCTTCTTTTCATTCTCTGTACCAGTCCAGAAAAAGGCAGTCCTGACCAGCACCTGAAACAGCTACGACCTGGATGCAGAGAGCTCATCTCTTGACTCCTGGAAGGCCAGTGGCTTTGGCACACTTTTCTGTACACGCAGAGTAACTGCCTTTTTCTGTGCTTCAGAGCAAGGAAAACATTAGTGAAAACATCAAGGGATAAAAGTATTCATCCCCACAGGAAAGCACAGTGCATGGATGGACATCTGTAACATATCTTTGCAGCAGCGTGAAGTTTTTGCAAGTCCGAAGAGGCACGCAGCAGCCATCATTGCCCCCCAACTGGAGCTGCCACCTCCTCCCATGGCATTGCTCCTGATTTAAATTGCCAGGCTCAGCCGACCCATTTTACCCTGTCTGAAGCAAGCTGTGTAGTCAGTCAGCATCACATGCCCAGCTCCCTCCAAAGGCAGGGGAGATACCTCCTGGTATCCTTTACTGGGGGGCTGGCAATGGGCGGTCAAGGTTGGGTCTGTTCATTGTAAATCTTTTATTTCCACAGCTGTTTTCAGGAATCACGTCCGCCTGGACTCGCAGATGGTCAGGCGCAAAGAGCCCTTTCTGATGAGACTTTTAAGAGATTTTGACTCCAAGGAAAGAAAAGCTGGTAGGGAGCAGCCGGTGTCTCCCTGCCTGCTGGCACTCTAGAAGAAAGGCCTGCAAACCTGTACTTATATTTTAAAAGGCAGAACCAGCTTAAGGCAATAACTACACCTAAGAAGTGATTCCTAGTCAGAAAAGCTGTGATAGGGAAGGTTTTACTAATAATATACACCACTTCTAACAGACGAGGTCCCACAGAAGGGAATGAAGATTTTCACCATGCATTCAGTTAAACAGGAGTGACAGTGGTAGATCCATGTTGGTAATAACACCATCTAGTAATTCCCTAAAATACTGCACCCCCACTTACCCCCAGCCTCTGCTCCCCCACTTGCTGCTGTGGGTCTTCAGCCAATCCAAATTATTATAGCTTTGGGAGCTAAGGGCCTGCTCTGGAGAGCAAACCCTGTTGAATCTGCAATTTGGATAGATTTGAAGATAGATTTAAAACATTGCTCTGTTAGTATTTCAGAGCAGTACATTTTACTTTTCAACAGGAAAGTCTAATGTCAACTTCAGAGCAAATATTCATATATTCAAGCCTTTGGGTGATTTTGGAGTACAAGCAACACAAAATGGTAACAGAGGTTTCCTGTTTCTTTTGCTTTCTCTATGAACTGAAGCAGAAAAATCTTAACCAAAGCAGAAAACTGAAGCAGGCAAATCTTATCTAATCTAAAAATAAAGATTCATGAATCGTAATCTGAAGCACATGAATTAAGTAAACTTGTAATTTAGGCAGGTGATGTATTCTTCCATTTCCAGTCCAAAACAAATTCTCAGAAGGTACAGTTTAGTTTTGGTATTGTCAGGTTATATACAGACTGGCAAACCTGTGCTTTCATTTGTGTATATAAGAGTACATTTTGGGGCTACTCTCACATTTTGCATGCAGTATGAATAAATGAAACATGATTTTTTGACTTCAGCGATCATGGACTAACCAGTCTTTCACCTATAAAGACCAATTTGTTACCCATCACTGGTCTGTTTGGAACTAGCACAGACTTGAGAGAGCATTCCTGCTCTGAAATGCGATATATACACAATTTATTTTGCTTAACACCCAAAGAAAATATCTACCAACAGGCATAACTGATGATCTGGCTTAGATGAAACCCTTAGTCATATCAAATTCAACACCTGCCTCAAGTGACTTCTGCGTGTGATTATGCTCTGCCACAGTGTGTTTCAGGTGCCAACAGTTGGCATATCCATCCCTGAATCTGTGTTTCTCTCTGCCGATATATCTCCACTGCTGTATTTCTGTAGGCAAGGCATCATTCCCTGGAGGCAGGACATTGCCCTGCCAAATTTGATGAGGTTTTACTCAAAAATCCATCATAACTTTGCTGACGGAGGAACAGTTGTAATGTCCTGAGCATATCTCTTCGTTGCACAGCATGTTTTCCTGAGAATTAGAGATTGTTTCTATCAATTACCAACTGCCCTCTTGGGCCCACTTAATTCTGAGCCCTGTGACGGTGTGCTCCTTCCCCCACAATGTGCTCTCTCTCCCTCAACCTGACCTCCCCATAAACAGCACATAGGCAGGGGCTAATTGAGCATGCACCAACTAAGACCCATCTAGCATGCAAATATGACTATGAGTCAATCATCTCCCCCGCATAAACAGGGGGCAGCCCAGAGCCCATTGAGCTCTCCTGCATGGCAGCGGGCTGCACTGCAGCACCTCCTCTTGAGCAGGGATGCCTCTCGAGGTTACTCCTCGAGGCTGAGAGACTCCTTACCCGCGACAGATCCTCGGTAAGTGATTAATAGCATGCTGAACTTCTGCGAACTTCGCAAAACTTTGCTGAGTTATATCTCTGATTAATTGCGCACATAATCCCTTAGACATGAACTGTTGACCAAGTCTGGGACTATGACTGGATCCAGCCGCACCCAGACTCCTCTCAGAAGGAGTTTAGAAAGCAAGGGGGTCCTCTCTGAACCTCGTGACTCAACGGGAGGGTCTCCTTGACACTGTTATCTGACCCTCTCCTCCATGAAGTAAATAACTGAGTGAACCTTGCCATAGACCCTTGTTAAATCATTGTCCTATTTACGATTGAATTTTGTTAAATCACTATTCAACCTCACTAAAACATATTGCTGCTTTCTCTTACAAGTGAAGTGTGTTACTCCCCACTCATCTGCGACAAGCCCTTATGTAAATGAGTTTACTTTTTAGCCTAGAAAGAGCTTGTATCTGCAATGTGTGGTTTCACTTACAGCGTGCTGGGGGAGTTGCATTTAGTGATGGCAAAAAGTGCTATGGGGTATGGTTCAGCTTGGCTTTGTACGTAGTCAGATAGCAATTTAGAGAGCTCAGCCTGGTTAGATTATCACAAAGAAAAATGGTGACTGAATATATGTATGTTCTTGGGCAAAAATGGGGGTACAGAAGGGCTCTTTCAGCTGAGGGAAGGTGTGTTACCAAGAGCCAGTGCATGGAAGCTGGAAGAAAGTGGCGGCTTCACCATAGCCAAATGTGCCCAAGACAGTGTCCTCTAGAAAGTGTACTTCAGTCAAAGGAAAGCTTTAGGCTCGCTGCAGCCAAACTACAAGATTTAAGAACCTGTGATGTACAGGGTATCAAACTAGAGCTGTGTTTAGATACTTCATCTGCAACATTTAGCATAGCCTAAACTGCATATGTAAATATGTGTACAGCCTAAACTGCATATGTAAATATGTATACAATCAAATATGATCATATAATAATATTCTTGCTCAAGCACCATTTTCAGATATCATGGGCTTAGGTGCAATTACAGTTCTCATGCATGTTTTTTTTTAATTCTATATTTAGCATGGAGTTTTGTTTGCTTTTTAGTCTTAAAGAATTTTGCTACCCAAGCTCTGTCTTAGTGCAAGTAGGATATTTCATGGTGCTTGTAGTGGAGGTTTCACTTTAACATTGTATTCCCCAAGAAACTGCTGCGCTTTATGAACTGAATCTCTGATTTCTTCCATTACATCTTCTGACTTAATGCATGCTGGAAGCGCTGGAAGTGAGATGGTTCCCAGTCTTAATATCTACATGATCAATTTAAGATTCAGGCATGGATTGAAAGCAAGCAGTAGCAGGACGTTGTATCTGCAATTTAGAATTGTAAATATTTTATCTTCTTCACCTTGCACATTCATGACTAAGCTGCATATCGAAGCCAGTTTTTAGACCGTAAGTGTGATAAGCTTGAAGAATTCTACCTGTTCAAATATCTTTGCGGGTATTACCATAATATGTGCACTAAATATCAACTAATGTTTATCCTGATGTCATTTTTCCCTGCTGGTAACCTTCATGAATACCCTGTGCTGCTATAGCTGAAACTACTGTTATTTCTGTTCATGCAACATTGTACATCCACAACATCATCTGTTCTGTGCTGTGACTCCGAGTCCATCGCATTGACTCTCTGAGATTTTCGTGTTTCCAATTCCTTGCTTGGTTTTTTAGACATTAATTTGTGTTTTGTGGTTTCACACCCTTCCCACTGCTTCTCTTTCTGCTTATGGCTTCTTTGTCCACTAGCTTGTGGCATTAGAATTTTTTTAATCTGCATGAAAACTCAGTGCAGCATTGTCTTCTTTTTAGACACAGATTTTGAGTGGAGTTGTGTGCCATTTCATGTGCTTTAACAGTGAACTATTGCCCTATTTAAATCCATCACATTTGAACCTTGATTTAGTTCAAATGAAATTTAATTCCTGATTGACTCATGAACTTTCAAGGGACTTCTCCCTGTGCCCAGAATTTTGCATATAACAGTAAAAACCCTTACCTTCACATGTAACAGTGAAAACTGTATGTAGGAGCATTAATTCTTTCACAAAGTATTTTGTAGATGCATTCAAATTTTACACTCTTACAGGCTGTTTTGCTTGTGAACACTGAGATTACCTTTGAGATGACAAGAATATTAAGTCTATTAATAGTGTGTCATCACTAAAAAGCCTATTAATAGTATATCATCAGCTATTTTTTCTCTTCAGCTAATACAGTATATGCATCCAAATATGTTTCTATACTTCAACCAAGATTAGCCAGTACTATTTCCCCTTTTCACTTTTGATTCCAGAGGACTCTTCAAACATCACTCCTCAGACGTACCGAACTTCTCCGATTCCTGGGGAACTGCTGCATTTCCAGAATTAATTCTCAGAATCTGTTATTTTCAGAGCTTGCAAATGGTGGTACTCATGGAAGTACTTAGCCTGGTGGTACATACCCTGGTGGCACTTCTGGCATCATGTAAAGTTGTGCTCACTGTCAAGTTTCGCCCTGTTTGTATAGGCATACCTGTAGGCAGCAGCTAATGCTAAGCAGCCATCCTAATCAAGAGAAAAGGAGGGAGAGAACTACTTAGACCAGAGTTTTCTGATGGTATCTGATTTAATTGCGTGATTGGTGCAAGTAATTAATGCAACCTAGAAGAAATGGATATGACTAGGAAAATGAATGTTGTAAAGAAGAGCTCGGTGAGAAGGAAAAAGAGAGTGGGACAAGGCTGGTGGGAGACTATATCTGAAATCACCACAAGGGCCAGACAAACATGGACACTAAAACCCTGTAAGGCTTTCCTAGAAAAATGTGAATATGAGCATGGCAAGTTGGGGCAGTGGGGCAGCAGCTAATGGTTCTTGAGAGCAAGCAAGAGCTTCTTGCCTACTTCAAAAATCAGTCAAGGTCATATGAGCCCCATATTTAAATAAACAATTGGAGAACTTTCGCACACAAAGAGGATAGATGAAATATCATAATGTCCACACGCCTACCCCCAGGTATCCAGTTGTGGCTCAAAACTGAGGTGAGAGGACCTTTGAACATGTTATATTTGTCAGACTACAAGAGCAGGCAGGTGTTTATTATTATTCTTTGCACCTTCTTGAAAGTAATAAAATGCAGGCTGGAACTTCAGCACAATGTTGCATCTCCTAAAACCCACAAGGAGAAGAAACCTCTGAATGTTTCATTACATTTTTTTATTTTATATTTTATAAGATGCTGGAAGGTATGAAAAAGAAATCATAAGTAAAGGTTAAAAATGGAAGAGGAAGGCAGATCGTATCTGAAATTGAAATAAGAAAAAATAGTGGCCATTCATTACTGGGGAGAAAAAAATATTGAAAATCCATTTAAATGATTAGTTGGGCAAAACATTGTTTGCCAAGAAAATAAAAAGAGCAATTATATTAGATATTTAACGAATATGGATAGCAGCGGGGCCACGTTTACTGTGTAGAAAATTGAGGGAAAAAGCTGATAAATTGACAGACGAATAGAGGGGAAAGATAGAAGATGGTCTTGTGGTTAGAGTACAACTTTGAGATATGAGAGTTCTTCCTTGCTGCGCCAGGTATTTTTTTGTGTGTGATGTTGGACACAAATCTGAGCTCCTCACTCGGAGCTGTGTGTGCTTTCACTTACAAGGAGCAACAACAACAACAAAAAAAAGAAAAGAGAGAGAAAGTAATGTTATCAGAAGAAACACAAAGATTGCCAAATGCACTGATTCCTTGGCTTAATCTGTATTTCCTGAATTTTCGCATTGGTTTACTTCATTTGCTTCCATTTAACTGTGTAGCAAAGGCCCCAAACACCAGAAGGAGTAACACTCCTGCCGCTGCCGGCAGCGCAGAGCTGCTGGGGTGCTGCTAGCCTGGATGAGGAGCCAGCCTGCTTCCCTGCGAGGGCTCAGTTCCCGGGCCGGAGCCAGGCCGCCTCTGCAGCCGGTGGGTGGAAGGACGGCTCCTCCGCCCGTGTTACCCCGTGCGCTGCAGGCCGCAGAGATGGGGCCCAAAGAGCCATTCCCATAGCTGAAAAGGAAAAAGGTAAGACCGCTATTATTGACACCTGACATATTACGTACTGGTGACATGGTAATGTCTCTGCCAGCAAAATCTACTTCCCACTGTCCTTTTCCAACCTTAATAATATCAACTGCTTCTCTGCGCTCAGACATAGATACTCAGGCATGCAGCAAGCTGTGCTGCATAGCGAGACAACACTCAACTCATTCCCCACACAGCCTGTTTTGCCCATTTCAGTATAGCTGTCTCCAGGCCAATAGAAAATGCATTAAAAGAGGCTTTGTGTAGTAGGAACATTTCACATTTAACTGTCTTTAATATAAATCCATTTTTGCACGCGCTTTCATAATATTGGCAGACCTGGAAGTTACCAGAAGAATGTCTGTATGCTCCCCAAAGGCTTTTTCACCTCACACCCCATCAATTGCCATTGCTCCACTTACGTGATAGTGGGTTAAATTTTTTGAAAGTGCTTAAGGGAACAGACAAGTTGCCAGGGATAAGTAAGCAAGAGTGTGAATTTGAGGCGTGTTGGTCAGTCTGTGATAAGTGATTGCGTATGTGCTCGTGAGCCAAGGAAAAGTGAAGGATTCCTGCCGGCTAAGACTGGACATGCAAGCAGTTAGCAATGGCACAGCTGAGGTGCTCCAGATTCACACCCTAGCTCGTCCCTGCCACTTGGTTGTCTGCCCGCAGTCCCACGGGGGGCAAGAGTTCGGTTTTAAAAATTGACTTTCCCGTTTGGCTTCCAAGGCATTAATGTTTTTCACGTGTTGCTGGTGCTGAGATGTTTGCAGTTGCTCTAGTTCTAAGCATTGCAGGCAGAGCGCAGCTCCGAGGGGGACGCGACAGTGAAGGGGCAGGGAGGCGGCTATATCTTCCTCTGCTCTTCAGTAAATCCATCTTTGTACAAACATGAATATCATGATTAATAACAATAGCAGCTTATGACTGTTTTGAAAAATTACATTGCTAGAAAATGAGTGTTTCCAAGTTGCTCAGAGGAAGGAAGATTTAAGAAGAAAAAAATATATACAAAACTGATTTTGAAAGTATTTAGGACTGTAAATGCTGGCAGTAATTAGGATGACTTGAGTATTTCATTATGCTGTCCTTGTAGTATTTTTTTCCCTTCTGCTCTGCTAGAAAGAATAGCATTTTCCATCTTTGGCTAGGAAAATTTAGGAAGTTATATGTGATGAGTATGACATGATCATAATAGGGACCCAACTGAAAGGGGACCATATGAGAAAATCCATTGTGCATATCGATATACTCAAACTGTATTTCTTCCTAATTCTGCTATGGTGAAGATATCTTCCTACATTTTTTTTTAATTTGTCTTATGTAATTTGAGAATTACAAAATTACAGAAAGATAAGATAAGGATACTGTGCTGCTTTTGCAAAATGAGCTTTTGCTGGAAAAGTTTCTTTTCTTTTTCACACAATAACTTTGAAAGGGGGAATGATCAGAACTCCAGAGCAAAAGAAATCTGCCTGACAAATAATGTCTTAATGTTTGATCAAGTTCAAGGCATTAACAATATCATGCAGCATAATTGCTGCTTTTTTGAAAAATAGTGGAGCTCATTTAGCAATTGGAATTCCCTGGAGGATGCCACGTGAGTGCAGACTATTAATTACGATGTTCTATTGTTATCTTTTGTTCAGAACAACAGAGCTCTTGAGGTCCTGTGGAATTTGTCTCCCCTGGAAGGTGTCGGGTTTTGATTAAGCGTCATTTCATACAGTTCATTAACAATGTATCTTAAAATGAGGTTTTGATTGAACATTTTTATTGGGCATTTAATATAATTTATGGTTTCTGTTGAAATTTCACATACATTTGCCAAGCTAGTTATTATATATTTTTCATTAAACAATGGCATTTTACATTTTCTGAAAGGTTTTATTTTTTAAGTAGAGGAATAGATTATATGAGAATTGATTATGAATGCAGTATATCATGAAAATAACCCTCCTGGACATATTTTATTCTAGTGGAACTACAGCAGATAGGTGTATGAGAGGGCCCAGTTGCAGGTGTTGTCATTTAGAACTGCCAATCTGAAAGCCAATGTCTAAATTTAATTTTCCTATTTAGAGTACTAATTTTTTTGATAAATCTTGCTGCTTTTTTAAGAAGCTAAACATTAAAGTGAATGAATTCTGCTCCTCAAGCTTCATCCTGCAAACCAGAAACATTTTAACAAATCTAAAAAAGCAGCACAAAAAGAGGTTATTTTGTCATATATCAGTTATAGGAAGATTGTAAACACTCTTAGGAGTAGTGGCCACAAGTGCAGTTTGATACCTAAATGCAAATACGGAGGAAATTATCTTTCAAAAGACTTACCATGAAGCTCTGACTTTGGCTGCTAGTAGTCTGGAGGACACTGCAATGGACCAGTCCAGCCCCCGAGGAGTCAGGCAGAATAATTTCTGTCTTTCATGTAGAGCAGCCACATCAGGAACAAACCACAGACTCTGAATGTTAATGAAATTCACTGGCTTTCAGTACAGAGAGATGCATATTTATACCCTTTAGGTAAAGAGCGTGGTTCCAAATGGGAATCCTGAAGGAAATACTTGAGCATTTTCTCTTTTTAATCTGGGGGATGCATCTTCATTTTCAGTGTGCAAGAAGATTAAAAAATATATTTCTTATATTGCTGAAATGGCATGTCAAAGAGGGAGTGTGCAGAGAGAAAAACATCGTAGTTAGAAACAAACTATTAGCTGGAATTTGTGTCGAGGGAAAATATTGGAATTATTTACGTGCACATGTGAATACAGAGGGAAGCGCTCCAACACTGACTGACTGTTAACACAGAGATGAGTCTGCTGGGATGAAATAAGAAGTCAAGTTTTCACTCAAAATACTCAGACCAAAATGCAGCAGAACCTTTTGCTGAGATTTGAGACAGTTCAGAGAACTGCTATAATTTTGCCTATGTTTATCTGCTATAATTTTTGCCTTTTACTTGGACCTTTGGCTTTGCGGTTGTCAGTGGGATTGGAATATTAGAATATTCAGTACTCTGTTTCCTTGACCTATTAAGAATTAGAAAACACCATGATTTTTCAGGAAATCCTGCTAGAAATATTTCCAACTTAATCGTGCGTTTCCCAGAGGTTCAGTTCGCTCAGGATTTGGATGCCCCTCCAAACCAAACCAGCAATCCTTTTCAGAGAGATGGGCCCCAGCCACAGTGCTCAGATTCACATTGAGCTTGCTGCCATAAGTGGGGAAGTGTCTGGAGCCAAACTTTCCTGTTGGTCTTGTCCCAAAAAAAGGGTTTTGGAGCTGGATCCGTGCTTTATTTCAACTGAGCGCTGCATTTCACATGCTCAGCTTTGGGATAGGGGCCCATCTCTGATGCTGTGGATGCCTCTTAGTAGAAACAACCATAACTAAGGACTCATACTTTGCAGGACAGCCCCAGGTTTCCTTTGTGTCTGTGATTAGAATAATAGTTACCACTCTGTGACCATTCGCTTAATTTTGTGCTTGAACCTGGTGACACACACTGTGCTATTCAATCAACTTGGCTAAATTTTAGACAGTTCTTCAGAAAAACGACCTTTCTTGCACTGACTGAGGGCATCATGCCATCTTTGAGTACACTCCCTTTCCCAGCTCTTCGGGTTTAAAGGATCATCATGATACCGAAATGTATTCTTTCTCTGATTCTTCTTATCTACTGGTAATAGTTTTAATACTACTGTAATTGACAGAGATGTGGCTATATATATATTTATTCCAGGTTTTCAGTGCTGCGTACTTGACAGCACTTTATATTTCAATTTTCTTCTAATTAATGGTGCAGCCAGTTTTCCCTGCTCTTTTCTGCTGATCCTTTGCACAGAAGAAAATGAGAAGAAATCACTTAAAAGTAGGAAAACATAACTTCATGGAGTGGATTGTGTTTCAGGATGACAGTTTCTTTTTACATTCAGCGGCCTTCCATTAATAAATATAATGGATACATATATTCTATATTATTCTTCTTTGTCTGCTTTCTGTTGCTATGATCTACCACATATATACCCATGTTTCCCACTCCATTCATTACTTCAGCTATATAATCCTATTTATAATTTATCCCATAAACACTTCCTTGTTGCTTCTGGGGGCTGGGAATCACTGCCTTTACATGCACATTATTTCTGGAGTGGTCACCTTGTGGGTGAGTCAATAATTGCTCCCATTAAAATGAGCTTATGACATTTCTAACTGAGTCGCTGAGACCTGAACACTGCATAGCATCAGCCTAGTGGCATCAGCCTATTTTGTCACCTTTGCCTTCCCTGACCCCACCTGCTCCTGACGATTCTTCACCCTCATTTGTCACTGCATGTCTAAATTCAAATTTCAGACACCTCAGCATAAGGACAAGGTCTTCATATGTACTCTGTACAGTGACTAGCACACTTCTCTGCGTGTTAAATACAATAAAGAATACTTGATCAGTCTTTGCACTCGTGTTACTTACCGTGTCAGCAAATTTCTTTCTTTAAAAAATAGCTGTGTCTTACAAAGAAACAAATTAAACTGGCAGGTTCCTCTGACTAGAAAGCTCATTACTGACCAACACCCTCTTGTGTCATTTGGGTGTGCCTGTGTGTTTGCAAAGCCCTGAAAAATCCAAGGTGAGTTAAAAAGCAAAACAAGTCAAGAAAAACCTTCAGCCTAAAGTCAGAGAACTTGAGGAGGGCAAGACCAAAAGGCACAAAGGGTTGCACAGCTAGAAGAGGGAAAGAAGCAGTTTTGGCTATTGGTATATCCATCTCTGCAGAGTCCATTTGAAGACTGAAGATTTTCTCATTTGCAAAATTTCTTTAAGCTTACTTTCCTCTTTGAAAACATCATTCGTTCCTGCGTGCCTATATGTACCTCTGTGTGCACAGGTGTGAAGGCCCTTCCGCACTTCTCAAAAGGTACCACTGAAGGTATGGCGTGGAGCAACAATACAAATCAGACCTGCTAGAGCGTTCCTTTGTACCACTTGCTGCTCCTTTCTTCAGCCTCTTGAGCTGTGCTGCCAAGAAGGCAAAGTGATTCGATACGCCCTCTCTTGCACAAATGGTCGCCCTCTTTCTCCAACCTCTGCTTGCCAGGGTGTAGATGAGGGGCTTTACAAACCTACTTGCAGTAAAGAGATTAAGACATGTCAAGACTCAGATATGCACTTTGTGTATACTAACATATATATGCTTTCTTACTTCCCTAAATGATGTACTTAGTGTGTATTTTTATCATGTCTGTAAGGCAAAGGACAAAGGGAAAGGGCTGAAAGAATTTTTCTCTGTTCTTCCCAGAATAAAGTTTGTTTTTCCCTGTTTGACCTTCAACTCCCAGAAGACCTAAGTTTAACTGCTTTGATTTACTTCCATAATAAAGTGATCGATTAATGTTAAAGGCAGGCTTTATGAGGCCTGTCCTCAAATGGTCTTAGAGCCTGCCATAGCAGGAATGTTATACTACCTTACTCTGAAAAAGGTCACATGAAGGGAATCAAAGACAAGATAAATGATGGTTTACACATCAGAAAAGCTCTCTGTAGTACAGGCAGGGAATGTAGAACATAATGTCTCTCAGGGCTCAGTGCAGATGGTATATAGTAAATATAGTCTGAACTGCCTCTCTGGAATTTATTATTGTTGCAGTTGTAGTTGTTTTGGGGTCCTGTCTTTTACCTTTGGACAAATCTATGCTCTGGAAGTGTGTGACACATGGATGGCCCTGCTTAAAATCCAGCAAATGAAAAAGTCCAATAAAAGATCTCAACATACTGCTCTTGAGGAGCTGTTCTCAGAAGTTAGTTTGATTTCTTATGATTTTCTTTCCTCAGTTAAAAATCATAGATTGGGTTGGTTTTGGTTTTCAAGCTAGACCTCACTGTAGACATTTGTCCTTCTAACAGACAGACAAACTGGATAAGCAAAATAAGAATCATACTAAAACTTCAACCTTGGTCCATATCTGTATGTCTGAAAGAAGAAGCTGTATATCAAATGGAACAACAAATTTCTCTGTGTTTCCCCTCCCTATTTTGATGAGAAATTGTTTATTCTCTTTCCATTTGTGCCTCCTCCACTGGAGTACATTTCCTTTGAAAAGCAGAGCTAGTCCTGATTTACCCTCATGTAAAAAGCAAAATTGATTAATAAATTTTAAAGAATAGGCATAAGCAGGAACCTCAGCTTTAATTGTGTACTTAAACCTGAATAGCACTGGCCAGGAATTTAAAAGAAAATACAATTTCTGTAGGAAAGCACATTTGTTAACCCAAATCTCAGGCAAGAAGCTCACACTTTTGACAGCACTCTTATTGCAGGGGCTTGTCAGGTGTTGGAGGAAATCTCCGATCTCAGTTGGGGCAGAGGGACTGCAGAAGGGAGAGCAGTCACAGAAATGAGGCGCTCCCCTGATTAGGGAGCCGCGAGCTCAAAGCCGTGCTCTGTGCCGCTTCAAGCAGATGTCTGAAGTTGGGCCGCTCACCAAATCCTTGCGGGCAAAGCCCGGACACCACCGCTGTGGCCAGCCTGGTTTTCCCACTGGCTTAAATGACATACAGGAGGGCCGGGGCTAACTTGCCTTCTCCAGCAGCTGCCAGCCAGGCGCAGCCCTCGCCTTGAGCTGCCTCCGCCGCCAACATCCCCGGTGGTGCCAGGGGCCATTTTCTGCATAAGTTGTTTTGTGGGTGAGCTGTTGTGAACTAGACCACAGGCAAAACCTGAAATTCCTCCTGTTGCTACAGGGCAGCAGCACAGGCTGCAGTGCAGCTATCCAGTCTCTGCTCTTCTGGTTTATAAAAACAAAATTGTGAAAATAATTCCAGTTCACGGTTAGTATTGCAAGTTGAGGTCAGCGAAGTGATGTAAGAAAATCCCACAGCACTCTCCTGGCCTGTTTCAAGCCCATGGGCAATATTACCTGTCAAATCAGCCTGCGAAGAGCTGATGCACACACAACCCAGGAGCGAGTGGTGAATATTAAAATTGCAGTTCAAGGATGCACTGCTTCTGGTGGTCAAGGCAGAGACACAGAGGGGCCGAAATGCCATGAAGGAGATTTCTTTAGAGCCTCCTTTCTAGAGGCACATAGAGATGCCACCTTTGTACATAAAAATTCCCCAGCTGGCCACTTCAGGCCCACGGCAGCTGTGACTCTGCAAGCCCATGATAAAACTTGTCATGGTAGAAGGAAACCAGCTGAGTAAGAACCTTATTATCAAGGGCTTATAGCTAATAAGACTTTTCACATGGCAGTAATGTGGTTAGACTGGATCTGGCAAAATCATCTGTATTTCCAGTTGTGTGGTATACTTGGGAGGGGAGAAGGGAAAAGGGAGACATCTAGGGGGAAAGGCCCATCTCAAAATATGTGGTCTAAAACAGTCTATGCAAACTGTAGACTGATGCAGCCTTCTTGAAAAAATATTTGGCAAAAGACATATAATGAGTTTCTCAGACTTTTAATGTTTCCTTTTTATTATTTAGAGGACAAGCAGAGTTTAAAGAAAAATTTAAAGTCCCTTAACAACATTCTAATCACTTATAAATAGGCAAATCACAATTAAAAACAGCTCATAAAATCACTGAGAGAACTGATGGAAAAAGTCCCATCACTTATTAAATCCATCCCTTGCCCGTACAGAACTGCTGCCTACACTATATTCGCTAATACTTGCATTCAGTCAAGCTTTAAAGCTGACTTTAGATATTCTTTTTAAAGCTAAGGTTTCCTTCCACTCCAGCCTTTTAGGGTTGCAACCACTTAATGTTCTGCTTGACCCATGGGAAGGGCTCCTTGTATTAAGGATCCAAACACAAAACACATTTCTCCCCGCATTTGCTGTAACCTGACTAGACACTCCAGTTGGCAGACACCAGATGGTTGATTGGAGTCTCTAGTCAGTCTCTGCAATTGCCTGAGCCTTAAGGACAAAACAACACCAGGGAGATAGATTTGATATGATCATGAATCACTTCTGGGACCACAGCAGATAAGTGAAGATAAGAGTCATGTGGGTCACCTTCTCGAAGCTCCTTCTGGTACCAAGTGTGAGTAGAGACAGGAGAAGATTGATACTGGAGCTCAAACGATGATGGATGCATTAGTGGTGTAGCAAGGAGGATTTGGGATTTACTGAACATCTTCACGCACTGTTTTGAGGGGATCGACTAGCAGAAATGTATTGGCTTTTCAGAGTCAAAAAAGGCAAATCATGATGAGGTGGACAAAAAAGCAAAATGAATGGTTTTGCTTCATTTAAATGATATAGCAAGTACTTCTGACAAACAAAGTGTCAGATGTTTATTCAGGAATAAAGAATGAGCAATATGAAAATGTCCCCATTAAAACTAGGTGGTTATTATTAAAAAATCTCCTCGAGAAGCTATTCAGATTATAAAATGAATTTCCTGCAGCTGTACTCACATCACTTTTTCCACTTTTCATAAATACTTGAGTAACTGATTTTCTTCTACTCTCTCAAGTTCTCATGGAGAGGAGCAAGCATTAAGCTTGCATGCTCTAGAGCCTTGCGAATTTCCACCAGAAAGTATACTATTTATATGAGAAACAGTTTGTACAAACAGAAGGAAAGGGTTTCTAAAAACCTCAGTTAGAACTTAAGAGAAGATCTCAGTGGATATTATATGACCCGGACCAGACTCTGATTGAACCTTTTGTATCTAGAAATATACTTGCATGCAATTATTTTTTGTCATTTTGACAAAAAGAAAATTACATTTAAATTATAAACGTTGCCAAGAAATCCATAGTAACAGATTTTTCCTGTGTATGATGCCTTAGACCAGGTTTTAAAATCTCAGAGTATTTTTTTTAAAGAAGCTACTTATTTGTTAGACACAAAATTGCTGTGTTATATTCAAGCACATCGCTTCATTACAGAAGCATCCTCTTCAAATTAAAAGTACAGCCAATAGTCTATGGTTTGTCCTTACTGCAACTACCTGACACAATACACACTTTGGTTACAGGCTATCTAGTTAAATGCTTAATGTTAGACAATACAGAAGGGCTTTATGTACAAAAAGTCAAAAGACTGGCCTCAACTGAAGAGCAAGAGATTTCTTCTACTTTGGTGGATAATGAACTCTGAATTTAAGGAGCTCATAAAATGATCATTGCATAGCAATGAATGTCGGAAGGAAAGTAGACTTTTGGATGCTCTGATATTTTCTTTTTCTCTAATTTCTGTGCTTTCTCTGCATGGCAGCTTGAATGGGTTTACTATGTTGGGGTGGAGGAATTACTGGGGGCAGAGCTATTTTGTACTCACTGTAAATGTACTGTATCTGGAATTTCCTCCTTCTTTGCCTCCTATTGTGTACATATTCAAGCAAAAATGTACCTTTCACTTTCAGAACCTCACCAACAATTTTCCTTTATTCTTTGCCAAAGCAAGAAGCAGCATCAGAGCTGGAATATTCTCGTCTTCCTTGAAGTCAGGAAAAACATTGACTATGTCTTGTACTCTGAGAGTGTTAGCTGGGAAATATAACTGGCCAGCTATTTAGGGCAGCTCATAGGGCTCTCATCTAGTTCAGAGCTGGCCCAGGGCTGAAACCACATACAGCAAAGCCACTGGACTCTCCAGAAGATGTGAGATGGAGCGTAACACAGGCTTACAGCTGAGTGGACTGTCCTAACTCCAATGTCACCTGTTGTCATGAGGCAAGAATAACGTCCTGTAAGAATTAGTATCTCTGCAAAATTTCAACCAGTGGATAAGCTTAATTTCTCTTGTTCATTTCTAGAGTAGGAGGAGAAGGGGAAAGAGAGAAATTAGATCTGACAAAAATATCGAGGGTAAATTGGAAGAGGAGCAGATAGAAGAGATTTTGCTGGGAATTAGAAGGTTAGCACCCCTAAAAAATGGGTTTTACTGTATATAAAAGGGTAATATGCAAGCTTATCAATGGTACTTGAGATTAATATATTTCAAAAATCTCATCACTTTTTATGAAAGTGTTGTATTATAAAGAAAGATATTGATGATCTATCTAAATTCTTCAAATGCTTTTGAAAAAACCTCTGCCTTCCCAATCTCTGTCCATCATGCCTTGCTACCTGAATGCTACAAAATGGTCCCTAGCCCTTGCAACCTCAAGGTGGAGTTCTGGAAATGGACTAGCTGAGAAAAACACTTCAAACTCCTTCTTATTAGCACCCATAAATAATGATACTTAAGCCAAATTGGTTGTGAGTCAGGGATGGCACAACTAGTTCCACCTTCGGATGTTGCAAGGCTTGTGTGATCTGAGACAGGAGTTGGAAAGGGCTCCCAGGAGAAGACCGGGGTGATGTTTTGTGGAATAATGCCATCACTTTCCAGCGCTGAAATGTTAACCATAGTGTCTCTTATTAGCAGTTCATCTTATTTTGCCTGATTCTTTCTGAAAGACAATAAACATACAACAGCGTCTGAGGAAAGCTCCTCTCAAACCTTCCAGTGCTTACAACGCTTGTTGGTCCTATTAAAGTGGAGTGCAGCAAGTGCAGGGGAATTTCCCGACAATAAGAAAAGCTTCCTTAAACCACGTGCAATTTATTGGTCTAGTCGAGTCAATTACAGCTGTGACTCACCCTCCAAAGAATGCAACTTGGCTTTCATTATTTGCAGTCACACAGTGCCGAGCGGTTGGAATCATCCTTAAGTTTCAATCATCTTCTCATGCTTTACTTGTACTAGTGATAATCCAGCTATTGCAGAGTGGGAAGGAGGAGGATTTCTTTTAATTACTTTTCTTTACCTCAGTATCTTGGATTCTGTCTGTGTAGAGCTGAACATGTTTCCTATAAAGTGTGCAAATATGTGTCTTTTCACAGTTACTCTTTGACATTTTCAAAGATAGTTCCCTCTTCCTGTCTTGAACTTGACAGTCAAGCAAGAACAGAGTAGTGGGGGAGAAAAAGGCAGAGGATCAGAAAACAAAGAAGAAGAATAATCCAGAAAAAATAAGAAATGAGAAGAAAAAGTAGAGAAGGATGAGGAAGAAAAACCCTTTGAGAGAAATTTATAAATTATTGTTTGCAAAAAGAAAGGTGGTTTGGGCTAGCTCTCTTGCTCTGTTTGCTCTGTTTTTAAAATCACTGTTCTTCCTTGCCGCTTTTTCCTATCACTGTCTGTCTCCCCTTCTTTTCTTCTATTGCTATGTCTCTCTGACGTGCAGATTGTCTAGCTTTTTGGCCTGTAGGCTTCACCTGCCTTATTCTGTTACACACTAATATGTGAAAGGAGTTCAAGATGCACATGTGCATGTTCACCATACAGAGCATGGATAAAACAAGCCACAGTGTGACAACGTACAGAAAACAGTAAAGACCTGCAGGAATTGTCAGCTGGATCTTTCCCTCCACTCCCCATAGAGACTTTGCCATGGTTACTTACTGCTTGCAGGTGTCACCAGGCTGCCTTGCACTGCAGTCTCCCTGAAGTCAAGGAGATCTGAATCCAAGAGCAGAAGTTGGCCTTTACGATTCACTTCCGTATAACATATGTTACTATATTGTATACCAAGAACTGTAACTGAGAAGAACCGTGGTATTTACAGTATGTTAAAATTTAACTATTGCTGGAGCCTTCTGAAACCCGTGGGCCACATCCCAAAGACTTTACTCATGTTTTACTTCATCTGATGTGAGGTAGGATTCCTTTTGCAGGGGAATGAATGATACAGTATGAATACGGATTCAGGATCTGGCCCTGTGCCTGCAGCAAACTGAGATACTCCAGTGGTGACTAATTTCCTTGATGAGTATGGCAAAAGAGGTAAAATTGGCTAGAGTGAGGGACACTGATCTATTTTTTTAATTATTATTTTTGGTAGCAATGTCAGAGAATAGGATGTTATTTTAAGAGACATATAACAAGTAGCAATGAGTTTTCTTTCTGACACCCAGAGGGATGAGATTGAAGGTGATACAGAGGATATGCGAGGCTCCTGCAAAAATACGTGGGTCTGTAACACTTTTAAAAAGACACTGCTTGGAAGATCACTAATGCAGGAAACAACTTACAGCATTTTTGCTGAATTTTAAAGGCCTGTCAAACGTGCTCTCGGGTCAGGTATCTCCAGGGTTCCTCAGTTGGAATATACCTTCTTTTCTGAGCTCGGCACTCCCAAAATAGCGAGGTAGTCTTCCTCATACAGAAGAGGAGTGAGAATCTGCACCCAGTCTGGTTGTCTCTTGGTCTGTGTATTTCCAGGTGAGTGATACTACACGCACGCCCATGTCCATACATCCCCCTGCCTGTAATGCAATTGTGCAGCAGTAGGATTAGAACAGATTGCTGACATTATGGCAGCAAGGATATTGTTGGGAGTAACTTGGCAACACTTGTAGGTGTTGTGACGCTGGCTCTTTGCTCAAGGGCAAGGACAGGGGAGGAGGTGCTGGATACAAAACAGTGAAAGAAATCATGTCAGGAAGGTTCAGAAGATGAAAGCAGTGACAGTAAATAAGCCTGAAATTATTTTAGGTTTACATACTTTAAGTCCTCAGTGACTGAAAACACAGCCAAGAATTGCTTCAGCAATATTCCTTCATAAATCTGCATAATAATCTCTCAGAGGGGCTTTGGTGAAATTACAAGTATTCATTTACTAAATTGGGTTCAGTGTCTGTATCATACGCCATATGAATATTCAGTACTATGAATTCATCCAAACTGTACTGAAATTAGCATGGTCCACAAGCTATCTAAATGGTAACACAGATAGTGGACATGGGCAAAAAGGACTTTCTTTTTTAAAAAAAATTAATTTCCACCAAAATCCAGTGAAGAAATATTTAGCAGCTCTGCCCCTAACTATGGCAGTAACACATGCTCAAGTCTTTTTTTTTCTAAATGTGGGGTTTCAAACCATATAGCTCTAAATTCAGCCACAAATATTTCCTTCCTAGAAAGGGTCCACAAATTTTATATATACATACATACCTACATACATATACATACACACACACACACATATAATGTATATATATATATATATAAAATCCCTATAAAAAGGATTTATGAGTGCTTTATCAAGTAATAAATTGATAACTACCAGCTAGATGCAAGAAAACTGTTTGCCTGGGAGACTAATAATAGAAACACTGGATATAAAATACAGTGACCTTCATACAAAACAGTGACTGATCTTAGGTGACCAAGAAAGCTTTTCCAGCAAGCCAAAGATTGTACTGTGAGTTGTGATAAACTGTGATCCTGCATAATTCTCCCGTGTTTTGTGCATTATGAATCAAATATAAGGTGAATTTTCAAAAAAAATCTACAGAGAAAAATGCACAGAGAAAATGCAGGGTAGTGAGTGTCTCCAGGACACAAATGCCTCATCTGAGTGTGAAATGAATTGAATGCAGATTACCCTTACTCTCTACGAGACTTTATCCAACACCATTACATTCACTCTTGGTCTGGTCTTGTTTGGGTAACCCGAGCTGACAGTCCCTTTCATCCAAGGTTGCTGGTTAAAACGTAAGACGTTGCAGCAGTTCTACTCAAACAAAAGAAGTAACTCATGACTTAGAGATTTCTGAAGCCATTGGCGGCAGATGGAGAGAGACCCAAGAAGTCTCTCACGGTACATAGAAGAAGGTGGTGCGCATCTTGGAAGATGGTTTCTGTGGACCAAACAACAGTGTGTGAAATGCAGAGAAGAATGGTAATTATGAGAAAATGCTCCAGCTGCTAGTTTCTTGAGTTCTGATGTCAAATGCTGTGGTAGTTGCAGTCTATTTCCTTGGAAAGCATCATTAACTGAGCTAGTACGTTTGTCAGCAATTGTTGCAGACAGGCTGGCAGGTTTTCCCTCCTTGTTCGTCTTTTTTGCTGCTTTCTAGGTTCTGTTTACTTCCCTGTCTCAAGTCAGATCATTTTAGTTATTATTTCTATTTTACCTATTGCTTAAAGAGGGATGAATTCAACGTTCAGTTCTCCAAAACTTTTAGGGATTGTGCTTATATCCTTTGTAAGGTAAATTCTGTGATTTATACTCAAACTGTGTCTCTCTCCCTTGACATTTTTAGTGGTTATTCTTAGCTTTCATTCATAGTATGATTCATTTCTTTACTAAAGGTCCTATATTAGGATCAAATGGAGGGGTGTTTCGAGGGAACTTGCACTTCAGTATTACACAGCTTATAGTCTTTATACCACCTGCTCTGTGAGTAAATGAAGGGCTTCAGTCTCCATGACTGCCAGTCTGGCGCCTTTTCTAGAAATAAATGCAGTTATATAAAATCAAGGTATATTAGTAATGTCTTAACTCTCATATATTTCCTTAACCTTTGTTAAGCTAGCAGAATGGAAAAATACTACCAAAAAGGCTGCAAAATTCAGTTGTTGAAGAATGAGGAAGTAGGTCCAAACTAAGAAGAAAAAATGCATATGATAGCATCAAGGCCCTGTATGGTCAAAAGGGAGTCTGTGAATCATGCAAGGAGATAAATTTCTGAGGGGGTTGGAAAGTGTTCCAGGAATCAGCAGAGAGAGGAGCTGGAAAGCGCTGTAGGCCCAGGTTATGTGTGATTCAGCATTCCTCCCAGAATGACAGGGTGTGGAGCGCCGTGCGTTTTCTCTTTTGCTATTCTTGGGTGCAACAGCAAACACTGAGCTCCATGGCTACTAGGGAAAAGGAACTGAGTAAAAATCGGGCTTCATCACCTGGAGGTTTTCTTAAATTGCTGCCTGATTAAACAAAAGAACCGAACCAAACAAAAAGAGTAACTTCACATACAACCTTTATGACAATGAGCCTGATCTTTTCCACTACTGAAGAATGGTCACTGCCTTTTAGGGAGAATGAAATTGGGCTACTGTGACCAAAGCTTCAGAAATCAAGTAGTCACATGGGGAAACATAAAGTAGAAAATTCACACTGATGATTTTCGGAAAAACAATCCCTTCAGTTTTGATCACTGAGTGTTGTCCCTAGCATTGTGCTCATCTGTCGTTGCTCAAGCAGAGGAGAGCCCTACAAGGTATACAAGGTATACCTTGTACATATACCTTGTACATATACAAATACAAGGTATTTGTAAAGCAGTTAAATGGATCATGGGGATTTCAGCATCCAGAAGTCATTTCAAAGAGAAAGAGGGAAGGTGGGATTAATCTGTGGGTCCAGAAACTTCCCAGCCAGATCCCAAATCATGAATCAGCCTCCTGCTTCCTTCAGCCTCCCTTCTCTCTCTCCCTTTCCTTTTTTCTTTTTTTGGTAAAGTAAAGATAACTGGTGATTTTCAAAGAGAACAAGGCAAATTAATGATCATTGTACTTTTTCTCCAGAACAATTTGTTGTTTAGTAACAGTTTGAAAAGTTTTCAGGCTTTCAGGTTCCTTCACCTGAACATCCTCTACCTAGAGCTGGATCATTTTCTCAGTGACTGTATTTGCCAGGTGAAGAACCAGAAAATCTTGATCAATAGAGTTCCTTTGCATTGGTTGCTCTCCATTCATGTACAAATGCATAGTCTCTTATCAAAGAAGCTTATGCCATATCATCTTAAGGTATAACACACATTATTTTATTCAAAAAGCAGAAAGCATAATAATCATTTAGATTATACATTGCAATACTACTCTGTTGCTTAGTGAGGGCACTGATTATGCGCAGGAGAAGTTTGAGGAACAGCTTTCTTTAGTCTCAAATTTGCGACAGTTCCCCTTTGAGTTGGCAGTACATTAATGGAAATGGAAACTTGCCTCATTCTAAATGTCAGAATAATAGAGCACCGAAAACAATTCAGTCATGTCTTTCAAACCACGCACATATGGTTCAGCACCAAATGTCACTATTCTTCCCCACTTCCTTTCCATTTGTCACTATCTCTGTTGATTATCATTGTTTGGGTTAAAACTTTCATAAAGGCTCAGTGCAAAGCTCACCTTGACAGTAACCAGAAAGCTTCTGCCCAACATATTCTATACTTGGTGTATGCCTAATATAGTTTTCCCAACTGCAACAGATTTTAGATGTTGAATACTGCTATTTACATATTCCAACAAAGCTCGATCTAATTCTTACCTTTTTTTGAAAATTTCTTTCTGTCACCTTGATGACTTCTGTAGCACAAGTTACTCCAGCAGTACCCAGTGATATGGATGGAACTATTTTTTTCTGGATTTTCTCTTGCCAAATACAGAGAATCAGTAAAATAACTAGCAGTCACTCAGACATAGTGTCAGCTTTTTTGAAATGTTTTTCTTTCTCATGTATGCTATGACTTTGAATAAAATATCATTTTCCGTAAGACTGTCCCCTCTCTCCTAAAGCAATGCCCTTTTGTGGCTTAAAGTCGTAAGTCAGGTTATCATTATTATACCTACAGCTATACTCTTTACATGCTAGTTGCCATCCAGACTTAAAAGTAGATACATTTCCTGCACTAAAAGCATTCAGTCTCGTGGTAGATGTAAAACAACAGCTAAAAGCTGCAAAAGTTGGGGGAAAGGAAAAAGATGAACAAGCCAGAGATATAAACATGGCATGAAAAATCTATCTTAAGGGATTGGTAAGTTTTCAAAAATCAAATATTTTAAAGTTGCAAAATGCCAGAAATACGCAGCCTGTGACCACAGGATTGCATGCTTTTCCCTTTTTTTTTCCCAGAGGATGTTGCCCTGATTCAATGTACAGCATGGATGATGTTCACTCAATGACTTTTCTGTGACAAAGTGCTGGAACACTTAAAAGAAAATGCTTCAGTGAGTTTTTAGTTGGGGCAAAATTGTATTTCTTTCTTCCAGCCTCTTTTTCAGAAACAAATAAACCAAGTAAATTCAGCTAGGAATACACATCTGACTTTGCAAATTTTTAAATGATTGAAGCTTCATTAATTGATAAGGAAGAGAAAACAGGAAATATAGTAGGAAATATTGTTCCTTCTGCAAAATGTCAACCACTCTCCCATAGTATGTGAGCTACCATTGGAGATTATTTCACCGAAAAAAAGCATCTTAAATTATTTCATTTTCTACCCTTACTCACCAGTCTAGGAGAGGATTGGATAATCTTATGCATATCAATGCCATGTACCAAACTTCTCAAGTGATAAAGAGAACAAGAGAGTGCAATCTGCTGAGTTTCCAATCATGGCACGGCATTATGGTGCGAGTGAGACCACCATGAAAGCCCCTCTCCTGCTGGAAGGACCAGGCGTCTCTGGGGACAGCAATAAGTGACTGCGGGCAGGGGGGCTGGATGCTGCCACGTGCTGCCACAGTGCAAAGGGACATGAATGCAGCAACATGGCCAGCAATTTTCCTTCTGCAAAAAAAGGCAGGGGATGCGGATCCTGATTAATATTTGCCCCCAAACTGTGTTATGTCCACCAGGCAGTATAAGGGGCCATTTATATGAGATAATTTCTAATGAATCAGTCAGACCCCCTCTTTGCATTTCTAAACTTTGGTACGAGGAGCTCAGCGTAGCTGGGAAGTCAACCTATTATTCTCAAAATGAAATGAAGAAATCAATGCCTTTAGAAATATCTTTATTGAGATATTTCTGTTAACTTAGCCAGCTGAACAGAGATTTTGTGTATGACCTAATAATGTTAATCCATTATTCCAAATGTTGATTTGTTATATTTTAAAAATGCATGAGAAATGGATTTTTCAACACCTGTTTTTTAATGACCATTCACGTTAGTAAGCTATGTGTTCCTTTGTGTCAAAAATTTACGGAAGCGTCAATAACATTGAAAGCATAAAATTTCTCTGAATATTTGGTAGATGAGTCTTCATTTTTTTGCAGTCTGAGACTCTCTTTATACAAAGTAGTCTTAAAAATAATTTTCACACGTCCAAAGGGCCTATGTAATTCTTCAGCAATATAAGAATCTACAGTAGAAATAAAAATAAAACTGAAATACAAATTAAGTTCCTTAAAATTCAGTCAGAGGTCTATCATGTTTTGGGGAGAAGGATTGTCAGGAGGTACAGTGCATATATCATAAAGCTTTCAAACAAAACATCTTCCATGTCTCCAGGAAATATCTGTTGTGCTTTAAAAGTTATTTAACAAAGATGTTTTGTGGCAACTCCATATCTACACTCTTATTATGGTGTAAATTAAAATAAACTAATCAATTAATACAGAAGTAATTTTATTACCAAATGGATATTGGAGGTATGAAAAGCCCTAATTAAAAGCATTGTCTGCTGTGCTTCACACTAATGATTCTCTAAGAACCAATGTTATTTGTGAATTAGCTTAATCACAAAGGAATTAAAGAGAACAAAATTACTTGTATGAAAATAGTACTCTAAATGCATGGAGACTAGACAGAAAAAGTGCCCAGAGTAATTTCTATATCTGATCAACTGGCTGGTGTAATCCATTTTACTGTGGATAGTTGGCTTGACATGACTTCAGATTAGTTTAATAGGGATTAAAGTAGCATGAAGTGTAAATCTATGAATTTGCAAGTACAAACATGTTTAGGAATTCATTTATCTTTAAGGACAGGAGGAGGGGAGAAAGTTCAAAGTAAAATCTGGATACATTTATAAACACAGATAATTCTGTGGGAAGTTTGGAAAGCGACTAAAAAAACATGCAGTTTGAGGGCCAAATCCTGATGACTTTACTCGGTTTCTCTGCACAAAAGCAATTACAAAACTCAAACAAGAAAGACCCCAAGATCTGGTGCTTGGAGAACTGATGTGGAAGTCCTTAGGTAAACCTACAAGTCCCCTTGATTACTGCCCAAATAAAGCAGACCTCTGGCATTCAGCTTTCTGCGCTGGCATGATCAGTGCATAACGTCTTTGGAGCTAGAGCTGCCAAGAGAAAGGGATCAGAGACAGCCAAATTATGATATCACACCAATAAAACCTCATCGTAGTGACATACATAAAACACTCTGTAAATTGCTTTTTGTAACTTTTAATTTATTAAGAGCTTTTGAACTATGTTTTCATTCTGTGACATGTTTTCATTTACCTCTCATATCCTTCATTAATTTGTTTCCTGTGTAAGAAATAATACCACATTTTTGGCAGTTTGAAACTGCTGAAAAAATATATCATACCCTACATGAAGTGGTTTGCCAGAGAATCAGGAGTATACGGTGTTTTGAATTGCTAGGCTAAATTATAGTGAATTATTTGACTACTCAATTTGCCTCGTACCAAGGTTGAGTCATGATTGCTGCCTGTCATGCTGCTGCGTGCTCATCCCTAAGTCTAAACCCAGAACAGCTTCCTCAGCTGATGTTTGGGGCCTTGAGGAACTGGAAGATGCTGGATTTGTGCTCTGCTCTGAGGGTGCTGTGTGGAACCGGTCACTGGACTGCTCATACTGATGAATAAAACAGGTCAAGCACAGTTTTCTTTGCTAATTCCGGGAACAGAGGGGACTTACCATTGGTAGATCTAGCTCAGGGTCCAAACATCGGTGGCCTGCTCCTTTCCCAGTCTGCTATAAGTTCATGAAGGTGACTTAGTCATTCTGGGAATGGGACCAAAGGCATAAAGGGACAGAGTAAAGGATTAAAATAGCTCCATACCACATCATGTAGTGCTGACCCCTCAGGTATCCATCCATAAATCTATTCAAGATGCATTTATACTTCTATATCCTGCTCGGCACATTTTTGCAGCAGCCAAGAGCTGCAAAGTTTCTGAAGGAGGCTTGAAACTCCCTTCCAGAAACACCTCTTCACCCTCGTCCCCCAAAACATCCCTTGCCTAAATTGTAACTGGCTTTATGGTCCATCAGTTAAAAGGCAACTCCGTTTTAAAGCATTAGATCTATAACTTTGAAGAGCAAAGTGGTAAACATAAAAGTGGTGAGATCTTATTGCAGGTAGAGTTTTTGGAAAATATACAGCACATTTGGAACCCCACAGATATTATACCCTTTCACTTCTCTTTGTGTGACCTGTGATCTAAGTCAGAAAATTTCTTTGACTATTTTCAAGAAACTGGAACAGCAAAGAAATATATTTTAAAGCAAGGAAATCTGGTACAAAGCTAGCTGAAGTTTTCTTTTCCTTCCATTCTGTGGTATAGAGCATCGGTCAAGAAGGGAGTTATAATACCTTTTAAGATGACCTAGCAAGGCCAGGCCATTCAGGCAGTATTAATATTTCTTGCCAACTTCTGAGTTAAACCCCACAGGAGGGGAAGGGAATGTTTGAATTGAGGGACACTGAATCCAAAGCAGCTTCTGGAACGGAGTGATGGGAAGGGCTTAATCACGCTTGGGAAAGAGATTCCCACAGTTCATGTGTCAGACAAGGAGGAAAGATCTTACAAAAGCAACAGGGGCCAAAGGTTTTGTGATGAAAACTGGGGCAGAGAAGAAAAAGCTTATTTTTGTTTCCTTCTAAGATATGCCTGGATTTTGACATGAAAAAATATCAGCTTCCTGCTGTGTAGGAAGCTCATACCACGAGATCAAAGAATATTGCGTGTCTAGCTGCTAACTCACATAGATTTTAAAAGCCGGGCATCTGGAATTAAGAAAGTCAAACACTGACGCAAACAAGAAATGAATGAATGCTGAACACTCAGCTCTACTTTACCTAACAAAGACAGCCAGAGACTGATTTCCATACGTTCAAGAGTGACCCTAGAAAACTCTGAGAGTTGCATTTACACCATTGTGAGATCTATTCTGGGATGTGCGGATCTCCAGCTGAACTCCAGCTATGACAGAAGTCACTAGAGGGTACTGTAATACACAGTTTGGTCAAGTCCTTTTCTCTTTCTTGTGCATGAGTGATGATCATTCTTTCAGTCAAAGTTGAGTTTTGTCCTGTAATTTCTTTTTGGGAGAAGCTGTTGTAAATAGCAAGAATTTTATTATTAAGTCTGTCACTATTCAACTGTCTGGCTAGCATCACTTACATCACATCTGGGTACCCATCCAGCAGAACAGGTCAATGCTTGCTGGCTGTTTGCCAATACCTTCGTTGGAGGACCAATGTAGTCATTGGAAATGAACCTGAAAGAGCATGCATAGATTCCGTAGCACTGATTGCTCCTCCAAATGCAAACTAATTTACAGCACAGTGAAAGCTGTGCTGTGTCCCCACCAGCACACTTAATTTCATGCAGATTGGTAATGCTGTCTGGGTTCAGTGAGATTATGATCCATAGGGTATCATATACATACTGGTATATATTCAAGATTTAGTCCGTGAGGAAGTCATTTGCTTCCTTAGAAATGAATTGAATAACTTTGATGCTAAGGACTTTTCTATGCACTGCTAGCCTGGGAATCAGGGCAAGTAGTTTCCACGATACCGAGCAACGCCATTCAGGATTGGGGCTGAGCCTTGGGTAGCTTTCTCGTCTTCTGGCCCAGCTACCTTCTCAGCTCTGCATCCCAAAGGGCATTGCCAGGCCTTCTGGGAAAGGGCATGGTAAAAGAGGCAACTGACTTCCCCTCTCTTTCCTCTTATTTTAGACTTCCAGTCAGCAGATTTACAGGTGGTTCCTGGGACACTTTTATTGCTAGTGGTTAGTTGTACTGCATGAACATATTTTCTTTTCTGAATGCCTCTTATATATCTATATATGTATATTTCACCACCTTTATATCTGCATTTTGTGAATTAATTATAATTCTGCTGCCAGAATGAATGATAAAATGTGGTTATGTTGCTGTCTAGGAGGTTAAATATTCTCTTTCAGATATGGATAACAAATTCATGCTTCTGATTATTAGCTCAGTATAGATCATTTGAACTGTTGTCAGATCCAACTGACAAGATTTAATTGTAGCTACTATATACATGATCTATGAAAGCTGAATCTGGGTCTCTCTTTCTCCCATCCTTTCTTTTTCACATATGTTCTGCTGACATTTGATCTCATATAGATACTCATTTTTCATCTCCTATTTTGCAATTTCTGTTCCTTTTTTTGGTTGGCAAATTGTTATCACAGTCATTGGTGTTTTCTGTGGTTATGTTAATTTTTTCTAAGTAGTCAATGAGTATTTGCTCATCATAATTTGGTTGTTCTGATTATTCATTATTTTTGCTGTGTGAATGATCACTGAAGTCATATGGTTCTTTAATGCTGACAGGACAAGTAAAATAGATACATAAGAAATCACATTTCTGACCTTACATTATATATACACATTTTTCAGTATGGTATTTTTAAGGTCAATAAAACTTCAAGGATGATATTCTCAGTCAAATTATTCATATGTGCTTGTAATCACGGGATTGAGAATAACTTCTAATCACAGAGTTATTCATTTCTATTTTATTTAAAACACTTGAAAACATTTCAACGTTTAATTCACTTCTGTGAATTTAATTCACTTCTGTGAATTAAATGTAAACAACATTAATTGCAGCAAACAACAAAATATTACTGAGCACAATAAATAGTGAGAGGAAAATCATGTGTAGTATACTAAATTTATTGAAGGTAAATTTTCAGAACAGTTCCTAGAAATAGCTGTCCATTTTATGAACTTTTGTTCTCACTGTGTCTCAATGGAAGCTGCCATTTTACTTACACTCACCAGTTGGAAGTCCAGATTTATTATGCAGAACAGGACTGGGAGAAGGCAGAACCCTATTCATACGCATAGGAAACAAGGGATGTTGAAAGGTGTAGCTCCGCTTTGAAAAGTGACTATGTAAAACAGCACTTTCTTCCCCAGCATAGCTGCCTATGTGCATTCAGAGTTACACCTGCCTATTTTAGTGATGAAAATAGTTTTTACTGAACTTTTAATATACTAATGCTGAAGAAAAACATAGACCAAGGCAGCTTAGCTGAATCCTATTCCTTCCAGTTCACTATCAGCAGGGTTTATTCCCCATCCATCTCACTCTGATGTACAACTGGTCACAGCTGTACATGTCCACAGATGGCACGGGACGCACAGAGGACACTGAAGGTGCACTCACTCTGAAGACAGCAGGGCTGCCCAGGAGTAACTGAGAAAATTTGTCTCTCAGGCTCCTTAGCACCAGTGATGATGTGCAGGAAGGAATAAGCCCAGTTTGACTTTCAGATTTTAACTTGGGATTGCCAGGCTGAGAACTGGAAAAAAGTTTCTCTCTCTTTGTTTATGTTCATGCAAATTGAGCAGATTTGCTATAAAGCTCTTCAAACTATACAAAATATGACACTCCTGCGCCCAGTGCAACCCTTCTTACATTTCCATATAGAAATTTGTTGTGCTTCAGCATAAATGTAGATGTCTAGAAGTGTCATAGGTGGAGCAAAGTAAGCCAGCACTTGGGGGACAATAGAACTATCATCAGAAAACTGGAAACAGAAGTATTACTCATCTCCCTATCATCTATATCTCATCCATCTATCTATCACTCATTTATCTATCTATCTACCTATTTACCTATCTATCCATCTATTGCTATTTAGCTATATATAAATAATAACAAAACAATAAGCTAAGCCCAGCTAGTTGTCTCTGGGTGTGGGGATTTTGTGATTGCTTGGAACTAGAAGACTTACCACCCTCCAAGCTTTCGGTATGAAGAGCATGATTAACGTGTTGCTACTCTCTGTGCCACCTTTTTGGTGTAATTTAAGGCAGCTGGTGGTTGCTCTAAATTGTGTCAAAGGACCATGGGGCACCTCTGGGCTTCACTGTGGGAGCATTCCCCATTGCCAAGGCATCATTATGCTGACTCGTGAGTCACGCTTTCTTCCTTGCTCTTGGGGAGGAAAGGACTCACTGCATGAATGTGGTGCCCTCACAGACAAAGACTGAAAAAAGTATATATTCCTTAAAGCTGTGATAGATGTGAAGTTGAGATGCTTTAGTGCCCTTTCCCGCAGAAGCCAGGAGATGAGGGGGCGGGTTTGTACTTGCAAGCCATCCTTCCAACTCCCAGACTCCCATATGGCTAATATTGCTGCTTGTTGTGGCACTGGCTACAGCCTCAGCTCAAACAGGCTTCACTGACTCATCTGAAACTAAATTGTTATGGGACATTGGCTTTTTCTTCTTTTTTTTTTTTAATCCTCACTCTCTTAATTTTTCTTTTGTGCTTCCATCATTGTGAGTGGTCGAGAATGGTGTGTGATGTGAGGAAGCTGGAGCCCAATGTGTGTACTGCACCAGTACATGTCCTATGCCTCGCAAATGTGCATAATTATTTATCTTTCTAGACAGGTTGTCATAACCCTTTACTGTACAATCAGTTACAAAGAGCAAAATGAGTGTGAAAGAAGCCAAGGTACACCGCACACTGGGACCCCTGGTCAGGCAGGGCTCCTTCGTCTCCTCAACATGTACTGTTAAAAACAACGGGATGAAATAACTGATTTCTTCAGTGATCCTCAGAAACTCTAGCTAGTTTTCTACCCACCATTGCCATAAAAGCAACCCGTCTGACTCTGCCCTGCCTGAAACATTCGTCTTTCCCTTATTGTATTTGATACCTGGAAGTTTTGGAAAAATTGGCTAAAAGTTTAACAATTGCAGTCTTCGTGTCTCTTCTTATTAAAACTGCATCTGTGGCTTTTATGAGCAGATTTGCCATGTAGGTCTTTAGGAGGTGAGCCACACAGAAGTATGACTAACTTACATGTCAGCTGCTTCTTCATCACTCCTCTTTGTAGGTAGGATTTTTTCCCTAAGAAATGAACACAATTTCTTGTAAGAGAAGCAAATATACAGTATATTTGAATGACATGAATATGATAATGACAATAAGAATATGATTTTAAAGTTTATATGGGCAATCAGTTTTGACCATCAGATTGCTGTCAAACAGATTGCTTTTTATAGACAATTAAAATAGCTAGTATGATCACTGTTTTGGTCTGAAGTGACCAAGGTTATCATTTGTAACATGAAACAAAGTCCCTGCAGAGTTGAACTAACAGCTCCTTTAGAAACTTGGTAATCACAATTAAAAACAACAAATATTCAGTCCATTTGCTGCATTTAATAGGAAAAGCATATTGCTTAGAAATACTAGACTATATTATACTGTGCATCTAAAATCAACATTCATACTGTTTTCTTGTTTCCTTCTTCTCCAGGTGATTTCTATTCTTAAAACCATTGTTTTCTTGTCTGGATATAGCCAAACTTTGTATAGGACTAGGCAGTTACTGAAGGTAGTTAGTCCCAGCTAGTTTTGAATATCTAAACTGTCCTGTGATTCAGGCAGCCAGAGCAGGCTCTCTTTACAGTTAGCAGAGAGAAAAAGGTGTTTTTAGGTTATGCGCATCTGATCTATTTTAGGAGGCTGCTTTAGGATGAGATGAATAGTGCCCTAGACTCTCTTGACTGCAGTGACTGGATGCCATTGGGCTGAAAGGGAGACAAGGGCAAGTAGCTTGTCTATAGCTGTGTAGATGAGCCCCTCATCTTTATGTTCTAAATAGCATAATTAGTTGATGCTTGTCAGATGCTTTCAACCTGAAAATGCTGTGTATGGGCTTGTTCTCCTCCTCCCCTATGAGGATGCATGCAAAATATGTATGGATTTAACAATGATTTGTTTTGAGGGAAAATTAAAGAAAAACACATGGGGTGTCCACTGCTCTGGAAGAAGCTGAGTTGAAGAAGTTTTAGAATATTATGTATATGCAATCTCCATATATGCATCGTCAACAGCTTATTACAGTTTTTCCGTACCATGAGATCTAGGCTTTCTGCCAGAGTACTCTTTGGGTATGTTTAATATGCAGCATCTGGAACCACTTCTGAGACCACGGATCAAGTTGTGTAGCCCATGCCACCCTCATACTGGGGGTCAGATTTGGATATATACACTTCTGCCTTCCTTAACAACTTGTTTATTTGGGCAGGAAAACCAGGCACATGGAGCGGCTGGAAGTCATGACACAATTTGGCAAGGAATGGCCTGGGATCTAGGAAATTAGGACAGGTGCAGCTGCACACACCAAGCAGTTTAGGCACGTACTCTGTGCCAGATGTTATTTAAGGAGTACAGCACATCTCAGTGCAGCAGATGAGCTTTTGCTTTTTACCTACCAGTCATAAAGGTAGTGATAAAATGAAATAGTAGGGACTGAATGCAAGTTGCTTCCGTTCCTGCTGACAATGAGTTATGGGGAGGTTTCTTCACTAATCCATTTAGCCATCCTGTCCTCTGCTGCTTATAGCGCACACACGCAAAACTAGCATTGTGTCACGCAGGACAATAAACACACTTTAAACAACAGATCTAACATTTCCTTATTTAGATATTGGCAACGTTTGATTTGTTTTCCTTGCACTCTCCTGAAAGTATATCTCTCAGGTTCTGTTGCTGCTTTGCTTTTGGTGACTGATGAAGGTAGGGTGGGAAAGAGGCTCTTGTTCCCCCTTCATGCAGGCTTGGTAGTGGCCACAAACAATAGTTTCTAGGAGCAGCAGGAGAAAGAGCTCTTCTGGGGGTCACACCAGATATGACTAAAGGCACTGGGAACCTTTCTACTTACTTTTAAATGCAACTGTCCTAGTCTTTCAGGTAATAAAGTACCGTATGTACTCTTAATCTTTTGCATGTGACATAATTGTAGTTGGAGGGAACTGTGTGCAATTGTTCTCAGCTGGCAAGGATTATATAATTTTTAAAGGGAATCTCATAGAGGATTTCAGGGGAGCACAAATGCTCCAGATTGACTCTTGTCATGAGATGACAGAATCTAGACTCACTTTGCAATTCAGATGCAGGATTCAAAATCCACAGCTTATTTACTTGGCATGTCTTCATCTTCCTCTCTTTCTTTGCAGTCTTTCTGAATTAATTGCGGTCTGGGGCCAGTGCCTAAAGCTCTCTACAAAGGCTCTGTTGTTGATGTCTACTGAGGCCTGAGATGCCTTAAAGATTATCGCCTAAATAAGGTACCTTTATTTTATTATGGTCAGTCCTGCAACTAAAATCAGGTTGCATGCAAAACTGCATGTGCATTTCATAAGCTGCAGGAGATATACAGCAAAATATTGTGTGCTGAAACAACTTTCCCAGCTGTTCCCAGAGCAAGGCTTGTTGTACAAGAAGCAAAAGGCATCACATTACTTTTAAATGATGTGACATCTTATCATAAAATGTTGTGCACCAAATCCCTCCGTACCATTATTATTAAGCCAAGTGCTACTGAACATAACTATGTATGTATCCTATTCATGGCATAATATGTAAGTAACAAACAGTACTGCCAAAATTCCTGACAGAAAAAAGGTCTTTTTTCATATAACTGTTTTATTCTTATTCAGATGTAGCCACTGCATAACCTTATTCTATCGTTATGGAATATTTACTTCTGTATTATTTATTTATTAACATACTAGTCCACTGGCTCATGCCTTATTTATTTATTTATTACTATTTTTTTCCTGATGGGTATTCCTAGAACTGGAAAATCAGCATTTAAGAAGCATCACATGCTCAGCAGAGTTTGGTTTTGATGTCATGCTACAGTCTGGTGTACCAGGATAAGGATGTCCAGGGGTCTCGCTCAGGATCGCACGACAGATTGGAGCAGACTCGTTTCTCAGCTTTCCAAGCTGAGCTCGCAGCGCCTGGGAGGGTGCTTGCATGCTGCCTGCCGCCCTGGCTGTAAAACCTGAAGGCCAAAGGCAAGCAGGCCCCAAAACAGAGCTCCAGGAAGCTTGCCCCTGACAGGACTCACTGGAGCAACTCAGTGCAAAGCTGGGTATGACAAAACAGAGGACTGGAGGTGGGTGTTGGATCTGGTAAAGGCTTGTGTATATTGTGCCTTTTGCACTTGTGACTTCATTAAAAACAATGGCGCGAGAGTGCAGCCTGCCCGCTGAAAACCCCCACAGGCTTCATTTGCAGGAGCTCGGAAGCTGCATTTGCACCTCCGAGGGCAGGAGCAGGCTTTCTGTTTCGCAGTCGCTGGACTGCAAGGCATGGCGACACCGGGGCTCGGCACCCGCGGCTAAACTAAGGGATCCAAGTATTGCCAGTGCAGCTTCGCAGGAAGCCTGCCAGGTCTGCAACAAATATAGGCAGCGCTCCCCAGCACGTGGTTCTGCGCAGCCTGGTGCTGCCTAGTCAATGATGTCATGGCAGGTCAGATTTCCAGGCACACTGTTTCTTTTTCATTGCTCCACGCACGTCTCCCATCACTTGTCGGGGGGGTTGGCCATGGTATCCATAGCGCAACCCAGAAACATGCTGCATGCTCTGGGATACCATTTGCTTATACTGAAGTCAATGAAAATCTCTGGTGGTCATCAGATTTTGTGGATGCTGACAGAATTACCATGCCATTGCAGTGGATTTAAGGAGAAGCATAATGATATGAGCCAGCCAAGCTTTATTATTTAAGAAAAAAATTTGGAGAAACCAGATTCTGCTTTTTGCTCTGAGAGCAAAGCTATAAATTTAAATAATCTTTTGCCTTTTTTTTTTAACATTAAGCAGCTGACAAATATGTGAAAGACCTTTCCCTAGTTGCAACTTATTCTCCATATAACTCCCATGTTATTGGACCATGAGACTACCATTTCTCACTGGGCAGCATGTGGAGATGGCTGGTTGCCTCAAAAGAAGATGGGTGAAAGACGGGATTATCCTCAGCCTGCTTTAGGCAGGCTATCTGGCTAGGTGATAAGGGAATTGACAGGTGATATAACATTAGGTGTTTGCCATTTTCCAGGAGCATTACAACTCTTATACATTGCCCCTTGGAAATCCTATTGCATGTACTGCCTGCTTTACTCTCTCCTTAAAGACAGGGTGTGGAGGACAAGCTGCATGATCACTTATTGCTCCGGAGCTGGAGAAAATGCAAATTTATCAACACAAACCTCTTTTTCAAAATTTTCATTTGTGGTTTATAATCTACAACTCCCAGCAATAAGTAAGGAAATATACCAGACGGCTGCTTTTTGGCCTCTTGTTACTTGCTAGGAAATGATTGCTATTACTATACCCTCTTCCATTTTCAGGCTATATCTTTTAACTGGTTTCCCTGCCTTTTTTTGCAGTGTGTATAATCAGGTGTGGCCGCCAACCAGCCTCGTGGCCTGCCAAGCTCCAGATGAGGCTGCTGCAGGGGCCAGGGGCGTGTGGCTGGCCCCATGGCGGGCAGGGAGGGACACGTGCCTGGGCACCCTGCGAGGAGGCACCTCTGCAACGGGGGGAAAACCGCCGCTTACCCAGGCAGGTGCCGGCCGCTTTATGGGGAAGCTGCTCCTTTAGTCAACTTGGTTTTAATAATCTTTAACGTTTCGTTTTAAAGAGAGCCTTGCAGACTGTGGGTTATCCAGATCCTGCCTTCTCTTTTGCTTGGTTTGCCTGGGCTACGCTTTCTGTCAGGTCCTTGAGTCAATTTAGAAACAGCTTCTTGGCTCGTTTTTGTTTGGTAACTGCTTCCAGAATATCACCACCTTCATCTAGCTCCACCTGTACTAACACAGACACTTCCAGTACAACAACCGATGTTGTGTTGTGAACATCTATGTCTATGGAAATGAAGCAATTAGGTAACTGTGCTTTGCTGGGCCCTCAGCACTGTGCTGGATTCACGGAGATGCCTTCTCCCAGTGATTTACATCTATGGCTGTTCTTCATGCTAATACAGTTTTCTGTAATATATACACCTACTCAAATGATGAAGTGAAGCAATCACAAATATCAGCCTTTTAACGCAACGCTGTTTTTTTTTTTTTTTTTTATGCCACAGGAAAGTGTACAGATGAAGGCATGCTGTTTAATGTAATTATGGAAGAGATAACTGCTACATAATGTGTTAATGTTTTGCCCTTATTAAATGCTGACTTTAATTAAATGAACTCTTTACCTTAGAGAAGCAAATTGATTTTGTGATTCAGATACTGTCAATAAAATCATTATGACTGGCAAGATCAGACATTAATAATTAAGAGCAAATGTACAATTATAACTTCAAGGCCATTAGTTGTCAACTAATGGACAATCAGAAGAGCAAGGTTTACCAATTCACAAATTATCCATTTATCTTACAACTGTATTACTGTGATTGTTACTATCATTATTATTATCATTATTAAGAAATATTATTTAGTGAGGAAATCATTTGTCATCATATTGGTCAATTAATTGCTAATAATGCTAACAAATAAAAAAATTGGGACTCAGAGCTGGCATCCTTAAGTGACAGCTGAATGCACACACGCTTATATCAAAGAAACCCAAACATATAGGAAATTTTACAGGATTAAATACAGCTGTTCTGTTTTTCCTACATGTGTATCAGTCAAAGTGAAACTTGTACAGGGGGAGAAGACAATATCAGACCAACAGCATGGCACTGTTTCTGAGATGTGGCCATTGCTTTGGGTACATAGTTTGAAATGCGCTGGAGAGGCTTCATTTCCAACAAGGTCTGAGCACTGAAAAATAGGCACAACAGCTAACAGCACAAGATGGGACCTCTAAGTTTCTTATGAAAGTCTTTCTTCTATATATGATTAATTTATTACAATTGGCATATATAGCAAATGGCATTACGTATATATGGCAAAAAAAGAAACAGAAATTTATGTTGCACTTTACTTCAGGATAGATATGTCATAGCTTGCTGAAAGATGTCCCATGATTTCCTAAGCTTCTATTTTAGTTTAGTAGCGTAGGTCTGTCAGTGTTTTACATGTCTGGGTTTCTGGCTATCCCTTGTTAGAACTACTCCTGTCTCAGCAACTGACGGGGTAAACTCAAATGCAGGACTGCCAAACACAGAGCTACGGTTACCACTCACCCTGTCAGACTTCATTAGTTTTGTCGTACATTTGTCTGGGAAAATATCTACCTATCTGTTTTGATTTACTGCTGAAAGATGAATAGTTTCATTCTAAGTCTATAATTATTTCATGACCTGTGTTCAGAAAAGATGCCAACTTTCTTACTTTTTTTTTTTTAGGCACTGTCTGACTTCAATACAGACAGTAGGATTTACATAGAAGGACTTCTTATATTAAGAAGCACTTACTTAACACAGACTTTTTGACGTTATGAAGTTTGCTTGCAGTAGAAAATACATCACGGAAAATACCCAAAAGTGATCTCTCCAGCATCACAGACCTTGGCTGGACTTCTAACCAGCTGGTCAGCTGTCCTCCTCAGCAGGGAATATGTGCAGAAGGAAAATGGGTAGGTGGATAAGCAGAAGTGAATCTGAGAAAAATACTTTCAAAAGTTGTTTGGTTTGGTTAATAAGTAGCTCTTTTAATTTTTTTCATTTGGAATCTAAAGATCCTCTGCCATAGTCCAAGAAGTTAAAAGGAAAGCACGCAGAAAAGCGTTCATGTGAGAAAGTTTCAAAATCAGTCCAGCATGATGGCTACAAATGTCTTTCCTGATGTGCAAATCTTTGAGATTTGAGTTCTGTTTAGGCAGCTGGAATTTTGCTGGATAATTCAGACTTCAGCATCCTGCTCATAATCTCTTCTAAGCTCTGTTTCACATTGGATTTCTTTCACTGTCTGCCCAGTTTTAAGAGCAGTAGCTAAAGGAATTCTTAGTGGATTGCTACAGCCCCTGATACACCCTGCTGTTGATATGCTCTGGCTGACCTTTGAAAACCTTCAATCGCAGTAGAAGCTGCAACAAGGAAACTACATTAATAAGAGCAGCACTTTTATGCTGATTGATTTCAGACAGTGCAAGGGCTCCTACTGCAACTGACAAGCGAGGGACCCACCGGTAAACATTGACTTAGAGCAGGAGATGAAGGTAGCTCAGTTAATCCAGGAAACACAGAACAAGGAAAGGCAATCGAAATTCTGTGATTTTGTCTACCTTCCAGGCCTTCCCTCAGTGGCGCACAAAGCACGACTGTGCTTTGCTTTATGTGCCACGTGGTTCAGCTTCTCATACTGCTGGGACGTCTACAGTGTCACAGTGTCACCTGAAGGCCTTGGCAAAGTCAAGGTGGCTGCGGAGAAGGCTCATGGCATCCTCAAGCAGCTCACAAAGAGACCCCCCCAACGCTGCTCATTAACGCTTGCTGTCCCTATTTTCCAGATCACCTGCTCTAGGATACCTAGGACCCATCTGCTAGGTGGTTGGAGAGCAAGGGGACAGTTTTCAGTAGGCGTTTCCAGCCTCCCACTGTTGCCCTAGGAAACTTTTGCAGCAAGGGGTATTGGTGATATTGTAGGAAGAGATTAGAACAGGATTGAGAAGCAGTAAATCTGTCCCACTATCCATTGATTATACTTATGGTGCAGAACCAGTCTTACGACTCTTTCAAGGGCAAACAAGAATTGCCTAGGGGGAGCCAGTTTGTTGACAAAGCAGCCAGAAAGTAATTTCAGTGCAAGGAGACACCTTGTGCAGCTGCCTGTTTTTGCAGGTCTAAGACCAGTCTTTGTTGCTCTGGAAAACATGATGGGGGAGCTGACCAAGTATGGAGATGTTAATAATTCAGCTGGGTTTTTAGCCTGATCTACCATCAGCTGGTTTTGCATCTGACTGCATTCATATTACAGAAGTATACTAGCAAGTGAATTTAATGGAAGGAGTGTTTGCCAGAATGCTGAAAATATTTGTGGAAAGGTCATTTTTAAATTCAGATGCACTAATTATTGCTGGGATTTTGGTTCTAAGTCTTTCAGTCATTGCAATGAAGACATATAATGGATCATTTTGGCCTGGAAAACCACCTGTTTAGACCATACTAACACCCCAAATGTGGCAGATGTTATATATTTTTACAAAGCATATATATTTATATATAAAGCTTATTGAAAAGCTAATAGCATTTCATATAGTAGGTATTTTCAAGAAAAATATTTGGAAAACTCACAAATTAAGAAAAATAGAGAGCTCATCAAAGTTATTTGTTTTAAATTAACGTTTTCATTTTTTCTATTATCATCAGCGAGGTTCTGAACCAGCCAGATTTTTCTGCCTTTTGGTGTTTATGGTGGGTTTTGTTTACATTTCATTGGCTTTCTTCTTCATGTCCCTTTATTTTGAGTTTCAATTAATCACCACTTTCCCAAGGGACACTGAGAACCATTTTGTTTTCTAGGAAACATTTCTTTCACCAAGGGTCTCAACCCAGCTCTTAGATCCAGCTCCAAATTAGTTTTACTGTTGTTTATTTTACAGGTACAAATGGGCAGCTTCTCAGCTACTGGTATATTTGTTTCATAACTTTGTTTTCAGTTAGAAATTTACCTGCTGCAGCTTAGATTACGATTGGATTTTGCATCTCTGTAATTAGGTTTCAAGTGACCATTGACACATCTGGCCACCATACTTCTGAAAAGGAAAAGGCTTCTCTCCAGTTTGAAAATCCAATACTAACTTTTTACATCTGTGCCTGAGCACAGGACATCATCTTCAGTTAGCTTCATCAGGAATTATATTTTTAGAACTATCATAAATCTTTATGGAAGTAGAAGGACAGAATCCGTGCTTTAAACTGAAATCCAAGTACTAAATCATGCCTGTAAATGTAGCTGATTAATACTTGTCACTTAAAGCTTCTTCACTCTTCTGTTGGTCTGAGACACTGCTTTGTCGTTCCTCTCCAGATTCCTGTCCCCGCACAAATTAAGCAGTGTTTAAGCTTAAGCTGGCTAGCAGTTTGAGAGAATAGTTTTTTTAAGATGGGAGCTAACTTTTGGTGATAAAGGTAGGAGCTCTGCCTGAATCAGCACAGCTCATTGCACATCACTGTGTTGTTTGGCAGCATTAGCTTACTCCAGGTAGCTTGATGTGAGGGACACGGCTGTGGTGTAGTAAGAGCAGTTGCCTCTTGCAGTGGAAATGAGCTCTCAGATAATGCCTTTCACATTGCAAAAACATGGGGTCAGCTTTATAAAACATTTAAGCATGCCAAGATTTGGACAGGCAGAAATGAGATTTTAAAAATTTATAGGCACCTCATTTAGGTATTTAGAAGCTTTTGGAAAGTTCATTTGTGGTCTGCTTGCCTAAATACACCTTAAAAGTCAGGTCCTTAGGGCAGGACAGACTACTGTTTGCAAACAATTGGTTTCTCAAATGTTTTTTTTTCCTTCCACTTGTAAGTTATCCAGAAATATGGCCTTTTTTAAAAAACAGCAGAAAATATTATAATTATTTAAAATAGGTCGGCGAGTAGTTTTGTGGACACGTTTGAATTATGAATTGCCATTTGTCAGTCATTTGTAGTAAATAGCTAGTTGACTCTTTGATACAGGGTTGGTGTTTGGCTCCTTAAATCACAAGTTGTGCATTATTTTCCTGGAATGGATGACGTAACTTTATAAATGACTTCTGTTTCTTTCCATAATGAATTTTCATCATATAATACATTTTGTTTGTTTTGTTTAAAATGATTTCAGTAAGTGGGGCTTAAGTTAGCTTTTTCAGATGAGTTGTACAGTTGTCCCTTGCTCATTAGTAAAGGGATAGGGGCAAAGTGATTTTAAATCTTTTTCCTTCTTTTGCTAAACTCTACATTTTATGGTTTACGACTACCTTTATCAGTTCTTTACAAACATTAATTAATTAATCTCCACAGGCAGCTGCGAAACAGGTAAGCTAGGTGCTTGTCATCCAGTTTACAGTGGGAAACACTGTAGATAAAGATATATACAGGCCATACATTGCAGGAATTTCAGAGATGGGCTGAGTCTTTGGAAACCAGTGCCATAGTGGCCAGGTTGTGCTGCCATACAGTTGTGTGGTAAATGAAATGCAGTTGGTAACTCTCTGATCACATCTCTACATTCATGTAGAAATGCTCTGCTGTGAGTCTTTAAGTTTTCTTCTTAATGTACTAACTTTGCACATTTTTGGAAACTGGTCAGAAGACTAATTCTCATCCTTGAAAACCAAAGGCATTTTATTATTTTAAAAATAGTGGTTTAACAGATCAGAAAGCATAACCTCCTTTTACATCACACATAGAGAAGACAAATCACTGGATGCCTTAATTTGTAAGTACCCACTATATTCCAGCTTCATCGCCAGTATCTATTTACACATTTCCCACAAAGAAATTAAAATAGAAGAACATATTGTTCCCCAGACTTGTTGATTGACTTACTGATTTATGAGCTTGGTTTCTGAGACTCAACCAGAACCTTTCCCATTGCACCACACTAAGAGTCATGAAAATAATGGAACAGAGAACTACCACATGGCCAAGCCATGCACGCTTTCTGTTTAAGCAATGTCAGGCTGACCTTGAAATATTCAGATCTCCAAATCCTGAAATCACCAGCAAGCCACAAAGGAAATAGTTGCTCTATACCAACTAAGACACGGAAGAAAAATGGTGTTAAAAAGAACTGTCCATTTATTTTTCTTTCAGCACTAACAATTAAATTAACTTAAGTGTAGTATAGCATTGACAAAACCTATGCTGACACTGAATGTTTTGAATTTAAATTTCATGGTAAGTAATCTTCAGGTCTTATTCTCCTTTTAGATATACTGGAATAAATGTAGAGTAGATACCCTACACAATACATCCTGTTTCCTTAGCCTACAGCACAAACACCAATCCAGTCTAGTGTGCTTTCTTTTCTTTTTTTTTCTTTCTTTCTTTTTTTTTTTTTGTACTTAGCAGTGTGTACTTTTACTATATAGGTTTTCCTGCAGGTAATGCCTGTTTATTTTTAGCACAGCTAATGGTGTGCTTACTTACAACATAACAACCCTGCCTTCTGAATATGGGGAATGAATCATATTCATTAAAATGAATCTTGATACATTTGGCTACTCACATAAAACAGAGGTGCATAATGTGGGGGAATTAGAGGACACAGAATTCATTAATCCATGAGGTGGCAGTGATGCCAAGCAGAGACAGGCATAAATTTCTCATATGTGTCTTGGTGACAAAGTGATTGTTTTGGGGAAAAAGAAAAGAAACTTGGAATTTGTGAACATTTAATGCTTGGATGGGGATGTTCTACAGGTTGAAAATAAAAATGGACTGTGGAAATTGAACTGATGGAGAATTTTCAGAAGAATATTCATGTGATATCTTTGTATTTTTCATTTTGTTCTGAATTTTCTTACCTCCTCAGACTGTGTTGATTCAGCAATTTCTTTCCTTTGGAAGGATTTGGCTAGTATAGCATGTAGTGCTGCAACAACCGAGAATGAAATCCATTATGCGAGTAGCAGCAAGAGGTGACATCAGCTTTCTGCCATGTGGTGATTTTAATTGCACGTGGACTGCATGCAAGTCAGCCCCTTCGCCTTAAAATAATGGTGTGGCCAATACAAAGAGTTGCTGATGTGGATTATTGGGGAGATAGAGGAAGGGACGTGGAGACAAAGATCTCTGTGTAGCTTTGATCTAAGAAAAACACAGCTCCAAACCTGTTAGGAGTCCAGCTCCCCACCGATTTCAACAGGAGTTTGCAGCATGCAAGGAATATGAAAGTGGTCCAGCATTTTGAAACTGGGATACTTTCCATAATACCAGTCCCTCGGGGCCATGGTAGTGTGGGAGAGGGTCATCTTCTTCACACACTGGGGGTTGTGTGACATCTATTGAAACAGAATGTTTGGCTCAGTTAACTTTTATGCCAAACACATGGTATTTTATAAAGACGACTCGCCTGTGTAGCCCTCTCACATCCTCCAGTAGCTATGACAATATGTTCAGTGTTGATATGTTTTAATATAGACAAAATAATACATAATCACTAATAATTTGCATGTAACTAGCACTTTTTTATGCAGTGATTGGTAGGCATATTACTGATTTGAATTGACCGAGTTTCCTAAGGCTTTTTTTGAGACAAGTAAATGAAAGGTGACATTTTCAAATTTGGATGGTTAGACAGTTAAATCTGTACTGAACCCACAAAATCAATGCTCTGATAATCAGACATGCTGAGTCCCTGCAGTTTCAAATACCTACAGCATTATCTAAGTCGGTGACACAGAGAAACAAGTGTGGGGAGAAAACCCCTCATGTCCATATCCAAGTCATTCGCATGTATATCCATCAGGCAGTCACTGTGTGCCACACTAATTATAACACAAGAGCAAGATAACTCTCAGATCCCACTGGTTTCCTTTCAGATTTGCTGCTGTCATCTCAAACCTGCTACAAGGGTCACAAGCATCAAGTCGTAAGGCATTCAAACATTTTGTGGAAGAACTTTTCCAGCTTGAGATTTTTGGACATATTAACAACTTTGGGAATCTTCATTTGCTCTCTGTACAGCCTTGATGGGATCGCTAGAAGGAAAATGACATGCGTTGTGGACAAAACCCACCCTGCACTTCTTTATTTTCCTAAACTATAGAGGAACGCAAAGTTGGGGGAAGCACAATCTGAGTTTGTACTACGTAGCAGCATGACAATGCTGGTATTGAGCTCTGATGTGGAAATCACTTTTGCTATGGATAATGCTGAACTCAAGTCTTGTAGTTTTCGTACTGTTGTCCAAGATTTACCTCTTGAGCTTGCATTTTACTTAGTTTCTAATGGTCATGCCAAGGTGCTTCTGGCCTAACAAACATACAGACAATGACATATAACTCATCATCTTCAAAATATCCTTTACTCTGAAGGATAATTGTTTTTATTATTTTAAATTGTGTAATAATGCCAAGACACCGCAGTAGTGGATACCCTAAAACATACACACTGTAATAATGATTCCCCTTTTATTATGTCTCTCTAGGATGCTTAAACTAATCATCTCTGGAAAGCTTTTCCTGCACCAGATGCAGCTAGCGAATGGTTTTATTGCTGTTCCCCACACCACCAGCATCTAATCCACGAAGCTGGGAAAGAACATCCAGGGAAGAAGCAAATCATCATTGATCACTGAGGGACTAATCTCCAGCAGAGTGGATAAATCCCCTCTCTCTCTCTCTTAATGTTCTTCCTGGCCCAAGGCATCCTGATGAACCACTGGCCTCCCTCCAGCCTGCTGCGAAAGGAAGTCAGAATCATGCTGAGCTGATGCAAGGGAACAGTCTCATCAATTGCACCCAGACTGCCTAATTTTATTGAAAAGACCAACACCAGCTCCCATTGCCAAATCTATCTTGCTGAGATATACATGAGCTGGAGTTGAGTCTGATCATGTGTCAAGGACAACAGCAAATCTGTTCCCACCAAAGGCAAGAAATATCAGAAGTTAGTGGGGAGCGAAGTTATGTAGATACCCTTCCCATGCTGAATCTGCATTCACACCAGGACCAGCTCCCTTCATTTCGGCTTTAGCCTCTGTGGCAGACCTGATGTCTATGCCAAAAGTTATCTTGAGAAAGATGACCCCTGTAGACCAATCTGCCTCCAAAATGGGAGCAGATAATGGCTACAACTTGAGAAAATATTACCAAATTCTCTGCTCTTACAGCTTCGGAAGCAGGGGCCAGGCTGTTGCCAAGTGCCTTGGAAATGCATGAGGGTGGCTCTCCCATGGTAAGTGTCTGAGTGGTGCTCAGCAGTAGCTCTCCATGTAACTGCTGAAATGGGCTGCTGCAGAATGGGGCACCCCATCAGCACTGCAAACCTATACACCAGCGTTTTGCACAGAAAGAAAGTGTTATGGATAGATGCTATCCCAAGGTGTCTATTTTTTCATTTTGGCCCCTAGCTACTTGATCATCTAGCCGTTGTTCTGTTCGCAGAGCTCAGGACAGGCATCACTATGATATATGTGATTATAAATTAGGGATTTCCAGGAATTGACATGTTAGCAGCCCTTCACCTTTGCATGTGAAACCAAGAAATAGCTTTTCATAACAAGACAAAATGTTTTTTTAAAATGTGCTGGAGCAGGAACAGCCCTGCGGCTGTTCGTCTCTTCATTTCAATAAATCTAAACCACTTTTTGTGAGAAAGTTTTTGACCCTTTCTTTTTTTCTTGGGTTCGTCCCTGGGTCTTTCGATTTTTGTATTCTAAAGCTTTTTTTTTTTTCTTTTTTTTCTTCCTGAGCAGCATGTAAGAAACTGTGTCTAGCTCAAGGATAATTTTGAAAATAAAATATGGATGAATTTTCTGACCTTTATGAGTATATTGGATAGCAGAGAGCCCCATGAACAATGTGGTTTGACTAAAAGAGTGATGTTTTAGTGAAGTTGAAAGAGACCTAGACGTTTATGAATATAATAGCATCTGTAGTCATGCTAGCAAGAATTAAATTACAAGGCCATCAATCTTCAAGCTATGAGGCACTGCCAGAAGATTCCACCAGTCCTATCCCACCTACCACAAACACTACATTATATAGTATCATATAGTATAATGAGAATATAATATAATATAATATAATATAATATAATATACATAGAAACTTATGAGGAGAGGAATTTGGATAAAGCTCCATCCTTTGTAAGGCATACCACCATCTGAATCTTGCTCATTGAGAAAATGACATTCATGTTATGAAAGTCTGAGATTTCCAACCCTAATCATGGAACCACAGGAAAAACTGCATAAACAGGAAACACAAGGGGGCCAGAAACTTTTAAAATTGTTCTGGCATATGTTAGGGAATACAATTATCCATTCAGTGTTGAAATTGGGGGCTTTCAAAAAAAAAAAAATCTCATAATGTGCCTCCTGGATGCAAACAGCTGCAACCAAGTTAGGATAGGCACGCACAGAGGAACCTTCATAACAGAAATGCTTGGCTCAGACACACCCCAGCCTCTCTAGCCAGTTACTTCCATTATGCCTAAAAGCGTAGACACATTTTCTTCCTCCCATAAGCACACTGACATTGGTGAAAACATCTATGTTTAGCCCCATTGCTGGTGAAAATTTTTCCTGCCTTGCCACTGTGGACCAGTAGGTCTGTTTCATAATTAAGTTTTTGCTCTTCCACGCTCAGCAGTAGTAAGGGCTAATTGGGGAAAAAATGCGTTAAACCGGCCTATTATGTTGAGTGTGTTATGACTGGTCTATTATGACTTTACACTTCTGTTTTCCCTGGGACACTCGTAGCTACAAGATGGAGCTCCAGAGAGCTTCGCTGATGGTCTGACACTCCGTGATTGATTTTGCCCATCCCGGACAAACAAGGCAGACCGCTGCTTTTATTTGTAGCTAACCTCCTCAGAACAATAGCCCATGCATTGTCGCGAGGGGCTGCAGCTTGCAGCCGAGTGGAATGGCACGGCAGCGAGAGGCCGAAGAGACAGGCTGCTCTCTATAAGTTCATCGGGGTGGTAAACACAAGAGAGGGAGAGAAACTATTTAAGCTACAGAACAATGTTGGCACAAGAACAAATGGGTCTGCATTGGCCATGAATAAATGTGAGCTGGAAATTAGAAGAATATTTCTAACCCTCAGCACAGTGAGGCTTGGGAACAGCCTTCCCATTGGGGGCAAGAAACCTAACTCGGTTTAAGATGGAACTTGATAAATTTATGAAAAGGATTATGTGTTGTGGTTGCCGGAGACAGCAGGGGACTGGACACAATGACGCAGGATGCCTTTTTCAGGCCTATGTTCTTCACAGCAAAAACAACAATTACTCTTTCATATGTATGGTTTTCAGGCCTTCTTTTCCAGTCTAGGGCTGCATTTCTATTCATAACGGCGCTGAAGGCATTTAGGTTCAAGCATCGACTCAACCTGGCAGCCCTCTTGTGCCGGACAGTAGTGCCATTTTGTAAACATGCTGAACTGTGTTCTGGGAACGAAACTCAGCCTGGATTTTTTTGGAAATTATATTATTTGTCGCAATTGGAAAACGACAGAGCCTTAATTTTTATAGTACTCTTACTGATGTGGAAACTGCTATGCAATTTGGCACAACTTGTAGTCTCTCATCAAGAAAAGCCTAAGACTGGAATAACAAGGAAGTTTCAAATCAGGGTGAAGGTGCATTGGCAAAAGTGCTTTGGGAAGCTTGCACAGCTTAGCACATACCTATATACCTGGAGCATGTGATAAAAATAGTTCTCCAAGCTCATAAATTGCTACACAGCAATGTTAAAGACTTCTGTATTAACTAACTAAAATGCAAGAGCAATATTTAACATTAAGATTTCTGCATAATATAAGACAAGTTCATCATAATGTTTTTGCAGTAGGAAATGGTGATATCATTCCAGCATCTCTACTATTTTGGTTCACACAATCCAGTTTATCACATCGTTTTAGTGCTAAGTCATGAGATAGGGACAGCAAAGAGACTTCCTTAATCCTATCAGACTTCCTCCAAATTATGGCTGTGGTTAATGTAGTCAAAGTCACATTACCTGAATGTCAGGAATTGCATAAGGTGGGATTGCTGTAAACACTGGAGCTATTAGGGGGAGACTGCAATTCACAAACAAGCAAGACAATCATTCCTTAGAGGAACTTTCAATTACCTGTTTGTTAAGTCTAAACAAGCTACTTACAATTCAAAAAATGTCACTTCGGCCTCTTTGGATGAGAACTGTTCTTCTGTGCTCTCACAGCATTCGACATGTGTATATCTATTTTTCATGGTAGGGTAGGTTTCCCGCTTCAGTGTTAGTCTGGACAAGAATAGTGAAATATTTTCAATAGCAGAGGTCTCTTTCTTATTTTGTGACTCCCCCTGTGAGTAATGCAGCACAGCAAACCCATGTCACATGTGGTACCTTATTAGCTGCTTTAGAAATTTGAGACAGTTGCATATTATAGTTGCCCATCATCCTCTCATTGAGCTGTGTTTGATGTAGTTTGCTTAGCTCGTACTTGTGACCTCTATTTTGGAAAGTCTATAAAAACTTCATGAGAAAGTTGGAAGATGGCGGGTCTTACTTCTCTCTCTGTTAGTTCTGCCATTCATAAATTAGGGATAATGATATTTACCTCCTTTGTAACGTACTTTGAGGTGCAGAAAATGAAAAGCAGCAAATAAAAGAGATTGTGATTAGTTGTTACTTTATGTTGTAAATACAACTGATTTTTTCAGTGCTGCATTAACTTGAATCTATAAAACTTTATTAAATCTAGAGGGAGGGTAATCATTTTAGAAATGCTGTCTTCTACAAGTCTACATTCACTCTTTACGCAGATGAATTCCAGATGCTTCTCCAAAAGAGCTACTTCATGCTTTATCTCACAGAACCTGGTATTCAAATGTCAAGGAAAAAATGTCTCCCTGTACTAAGGGCAAAGCAAGGCAAAATATTCATTGGATTGTGGCACTCTGGCGGGAGCAATTCCAAAGGAAGTGTCCCAAACAGCCAGGGACCGCACCAGAACGCTGTTTCTGTCTGGAAGACTAGTCATGCGCAGCAGTGACGATAGCCAGAGAAAGAGCATTACATGTCCCCTGTTGACTTGCACTTTAGAAAATAATTCACCAAAGAATCATTGTATTAGGAATACAGAGATTTTATAGCAGGAACAAATATAAGTTGCAATACATATACTATTGCAATATAAACAGTAATTGTGTATCACTAATTTCCATACCAAAGTGCAAAGTACTCTCACGATGCTCAGAAACAATTAAAAGTTCTGGACACAAACAAAAGCCTTCTAATTTGCTCAGTGATGTTGTGTCTCATTTCCTTACTGCAAGGTGAATGCTTAGGTCTATGCATTTCAAAACAATAATTTTTCCATCAAATTACCTCTCAATTGCTATTATGATATTTATATTTGGTTGGGTTTCTGTCTGAAGGCTGCCTATAGTTTATTATATCCATCAATAACATACACATAGTCCACAAAAGTGTCAGACGTTATATGAAGAAAGTAACATTACTGGTTTCAGTACGAAGGCACAGTGTTACTTGCTGAAACTAATACCTTCATCAGCTTTTGCACAGTGATGTTGTATGCCCCTGACTGTTACAAAAACTGTACTGATGCAGCAGGAACGTAGGATTTACCATAGCAGATTGACTCAGTGGTGCATCAAGCGCAGTATGCACACTCTGGTGGAGGCATAACATTACTCCAGTGATTTAGAAGACAAGAAGGTTTGATCCTGATCTTATTGGAGTCAGTGGTAAAATGCCATGTAACAACTAAACTATAATTCACTTGGTGAATTGTGTGATGCCAGAGTGGGATGATAGGTGTCATAAAATCATCCAGCTATTTTTTAAATCTAGTTATGATGTTTAACTTTCTGAACTCCAGCAGCAATAAATTGCCAAGGCAGGAGTAGGAAGTCACCATAGCTTGGCTGGTATGTTTTGGATTTGAGGTCACCATCAAGTCTCCACATTTATGGTTGAAGGCTTAAAAGCAGAATATGATGCCATTAGAACTAGCAAAAGAAAATGTGTGAAGAGCTCTTCCTTTACTGCTGGATGTTGACTTTGTAATGAAATCTATTTTGCACATTTAAAGTAAAATAATTTCCATACAGTTTGGGATTTTTTCCTGGCGGAAGGAAGAGATGAAATCAGTGTGATATACAGAACTATTTAGACAAGTTCTATCAGCTTTGGTAATTTATGACTTTAGCAAACAGTCAGCAGCCAGAGGCCTTTGCCTTTAAATCCTGTAATATGCCACCTATGACTCATAGAAAGTACTAAACTGATCTAACAAGGTAAAGTTGGTATTATATAATTCATTGACTCTTGGATCAACGCTCCTTTTAGTATTTTTCTTTATTCATCAACATCCTGTATTTATTAGTAAGAACATTGCCTGGTGACAGATCTCAGTTGCAGATTTCTTGAGGTGATACTTGTTTTGAAAACAACAAGTTGAACAGACAAGAGAACAAATGCTTTCCCTGTACTTTGAACTCTGTCCCCCCCCAAAATTTCACAGTAGCATGATTTCTATCTGTATATCTGCTAAGCAGAAGCAACATATTATTTAATACAGCTTAACAGTTGTCACTTGGCTGATAATTTGCATTCCTAATGTTTCCACTTGCAGTCATCACAATTGAGCTGGCCCTTCACAATCTTAGGGCACTGATGTGATTTGAAGTATTTAACCTCTTGGATCAAGGGAACTGAAGCTCTGAATTTAAAACAGGAAAAAGGAGCTTTTCTAAGATTAAGCAGAATGGGGGGTGCACCCTGCTAAAGTATTTGTATTAAGCTCTGCTTTCCTTCTATTAAAGAGGCACACTGGGGATGGCTTTCTCAGCTGGAAGTACTGTAGTGTATATGTAGCACACATCCCCAGGGAGAGATGCTACGTATGATTTACTTCTCGTTTTGCAGTTAAATTTGCTCATCACCGATTTAGAATCTGCTTCCAGTCTCAAAGCTGCAAAACAACAGGGTAAATCCACTGACCTGAGCAGGGTCAAGTGGGACCAGAACCAGGTCATTGGCTAGGTGAAACATCAGACTGCACAGCATCCGGCACATCTCACAGACCTCCTGCGATAACACGTCTCCTTCCCAAAATGAGCCCAGTTTCAGGCTATTGTTACATTTAAAAATTATTTTTATTATTTTAAAATAAAAAATTATTATTTTAAGCTAACCTGGAAGCACACAGGAGATACATTTACCTACACAGTGAGGTACCTATGACATGAAATATTATATATATTGGCAGTAGATGAAAAGTTAAGGCTTTTCTTTTTACACACATTGCAAATTAGAAAGGTATGTGAGCAACTTCCTAATGGAGACCCGCGAATCGCTTTAACCTTGGTGGAACAGTGTCAAGCAGCATTATACTTTATTGCTGTGCTCATACGATACAGAGAGAGTCACTTGGCCATCTCCACAGCGCCTGTTACGTAAGGCTCTCTTCATGTGCGGCGAATCCCCCCGAGCACTTTGGGAAGCTTCCCTTGCCGCGAAGTGACAGGTCCTGGAGTTGTACTTCCAGAGAAGAAAACACGTATCACAATAATGTTAAAGCCAAGGGACTGCCATGTTTGCTTTATAGCTTTCTTTGCATTTTGCCTGCTTTAATGATGAGGCTTGGTGGACCAGGGCTGCCACAGGGCCATCAGGTGTAGGGCTCTCCGTCTCCCCTGAAGAAGCCACTCGTAGCAGCGGGAACAGTGACCGAAGAAATCTTCCATCACCAGTGGGATTTCCCCTCATAACGAGAGTGTTTGAAGGTCGCTTGGAGAAAACAGGAGAGCTGCAGCACTCAGACGTCCTCTGGAGGTGTCTTTCCCTTTGATGAAGCTTTCTACTCGTGAGCAGTATTTTCCCTGGGAGGCAATTTCTCCAGGCTCCCTTCCTAGCCTCTAACTCTTGGCAGGTGTGGAAGGGGGTAGTTCAATTTTTTTGAAGTTGAATGCTACTAATTACTCCCCCAGTGAAGTATAGCTACAGGTACCATCTATCTTTCCTGTTTCTAAGAGACTACTCTACAAGACCCAGAAGGGTTGGGAAAAAGTTTCAATAACCTACCTCAGAAAACCACTCTAAAAATATTTATTAATACTCAAATTATACTTCGCAGTTCAAATTATGCTTTAAGGCTTCAAAGAATTTGAGAAACCACTCGCTAACCTACAAATTGGGCCTCCTAGATGTGACTCCCACTGTTTTATAGAGTGAAAAGGAGCACAGAAAACAGTGCTGGCTTTCCCTGGGTAAGTCTGCGAAGGGTCTGCCACGTAGCTGCTTACAGCAAAGCCACAGCAGATTTGCAGTCACTGGGAGAACGTATGTCCTTGAGCAGCTTCTGTCAGCTGAAAGTCTAGTTTGCACACAGTGTGCAATTTCATATACATTTATTCATTCGTGTTGAAGCCTCCACCCTCTACTATATTTTACTTAAGCATAAGCTATAGGTAACGTGTTTTTTTCTACTTCACTTCTAAAATATGCTAGCTAGCCCAATCTAAAACTTATCTTCTTATCCCAGCATGGAAAGCAGAAAAAAGTTTTAATGACTTATTTGAAAACATCCATTAAATTCATGGAAAAATGCATCAGGCAGGGGACACCAGTTCTGTACTTGTTCTGCTCAGCCTTCTCATCACTAGACTGGGGTGGATTTAAGACTGAGCATGGTCCTCACCTCTCCTTCTGTCTTCACAAACGAGAAATAGCTATTAATGTTAACCCTCAATATGCTTTTTCAGAAAAACACCAGTATCATCTCTGTCACAGGACTTTCACAAATAATAGGAAACCTTCAGAATGTCTCGTTCTTGACAAAGCGATGTGAAGTCACAGCAGAGAGGAAACAATGGTATTTCAGCATGATTTTCACATAGCTACTTTTATGAAGTGTAATCCAAAATGCCAGAATGTTTTCTTATGACATAAACACAGAGTACTCATCAGTATGAATTTTCTCATGCTGTCCTCATATACGTAATAAAGAGGCGGTCCAAAAGGTGATTTCACAGCCTCTTTGCAGATGCTGCTAGCAGGTATAAAAGAGATGTCATGCACTGTGCTGGTGGGGTAAAGATCTGCGTTCTCTTAAATTAGCGTCATCAGACAGGCCACTGACCATCTGTAAGGTTACAGCCATTAGATGGAACTGAGCTCGTCAGTGTTTAAAATGATGGATGACAAGCTGTTGGACATGGGCAAAGAATTCAGGATTTTATTCTCTGTCCCTCAAGCAACTTCCTTTTTGACTGTCTATGACTCATTAAAGACCTGGAAAAAATCTATTTTCCTCTCTGCCTTCTCATTCTGAAATCCAATGATGTGGTTTTTCAGAGGAAATGTGAGATGTATGACTTTCCCTGCTGTGCACACCCACAGTCTCAATAATTCTGGTCATGTTTTACTGCAAGTGAGGGAAGTTACCTCTATGATTAGTTACACTCACATAGTGTAATGTCTAATTGCTAGTCCCAGTCCTCCTTTGCATCTCTAAGGGCTTGTTTTGCCTCTTAATGCCTCATAAATTATTTTCTCTGTAAGATCATCAGAGAGAGCAAGAGAGGGAGAAGTCCCAGATAAAGTGGCATAATTGCTTTCTCTGCAGACTGAGCTTTAATAGAGCTGCATAGTCACGGGCATCTTTTAAAGAGTGATATAAGAGTCCCCACTGTCAACAAAGGGAGAAGAAAAAATTATTATCCGTGAAGTTCGATATTAAAATAAAGGAAGCTAATAAAATAGCTGACAAGAAGCCTGTTGGCCTTTCTGATGGATCACCAAGAACTTGCTGAAATGCCAAGTGATAGACATTGTATAAAGTCTAAAATCATCAAATAGATGAACAGCAAATTAAAGTCCTGTAACACTGATCAGCAAAAAAAAGCTCCATTGACTTAAGTGGAAGGAAAACCTGGCCATTAAATAGCAACTTGCTACAGTTATAATATAAAATCTAATCAGGAAATCACAAGACCCCTTACATTTTATTGCTCCTGTATCGCTTTCCTCTCTCTGTCTCCTTCGCTGACCCAAGAATGTAACAATGGAATAATCTCTACTCCTAAAGCAGTCATTGTAGCTAATGGATTCGATGTAAGTCATCAGACTGGGCCTGATGACATAAGTATGAATTATAGCATTTTTTTTCTTCGTCCCCCACCTAATCTATCTCTTCAGTATTCCAGTGGGTCTAAATCTATTTAACAGAGGTATAAACTCCTCGGCCTGGGATTCGTCTGCAACTATCACAGATCAAAAGTGCTCTCAGAGTGGCTAGAAGGAGTAACAGACAGGAAGAGAAATACTTCCATCTTCATACTTCTTCAGAATAAATTATTAGGACACTTGAAATATTAGTGACAGAAATAAGTCAATTGAAATATTTCACTTGGTCTAAATGGATTCCTATTTTTCTTCTTGGTAGCTTTTAGTGACATCTGCAGATTTTTTTAAGCAGACAGTTAGCTACCTGTCTAATTATCTTTTTGGAGCCTCAGACTGGAGAGGAGTTGCTATACGACAAATACAAAGCTTAATAAAATAACCCTTGAAGACTGCCCCTTAGTGTCTGGGCTCAAGAAAAGATGAGAATCAAGGCCTAGGACGCAACCAGAACAGGTTGAGAAAAGTTGGTTAGACATTTTTGGTGGCTGATGAGATGTTGAAAGGTTGGTCTTATAGATTGCTAGGCAGTGCGCAGCAATGCAAGGTTTCTGTCCCTCGTGGGAGGGTGCAAATCTGCTCGTGGTGGTCAGGCAGAGCCTGGGGCTATGTGTCTCTTTCCAGCATCGGTTGCCTAAATTGTGCCTTGCACTTCTGCCTGCAGAAATTGCGCCTTTTGGGTGGAAACGATGCAAGTTAAAAAATTTCCTTGGGCCTAAATAGTTTTAAACTGCTTCTTCTCCTGAGTTTAATTACGCAGCAGTCCAAGACTATGCCCAATGTTTCTTGTAGGCTGGGGCAGGAATAAATGTGCTGTCGTATTCCCTCAGAAAGGCATAAAAATCCCTCACGTGGCATGGAGTAGAGAAGACTCTAGTACTGCAATGCAGAGAGGAGGAAGAATCATTATAAGAAGCTCTTGATCTGAAAAGGAAGAGGGACAGAGAAGTATGTACATGTTATGCTGTAACATGTCCCCTATTTCCAGGCCCCAGAACGAAGGATACGCTGCTGCAGCTAAAGGAATACAACCTGGTTGCTGGAGGAGTTATTTTATACATTACAAAACAACAAAACAGACTCAGATGTTCTCTGTGCTATTCCGAGCAGGCCATCTGCAATTCATAGGAATATATAGGGTTGTAATAAAGTACATTGATTTTAGTCCTTGCTCTGAAAAAATCTCCACACATCCCATAGAAAGAGAAAGCAATTCCTCTGGTGCTGCCTGAAATTCACTTCTGCTAATGTAGAGGCTTAGACCACGTACCTCCTCCGAAGAAGAAGAAAGAAGGGACCACATCAGAATGATTCCCTCCAAAGAAAAAAGTGATGCACAGTAATTTTAAAATTTACCTGGATCAGTGTTACTGTTTCTGTTCCTAACACCTGTAGCAGGCCCACAAAGCTGCTCAGAGAGTGATGCTGCCATTTTTTCTAATTTCACCATCAGTATTCTAATTCTAAATTTTTGACTGCTTATCTTTTTAGATTTCATAATCCTGTACCATCAGGGGAAGCACAGTGTTTATAACCCAGAGATAAGGATAATGTTCCCATCCCAAATGACATGATTGTCAATCTATGACAGCAACAGGAGGTTTCCTTCCACTGCACTTGGTATTTTTCATTTTGAGAGCATCCTATTCCCCTTGGGTCAGGCAGGATTCACTTTCAGTTCAGCTTTTCAGCAAAGTGACCAGCTAAAGTACCAGCTTGCTCCATTCATGCTTTCAGCTGGCATTCAGCCTTCCCTCCCTCCCTCCTTCCTTATTTTTAACTTGAACATGCCAATGGCATCCAAATGCAATCATGTAAGAAAAGAGTATTTTCAGTCCTTCAGAATCAAAGATAGCAGTATTGCATGATTTAATACCCTGCAACAGTTAGCATTTTACAAAATGTTGGCAATTTCTGCTGCCAGACATAGCTATATTTAAAATAAATAAAAACAGGTTTAAATTTGGAAGAAAAGTACCTAATTCTCATTAACTCAGGGGTTAAGGAAACTGTAAAGGATGATGACTCTTTGAGAGTCTTACAAATTAGAAAGAGCAGAATATCAAGCAAGAATATCTCAGTCATTTACTTATTAACTCTGTTTTTAGCTATATTGAGATAGATAGACAGACACACACACACCATATAGACATGTACGGGTGTTTATTTTATTGTTGTTGTAGTGATGTAAATCCTCAGATGGGAGGGCAGATCAGTCTGAAGGTAACTGTCTCATTAAATTCACATATGGAGCCTAGCTATACTTTTATCCAGAGTAATGGCACGCTGAGAGTTGCGCTACTTTTGCTCCTCTGGTACTGCTAAATCTACGGGTAGACAAGTCGTCTTGTGAACCTTGCACTCTCCTCAGGTAGACAGTTGTGTGGAAGAATCTCATGTGCCACTGCTTTGCCTTGGGATGTAATGTCCCTCTTGACAACAGAGAACAAAAAGGTTGATGAAAATGAATCAAATGGTATTTTATAAACATTTTCAATGCCTTTCCCCAACATACACATGAGGCTGTTCAAGACAGAGCAGAGCAGAATAAGGTTATTTACATTAGCTTAGCTAGAAAATAAATACAAAGTAATTAATAAGCTTGGAAATATAATAATTGCCTGGCAGAAAGAGGGAAGCAAATAGTGTTCTGCCTCTGACATGTCGCCCCCACCTTCATAAAGTGTTCCTATTGATATGTTTGAGAAATAGTGCAAAACTGCCTGGAAGACTTGGCCCTTTGCATACATCCTGCATCCCTGTTTACCAAATCACTTTACAGAAGTCAGGAGAGTCTCCGTTTAACAAAGTCCTGTCAAAAATATTTTAATAGTAAGAACTCCTTGCAATTACTCATAGTGTCACAATTCAAATTCTTTGATCTTGGAAATAAATCAAGTGCAGAAGATGTTAAATTCATGTACCAAGCAGTGTATTTCCATACTAATCATAAGCCAATTGTTAATATGGATTTTCCATTGATTATTGGGAATGGACCATCTGGGACTACTTTTTGTCACCATTTATCCTGTTTTTCGGATGTTCCCTTTTTCCTTCATTTAATCCTGTCATTTCACCTTATCCTATACTTGTACAGCCGCTGAGATAATCATTTACGCACATGATCTTTCATCCTTGCAGTCACATTGGATCAGTATGCTCTTTTACTCATGCTCAGCCATATTGAATCAGTCACTTGGTCGTCTCACATCACATCCAGGTGGGCAGCCAGGCATATTTACTTCCAGGCTTATTCCCACTCATATTTCCTGACCTGTTTGCTTGCGCTCATTCAGCACCGCTAACCTTTAAGCAGCGGCATTAGCTCAAGAGAACTTTGATTCACAGAATTTCTTCACCAAACTCTCTTTTGCAGTTATATTTCTCAGACACGCATAAACTGCGTGTTGTTTTATTTTTATCTCTTTGGAGGAAACAAAAGAAAGGAACAAGTCTTCTGGATGCCTTCTGTTCTTGTAACTTGGGCGTGTTAATGTTCCTCCCGAGACTGCAGGATTTGTCTTTAGCAGCTATATCTAGATTTGTGTTTGTATCCTAGTCAGCACAACAAGGACCTGACTGATTGCAACTCTCACAGTGGAGATGTAATAAATATATATGCATATACATATGCATATGTGCATATATATAATTAATAGCATCTAAATAAGAAGTCTTGTTCTTTTCTTTTATTCCTCTTAGATAGGAAGACAGCCATGCTTTGTAGAGAGAGGTAATATACATTATTTGGCCGGCTTACACAGCTGGAAAAAGCTGACACTTTTTGAGCCACTCAGACCCTTTCTCTGTCCTAATAATGCTTGGACATTTGACCTTCTGTTAAGACACCATTTCCTCCTGCGCTTTTCTCTCTATAAATCTCTCTGTAATCATATGTGGATTTATATCAGCAAGATGCGGTTGTTCGTGCAGCTAACGACTGTCTTGGAGGGACCAGTGGATGTGTAGTTTTGTGAAATACGCAGAGATTCAGGGCAGATGAGTTACCCGTTTCTCTTCCTTGTGCAAACAGGGTCTGTGTTTTATGAGTGAGCCTATGGAGAATATTTTAAAAACAGAAATTAATTCACGAGTTCACTGCTCCAGCAGTAGCAGCTACGCTTGGAGCCCAGCAGCAATTCTCTCTGCAAAGCTTTATCACAGTGCATCCTCAGGGGTGCTAATGCGTGCACATTTCTCTTTTAAGCAGGAGCTCTATCCTCTATTGCAAATCAACTGAAAATATAAAGCTTTGATTATGGATAACATAGATAGCATCATATTAGTGGAAGCAGCTGCTGATACCAGGCAACAGTTGGAGTAAGGGAGCTACTGCCATTTTTCTCTGCCTTGTGTTTTGTTCATCTGTCTTGTCCTGGTAAATGCTGTGATCACATCCATTTGCCATCTCTTGGCAACCTTCATTTCTCTTCCACATCCACGACCGTGTGTCGGTGACTTAATTTTGTCCACTGCATGTCCTGTTTTTGAGCTAGCTGTCCTACTTAGCAGCAATTACTTCTCCATGTATCACTGATGAATAATTTCCTAGATGGATGTTTGTTATAAACCCTTCATTGATCTTCCTGACTTACCCTGAAATATTTAACACCTTATATATTTCTCTGTACTAAAAAAAACATTCTGTAGAGACCTTTATTTCTGATCCATATATCATTGTTAGCAGGATGCATTTTTTTAAATACTTGAAGAGAGAAATGAGCTGATTCTTCAGAAAGCTACAGAATTTATGACACACTACAACCTGGTCTTGCTCTTTGACTTCCCTCTCTCAGGACCCTCACTCTGCTCTGACATTAGCTACTCTGAACACCTCTGTTTTTTCTGGAGTGTCTCCTTCTGCAGAAAACAGCAATTCTGATAAGATGCATCCATGTTCTTTGTGTTTGCTTCATGCTCAGACTTCACCCTCTAATTTTCTTGCAGGCATTTCCTTACAAGGGACACAAATCCCCCAGCATTATCTACTCTGATGTAAACACAGTGGGATCTGTAAATCTCAAGTGCTAGACCATTGTGAGGCTTATTCTATTCATGGAAAGCTTCTTTCAGGCAGGTTGTAAACAATGCAGGAGGCATTAATATTTCTCACAAGCTCACATTTCTGCTTGCACTAACTTGAATGTTCTTGCCTGCCTTTGCTGTCATTACAGGGACAGCCGATGTTTGGTATTGTGCCAGAAATGTTCTAACCCCAAACCAAGCTACCTCAAATGTGAATTTTATGAGCACAAAGTCAGGGAATCTCATCTGGTATACAGACTGAAAAGTTGCAGCTAAATAGTATATTACTGGCCAATGTGGCTAGAACCGACCCTGTCAGGAGGAGTGGAAAGGGGAAGGCTGAATGAAGGATCTTAAGTGCAACCCTTCTCCTCACCACTATTCACACAAATATACTTGAGCAAAAAATGAGACATTGGTAGTTCCTGAACATCACGGCGAATTCTCAATTAGTGCTGCAATTTTCATTCTCCAAATTCTATCCCACTGCAGATAAAGACAGATTACGGGCTTGTGACAGACAGCTGATTTCAAGAGAATCACTGAATCCTTTATCAGTTAATTTCAAAGAGCTAGTTTAAGTCAGGGCCATGATTCCTTCAGTGTTTTTTCATCCTCTCTCAGTGAAGCTTCTCATTTCTTTTTCAAGTTTCCAATGAAGAAATGTTCAAAAGAAGGATATTTCTGAGGATCAATATAACAGGTAAGAATAAAGTCAGGATGGCTCAAAATCTGGAGGGGTGATTTACAATTTATCCAACAGGTAAATGTTTTTCTTAAGTGGCACTGATCTACGCTTGGAGGAGAAGAAACTCAAGACAACAATTTCTGCAGGTCTCAGCTTCTCCTCTTTTCTTCTGTTTGTTCTGCAGAAGCCAAAATCTCTCTGCACCCCAATTAAAAAAATGGTGATTCTTCACATTCTACAACAGCTTCAGGTACAACAGTAAAAAAAGTCTCTCTTATGTGAGGCCCTGTGCAACACTGCAATATAGATTGTTATGACTGTGTATAGTAATAACAGTGATTATAGTTGTGACTAATATACCCCATAATCAACATAATGATTATGTTGAGAGAGATGTTCAGATCAGTAAGACCACCTTGATGGTGGTGAACGGTTAACAGCAAGATTTACTCAACTCCAAAATTATGGGTTGAATATCCAGAACAGAATTTGAAATACCTCACGGTTAAACTGTGGTTGGTTTGGGTGAAAAGCAAAAGCTGTCCTCCTGTGCACTATTTTTTATTCATTCTCTGGAGCTGTTAAAGTTTAGATTGTATGCTGTTCAAGGCAGGGACCTGCTATTCTTGTTTGCTCTGTAAAATGCCAAGCACGCTCCTGGGTGCTGTAATAAATAATAAAAACCAGTCCTAAAAGCAGAGCAATAGAACTGCTTTCAAACAAGGATTTTTATTGTTTGCATAGCACAGACTTCCATATGTTTCTCAAGTTTTCCTTGTGAATTATGTCGCCTTTGATAATTACATCGCAGGAAAAGGAAACAATATTCAGCTGACTACTGTGCAAATGTAATCTAACCTGTAATAAATGCAGTCTTTCTCCTACACACATTTTTTTTTTTACAGTATCTTTCTTACCAGTTTATATGCAGCTGGTGTGCTAGGCTTCTATCCTGAGTTAAATTACCATTGAATAATTGCAGTGTGAGGTCAAAAATCAATTAAATGGAAATTATAGTTATTTGTTTAAAAAGTTCAAGTAATATTTTACATTGCAAGTCTCTCAGGTGACAGATCATATGGGTTAATCAGCAACCAGTTTTCTCTCTGGTCCTGATTCAAACCTGCCTTTAGCAGAAATGATAGAGACCTGAAGGTTCACTTACAGTCTGTGACAAAGGTGTGGGCGCTCTTGGGAAATTGCAAAAGTTATTGGTTTCTCGCATGGCTTTGCTACTAATGCATCGTATTGTAACTGGATAGCATGAATTTTAAAATAACTTAGTGAAGAATTGTACTGTGCACCCCCAAATGGACATCTCTAGCTTTCCTGCCCATTCAAGCACTTAAAATGTCGCGTGCCTAACTCTGCTGCATCGCCTTTTGGAATCCAGATTTTTGCAGCTAAAATGCAGGTTTTCCAAGTAATCCTTGCCTGTCAGTATGCAAATGTGTCTCAGTTTCTCTCTCTCCCCTCTTTCCCAACAAAAACTGTGGTTTTCCAGTCTCTCCTCATTTCCTGCAAACATCATAAATGTGAAGCAATTATTGTAATGCCAGCAGCAAAGATTCACACCTCTAATTGTAAAATATGATATCTATATATCTGTAATATCCTCTCTTGAGGAAGTAATGAGAATTTTGCTAACTCAGTGGCTTGGCTTAAGAAGTGATTGAAACCAATGCAGAGCTTGTTAAGAAAATGTTAAAAGTAGAGCCTTTCACAAACAACTAATTTAAAACAAAATATACCTCTATTAAAAAGAAAACACAACAAGCCTGTTTTAGAAACTGTTCATAGGGAATTTTGCAGATTGCCAGAGGACAGTGTAGCTGTATTTGGTCCTGGTTTATAACTCCCTTCTTCAAAAAAAGTATCCCTGGTAGACTAGTCATCGCTGTCACCAGTTGTTGGCCATAGTTTCATCACCATTGAAGACATCAATGTAATTGCCAGGCAGTTGCTCAGCTGAAGGTCTCAGGTGCAGGCTGTAGGATACCGTCATGTCCCAGGGGCGCAGGTTCATGCAGCCTACCCTCCACCCCAGGTCCAGTCCTTCCTACTGCCAGGATGACTGCAAAAGTGCCAAGCATCAGGACACACACACGCACATGCTTACAGGCATGCACACATGAGTTTAGGGTCATAAACAGCATCTGGTGCACCCTTTCCAGTCTGCTGGTACCATTTCCCCCCACAGCTTTATCTTGCCTGAAATCCTGCCTCCACTGATAGCAATGGTGAATCCTAAACATACCTTCAAATCCACTGCTGCTGGCCACCTTAATGGTAATGCACCGTGCCTCACCTTCAGCTGCCATCAAACCTTACTGTGAAGGCACTGCTGCCCTTGCATTTCCCAGGTGATCCATTTTTGCTGTACTGTAATTCATATCACAGTGATCTTAGATATCATGCTATATCATGGTACATAGTGAGATGGGTTCAGCTTGATTCCAAACAGACAAATATTTAAGATATCCATATGGATTAGGGCTGGAAGGGATCTCCAGGGTCAGCAAGTCCAGCCAAAAGTTAGATTAGTTATTTAAATATTAATAGCTAGGCTGCTATGTGGCTACTTGTTTTCAAACTTTCCTTTTTGTCTGTTGCTCCTTCTTTCTTTGAAAAATATAAGTTTTTCTTCCTTACTCTTCTTTCTTCCTCCTGCTTTTCCATTTCCTTTGTCTTGCTGCCTTAACTTTTCTGTAAGACAATGCCTTAGCTTCTGTTTATCCCCTCCTTTCCCTTTTTTATATTTCATCTTGCCATTTTGCTTTTCTTGCCAGATGGAGAGGAGGCAAAAAAGTCCTTGGGGTGGGGAATCACAGAATCACAGAATGGCTGAGGTTGGAAGGGACCTCTGGAGATCATCTAGTCCAACCCCCCTGCTCAAGCAGGGTCACCTAGAGAACATTGCACAGGATTGTGTCCAGACGGCTTTTGAATATCTCCAAGGAAGGAGACTCCACAGTCTCTCTGGGCAACCTGTTCCAGTGCTCTGTCACCCTCACAGGAAAAGGGAGGGAAACAACATGGCAAAAATTGCTAGCAAGGAATCCTTACTCAACTTAATTTTAGACTGGTTCCAGTATGAAAAGGAGCCACAAAGTACCGAACCCTTTGCTTTTTCTATCATTCAGCTAGATACTTGTTTTTCTTAGGGTTTCCTAACTTATTTTTCCAAGGGTTTCCATTAAACTACTATTTTAACAGTGGAGCAGTTTATCCTATGATCAGTTTCTTAAGTTCTGAATAAAATTAACAAACCTCTCTGGTAATATAATTACTTATGGTCTCTTACATTGTCATATATTAAATTAACTGAGGATACATAATTGCTGCCATTAATACCTCCTGTCACCCTAATGAAGCACAGGGTAGAGGCACAAACTTCTCCTCTGTGTCTCCGTGGAAGTGTCTGGGCTCAGCAGATGGGTTGGAAACGTTTCCCCACCTCCAGGAATGCCCCCGGAACCCCTCAGGTCTCACTATTTTTGCTTTGCTAAAAATGCATAGAGAGCTCTCGGGCCTTTTAGAGAGGTCACGATGTCAGTGGCGTGTTGCAAAAGATGGTGCAACTAATAGCTGTGTAGGGTGTCATTCGTACATCTCCCAGAACAGGAGGATTTTCTGCACTTAGTAAAGCAGAACAGAATTAAATGTGTCCTGTATATCCTTCGAGAATACATTTTCTTTGCACAAGACCATAGAGGAAAGTACAATGAGACCTTTTTACATGAATACTCAATAAAATAATAGACTTACTGAGGTAAGTTATTTTCAGGACACTAACAGGTGAAATGTGATACAAGAAGGAACCCACTAAAGAAACACCTCAAAAATAAATCCTGCATTGCAGAACGATATAAATTTCACATACCAGTAGGGAACTTCAACGAAAATTAGTCTTATGCAACATGCTTATGTGTGTAAAATGGGTTTCTACTCTACTTTGGCTTTAAAAACATTATTCACTGCTCCTGAGTACAAAGCCCCAGCAGGCATGCACTTGGCTAGCTAGTGAGGAACTCTGCCCCAGTTTTCCATAATGCATTCATGAAGGGATTTGTAACAACCAGTGGTTACTGCAGCAGAAAGACTAAAACATTGTACTGTGGCACTTTGGAAACAGACACAAAAGTTCAGTCACTGCAGCTCTCACAGGCTAATGATGTGCTATAAACACTGGCATATTGCTAACAATGTATAATCCATACTCAAAGCAGCCGATCATTAAGACTTATAATTTCTTTTTTATGTACTCCACTCTTCAGGTTACAACTATTGATTTCAGAAGCCTCCACTGGTGACTCAGCCTCGTCGTGGTAAGTGCTTGCACCCCGTAGCGCTCAATTTGCCGCGAGCTTTATGGAGAGTCCTGCGGCACATCTACCTGGCAGCTCCTGACATCTCTTTGCTTTCCTTTGCACAGAAGGGCTGTTGTCTGAGCCGCTGTGATGAGGCTGTGGAGGTCAGAGGGGTCCTTGGTGCATCAAAACGCGAAGCCTTAGGCTGCAGCAAATGAGCCAGGGGAGCGAGCAGCAGACTGTCGTCAACACGAGGCTCACGGCTGCGCTAGTGCTCTACTTGTTAAGCAAGAAAAACTGGATTGTTAAATACAAGCTGTCCTTAGTTTAAGGTGAAGAACAACACCTCCTCAGCCAAGACAACTTGGCCTGTCAGTATTTGTGTCCTCCCCAGCCCTTATTTCTTTCTCCCCCACTTTAACGCTACTGACAGATTGCTTCCCTCTCTTTTCTGCCCCGTTTCATCGTTTCCAAGCCTCTCTTCCTTAGTTTCTAACTCCCCTCCTCTATTCTTGGAATGTTTCTGTCTTTCTGAAGCTCTCCAAATTAAAGGTGTGACCTCAAGCCATATGAGGAAGAGGATGGAAAAAAAGTTGGAGGAAAATTTTGCCATGCCAAAGAGTTGTCTAAATCTGTGTGAGCAGATATATAGCTACACAGAGAAATAGATCCCATTTGTGGGCCTTTCTCTCCTCATGAAGCTTAGATGTCCCTTTGAACTTAACTTCATCAGAAAATAAAGCTCACAAACCCTCTGAGATGCTACAGCACTCAGTTGCAGGAGAACATGTCCTATGAATGACAGCATTGACAAACTTTGTTATTGCAAACTCAGATAGCTGAGAAATCCAAAAGCTAATGGGTAGCAACTCTGGAGATTTCTGGCCATGTTCTCAAGCAAAAAATAAGAACAACATCTCCAGGCCAAGGAGGGATCCGGCCACTACTGGATACAGCTGGATCTGGGCACCACAGCATTGATCAGGATCACCATATGAAAAGATGTGTTAAGTGTGGTGCCACTCATGGCATTTCATTCTCTATACCAGAAGAAAGGCACTAAATTGAATTGAATGAGCTTTATTTCTAAAAGGGGAACTAACAATGAGCACAGACCAATGCTACTACTGTGGGATAAATATGTGTTATAATGAAGAATTTTGTTATGACAGTCCATGCAGTTTTACAGTGTTCACACTGAAAGATACAAATTCAGTCTGTTTTTTGTTTGCAAGAAAGGATTTAGTCTATAATAACTCTATTCATCTTTGATTTAACCCCTTTTAAATACTGGGTAACAGCTTCCATCTGCTCTATTTGCTGGAAGTGATCCATTCCATGTATTCTGCATTTCTGGAGAACCTAGTGTCTAGATGAAGAATGAAATATACTGAAACTGGTAAGAGAACTAAGAACTTCTAGGCGTGCATTAACACTGGCTCTGATACAGACAGTCTTTCTGGAAACTGGAAATACTTGTGTATATTTGGAGAAAGAGGGCTTGATTTAGAGGAAAAGACCTTGCGAAGAAAGCATTTTCCTCTAGAATTTTGAAGAGAATTTTCTAAGAAGAATTTTTCCCTCTGAATTGAAACAAAGCATGCACTCCAGCTAGCCTGTGGCAGCTTGAGCAGAAATCAAGCTTCTTAATGTACGCGTTTTAGGAGCTCATACCTTTCTCATGAGTCAGTCTGAAATTAACTCTTTAATATACTGCTGTTCATAGGCAAAAGATAGTTTGAAATGTTTTGCATGTATTATTGCTGTTGTTTCTGCATAGGCTATGTATAGTCCTTTGGTTTTATGGCAGGATGAAAATTAAGGTACTATATATTACAGCCTTGTATTAGGATGGTATTATGTACCATGTGCCTAAGTCTGAGTTATGTCACTTATGAAGGGGAAATATCAGGGACAAGAGCGGGTTGGTTTTTGAGGGCGAGGGGAGGGTATTGGTTCAATCCAAAAACCTTAGCTGGGCCTCTTAATACTACTGTTATGTCAATAAATACTAATAATAGCAAAAAGGAACCAGTTGTGAAAGTGTTATTATCCTTTTTCACTGCAGGCCAAGGAAGTTATTAGTTTGATTTGCAGTCAAATCTCAAGTACAGCTGGATGGTTGCCTGGATCCAAAAGTATTAGCCAAGCGCACACAGTGCGGGACGTGGGGCCCAGGAAACGTGGAGACCAAACTGTGTGCACATGTTGTGGGGCTGAAGGCTACCACTGTGGAGTTGTTTAAAGTCACCTTGCATAAATATCCAACTTGCACAGGTGCCTGACACAAATCACTGAGTCTTTTGTGTTTTTTCCCCTGTGACAATAAATTCACTTTAAAGTGATAACAGGAGCAGGGTGAAGTTCATCTCCGAGGCTTAGAGAAGAGAGGTAAAACATAGGAAAATGCTTCTGGAAAAGACAATTTGAAAAAAGCCCACTGTATTTTTCCAAATGATTTGCTGCTTGCATAATTACGCACTTCTGTTCCTCCCTTGGTGGATCTGAACTCTGCTGACTGAAATCCAGAATTTCCCCTCCCAAATGAAGAAATGAACCCCCACATACTGCAGCTCAAGAGAAACAACAAAAACCTGTGACTGGATTTTCTTTTCCTAAAATTATTCCTTACCTTTTATAACTCCTACACAAATAGCTGTGATATTGTAAATATGATAAATCCCCCTATGTGAGCTGAATAAATTGATTAGGAGCAAAATAGCCATGTGGGCTGGACTAGATTGGCTTATTAAGGATTCAATAGCAAATTGCCTGCACAGTGGGACAAAAAAGGAGGAAGAAATAAATACAGAGAGAAATATATGTTTGTTTGTGGAACAGTTGATGGGCTGCTGGCCAGGGCAGGCTGAAAAAGACTGCAGGAGTTTTGGATACAGTGAGAACCTATTACCACTGGCTGGCATGGAACAAAATTCAAAGGAAGAAGTCCACAGACTGCGGTGCCTGGAACAATGCAGCTGTGGTTCAAGGGTTTCTCTTTTTATGGCCTGATTACAAATGCAATATAATTAACTGCACCATATACTTGCATAGCTCCTTTACTTCAACGATTTCAAAGAATTTTACAGAGCATAATTAAGTAAGGAAAGATATTTGACTTGGGAGCAAAACCTGGAGATGATTCTCTCAGTTTCCCCCCCCTTTCCATCTACTTTATTAGATGTATCTCTGTTTACTAGATTCTGAATAGTGGAGCTTGGAGGTAAATCTAATTAATAGTACAAACTTGTTTGTGTGAGGTAAAAAGGGCAGGAGCATGTTCATTTGAGCAGCAGTCTGAAAGACAGGAGGTGTCAAGCAAGAATAAAGAATCAGACAAGCAAGAAAAAGGCTAAAGGCAGAAAAGGAGCAGAATAAGCTCATGTTAGTAAAAGGACTAAGGAGAAATGTGGCAGCCTTGAAAGGATGCTTGAAAGAGTGCTGCATATCTAGGTGGGTTTTGTACTTTGCTTTGTCCACAGCAGCTCAGAATAAGTCCTATTCCCTTTAATAGGGAACACAGGAGGTCTTTCTTCCTTCTAAATAAGGATTTGGAAATAACTCTAAGTAGTCCTCACCAGTCAACGCACAGCAAAAATCTACAGCTTCGGGGAGAAAAAAAGAAAATCCTCAAGTCCTCTCCCTACTATTCATTTTCCTTAACTTTTCCAGCAACAAGCAAAGGACCAGATACACAGTGCGCAGAGCGAAAGTGATGGATTAATTAGCTCCCAGCAGAACTGCAGTTTTCCTGCCATGCAAATCCTTCTCCTGAAAAGAAGTGACTGATCATTCTCCTAGCCTGAGTGAGCGGAGAAGTGAAGGACTTAACACCTTCCATATTAGGCAAAAATGAATAAACCAGAAGAGAGCTGGATTCTTAAAAAATGAGGAGGGGATTTAAAAGTGGCACAGTAGTAGTTGAGAAACGATAGTACATTTGAAAAATCAGTGATCAGTTATTACCAGATAAAGAAAAACCAAGAGTTGTGGATGATTTAGATTTTATGCAGGAGGACAAAACACTATTGCTGGAGAACAGCTAAGGAAACTTTTGAAAAACTGAACATTTACTAATCAGCTGATCTGATGAGATGTGCCCAGGTCAACGAGATCATTGTATCACTTAAAATCCAGCAAATGTAAGGATCGCAGCCTTTTTCTAAACTGAGTCTTCCAGGACTGAAGTCTGCATAGCTACTTAAGCAAATAGTCCAAATGATGCAAAGCAGAGTTTGAGCAGCATAAATCTGCCTGTAATACCATTAAAAATGCGGAATAAATATCAGGATAAAAGTACTACTGAAAACCTGGAGGAATGTAAACCCACAAGTCGTAGATAAATACTGTGTAGTTCATTTCTTTAAATTATGGTGGAATGGTAAAAGAGAGCCGTAATCCATAGCACTGGGACCTTAGGCAATTACTGAATATAATGTCTCAAGAAATCAGAACAAAAAAGTATTTCTTACCACATCTTTGTCATATGTGTTGGAACCTGGCAGAGGGATTTGGCAGCATGTAAAAGTGCCATGGTGCCTGCAGAAGAGCGCGGGGTCCCTTGGAGACTCCCTTAGCTGTGAATCAGGAGCACTACTGTCAGCTGCAAGTGGGTTGCTGTGGGATCCAGATGAGCACTATGGGGCAAGTACCAGCAATTCCTCATTGCACGCATCTGCCCCAATGCAGACTGGCTCCTCAGGGCCCTCTTCTGGGCCATCTCCCAAGAGATGCGGCAGGACAAGGAGAATTATTGCACAGAGGTGAGTAGCAATGCTCCATTCACAAATGCTCACAAAGTGCTTTGAGATCCTTGTTGAAAGAAGCAATACAATATACCTGTGAAATACTATTATTATTTTCTATTAAACTAGTTTATTAAATTTAATGAGGTCACTAGAGATTCCATTAATCCTAGCCGCAATACCAGTTTCTCTCAGCATTTTCTTGATTAAGCCATTGAAAACATAACAGCTTTGAGTGCCTTGCATTTTTACACCGCGAGATTGTTAAGTGCACTCTATGTACAACTGCATCTGCTTATTACACTGCAATTCTATTCAGGTTAATACTTTACCTGCTTGGCCTCTTTCACAGTGGAAGAATACGATACTACGTAAAGTCCACAAATATATTTTTCCCATAACGCTTTGTAATAAGTGAACATTAATTCATGCTAAATTGCAATAGAGCTTCCATAGAATTACACATTATGTCTCCATGAGTATCCAGGGAGCGTCTTGATTAATATCATTATCACAATGAATAGCAGAGGAATTAATGTGATTTGCTGCTAACTATAACAGAGAAGCATTTATATTTTACTTTTGCAAGACATCTTCCTTATTTTTCTACACAAAGACTTTCCAACTTGCAGCCAGAAAGAGTGGAAGTGATAGCTCATTGTGGCCTTTCGCGAGTGGAGCTGTTAGATTTTTCACTTGTTATTAGGCCTTGCTTTTTTAAAGCCCTGTTGTGAAAACATGTATATTTCCCCTTAACAACTTTTTCTCTTTTATAATTTGAAATACATTTTACAGTAAAGTTTGCATTTGCTTACAGTGAATTGCAAAAAGCTTTATCAGTACATTTGCAAGTAGCAGTGACTTCTTTCCCTCTTATTAAAAATTTTATTAAAAAAGTAAAGCTACAATCATAAAGTCAAAAATAACAAATAAGCATAACCAGCCTGGCTAACCAGGCAGCAGAAGCATGTCCCAGTAAAAGACACACTTATTTTTATTATTTGTTACTGAATAGTTCTGTTATGGCAGCGTCAACAGAGCCCAGTTAGATTGGATAATATACACTTACAGGGACACCTTTGCAAACTAAGAAGATGAGCCCCATAAAAATTCAAGAGAAAGGAATAGACACACAAAGAAATTATGAATAAATTTACCGCTTAAAATATCTTTTAATGGACTAACCTCTTCTTCTAAAATATCATCAAACCAGCAAAATTTGGGGTAAAGAAAATAAGGATACATGTCTTCAGTGTACAAAGATATTGACTCTGACATACTTGTCTTCCTGCCAGATAAACATGAACAATGAAAAAAGCGCAAGGGTAGCGTGAAAATGGTACAAGGTGTTACAAGTCCCACTGTTTGTTTTTTTTATCTACATTAAAATTTTGCGGGATACTACTAGCTTGCTTTTGTGGGGCGTTTGGCTTTTGAGTGGTGAGTGGGCTGGCACACAGACGTGTCGTCTGTAGTTTTGTTACTGCCCGTCACAATCACAGAAGGGCGAGCAGCCACTAGTATCTTCTACAGATGGCTGCAGTGCAGGCTTAAAACATCCTAAAATTGTGAACCTGGGGCCATCATCGCCTGTGCTAATCTCTTACAGGCCCCCACCTACCTACGATTAGATTCTTCGAGGATGACTACCATTAAATAGTATGTAAATGCAATTAATATGAATATTATGACTATGAATATTATGAGTCTATAAAAAATATTATTTAACTACAACTAACCAGAAGATTTACAACTGTAACTTGCTTGCTACTGCCATAATCGCTACTGAAGAAGATCACGCTGACTCCTTAGGCATTCACGTGTGCCCCTACTGTCAAAACAGCATCCAAATGGGAGGCCTCGCAGTTTCCTGCTGTAACAAATAGCCATAAAATAAACTGTAAAAATAAGCTGGATTTTTCAACTCATCTTAGATTTGTAAAACAACAATCAACTCTTTACTTACTACTATAAAGTTTACTTAGTTCATCTAGTAACTAGCTTTGTACCTAATTAAAACATCTTTGCAGCACTTTAAGGGGAGTGCTCCTGAGAGGTGTTTGGCCCATTGGGCTGTATGAACCTAGTTTTGTTGGTATTTTGGTAGAATGGGAGTAAAGAAAGACTTGCAGAGTGCCAAGTTGTTGAGATTAGGAAATACAAACACAGAATATTCAAAAAGCTTTCCAAATTTATGGCTGTGAAATCCACAGTCTGCAAGTAAAACATGCAGAAAGTTTACAAGCTGTGCTCCGGTAACAGTTGTTTTTTGTGAGGTATTCTCAGTAGCTATTTGCTTTTACACAGATTAGAGAAATGTCTTGTCTTACACCAGGTATTAATTTCCCTGCTGTCACAATGCCTATCAAATAAAGGAAGTTTCCATACCTACTGCCAACAAGTTGTGGTAGGTTCCATTATCTTTATGTGCCATAAATATCTTCCCAGAGTAAAATTAGCAAAGAATTTTTATAGCAGTTCTGAGTCTTAAGAACCAATGCAATAAAAAATCCTAACAATAGCTTTTTCCCACCATGATGCTGATCCTGTCACTGCACCCGTTGTGACCTGGGTGAGCAAAGGCTAAAGCCGCACACGAGTGCACTGGGTATCATTTGAACTACGGATGCATAGGAAGCATTTTGTGCGGTAATAAGGAGTGAAATTGAAAACAGGATAAAGTAAAGCCGAACTTCGAGAGACACACCCTGACTACGACATTTTTTCAGCTCATTTTCCAAAGCAAAAGGCAGAAGTGATGCTGCTTGAAAATTTTAGACTGCACTTGGCCAAAACACTGGGAAATAGGATGTAAGAAGCAAATCTGTCTTCACAGGGAGACAAGGAGAGAGATCTATTGCATTTTACCTGTCCCCAGCTTCTCTGATACTACGCTTACTCGCAGTGTTTTTGGTGGGGGAAATCCCATTTACTATGTATAATTCTTAGCTTAGTGAATGGCTCCAGCTCAGCGAGCTTTAGATGAAACTTCTAGACATCACGTAGAGAAGTGGTTAGTCCATTCAGCATGTTAGGGCACTTACTAATATCCAGCATAGAAAATACAGGGAATATTTTCTGTCTAGCAAAGCAAAAACTTTATACCTCTGACAACAAAAAACTCCTCCACTTCGCCAGGGGAATGAAGCTTACTGGGGCTTTTCTTTCCTACCAAACATGAGTATTGCGGTTTCAGTCTTAATGATCATAACATACAAGCGGCAAAGCCCCACCGGAGACACAGGGGGAACCCTGCCAGTCGGCCGGCTCTCGCTTGCGATGCTCCATGGTGGATCAGCAGCCCTGGGAGCATCCGATGCTGCACTCAGCTGTCTTTGGGCTCCTTGTGTGGCTCTGCCGCTGCATGGGCCAGTGGAAAGCAGCATCTCCATTTTCTGCATCAAGGCTTGAATAGTCCATCTGCCTCCAGATGTTATGACCATTTCTATTTAAAACAGTGAAGAAAAACTGAAATCAGATAGCTTGGTGATCTAAAATGATTCCTGCATGACAACAGGCTTTGCAATCTTTGAGTTTCCTTGCAGCTTTTACTTTTGTAAAAATGGATTCTGCAAAAAGAAAGGGCATTTTAACAGCAAAAAAATCTTTATTAAACTTTTTAAGAGACCTTTGTCCTTTGGTAAAGCCAATGTGCTGTATTTATGCAGTGAAAGGTGTATTAATAGGTTTTCATGTATGTTTCTTTCACAGATGGGCAGTGTTGTTCATGCAAAGGTTTACTAAAGAGGTACCTAGAAGCAAAAGCCTGAAACTGAGGATGTCGGTTTTCTTCCCAAAGCAGGATTGTTAATTAGGAAATAAAAGTACAGTTTCAAACGTAAAATGTGATCTACTGCCTCCTCCCACTCGTGGACTGCTATTATAGTGACAATTGGACTGCAGATACCTGTTCAGCAGTTTAATGTAATAGTTTATATTGCAGGTGAGGTAGATACCCTTCCGAATGTGTATAAATACAAATGCTGATTCCCATCTATTACCATTCAGACATATATTAGCTCCCCCATTTACCAGAAAGCATGCACGCTAGGATCACTGCCACAGTAGTAATTACTAATACACAGCAGGCTCTGAAAGACCTAAAAAGTTTGCTAGTTACCATGAGAAATATTGCCCCCAGGAAATGCATGATTCAAAACCGGTTTGTACATGATGAATGCCTACCCATAACTATGCATAATTCAAGTAATTCATGAACCATAGGAGCCTCACTTGTTACTCCTGGAACAACCAACAAATGTCATGGTATGAATAATAGAAGAACATGGATATTTGTAGAGCACACTGAATTATCTACTGTAACTCCTCAACTCATTGCAGCTACTGGCAATTATCTCTGTGTTAGCAAACACTGAGTAAGTGGAATATTTACTCGACAGCTTTTAAAATTCTGAAGCAGCCTGTCCTGAGCGCTCTCTGTCACTTTGCCCTGCACAGAAGGCTCATCAAGACCTATCTAATGCTGAGGAGTCACTTTACAGCTTGCACCACAGAGTGATCCCGGTGCCCACGTTCTTTTAAGGTGGGCTACTTTGTTTTCCAAACTGTGGGTGTAAATAAAATTCTACTGTGGATGCAGTCCCTGCCATTTGTGGAGCTAACTAAACTGGTGGGGAGGGGTCTGTAATTTGTCGTGTGGTCTAGCCTGACTATGATAAGGCTCTGATCTAGTGCACCTCTGCAGCACTACTGTGGGTTTTGTCACTTGTGTTGTCCTGGCTGCGTTTCATCTTCAAAACTTTAGATGTCTGCAGTGCAGGTATCAGGATCCATGTAGTTGTCTAGACGCCTTTTATATTCAATGGAAGAAACAGGCATATTCATTTCCACAGTTAGCAAAAATAATGAGAAAAACATTCATTTCTAAGGTAGATGGCTAACACAGGTCAGATGAACATCTTTCCAGATGTGCCGGTTCCTTCCACTGACTAGAAATAGTCTAGAAAGAGCCCACCTTAGATGCAGACAAATGAACATGCAAAAATTTAGGGGAGACGAATCATGAGTTGGGAGTTGTGTGTACCTAAGATCCAAATGCCACCTTTTTTTTTTTTGTACTGCCTTTTTCTTATCTCCAAACCTAAGCCAGATGTTAATTAGGCTTCTAAATTATATGAATATGAAAATATAAAAACACCTTTTTAAAAGTCAGGTCCTTAGTATCTCAAGCTACAATATGAGATGTAGTTGCTGACTGTGAGTGTGTTTTTCAATTTTTATTTTTTAGAAAAATACTTAAATTGTTTCATTTGGCTTGGATTTGCAGAAGAAGGTTGCATCTTCATATTTTGCTTCTTTGCTGGCCAAATTGTTCATTAAAATGAGGGTATATTTTTCAAAATTGAAAGGTTTTTTTAGTTAATCTATACTTTGCCTCATGTGAGCCATTTGGAGTTTTGAGAAGAGAATAGTTTAGATATTCGATGGAAAATCAATGGAAAATTATAAGCATTTAAAGAAATTTGTCTTTCTACTGCTTAATAAGACATACAAACCTGCCACTAGGGCAGAATTTTACTAGCACTTCTGGGTTTTTCTCTATAAATACCACATGAAGCCGACAAGATACAAAAGTGTTTTGTTGTTCTTGCTTTATGTTTTTTTAATGTGATTAATGCATATACACTAACAGTCTGCATTTGAATGCAAGTGAAACGTATACCCTGGATGTTTTTCAGCCTTCCAAAAATAGTCCCACATTAAAGAAATGTTGATTTAAAGCAGCCCAGCAGGCCAATTCCAACATCATAAGGCTCAGGCACCAGAGGTGCGCAGAGTGGGACAACAGGACAGACAGCGATTTTGCCCAATCTGATTCGCAAAGGCCGATATAAAACCCGATCAGGGACGTGAAAGACAAACTGCTAAACCTGCAGGGACAGAAGAGAACATCATTGGCAGCTACCAAGGTCACAGATGAAATGTGGGATAATTTTGATCTGTCCCGCGGGAAACGGAGGTGCTCAAGGAGTTCCCCTGCCCATGCACAGCACCACTTTTTGCTCCCCCTCTTCCCAGCCTGGGTGCCAAGGAGCTCAGTGGGCGTCCCTTGGGCACTGGGGGAGCCCCGGGGCCCCGGGAGGCAGCGGCCATCCGTGTCCCAGCTCCAGTCCCCAGCAGAGGCAAGGTGCTGAATACCAGTATCTCCCCTGAGCTCGATGGCCTGTCGCCACCACGCTCGGGGTTCAGGTCTGTAACATCTGCAATATTTGCCTGCAAAATAAACTGCGCAGTCTTTACAGTATGGAAGCTTTTTCCTAATGTCTATCCACACCTTCCTTTATGCAGTTTAAACTTGTTATTTCTTGTCCAGTTGACAGAGGACACGGAGAACAGATTATTTTCTACATCCCTGCCTTTAAAATATTTGAAAATAGCCATCGTATGCATCTCCGTCTTCTCTAAGCAAAGGCAGCTCCATCTCGTTGTGCACATTATGTTTCTAGCTCCCTGACAACTTCACTGCTGTCTTCTGGGCCCTCTTCATTTGGTTCAGATTTTTTTCCTAGGAAGTGATGTCCCACACTGGACATGGATTTTATCAGTGCAGAGTACAGTGGAAGGCTTACTGCACTCTTATTTGCATATTTCAGCAAGAAACTTGTTTTATTCAAACTGTAACTACTGTTTTTTTACTTATGTTGAGTTTGCAATCCATCAGATTCTTTTTTGCAGAATTACTGCCTACCATATCATTACTCCTCCTGTAATTATGTGCAGTTGATTATGCCTATTTAAGTGTAATACTTATCACTCATCTTTACTGAAATGCTTCTTATTGTATTTCAGACCATTTATCTAATTTGACAAGATCCCCTTGATTCCTAATCCTATACTCCAAAGTTTTTACAACTTCTCGTGTTCATGTAGTCTGAAAGTTTAATAATATATTTTGTTATATCTGAGCAGTAAATGAAAATATTTTTCAGTATTGGATGCAGGACAGATCTTCACAGAACCTGACTTGATACATGTTTCATGAGAAACCATTGACAAGCATTGTAGACTATGGTTTTCAGTTTCTCTCTTTTATTTTACAGCCGTTTCAACCAGACCTTCCCTTTCCAGCTTTCTTAGGAGAAAGTCATCACATATTTCCCCTATTCACAGGCAAGTTTGTTTGGCTATAGGAGGAAACTGGATGGGGTTGAGATTTTAGAGCTGAAACTAAATTTTGCATCATGATAACCTGTTACATAAAAATAGTGAATACGATATTCCAAAAGGTAATATATGGGCATATATTTTATGCAAACACTGAAAAGTAAGCACTGTCTCAGCTGTCTGCTTTTTGGAGTCCCCAAACACTACTTGCCGCTCTCAGTGTTTGTCAGACTCCTGTGCAATTGCCTTTAGACAATTATTACTTCTGAAAGATAGGCCTGAAAACCTGGAGATTTGCTCTAGACATATATAATTCTTTCAAATGAATTACTTTCTGTGTGTCTTTATTTCCTTAACTGCATATTCTTAACTGAAAATTACAAAGCTGATTATGTGTAGAGATACAACAACTGTTTCGTAACTCAAGATCATATCACAAGTCACATACACAAAAGGGCAAATTTGGCACGCTTAATTGTGCAACCTTTCTGCTTTATGATTTTTTGCATTTGATATATGTATTTACTTTTAAAGAAGAAGAAAGATTTAAAAAGGATAGATAAAGAAGAAAATAGTCAAGAGCTACTATCTCCAGGAGTTTAAAGTTCTCTTGATTACAGATTATTTAAATAAAGCATATATAGTATCTTTTTCTAGAAGAGGATGACTAGATTGTCCCAGGCCATTATTTATGGCCGTTCTGACCGAACCACCCTTGACTAAAACCTCCTGTTTACCAGGGAGAAATAATTTTTGGCAACATTTAGATCAAAAAAATCAGGGTGTAGAATTTCACATCTCTGCAGCACCTAGTTAGTCATCATTAAACCATTTTTCACAAGCTAAATTTATTCTGGTCATCTCAGTCAGGCTGAAACCACTATTTTTAACTTTCATTAGGTCACACCATTTTCCTGGGAGGTGGCCCAGCAAAGCAACAGTCTTGAGAGATCACATCTCGACAAAGCACCATAAACTAAAACATGAGTTTATATTCACATACCATGCAGAGTATCAAAGCGTCCTTTGCATTAGGAAGCACACTTTCAAAGGGATGCCTTGCTATTCAGAATATAAGGGCAATTTACAGCTATTTAATTTACAGAGAAAGACCAGATCTAATTTGAGTACCATGGAATTATAGTAATTCTGGTGTAGGGAAGAGTAGAATTTGGCAGTGAAGAAATTTTCCCGTCTTATTGTTTTCTCCAGCCAGATCGGCATTGCCCTTGCAAGGAGAAACATTGAAGGCCACTTAGGAGCTGAGGCTTATACTGTGCAGCCGGACATCATCCATACATCGTACGCTTTTTCTTGGCAAGAGCTAAATGTTGAGCTCCCTGGGAAGAGCTCAAACAGATGAGGTGAGGGGCCAAAGCCTTCCTCTGGTCAGACCTGTACTTGGACCGCTGGGTCATGGCTCTCAGCAGTGAGCAGTAAGCAGCAAGGGGTTGGCATGGAAGCTGTGCTTGCCCCAAAAGGCGAGTAGTTTTCTGCGCGGCTCCTCCTGACCCCTCACATTCTCCCAGCAGGCTTCCTGTCTGCTTACATTTAGCCTGGCCTAACTCTACAGCTTTCAAGCTTGGTTTGTAAATAGTAGAAAGGATGCTTATTGGTAAGGATTTTTTTTAATATTATCTGAGTATGAAAGGTAGATATATAAAAAAAAAGAACTCCTGAGAGGGTGGAGCCAATGAATAGGTCCTCTTCTGCGATTTGGGATGTGTCAGTTTGCTTTTGGCCTGCATTAACTTAAGTCTTCATCTATGGTTTTGCTCCCAGTCTAGCCTTATTTTGTTTTTTGGAGGGATTATAAATGCCTGGGGACAAGAACTGACTGTTCCTATGTGGTTGTGTAGTGCCTAGCACTGAGGTCACCAATATTGGCTAAGGTATGTAAGTACTATGCAAATGATATCTTGATAATAATGAACCATGCTGCATATTTCCTAATGTTTTGACAGGTCCTATTAAGTGGATAATGCAAAATGGTTTCCATTGCTTTCCTTAAGATATTTCTTAAGTAATCATACCTTCTTGTTTAGAAGATTTCCTTTACATTTAACACACACAAACATTGTTCCTGGGGAGCAGGCAGCTTACAGGATTGAGGCCAAGTGAAATTCTGTCCACAGATACTCATTTGTTTGTCAGGATTTATTCTTTGTAAAATCATTTTGCGTAACAGTCATGTTTCCTCTAGTTGCTTCCTTTCCCATTATCTAATGCTTCCTTTCAATATTCACTACTTTATTTTAAGAGGAAAAGAGTTTGGATTTAAGGGGTTTATGCAAATAAAGACTTCAAAATAATTTTCTAATGAATTCTTTTCTTTTCTTAGAAAAGTGGTTACTCTAGAAGAAAATTAATAGCTATTATTGTATAGTTTATTTCATATTATAGTTCTTTTAAATGTTAGTTTTGATTTGCATCTTCCTCTGCTTTATTTTGGATAAGCTAATTAAGTTTAAAAATAGTCTCCATGATGTGCAAAGCATGGGAGAAAAGATGGTGGAAGCCAAAAGGTTGACTACAGCAAGAATGCATTAAATTAAATTAAACTCCAGCGCAGCACAAACGCTGTGGACTGCAGGAGAACAGCCTAATTTAAAAGGGTGTGTCTTGCTGTGCGGTTGCTTTAAATGTGATCTGCTTTTGGCCTAATTTTCTGTGACAGTGTATTTAATAACAGTGGTCCCTTACTGAGACTACCTTCTGCCTGGTCTGTCACTTTAGAAATTCTGGCTCTGTAATCGGCATGTTGATTCTACACTTAATTTCCTTAAGGGAATTAAGAACTCTTAACAGCTAGTCAAACAACTCTAGATGAAAGAATTTTATGCTGATATTAAAGCACCTTAAACCTAAGCTTTTCTGCATTTGTTACTTCTTTACTTTGTTAGCTACCTGTTAAAAAAATAAACAACTTATAAAATAAGAAGGTTCCTTTGTAAGACTGGTTATTTAAAATCCTAGAAAGGATTCTCAAGGACAGATCAGGAGTTTCACAACAGTATGAATTAATGTGATCTTTTGTGTACTAAAAATAGATGGACGCTGCTGTTTGATAAACGTTTTATGGGGAATGTGCATTTTTCATTTATGAACATTCATCATTAAGTGGCTTTACATTTAAAACATTACCTAATGGAGCTGCATAGAGTGGAGAGCCAATATGTAGATGTACTTCAGAGCTATTTGGTTTCTGAAGCAGCGGTCCTATTTAAATGTGTACACGTCTTCTGTAACCTGACATATTAGAGGTTCTGAATTCAATTTAGTTTGAATATGTAATTTTTTCTTTCTTTCCTCTACTGCAATTATGTAACATATGAAGTATATATACTAAGCCTATGAATGCACTGCATTTGAAGAGCCCAACAGACTTGCTGAAGGATTTTTTTTTTTCTCCTCTCACCATTATACAAATAATTACAGGATTAAAAAAGCAAAAGAACCTATATTAACATTTAAGGGTCCTGTGTCTTGCTCCGTTGGCCTTAGTATTGACACAACAGGATAAAAATAATGCTTGAAGCAAGACGGATTCCTTACCTTAAGGGGTTGTTCACACTATATTCAATATAGGACTTTCTGTACCAGTAATATATACCCTGCTGAGGGGTAGGAGAAGCCGAGGAGCATGGGCATCAGGTGTCTCTCCTCGCAGGCAACATCAGCAGGGGTCCACACAGCTCCTGGAGAAAACATAAGCCCTTATCTGCAGTCACAGACACAGAATAATCTATGGCCGAAGCAGCAAGCATTCCTGGGTAATGTGTAAAGGGAGCAGGCCTACTGATGAAAGATGAGCTCAGTGGGTTTCCTGTAAATGCTGTCCAGGGCGAGAATAGAGCAGGCACGTAACTTGGCCATGCCACTGAAGTTATTCTGTTGTCCATATTTTTATGATAAAAAACTGTTGTCACATTCTTAGCTCAGGACCAGAGGGGAATCTGATTAAGCAAAGCTGAGAAATTAGCTTGATTAATTTCTGTATATTCACTTCCCATTCCCCGTGCATGGGAAAGGAGCCTGTAACAAACTGCATCTTGGTTTAGAACAGGTAAGATTGATTTCAGTACTATTCCCTTTTGTCAAAGGGCATTTCAGTTCCCGCACACAGAAGGTCTGGAGTTTTACTGCAGTCTAGAATAAATCTGTAAAACAGTACCACCATCCTCATATGAGCTTTACGCAATTTGCTGTCAAAGAAGGCTAAGTGGAGACAGAAAATCAAAGGTGGCAGCAATCCTGCAAGTGAAGCTGACAAGGTGGAGAGCACAGTCCTAGGAGGGGCCCAAGTGCAGTTTGAATTTTAAAAGAGTTCACTCCGTTACTATCTTTCAAATAAACAGTATTTGAGAGGGTTGAAGTTATGCACAATGAGTTATTTTACATTCGTAAACCACTTGCTAACTTAAGCCAGACACATGAATACTACATGCATCTTGTTATAAAGTATGCAGCTTGTCCAAATTATCTCTTTATTACCCTTGCTTAGAAGTATATGTATGCAGTTCAGCAAAGAGAACGCACTTAGCCAAAAAGAAGGAAAAAACAAACGTACTGGGGGATTACTTAGTTATTTGCTTTGTTCTCGATGGATACATCTCAGTCCAAGACACAGTATCTATCCAAGGCTCCATGCAGCACATACGTCCTAGGGTAAGGAAATCAAGGTGAGTTCAAAGGTGCACGCATTCGCCTTCAGTACTGTTATTTACTGGTGAGTTTCACTCAATCTCAATCTTTGAAATATCTTTTCTCAAACAGAGTGCAATGTCTTCTACTGGAAAAGAAAAACCAATCACTCTATCACTAATCACCCCTGAACTGAGAGGAATATTTCTGTTCTCTATCTTGGCTTTATAATGACAGCCAAAGTATGCATTAAATTCACTTAGTGATCCATTTATATAACTGGAATAATGGCAGTTGCCTCCCACATCCACGCTGCACCTATACGGTAACATTACCTAACCCATGTCTTTATGTGCTCCTTTCTCAAGCGCTGACTGTCTACCACAGACACCTGCACCCTGTGCCATGCTCAGATGTTAACAACAAAACTTGCAGGAGAAGATTGATGGGAAAAGGTGCAAAAGTCAAATGGAGGCACATCTGATTTTATCTAGCTGTCATCCTATAGTACCTCCCCAGCGTTGTAATAATGAGAACAGAGGGAAGACCAAGAATGGATGAGAATAATAAATTGTTTTTTAACAGCTGGCTTCTGACTTTCAGTTTCACACACACCCCTTCCTCAATCCTACGAAAGTGTGCTTATTGAATTCAGTGTAAGGAAATATAAGAAGGTACGGCAATATTTTCCTGAAGCAGAACAATGAAACAAGAAGCTGTACACAGGGTCATAGCTAACGGAAAGCCCAATAGGAATTTTCAGTGCCTGCATTTTCTAATGATCTCTTCTTGTTTAGGGGTGCTTTATTACAGTCAATTGCTCCTCCTCGTTTAACTTATAGTTTGGCCCTGATAGCGCTATAAACTGCCCTACCAGCTCCCGTGAGTACTGCTGTAGTGAAGGATCTGGTTGTGTTTCCATTCTAAACCTAGTTTCAGAGATATTTATAACTCAGCCATTTTAATTTGCATCAGGCTTTGGGGAACTTGGCTCACAGGTCAACGAGTGAAACAATTTTCAGATTGTGTATCTGAAAAAAATTAAAGAGTTTAGCCAAGAGCAGTTTGCGGTACAGAAAATTTTATCATAATTTAGAAGCTTTAGAAACTTTAGCAGCTTTAGAATCTTATGCAGTTATTACATAATGTAACTTATATTATATTTTATATAATTTAGACTAATAAGAGACTAATGTATATTGATATGATAAAGAGTGTTTTATTATCAGCATCAAATCACTTGTTTTTGCAAACATCTAAATAGTAAGTTTAACATAATTTCACCATCAACTTTTGAAAATTTGTAAATCTTTTTGCATTTACAGATGTTTTACAAAATACAAAACAAGAAAACATTGATGGGAATAGCAGAAAAAATAGGGGTATGAGATCATCTAATTGATTAGCTCATCTATTGTAAAGATACCCCAATGCATTTGTACAAGAAGAAATTCTGACACTTCCTCTCTTTAAGTCCTTGAATCTGCCTTGAATGTACAAAGTACCATATTCAGTTTCTAGCATATTTAACAAGGAAATAAAAGAAGCTTGACTCTCCTTTAAGTTTCAGTTTGGCTGACAATTACCTTTAGAGTTGGAGTGCTGTTCTAGTGTGAATATATTTACATAAATATAGTTGTAACACTCATTTAAAGTTTTGTTTGAGCATTCGGTAAAATTTGCCTTCAGGCAAATATTATTTTAACTTAAATTTATGGTAATTTTCTCAGATGTTTAACTTAAGAATCTAATAAACAACATTTCTATTCTAGTTTGCTTCACTGAGATCTGTCTCTTTATTAATGATTTCTATTGCACATCTGCTTGATGCACGTATTTCATTTCTGTCATCAATAGTCTCAGCTCTCCTCTAAACTGTATCACTTCTAGTCTAAGTCAATCCAAACGCTCGTTTTCACTTGATTACTGGTGTTTCACTCTAGCTCCTTCTCTGCCAGCAAGTTGCATTACTTCTTCTAGGTCACTGGCATAAAAACTGAACATCTTCATCCTTAATGATTATCCTTGTAGAGGTCCATTAGTTGCATTTCTCTTTCTGAAGTTTGCAATTACCCTCTGTCTTCAGTGTTTAAGCCAGTTTTGTATCCATTCAGATATCTTATCCTTTTCTCCATACTTGCTGACCTTGTAGATTAACTTTTTTTTTGACTTTGTATTGTCTATAAAGCTGCCTTAAAGTCCAAGTAAATTGTGATCATGGTTTCCTCTCTCTTATTCCCATGCCTGCTTTTCCTTCCCCTTTTACCCTCACACCTGCTTCACTAACATCTTTTTTAATACATTCTCTAATGTCTGATCTGAGTTGTTTCCCATTTAATATGAAGCCACCTTTACTATTATGGGTGCCCTTTAGATACTGCCCACTCTGTCCCTAGGCCTCAACCCAGCTCTGAAATAAGCATATGTTTAATTTTAGGTATACGGGGGCTCTCTCTGAAGTAAAGGAGTTTATCCTGCTGCTTTAAGCTAAGTATATATAAACAAGTGTTTGCTATATTCCAAGGTAGTTTGGAAATTATGTGTACCCTCTAAAAATATTTTCAGTTGGTTTAATTTTAATGAGATTTTAAAATATAGATTTTTACAGTTTGGCATTGGTTGGTATTAAATGAATTATTATCCATAATGGCCAGTTTTCAGTAACTATATATATTAAATATTTCCCTGAATATTTTAAATCTTTCTTTCAACATACCTTAAATAGTTTTAATGCTGTTAGTGCATGTATATCCACTTTATCTGCTTTATCCATGCTGTATGTGTTCAGGTTTCTGTGTGTCTAAGCTTGCAGGTAATGGCTGACACATTGGATGTATGGTTTATAAGCAATTGCAACATCATGCCAGAAGACACTAATTTTGTTTGAGATGGGCAGGTTTTTAAAATTTCTGTAAAACCCTAGTCCTGCAAACACATATATATAACTCAGATGATCATTTTTTCCATTGCAGATGGGATACTTCTGAGTCTAAATTTGAACATATGTGATAGTGCTTGCAGAACCAGGGCTGAAGCTCAGTTAAACCATCTGAAAATTTGATATCAAAGTTACCGTTGTTAAAATATCAAGTTTTTCAGCTCTGAGGAAGTTACAACAAATTGCACTTCCTTTTTGTCTTAAACCATAATGAAAAGTTAATATTTTGAAGTTCCTGCAAAACTAAACTTCTGAGAATGTTCATTACTAAAATATCAAAATAAACTGATAAGAATGGAGTGTCTACTTTCACTAGGGTTCAGACAATTTTCTTTGATCCTCAGCTGGACTTCTATCATTCCTATATGGGAATATAATATGGTCTGACAGCAGCAAAATTCAAAACATGCACTTCAACCTTATCAAGCCCAAAGCACTCAACCTTATCAAAACAAATCTTTCCAAAGCCCCACAGAGTAATCCAGTACTCTGATTTTAACAAATCAGCATTTTCTGACTAAAAATACTTCTGATTGTTCTAGAAATAAAGGTAATCTCAAATATTTTGCATAGTAATTGCGAAGTTTGATTCATAGCTACAGTGCTTTGAGATCCTCAAAGGAAACTCTTTATAAATGGAAGCAAATTGGCATCACTGGAGTGAGGTCCACAGTCTCTTCATTTCTTTTAATTTTGTTTTGAATAACTGATTTTTCCCCCATGAAGATTCAGAGTGATTTTACAAATCAGATTTTTTTTTTTTTTTTTTTTGTGCTTTATGTAATATACGGCTGACCTAAGATTTCATTTAAGAATTACATGCAGCATTTTCCCTGGCTATATTAATGACAAAAAAGACTTAATATCTTCACTCCACATCCAATTCTTCTATAACTTCCATTTCCAATGAGGATTTAAAATCTCTCTCTCCTTAGCCTCATCCTTCTGATTTATAATTGAGCTCGAAAGGACTGCAGAATTTGCCTGGTCAAAAAAAGCTCTAAAACAATAAAATGCAATTTTGCAGGATTTCTCAGATTTTCTGTTCTACATTACCTTCTTCATCATTTCCCCAGGTGCACAAAGGCTTTGGCAAGATAAAGGAGCCAATGGTTTATTTTTTAAAGTTTGCTAGTCATGGTTTTTTTTTTTTTCTTTTTCTTCCATCTGTGTTCTTCAGGAATATGCTCTCTTTCTCACTGCAATAAATAAGACTTCTGTAAGCGAGATCTGTGTCTAATGAATGAGTGGACTGTATTATATTTTGACACCATGGTAAAATTGTCTTCAAGGAGATCAAAAAAGACAAGAGAAATGCCTAATGTATGCATTTGAAGTTGCTGCAAAAAAGGAATGCAAATAGTCATGGAATAATACTATATTGTATCTTCAGTAAATGGCGAGGGACTTTGAGCTGTAGAAATGAGCCACTGGACCACCCAAGATCAAGTAATATGTCTTCCGTGCCTTATGTATTCTATCAAGTCCTTAACATGAGGATACATTTACCACACAAAAATTTAGCCACAGAAAAGATTGTTCCTATATACATCTATTCTCTTCTGCATGTATATTGGAATAATTACTCATGTACCAAACACTGTAAATTAGAAAAGAATTGTTCAGCTGCAGTTATCTACGACCTAATAGCTAGTAAAATAAGCAGCAACTAGGTATCTTTAATTAACAGTTAAATATCTGGATCTTTTCAGCATCAAATAAAGCTCAAACAAACGCAAATTCAAATAAGATAGTATTTTAAAAGTTATAGGAACAAACATAAACAGCAATGTTTTGCTTCAAAACCTTAATTAATCAGCTGTTGAGTTACAGCATTCATTGATGTTCATTGTTACATTCACAACACATAGCTACTGGATGAGAGTGAATCCATTTAAAAAACAAGTCATTCAGACATAAAATGAAGTTTCAAAGTAGCTGAAGGAAAAAAATAGAATCTTAAAAGCTACAAATTAACCCTGCAGACTCTTCTTTCACACCATGGGCTACAGAACAGTCAAGCCTGTGCTCCAACAAAGCAATAAAAATATTATGTCGTGAACCAAACTCATCAAAAACTCTAACCTATTAAAAATATGGTTTAAAATTTTTCCCCAAATTAATAGAAAACAGAAATGCAAATAAATGAAATTCTATTAACTGGCAAGCAGAAGAGAGAACATGCTGACCCTCATTCACATGCCCTTTCTTTCACTTGAGCACATATGATCAAACAGAAAACCAAAGCTATCACATATAAATGATGTAATTTCTTCCCAATTTGAAACACCAGATTTTCAACAAGTGGCCTTCATCTTCAGCAGATATTCCACTCAGAAGCTCTCCTCCTGTCTACGGGGTCATGATGCCAAACAGCTGATGTTCTTAGGAAGAGTATTGGTGTGAATTTCTGCAGCTGCTTAATTTTCATTTCAGCTCCCTTTTTCCGATGTGCAATGCATAAAATTGCCTACTGGAGGTCTGTACACATTCAGAAAGAATGATAACTGCAAAGACCTATAAAGCATAAGCATTTTTCATATTTTCTGTGATATCTGCATGAACTAGCCAAACCACCCCTATTCCATTCCCATTCACTTAATCACTTGCTCCTACTCTGTACTGCATTATGTTTACATGGGCTCACTCACCAGTTTATTCATCCTTCTCTCTTTTTCATTCTTGTTTTGGTTGATTTCAAGATTTTTCCTACCACTCTGCCCAGAGGCTGCCAGCACCTTGAACATGGGCTTCTGAGCAGAACCGCGCTGCAAGAAAGACTAAAGGGAGCTTTCCCTTATTTTAATGGCACCTGGAATTCACCCTCTGTACTTGAGGGGGATGCCTGGGCCCCCTGGCTCTGCCAGTGCTGTTTCTCCTATGGAAGCAGGAGTATTATTACACTCCAGAGCATCCAGAAAAAAGTCTTGTATAAAAATGTCAATGTGATATAAACCCCAAAACTCCCTGATTTCCAGCAGCTCTCATGGGTAATCTGTGTTTCGGCTCACCAAAGTTGATTTCCGATTGTATCAATTCCTTCTTTTAGAAACAGTGGAGTGAGAAAACTGCACAGATTAGCCTGTCCCACATTTCCTCTTTTGGAATAGTCTTCCTGCTTTACTTACACTTTGCTCTATTGCAAATACATCTCATTTATATGCTACACACTACATGCAGCTGAAATGTGCATTAGTCCAAGTGAGATAGCAAAACTTGGAATCCTTCAATGTCCTTGCTGTCTTCATTTTTCACTACACTTCCAACAGAATTTCACCTGTCACAGTCTTCAGCATCCAGTTTATACTTCTTTTTTTTTCTTTTTCCTTTACACATTTGGACTGCAACAACAGAAAAACAGACCATACTAAGGGATATCTAATAAGTGCAAGACATATTCCATCTCTGTGATGAGGGACATTATTTTACTTACTTGTGGCTTCACTCTTCAAGAATAGTACTGCAATAATTGAGATTGTTCCTACACCTGAGGGTCATATAGTACACTATTCTTACTTATACTTATTTATACTACTTATATTGCCCCCAGGTGTAGGAACAGTCTCATTTATGTGTGTACAAACACACAAGCTCATGCAGAAATCAGTTATGAATGAATGCAACCTTCCATAATAAATCTGATTTTTACCAATGCCAGAATTTTTATCTGAATTAATTTATTTGAATTTGAAATTTCAGATGTGTCATCAAAACTATTTCTGGGAAGTCATGGTAAATCAGAGAAGACATTTTGGAACAGAGTAAGTGTAACCCTGGAGGCTGCTCTGCACCAACTCACAAAAACTCCCATAGGCCAAACAGCAGTTGGGAAAGAGGGAGGCAGAGGCAGGTCTTTGCCTTCCCCTTTCTACTCCAGACACAAACTCTAAATCAGCAGCAGGAGATACACTGTAAGAGACATTGCATTGGATCTAATTTCCCGCTGTGGTGATCTCTTTCCATTATTAGCAAAGCAGCCATTTCCCACCTTCTGGCTGTATAGAGTCTTAGAAATTTAAGCCTCAAAAAGATCCTAAAAACAATCTAGACTCTCTAGACTCTAGTACTCTCTGTATTTGGCCATCCCTACCAATTGTCTTCTCAAGTCCTTCCTTACAAAACTCCTGGTAAGGCAATTACACCACCACCAGAACAACCAGCTTGGTCAAGCATTTTACTGCACTGCCACATACAAGTTGTTCCCAATATCCACTATCCTATTATCCTAATTTTTCTTTACTGTAAAGTTAACCTGCTTTCTTCTTGCCCATCCTTTAATCTGTACTTCTAGTGTAATCTTTATTTTATAAACATTTCAGGGCACTTCCACTCTTTTCTTCTATACTTTCTCTTGCTTGAATCCACATTTAACAATAAAAGAAGAAATAATAATCATTAATTATAATTAATGAGAGGTAGTTTCAAAATGGAGAGAATGAATACAGATTTCTCCTGATTTGGGACTGCACAACTCTGGGTTTTGGCAAGTATCCATATCTCATAATAACAACGTTCAATGACACAATGACTTTTAAAAATAAGGTTTAAAACTCTGTATAAGCCAGTAGCCACATTATCATCAAAAATCCCCAGTATTACAGAAAAGATGGATTATCGTGAGAAGAAGTAATCCCATCAAACTGTCTGCTAATTCTATTAAAATTATGCAAGTGACAAGTACTCTCTTAAACACTGAAATACCCTTTCACAAGTATCCCTATCAGTCAGAGAATGTTGATTTTCTACTAACTTTCAGTGACTGGAGAATACATTACTCTTTATGTAGGCAAATGCACTGCTGATTTTTAAAAGGACGCAGAAGTTTTCCTTTTATTGCTAGCATGTCTTTCTCTACCACTTTGCTTAAACTAAATGGTTCATTTTTGTCCCCCCAAGGCCAATAGCTACGTACACCATATTGGCAGAGCACATAACACTGCTTATAATGTCAATAGCAACATCTGAAAAATATTCTGCACTTGATTTTTATCACATGGGCTTTTCTTCTGTGCTGTGTCATTTTTTTACTTTCCATGTTCCATTTAATAGCTAGTGCTTTAGTTTAACTTGACCAAATTTTATAACAATCCTGTGGTTGTAAGGAATAGAATAAATAGGCATATCTGAATTCAAAACCATTCAAACACTAATTTTCCCCTTTTGCATTGCCATTTCACTGATGCAAAGTGACTTAAAATGGGTGAAAAGTCTTAGCAGACCCAAAGCAATCAGTTTCCTGTCTCACTCCTGCCAATGGAAGGGCAGAGAGCCCTCAGACCAGCAGTGGACCAAAAGCCATAAAGGCCTAGATCTGAGTGTGACCTTGAGAGGAGTACATGGAGACTATACAATTCAGTAAGTACTTGTGATCAAAAGTTGTAATAAGCCTAGCTTGCATCATTTCAAAATAATTGGAAAAGGTGATTTATCCCCTGCCAACTTTTAAGGGTTTTTATAAAAGTATGTAGTATGTCCCAAAGTGTTAAATTGTGTCCTAGGGCTGCGAGGCTTTACACATTTGCATGACTTTTAAGATCAGTCCTAAAGCTGTAGCTTTTGGTTGTTTATAATGTAGTCGACAGAACTGACATTGTTCCATTTTTACTATTCTCTTTGGTACCCACACAGTGATGAGAATTGTATTTTTGACCTTTAATCTAAAGAACATTCAGAGAAGACCGAGAAAGTGCACATTTGGAAATGTTTCCTTCAGAGACAGGAGAGAAAAAAGAGTGAAAGAGTATGTGTGTGAGGGGAAAGAGAGAACACAAACAGTAAAGCACCTCTTTCAAACTCAGTCTCCAGGGTCTCTGCATGATATTCAGGGAATCCAAATGTGCAAGTGGTCCCAAACAAACATAGACACATAGCAGACTTGCAAATGGATCTATAAAGAGAACTAGAAAATCCTGCTACCTGCCAGCACTAGGAAGCGGAAACAGACAAAATTTCTAATCTGAACTCTCAACTCAGAACATTAAATACATCCATTTTGACCATTGAGAAGGTTGAGTTAGTTTCCATCACTGCAATCCTTTCTCCACCACCTCCCTCTCTCTACTTTCATATATTTCAGGCTTGAAGTGGGAGTGAAAGTACAGGCATCAAAAGTCTGCTGAAGAGGTCTGCTCTCATCCTTTCATTCTGGTCTCCTTTACTTGGCTCGAGCTGCGCACATCTGCTTCTCCAGCTCTTTCTCTGGTGTCTTCTTCAGTGGAGACCTCCCAGCCTGAAATTCCCTTCCTGACCCAATCCATGATGCCTCCACCCCGTTCTTTAAAGTCTCTTCTCAAAATACTTTTGTCTCATAAAACCTCTAAGCTCCAGTCCTCCCATTGAGTCCGTCAAAGAAACACAGATAAAAAACAAACACCCCCCCGCAGCCCTACTAAGGTATGAAAATGAGCCAAATACAAGTGCGCAGTCACTCTTTCCTTTTAAACTTTCTTCCCACACTGTTTGTCTTGTTTTGTCTATCTAGACTGATTGTTAACTGTCCTTCATCATTTTTCTACCTAGACTGTGTGTTTCCCAGAAGAAGGTCTTCCTTTTAATAAGTGGGGTCCATAGTAACATGCTCTGGTAAGGAGAGGATGAGTATTCAAACATTTTCTAACCAATTTACTCAATACCAAAAATGACTGAAAACCTTACAAAGGGCTATCACCACAAGATTCCTATCACAGTTATTTAGTTGAGAAATGCAGATAAGCATCTGGGTTATCAGATGCTTCTTGAGTCACAGCACTAGATTCATCAGATGCTTGGCGATGCAAAGCAAACATAAACCCAACTTTTTCTGGACAAGAAAACAGTTTTACAGCTGTTTTGTACTGTCAGAATGACTCAAACCATATGGGTGAATCTGGTCCCAAATCTTCTGAGATTCACCAATCACTGGCTTTCACCTAGACACCTGCAGATTTAACCATCTGCACTCTGATTTCTGAAAATTTAAAACTGCTATTTAAGTCTAGAGAAGCTCCTCTGAATCACTTTTTTCTCCTCTCCTTCAGGATAAAATTCACATCCATGCATAAGCAAGGCACGAGGCTGAGTCACAAAGGTTGTCCACCTTACATGCCAGACGCTTTTGGTGAGACTTAAGCGAGGAACAGGCCTTTTACGGACCATTTGCAAGATAAAAGTTCACTCCTTGTGTACCCAGGGTTTGGTTCCCAATATATGCAGAACTTCAGCTGAAGTCTGACCAAGGTCATTATGCTGTAATTTTATTTGAAGAGGGATTTTACTTTATGATTTTGAAGAGCTTTGTGCCTTCTGCACTTGAGGCAGTTTGAGGATTTCTCCGTAGTTGCAGTTTAAAGGTAAATGTGCTGTTCATTATTAAGACCCTAATGGAATAAGCGCATTTTCATGATCTTGGAATGAAGTGTGAAAGGACTGCTGTTAAGAAATATTTTCTTATCTTATTTTTTAAAGATATAGAACTACTAGCTAACCTATTTTAAAAAGTGAGCTTTAAATCATAGAAAATTACATTCTAACTCCCCCAGGCCATTTTGGGAGCTTTAAGACTTTTGGGGGGTTGCATTTAAAAATGTTTTTCTCTGGAGGTGCAACAAAGACACATAAATCAGAGACAAAAAGTATGAAATCTATAAGGAAAACAGGGAACTGACTTTACGCAAAATGCCGTCAGGTTTACAGAGGAAAAACTTCAAGCACGTCTTTAACTATTTCTGTAGCATTTCTCTCCTTATTTCCCTGGAATTTGTCCTCTGTAGTAAAGAGCAGTGCATTCAGAGCAAAAAGTGTTTTTTAAACTAATGGAGACTTTAGGCTGTGTGCTAAATTACTTACTGCACTGAGAAGCCAATGTGACAAATTTTTCGTGTGAAGCAGTGGTGAACTCTGAGCAGCATTGTTCATGTTGATCTCATTATAAAGATTTAGCTCCCTTGGTTGGAGTTCAGATCTTTGTGCTTGTTACCCGAAAGCCTCATCATGGCGTCGGCTCATTGAGGATCAGTTGGGAGATGCTCTTAGGCCTGGTTGCTCCCCCCAGCACATGTGCAACCAGAGTTAACTCTAATCACATCAGTCATATGGAGTGAGATAGGCAGGACATGTTTTCACAGCCTTTTCCTGTCTTCTTTACCAGGAAAGATCAATATTCACACAAGGAGTTTCATTTAAAACAGTCATTTCGGACTAAAAGTTTTGATACTTTTCTCCTTTCTCTTCGCTCAGTCCTCTTTTTAAAACAACCTCAGTCGTCTTCTCACAGACTGCCCTGATTAGACTGCCACATACTAGAGAAAATCATGGGGAGGTCTGAAACGATCACAGTCTCAGTTTGCTGTTGATTTTTGGCCAAACATATTCCAGTCAAATTTTGACATTGCACAGAAGGCCAAGTTTCTTATATAACTGAGTAATTGGCCTGCCCAGCCTGATAATTGTCACTCTGTCACATCTATCTTTAGAAACTGATGAATTTATATAGCAATTTAAGACACCAATTTTAAGGGAGAGGTTGTTTACCATTATGGGCGACTAGTCAGTCTACAGAGTGTCACTGGCAACCTCACCTGACATTGTGCTCTCTTTGTAAAGCTGGTTTTCACAGGAATTTGTCCAATCCAAAGGTACTAACAACAGAAAAATGAGAGCCGCAAACACCTTGTGCAACTGACCTGCTGATCCACATTCCACAAAGTAAAAAAAACCTGACATTTTATTAAAATACCATATGCAGAGAACGACACTAGCTCCCATATTCCCTTTTCTCTATTTACTGTTTCTTTTTAATTACCTATGCATAAAGTATTGTGGTTTTCCCTCCTTTGGGGTTCCATTTTCCCTATAAAAGGAATTTTTTTAAATGCACTTGCTAGAAGATCAGGTATCTTTTATTTATATCTACAGTCTTCACTCAAGGCAAACTCTTTGTTTTTATTTGGCTTGAAATGGCATTACTGATCACTACATTCAGCCAAATGGCCTGCACCTAACTCATGTATGTGAGTGTGCAAGGATACGTATGTTTAGAGGAAGAGAGAGTTAACTTGTATGCACAGAAGGATGGAGGGAAGCCTGGTAAGGTGCCCCATGAGGCTTACAAGGGGATATTCACACCACGTTCATATGTTTTGGCCCTGACTATCCCACCAGTTGGTAATGATGTGTTACAGAGTATTTTGAAACTCAGTGAGATACCTGCCTGCAAAAAAAGAGCAATACGTACACCCTTCTTCAGCTCTGCACCCCACAAATGTCCTGCACTTTCATTGCATTTCATATTCATCCAGCAGAAGGAGAGTGCTTGCCAGTTCTGTCCTCTGGCAGAGGGGTAACTGGTTTCCTTTTTCATGGCTAGGTAGGCCTGTTTTCCTTGTACAAGAAGAAACTAGAGAATCTGTTTAGCTAAAAACATACAGAATGGAAGCCCTGGACAAAGTACCACAACTTTCTAGGGCTCAGAAACTTTACAGCTCCTGCTCTTCAGGGGCAAAATTCGAGCTGTTTAGGCTGCAGCATTGCATTCTGCACATCTTATAGCATCAGCCTTGCTGGTGGCTCCTGCAATCGCAATACTGAAGTGTATTTGTAACACAAAGGGGACATTGCACGAAGAGGACACTGCAACAGTACCCTTCTCTGAGAGGAATGAACCTGAGAGATAGTGAGGTTCCCATGATGTGCTCCTAAACATCCCTTCAAAGTTTATCCTAGCATTTCATGACTAGGTTCGGTAAATGGAAATTTAAATACGTGGCTATAACTATACAACAGCTTCTGTTATTTGCCTTACTTTTCCATTATATTTTTCAAGTGTTTTTATATTTACCATTCTTCCTTCCATGGATTTTCTACAGTCCAGAGGACAAATACACTGCTAGGATAAAAGTATTGCATCTCTTTGACAAGCCAATGACATTTATTTACCATCCTGCATTCAAATTCTAGTTGCAATAACACCAACAATTCTGTGAACTTTCTTCAAATTTCACTGATGTAAGAGGGATTAGTTGCAGAGCTATTTGTTTTACTTGGCCATCTCCTTGCCTGTTGGGCCCAGAACTTGCCTAATTAGCCCTAGCTTGCAGCAGAAGGAGAACTGGTAGTAAAGCGGACTTTTTGGTGTGTGAAAAACATAATTTTTTCCAAATTTCACTTTAATCAAAATTGAACCAAAACCTAAAAGGTTTCACAATATCCTATGAACCAGAAATCCCAGGAACTTTTTGTTTCAGAACCTAAAACATATAATGCTTCCCAGATTAAGTATGCTCCCCAGAACCTACAACTGCTCAATGAAATTACCATTCTCCCCAGTTTCATTGACACAAGAAGAGTCAGTTTTGCTGAAGAGGTGTTTGAAACTCCAAGGTTTGTGGCCTACCATTATGGCCAAGGCTTCCTGGGCTCTTCTGCTCCTCGTGCCAAGCAGAGAGGTAGGAAGAGCTAGCTCATCCCCAGCTGATGACCTTGGACTCCCAAGGTCCCCAGCTCAGGAGTGGGCTGCCCCAAAAGTCAAAATACGAAATGAAATCCTGGGCTGCATTTGGCAACTGTCTGGTTACAGAAATCTTTTGGGTTCAACACAGCAGCATTTCTCACTGGAAAATGCTATGAATAACATTAACTGGGAACAGCATGGGGTTGCCCCACTCCAGGGGAAATTCTGGGAGATACTGTTCAGAATAAATTCCTGTAAACAGGTTAGAGAGAGAGCAAATAGTTTCTTCCATATCTGTGCCAGTGAAAAAGGCAGGATCATGCCCGGGGCACATACTAAAGGAGAGACTGTCTGCAGAGTGATAATAAGAGACTATTTTCTCGCTCCTATCATATGTCATGATCAGGGCTATAAAAATGATACACAGAATGCATGGCAAGTTTCCATTGTTGCTGAAGCCAGGCACTACTGTTATGCGTCCTATTTCCTCCCTGTCCTTTTCGATGACTGTGGGACTCAGCTGCAGCTGTGGCAACATCCTCGGCAAAAGCCAGCACTGGGAAGAGCAGGATTTTGCACAGTAGATGGTGATATGGAGTATGATGTATTGAACACCCTGTTATTGCCTTGCTGGTACTCATGTGACCACTTTTTTCCCCTGTGGCTATTGTCAGAATCTAAATATTTGACTTATATTTAGGCTATATAGGAAACATCTAGTCCACATTCCATAGGAAAAGATCAATATTCTACAGGGAAAAAAGGTGCCCAATCAAAAATATCCCAGAGTGGAGCTGATATAAATATGAGTCTAACGAAGAAAACCCAACTCTTCTGCCTTGTCACTTGTGCTGCTGTTCCTACTCAAGTAACAGTAAGTAAAGGTGAATTGTGATTATTTGGATTTAACAGTATCTCTGTACAGATGTAAATATTTTCTCAAAGTACAAATACCAGATGCAGTATTCAGACAGAGATTCTCCCATTGACATGACAGTTTGTTTTGTTTCTCTTTTTCTGGTCAGACTGAAGACTGTAATACTAAAAGATCTTCAGGTCATATATTAAGAACAGAATTTAAGTTTTTTTAAAGCAATTCCATACCCATTCCTGGGGGCAAGGTAAGTGTGCTGCATGTGTAGTGAATCCCTGCTGGTTACACAGTTCCCAGAATTGTGACGTGCCTTGTGCCAGTTGGGGACGAAGCTTGCGGAGTTTGAGGCCAACAATTCCCTGGAGCTGGGGAAGAGTCGGGGCAAGAGGGAAGTTTGGGATAACAGACAGGAAGGAATAGAGAAGAGGAGAAGGGAAAAGACAGGAGCTACAAGGGGTGGAAAAGGCAGAAGAGGATTGAGAAAATCTGGGAGGGCAAAGGGGCAAAGGAAGAAGATACTATAAATACCAGAGCACACCTACTCACAGATCTATGAAGAGTTCATAAGTATGTTAATAAATTTTAATAACTATCATCGTTAATTGCATTAATTACTATGTCCATTAAAATTACAGATGCTCAAGTGTCCTGAGCTCTGACTTTCCTATGCTGTCCAGGAGATTGTTATTAAACCACTGGAGTGTCTCAGCTTACCTTCAGGGCCAGCAGGTACCAGTACATCAGCAAGAATAAGACTGTGTTGCAAATCCAGACACAACTCTGCTGATAAGCTGATTTGTACCATAGGTTGAAAATTCAGAGTGGGGAATTCTTCATTCTAAGTTTTCCAGATGCTTAGGAACAGGCATATAGAGATAAGATGCTAAAAGACCTTGGCAAAGTGCTTATAGAAGTGCCTGAATGGGTAGGATTGTGGTCCTGGCTGTCAGTCTGAGATACCTGAAGAAAGCTTTTTTTTCAAGATGATGTTGAGCATCCTCCTAAAAGAAGGCTGTTCTGCAGGCAGCTCCCTTTGACAGCAGCATAACATGAACTGCCTACAGCTCAGTCCATGGAGGACACTAACACTAGCAGGTGAAGGTGGATGCATTTACAAGTATTTCAGGATGTGTCCTCCCACACATTTGACAAAGATAATCTTGAATAGCTGTTAACACTTGAGTAAAAAGACGTCTTTAAATATTCAATATCCTACCCTTTAAGAGTAGAGTGCAAGTAATGTCATTTCAAATTTCCTGCAAATTCTCTGTGATTCACTGAATATCTGCATTAATATAGGCTAACGGAGACTGGGGCAGGAGAGAGGCGCATCCGGCAACATCCCTGCAACCCTCACAGTTGGGCGCCTGGTTTCCTTCCCATGGTAACCATCATGCCAGAGGGAAAAGCAGAAAGTGAGGAGGGGAGATGTGCACCTTGACTTCATTGTAGCATGGAACTGGGAAAGCATTCAGGGTCCCCTCATTTAGTTATAGCCAGAGATACCAAAATCTTTCCTCTTCTGAGATGGGGGAAAAGGGAAAAGAAGGAGAACAAGACAAGGGTTCATGCAGAGACATTTCAGAATGTTTTAAAAGATGCAGAAAAATAAAGAGTCAATTTTTTTGCAGATCACGTTAACATTATTTTTAACCTCACTTCTGTTATAATGACCCCTCTGGAAGGGTGAAACATGTATTCTTACCAGTTCTTTTTATTTGACATAAAACATGCATGCTGGGTTGTTGTTGGCTTTTATACTTGGGAAGTAAAAAGGAGCAGGATGTTAGGGGAAAATATATTTCTGAAGCATTATTTGTTAAAATGCCTACAAAGAATTTCATGGCCTTCACAAATAGATGAGAGTGGAATAGCTCAGTCTGACCTTCCAACCTTTCCTGGGGTTGCAGTAGGTGATACTGCAAAACCTGGATCTGTCTGTTTCTGGCTGCAAACTGCATTACAGTAGATTTGCACTGTAATTTATCTGCTTCCTATCCCACACACAAATGACAGGTTGCCCCATAGTCTCAGTGAGAATGCCATGGTTCATGTGTGCTGGGACAGCACTTGTGAAACCCATCATCTCTGAATCTTGCTCCTGCAAAAAGGAATTAACTAAAAAAACAGTCAGCAATGAAAATAGGTAATGAAACCGGTGTGGTTGCAACAATTAGGGTGGAGACAACGTAGTGGCAGACCTTTCAGACATGAACTGAAAAAGAAGTAGAATCCTTCCCACCCACTCCAGCCCCCCCCAAACCAAACAGAAAACACAAGCACATTAGTGATCAGCCCAGAACAGCTGAGCCTTCTTAAACCTCTAAGTCATGCTAGCAAGGAACTTGCCAGACATATTCTGCACTCCTATCTTAATGGAGGCAAAAAGCTGGGTTGTAATGATGGGGAGTAGCTTTCCCAACTACCCCCACACTTCAAGGAAGTGTGTTTGGATGATGTTAGCAGGCACTTGGTGCCTGTAGAGCCTGGACAGAGAGCAGAGCTGGGTCTAGTTTCACGGCTATTTCTGTAGGTCTGGACACCAGTATGGCCTAGACATACAGCAGTTGTCCCAGCATCTGCTTCAAAAATTTTTGGTGACTAATAAAATTTGTCATCTAAAATAAGGCAGGCGCCTGAGCAGCTCCACAGATTTATGGAAACAGGGATGTCTGTATAGAGAGCTTGGGCTGGTATGGTATCCATTTTGATGTGGATAGTGAACAACAAAGGAAAAATATATATGCTAATCAGATACAACTTCATGAAGACTGACCACAGCACTGCGTTTAAATATCAGCAAACGGAGCTATTTTTCAAAATGTCAGAAACTGAAGATTTCACCTGTTCATCTCAGACAATGTTATTAACCTTTGATTTTCTAGAAGTTCAGATAAGATCCCTGGAGATACATTATCAATCTGGAGATTACAAAGTTTTTCCTCGTGTGACCATGACTCAACAATATAATTACGATAGCCAGAAATGTAGGCTCAGGAAACCTGTTCCACTAAAAAAAGAGATAGTTATAACCAGAGATGAAATGATCATAAAATTTCTTGTGTTTTTCAGCCTCTAAGTCAGAAGAGGACATAAGACAACTCCAGATGCAAGCTCATCATCCACTTGTTCTGTTTTAAGATGAGGATATTAAATACAGATCACAATTATCCAAGCAAAATCCATAATGTAGATCAATAGTCTTACTGCTTCAGAAACACTGGATTTGATGAATTTGAAGTGTAGCTAATAGACAAATTACATACCAATAAAATCTTCACTTCTCCTGTCTGTATGTGCATATATTAATTAATTGATAATTAACATGCCAATTAACCTCTCATAATTCAGCAAAAATCAGCATTCTTTGATATTGACATCACATCTATTTCTTTTACAGAAGACAGGAAAAATCCCAGTAATTGTAGTATCACAATGATGGTCGGGCTTTAAGGGATAATGAAGGGCAAAGTGCTTTCTTTCTGCCTGTAAACTCTAGTTTCCAGTTGTGTGATTTGTCAAAACTATTAGCGGCTATCTCTTCTCATGATAGATAGAGCCCCACTAAAATCCATGTGGCTAGCTATGTACATAAGGATTTGAGGGCTAAGTTCCTAGGTAGTTTTCTTACCTGTAAATGCACATTGTTTCCAAGTTGCTGATTTAGGTTAAAGGCATTTGCTAGAAACAGGGATTGTAAATATTTTTCCCTAAAGGTATGCTTTTGGGGACACATTTGTTGTTCTTCTAATTACTGATATCCTGAAAGAACCTCAAGAGTCAACCCCTCTCTACCAGCATCTGGGGCAGAAGGAGAGTTCACTGGGAGAAGGGAGCTCACACAATTCCTTTTGTCACTATTGTTGATAGAGGTGAAACGAGGGGCTCAAGAGTATGTTTTGGCAAATCCAAGCGATCCTCACAATATTGCATCCTGGGGCATGCAACTACATTCAATAAGATTGCCTATCTCCATTTGAAACTTAGTGGGATTTGAGATGGAAAGAATAAACATAGGTGGTTACAAAGTCCGGTCTTTGACCCTAATAACAGTTGGAGATTTCTGGCTTGGATTCTGTAGGCACCTACTGCTAACCAGTCCTGGTACGTTCTTTAAAACATCAAAAAGTCTTCTGATTTGAATTGAGTGTGTTTATTAAATGCACTGCTTACCCATGTCTCTTTCACAAACACAACAGTCTAGCGCCCTTTGTTACCTTTTCATGGAAGGTACAAAGTTCATGTTCAAACTACATAGTTCCGTTTGCTGATTTTCAAAACATTGAGTAATTCTACCCAGAGTTTTCACAGCAGATTTAAAGAATGTCCCTGATTCAGAGAACTTCCAGTATAAATAAGAGACAGAAAAAAAAACAAAGCCAGACAAGAAACACCTGAGTAAGAAAAGAAGTACGAGGAATTGCTGATCAAAAAAGACTTTGCTGGAGGGGGCAAAGGAGCAGGTAATCAGACGCTGCATCCTTGAACGCATAATGTGCCAGGTGGCCGTGAACCCTGGGGTTTTGACTTGGCCACTGCAGAGATAAGGCCAGCTGCAAAGCTTGGATCCCAATCAAATGTTTGCAATTCAAACACTCTGAGAGTTGGGGTTACTTGGCACAGGCCCATGTTTAGTTTATATTAATGTCTATTGCCCCTTGGCCATTTGGAAACTAACTTTCATAATTCGCACCTCAGCAATGCATGTTTGGCTGTCCTGACGGCAGGCTACGAATTCAAGACCGCAATCTAACAGTACTCCCTTCAGCTGTATGGAGCTGCCTTACATGTGGTTTACGTACTACTGTAGACAAGGGCTGAATGACGACTTCATGGCTCACTGCCAGAAGCATAACCAAAAGAGCACAAAAGGCACATCTCCTGCTAGTTTTCTTCTCTCACATCCACTCAACATGTTTTGCAGCAGTTTTTTGGGTCAGAAGATCAGCAACCTCCTTGCCTGTTTTTCCTTCCAAAAGTCTCACCTTACACGCCTGTCACCAATGGCTTTTATCAGTTCCTTGCTAGCATGACTTAGAGGTTTAAGAAGACTCTAAAAAGAACTCTCTGCTCTTAAATATGGCTTAGACTAATACTATGATCTTGAATCCTCCACCTTAAAGGTACTTAATGATTGGCATAGATTCACCATCCACTTCATGCTGGTCAGTGAGCAAGACCAAAAAAACTGAGAGAATGGTCTGCACTCATGCTCCATGAAGCAGTAAGAGAAGTAGATCATCATAGTGAATAAACTTATTACCACAACCCCAGAATATGAAGAATTCAGCCCAAGATCCTCCTTTTTTTCATTTTACTCCTCTGAAAAAAAATATGTTTTATTAACTAGTCCTTTACATTTAAGTCTGCTCAGTCCTTTCAAGCTGGAAAAAAATCAGCAATGGATATATTTCACAGAGTCTATTTCTCAAAGCATGTTAGAGACTTAGCAAGTCCATCTGTCGTGAGCAGCCATTTCATGTATCAAGCCATAATGATTACTTGGGTTCAGACTGCAGCATACATTTGCACTCTCTGTTAGATCCCCTTCCTTGATTCAGGAAAGCCAGGGTAAATGTTATTTTAATAATACTTCCTTCCTCTTTCCGCTCTTCTACTCCTGTTCTGAATATTTCCTTGTGTCCCCTTCCCCTAGTCTTAATATGCTGTACTGAGTGGTAATGGGCATCTTCACAGACAATGAAAAGTGAAGGAAGTAGGCAGTACTGAAGGAGACTGTGTTCTTTAACGCTAGTGAAAGGGGTCAGCCCTGGAGACTGTTTGCCTTTAAAAAATGAAGTGTACTGGCCTGGGCAGTGCAAGCTAAACTTCCTTCAGTAATTGAAACTATGCATTATGTGATGTACCCACCATCCCAACTGTTCTGCCCCCAACATTATCAATCTTTCCTTTAAGCAAAACAAACAAACAAAAAGACAGTTTGGATAAACCATGATGGAGATTATGATCAAAAGCATTTTTTCTAGTTGTGAACGCTAATACAAGGCAATTATATCTCAAGCTCCAAGGATAGGACCTAAATAGACTTTTGGTAGCGCTACTCTCTTCTCATGTCAGGAGAAAACTTTCCCCTACCTGAAGCACTGCAAAATTTATAGTGTCTCTCAAGTTTTAGTTTAAGAAAGAGAGAGTTTCTCTCTGTCATCAAGACTTGATTTTCTTCTTTCTTGCCCCCCTTTGGGGTCATTCGCTCTGAGGTCAGCTGGTACAAAATGCTATCAAATCAGAATTCTCCACCCTTATGGAAGTGCTAGCGTTTTACACCTTGTATTCAGTGCAAAGATGACCATAGAAGGTGAAAAACAATTTTCTATTCATGGAATTAAAATAGTGCAGAAGAAGAAGAACTAATCTCTGTGATGAATCTTGCCTTAGCTGCTCCGAGTTATATACATGCTACTGTTTTTTTATGAAGTCACAGTCCCAGAGCAGTCCAGCTTTTTTGCAGTGGCCACCTTCAAAGGACTCCTTCAGCATCTGCGCCAAGTTTTTGCCTGGAGCAGCTGAGGGCACATGAAAGAAATGTCACTGTGAGGCATTTTCCCACTACTGCAGCTCTTGTCTGGCCACAGGCCAGAATAGACTCTGGCATAATTTGGAGTAGTCTTAAAATACTTGGCTACGACTTGTGTAGCTAGCTGATGGAGAAGCCAAGGGTCCGTCAGGGCCCTGCTTAGCACTGCTGACCTCTCTCTGCCCCAGGCACAGGCCTCTGGGCTTTTGGGTTCCCTTGGCAGGTATGCCTTACCTAGGGGCAGAGATGAGAAGCACAAAATTAGCTAGCTCGGCTTTATACCACCCTCTGGTGGCATTTCCTTACGCTGAAGCAACTCTCAGCTGCCCTCAAGGCCCACTTGTCCTTGCACTGTCCCAATGGCACAGAGAGGTCCAAAAGCGAAGGACGGAGCATCCTGTCTTTATGATTTTCTAAGTAATGCCACTTCAGTATGGAGTAAAATGAGTCTTGGAATAGTATTAATTACAGAAAGCAATGGTTTGTAAATTTGCTCCTTTATATTCACTATTTATTTCAAATTCAGCATCTCTACACACCACCTTCACCATCACATTTTCTCCACTCCTGGAGGCAGCTCTGCTGCAATGAATGTCTGCAGATCAGACCTCAGGTTAGGTCTGAGTTTAATGTTTAATGACAAGAAACACAATATCCTGAAAAAGGAAATATGACTAGGCAATAACTCTTGTTCATATACAGCTCCTTGTGGAGAGAAGCTCTGTCTCCTACTTGAATTTGAATCTTAGTTATGGAAAAATATTACTCTCCAGCATGGCCTTGAGAGCTGCACAGTGCTGTTTCCATTCAGCTCTGCTGAGGCCAGAGATAATTTGTGCACCCTGAATATAAGTTACATCATGCTAATGAATTCATAACAGTCAAAAGCATAACATATCTGAAAAGGCAAAATACATAATATTAATATAGTTTTAAGCAAAACTGTGTCAAGAACCTTGCAAACTACAGTTAATTGAATATAACAACGCTGACAGTTTTAAAAGGATGCTTTTGACAATATTTACAAGAGATTTAAATTTTAATATTTATTTCATCAAAACAATTCTCTACAATCTTGTGCAATGTATAGTCATTAGTGTCTTTTTTGCACAGATGCTAAGCAACTGTGGAGTTATAATTTTCCTGCTTCTGTCACAATGTGCACCTACTTGGTTTGCATACAAAAGATTCCATATGTTGCAGTGCACAGGAGGATCAGGCCCTGAAGTGGAGCAGACTTTCTGAGTAGCTATTAAATGCAATTAATAGCAAATTGTATTGTCACTTTATCATAAACTCAACCTTGTAGCCTCAAAAACTCCTAATTTGCAGTGTGACCTCATGATCTCTCTCTGTTAGAGTGTATGAAATAATCATGCATATTACTTAACCAGTATTTTAGCAGGCTTTTTTAATTTAGGAATTTTTTTAGATAACTGCATTGCATTCCTTACAAAAATTAAATATGACTTTATTGCAAGATTTTATATTATTTTTCTTGTTTTATCTCTATAGGTCAATAATATATACATTAAGTTCTAATCCAATCTTCACTGGCAAAACTCACCCTGGTATCAGCAAAGGCCCCAAATGTGTACAGAGAAATATGACCCTAATTAGTAGGAGCCATAGAGGGATTAACAAATTCTCCCCTATGGGAAACTAAGGAGGAAAAAAGGAGGAAAAAAAAAAAGAAATAAAAATCCTGCATGGCTGACACTATTTACTTAGTATGAGACTATGCTACTGTCACATATAAAATCTCAGTGCAGTTTCTAAGGCTAACCAAATACATGCGCGTGTTCACACACACACACACACACACACACACACACACACACACTCCGACGGAAGAACAGCGAGGCAGCCATGCTATAAATAATACCTATTTCAGATTGAGAATCCCACCCCTTTGCCCTTGCTGATAATCTTTATCGCTGTTGTATATTCATAAGCAAATGGATTAGGTTCTTTAGTCCTCTAGCACACCAGTCGTAAACCTCAGGTAAAACTGTTTTAATTCATGATTTTCTTTACTGATTATAACTTCCAGTGTAAAAAGACCATCTTTATCTTTTTTCCATAGACAGATTTACCAAATATATATCTCAAAATTGGACAAATGTGGAAATGTATTTCTTATAACTGGTTCTTTTATAAGCTATTTGCATTTGTTTAAACACTACTAATTCAATGGTTGTTATACCAAAAGATTAGTCTGACTTAGAATCTCTCTCATTTATAACACAAGTTCTCATTAAAACACAAGTTCTCAACTCATTCTGAGTTTTCTGGGGAATCTATGATGATCTGATTTATAATCTGATTTATAATCTGATTACAATTCTAATATAATTTATATATACTCGATTACCTCCCTGAAATGCCTGTACACCAACGCACGCAGCATGGGGAATAAACAGGAAGAATTAGAGATCTGTGTGCAGTCGCAGGGCCATGATCTCATTGCAATCACATAGACATGGTGGGATACCTCACATGACTGGAATGCTGTCATGGATGGCTATGTGCTTTTTAGGAAAGACAGGCCAGGAAGATGAGGTGATGGAGTTGCTCTTTATGTGAGAGAGCAATTGGAACGTATCAAGCTCTGCCTAAGGGTGGATGAAGGGGTGCTGAATGGGGTGGGTGCCCTGGTGACAAAGGATACAGCGAAGGCGGAGTTACTGAATACCTTTTCTGATTCAGTCTTAACTGCTAAGGCCAGCCCTCAGGAACCCCAGACCCTGGAGGCAAGAGAGGAAGTCTGGAGAAAGGAAGACTTTCCCTTGGTTGAGGAGGATCAGGTTAGAGATCATTTAGGCAAACCTGACACCCACAAATCCATGGGACCTGATGGGATGCACCCACGAGTGCTGAGGGAGCTGGCGGATGTCATTGCTAAGCCACTCTCTATCATCTTGGAAAGGTCATGGAGAACAGGAGAGGTGCCTGAAGACTGGAAGAAAGTCAACGTCACTCCAGTCTTCAAAAAGGACAAGAAGGAGGATGCAGGGAACTACAGGCCAGTCAGCCTCACCTCCATCCCTGGAAAGGTGATGGAGCAGCTCATCCTGGAGACCATCTCCAAGCATGTGGAGGACAAGAAAGTGATCAGGAGTAGTCAGCATGGCTTCACCAAGGGGAAATCATGCTTAACCAATCTGATAGCCTTTTCTGATGGAATGACTGGCTGGGTAGATGAGGGGAGAGCAGTGGATGTTGTCTACCTTGACTTCAGCAAGGCTTTTGACACTGTCTCCCATAACATCCTCATAGACAAGCTCAGGAAGTGTGGTTTAGATGAGCGGACAGTGAGGTGGACTGAGAACTGGCTGAATGGCAGTGCTCAGAGGGTTGTGATCAGTGGCACAGAGTCTAGTCGGAGGCCTGTAGCTAGCGGTGTCCCCCAGGGGTCAGTACTGGGTCCAGTCTTGTTCAACTTCTTCATCAATGACCTGGGTGAAGGGACAGAGTGCACCCTCAGCAAGTTTGCTGATGATACAAAACTGGGAGGAGTGGCCGATACACCAGAGGGCTGTGCTGCCATTCAGAGAGACCTGGACAGGCTGGAGAGGTGGGCGGAGAGGAACCTCATGAAGTTCAACCAAGGCAAGTGCAAGGTCCTGCACCTGGGGAGGAATAACCCCAGGCACCAGTACAGGTTGGGGGTTGACCTGCTGGAAAGCAGCTCTGCAGAGAAGGACCTGGGAGTGCTGGTGGACACCAAGTTAAGCATGAGGCAGCAATGTGCCCTTGTGGCCAAGAAGGCCAATGGTATCCTGGGGTGCATCAGGAAGAGTGTTGCCAGCAGGTCGAGGGAGGTGATTCTCCCCCTCTACTCAGCCCTGGTGAGGCCCCATCTGGAGTACTGCGTCCAGTTCTGGGCTCCCCAGTACAAGAGAGACATGGCACTACTGGAGAGAGTCCAGTGGAGGGCTATGAAGATGATTAAGGGACTGGAGCGTCTCTCTCATGAGGAAAGGCTGAGAAAGCTGGGCCTGTTCAGCCTGGAGAAGAGAAGACTGAGAGGGGATCTTAGCAATGTATATAAATATATAAAAATAATACTATATATAAAAATATATATTTATAGCTATATAAATATATAATTATATATATTTTTATATATAGAAACATATAAAATATAAAAAAATATATAAATATCTTAAGGGAGGGTGTCAAGAGGATGGGGCCAGACTCTTCTCAGTGGTGCCCAGCGACAAGACGCGAGGCAACGGGCACAAACTGAAACACAGACAGTTCCATTTGAACATGAGAAAAAACTTCTTCACTGTGAGGGTGACAGAGCACTGGAACAGGTTGCCCAGAGAGGTTGTGGAGTCTCCTTCTCTGGAGATATTCAAAACGCGCCTGGATGCAATCCTGTGCAATGTGCTCTAGGTGACCCTGCTTGATCAGGGGGGTTGGACTAGATGATCTCCAGAGGTCCCTTCCAACCTCAACCACTCTGTGATTCTGTGATAATGTAATCAGAATTGTAAGAACTGCCAGAGAGGAAGGCAAGCATGGCATTCTGACAATTTTCAATGCATTAGTTCACACACTTGCACCATTTTACACAGACTTCCTCTATGACATTCCTTTATTCATATTACTAGGGGATTTGACCCTTGAGCTGAATAATTCCCATGTATGCAGTAATTCATTATCTTATTGTCATATACGTTTCATGATCTTCATGGAAATTTCCTCCCCTGCAGTGTCTTGCATTTCTTCTTTTGTAAAGAGAAAGGCATTTTCTTAGTAAATTTGTCTGCACTGGGGGAACTATCTTCCTCAGCAGCTTCTTTAAGGTCTGCCCATGGCTGAGGCGTGTCCATTCTTGATTACAGCTCAACACAATATTTTAAGTGATGTATTTTTAACAAGAACAGTAGACAAATGTTCTTGAATTTCCTGAGCATTTCATATTGCCACCTTCTCAATGAAATGGTGCTGCCACTGCAGTATTTCAGTGCTCATTCAAAACAGAGAGACCCACTCCCTTCTCAGAAGATTTGGGAGTGCCCACATGAGAGTAGATGAAGATGTAGCAGCTTTTAAAATCCTGCCAGCGGCAGGTCAGGGGAACAGGCGTAAAGAGCTCCCAGGTGGGCAACTCTGTGCAACTGTGTGTGTTTTCTGCACATCACGCATTGATGGGTGCTCTTTCTTGGGCTGAGGATGAAGTGTACACTGATATTGACAACACCTAGCTCCATTCAAAGAGAATTCTTTTCCCTGCATTTACAGGCAGGGTTAGTTTTTCATCTTGTATAAATAGATGCGATTTCACTGTGTGGCAGCCCACAGTCCCCAACTGTAAGGGTCAAAAACCCAGCCAAAAACAAAAGAAACCCAGGAAATTGAGGGCTATGCTCCTTTTTAAAAAAATCTCTATTCAGATTCACTTCATTAAAACCTATTCAAAGTCAGCATATTGTTCAGACAGCAACTGTGGCAACACAGTCACAGGGTACAGTCAGGTGAAATCTTGTCAAACCTAAGCTACTATTTTATCTCATGAAACCCCCAAAGATACTAAGAGGTTTTGTTCTTAACCTCTCTAAATCAGAGTACTTTCCTCAGCAGCTACAACTCAGCTTTACATCACCTATGTATTTTTTTGTGCCTTATGGCAGAATAGCTTCCAACCAGTTCATTAAGTCCCCAGGAAGGTGGGAGCAGGGAAGAATGCACAAGTGTAAATCAGAGAAACTGAACTAAAGCCCTAAGTTAGCAAAAGATTTGGCATTGATCATACACTGTGTGGGTGGACAGTATCTCTCTTTATGCACCAGGAACATGGAGTAATGATTAGGCTTCTGTTTTCTTCACTCACTTATGCTGGCTTGTTGGTACTGAACACATGCTAAAATACTATGGTGCTTTACCCATAGTCAGTGTCTATGTCATGTCACAGATGGCATGTAACCTGAAATCACCCAGTGGAGCACAAAACCTGTGCTGTGTTAGAGACTTAAAGAAAAAGACTATTCTCTTTCTTCCTCTATTGATAGTAGCAGAAATATTGGAAATGGCACAGCATATTGAAGTGGTTGATACTATAAAGATAGCTGAGCATCTGTTTAGTAATAAATTCTATATAGGCTAACCAGATGAGGCTCTTATTTTAAAGTGTGTCTTTGAATAGCGCTGGACTACAAAAGGAATTTTGAATTTACTCCTTCCCTTTGGGCTGAGCCACAGATCTGAGCTACTCCCCAAGTTATGGGCTCCAAAGTCAAGAGGTGCCTATTTTCTAATCTCCACTCTTTTTAACTGTGACTAAAATTTCACAAAACTGCTTTATGATTTTTCGGCATAGCAGAAAGCTAGGGTGACGATGATCGGCTCAGACACCGCAGAAATGGGTTTGAGAATGATCTTCCTGGCATTTTCTAATTTTTCAGGTAAATTTTTAGGAGCTGGAATTTATTGTATTCCTAAAACTGATTGGAAACAACTGGCACTGCTCCCCAGCTGTGTCCTGGATGCGGGCCACACACAGCTGGAATGTTTGGCTGTAGTACCTGCTCGCCGAGACAGCGTGGACTTGCTCGCCTTATTTGTCCCTATGTACTTCCCACTTAGTGTATGCCACAACATCCATATATTTAACAACATGGTTTACTTGTACTGAGCTCTTGATCCTGCTAACTTCGCTCATTTTAGCTGGGGGAACTGTTGCATCTCCATTGTGGCTAAGGCATCGCTATACCGTGTTATGAGCCAATTCTTCTAATTTCTGAGCAGGGCTCTGCTCTTTTCTCTTGAGTCCTGTGCACTACAAACATACCTAGTCCTGGCCACACTGTTGATTCAATTCTCCTGACAGGTATGGCTTTGTTGGTACAGCTCAATGTATTCTTAGCTGTGCCCATTTTTCTACATCTCCGAAGTGCAGATTTTCCTTATTGCAGGTAAAGTGACTGTGAGGAGAATAAGAAAGCTGATGTTTTCTATATTTAAATCATATGCTTACCTGTTCCCAGGTATTTTTCTTAAAAACATAAATAGTTAATCCAGAGAACACTTTGAGGGGACACCAATCAGAAAGCAAATAACGACTTGCGCACAGAATGTATTAAGCTTGCTTTCTGTGGAGTTTTGTTGTATAAGTGGTTGGCTCTGGCATGCACGGAACACAAATCCAGATGAAGCTAACTCAGTGTCTGGGGCATTTACAGGGGCTCTTTTCCCATGTGGCTGTTCTAGTGTCTAATGATGTGAGATACAACTCTGCAGCTTTTCCCACAGTAAGGGCACTTACAGCATCTGTCTCCTCTACCCACTTGTCTGTTTTCATGACATTTGTTACTTAATTATCTTGGAGAACTTCAGCCCTCTGTCACATTTGGCTGAAATCTGCTCTGGGCTCAAAAGTTAGTAACTGGGAAAGAAAAAGAGACAGAGATCCAGTCAAACCCTATGCTCCTTTAAGCCATAATTCCTTAAGAATAAAGTTAAAAAAATAAAACCAACAACAACTGCAAAACCACACAGTGACAAAGATCATACTCCTTCTAAAGTAACCCCCATGAGTCTTGAGGAAACAGTGAGAAAGCTACGTCAGAGGAATTATCTCCTACCTGTCTCCACTCAAGCAGGAATTGCTGACGTTCTAACCCAGACACAAGGTAATGGGCTGCCTGGGCTGGGAAATGAAAAAAGGGAATGATGTGGGAGAGCAACCATATGTGATGTGTCAGCCTTTGGCTTCAGACAACCCCCAGCTTTAGACAAGCCACCTCAGCCCTTCCACAAATGAAAAATTCCTCGGAGGAGAATGATTTTGGCAGTCCCCCCTTTCCTTTGGCAGCCCCCTTCCAGGCTCACTCCAGCTGTCAGTCTGGGCTTTCTCTGTCTCTCAGCCCTAACCCCCACCCTCTGCTGAGCTCTAGCAAAGGCACCCTGGCTCTCCCCACTCGCAAAGGCCCTCAGGGAGAGCTCTTTCGGCAAACCAGCCTTTCCCTTGGCAGTCCCTTTCCAGCCCCAGATCATCTTTAGCTCTGGGCTATGTCTGTGGCCCATAGAAAAAGGCAGCAGTATGGTGGTTCCCAAGAATATCCTGGAACATATGTAGCATATGCATAGGCTAGGTAATCTATAGAGTGCTCTCTTACTGAATTGTCCTAGGTGCTGCATATATGCTGAGCATCTTCTTCAGCTTCTCAGATTAGGTTCTGAACAGAAGAATTGTGTGCTGTAAAAGATACAAATCCTTTTAAAATGCAACCCTCCACCATTGGCTGCTTATCTAAGACAAGGCTGAGAGTTGTGTATCAACATCAAATACTTATTAGCTACTTTAATCTACCTGATATGATAGAATGGATTTCTTTAACCAAATATTTTTAATATAATTTTTTCTTCTACTTTTTAGAAAAATCATTCTATACATTTTTTACCTCTCCTTTTGTGCCTGTTACCCATGCAGTGCAACTGTCATCTGTGACTTTCCTGTCACAGGAAGTGAGACCTTTGGATTAGCACAAAGGAAAATAAAGCAACTCCCACCAGATACAATTTATGTTTAAATTACCATGTGGATAGTTGGGAACTGAACACTTATGGCACTTAAAATATTAATGAAGAATTCTAGCTGATTTTCCTATATTAAAAAAAGAAGAAACTCTGAAAGGCATGTTTATTGTATAATACATTATTTTAAAAGATCTCTCAGTTAATTGGTGCTCTAATTGCATACTTTGGAATATTGGGTTGCATTTCAGCCCTTGATTTCTTTGAGATGCAGAAAAAAAGATAAAAACACAGGAAAGTAAATGTATAAGGTAACCCAACTTCACTGAAGTGATGGATTGAGTGGGTGGTAGCCATTCGTCAAGGAAGTTCATCTAGTAAATTCACAAGTGACTTCATGTCAAAGGGAATAATTGCATTTCCTCTCTGTGTTAGCCAGGTAGATCAGCATTTCAGAGATAACCGGACTGCAGCAATATTTCATAGCTCCTATAGTTTCTTATGTGGGAGGATCATTTTAAAGAGCTCACCTGCCTGCTAACTGCACTAGCTGGGCTGGAAGGGAAACGGGAAGGAAATAAGGACAAAGGATTTTATAGGTGTGGCTGGTTTTGTTTCTAAGGCTTAACATGTTTGTACTATGCAAACAAAATGAGGAAGAATAATTGTTGTTTCGCCACATTTACTTATTTCCACTTCTATTTGATAACAGTAGGCATGCAGACTTTCCTTCTGAAGGTGGTGATTTGCTATCTGATCCATGTTAAGTGTTGACATATTATCAAAGTGTCCTGAATGGTGGCTACTATAATGCTCTTCATTAACTGTTGCATGCCAGAGTTTTTCCAGCCATGGAAAGACATTTTCCCTCCTTACATCACTGTATTATTAACTGTCAAACTAGACTATGCATCTTACTTGGGCATATAGCCTCTTACCTTTGTGTATTACGGAGAAAATAGGGAACTGCTAGGCACTGTAGGAGTGGTTCAGACTTCTAGTTGTAAAAACAGCCACAACCATGGAACATTTTAGTGCTAGCTAGTAACCTTGAAATAATTCTTCACTTAAGTTAGGTAAAAGTTAAAAGCAGATCACCTACACTTACAGAATCCAAAAGAGATAACCAGTTACAAAGATACAGGTTACATAGCTGCAGAAAACAGAAATAAAAGCAAGCTGCACTTCATCTATTTGCAGTGAGGGTAAATTTAAAAGATTGCTCTTCTTTACTCCTCTGTATCCAGCTGACAGGTAATAGATGTTTACCTAACCCATTTGGTTAAGAAATAGTCCTGCCTACCTATGCCTTGCACTACAGCCCAGAAGTGCATTCTCTCTTGGCGTTATGTGCTGGCTTTTATTTTGGATTCCTTTCTTGGCCTCCTGGTCTTTTCCGTAGACTGAACATCATATCTGCTATCAATATGGAAATTCACAGTTATGCCTAATATAAACATAGAAACAGAATCAATGCATGCAATGTATTACTGTCTCTTGACTGAAACCTTACTCTGGTTTTACAGTGACAATGGATTTAGGGGTCACTGAATCTAGTCCTACCTGCAAGTGAAACCATGATAATGGCTTACTAAAAATCAGCTTTGGTCTCTTAGGAACACCTTTAGTCAGATGGCACTGATGTTTGCAAAGAATCCAATCTCTCTGCAGAAAACTGCGCATGGACATGAAGCAAAGCCTCTGTTGCTAAGAAATATGGATTTCTGGCTGTATGATTTACAAGAACTATTTGAGAAGCCAATTTCCAAGTGTGTCGATGATTATCTAATGCCAACCTTTAGCATATAATAAGAGGTAAGATCAACCTTCAAAAAGAAAAAAACAGAAAAAAGGTATAATGGCAATTTAAAAAATCAGTAAAGATGGAGGAATAACTAAGACACTAACAGTTACAGTTGCAAAAATCAATAACAAATTGAAAGAGAATTGGTGAATTATATTTCTATTGTACCAAACCTCAGTTATATGGCCTTGAAAATGCTGGATCAACAGCTAGTTGTAAATAGAGACAGGCTTACTAACCTCATTGAAAATCATCTCACACCACACAAGCATCTGCCCCTGTAAATGATGGAAAAGAAAGGGTTAATATAGTGAAATGTAGCTTTCTGCATGAGAAAGGTGACTTAGTTTTTGCTGCCAGATCATTGGTATAGGGTAAAGAAATGCTAAGAGCAAAAGGGCAAGAAATAGGTGGTTTCACTTACAGAAAAAGCAGTAATTAACTTAGTTTTCTGTCGTAAATATATTGTATTTCTGCAAAAAAAGAGCAAATCTATTTTTGATTAAAATTAAATGGACTAATTATTTAAAAATATTAAAGAAATAGAAGATGTCATTTTGCCTGTCTGCTCCTTTTGTCTGTTAATTATGTGAAAAATGAGTGTTTCTTGCAAAATTTTGAAAGCTCAAACTCAAACATTGCAATAGGGAAAGAAGCCATTTAACAAATGAAAACCATATTGAAGATGGATATTTTATATAATAGTTTTCCTTATTAAAAATTGCACTTTTAGCTTAACATCATTTGATATAATTATGTTTCCATCTTTCCCCTAACAAATACAAAACCAACCTTAAATGCAACTATACTGAGTTTTTGTCTCATTCTGTGGGCTGCTGATTCAAGTTCCAGTGCTGAAAACCAGACTTGTATGAGTAATACTTACTTGCAAATCTATTTTCATTGACTTCAAGTTACAGAGTCAGTCACAAGCAATGCTGAATTAGCTCATTTTAGGAATACATTCCCAAGTGTCGATTCATCTCACTGAAAATATCTGCATTGATTTATTTTATCGTACAACATGAGGGCAATTTGGGTGGTATTATTGGCATATTTATTTATTTTTAATGTTTCTCATGCACATCCACATTCCTTAGGAGTCCACATTTTTTTAAACATGGGACAAATTAAATCAAACATAACAAAAAGCTCAAATAAACTGTCATAAGAGGCCCACAGGCCTACTCCAAAATCTCTTCCCCAGCTGTTTCCTCTGGGATACAAAGAAAAAAGCGAACACACAAACAAAACCTTCACATAAACCAAACAAAACCCCATCAAAAAAACAGACCCACCAATAAGCCTCCCTGGCCATTAAATACGTTGCTTAAAAGAGGTGCTGCCACACATATACACACAAGCACTCAATAAAACCCTCTCCAGGGAAAGCACAGAGCAGCTGGAAACGCTTTCCGTGTGCCCGGATTATCCACAAAACTGTGCAGCAGAGAGCTAAGCTGGCAAATGAATTCCAGTCCCAAGGACTCTTTTACTCCCACATCAACAGTACCAGGGATTATTCATTTCAGTGCCCCAGGCAACCCCAGGGAAACATGTATTTTTTCTTAAATAGCAAGAACCACCATTTAATTGCACACCGCCGTTCAAGATTCAGTGATCTGGTCCGTGTATCTTTGGTGTCATGGTATTTTTGTGATTGACTTCAGTAAGGACAATGTCCCCAAAGCAAAGTATACCCTCTCTCCTTCCTTCTGCCTCTCCACTCCGTCCCCTCCTCCAACTATGACACACAAATCCCCTGAATGCCTTAACTTTACGCAGATACAATTTGGCTGCTGTTAAAGGTCAATGAACAATGATTAATAAGGGAGCTGCACTAGCTCTAATTTCTATCACAGTCGTTCTGTCAAACTGGTCATTTGGTGAGGCTACTGAAACGTAGGCATTTGGTTAAGTGGCCATTTCACTTAGGCCTTTAACCATGAATAAAACTTTTGAGTATTAGATCAAATGAGAGTGACATGAAATGACAATATGATCTCAATTCCAGACAGATGCATGAGCAGATTTTTGGAAAAAAGACAATTACATGAACTACAGAAAAATTAATCTTATAAGATTAGGCTAACAGCTGAATTTAGCTATATCTCAAACCCATCTTTGTATTGGCTACATTCTTTAATGCTCTTGTACTTAACATGGGTTATACAGCTGGATGTTGGGGGCCTGAGGTGGGGGAGCACCTACAATATATTCACCTCATCCTATTATTTTACGGAGTCTGAATACGAACAACATCTTGGTTTTTAACTCCATTGCTGTCAGAGGTTCTTTAAAGATTACTGAGAAAGGGGGTTACCATCACTCTCTTTTTTTAAGAACATAACAGCAATGTATTTTGCAGCCCCAAAGCTAGGTATTTTGGGGGGAAAAGTGTCTTCAGCTCTCAGTCTCATGGCAGGACTTAGAAAAATACACCTTATGCAGACATTTTTTTCCTGCCTTATCTCGTCTTTCATTTCTCTGGCTGAGTAACCATTAGTAACCACTGAATCTAAAGGATTGACCCCAGTCATGTAATAAAGGTAAGATCCTGGCTAAACATGACTCATTTGGTGGGACTGCAGCCAAGAAAAGAAGTTACCAGTAATCCGACTTATCACACCTTCGGTACAGGGGACATATTTATCTTTTAATACATTAAGACAAGATTTATCTCATCTAGAAGATATTCTAATTTTTAAGATAAATTTTGATGATTCTCAAACAGTAGTAAAAGCAGAAGAAGACAAACTGAGTCTCATTAGAAAAACAGCCAACTGTAAGATAGCAGGGTTTGGGCTTTTTTGTTTAACATATATTAAATAAACATTATTATTTTAATAAACTGAAGGGCAAGCAGGGATTTCACTTTCAGCTTGCATATTTTTCTTATCTTCTTTCATATATGTATGTGCACATATTATTTTTCTTTTAACAAAGGACAAAAAGATGTTCCATATACATGTGAAGACATACTCCTTTTAAATGTGCACCAGAATAAGGTTATAAATTCACTAGTTCTGTTTGAATTAGGTGGATTACTTGTGTGTAAAGTTATTGCCATATATAAATTTCTGTAGAATCAATCTATACTATTCTTGTTCAAAACTTCAATAGAAAATTTACTTGATCATGAACAATGGAGATGTTCTACGATTCCAGAATTTTGTGACATTCAGTCCCCAAAAGCAATAAATTATTTATTCATCTCTGAATGAGTGGATTTTTTTTAATATTGTGCCTTATACTTCATTGTGTTCTATGGCCTTAGAATGACTTAATTCTACATATTTCAGTGGAAGTATAGCAGTGTTTGTCCAGGGGAATCTGATAGAGAAGAAAATTAGGCCTTTTGTTTGTGAATATTAAGTAGGTGGTGATAAAAGTAGAAAAAAAGTAGAAAGAATTAGACAAAAGTTAATTGAAATGTTGGCTGGTAAAAGGAAGGGTAACATACTTACAGTTTTTTTATTTGCCATGAAACATCAGAAGTAATCTATATTGTGTATACCGTTTCCTCTGAACTAATTAAAGCAAGTTGAAAGATTATAAATTAAACTCTGTAAATCTTCATAAAAAGCCTATATATAAAGGAATTATTATTCCACTTTAACAGATGGCAAAACTGAGTAACTAAGATTAAGAACTGAATCCAAAAATGGACTTAAGTACTGCAAGCAGGTACTTAAGTACTGAAAAGCGGGATGCTAAACACTTTTGCTCAGCTGCCATCTAATGCTGTAAATCCCCAAGCTGGATTTTCAGCTTAAATGTGCTCTGGGTACCTAGTGCAGTCTGTCTGAGCATGCCAGTCTTGTCACAGCACCTCCCTCCACTCCAAGCCCCAGCAGACATCCAAGGTTACACATTACTTCATGTTCCGCCCCTGCCAAATTTGCTATGGGGCATAAGTATTCCCAGGGAGAGCGTAATGCACTCAGAATAGTCAAAATGGCGTGCTCCTCTGCCCTTCTCCAACCACCAATTTTGGAGGATTCACTGAAGAACTGGATGCAGCCCCGCCTCAGCCTGAGGAAGTCCAAGCCCAGGGTCCCCTGTGGGAGCGCCCCAATCGCCCTGCTGTCAGCCAGCCTCAGGAGAGCTGATTCAGGTGGGAACCCTGTCCAGTTTCTGAAGCTGGGCTACCCTGTGATGAGTGTCTTAAGGTTCATTGGATGAAGGAGGAAGAATGGGAGGAGCACGACCTGGTAATGCCACACTTTGGGCTTTGAGCTGCCAGCAGAGGAATCCCCTTTTCTAATATCTGCTCCATGAAATGTTTAGGCACAGAAACTGGTGGCTTGGGCACACTCCTGGGGGAGCATCTGAACCCCTGCTGGCAGCTGGCTCTTCCACTGTCCTCATAAACCTTAAACTGCCAGACCATTATATATGAAGAGGTGCTGTCACTCAGCTCACATACCTCCTAACCTCATATAACCAAAAAGAGCATTTCTTTCAGCTCTTCGAGTAGCTGTCTGCCTTCTAATTTCAGGGTATGAAACCCAAAGGAGCTAAAGGCACATCCATGCAGTACAAAATAAACCACTTACATCCCAGAAAGGGTTGTTATTTCAGATTTTCCCTTCATCCATCATATTAGCATGCTCTAGACAGCTGCTTGGGATGTCCATGCTGGGGGCCATGTTCTGCGGTCCTCTGCTGGCCCCAGACCTCAGAGATGTAACTCTTACAGTTACTGCAAGTCAGTGGAAAAGTTGGATGTAGAAATCTGAATACCTGACTCTCACATTCATGCTTTAAACTTTATCCTGTACTCCACTTAGAAGTTTCATACAACCAGTTTGATGTATTAGCCACAGAAGCCATTAATTGTCCATTGGGCCCATTTGGCAATTAATGGCTTCTGTGAGCATATATCAAACTGAACAAAGTATTAAGTAAACTGAATTTGCTCAAGGAATTTCTTTATCTACTGAGCCAGGATTGACTAAACAGCCCCAAAAGAGCAAATTCAGTAAGACAAGAGTAAGCATCACATCTGAGTTGTTCCAAAAAGAAGGCAACTACTGATCTTGAATTACTTATCATTAATACTTTTAGGGTAATATATGCTCTGCAATATGTGGCACACTCCAAAAAGCAGACAGGGAGTGCTTTCACAGTCAATGAAGTATGCAGCTATTGGTATGTGATTAAATACCTGATCCTACAATCCAGTCATGTCACTAAATTATTATGCCCAAATCTTTCAGAGTCAAATGACCTCTGTTTTTGCAGGCAAAATTGCTGATAATATGTATTAACTTTTTTATTTGCTCTCCTTCTGAAAGACAGTAAAGAAATCACAAAGCACTCCAGCACTCTTAATAAGGCAAAATCAACATCTGGACACAGTGACCACTGTATTAGGTGCTACACATCTCCTGCCCTTCTCCAATGCAAACATACACAGTAACTGTCTCTTTCTCCTCACAGGAACAAAAATTAAGTGGGACTCCAGAGAGAAAGCTGAAGGCATGAGACTATTATCAATCTAGAGAAGAAAAGACTTTAAAAAAACCAGGGTCCAAAATGTAAGCAAACTGACAGCTTCTTCTTGCCTCTTATTATGATGGAGCTTTAGTTTCCTCATGCTGCAGCTGCAGCCAGTTTGTCATTGCCTGAAAGAGGCTTTTTCAGACAGGTACATCCCAGGCCATTCGGCCTTTTATGCATCAAAACCCATTGGTCTTCACATCGATCTGGAAACCGATCTGAAAACCAAACAGCAGCCAGAGTGGCTGACAGAGTGCAGGTTCAGTAAGCTCCCAGACAGCATACTGCTCAACAAGCTCAACAAGCCCAATCCTGCACATTTGGCAGTCAGGTGAAAGTAAGGCCTGAAATTTATTTGTGGCTCTTCTACTTTTGTGGCAATGAACAGAGAGGCCATGCTTGGATGTAGCTGAAAATTACCTCATGCACACACATGCTCTTTCCAGTCATTTCTTGAAAGTCTTTTATGCCATCCAGAGCATTATATCAGCTGTGCTCTGCTGAACAGCATCTTTCAGAAAACATTCCTTTAAAAGGAAAATGACATTGATTAGTTCTATTACATTAGACAGATAATTTTCATTAAACATCCATTTAGTTATCTACTGTGTTAGAACCAATCATTTACATTTTCTTTAAAAAAGGAATGTTATGCTGAAGGAGCTAGCCAAAGAATTGCAATCAGTGTAATCTGCTGAACGAAGTTCAGAGTGAACTGGAGACTGATTCAGCATCGGAGTAAAACTCGTACATCAATCCTAGTTAAAAGAGGAGTTAAAAGAGGTTTGTTGGGCAAATCTGATGTCCTAGGGCAATGCCTATCACAAACAGTAAGAGCTACCAAATCTTACAAATTATGTGGTCTAACACCACCATCAGAAGGAAGCTGAAAAGAGTAGAGCTGCTTGAAAAATGGCATTTCAACTAGGCAGAAAACTCTGCTAGTAATTTCTACTGCAATTTCTCTTGTAGCCAGAAGGAACATTATTTCTTTCAAAAAAGCAGAAACCCAAAACTTGTAACTGAGAAAATAAAGTTGGCCTTCTGCTTTCTGGTTGTTGTTGATGAAGACACAGAACGTCCAATGCATCCTCACTGAAGTATTTCATAGTGGAGAGAAAAAAAGAAGGTGGCCTATTCCCAATTAGCTTTAATGTCCAGTCAGGCAGAGAAACTGTAGTTAAAACTCTACTTTATTGCTTAAGAGATCTGTTTTCTCAAATTCTAGCCCTGGCTACTAGGCTACAGGAAAATATTGAGTAGGAGCTATGTGGAAGAGTAGGAGCAATTAATTACATGAGTTTAAGTTCCCTGTGAGGTACAGTCATCATCTGAGGCAAGGACCCTAGCAGTGACTGTTGCATTCACTCTTCCCACTTCAGCTGCCCGGGTGTTACCTAGCAAACGTCTCTGAACAGGACAGATCCCACATCATTTTTCCCCAGACCAACCTGAAAATGACAATTAAGCAGTGCTTACTAACATGGGATCCCAGATACTTCTAACCAGTCTACTAACTAACCTTAAAAACAATGTCCAGTTAGTCCATGCTGTTATTGATACCTTAACTAGTATGTATCCCCTGATACATGAATGTCAAGAAGCAGCAAGTCATTTGTTTTGATATAGTCGTATCATATTTGCCTGCCCTGTTTTGAGTGTTGCCCGTTTGAGACTTGCTCAGTAAAAACAACAACAACAACAACAACAAAAACAGACTGCTGCTTTCCTTGCTTCAAAGTGAAAAGGAGAAACAATATACCTTATGTTTTCCCTGTATATGCTCCTCTGGTGTGACAGTCTCACAGTATGGCAGGATAATCCATGCAACACAGCTACAGAAGGGCACTGTCAGCTCTGTAATAGTCTGGCAAGAGCAAGAACAAAAGCCTCCCCTCAGAGATGTCCTCCAGCTCTTCTCTATTTATTTTGGTTTCTGTCACTTCAGGATCACAGCCCCTGGATAAGACAAAAGACCTGGCATCCTTTTAACTCAGGAAAGAGCATTCATACCCTTGTTACTGTTTAACTGTGACTCTACCTCAAATACTTCTTTAGGTGAAATGAACTCACCATTTGTGTAAATACCATTTTTATCAGTTCATCATCTATCCTTAAGGCTTTTCTTTAAGTGCTTTGAATGGAGTTTCTGGGAACAGACTGGTTTATGTTTCAGTGTTCAGCTTTAAAATAATAGCTGTCACATTTACATTCAGGTTGACAGTCTTCATATTTTGGCAGAATGTTGTTGCTGCTCTGTGGAGCTAGTGGCATAGTTGTCATCCTTAGGCTGCACTGGGCACACTCTGCAGATGTCTGCAGTCTATTAGGAAATGGCACAACCCGTTGTCTTTTTGGATCTATATTCCTTTTTCTGGACACTTTCCTCATAACTGGTAGGTGTCCAAAGTACGCAGGTTGCTGTGTTGTTCTTGCTTTGTTCTGACTTTGAGTTCTGCATCCTTTTTTACCTTAAAAAGGTATTTTTGACATGGTATTTTTGCATGCAAAATCAGGCCTGCAGTCTCAAAGAACTGTGAAGTTCACCTTTTATTCTGCGTTGAGTGACTTCATTCTATACTAATGTCCACTGACTGACAACTGCTGAGAGTTTGTCCAGCTTCACTCTGAATTTTCCCATAGTTCCCCTGAGTTATATTGCCAGTTCCCATTAGGATCTGGTCTCATCTCAGCCCTCAAAATTGCAAGTCTCTGCTTAGTCTGAGCCAATCTCACATATATGTTTCATTTCTACATGGAATTCAGAATTCCTCACATTTCTGTACTACCACTTCACAGTCAGCCTCTGCTCTACTTAAGAGAAAATTACTAACTGCAACAAGCTTTTCAGAACCAGCCGCTGTCAAAAATAAGGCTACCTTCTGAATGTCTTCATTTCTACTGGCACTGCTTGCTTACAAACACGGAGAGAAGTGCCTGCCGAATTTCCTCCAGTTGTCTTCCACATTTCCAGAGAATTTTGGCTCTGGTAGAGAGTTTAACTTCTCCATTCCTCCATTCAGGCTATTTTTATTCTTGGTACCATGTGGTGCTCAGTAACCACTCTGAGACAAGGTGTTTAGTACAGATCTTCTCCATTCAATGTCTCTACTACAGCTGCCTGTGTATTACAGAAAATGAGTCTTTTAAAGATATAATTCCTCACATCTTTAACTGATTGCAAACTATATTTGTACAGATATGTGCTTTTTTTGATGTACAGGTTTTTCTGAATGATCTACAGGCCATGTATGTGTGGGATTATTCACTGCAACAATTCGCTATTCCTGCTGTGTGATTTAATATACTATAGTTTCTGCCCATAGCTATTGCTGCAAAGTTTGGGAGTTTGGGGGGAATGTTTTTGGTAAGAGTATGCAAGGAAATTCAGATTTCACAAGAGAATTTGCAATACCAGCTTACTTCTGCCTTTGCAAACAAGCTCCTATGACCATTATTAGAAAGCACAACTGAAGATGTTGGAACTGTAGATGAAATAAATTACAGTTACTTGAATGAATGGTTACAATCTTGTTTTTTTGAAACACATTTTTGCAGCACACATTAACACACAGCTCTTATGCTGCTCTTAAACTGGAAGAAAAAATAGGGACATCTTCAACTGCAAAGATGAAAGAGCAATTCCAACGGAATTTGAATCACACATGCTTCAGGAAACTGTAAGAGCAAATAGAAGGCGGCATCCTTAGCTGGTACTACTGGCATAATGCCAGTGAATTTCAATAGCTTATCTCAGAAAGTAGTGACCAAAGCAAGAGAAAACTATCAGCTCTTTAAAAAGACAAGGCAGTAATTAGTGTGATAAGAAAACTATAACTCCACCAATCTCCCTACAGTGATAAGGATAGATTTCATGAAGCTTTACACGCCCTGCCAGCATTTGAGCTGTGTGTTAAACTGCATGACCCGCTTGACCTACTGACAGGAAAAAAAAAGAACTTCTTCAAATTCTTACAAAATGCTGAACAATTAGATGGGACAAACTCCTTTAATGAGGTTGGATGATAAAAATGTATGTCTGTTCTTCATCGGTATGCATGTAAACAATTAAGTCTGCCTGACTAGCAGAGGTTCTGAAACCAAAGATATATGTGGGAATCACAAAAGATGTTCTCTGGAGGTCTGTTTAGCCAGTGAAGACCACTGCTGCTCTAACACTAGTTTAAGACTTCCCATACCAGCATATACGTGGGCAGGACTCTTAATTTTGATAAGACAACTACAGATACTTTTGAGAAGGTTTTGTGCGAATGGGTAGAATAGGGAACTCTGTACATACACATTTATCTTCCAGCTAGGAAAGTTTCCTTTGTGAGCTCTTATCTTCTACTGAATTGGCAGATGCAAATATAGTCTATGCTTTGCAATTATTTTAAAGTCTTTTTTTTTTAATCTCCTCTTGTAATATTTCTTAATTTCCATTGTTCATAAACTAATTTATTACGGCTACTTTATGTTCTCATTTCAGATACTGAGCCCAGTGCTCATTCGCCTGAACAGCAAAAGTCTGGTGTTAAACATGGCCCTCACATTACATATGTTACCCACTGTGAAGGCAAGAAGAATAGGGAATAGGAGGGGCTAGGCTGACTCGAAGGGGAAAGTAATAAACTGCACACTGAAAATAAATATTGCAATTAATTTGTTCTGGGAGCAAGCTGGGGGGCAACCAGTATCAATCCTATACTCAACAGCTGTAAAAACATGGGAAATTGGACTATGGTGTAGCCCATCCCTATTCTGAGTTGGAATTTGAGTTCCCAGTTCTGCCCTGAGGTAACAAAAGAAACACTTCAGCATGGATATGTGACTATTCTCACTGACCGAACTGGAGAAACTACTGGAAAAATATTGCCTAAGTGGATGGATCACAACTGTCGTCTCTACCTCAGGAGTATGTTGTCTACTTACATTCGTGTCAATAGATGGAGGTGAGTTTTTGCTTGGCTGACTCTTTGTTTGGAGATTCCTTGGACTGGCAGTAGGACAGACAATCTTGGTGACCTGTAAAATTTTTCAAGATTCTCTTTGAGCAAAATGTACGTTCAGTGGAAAAGGCCTTGATGAGTTATAGTTGGCCTCTGTGAGATAACAGCAATATTGAAGCACCTTCTTAACTTGCATAAATCTGCTGCTATGGTGGGCAAGACTACCTCATTTCAAGGGGTTAACACCTTTTCAAAACTGAGCAGTTTCAAAACTGAGTAGTTTCAAAACTGCTGCTAATCAGCTTCTTCAGATGGTCACAAGCTTATTTAGTGAAGCATTTTTATTTTGGATGAGAATACAAAACAGCTAAATGCTCTCTCTTCCCTCAAATTAAAAGCTGACCCTTCTCCCAAGAGGGTCAATAGCAAAAATCCCTATACACTTTTGTGACAGCAGATGGGAACCTCCCCTTGGCAAGTAGAAACTGAATCATTTTCACTTCTGATTTACATTCTGTCCACTAATAAAGATCCTGGCCTCAGAACAGAAAAAGCATTATTTTTTGATGAGTTGGAATAGAGAAATATTCATACTTTCACAGCTATACTGACTCTCAAGTGTTAATAAACACACACAAAAAATATCTGTAGCATACGCAGCTAAAATTCAAAGGACTCCTAGCTAGCAGACAGATTGAGCAGTACAATGACATTTTTCTGCACATAGTTGTTACTTCCGAGGTATAGTAATGATTCCAACTGATGAGAGACAGCACCAAGATTGGATAGAGTGACAGAAATTATGGCAGGATATTCTTTCAAGGTCTTCTTTCCTACGAGTTTTAAAAGTAATTGATTTTGGATGAAAGTTAGTGAATTCGATATTCAGTTTATGAGAAATTAAAAAATGATGAGGAAAACCAACATCCTCTCCACCATTAAATCACATGGAAACCTTTAGTAATGATTAAAGCTAATGTTCATGTTTTGATATCAGCTAGGCTGAATCATGTTGCGAGAAACTGTGAAGAATATAAATCAAATTGAAATTCTAGGCCAAAGACCTTCATTTTTCATGAAATGAAGATTAAAAATTGCTGGGAAAATAGTGTCTGTCTACCAGCTTAAAAATGTCAGCTAGAGTAAGAAATACAAGCATTTGCCCCCCTGCAAGAGGCTTATAAAGAATGATGATTTTATAACCAAAGACACATTGCCCTAAACAGAAATGGGTCAGCTGCTCGGTTGCTGCAAATTGGAGAGCTCCAACAGAGATGCTAGATCCAGCTCAAAGAGTTTTGAGCTGAATAGGTTAAGGAGGGTTGGAAAAGTATAGAATAATTACAAGTAATTTCCATGTACTGAGACCCAGGGTCGTTTGTGTATCACTCCTCAATACCACAGCAAATGGGTTTGGGCTTTTTTAATGACAATGCATTTAGTGCCCTTGACTTTCTGACATACTGCTATGGTGCTTAGGTGGAATAGTAGACTTTTGTTAAAAAAAAATATATTAAATTGATTCACCTCAAGCATCTAATTTTTTAAGGGTTACTGTAAACCCATTAGGCTTGTACGGACAATCATTTGCAGGTGATTCAAATGGAAAAAGAAGGCAGGCAGTTATGGAGACAACTTTCATTAAAAGGGCTGAGAATAAACATTGCATCAGACATCTTAAATGTATTCTGGAAAGATCACGCAGAACAACAGATTAATGACTTAAAATGAGCTTAATTAATTATTAGCCAGTAAGCTTCATGCAGACTCATATCTTTGAACAGAATATAAATCATAAGTAAACTACATGTAGGGTCTACAATACATTGAGAAATAAAACTAAAATCCATTTAAATGCAGACAAATTGAAAAGACATTGCTCAGTAGCATTGTTTACTTCATCAGGGACAACAGCACAGAGTTGAAGCTGCATGAAAAACAAAATCCAGCAACAAAATAGCAATAACTCATGGCTGAAATATTTGCAGATTCTCCCTCACAAGCTATGGCCTCCGTTTCCACCACTAGCTTACAAAGGCGGGGGGATAGAAACTTAAGCACAAAGAGCAGAAACTAAAGTTGAGGAAAGAAACATGAAATGAATTCTTCTCAGCTGATGCTGAGGCCAGACCACTCAGTCTGCACTGAAGTTGCCACTGCTTCATCAGTCCTGAGCACTGTTCAGTTTTGTGGCAAATCACTGTTGTGAAGACATATCTTGCATGGCTCATTAAGTTACACACCTTCAGGAAGTTTTGTCAGACTCCATGGGTCAGCTCTCCCTGTACCACACAGCTACTAGTTTATCACTGAGAGTTAAGTAAATTTATTCAGCAAAAAGTGCTGAATAAACTAAAAGTGACTCTATCCAAGATCCAAGACCTGTGAATCCAACTCAAGCCCTTCTTGGCTTGAGAAATAGCCATTCACCACTATGGCCAAAATAGCCATTCAGAGAAGCAGCATTTCTTTCCTCCTTTAAAAAGTCTGACCAACACAGAAGAAATCTACTCTGAATGCACCATTTATATCCTCCATTAGCATCAAACTTCCATTCCTGAGCAAGATAACAGAACTAAATCATCAGTTTCATAGCTAGGTAAAGATCAACATCAAAATTCTCTAACTGAAGCTAGCATGAGATGTGTTACCATTTAGTTCTTGTAGGCTTTGTCTATAACTAAAGGGTTGGCCCGCATACGTATGGGTATGTCTATGTGCTGTTTTCCAGGCAGATGTGAGCTCCAGCTGCCTTTACTTCTCTCTGGCCAGATGTGAGTCAGCTCTGAAACAGAAGCCATGTTGTCATGGTTAGTGCAGTGTCCAGGTTATCATACTCCAGAGCGTAATCCCAAGCTAACTGCAGGTATGTGCTTTCTTCTTCAGAGCAGGCTCACATCATGCCCCTTGCAAGACAGACAGAATAAACCCATGATTTCCTGGTAAAGAGTGGTGTTTGCTGGAAGCATGAAAAAAAACCCAAATCTACCTCCATGCAGACAGAAATCTTACTATAGACAGCCGATAAGCAAAGAAAGTGTAAAGCTGGTGTAGGTTATTCTGCTGGGGGTTTAAGCCTGCCTCCTGGTGGCATTACAGACAGCAAGCCTAGCTTCAAATGACTTACCTTCAGGAATGGTTTTAGGCAAGCAAGATCAACACAATTGCAATAGGCCCCATGTGTTACAGCACCCTGGGCTATATGCCCTTTCATGTGCGCCCATGCTCTAGATAGCCCTGAATTTAGCAAATGCTGCAAGTCCTGTGCCAACACACCTCCACTTGTTAATTATGGTAAGCTAATTCACTAAAGCCACTGACAGACACCCATTTCGTCTGTTCAAACATACTCTAAAAGGCAAAGCAAATTTACATGGAACCGGCTGCATGTCCCAGCTTAAGCAGAACAAAGTGAATAAAAAAAAAAAAATCAGGTTTAGAACACAGCTGCTCTGACTTCCCAGGTCTTATCAACATGAGCTTTCTGTAGCGCCAGCTGACCCAGTTGGTTGTAATGCGTGTACTGTGGACATGTTTTATGAATGATGTTGTGTTTGCTTCTCCATCATCAAACCATCAAAGACTACAATTACCTGCCAGACACAAAATCTTTTGACTCCATTGTGAAAGGCTCTAGGAAATAATGTTCAATGCAGTTCACACAAAAGCTTCCCACATTTGCCTCTTCTGTCCTTTCCTTTAAGTACCTCTCTATCTATTTGTCTATTTATTTATCTATCTCCTACCAGTCCACTTTTTCCAGGGATGATTGTTCACCAGGGAGCATTTTCTGAAACTGGAAAGAATCAAAAAGCAGAGTCTCTGGGCTCCAGAAGCATATTCATGTCATCTGTTCTCACATATTAATGTAATGATTTCAGCTTTGACGCTTGGCTTTTGGCCTTCCTCAGTCTAAGAAACAAAGTGCCAAAAGGGTGGCAGCTGAAGAGTCAGGGACAGATTCATATAGCAGGTCAGACTAATTGTTCTTGTCACATAGGATGGCTGAGACCATGTCTGCTTAAAACTGCAAATTAAAACATAGTGTTCAATCATTACTGCACACACCACGAAACTACAAGACATGGAGGGAACAAAGAGAGGTGCTGCTTCATAGCAGCACAAAGTGTCACAGGACCCAGTGGGGCACATAGAGTATGAGGCAAACAAGCTGTCTGCAAGCTGCAGTAATAGCACCAAGAATGATTTCCTATTCAAAGTACTCTGCAAACAAAAACAAAGAGAAATGTGTGCATGCCTTCATGCAAAATAGAGCTATTGTGAGTGTTTGGGGGGGTCATGTTTGCTTCCATGCAAATAGAGCTATTGTGCGGAGGGGGATCATATTTTCTTTTTATGAAGGAAAAGAGAAAATGCTTTTTCATTGAAACCAAAATGATTCATAAGAATATGCTTAACTGAACTTTAATTTGGAAACTCTCTCCTGTCTGGAGTGGAATTTCTGTCAAAGGGAGAGTGGAAGGGCACCACCACAGAAGCCCCTCACACCCAGAAGCAGAAAATGAGGGTACGGCAACTCCAACCCAGGCTCCCTAAAGACTGGAAAGATCCTCTATGTACCTGCCTATCAGGAATGACCTTTCCTTTCTTCAAAAATGTCTTTGTAAATACTGGATTCAATCCTGGTGAAAAGAATATAAAGAAGAGAAATCTTAAATTCTGCAGGTTGGCAAACTGCTTCCTAGACAACTCAAATTTAGGCTAGTGAAATTCCAGCTCTTTGGAATTAGTTCATCCATTTCAAGGGTTCCTTGATGCTAGTGGCAGCTTGAGAGATACAGGTGTTTGAAAAAGAGGGCACTGTAGCCACTTCCTTTTCTTTTATATTTGCTCTCTCCCTGAATATTTAGAGCCTTCCCAGTGATTCCTACTAGCTGCAATATGTAGGAATTAGCAGGAGAGACGAGATCTTCATTGACTAACCTAATCGTACCTTTTGGGTGTACTTGGGCATGTTGCTGCAGGATGATTATTTCCCCTCTCTAACTGGCTTGACAGGAATATGTATGTTTCCAGTGGTGGTGAAATTTGTTGTCTTTGGCTATAAATCCTGGTCACAGAAACCTCAGGGAGTTTGCCATGAACATAAAAATGAATAGCCCAAACTTAAGTTATTACTAACTCCAAACTTCAGTTGTTATTAACTCCAGCTGGTTAGCTAGAAGAAGCATAAATATATGTATTTTTATATTCATGTCATTTTGCTGCCTGATACATAAGATCAATGTCATTGTTGTAAATATCTTTGCATTGTTTTAGTTCTATAGTACGGCAAATAACAGGGTTGCAAGGAGTATAACTTAAATCTAAAATAAAATGGGGTGGACCATTACGTCAAGTTTGCCATCTGTAAAGTTACAGTGTAATTATTTTAGTGTAATAATGAGGGCAGAGTCTGTAATCCATTTAGTATCTGATCAAATTCAGAGAATCAAAAAATGGTTATAAGCATCCTTGTGATTCCCTGATCTTTGCTCATTACACAGCAGGCTGGACCCACATTTCAACTTAAAAGGTATTCAGGACTGTTACTGTATGACTTTGACTGCAAGAAGACTATTCTGGCACCACAGGAGTGATCGTAGCACAACAGTGAGTCAGCTACTCCCTCTTTTCCTTAGGTACACAAAAGGAATCCTGAAAGAAATGGTTTAAGCAGCTTTGAGATTATTTTGAGTCTTAGAAACCTAATGATTTAGCTGCCTTGAATGTAATTTCTCCTCTGAATATGTACACTGGCTGTTGTCCTTTTTATGTGTGCGGCACGTTCCAAGACACTAACAGTGCCGAGCTGTATGTATAGATAGCCTTTGATTTTATATTCACAGTAGCCTGAAAGCATCTTGACAATGAATGGTCTTATCTCAATATGTCAGGCTATCGCTGACCTTATATCAGTATGAAGCTGATACGCAGCAGCCACTATATGTCCTGAAAACGCCATGAGCTGCCAGAAGCCATCTTTACTCTCTCTGCAGCAAGTGCAGTATGGCTGGAACATATAATTCAGGCCATAGGCTGCACTGTGGATCCATGCTAATACGCAAGGCTTGCTGCAAACACATGATGTCATAAAATGGTTTTTGTACTTTAGACTCATGACCTCCCAGTGCTGCCATCACTGCTGGAGTCTGGGCCTGAGGAACACAAAAAGTTTTTCACTTTAAACAGACCAAGTATTTACTCATATTGAGCTTGATGATGAACAACTTTCTGATGTCAGTTGGACAGTCAATTCCCAAACAAGGGACAAGGGACTTAAAAAGAGATCCAATTAAATATGTATTTTTTCTTTCTGTCAAAAGTGACATGCAGTATGCACTTCCCAAGACACATTAACCTCTGAAATGAGGCACAATAGGGTGAATGTAGTGTATTTCACACCAAAGATCCACATTTCGTACAGAACATGACCCCTGGATACAGTGACACAATTCTTACTCAACTTGAAATTCGCTCTTCAAACGTCTGTGGGCATTTGTGTGTGTGGCAGAGGCATGAGAGCTTTCCAGGCCAAGGCAGCTACGAGCTGGGCAGTGGAAGGAGGTCTCTTTATTTGCTTGTTGAGTGAGGGTGGGTGGTTCTAAAAAAAAAAAGTCTCCAGTAAACGGCTCTTAGTAAATCAATTTTAAACCATGGGACCGAGTTTCATGTTAAGTTTTGCCAGCAGCCCTGGAAGGCCTGCTAGAGGGGGAGGATGGGCAGCACAAGCCATCTGCAGGCCCACAGCCCCAGCCATTCCGCCGCCCCCCAACGCCTGGAGGTCATCAGTACTAGGGGGGGGAAGCAGGGCCAGGCTGAACAGATGTACAGAGGGGGCCTGTTTCTTTCATTCACTTAACTTGGGCTTTTACATACATATCTCCTTTAATCCACTACTCATCCAAGCACAAAAACCTCTTATCCAAGGTTAATTTGGTCCTTTCAGACTAAGTTAGTTGGCTTGTATGCAGCTACAGGTGAGATTTCCCCTCAGACTGTAAACGTTCACTCTGCCGAAAGGATTTAGGCTAAAGCAGGCAAGTGCTGACAGCCCTCCAACATTTTTCCACGGTCTCCTTAAGTGCTCCAAAACTCATTTCACTCTCCCGCAGTTCACTCAGGAGGAATCACAGCTTGGGCCAATGCAGGTCAAGGATGCAGGGGCTCTCTGACCGCCATGTCCCGCAGCACCAGGTGGGATACGGCTGCCAGCTGAGGCCTAACACTGTGGAGGCCAGAACATGGCAAGGCTCACTCAGGGCCCCAGTGAGCACATTCACACGGCAGCAGACACAGAGCTTCAGACCGTTTGCCATCTCCAGCTCCTGAATGCAAATCCAGTAGGATTTGAAAGCCTTCCTCTGCTGGTTAAAGCCTGGGATACAGCAGCTGTGTGTGGAGCATGCTTTAGAAAAAATCACAGCTTTGCTGTATTAAGTGCCCCAGCAGTGGCAGGGGGTGCAACCATACAATCAAGATGTGACACGCACCATCGCACAACCAGGGATCCAAATGTATGATATATCCTCAAGTGCTTTTGGGATACCTTTGCTGGAAGAGGGAGTCTCTCTGAATGTCAAAACAGCTGATTTGCTGGATCTTGTTAATTTTTGATGCACTCTGACTGCCATCTGTATACATCTCTTGATTCATTACTAGCTTAATTATTGAAACAGTGCCCACCCTTAAATGCTGAGCTTGGCCCTCATAACAGGGATCTGTACTTACAGGTGGTGCTTTGTAGCTGCTCTTTGGATGTTATTTGTCTTCTTTCCATCCTGAGCTCAATGAACAAAGAGCACGGAGCATTTGGCTGTTCACACAGAGAAACCTAGTGACCCTTATCTGCATGGACTCCAAAATATTCCTAGTCATTCCTGGCACATGCGTTCAAGTCTGGATTACTTCTAAGTGTGCTAACTTCCTTGCATAACTTAGAGCAAATGCTATGATGATGATTCCAGTATCCCCTTTGGGAACTTTAGAGAAATATGAGGAATGCTACAAAAAATAGAAATAACATTACATTTATCTGAGGGAAAAAAGGTAACAATTTAAAGGTAACTATCATGGGTGAAAATGAAGATAACTTTGCTTTTCAAAATCAATATTTTAATACCACTAAACTTCCCATTCTCTTTCTTGGAAGCATGGTTACTTTCCAGGCTCCTCAGGGGTTAGAGTCTCTACCACAGCCAGGAAATTCTTCAAGCCAGAGCCATAAATATCCCTACATATCTGCTAACCTAACCTAATACAAATAATGTATCAAAAAAGGAAAACCAAAATCCTGTCTGGAAAACCTCAATACAGTTGTGATCTGCAGACTGCTCTGAATCAGCACTGGGAAATATCTGGAGGGAGCTTATTGGTTATGTAAGAACAGAAACCCTCATAACAGCAGTCCTAGATTACCTGATGATTCTTTTTAAAATTGAAATAGATCCATTCATTCTACTCCTACTCTTGACATAGTTTCAGTCCACTTTCATTTTACTCAGCAGTCCAGGATTCATTTCCAGAGGCTAGAAGTGGCTAGAATTGCTATATAAGCAATGGCTAGAAGCTTTGAATCCTTGACATATGTTCAAGTTGCATGGCTGACTGTGAAGTTGTGAAATAAATTTTTTTTTCTACCTATCCACTCCTTTCTGCTCTGTGGTTTTACCATTATTTTAATTAAATTGCATTTGTGAAGATCTGGTCAATCCAAAGACAAATGAACAACTGAATGCTGGGAGTCAACGTACCGTTGCTTATTGTACAGTATTAGGATTCTGGAAGGACATTCAGAGAGCTCAGATCACCCCTGCCAGATGTTCCTTCAATTGGTGTGCAAAATCTTTGACACTACAGTAATCTGCCTGGTTTCACTGTTCATGAAAACCACTGGGTACTAAGCCACAGCTGATCAGATAGATCACATGGAGAATTAGAAGGGGAAAAAGACAGCTCTTGGACAAGCAGTAATTCTTTCAAATGCCTGCAAATGGCCTTGCAAGTAGTCAAATATTCTTTATTGTGAAATTAAAAAATATAGAGGACTAGAGTCTTTCAGGATTTACACCATCTCCAAGGTATGAACAAAATGCACAGACCTTCATTATGCAAGAGTGTTTTAGTGATTTAAAGCAAGTGATATAAAGCTACCTCCAAAATGCCGTCATGTCAATGATGAGAAGGCTAGACCAGGCAAAGCAGGCGGCTGTGCAGGACAGCAGCCTCTTGAGCCAGACTCTGCACATGCCTGCTAGCATGAGAGCCTGGGCCAGCCAGGCTGGCTGGTGGTGCTGCTGCTGAGAGGGGAACTGGGCTTTATGGGATGGCAGAAACTGCCTCCTCCAGCAGCAGTAGCTGTTGCCCATTTGTCTCATCAGAGGGTTCACAGACTGAACCCAAAACTTCAAGGCTTTCATCCCAGATCACTGATCCAGGTCCCTTCTTCCACTTGTTCCTGCCCATGGCCCAAGTGGTCCAAGTCTTCATACACCATTGGCGCAATAAAACCCAGTTTTGCTAGCACTGCTAAAAGGTCCTGGGCCACCCCAAGATAGGGGTATAAGGCAATGTCTATAAATGGGTAGGGTCTATAAATGGGTAGGGTCAATTATGAGTGGGATGCAACCACATCAGTGGAGACATGTGCTCAATGTCCAGCATCCTGTTGACCAGTATCTTGAGAGAGTAGTTTTTCTGCTGTGAAAACACCATAGACCCCACTTCAGACAGGAGGTTTAAAGAGGCCATGGTACTGCAGGGAAGTAACTACCTGGACTGATCAGAACCTCCTGGACTGGGAGCAGGCTACTAATATGACTCAAATTTAATGACAAAGTATTGTGACTCATTATATTAAAGCTGTTGGCCAGTTTCAGGTCTATTGAAATGCCATAGAAAACGAGTGTTCTGGCTAGCCACAAATGGCAGGGACTTGACACTCCAGTGACTTGCACTTTGTCATCATTAGCGCTTGCACAGAATAACTGCAGAAGGCCACCCCACAGATTAGCACTACTTTCTACTCTGAATTAGTTTAGATGGCTGCAGAAGGCAAATTGCAGGTCAAGCTCCACAGAAGCCTATCCCTTCCTTTTTGAGGCCAGCAATGACTGTGCAGTCAGAACTTGTGCATTTAAAATTGCCTTTTAAATTGTCTTCTGCCCATAGAGCCAGAACCCTCTCACTCTAACATCACAACGCATTGCTGCAGGGCACGTTTTGCTGTCACAACAGGAAAGTTAGAGATGAAAGAGGGCTATAAAGAGTAACAATCTGATGCAATGAGGTTGAATTTGGCTCTGTAAGTCAAGTGATTAGGAGAGATATCTAGAGGTAGGATGTAGAGGTAGAACTCCTTGTTTGGACCAGGAGCAAATATAATTTAAAAAATAAAAAGAGAGACAGTGACAAAGTGAGACACACACTAAATGTAAACAGGCTTCTTCTCTCAGCTTTCCAATTTCTTATTCACCTAGCACAGTGGAGAGCCTTGATTGTCACAGGTGTAAGGGCTATTTATGCTGCCCACCCCTCCTGCACAAATACTTGGAATACAGCAAAAGAGAAAGGAGAGAGAACACTAACCTTTCAAACACTGACGAAACTTCATATTCCATAGACTTCTGTTTATGGCCTTTTGACTGTGCATTAGGGAATGCCTCTCCCTGTTTACTCTTTTGTTGTCATATGAGTAGCCCTGCTGGGCTTATAGCATACTTATTTAAGTATATCTTCCTTGGTAGAAAACATTGCACTTTATTGTTACTCTTAAGACTCTCACATAAACATTGTGTCATTTCTATAATTATACACCTAAGTAGTTAGGATGCCTGATTAAGCAGATTGTTTACTGTTATTCTTTTATAAACCTTTTTATTTCAGTAGTTTTCTTTTTAGTAACATGATAATACGTGCTTCCACTCTAATACAGTACAAGATGCATGCTAGGAGGAGCAGATTGTTGACTGTAGTTTTAATAAATATTTTTATTGAGCTAATTTATATTAAAGTGATCTCTTCTACTAGCAAGGAAAAAAATGATTTCTAGAATGACTAACTAACTACAACAGACATAATAATAGCCATCAAGTTTATAGCAGTACCTTCAAACAATTGCAAATGAAGACATATGTTGTTTCACAAAAAAGCACGTATTATGAAACATGAAATTGCATCATGTTTAAGGTATTTTGCATACAGTACATGTTAGTGAAGTGAAAGGGCACATCTGTGCTGTACTTATTTAGATGACTATTTTATTCACTGGATGACGGCAATTTATTCATTAATTTCTAGACCCCAGATTGCCAAGATATCTGATATCAGATATCTGGCTGATGTTAAAACAGTTGGACTTTGTATTTGAATCTCATCATTTGTGGCTGTTTAAAAATCATGGATGAATAATAAGTACATGAAAAAGAACAAGTAAATAGAAATAAAACATAAAATATAATTCTCTCCTCTCTGATCCCTCAGAGGGAACAATATGCATAGATTCCTTATAGGAAGTTTCCCACACACTTCATTAAAACTAACTTGGTCTCTGTGGACAGATATTCAAGCTGAGGTCTGGACCATAAAGTGAAGATGTTATAGGACACGCTCTTAATTCCTATTGCTGCCTTGCAAAACTATAAGCAGGTTGCCATCAAACAAAGAAATAATGACATGATGGAGGCTTATACACTCTTTAATTTCCATTTTTTGCTCAAAGGTTGGGAGAGAGAAAGTTGCATGCCTTCCTTCCCCAACTAAGAGCAAGAACATAGACGGGTACATTTTGCTTGACGAATACAGGCGCAATATACATATGTCTGTCAATGTGGTAGTTGACAGAGCAACAATGTCTTTTTCTAGTTTCACTTATAAATGTGTGGAAAGGGGGGAAATAATTGAGGCTGGTACTTCTGCCACCAGCAGCATCATATGTGCCAGGTCAACATGGTCTGCTTGGCTTCTGTGCATGGCCATCACTACACCGTTCCAAGGACCACCTTGCAACTTGAGAATAAGTGCACCCAGTGCAATTTTCACTTCTCAGGCTTCTCAAAGTGGGGTGACAAACCCATAAGAAACAGAACTCTGACCACAAACATGGGAAGATCCTGCTTTCCCTACATTATCCCCAATTAACAGATTGTGCAACTCAGAGGGACAACACAGAGGGATACATCAAAAGGCTCTTGGCACTCTGTAAAATAAGATTAAGACAGGATCCCCCTTGCTATCATCATCATAATATGCAGTCTTTGTAAGCAATCTCTTCTATGCCCACATAGCAGAACATGGCTGAAAATTTTAGAAACAGGAAAGTATATTACCAGCTTTGCTTTCTGTATCTTGGCGTCTGCAAATATAACAATAAATGAAGTATATTGAACTGATATTTAGAGCTGAAAATGAAAAGTTATTTCTACTAGCATTCAGATATTTTTCTATGCAAAGTATTCATTTCATTGCAGTAAAAAGCATCAACATTTTCTCATGTTATTTTACTTTTCTCCCCCTTGGGAAAAGAACATGCGAAATGGCAGCTTTTCCACACAAAAGTAATTCCTGATGGAAATACTAAGACTAGAGGAATGATGTTTCTTTTGAGGCAACTCATAGCATTATATTGACCTTTTTCTGATCAACTCTACAGAAAAATACTATTTCTGTCTAGATATACCAGGCCAAAATGGAATATTTTCCCTTTTTTCTGGCCTGTGTGGTTAAGGCAATCTCAAAGCCATGGTGGATTGTTTCTACTAAGAGAAAAAAAGAATGGTATCAATGAGATAATTCTTTGGGAAAACACAGTGCTTTTACCACACTCTTCCTTCCATAATGCCAAAACAGCCCATTCACCACCAATGCCTTTCCAAATAAACTCACAGCTGAACAAACACAGAGGAAAATGAGGGGATCCAGGGAATTGCAAAGTATCCCACTTCACTCCTGTGTGGGCTTGCCTTTGGTGCTGGGGGCCTTGCAGAGAGGAGACCCACTGACTGCAGTCCATACCTAAGGGCAGGAATCGGTTGCAATGGGCAGCACCCAGGACAGGCAATCTCTGCTTACCCCAGCGGATGAGAGTAGCTGTGTTGTTTCTCTCTCCCTTCTGTATATGCGCATGCATATGATTTAGCTTCTAATTGGATCTGACCACAGCAGGCTTTGCCTTGAGCTGTGGCTTTCTAATGTTTTAGCCACCACTACTCAACAGGGCATTTAGTTGCCCTGAATGAAAGGTTGCTCATTCACTTTAACCACATCTTTGACTGCTCAGTAGATTAAAGACATGTTTACTAGAAGCCATTAACATTTTTCAGCATAACAAGAGAAGAGGACAAAAAAGAAAACTCATCTACCTCTCTGTGGACAGATTGGCACATGTCATAGTCACAATTATGCAGTCATAGCTCTGCCACTAGCAATGACTATTGCCCATTTCCTCAATGATACATAGAGCAGCGAGGATTAAAAATATTTGCTGGAGGGTACCTTGGAGTTCATGTAGTCCAAGACCCTGCTTGTAGCAGGACTACTGCCAACACTACATCAGGTCTGTCATGGCTGTGCCAAGGCGAGTCTTGGAAAACTGCAAGGACTGAGCTTTCACAGCCCCACTGGATAACATGTTCTAATGCTGCACTATCCTCCTAGCAAGGAAATTTAACTCTTATTGATTTCTCCCCTATGTTAGGCAAAAAAAAAGATGTGAAATCTGTGCTTTGCACAACATAGGTTACCTACTGGAGGCACTGCACATTCTTACTGATCCCTGCACATACCTATCAAAAAGCAAGGAAGGCAGCGTAGCAACCCCTCAGAGATCAGCCGGCATCCTCTCCACAGTGTGACCAGTGGCAAAGGCCAGCCCACACAGGAACAGCACAGGACACTGCAGCTGCACAGTTGTGATCTTGTGAATGTACTTAAGAGAGAAAAAAAAAATTGGCATTATAAAAGGAAGAGTGTGGTAAAAGCCATAATTTGGCTGGGATTAAAGAAACCACTGGAAGTTCCTTAGTTTTAAATTTTGCACAGATGTCAACTATACTTGTTCCTACTGTCTTTAATTTAATGTCTGGAATATTGTGGTAATGTAATTCAGATGACATATGACTAGGAAACAGCCAGACCAACAGATTTCTGAAATTTTCTTTTTATGTTTAGATTTAATAAAAAAAAAGATCTCTCATGTGTGGCTTTTCTACACAGCAGTGTAAGAAAATGCTCTACAAAGCTATGAAAAATATCTGTGAAGTGCACTTGAAAATGCCTGCAGACAGACTAGAAGGCAGAGATGTATTGTAGCAGCTGTGGCAGCTGCCATTTTCTCCTTTTTTCCTAGCTCGATACGCCGTGGCTCTGTCCCCCTTCCCATTAGGCAGAAGAGGAGGCAAATGCCTGCATGCTCTGCATTTGCTTCACCTGTCTCCTTTTCCACCCTTTTATCAAGAGTTGGGGTTAAGACACCAGTGCACCCTCTCAGAACAAGCCCTGTGCTCAGCTCAAGCTCAAGGCAGCTCCCTTCCTATCCCATTATTTGGGGGGCTGCTGTCCTCCACCCACGTGCCTTTGCAGTGCAAAGACAAGCAAGGAGAACAAGTATCCCTAACCTGGAGAACAACCTCCCAAAGCTGCTCTATACATGTGATAAAGCCAGTGCAAGGATGCTGTTCTGCTGCTGCACCCCTTAGCGCACCACATTTAGAAAGTCACAGCTGGGCTGGATCTGTGCTGTCTTTAGGCGACCTCCTAGTCTTGCTACTGTATGCACATGAGGTGAAGACTCTGTGTTTTCGGATGAAGGAGGTGGTTTTCCCATGTCCAAGAGCGGCCTTGCTTCCCATCCGTACAATGCACTGTGGGCCATATCTGCTCTCAGCATTTACTCCTTTAAGTTCTCTGAAACCTCCAGTTTCAGAAAAAGCTGAAGAGACCCAGGCAGGCTCTCTTGTTGCTGCCGTGGGCCCACCTCACAGGGAAAAGGTGAGAGCTCCCTGAGGGGCTCCACTGTGCCCACTGCACTGGCTGGGTGATGGCAACCTCTGGCCACCAGGATGGAAATATCTTAAATTGCTTCAGCTATTTGTAAAGTGAACATGTGCCTACACCCTCACAGAAGTTTATATGTCTATATGTCTTACTCCACATTACTTATTAAAAAGCAGTTTGGTATATTATGGATGCTTTATATCTGGTGTGTGGTGATGCATTTCTGAATCAAGACTCAGGGAAAGAACAAAACAGTTTAAACTACGATCAGATTTCTGGTCAAGTAACAGAGACGAGCTAAGATCAGGGCCATGTTTACTTAACCAGGTGGCAATTACATCTGTCTGTTAAGTTTTCACACCAAACAGGAGCTGAAGTCATCTTGATCTGGTAGAAATCCAAGACTTCAGCTGAAGTTTTTTACTTCACTTTACTTGTTAATGTATGAAAACAGGTTCAGAAATTGTTTTTAACAAATAAAGAAATCTGATAAGGATGGAGCATTTCTCATCCTGTTCACATTTAAAAAACAGGGATGATTACTAAAAAAAAAGTCTTGGAGTGTCCCTTTGGAGTCCTTTTTAGCCTCTCAACTCTTTCACAATTTATTACAAAATATTTTGGAGGGCATCATTGCTTTTGGAATAATAATACCAGTATATAAGAGGCTCAAGACAAATTGAACCAGACACTGATTCTTATAGTTACTTGCATATGAGTGCATATGAGATCACGTTACCAGGACTGTGTCTCCAGTACGAGCCTGCTTAGCCTAAAGTAAGGTATGAGCATGTGGTCCTATTCAATTACAGCTTAAATTATCCTCTCCACAACACATTTATAACCACTTTCCCTCTTTCCTTGTTACCATGATGTTTTTACATGGTGGAGAGAGCACTAAGTTCATTTTTTTAAAGTGACCAGCAGTGCTTCCCTAGCACACTCCTCTGCATGCCAGAGGAAACACTAGCTTTTATGATACAGATGCTCAGGCACACCCAGCACAACACTGCTATCGGAGCATGTTTAGGTAAAATGAAAACACTTGGGCTGATATACTTAATGATAAAAGTTTGTGGAGGAGTCTGAAGAATTCTTCAATAAATGGCTTCAAAATTTCAATCTGGTCTCACTGTGCATGGAAGTAACTCACGTATTCTTTTGAATCTATTTGCATTTGTTGCATTATGCAACTGTAATAATCCACTTTTCTCCTCAGAAAAGACATCTGAGCTCTGTTCAAGTGCAGCAAAAGGGCAGTGATAGGCTCTCAGTATCCCCTCTCTAGCTCTCTCCACCAACTTTCTGAAATAACTGCTTTTACTGCATTTACTTTAAATGCGAGTTTATCAACATATTTATCCATGAATTTTCTTCTTCGATTAAAAAAAAAATAGAGTAAATGACTTGGTTCAATATTTAGCTGCCAAAAGAAAACCATAACAATCTACATATATCTTTCTGCTGATCTCTTTCAACAAAACGTAACATACACAATGGCCCAGGCAGCTTTGAGACCAAAATTGTTATTTCAAGAAATTTACCCTTTCACTGTATTACTTTAGGTCTACAAATGCAAGCATTTTTTCACTTGAAATTTTGACTCAGCTTTCATCTTAGACATACGGATGCCATTCTCTTTTTGCTCAAAGACACTGATGCAACTGAACAAAAACATTAAGTTTCTGGAGGCAGGCCAAGCTGGATAGAGGCAGCATAGAATATACAGTACTTCCATTGACATCAGATCTGGAAACAGATCAGATATGAATGGAAGATCCATACTGAGTCAGGTTTACATGTAAACCTCTATTAAGTCTGGATTAACTCCAAAAGCTAATGTAGTATCAATGAAAGAACTGCACTGTATCTACTTTCAGATACTTTTGCTGCAAAATCAGATTGGTTTTAGCTCACAGATTAAAATCTAGCCAAACTGTCTGGATAATTTTTTTTTAAATGTACTCATAAGGACTTCATTAAAGGATTGTTAAGACATTATACAAAACAAGAGCTCAGAAATCCATGGTTAAATAGGTCACTGTGACCTGCCTTAGTTAAAAAAGAGAGAGATTGGACTCTGCTTTCTGTAATACCAATTTTACCCTTTACATTTTACAAACATTTATTTTCAACACTTTTTTTTAAATTTTCTTTTATTTCCTGTTGGCAGTTTCAGCTGTTTTTATTTCTTCGTTGCTGATTGATGGATTTATTAGTTCCTGGAATACAGGAAGATTTTTGTCTTGGGATTAGACCAATTTAGAGTGAACAGAAAAGTAATTCCTTTCTGAACAACTTTCAATTATAAATATGTAGGCTATCAAGTATTCCCCTGCTTTTTAAAATATATTTGCTTTTATTGTTTTCTAAAATGTATATTTTATAGTTATATCAGTGCTGTTCTCCAGCTTTCCCAATTCTTGCACCTACTTTCTGAAAAAGAATAAAGCAAATGGAGAAGCCAGGAAGAAACAAAAACAGCCCAATCCCCATTAATAAAACACCACCTTCTCTTTGTTTTGCAGAATGCAACCTGCACCTCATGTTCTGCAAACCCAAAGCAAAGTATATAAATGATTGCTACCAAATCCTCACTTCTACTGGAAAATTAAGGCTCTTTCTTTTTATCAACTTATAATTTCAGATGTTCTTACTTACTGATTTCTTTCTATTTCTGCTGAACAGGAAAGAAAGATATACAAATCTGTTCGCACTTCTGCAGGCTGGTTTAAAGGTACTCCTGCCCATTCAGAAGTCCCTGCTGTGCAGTTCCATCCTAAGCCACCATAATGATGTGATTCTGAGTCTCCCCAATGTGATTTCTCAGAGCATGGTGAACTCGATATTTGCTTTTTGTGTGTGTGTTTGTGCTGTATGTCTGTTACACAACATCAAGGTATTGCAAGTAACTATTATATTTCATGGCATCACTTTGAATCTAGGGTAAATGTTTTTGCCTTTGTAAGAACCCAGTACAAAACGAATGTGTTCAGTTTTGGATATGAGCAGAAGGGGTAAACTCACTTGTTCATGTGCCAGGTCAGCAGTAAGATGGTGAACTCTACATTGCTCCTATAATTTTTGAGGTACTCTACCAGTGTTTACTGTTACTTATGCCTCTATATCAAAACTTTTCAGCTTACAAATAATTAATGTATCAAGCATTGCATTGTGCATACGATGCTTAAAATTGCAAGGAGGTCAGAGAGACATATGTCTTCCATCAAGCCCAGAACGCAAATATACTACTTCGCCCTCTCTTCCCAGGTTCCAGGTGTATCATAGGTATTCTTTTCTTCAGGTATAACTACAGCTTGCCCCAACTGTAAGTCTTCTCCATCTCTGCCTACTCATTCTCTAGGATACTTTTCTTTAGGCTCAGTGCAAACATCACACCTTTTCTTCACTACATTTGTGAAATTCAACTTGTTGTTTTTATAATGCAGCATATACAATCTGACAGTAAAGCCTTTGCATGTGTGAATATTCTAAGTCAAAGTAAACTTGACTAATCCCATAATAAATACTTGTCAGAAGGAGCATTTGAGCAATATTATTGTTGGAGGGACGAGCATAAGCAAGTTACCTTAATTTGGGATAGCAAAGAAATGAGCGAGAAAGACTAGCAACAGATGTACCTTTGTTTTCTTGGTACAGTGCAAAAACAAATGAAAAGCTGAATCCCTGAGTTATTATTTTTGTATACATATTAAAAAAGATATCAAACTTGAGTCAAGGTTTTATCTAAGCAGTACATTTCGTGCATTAATCTACCAGTTTTATGCATTGCAAGCTAAATAATGACTCCCTTCAGTTGTGCAGGTGTCCTACACATGGGGAAAAAGGTAATAATTTCCTTCTTCCCTCTTCAGTGTGCAGGAGGCATTGTCCAAATCCAAGTATAGGAATAACTAACCATGGCTGATGAACATATGAATGACAAAGAGGGAAGGTATTAATAAAAGACAAAGATGGCTCTACAGCTTCCTGCATCCAGAGGAATGTTTGTACATACATAGCTCAGATCTAAGAAGTAGTTTATCCTTTTCCCCAAACGCACTCTGGAAATGATCTGTATTTCAAAGGAATAATGTTTTGGCAATGCATATCCTTTCCATCTATCCTACGAGGTTTAGGCTTCCAACTGTTATTTATGACCCCTACATGCGAGGTTGACTAGCATGTAAAAACCTTTTGGTTGTGGTAACTTTAGGGTAAGCGTAATCCTGAGAGCTAGTCCTGTGACACACAGTTTTTTCAGTGTGGCTACTTACTTGCCCAAGATCATGCCTCATGTGGGCTGTAACATGAAAAACCAAAACCCCTTTTGGGGATAAACTTCTGTTTTTCTATACATCTGTACAGTTGGAGTAACTCCACTGGCACCTATAAACCACTCTTGAATAGAACTTGTATAAATAAAAAGAAAATTTGACCCTTGAAATCAGACACAATAAAGTGAACTAACCTAGTGAAGTAAAAGGATAACTTTGTTCCTTGGAATATTTAAGTCATAAAAAAACAGTGAAAAAATCTTACATAATTCCTCTCTTCCATTTGAAATTTCAGATTTTTCAGCTTCACCCATTATATTGATCATATGTTTTTTACATACCATCCTGATAGTTTGCTTTATGGCATCATCAGCACTTTTATCTCAGAAAATACCCATAAAGGTGTATTCCTCTGAACCTATACCCTTTTTTGAATATATCACAAACTTGTGGTGTCCAATTCAAATGCTCTGTCACATTTTTCTAGTCTCTCCAGAGACTTTTCTACGTTTCATTTTTCTTTCAGAGCAGCGGCTGCTGGGCTCCTTCTTTGAGGCTCTCAGCAGAGCTCAAAAGCCAAGCAAAATACACAGAAACCTCTGAACTCGATTTCCATTTTTCTACAGGTAGACACTTGACCTACTGGTCTTCTAAATCTTAAGGGTCAGTCACCACAAGAATTAGCTCCTACCCTGTAACCTAATTGCAATCCTTATTGTAGACAAGTTGCTCCTTGTTACCATACTTGTGGTAAGTACACAAAACCTGCTGCCTTTCCATCTCTCTCCTCAACATTACTAGCCCCCTTTCATCACAAATAATAGCCAATTTTCCCCAGCTGCATCCACATCTGAAGGAGTGGGGTCTGACACATGCAATACGGCAGGCTAAGCCCTCAGGGCTCATAAAATTCATTAAGAACTGCCACGCTTGGATACCCAGAAACATTTTGTTAGTCAGTAAGGGGGAAAAAAAGGATTCAAAAGACTTTGTCATATAATGCTTCCTTTCTAAGGCCTATAATTTAGCATTAAGTCTCACTAACTTGTACTACTAAATCTACTAAACCTGTAAGTTTGCTTAAGTGTTGGGATTTCAGGAAGACCACTTAGACAACACTTGCATAAATAATCACTTGTGTAAATGTCTGGGGGATTACAGGCTTAGGGAAGGAAGGCATAACTCCTGACTGCAGCAGAGGTTCACCAATTCACCTCTGCACCACAAAGAATTTGGTTTATGAGAAGCAAACAATACTTCGTATAAACAGGATATGTACTCTTGATAACACAGTATATTAATATATCCAAATACTACCAACTGCTGCAGCTTAAGAAATCACAGGAGAGTCATAAAAGCAATTTAAATACCAGTTTGCTCAGGGCATTGCACTTAATCTCTGTGTCATCCAAATACATGTTTGTCATTAAATGAATGGATTTTCACTGGTGAAGTAGTATCAGCCAACTCATTGATGATGCTGGTAATTTCATTTTATTTTCATACACAAGTGTAACACAGGATGACCAGGTGGTTATTTCCAAATGGAGGTTTGTGGACACTCACTAAAATGGCTAGGCTGCTATACCAATTGTTGATCTGAGGGATTTCTGGTGACTTCTCCAGGAAAAAAGAGGAAAAAAGATGGATCCAGACATCAGTCCTTATAAAAACAGTTTAAACAATGTGATTTCACAGTTGCTTAAAAGTCACAGAGCAGCTGCGTTGAAATTGTAAAATCTGCAGTTTTATTATGCCAATGACTTTCTATTGGCCTCAATCATAAAATAACATACTCTTCACTGAAGTTCTCTGCTAAACAAAAAACACATCCAGACTGACTAAAAATCAAACTCAGACAAGCAAAAAACAATTTGGCCTTCATCTAACTGGGCTCAATTGGTCCAATAATAAACAATTTTATTTTTCTTCTTCACTGCTACTCCTACTGATAATTACCTTATTCCCAAAGGAGAAAATAAAACACTGAAAAGTAACTATTGCTTAGAGGAATTCACAAATAGCACTTCATCCCCCCTGCAGGAGTTAATGGCATGCTGAAAGTTTTCTAAACTTTCTCCTGTTACTATTTTTGTGCGAATTTGAAATTTGCCAACTGCAGAAGAGGATCTGCTGAGGAGGTTTCTCTCCAGCAGAGAAGACAAGGAAGTCCTAAGCATTCATTACTGGCTTTGGAATTCAGGCAATGGCTTTCAAACAAATTATTGTTTCTAGAGTAATAACCATTTTTAGCCCACATCTTCTGTGTCCATGTCTGTACTTAGAGGGTACATTAAGGTCTAGTGCACTGTATACTGTAGGTGGAATAAAAACAGGTTCTAAATATAGCACCTACTTGAACACAAAATAGATGTTCCAGATAATACTTCAGCCAGTGAAACTACCACAGCACTGTACTGTTCATAGGTATAATGTCAAGCAATCAGTGAAAACAACACTTTTTACAATTTCTGTGACAACAGATAGTATTTGAATCACTTGCTTCTAAAACAAGGTGGACATAGGTAGGAATACTGCTCTTTGCTCATTTAAAGATAATATTCTAAATCTGATTCCTTCCTGCTTTTCAGAATCAATTTTCTAATATTGCATGTGCTTTTTCATGTTTGGTACTCCATTTCTGACAACAATGACTTGTCAAATATTCAGAAGAGTGCCAGGGGTACAAAGTCTTATTGAGAAGTCTGTAAGCAATCTACTACGATTTGCATCAAATTATACTTATATGGGATTGAGCCTGTTAATTTTGTATTTATAATGGTATTTATCAGTTATAGGATAGGATAAAAGATAAGATGGTAAGCCCTGACTGTGATCAGAGTATCAAATATTGAATCAGTAGGAATTCCCAGAAGACATTCTGATTATCCATTTACATTTCTTAGATTTAATTTAGTCTGTTGTTATGCATACCCTTAGATCTAGAAAACAGTGAAAATTAATCTTCTGAAAGTATAAATAAAGTTAATCTCTGTGGACATTATCTGATGACTCATCTGTTGGACTACGAAGAAATTCAGTTACTACCAAATAAATCTTATTTTTGGTACAGCTACAGCTAATGTAGTCATCATGCTGACAATGTGCACCATTTAACCTGAGGGCTTATATTAATTTTATGGTGGAACTAAAACCACATACCATGATCATTTAACAGACTACCTAGGTACACAAGCACTAAGCTGAATCCAGATCTCTACGCATTCAAAAGGACACTGAATCATGACTGTTCAACTTTCAGGGTTAGTATCCTATTGAATGGGAGAGGGCCTTTCATATGTCTCAGAGACAAGATTTCAGATTGCTTGCAGACTCAGTCTGATCCTCTTAAACTACTTCTAGATTTATATTTGGATGGCAATGGCAAATGGATTATCTCATTCAGGGTCAGCAAGAATTATTCAGCCTTCCATCTGAATCCCACTTTGACCTTCCACTTCAAAACTAACCCTCAAAACATGAGAGTGCCATCCAAGTCTCTATGTTGAGATCCACGTCATAGAGGAGTTACGCTCTCCCCCCTGGCCCATCATAAACTTGTGCTGTAAAAAAAACCTGACAGCTAACAAAATTGATTTTTTTATGTGTCTGATGTAATGCTTCACATACTTTCCTGGGAAGTTCATACCTCCCAGAGCTATTTTTTCAGGTATGTGGAAACTCAGCTATGAATTCATTAATTCTCTGACAATTTGCAATTGATGTGTTTCTTAAAAAAACAGAGTTTCTGATACTAAAGATGGTTGGGGAGAAATGCTGGTAGGGTGCACCACCGTGTGTCTCCATTTGATCTCTGTACAGATGGAAAAGGAGGTGATTGCAAAGAATGATGGATGATTCCTGGAATACTGGGATAAATCACACTGAATGTGATTCAGAGCACTCAGGTGCTCTAAGCTGATGCTTCATGGCATTGCCTTCTGGACGCTTCATTTGCCATATAGGGAGGAACCACCAAGGCTCTAATTCAAGTACCTAAGCTCTCAGCTACTGTATTTATGTTTGGTGTGTAAATTCTCTGGGGCAAAAGTACCGAGCCCTGGTTCCACAGACTTCCACCCATCTATTTGTTTGTTTCTGTAAAGCTTCCAAAAACTCTGAATGGTAAAAAATGCAAATAATATTAATAATAATATTAATAATTTTCAGAGAAACTGGACCTTCTGAAACTTCCACATCTTTACCAGAAATACAGTATGATCTGCCTTCCTTAAAACAAAACAGACATGTCTTAGAGAAAGCATACTGTCAGCTTTATTTTAATTGTTTTTTTCCCCTCAAATGTAGCAATTGATAGAATAAATTTCTCTTTTGTATTTTTTTCAATAATTGAGGCAAAAAGCCATCATACAGGAACGTACTGTAAAGCAGGCTGCTACCTAATGCAGTGAAACACAATGCATGTTTGTGTTTTATTTAACTGATTTCATTTTCAGCTGAAATGCAAATCCCTCCTTGTCAGAGATAATGTAAAATCTGGGCAACTGTAGAGTTCTAACAAATGTGAATGTTGACCTTGCACATCTTTTCTTTCCCTTTTTGAATGCTCATGAACTTAATTTGAGTGTAAGTGTTTCAAGGATCAGACTGAAACAGTGTTTTTGAACTCAGCTGGGTCACAGGAACTTTCTCAGCACTCTATTCTAATTTGCAGTTTTGCTATAATAAAAGCCCCAAATATATTGCTACTGTCTAGACGTTTTATCTGAAACAAGTGTCCTTTGTAGTCTCAGAGGACTTTTCTATTTTATTTCCAGTAAATCAAAGTCTGTGAAGAGCTTTGGTTCTTATTAAGACATACCCTTCACAGTCCAGCGATTGCCAACGGAGGCAAGCCATTGACAGTTCATTTACATATAAGTGATGACTTCCATCAGGTAGTTGGCTCAAAAATACAATGGACATTTAGAGCATATCCAATATTTCTTGTTCTTTGATGAGCATCAAGTGCCAATTTATATATAGAAACTGACTATTGAAAAGTGAAGGCTTCTCTTCACTGACCTTACACTGTCTTCTGCAGATCTGGAGTGAAATATTGTCACTCAACTAAATGCAAGTTCATTTCTCTGAAGAGGCGTGTAGAATGAGCCAGTATCAAGAAATATCAAAACAACTGTAAGTTTCATAGAAAAATGCCACAGTCGCATTCACTGGTACTGCAAGTCACCTTACCATAAACTAGCCACAAGGGCAATGTCTACTCATGGCAGAGGTGGAGCTTGAATTCCCTCTTAGGGCTGACCCACACAGTGCAACAGCACCCTGGCCAGAAAACATGGTGGCGTATGGGCTGCTGCTCCCTCTAACAAAGCAGAATAGTCACATTCTCCACCACGCAGAAAGCCCTGGGGGTAGGAGGAGTGGAGAGAGAGGGCAGCTGCCTGCAGAGTGTAACCTGAATGCTGCTGTAATAATGAATGCTAATGTATTCACAACTGGAATAAATACAACTCGCCAAAGTACAGGGAGGTCACTGGCCTGCTGTGGGCTGCAGTTGGCTCTGGCAAATGCAGAACAAGGTTCAGTCCTTGCTATGGTTTTGTACTTACGCTATACGGAGAGTGAAAGTAACAGAGGAACCAATGGTATCCAGTAAATGGTATCTAGTGGTCTAGCAATGATAACAAATTGCTGCCACGCACACACCGTCTAGATCGGATGAGGGAGAATAAACTACTCAGTTTAGTGCTGGTTACTTTGCTTAGGGTGTTTGCTATTGGAAGGCATTATTTACATGGTCAACAGCATGGCAGAAGAATCTATAAAAAAATAATAGAGCCATATTTAAAAAGCCAGAAGCAAAAAAGTGGAACATATGCTCCTTCCTTCTAGAAGCTGGAAGGAGCTGGAGTACATGTCCCACAGCAGCATCTACTCAGAAAACCATTTTTTACATTTGCTTTAAAAAAGATGAAGGAAAGCAGGAAAGAAGATTCCTGTCAATTACCCTACTATTTTCACTGAAAGAAGGCAGGCAGAATCAATGCAGCAGCAGCAAATACTTCAACTCCTCTTCTCCAAGGTTTCCTCTGCTCCCAGATTCCCCTAGAAGCTGCAGCATCAATTGTGCATATGGAACATGCAGATGATTTCAAACTAATCAGCGGGGTTGCAATAGGGTTGTTAACTGATAACCTGGTAGCTCATTTTTATCTCATAAGTGATAATCGATTTACTTTCTTTCTGCCAGATGCTTAAGCACCTTGTTTTGGCAGAAGGGGCATGAACAGCTGGGAACGGACAGTTGGAAACTCTTGAAGGGAATCAGCTGGCAATGGATAGATGCTTTTTCCCTAAGCAGCCACATCCATTTTAGAGGGTTCCCATTGCCTCTCACCTCCAATTGGGCTGGATGCTGAACCAGCGGCTGGTGTGCCTGTGTGCTCATGGGGAAGAAACCTCTGTGAGAACAATCATCTTTAACTATTTTCTTGCATGAATTGTTAGCTGTGCATATGGGGCAAAAGAAACAACCCCTGCCTGCAGTCCTCAATACTTCTCCCTATGATGCACAACAGATTTATGCCAGCTTCAGGGAAAGCGGTGCCACAGAGACCTCTGCACCCGCAGAGGAAAATTAGAGGCACAATTTACTCTTTTAGACCCAATTTCTGAAATATTTACTCAATTTGTAAACAAGCAAGCTGCCTCTTCAGCTAAAAGAAGATGGTCAGAACAAAGATTTGACCTTATGCAGGTCACACAAAAAGCATGTTTCAAATACTAAAAAAAAAAAACCCACCCATATAAGCCCACTGGCTTATATGTTGCCTTAAAAGGTTATTGGTTGGTACAATTTACATTTTTCTTTTCAGCTGACTATGCTGTATTGTTTTGGTTTTGGTCTTTGAAGTCATGATGTACATTGCACGTCGATTCTGTATCACACACCCTATCATATGCAAACTGATAGATATGTTTAAAAATTATCTAAAATAATGTGGCTTGATGGATTTTCACATTTATTTTTATGTCCTAGTTGCAGATGTCTTCAACATGAAGAAATCCTGTGTACTGCATATTCTCAGATGTAATATTCTTTCCCTACAAAAGAGTCCCTTGTTAGTCACACTCTTGGCTTTCTTTACCAGACAACTGTCAAACTGGAGCTTGATTTCTAAAGACCACACCAGCTACTTTTCACCCAGCAGTACGAGCCATCCTGATCAGAGAGGTGTTTTCCTTTTCCACTCTCTCATTGAAGAAGTTACTAATGCAGCTGACACTCGAAAATCAGCTTTCTTTAATTTTCGATGGAAAAATGCTGTAATAAAAAATAAACATTTATCTGTTAATTAGAAGTTTGATAACAAAGGCCAATAACATTTCAACACCAAGAAGCCCAAATTCAGCATTCTTGGGACAAGACTGATTATCTGAAGGTAAATGTGTTTTCCCAGTTGAGACTATCCACAAAATGTAAGATGAATTTTCAAATAGTTCCAGGGAGGCCAAACACATATTCTAAATAAACAAATTATTAGTGAGAGTGATTTAATTTCACTCTGTTTACAGAGTCATGCTGTACTTGCAAGAAAAGCTCAGTTCAAGTGTCCAAGGAAGATGTGAAATTGCTGAATTTAGTCTTATAAACTCTCAGTTATTCTTATAATCTTTCAGTTATTATAATTCTTATAATCTTTCAGTTATTGCATTGTATTGTGATAAAAGAAAAATTATTGCTGTTTTGGGTTACCCTCAATTCTTTATAAAACTTCTCTTTTTAAGCTCATAAACCTCATAACATATCCCTAATTTGGCTATGCTATACATGTGTTCCTATAAAAACTATAATACATAGTTTTTAAAATAGTTTTCAGGATTTGCTAACACAGCTGCTCAGTAACATTTTAGATTTTTTAAATATGGGAAAGTTAAGCCAAATATGTAAAATGCAATCCTTACAAAAAGAGAGAGCAATTTTTAACACTGTATAAAGCCAGAAAACGGAAGAAAGGAAGATAATTGCTATGTGGTCTTATAACTCCAGGAATGACCTTATTTTATTTATTCTGGATTGAAATGAGGCCTTGTTTTGGTATGTAGTGGAGGAATGGAAGAGCTTAACAAATTTTTCTCATCTTGACCTGGCCAAGCAAAAAGAACATCACCAGCACATGAAGAGAGCAAAGACTCACCAGCACCCATTAAGAAGAAAGAAAAATGGGACCAAAAATACACTCATGTTAAGTAAGCCAATCATACCTACAGAAGGATGTAAGAGTTTACATAGAAGCTTCTAAACACTTCCCTCAAACCAAACACTTCCTGGTAATCTTCATATACCCCAGAAATGCGCTTCCAGAATACAAATCAAAAGGCAGTGCCAGGGAGCCAGGTAAGACCTGCATCAGGCACACAAAGTCATGCTAAGCATGCTTACCCAAGAATAGTCAAATAAATATTTTAAAATTAAAGCTCACCATAAGGAGAGGAAGAAATACTTCTTTTTGTACCACATCAATAAAGCAGCTCCTTACCAACTCAGCTTGTTGCACAGAAGTACCTCACACAATAAATACTCATTTGAAAACAGGACAAACACCATCCAGAGCTATGTTCCTGGTATGTATTTTGGCTTGCTTTAAAATAAAGTAAAATAAAATAGCATATATTTAGCTTTAAAATGGCACATATTTGGCACAGTTTTGATGAATAGGAGTTTACCATGAGGATATTACTTTCTACAGAAAATAGACTATTCAAAAGAAATAACAAGAGCAGGATGCTTTTTAATATGTTCCAAAAGTAGGGAAAACAAACACACACACACAGACAAACAAACAAACAAACAAAGGACTTTGTTCTGCAAATACTTTCACATGTGAGAAAACAGCATTTCACTGCCTCCATGCCAGTTGTTATTTCTGTAGGAATGAGGATCAATTCACTTCTGACAAGACTGGAATTAATGTCATGTGACTATCAGGTAGTCACATGACTTCCAAAGATGAAAAACAGCTTTTTTTCTTTAAAAACTCCTTGCCATTAATGCAACAGAAGATTTAAGTGACACCGCCACCGCCATTTCATGCATTTAACCAGTACCATACTACTGTTAAGTCAACAGAGCAGTCCAGCAAATCATCTTACTATCAACGGTGAATCTGCAGGGTGGGATTGGCAGGAGAGGCTAAGGAACAGAGCCTCCCACTGAGTAGGCAGGAAATCAAGAGGTCTTTGAGGAGAATTCCTCCCTGCATCACTCTGGTCAACACAGGTACCACCTTCCTGGCTACTGTGTCACTCATGCTGTGCCTCAATATCAAAAATATTCCTTACAAATCCTGTTAAACATCATAGGCACCTTTCACATTTTTCACTGACCAATGCAATTCTCAGTGATGACCTCCAACTGAAAAATACAATGGGAATCACTACAGAATAATTATAATGCATATAGAAACAATTGCCAAGAATATTTATATTACGATTTCAAAGTCTAACAAAGCCTCTCCTCCATCAGTAGTGAAAACAAGGAGACAGGAGGAGAATAACAACAGAAGGGATAAGAAAGAGAAGCAGCTGGAAGAAATAAGCAGGAAGCCCCAGAATGGAAACTCTCTTGGCAGGATCTGTGGAAAATAAACCCATATCCATACAGTGGAACTGTATAAAATAATCCATTACAAAATAAAGATTGAAATAATACACATATTTAAACTTTATTATTACTTATTCTGCTCATGTAAAGAAAAAAATGGGCCTTTGATAGTTTAGAGAGCACTTCAAAACAAGAAGGGTCAAGTGAATCTGATTTTAAATTCTTTCTTCTTCTGCATATGGTGAGCTGGGTCTTTTGAGATTTTGTATACAAAGGAGACTGTCTCACCAAAACTCTTCTAGTTTGATGGAGTACTTGTGGTTTCTTAAAGTCTCATCACTGAGACATGTTAGAAGTGAGACTGGATGGTGGGAAGTATAGGAAACAAAGCTAGAAGTATTCCATAAAACAAAAAATAATCAAGAATCAGAGTGTTAAATTTGTCTCCAACAAAAAATTGACCATACAAGATATCCTTCACATTTACTCCTCAAGATACTTATAAACAGATAAATAAAAAGCTTCCAGAAGCCAACTCTCCAGGATAAATCCACACTACCCAAAAATTAGCTTGTAGTATTCACACATGAAGCTGTACAAGTATACTGCACAGTAGAGGCAGCCACTTTAGAAAGGATCAAAGATAAGTTGTGATGAAATATTGCCCCAGAATATTCTTTCTTTGGGGAACAATAAGGAAAGCATAAAACAAATCATTAAAGTGAAGTGATTGTGGCATGTCCTTTCCTGCAACTCTTCGTTTTGCTTTGAAACATACTCTGTGAATGTTGTAGCACACTATAACAAAGCACCTCACTTGTCTGCCTCAGTTTCTCCATCTTGAAAGTTAGGGTGATAATACTGAACTCTTTTGCAAAACAACTATTTTTTAAAAAGCTATAGAGAAATTATGTATTACTTACTATTGAAAGTTCAGCACAAATACACATGCTACATTAGTCAGCATCAGAGATATAGCAAGCCTAACTCACCTTGGACAAAGTCACCCTGAACTGACTAAAGACAGAATCATACAACTTTGTCGCATGGTTGGCAACAAATCATGAGAACTAGAAGCCGTAATCACAGAGGAAAGACAGAGAACTACAAATTAATCTGAAGGGAAAACACATTTAGGTAGTATCACAAATACAGATATTCAGATTTTGCATAGTTGGCCACCGAAAACAGCTGAAATTGAAGATGAAATCAAGCATGACCTGGAACACTGAAAGGTAAAGGAAAGCAGGGTCAGTTTGAATCCTTCCACTAGGGAGAAGCTATAGGCTGAAATCTTGAGAGATACCTCTCTTGAGGTCCCTAGCTAAGCCTTGTTAGAATGAATGAACCATATTTAAGTTGCTCTTCAATTTTAAGATATTATGTGCATGAGTCACCTGGCCTGTTCATACGGATGCTATTGCATATATTTACTGCTGGTAGAGATTAAAACTATAGTTATAGTCATTGAAAAGACCTATGAAAACACGGCACTTTATTTCTGAACCACTTGTCTCCCCTGTATGTATTTAGGATCATAACTATTTATTTTGCTGACAAAAAGAATAATTTCTTTTTTTACTTCTTTTTTACTTCTTTCTATTTTCCTTTCAGCTCTTTGCAGAAACAATAGAGCTGTAAAAACAGCCTCAGTCCTCTGCTGGCTCAGGTTAGCAGCAATATTGTAATGTAAGTTCTGTTGAAGAACATTCATTAAAAGCAAAGATGACAGCTTGACTTTCAGATCACAGGCAGAGTTACTGGGCTGGAATGTAAAGGAAAAAAATATATTCTTATCAGATATGGAATTCTCTGAGAGAAAAATATAGAAACCTGTAATGACATTTTTGGTCAATCCCCTGAACATAACTACAGAGGGCACAAAACAATCAGGTAGTCTGCAGTTGCACAAACTCAGCTGCAATATACGGTTGTACATAGGCAGATTCCCCAACTTACCACACAGGCAGCACAAATAAAAAGGGGGATGTATGGAGGGATTAGGAACAATGTAGAAAAGCAGAGTGTAAAAAGAGATCTGGAAGAAAATCAGAGATTGGTGAGCATTAAAAAACGTGGACCTTTCGCCTACCTTTGTTCACTAAATTTGCAATCTTGTAGAAAGTGACATTAGTGTTGGGAAGTGTTGCTGACCATGAGCCATGTGGACTGACAGAAGTACACTGCCACCTTCCCCAGCTGCCTCCTGTTGCAGCCAGTCTTCGATTCCCCCACAGAGGGTTAGGGACAAGGCAGCCAGTCCACAGGGATGCAACTATGCCCTCACTTTAGAGCAGTGTTATTTGCCTCCAATGAAATAGGTTAATCTACCCAAGCATTTCTTTCTAAGCTGACAAACCTAACGCTACAGCATTTGAAGAAAGGAAATTGGAGTCGCATGAGCCTCTGAAAGTTCCTGAGGGACAAATATGATTATTTTTGAGGCAGGCTATAATTAGCCTATAAACTTGTTTCAAATTCTCAAAGTGTGAATTTTCAAATAAGAAAATAGGAAGAAAGATATTGTTTATACAGGGTATAAACACTGTTATGTATAGTGTTTGTACATATGTACAGTGTAATATGTATAATGCAACGTCATGTGGCCCTCTTGATATATATGCATATGAGTACCAGCTCTCTCACAGTCTGTTTCCCCCGATGGGTCCAGTAGCTACTAAACATATAAGACTTCTTTATAATCTAACAGTCTGCAAAAGCGGATGTCTTAAATCATTCATGATTATTTTAAATCTAAAAGCACGAAAGCTAAAAGAATGTAATTTCAAAATGAGTAGACATGACAAATAAACCCATAAACAATATATGACATTAATGTGCTTGAAAGGTCCAAGCTTTCGTTTACATATTATATGAATGGGCTTCAACATGTCTCTTAGAATTTCCCGTATCTTAGCTATAGTATATATATGCTGGTATGTGATTGTGTTCTGTGCATTATGGTTGGTTATATATTTCTCAAAAGTTAATCCACTTGGAAATTTATTAAGCAGTAAAACTAAAATTCTATTAAGCTCAATGGGACTTACACAAGGGAATTCACACTTAATATGGATGCAACACTGATGCTTAAAACTGTTGCCAGGAAAAAAAAGATGGGGTTAGTGTAGTTAAAGAAAAGCCATCACATTTTCTATTTATGTAGTCCTTCACAAGGGTAATCCTCTGTGTATTAGGGAGAGAGGAAAAAGCCAAGGACTGGTTAGTATTTAAGCTCCTCAGATGCCAAGTGAGATAACTGCATTTGCCAATAAAGGGTGGTCTTACTGGTGAGGGAATAATAAACATTGGTAGAAGGATGGGAAGGCATTATCTTTGATTTTCTTATAGGTCCTGAAAGTGCTATTGCTCACATTTTCTACTGTATAATGCTGTATAGTAACATTGCTGTTAGAAAACACTCCAAGTAATATAATATATATGTAATGTAATGAATACAAATTCACATTCTCACCAGCCATTCCTCATAACCACACTAAAGTAAAACTCCTCAGATCTTTCTCCAGAGAATGTTCATCTCTATTGTTTTCAGAGTAGAATTAGTTGTGTGGTAGCTTCTAAATCACCTAGTTACATATGGGAAATAACTGACTTCATTTGGGAAGGCTGAGTGAACTCTGCGATCTTGAATTCTGTGGCCCTTCTCAAAGAAGAAATGCCAAAAAGTAAGACTCCAGAAGAGCTCAGACTTCAATGGGAGCAAGCAAAAAGTCTTGAGTCTTATTCAAAGGGGACCATTTAATTGTTGGTACATCAAGGTGAGGGCTGCACAGCAAAACATAGGGACTCTGGGGCTTGGTGTCTCATCCTGTGCCAGTGAGGAGTTGCCTTTGGGACAGATCCTACTGCAGCTTCTTGCTGCCAGGAGAAGTGAGAGCAAAAGCTGGTAAGCATTTTGGCTCCAGCAGGTCCAACTGCAGGACTCCCTGGGCTTTCAGGCTTTCCAGATGAAACCAGAGCAGCTGTGACAAGCACTTAACTCTGCTGAGGCTGGCCACAGTTTAAAAGTTTCCTCTGTGGAGGTTTCATAGGTTTCCAGGTGGCATGTCATCCACATTTTGGGTACTTCTGTGATGGAGAGTTTGAATTATTTGTCCTGGCACTCCGTGCCACAGGTAAGTTTCACTCAAAGCAAGTAATGTTACCCAGCTGGTGCTTTTGAGGATCAGGCCTTGCCCTAGCAGCCTTATATATTAGCCTCAATGAAAACATTTGTAATATTGAGATCTAGTCTTCGGCAGAATAAAATTAAATAAAACCATTTAGAACAATCATGACGAAATTTGAAAAAGAAAATCCTGTGTAAATTACCAAAACCATCTCATACTTCAGGAGGTTTCTAATTTGGATACCCTGACATGAAAATAACAACCTGAAACAAAACTACTGAAATCATGCTGTAATACAAATAAGCTGGTACTTTTAAAATAAACCATATTATAAGTGCCCTTGGATGTATTAATATTAACATGCAATCTGAAATGATGAAAATGAATCACTTGCTGTCCAACTCTACTTTTCTCTCATTAGGAATTAAATATTCACAAAGTAATGCCTGTCTTATGCTCTTAGCATCTTTGCCATTCTCTGAAAATGCAACACTCATATACTAAAACTAACAAAAAGCTTTCTAACACGGATTTGCAGCTAGAAGTCTGGTTTATTATTTCATTCATGTCATTCTGCTCAGAACTGTTTTGAAGAGAACCATTTTAAAGACAGTAAAGATGATTTCCTCTCTGAGCAACATAATCTTCTGTGTCAACATTCTTCATTAGCTAAAACAAATTATGCAAAAACCTAAAAATGAAATTAGACTGTGCAGATATGAATTTAATGGTAACTATCTTCTGCACATAGAGATAATTTGATTATGGTCTTACAGTAAGCTTTCTCTTATCTAGCATTGGAGCCAAGCTACATACTGTGAATCTAAACCTGGTCTAGGTGGTAAAGGATTCATTTACAAGGGCATTTGAGTTTGAGGATTTGGGGCACCTGCATTTTTGACTGCATTTGCCTTTTCATCACAAAATTGCAATAACAGAAGAATGACAGAAGGTGACTGGTCTTTACATGTTTGTGGCAGGAATCTGGAAATGGTGATTCTGGCCATAACAACTGATTTTCCTGGAAAAAGAACAGGAAGGAGCTCAATTTTCAGAAGGTTCTGAGTCAATCTCTTTATAAAGTATCTCAGATTGGACAGTCAGCTACCCAAACTTTCACTGGAAAACTTCTTGATACAGTGCCAAATAGAATAGATTTTTTCATAAGCCCACCAAACTTAAGGTAGCCTTCTCCCTGACATCCAAAGCCACCGGATCAAGTTTTTATCTATGAGCAGCAACATATCGCACCAGTGGGAACTGAGTCTTTCAGCAGCGTAGCACACAAGCATGCTAGCTATGCACTGCAGCAAAGAAATACAACCAGACATGAAAGCATTAAAGGTTTCTGCAATGGCTGTCAATACAGAAGATGCCTGCCTCTCAGCAGAGCATAAATACAGTTCTGAACGCCCTAGATCATGTGGACAGAAGAATTTGCATGTGTGAGGTTTCCAGTTGTCCCTGATGAGCATTCAGGCTCCCACCAACATCAGGAGTGAGCAGTTCAAGTTTGCCTCATGTTGGGTATGAGCAACAGGGTCTTTTTGCAGAGTAATCCACAACTATTTGGTTAGGAAAAGCAGAGCAGCCATCCCACAGAGCTTTCTCTTGCAACCTCTAAACATTCAAGGGTAAGAAAACTGGATACCTCTGAACATTTACTTCATAGTGCCTCATAGTGCACTGAACTTTATATGAGGATCATTGAAACAAACACTGCATTGCTCATCTTGTATTTCCATTTTTGTAGAGATATTGAGGGATATTTTACATTCAAATGCTATCTGTCTTGAATTAATGAGGATAAAAAGCATGCAGTACATTGCTACATATTTTCAGTAGCCCTTATGTTGTTTTCACCCTGTGAATATTCTTGAGGGGAAATATACCACAAGAAAAGACATACATGAAAGAAAAAAGTAGTTATACTCAGTTCTGTCTCCCTTCCTACTCATATCCGCCTTTATTCTTTCTGCAAAATTTCCACATGGCTGATTGGCCACATGAGAAAGGATAGAAAGAAATATTGAGAAGGAAAAAAATAAATTTAAAAGACTCATTTCCCTTAAAAGCTTTGCACCAAATGGAGAAGAGCAGCCATAATTCTTTCCTAATATTCTAAATTTTTTACTCTCCCCAATCATATTCAGTGAGGACATTGCCACTGCAGCTATATTTCTTTGCTAAATTATTATGTTACACCATGTTTCAGGGCCCAATTTCCCCAAATGTCCAGATCAGGCACCATTTTGGATCAACACATATCCAATTATAATTCCTTGCTGTGAAAACCCACATATCAGGAAATGGAGAACAGGTTTGTGCACATGGATGCAGAAATTCAGAATCTCAGTAATGTGGACCAGACATGCACAGACAACACAGCTTATTTTCTGCTTTATCTCCTGCTTCTCTTATCTCTCTCAATATATGTATATTTACATATACATATAGGCAAATGTATTTTTATGTATATACATATGTGTGCGTGTATATATATAAATATATCATAATTTCTTCTCAAGTTTGTACCTATATTACCCTCAAATACACAATCATTATATGCTTCATTGTATTATTTAAAAGGTTCAGTACATTTCAGTGCAACTTTTAAAATAAATTTATAAAATTATTTTTATATAGCATTGCAATTAATTTTAATTGAATATTCAGCCTTAATGGACTTAATATTTAACAGACTTCTGCAGTCTGTCCAAGTCTGTTTGCAAAAGAACAATATTCTTTCTACTGCTGCATTTGAGGCAAGAATTCCTTGAACTCTGAGAAACTGAGAAAACTGGGATATCACAACAGAATAATAGATTATGTCCTCATACAATGCTCCTGAAACATGATAACATACCCATACATCTGGGAAGCTCCTGCTATAAGATTTCTCTCCTGCAAACAATCCACATTCAGCCTTTAGTCAAATTTCAGCCTTTCAAAAAAGCTTGTAATTTCCTGAAAATTCAACATATTCTTTCAGAGAAAGTGGCCAAGGGGGGTGATGTAATAAAAATGCTGAAATAAAAATAAATGTTAAGTCAAGAATTTAAGAGATAATGTGTACTACTCAATTATATCCCTTTGCATTTTCTTCCATTTTGCCAAGACATACTTTTCAGTATTTGTTATACATATAAGCAAAGAATTCCTCATCAATTGCAAGTCAGTATATAGTTGGCAGCAACTACATCTTTTGTCCTATAAATATTTATTATTTTATCAGTGGGTGAATCTTTGGAAAACAACATTTAAGTTGCCTGTCAAAATCAACTGATCCATACAAATAAGTATGGATAAAAATATGGAACACATAAATTTTACTGTTGTCCATATTTTCAGCTCTCATAGATGTAAAAATGTATTTAGAATAACTCTGGTCTGAGAAGCTGTGCAGATTAAACACTATGATCGGTTCATTGATGACATCAGACAATCCACTGTCAGAACATGGGAAACTTCTGTGCTAACTACAGAGATCCTTGTGGCAATTCCTGCTATCTTTCCTGATCTTTCCAGAGCAAATGAAGAAATGCCTATGCAGCAGAAAGCCTCCTTTTTAAGTGCGATCTTGACCAGTTGATGGAAAGCTGTGTGCACAATTGCTGTGATGGTTACAAGCCATGTGTGGATGTAATACAACCAACTAAAAATCTATTAGACTTGGTTTCTTAAATCACAGTCACTCTCTCTGCTTGGTGCATTGTGTTTACAGGCCCAGCTGACCTCAAATGCTCCTCAAATACTGCTACATTTCTGGCCAGTATTTAACCCATAAACAATCTACAGGGTAAAATAATCTTTAGATACCAAAAGATAACCCTAAATTAAATTCTTCACTAGACCTGCTTACATTTCAGGCTTTCCTTTTGCCTGTCAAGGATAGTTAAAACAATTTCTGTACAAAGACTGTACAGTACTGTACTGAAATTTAGGATCCTTCTTTTCTAAAGCTGCTGCAAGAACAGAAGGTAGTGTTGTTTAAGGAAGGGAGATAGTTTCTGGAAGTGCAGCTTGGACTGAATTACTCAGAAGCCTATTAGCATGAGTGAGTGCATGTATTTCTTCTCTCTCTCATGCCCTGATCTTTGTCTCATGCTGGCCAGGTTCTCTAGCCCTTAAATATTACAGTGAGAGTAGAAACTGAGTTTCCACTTGGTTTTTTTGAGGAAGCCTCCTGAAACTTTTACCTCGTTGTTGTCCTAGGTGCAGAAGGGAGCCCACTTCTCTTTTTAAGACCATCATATAATTTCAAAGCCTTTCTTCTGCAAATTTCGGCAGCTCAGAACACCCAAGCAGCACAGTACAACCGTGTCCCTTAGTGGCAGTAGCACTTTTTTTATGAACGGCCCTGACCTTGAGTAAAATTTCCCCAAAATTCTCATAAGGACTTCACCAAACAACTTCCAGGCCTCACCCAAAGGAGCTGGCTTGCTACCACATTTCAGAGCTCTATCCCGTTCACAGTAGTCACTGAATCTTTGCAGTAAAACCTCCTAATGCCCATATGTGGCAAGCATTTGCTGTTTACATAGCCATTAGCCAATCTTTTCAGAAGATTTCTTTCTTGCATGCCATTTTCTTACTTGGGTTACAAGTGCAAAAAACAGAGGCCTGTGGTAATATGTTTTAATAGGCAAAAACTCAAACATGAAGTCACAGCCACAATTGTTTTCAGATGTGCTTTTCAGTGTAGTCTTAGGGCAACACAAAAAGATTTTTTTTCTTCTTTCATGGTTAGATTTAGTTTAAAAGATTGTTTTTTCAGGCTGATTTCTACATTGAAAAGAAGATTTAATCAAGAATTATATTGTTTAATACTGCTTTGCAGAGGTCTGAGTGATTGATTCAGATTTCCCTAAGTCATAAGATGAATGAATGGAAGGAGGGATGAATAGTTTCCCTATCTGGTCTCTCTGTGTTCTGCGGTGTTCACTCCAGTCTTAGCAAAACTGCTTTTTAAGATCAGTCTTAAAAAAAGGTCAGAGCCTATCAAAACCTACTGTATCTGAGAAATATGCAAATCTTTCCCTGTTCCATATTCTCCTTAGCCTCCCACTCCAATTATTAAATTATAGGGTATTAATAGAAACTAAATAAAGCACTCTGAAAAGACAAATTCCAAAGATGCAAAATTCAACTGCCAAATAGAGAGTATGCAATTAGGTTCTTAAATAATTCTTATCACATTTCAAGCTAATATTAGCACTTCTGAAAAACAACAGAAAACTGCAATATTCCCAGAGACACTCAGCTGAAACAGCATAGCAAGACACAGAGAAAGAATCTTAGTGAATTCTTATATTTTGATGTTATGCACAAATAACATTTATCCCCACCTAAAATACTAAAAATAATTTTTCAACTCTAAAATGAGTTCACAATATTTATGTGGTGATGTTGGGAAATTTTTGATTTTTTTTTTACTGAGCAAGTGCAATAGCAGAAATGAGGCATTTCTGCCTAGATTTTTAGAAAGCATGTATTAGCACAAACTTTTACTTAATTGGCCTCTTCAAGTAAGTACACAGCAATGAGCATTAGTCTCTCCTCATTGCTTTTTAAAACCTTTATGTCTATCCAGGTCCCATAGCCTTACAGATTTTAATGGCCTTAAATGAAGAAAAAGAGCATTGTTATTCAATTTGACTCAAGCAGATCTCCGTTCAGAACGTCAATGTCTCCATTCACAATGCTATTGTTAGGGTTGTGTCATCCTTTCTATTTTAAACCTTGTTTTTCAGGAGGTTTTAACTTGCCAGTAATTTTTCTTCCTTGAATCTGAGGCTTAGCAAACAAAGTTGGTCAGTTGGTTGGTCAGTCAGTCAGTCAGTCAGTCTGTCTGTCTACCTATCGACTACCCACATAATCTATATTCCTGCAGTACACACTGCCAACTGAGAAAATTATCCATTCAATGAGTTATTCAGAATATCACTTCATACAGCTCAAAATCACCATTGATTAAAAAAGTAAAGTTTGGCAAATAATTTACCCACAATACAGTCAAATTCATTTTGACTTACTGACAATAAAAAGAACTTGATTTAATAAATATTTGCAGGACTGAGATTTAAATATTTTCTTCTTACGGCTTGTGGTTCTTTGCATGAAATAAATCTCCAAGATCTTCCTCACAGAAGAATGGGTTTGTAACAAGGTATCACAAACTGAGCAGACATCTTTTCATTTAATGTCTTATAATGTATCAAAGTATTTTACCACATATTCTGGACATATTCTGTATTGTAGATAATTACATACCACATCAAGTTTGTGAAAATTAATTTTATACTTTGTACAACTGTACATGTACAAAGGGAAAAATCCTTGTGATCGAATTGTTAGGTTATCAAGGAAGGTAAAGGAAAAAAAGGGTCCCTTCTTTATTGTTGCAAAACAGAGTGAAAGCCATTTTATTCCATTTTTGTTTCACTTACATAAGGTGAAGGATTTGAGTATCCATGAAGCTGTGCGCTTCAGACCATTTCTCATAGCTCATCTTGGCCATTAGTGAATTCTTTTCCAGGATGGTCTTGCAGGAAGCCCCAGGAGATGAAGGCTTTTCACTGCAACAGTTCTGAGCACCATGCCCATATGCATAAATATTCCATCTTCCTCTTTTTATTTTGGAACTGCACTGGCCTCAGAGATAGAGGAACCTCTGTAATTGTGACTGCCTGATAGCCCCACTTGAAGAACTTAAGCAAATCTACAGCCCAGCTCTCACATGTTCTAAATCCTAAATTCCCATAGGATGTTCTTTAGTTAACCCAAACAGCCCAGCTGCCTTGCATATAGTTGGAATATGAAGAGCAATTTTTGTTTCATAAATCTGATCACTCTCCTGTTGCTTCTACATATTAATGGTGCTAGAATAGCTGCCTTGGATTTAAATCCCCTTTGTGATGTGCTATATTGGTAACCGTAAAGGGGATTTTCCACTTCTAAGTGGGCTGTGATCCAAAACGGACCAGGAGTTGAATGGAACCTGGAGTTACATGCCATCTCACCATGACAAAAATATCCACTTTTGGGTACAAAGCTTGCAGTCACAAACACCAAGAACTGGCTGCAGCAGGAATGCAAGTTGGGTATTAGCTGAGCATTCTCAGCAGTGCAGTTCTCAGATAGGAATTATAACTAGAAGAAAATTATTCCTTTCTAAATGCTAGACCTCCTTCTGGGAAAAATTGGAAGCTGAGAGGAACAGATAGTTCTCTCTCAGACTGGGGAAGACTGAAGGGAGGCAGTAGGATTGAGAGCAAGTGAAAAAAAAAGACTTCTGAACTCATCTTCCCTTGTCTCCTTTCCCCCCCAACCCCTTCCCTCAGAAGAATTAAATAATGCAAGTTTGGAATAACTGGTATGACTGCAAAAGTCACTGAAAGACCATCAGAGGCTGGAGAAAAAGCTTTCAGCCCTTGAGAAAATGTACTAATAGAGCCACATTTGATCCACCCAAAATGCCTCATAAGTGAAAATGAGTTTCTGGAAGAAAATAATTGCATATTGATTTAGACTAGTTCCCAAATCCAGAGTTGACATCAGAGGTCAAATTAGTTATAGACTTATGTATACGCCTTCATTTAAGAGGTGTCTACAATGGAGATTTAAAAAATCTCTTCTTTCCTGAAAATGTTTTAAAATATCAGATAACCAATAGAGCAGCTGTTCTACAACATAATAGTTCTGTACACATACCTATATCAATTATGCATATCTACGAAGGTGGCTGACATGAGTTTGTAATCGGAAAGAGTATTTAAAATGTGCTTCCTTGATCTAAAAGGTGATTATTTTAAGATCACCATTGCAGAAGTGAAAGTTTCCCATTTACTAGCTGGCTATATAATCAGAATATGCTTTGAGCTGGCTAGATGTATTATCACCTGTCAGCTATTTAGAGCCCCTATTAAGTTAGAAGATAGACCCGCACCGAGTTGGGGAAAACTACATCTGCTTCCAGACATCAAATTGACATTTCCTGGAAAGAAAATGCCCCACCTGTTAATTATACTCTGGAGCTGCCAATAGGGCAAGAAGACAATATTTTCAGGATAACCAACAGAAAACAGATTAGCAAATATTAAAACTTTGCCACTAATATTATTAACTTAAGTATGTTATTCAAGACTGGAAGCATTTGTATTAAATATGGCACCTGCTGAAGACTATTCAAGAAAACAAATCAGACAGAGGAATAAAGCCAGTAACAATGACTCTGGGGGAAAAAAAAAATGAAATAAATGAATTCCTGTTTTCTTAGTTTTTGATGAGAAACTGTCTTCTCAGTGATGCTTAGCACTTTCTTATAATGTGGCCAATGTTTTATTGATCTATGACTCTAATAAACCAAGAGCCTGTTTTTATGGGATGTAGCAATGAAAATAACTGCAGGTATGCAACTGCTTATATTTCTATGGATAATTTGTCATTCTCACTAGCTAGTATTAAGATATAACCAAGAACTCAATCAATCAGACCATTAAGATCATTGGTTCAAATTTCATAATTTGGGTTATGCCTTCTAAAATGTCTTTCCCGCTGATAAAGTGAAGAGTTTGCTTAGCAACAGCTTCAGCATTTCTTTTTGTGACTGAAACCCTGATATCAGTTATAAAAACTAGAAAGTGGAATATCTGGGCCATAGAAGATATTCAGCAATCTAATTTCCCTTATATTCAAAATTTCCAGTGACCTCAAGTAAAATAGACACAAGCAATGTTTTGTCTATAGCATCCAAAAGCCATATCCATATCAACCTGCTTAGATACAAACTTACTAAGTGATGTTAAAAAACTTCTATGTCTAGGTGGCATTTACAACAGTGGCTGAGACGGGAATCACCACTTCTGAGTGACTATTTAAGAGTATTTAGTTGCCTAAAATGCAAGGCATGTAGCAGGATTACAAAACACCTAATTTTCATTGACTTCACAAACACACAACGCTAAATGTTTTGTATATTTTTAAACAATTTACTTTCATTTTTACATGTTGAAGAAAGACAATATAAACATATTTGTGAAAACTAGCACACTAACTAGTTAGGTAAGGCAAAAAGTATATAAACCAGCGTGTAGTAATAAATAGCAAATATGTTTCAAAAGCCAAGAAAATAGGACTTAAAGAACTTCTAGTTTCATAAAACATAACTCACTGTTAGGGTTTTAGAAATCAGTCTTGCCATATTTCATATTCTAAGGACTGCAAGCATGAATCACAGATCTGACAGTACTAAATTTCTTGACTGTATGCATGAAGGTATACTTGTGGTTGATTAATCCAAAAAGTGTTGTTTAAAACAAAAAGGCTCCCTACCACAATTCCTTCCCCCCACAAAAATCTGTCACACTAGCCTTGCTTTTGTTAAAATTATCGTGAAGATGCTAAGATATGTTCAGATATCTATCTGGGAAGGGTGGGTGGTAATTGTGATCTTAAAGAACAATTGCTATTTTGAAACCCTGTCTTGCTTACAGATTCACCATTCTGAATATCATGCTCTTTAACTGTAATAGTGCAATTTTTTTTAAATGGATCTGATTTCAGGGTTACACTTGTATCATTCCCAATAGAACTTTGAAATACAGCTCTACTTGCTGTAGAATTCCAAAGCTTTTAAGTTATTAAAATTGTATGTCTTGTATATTTGCTATACAGATAATACAGTGAAGTAATTTCTTTGAGGTAATTACAGTCTTCTGAAGTCAAGACTTTGTTTTAATCACTAAAGTCAAAGCCAAATGTCTTTTAGAATTTGCTCATGATTTTCTTCTGCTATTTTACATTGGAGCAAGAAAAATGTTAGCAAATCAGTTGATTTACTGATTGCACATCTATGCCAGGAACCACTAAAAGTTGAAACCCCTACAGAGATTATATTTTCCTTTTGCAGGTACTGTTTTAATACAGGGACTAAGCATAACATTGTGTCCTTACTCTGCTAGTTCTTAGGTGTACCCTGCATTGATTTAACTATTCTATATGAATTATGAAATCCTCATTCAAGAGAGAGCTCAAATGGTAAGCATTCCTCAAGAACTATGACAAAAAGCACATACTTTGCAAGTATTTCTAATGAATGTACTAGCATAGTTAATGAACAGGATATTCTGATTATCTTCCCTGTTCAGGAGATGAATTTAATTCTACATTCTCGTAACTGAAGGTAGAATTTTTTAGATTAAACTACCTTTTAGGTATTCTGGTTAATTTGCAAGCAAAAATGATTTTCACTTCTTTTTTATAGCACAGGTTTCTGTGTGTAACTGTAGTGACATAGATTACATCCACAACATTTGTGGAGTTGGCTAAACATTTTTTGTTTTGTCATGAAGTCACCAACAATTTTTCTCAAAACTTTAAATCCCTAAATCAATGGTAGAATTCCAAGTAGATTCATACTAGAATCATTTAAGATCTCTTTGTAAAATCCTTGCAGCCCTTTGACATATTTTTGATTTTGTAAACTCTCTAACTAAATAAGGCTAGCTTGACTCTGTATTGAAATTAGGATGCATGTTCTTAGCCCACTAGGTTGGTAGGTAAGGTAAACTCCATTTAATCATGTAATTGCAAATAAAAAAAATCTATTCATGAAACTATTCGACTGTCATTTCTTAGAAAGGATTACATCTTGCTTCATGTTTAAGCAGCAAATGACAATCCAATAATAAATAGTAGACTTAAGAAAAGAACATATAAATATTTTTGTCTGTTATCTTGATATTTTCAAAATTTATCTTGGTTCACAGTGAAATAATGATACTTCGGTGAAGTCAAACTTTAAAAAAAGTCAGCTTGATTAAAATTTTTCTCTTTTATTTTGAAGGTTTTGAGCTTTGTATTTCAAATATGTTGAAGGGAATTTTGAAACAGAAAGTATCACTGAAGAATACTGACATCTTTCATTCAGAAGCTGCTGAAGAGGATGCCGACTACTTCAGTCAAAAATAAAAATATTCAGAAAATCACTATCTGCATTTTCCTTACACTATCTGATAGAATATAATAAATAGTAATAATTATATATACTATTTATATTATATACATACATATTCACACTAGTCTCTATTTCTCATAATAATATTCTTCTGGAAAGTTGTCCCAGCTGTTAACAAACATATTATGCTCTGTTTGTTTTCAGAAAATGAAAAAGAAATTCTACACTATTACTAGTTCTAACAAGTTGCAATGAATTACTCTTCACACTTGAGAAACATCAGTTTAGTGCACTACATGAAGAACATTTTAGAAATTATTCAAAATTTGAATTTTGAGGATTATGGATAATCCTAGAACACTTCAAAACAGTCCAACCCTGTCATTGTGAATACTCCCCCAAGATAATTTGAGTACTCAATGGTATTTTTGCATAATTCTACCTTGGGCATGTCTGTGCATCTTTTAAGAAAACTTTCACATGACTACGCTTGAGTAATGCAAAGCCTATTTGAAAGTCAATATGAAGTCTTCATGCTCCATTACTTGTGTTTCACTGGGCTTAGTTAATCAAATCAGGAAACAGAAATAGAACCATGAGATTTAATTGACTAGTCACAAACATGCACACAGGTCAGGTTTCAAATTCTGACTTTCCAGTGTGATGGATGAAATGTTAGAAAACTGCAGTCACTCTAAGAACCTCTTAACCACAAACTTAGACAAGGGTTCGGGTTTTTCTCAAATTATTAGATATATTTCGTTACCTACTGATTAGCAACCCTAGTGCCAGATTCACAGAATCATATAAAAATAGGACTGGAAGAGATCTGACATGGGTCTTCTGTCTTCTCCTAAAGAAATTTCAAAACATCTATATTTTTATTTTTCAGAATAACATTATTCTTTTCTGAGCAGTCAAACTGCCATTTCCAAAATTTTTAAAGGTTTTTAGACTGGATTCCTTTGGCTTCAGATTCCTTTGATAACCAACACCAGGCACAAAGCAAAGGTGTGTTCTAATGTGAATGCCACATAGTGAATGGGCCATCATTCTCACCTAAATGAGACCCTAAGATGCCATTGCATTATCCACAGCTTCTACAAACACTTGTATTGATGTGCAATTTTTTTGTCCCACTGCACAACCTGCAAGCAGGAGTCCAAGTGCTGCATTTCAAAACACTTTTTACAGAAAGTTTTAACATCCCCCAAATTATAGCAAGCCATACTAACAAAGACAGAGGATGAAGATGCTTTGCAGAAATGCAAAGGAAAAATATAAACATACATTAGATATTGCTAGCCTAGCCCACTGGGCATATATTGTTGATCACAGCATGGATCTGACATTGTGGGGTATATTTACAGCATGGGGTATGGAGAACTAGACACACAAACAATCGTGAGAACAGTGTATTTATTTTTATATGAAAGGCATTGAAAATTGACCCTGTTGGGATGTAAATCAGGAATTGGAATGTTTTGGAAATTCTACTAGTTCATGTGCTTTTTAAATGTTGAATTTTCTTTTTAAGTGATCAAAAGTGTCTTTGAGTCACAACAGTCAAAGATGGCAAAGACCACATATTGCTCTAATTCTGCTTTTCACGACATCTTGCAGAGATTAATGCTTGAAAGATATTATTAGAACTTTTTATTCCTTTATTCCAAACTGACACCATATGAAGAGCTTGCCATGATAGCTCTTCAATATCTTCTCTTTTTATTTTTGAAGCTATATCATGTAAATTAAACTAGGAACATCACATCAAAGCTAAAAGAAAGAGCTAATATGCACTACATAGAGGCATTTAAACACCTGCCATATTCTCTTTTTCTCAGGTAATAGAATAATCACTCTACCCCTTACAGTGTGAGTGCTTCAGCCTTCCAGTCTGTATTCCTTCCTCACTGTTTCTTTCTTTCCCCATGGAATTGTTGAGTCCATGTTTACTAAGCTTCATCTCGCATACATATGACTGAACAGTATTACACTACCCCTAATCAGTAGTACACAGTATTTTCAGGGCCTTCTTATCACAGTTTAGGCTAGCAATGAAAGGAGAAATTGAGGGAATTGTGGCTATTCTGAGGATTGCTAGTAAACCATCCCTCACAGAGATTATTTACACCCTTGAGATAACTAACAAAGAGCAAATGGACTGCCTGGGGCATACACCAGAGTGTAGTAAGTGACTGATCTAATGACCACTGAAGATTTCCATTGACTTCCAGAGGCTTTGGTAGTAAACACTGGGTTTCTAAATTAGCTGCTCAAGGAGAGGCTGCTCTTCAAAAACCTCTTACACTCTTACTCCTCCATTCAAATTAACCACACTAAGCACATTGCTATACTATCAATATAGGTATTTTCAAGGTATATATTTATAGCAAGCATAATAATGTTAAATTAGCTATTTGTGGTATTGCTTCTTTGTTGCAGTAAGACATTGAAAAAAAAAGACTCATTTTACTGTAAAAATACATATCCTGGTTCCATAAACGAACAAGATATTTGTAACAGTTACAGGAAAAATGTGTGTCCTTCCTTAAAATATCAAAAGAAAAATTGTAGCACAAGTCTAATAGAGAAAAGCCAACTATGTTTCATCATTAATAGTATTATACAGCTTAGTATTTATTTCAAATTGTTCACACAGTGAAATAAAAGTATTGATTAATCACCCATACCATTATTTAAATAAGCAGCTTCTCTCACCTAAAAGCAGTGCAGAAAAATGTGTTTGAAATAATATACCATTTTCAAATATCTAAACTAGGGTATATGGAAAGTTAAAACGTTTGAAAAACTTACTACAGTGACAAAATTCAATGTGAATTAAACCTTGAAAACCTGACTCTTTAATCAGTAAAGCAATCTGAATACAAAAGCTGGCAAATAAACTTAATACACAGATACATTTTTATAATGTCATTTTTCCAAGGAGGAATGAATATTATCTTCCATTTTCCAGTTAAAAAAGCAGTGGAGATTATTCATCCTTAAAAGAGATTTTCACACACTACTTACTGGAAATGTAGGAACAATAATAGCTGATATAATACAGAACGTTATGAAAACATGCCTTGTGTATCAATGATACGAACAAAACTATCATACTTCAAAAAGAGTTTAAAAGCTTAATTTCTGCTTATTTAAGCATATGTAGAACTTTTATACTTAGATTAGAAAGTCACAATACACTGCACCGGAATATGTATTTTATATATATGGTGTAAATATATGCCTATGTGAACTTCCACATTTAAATTAAATACAATCACCATGTCAGGGATTATTTTTCTTGGACTAGACCTTTGCCTGATAGCAAAAGGCCTGCCTGCAAATGAACTGGTAAGTGGGTGTTCACTGCTTCTCAGTTACCCACTGAAAGGTCGATGAATCTCAGAAGCCACAGAAACAGCAAAGAGCAAAAAGGGGGTGTATGAATCTTGCAGTGTTTATGAGTGTTAATGGTGAACACAAAAAACTTCCAGAGCTAACTAGACCTAAAATGTTTATAGGGAGAGGAGTCTCTGAGCTACAGAAAGTCCTCCTTTAATAGACTAATCTCTTTTCAAGGCAACTACTGCATCTGTGTTGTCAACCAGTTTAATAACTGCTGTAAGTCAAAAAGATGCAAGACTCTGGTCACTTAGGAAAAAAGCTATAAAGGACTCCAGAAGTAGATCTTACCATATATGTCATAATCTCATTTCGAAGATCTATTTTTGTCTCCTCTACTATTCTTGTCTATATTATAATCAGAATATGACAAACCAATATGCTATCAAAGATCTGAATAAGCATTTTAAAAGAAAAGTCATTATCTAGAATATTGACCAAAGCAAGGAAAGCATTTAAATACTTCAGGTCTTGGCAGGCTTCAATAATCTCAGAAAATGGCACCACTCTACAAGTGTTGTAAACCAGCCTTACTCTATTAAAATCAATGACTTTATGACCATTTCCAGGAGCCAGGCATTTGGTCCTAAGAAAGTATCATTCAGCACATCACAATACCAGTTCAAGCTTGGTAAAGACAGTGTAAATGGTATTATAAAGAACAGGGAAATGCTTGTGACTATTTGCCATAAAGGTACCTCTGCATGTGCAGGTCAAAAAAAAAATCCTCTTGCATTTCATTTTCAACCAGAAGCTTATGACTGTTACAGTCATGGATTATTACTAAAGAAAACAGAGTCATGATACCTTACAGTTAGTTTAAAACCAGATCTTGTAACTTAAGGTACAAACAAGATAGAAAGTTATTTTTTGACGAATAATTTCTTCACCAAACCAGCTGTCATGGGGAACCTTGTGATAAGTGACAGAAGAAGGAGACTGTGTTGCTAAAACAGCAAGGATGAGCACAACTGCCTTAATTTTAATTCAGTGCTTTTTTTTTTTGAAAGCAGCAGGAGAACACAGAACATTGTCTGGACGAGGGATGGCTCCCGCTCACCTCCTTCATTTATTCTTTTTTTCCACCAATCTTTTGATTTATATACACATTAAAAAAAAAAAAATCTGTGCTTGCACAGCTGGACATTTTTCTTTTTGTGTCCTTAAATTCCACTTCTATGTGAAACCTACTGAGTGCAATCTTTGGGCCAAATCCTAGAAATAGGTTTAGGTTTAGAGCCTAAATGTGCTGCAGGAAAATACCATGAAGGTGTGGGAGTAACTGACAGGATCTTGACCTTCCATTTCTAACATATGGCTTGGCTGCTATTACCTGGTGAACTAAGGGGAAAGAGCATAAAAACTGTGAATCATGGAATATTTCCCATACGGAATTTTAGTTCAACGTTTCCTCTGACACCAAGCTTGTTATAGGGAAAACTCTACCTGTTCTGACATCAAGGAAACAGTAAAGCCAGCCTGCTAAACATCTTATAGCTTTGTGGAGGTTTTTACTTGAATTTTTTCCCTTTGCTTTCACCTCTCTCCTACTCACACAATCCCTGACTGCAGACATAGTGTCCTTCCCAGTGGAATCATGCCCTGAGACATGTTAAGTATATCTGCATAGACTTTGCAGTGGCACTGCAGTCTCCATACTAGCATGACCTGGACAGGCATGCTTCTCTCCTCTACCTTTTTCACCTCCTCTCTCCAGCAGATGCATTCTGGATTCTTTCTGCACATCTAGATTCACTTGCATTGTATGTGGAGTTCCTCTGCCTGGGTTTCTATTGCCAAAGTGACAGAAAAAGAGCATTACCCCTGAATTTGAATCTTCAGTGAGATAACTACTGAATATGCTCTTTCTAACATTAACACACATAGTAAAACCTTTATAGGTAAAGTGTAATGCTCGGTCACTGAGTTAGTATGTTTTGTGTTGAAAACTCCTGAAAAACAGGGGTTTTATCTCATGCTATGGAAAGCCAATTGGTAAAATATCTCAATTTTGGAAAGTATAAATCAGTTCTTTGGGGCAGGGAGGTGGGAAGAGAGGTAAACATGTTTGTATAGAGATGCATATGCTACATATACAGGTTCTCACAGATGATGCAGAAGGTACAACACCTTCATGCCCTTCATTATACTCATATCCTTCTGAGGGGTTGAAATTTTTTACCTGAATTCTTGGATCCATCTTTTCCATCCATTACTGGGTGCACCCATGGTGACGTCACGGTAATTATATTCTTCACATTTGCACCAAGGGGAGGAAATAATGTGAAAGCCATTTCAATTGCTTGATGCTTCTTGACGCTTCTTAAAGGAGCAGTGGAAGCTGAAGAAAAAAATAATAGTATTTGTATAATGACCAATGTCTTTCCTCTGATAAACATATGTAATTGACATTCACATTAATAATTTGTACAGATAGATTTCCTTTTATTACTCTGTTAAACACACCAGAGTAGAACTGTGATATTTTACAAGTTAGAAGGTTGGGAAGCATATAGACTTACAGGATATTAAAAACCAGGACAAAGGTGTCCAATTTGGAAAGGTTTAACCGATTATTATTCAAATACTTCAACCAGTTCAATAAGCAGATATATTCTGTAATGATACTCACTAAATGATATGATTCAATATTTTCTGAGTAGAGTCCAGTGATAAGCATGACTAAGATTTTCAAAGGCATTCAAAATCTTCAATCCCTTTGAAAATCTCAAGCTAGACCCTTACTGTTTATTGGCCACAAAATGTAGCACGCTTGAAGTTACAGATCATTAAATTACATGGGAAATTCAAATAATTATTAATAGCACCATATCAAAAAAAAGGGAGCTAAAACTTCAAGTAAGCAACTATTCCAACCACAGTTTCAATAATGATCTTCAGCAGCAGTTGATAATAACGTATTTAAAAAATGGAACAACTCCAACACCAAAAAGGAGTCCATAAAGGAGCTTGATCCTGTAAATATCTCTCATGCAAGTCCTTGTACTGGATTCAGGAGGCATGAGTCCTCATGAAACAAAAGACTTTTTGGTACACACATATAGAGGGGCAATTTCCTTGGAAACTACTGCATTGTTCCTGACTACAGTGCAGCTGAAGCAATGTAAATATCTGTGTATGACCTTTGTTGGCAGCAACCTTTAGAATAACTTCTCTAGAAGCATGTCTGGGTGTAGGGGAAGTTCTCCCTTCTGATTAATATCCAAATGCAACCCATGTCCAGGATGCTGATGCTGAAACTCAAGGTAAGAATAGCTGTTGCATCCTTTAGAAAAGGGCAATGAGCCAACTGCCTTATAGCACTGCATTGCTGGCAACCTTGCTTATTTAACCATTTGGGCTGTATCAAAACTGCACCTGGAAGCAGAGAGATCTATATTCCACCAGAAATAAATTCCAAAGCCATCTCAGCACTGAACTTCCAATATTTTGTTGTTACAGTTGAATAAAGTCACTTCATGTTGCATTCATTTGTTTCTGCATAAAATAAGTGAATGTCATACTTTTTTGTCATACCATTTTTATTTAACAGTTTTTTTCCATATCCATTAGTTAAAAAAGTTATAACAAGGCAAAGCATTTATCAAAATGAAAAATGTTGTACTCTCTGAGCAAAGAAAGGGGAGTCTAAATAGACTGTCCCTGCTCTTAAATTAATGGAACCATCTTACATTTAATATTTTTTCTCAAGTAGTTATGTAAGCACTCCAAGATCATTAATGAAGAAGTACAGAATCACAATTTACAGCTGAAGGGCAAAACTGCTAAAAAAGCATTTCAGAGTCATGTCATCGAGTGATATAATCTAAGAAAATAAATGTAAGGATCATTGATCTCCGATATCATAATTAAATGTACACAACACATGACAAGGAGAAAGGACAACAAAGTTCATTAAAACTTGACTTGGAACCTAAGCTGCAGAACTAATCAAGCAGATGTACTAGGGAATAGCCAGATTTATAAACAAGAAGCACTTACATTTCAATAAATAGAATTTAAAAACTAGATTTTTTGTCACTATTCTAATGTTAAATAATACTAATAGTTAACAGTTATTATTTATAATAACATCCCAAAATGTATCATGGGCTAGTTCCTCTGCTGGTACTATAATTTGTCACATTTCTGTCCACTACCATTATTGCAACAGTTCAGTTGTCTTTTGTAAATCCAGGCTCACTTCCCATCCAGACATTAACACACACCTTCCTGGCCTTCCTCTTTCTAAAAAAATCTAGCAGAACAGATTTGCCCAGGCCTGCTTAAGTAAGTAATACCATAACTGATCTTTCTTTTAATATACAATATGTTTATTGCAACAAAAGAAAATTCACAGGAATCAGATGGAATTCATCCCAGAGAGCTAATGGAACTTAAAGAACTAGTATTGGAGCCACTGGCTATTCTTCTTCAGAACTAATGGAGAACCGCCAAGGTCCCAGAGGTGGGAAATGACAAACTGTATTACCTGCTTCCAAGGAGAAACAAAAATATGTTCCAGGGGAATTACAGAACAGCAAATTCGAAATGAAATTGCCAAGATAGCTAGCAAAGCAGTCAGTTTGCAAGCTGCTACGAAGGCATGCTGAAAGGTGGATGATAAACAGTAGAATTACAGATTGGCAAAGACAAAGCATTTCTATGACGTAAATATTATTGTACACAGGCCTCCTGCTCAGTGCTGTTGCCACCCCTCAAGACCTTAGTACAATCAGACTTACTTGAGACACTTTCATTTGTGCCAGGAAGTACAATAGTCAGCTTTTATCAAACTTCAGGAGGAACAACCCATCAATGTAATCTCTCATTGTCTCCCAGCAGGTTGGCAGGATAACCATATTTTGCTAATGCTCCTTTGCACCATTCACATAGTTTACAACATTAGACTACCCTGCATTTGTCAAATACTAGGGTTTAAATTGTATGCTAAGCACATTAAAAAGATTTACAACATAACAGAGGATGGAACATAGATCTAGCACACTCATATGGAATATCCCTATATAGAGATTAGGTTTACAATCTCACCAGTTACAAGAACAGTTTAAGAACCAATTGCCAGGTTTGGATTTGCAGTGTTTCACGAAGGTCATTTCCCTTCCAGTTACAAGAAACTTCTCATGTTGAAAATTGTATGATAAAAATAGATTTCTCTCTTGTCCCCACAGGACACAGGAACTAGAAACCAGCAAATATAGAAACACTTCGAACAAGCAGGTTTATCAAGAAACACAAAAAAATGAATCCTTCTCCAATTTAGCTCTATTGGATAACCCTCAGTTAATTCAGAATTATTTTAAAATGTTGATCTAAGAAGATAAAATAAGAACTTTAAAGTCTTTTGCTTCAAAGTGGAGTAGCATGGTGCAACTGCTAGCCCTTCCTCACCAACTGGGCAAACATGAAGAAGCAGGAATAACATTCAAATGACCATGAATCCCACATATTGGTTACTTTGTGCAAGTATTTAGAAATACACTCACAGGATGAAGGACCGTGTAACAAGGATTGCTTGATAGTATGAGAACAGAAATCCAAGTACATCCACAGAACCTACCAAGACCAGAATAGAGCTATGCAGCGAGTCCAAGAATATAGTAAAAAAAAGGGGGTTAGACTTCACACTAAAATTATGGATTTTTAAAGTGAAATTACATTTTAAATCTTAAACCATGATTCACATTTGTATTCAATGCATGCCTTAAATGCCATCCATACCTCTAAGATATATTTTCATATTCCATACAATGAAATTTTTGGAACAAATACACAACATGCCTGGAAATGAATTGTGCTTCTGAAGCTCTTTTAGAATAAACTTTTCATTTATTTTCATCTACATGGCAGACTTGTCTCATTATCCAGATTCATATTTGTTTTCCAGGAGATTTCAGTGGTAAGTATTTGGTAGCCAACTCTGAAAAAAGAAAAGGTGCATTCATCACTGCCCTAATACAGATCTGTGACAGCTTCAGGTGCTATAAAACTTTGATTGCCTCCTGTTTAGGATGACTGTACTAATAACAGGTGGCAGAGCTGTAAGTTAGATATATGTGTTTTCCCAAATGACTATCAACCAAAATTTTATAGAATATTAAAGAACTGTGTTCAGATATCATTATTGAGGTTGCAAAGTCAAGTACTTAAATATTAGAATCCCTTTTGCATGTGCATTATGATATGGTCTCTAATTTCATGATCCACATGAACCCTGTCTCTTTCAGTGCATCAAGCTGATGGTATTCACCTCATGAGCAGCTATTTGGTATTTTTTTTCTCATTTTTCAGTGTGTTACTTCAGGACTTAATTACCTTACAGTACTCACACTCTGAGCTGATGATGGAATTAGTAATTTCCTTGTGAGTTGCTTCATGAGACTTATCACGAGAGTATTGAATGTTCACAGACATTAACAAATTTACGTTTGCAACAACCCAAGGGATGAAAGGGTTTTATTATGGTCATTTTACTGCTTAGGAGCTAGGGCACACAGGACCAGATTTTTCAGTTATATACGTACCCAAAGATGCATAAAGGAGCCTAATAGTTTTCTCAAAAGTGCCAAGACACTTTATTTCCATTACACAAGTGCTTTTGAAAATTCCTCTAAGAGATTACACATTGCTAGCCGTGCAAATACATTTTGAAAACTGACCAAGAAAGAATAAGGATGAAAGTATCCAGGAACTGTGGTTTCCCAGTCTCAGAAATCTAGGATCCCATTTTCAGAGTATTTGGCATTCTATTAACATTTTATATGTTTTAAACACAACCTTCAAGTTGTGGCAGAAATCTAAACTTCAGGTGTAGCTCTGAATGTTCAGCACTTCTGTAAACCAGTCATGAAGATCCCAAGTCACAGAATCACAGAACAGCTGAAGTTGGAAGGGACCTCAGGAGATCATCTAGTCCAACCCCCCCTGCTCAAGCAGGCTCACCTAGAGCATGTTGCCTAGGATTGTGTCCAGACAACTTCTGCATCTCTGCAGATACATTTAAATAAATTAACTATCAGTAAATAGAAACTCTCTAGAGAGTTCTGGACAACATTCAAATGCCTTAGCTATGTAGCCAACCTTTCTCTCCCTGCAGTTCTCATCATCATCTGCAATGTACCTTTTAGCTTCTGCAAAATTGGAGGAGTATTCACTACAATCTCCTTTGCCATAAAACTCTGAATCTTTTGTGTACTGCATGCAGCAGCAATTCCATGCAAATATGTTCATGATTGTGCAACTGAAGACCATTACTCTGTGTAGGCACAGAGAGGTCAATTTGTATATGCAGTGCAGCTGCCATGCAAACTACAGATCACATAACTTTGCAACTCCAGCAGGGTTCTTCCAATGCTTTGAGGAGGTTTTATTTTCTTTTTCTGAAATATTCAAGATATCAGAAAGAACAAACTGAAAAAAAATGCAGGACTGCCCTCGTGAATTAATCCATTGACAGTCCAGAGTCTTCAACAGACCCTGAACCTGTTGACACCCCACATACATGCAGCTGGTCATCATCACCAGTCTCTTGATAAGAAGACGGAATTTATGACCTTGCCTTTGTGTTAGATATGTGCCCAAAACAAACTTCAGGCTCCCACGGTCTTAGGAATAAACCTGTCACTTCAAGTCACTTCATTTCACCTATAAATGCTGAAGAAATTCAGTTAGTATCTAAATAGATAGCCTTTTCCTAGAATAATCAAAAAGATTATCACTTTATTCTCTACTTCTCTTTCTTTCCTTTGACATATATTAGTTGTCCTGAAACGATGAGGCCAGTAGTGTGTGTGAAATGAAGTTGTATTTGTAGTAGTGATATAAAGTCAATAGAACTATCTCCACAGATGGAACGTCCAATGTCTGCAGCAATTCCACCAGTTATTATTGTTTGCTCTTATAAAAATGACCTGAAATATTCCCTCATATAAGTTTACACTTACATATTAAACTAGAGATGAGTTGTTTTTTTACAGTTATACAGGTGGTAATAATGAAGTGTATCTCTACTACCTGTTGTAATTATCATATTAAATCATCAAACTAAGATCTGTCATACAATAGCACAACAAAACTTGAAGGATATCAAAGGACATTTTTGTTCCTGTAAAAGTATTTGCTTAGCACATCCATTACAGACATAGATGTACAGAAGAGATAATAAATGAAGAGTCATAACTGAAATCAGAAGAGACTCTTGAATGCTCTAATAAACTTCCAGTGTAGTGGAAGGATACTTCAATTGTTGGCTAACACAGAAACAGAGAATAACCATAAGCATATCTTCACCAACATTAAAATATGTGTAAGGACAATAAAACTATATATATTCTTTTGTTCAACATCTTTGACAGAGAACTATCATTTAGAAATAATACGTAATAGCTCTACAATGTATAATATATAATTATGTAAATAATTGGTATAATCTTGAGATGAGATGAGGGCTATTAGTGGCAGTGGATACTTTGAACCTTGCACATTTAGTCAAAAAGACCAATGACATCCAATCAAACTTCTTTAAAATGAATTGCAACAAACAATGGCAGCACAGCTGCTATTAGTATTATAATTGAGTTTAGGAGGGAAACAGCAGCTGAATGCAATGCAGATAATTAAGGAGCAAGCTTTTGTTAACACTATCAGTAGGGTCATGATTCTGCAGATTGTGAACTTATTATGATTGAACAAACTAGTCTATTTTTATAACAGAGGTATATTTCAGCTTCTTGTACCAATAAAGTATATTCTGACTACAAGATAACTGATTACTTATTTATTTAAACTAGCCATTTACAGAAATGATAAGTATTTACAAAATCTAAGATTACCATGGAAACCTCATTCTTAAACGCTGAGGATTATGGGAACAATTGGTTATACAATTGTGATGGGTAAATAACAAGCTTCTGAGTATAATAAAGACTGTAGTTGTGAAATTATATTAAATAATTTATCTCTTTCAGCCTAATATATATTTTATTTGTTAGCCCAGCAATGAAAGGGAAGCAATACACCTCCTGCAGATGAATAGTGAAAAAAAATCAATACTGAAAAACACAGCCTTCAAAATATACAGACATGAACTGCATAAATGCAAGTTCTTGTGGTCCTAACACTTAAGTTGTATCCCCAGGTGTGGGAAATCCAAAACTGATCTAAAATTTGTATTTCCTACCGTTTGTTGACTAACCTTGGAACAAAAGACACAGTCACCCATGTAGAAGAAACAAACAAATGAACAAGAATCAGCAAAGGACTGGAAGTCATTCCAAACTTACAGCTTGGCACCACAATCAGGCAATGCGAGATGCTTGACCGTTCATAACCATGAGTCAGGGTTCCAGAAAAAGAAAAGAGGTCATTAAAATAATAATAACAACATTAGTGCTGATAGTAATATTGCTGTTATAATATTATATTATCATAATAGCTGGTACTGTTTAAGCAAACTGAGCAGTGCAGGTCTACCAAAAATGTTATTAGCACCAGTCATCTTAGTAACCCCTTTAATTCATGCAGCAGAGACTCAGGATCTTTGGTTTAAGACAATCCTGCTGACAACATAGGTCATTTCACTGGCAAATCTAAATTTGTTAGTGACAAATGAGTAATCCTGCTTTGGAATCTCATTGACCTCAATGTGTAAATAAAGCAAGTAGAATGTGTCTGACTGGCAGCAAGCCATTACTGTGCTATGTGCAATAACAACAATAATATGTCAAAGTGATTTAAAAAAATACGCTTTGATGTTTTGATCTGCTAAAATTCTATTTTTGACCCTACAACCTCCCAGAATAGTATAACAAAAATGTTTTGGACCAGTTCTACTAGTTACTAAAGTATCTATTCTGATGCAAATATTTTTACATTACTAACCCTTTGCTTGTGGCAAAGTAATTTTCAGTTTTTCCATTCCTGATTCTGAACCTTCAACAGTCTTATTTCACTTGACTGTGGAAAGACTTAGCAAAAGCTTACCCTAACTTGAAGTTATTTTTCTCTCTCTTTTTTGCAGGAAATCCATTCCCAGGCATAGCACAGAGAAAGCTTTAATTTGATCATTATTACAACATAACTCAAGCATACTTCAGTAAAACTGAAGAATGGTACAATTTCCTCCCAGTTCCAGTTCCTTTTAAGGAAATCTAGAAAAGAATAGGTATCAGCCAGGAATAAAAACATGCCCACCTGCTCATATGCACAGCATGTTTTCATATCTTTATTTACAGATTAGCTCTGGTCACGTGTCAACAGAAATCTGAAGCACCTTTCAAATATTATAAAAGTGTTGATAATTTACTAAAACTTTCCTAATACTCTCTTAATGTTTGCAGTGGTAGTAAATAAATTGATGTATACGTAGAAAATTGAGAGGAAAAAAAATGGAGGTAAAATAAACTTGAAATAAACTCATTAATAAATATATTTTTGAACATCTTTTTATTGAAATATGTGAAAGCTTTCCTTAACATGACCAGATTTCTTTAGGACAACAGTACTGGAGAACACAGTCCATTGTGCCTACCAAGTAAATCTGTTGTTCTAATGAACCTCTATAGTTATCATTGCACAGTTTGCATAGTAATTTCAGGGACTGGGAATTTGGGACCTAGCAGAAAATCAACAATATCTCCTTTTGGCATAGAAGTTTTCTACTAATTTAAAATTAAAGACTGTTATGTTTTTGGAAATTTTTAGCCACAAGCACTTATAGCTGAAGATGATGATGCAGAACAACAGTCAAGTTAGAGTTGTACTGCCCTCCACCTTTATCAGATATTGCTTTATTGTAATGCAATTGTAATATTTCATACAATATATTGTAATGTAATTGTAATATTAGAACACTTTAACACATTAGGTTTTTTTTGGGGAGAAATATGTTACTCACTAACTAAATCAGCTAGCTTTGAATATCTTTATATCTCCTTTCCTCTCCAAGTGGACATCATTAAAAAAAACTCAAAAAACAGCACTTATTACACTTCTTTAATGATGAAAACAATTTCAAATACCATGCACAAGTTCCACTGCTGAAATGTCTACCAGAAGCAATAAACTGCTCAGACCATACCCTCTGCACTCATGTCACAACCTCCTAGCATCTTCACCACAGTACGTACCACCATGAAAACAGCAGAGCATTCAAAACAACAGCTCCGAAATTCTCTCTCTCTCACTAAAATATCTTCTACATTGTTGTGATAGTCTGATTCAAAATGCAACCATTTTAAGCTTACTCTGACAAAATTAACAGAAATTCTATATTTAAATAAATAAGTAACTTTTGAAAGGAGAAACAGCGTAACTGCTTTTTTTTCCTCCTAAGGAACAGAGAAGAATAATCATTGCTGCTACATACATAAGCTTGTAAAAATTAGTCTACCACAGCAGAAGCATTCACAGCAGCTAATAAGACTTCTTGGTAGAGGCAAAAGTGTCTGGAAACAGAACTAACGGGTATGCAGACTCTGACTGCGAGCTCACTGCCTAACTCAGATTGTCTCATGTCCTGTCATCAAAGAACAGGTGAACATCATTGTGTCTTTAATATATTTTTTTAAATGTCTCTCTTCAGTTAAGAATGCAGGTTCAGGTCACCCATTCCTGCAGGACAAAAAGTCACAGTAAGAGTCAATAAAGGACAATTGCAACAGTGGAAAATTCTGGAGTTTTAGTTTCTTCTATCACCTTTTCCATCTTTCCTGTTTGGAGAGCTTTGAGAAGCCATGACTGAAAGGGTTATTATGAGACTGTGGAGGAGACCTATCTCCTTTTTGCACAACTGCAGTGGATACCCAGAGGCATGGCACTACGTATTGGCATTCTGACACTGGCCTGTGGTCAGGGCACAAGCACAGGCAGCAGTTCACTTGAATATGTATTAGTGAAAAAAGAATTTGTTCTATAGGGTTTTCACTACCATGAAATCATGGTTTCTGATAATGCAGGAGGGATAAAAACCCAGCCTGATTTCCTTTACCATTGTGGAAATCAAAAATAGATTTACTCAAAACCTGAAGAGGTTTGCTGCAAAATAACTGACACAAGGTTAAACGTGGAAGCCTCCATAATTCACTCTGACAGAATGATTTCTCAGCTGAAAACCTAGTTTACTCCCTGCTTTCCTTCTGAATATCAGTTAGCACTCACTTTGGATTGGTCAGCAGGTCATATATGTATTTCCTTTTCCTCACTCTGGGAACGAGAGCTTTCTTCCCATAATGATACCTTTGCTACTCCATGAAGCAAGGGATTAAAGACAAAGCACGGAACTTGACCCTCCCTGATCACTGCGCCCCACTACCACTGCACTGATCCACTGAACAATTTCTTTGTGGTTTCAGAGAGCTCTCCATGTATGCACTGGCCTGTAAAACACATTCAGATGAAAATGACTTCTATGTGGAAGCCCTACAGCACACCATTCAAACCCATTACAGTAATGACATACAGTACAGTACTGTAATACTTGGCACGTATATCACTTTATTATTTCAAAACACTTTATGAAAATTAACTAAGCAACCTCCTTAGCATCCCAAGAGGTGGGATAGCATCTACTGTAAATAACACCATGTTGTGTAATGTGATCTATAACTTCACATACAATACATAATTTAATCAGATTTATTAATGACCTTGAATTTTATTCAGGTTCTCATCCCACCTTCAGCTGCATAGAGCTGAAGTCCGGAAACTCAAATATACTTAGGCATGTAACTTCCCTTGATGGTAATGCAAGTGAGGCAGATAACCTCTGAGAATCTGAAGTGAAACACTTAAAGGACATGAACAGCACTGTGATTCCCTCCTTTTTCTTCTTCTCCCTCTTTTATCCAGTGGGAAAATTATGTGACAGTTTTCAAAATTATTTTTCATTTATTTATTTTATGTCTGCTGTGCTTCACATGTTTGATATTGAGGCAAGGTTAATGGCAGGTAGCTTGCATTTGGAATTGAAAGTGGAGATGTTTAAGGTGGCTCCTAGATCCTGTGGGTATATGGTAGATATTGCCAGAATATACAAGAGATTAAATGATGCTTATCAAAAATAAATGTATACTAATTACTCCTATCTGTGCATATTGACTGGGTTCACAACACAGTGAAGGTAATGTCTGCATATTGTATACACTAGCTACTGACATTCAAGGTCATATCTTAAATTACTTCCTGAGGCAAAACTCCCAGGAAGTCGATTAATGTTTTGACTGTGGTAGGATGTTAGGTTTCACTTTATGCAATGATTATATATGACCCACCATTGAAGGCTTGGTGGAATCAAGGATGCTTGATTGATTCATATAATGCTCTTTAAGGAGTTTTCATTTTGAAATATGTCTAAAACCTTTAGCTGTAATTAAAGGCAGGACAATGGTTGCTCCTTCCCATGGAGAAGCATAAGAAGAAAAAAGAGTAAAAAGAGAATTTAAACAGAGTAAGACTTCTGCCCTTAACTTGCATTTTGTAAGAGACCTTTAAACTGGATGTGTTCTAGAAAGCTATATGAGAGAGAAAACTGTTAAAACAAATAAAACATTTGATTAGGCCACAGAGGAACTGCATTCAGAGTCTGCTTCTACTGATGATTTCTTGTGTGACTGTTGGAAAACCACCTAATTTCTCCATGCCTCCATGTTCTAATGTTAAAATCGGCATAAGAACTCGTCTTTCTTCAGGGACGTATTGTTGAACTTAATAGTTAGTGCATGTGAGGCATTCACAAACTATAAATGTGTGGGGTGGGCCAATAAGAAATTTCCTAGATATTTTTTTCTCTCTCATGACTGAGAGCTAGGCTACATAATCCAGGAAATTTATTTACGTCTGGAAGCTCTCAGAAGGCTTGATTTACTATGTGACTGTGGCCCAGTACACTGCATATCTCAGTTATGAAGCGTATTGACCAAGGAGGTCATTGCAGTTGAAGAAAGAATTAACTGCTCTGTTGGAGGGCTTCATAAACTCATTTATTACTATTGCTGCATAGAGCCCCAAATGTCCAGCACAATTTTCTTCTGACTATATTGTTTGCTAGGAGCAAGAAAGCTGTTTTACTGAATGATGAGTCTTTTTTTTTGTTATATAAGAATGTGCTTAAAACAACACATTGGGAGTTGTTAGGCATTTATTTACCATGGTGGGTTAATCTCATTTGGGGAGGTATAGAAACTCAATCATGAGTGCTACAGTATATAAACTAATTGCCAGGATAAAACCAAATGAATAATTACTTAACTTCAGAATGAGGCCTGGGGGGATTTTTCTTTAATAAAGGTTTAATTCACCAGTGATAATGAATGCAATCTCACATACTACTGAACAACAACATTAGCATAATGGCTGAGATACAAAAACTATAATTAGAACTAAACAGAAATGTTAATTACAGCCACAAAGGTACCAAACAAAAAGGGAGTTTTCCTTTACCTGTAAAATGGGTTTCTGCCTGTGTAGCTCTAGTAATCCCTATGAATGGGTCATCCACTCTGCTTGGGTGACTGACAGGCAGAAATCAAAAACTGAAGCTTCCTTTGCCTTTTGATCCAGAGAAAACTGCAATTCACACAGGGGACTTAAATAGAGTACAGATGAGGGCAGTAAAGACTGTACCTCTAATCATAAAGCTTAAAAATTAAGCTTCAGTGTATCTGAATCCTACATTTCAGTTCCTTTTCACAACAAGGCAGGTCCAGCAGGACTACTCAGGAATATTAGATCTCTTCCAGGTATATTGGCTACCCCCAGAAGTACATAGCACCATGTAGCTGGACAAGGAAACACGGGCATCCAGTTGACTAGGCAGCTGCTGAGAAGTTTACTGATAACAAGCAGCTTCATTTCCGGCACTAACAACAACAATAACAAAAGCGCTTTGTTTAAAAATTTGCACAAACTCTTACATCTTGCTTAAATGAAAACTGTGAGATAACCTCCTGGAAGAATGCTCTTTTGTGCCAATTCTGCTATGCATTTTTTGCAATCTTATGTTACAAAAATATTAAATTTACAGATTCATAAACTCAGAAGTTATAAAATATGAGAACTAAAGTTGCAGATTTTTTCCCCCTACAGGACTTGTTCAGTGTTTAAAATGGACTGTGCTCACTGAATGGGGAGCTATTTAGTTTTTCTTTTTATCTTCATCATTCTATGTTTGATTCCAAACCTTATTTATCACACATCATCCAAACCCTGCACTGAATACAAAATTACCAATTTCTTCATAGGCTTTTTTGTGGTTTTCTCAGCTTTTTTGTGGTGCTCTCAGCTCTCAATATAATTAATCTATCCTCACAACACCTCTAAGAAGTCATATAATTGAAGCACAGAGAAATGAAGGCCACATTGCTAAATATTCACTAATTCGCGTGCCTTCTTTGACAACTAAGTATTCTAGAAGAAAAAAGTCATCATTTATCTAGCAGTGCACATTTAAAATATTGCCTCTATTTTCTGGACCTGTACACATGAGCTTTCAGAATGTTCAGAAGCAGAAAATATCTGTAAAAATCTGTAAAAATTCTGATACAAGAGATCTGTTCAGCACCCCATTAGAACATGGGGTTGAAGGTAGGAGAGGAATCCAGTCCTCTACAGTGGTGTTCAACCACTTGAACCACGAGACAGTCCCCTCCATCCATATAGTTCTGTGCCTTGTACACTTCAATTTCTGCAACAAGAGAACAGGCAATCAAAGAAGGGTGAAAAGGAAGAAAGAAAAATAATAATAACTTGAAAAAAGTAGAGATATTTTTGTTATTGTATTTGCTAATTTCATTGTAAAATGGAGACTTGGGTGCAGTTGTTAATGGGAAGGATACTTCTGATCATCTAACTCCATTGCCACTGAAGTTAACAAATGCTTGCTTTTATTGGATACCCAAACCTGATTCGAATCTACAAACCTGACAGGGAGCAAACATGCCCCATGATGAAGCCAGTCAGTGTGTGTTCTGAGAGCATGGGCTGACATACAGTTACAGAAATGGGTTGTGATGAACATGGCCACTTTAATTTAAGATGTCCAGAAGAGAGGTTAGTAAAAGTGCTTTCTTTTCTGTAACAGGCAAGGGATTAAAGCACTGATGCTAAACCACTGGCTAAAACACCTTAGGGGGAGGAGGCTCAAAGTTTATCTGCTTAAATTGATCTCTCACCACCTGGCTATATATGATATATTCTTTCCTGTTTAAGCTGGACAACCTCCACAAAAAATGTTCAAGCTTCAGTAGATGAAACTGTGGAAAAACAAATCCCAGAACCATGACATGACTTTTTAATGCAGATAAGATACTTTTCTGGGTGGCCAAAAATCTGGCTTCTGATTGTGTTTATGCACTTTACCCAGTGACAATTTAAAATAAAAGGCATATTATTACAGTATGGACAAGAAACCAAATGCCTCTTCCTCCCAGGCCCTGAATGCTCTAGCCATGAAGTCAGTGTCCTGCTCCTCCTAATTCTCCTTCTCTAGTCCAGTGACTCTTGGAGTCCCTTCTGCCCAGCAGAACAATTTCAAAAGGAAATACAATCCAACCCACCTAACCAGCCTGTATCAGAATGATTAAAAGATTCATCTGAGAGGTTAGAAACATGAATTTGAATCTTTTCATGCTAGACAAACCATTGAAACTTGAAATACCATTTCCCGGGCAAATGCTGTAACAAATATTCTGAGTGGATATAGGGAAAAACTTATTCACCATGAAGACAGTCAAGCAGTGGAACAGGATGCCCAGGAAGGTTGTGCAGCTTCCATCCTTGCAGGTTTTCAAGATCAGACTGGATAAAACCCCAAGCAACCTGGTCTGACCTCATAGCTAAGCCTTTTTGGAGCAAGAGGCAGGACCAGAGACCTCCCAAGGTTTCTTCCAACCTGAATCATCCTATGCTTCTACATGAAAAGATGGCATTCTTCATGGGTTATACTGCAGAAAAAGCAACAGTTGAAACCATGTCCTATGAGAAACCCCGAACTACTTGCAGTAGACTAGGAATGCTTAACAAACACAGTCCTTCACTCCTACCCATCTGTTTGATTCTTTCAGTGTCTAGAGAAGCTATTTGTAGGCAATTTCCGTGTGCAGTTCTTGCAACAGATTTTTATTTTCTTCTTTTATCTCAGCAATTCTGGTATTAAACACATCTTAGCCTTACTAGACAGTGAAAATATTTATGTCTAAGGTGATTTTTACATTTGAGAAAAGATTCCATTTTAATTTTGAACATAAATGACCTATTAGGCTAAACTGCCCATTCCATCAGAATGCTATGCAACTTTAACAGATTTCAATTCACTCTGCTTAAATTATGATGCACAAAGCTAGACAATCTTCTTGTATGATTTGTCTTTCATGCAAAGTAAGAGTTTCTGGAAAAAAATGCTGTAAAACTAACAAAAAAGAACAAAGGAACAGCTGTAAGTCAAGAGTTCTTATGCCAACACACTGTTCAGCTGGGTTCCACATTCACTTCCATCCCCCACATCATGCTGATTATAAACTTAGAAGCAGTTCTAATGTTTTCATTTAATTCATTTTTTCCATATTTTAAATTCATTGTATTTAGCGAACATTCGTTTGAAACATGCAATATCAGAAGAAACCCCGCAAGTGCAGGGAATTTGAATAATCAGGTCCAAATAATCCCCGAACCTCAATCCAGTGAAGTCTCGCTGGGACCATTTTAAATGTGCAAAGGAAACAAATGGCCAAATTACTCTAAACAATTGTGAGGTAATATGAAATAAGGCAGATGATTAAAATATTGATACTTACATTACAGTAATGCCTTCAGTCCCTCATGGAGATACAGAACCTGTTCTGCCAGGTACTGTACAAACACACAGGATGGTGTTCTATCCAGGAGAATTTACAGTCCAGATCTTGACCTCCCATTAACTTCCTTGTTCCAACACTGGGTCAGGAATAGACAAGATAGAGTGTTGGGAAGAAACAAAAATATGAAACAACTATTCAGCAAGTCTGTAGAAGCACTGGCCATAGCTATCAAATTTCTGCAATTCTGTTTTTGTGCCCTGCTCCCCAAACCCCACTGTAAACTAATCCTCTTGTGTGTTCTTCTGCCATCTTCAACAGCTAAGCACTGGCTGTCTGTAATACATATTGCAACTTTGTAGGTACTTCGATTTTCCTTAGACTATTGCTGTGTCAGAATTATTTGTGTTACTGGATTCTCTACATGGTTTCTTAATTTTAGGGAGGTTCTTTTATTTGCTTTTGTTTGCATTACTGTAAGTTTTCAAATTCACACTTTGGCATACTATTATCTGCTAATGTCCTCCAAAGCATCCAAAGATTACATTCCAAAGATTGAGAACAACTGGGGATATGCAAAATGAACAATGTGATGCATATTCTTTTAATAAGTCTATCTTCTATGCTTAGATTGTGCAACCCATTTGAGGTATTGTTCAAGTATGTTCAATAACTGAATACAGCCCAAAGAACTGGAGGACAGCTTTCTCCTAAAAAACAGCACAGTCTGAAGATAGTGGCATACAGTAAAATTTGTCATCTAACTGAAATCTTAAATTCTCTAAATATTTCATGGCATACACATTTATGCATTGATGAAGATATAGTGCTGGAAAATTGATAGTCGTACATATGTAAACACCCATACCTACATTACAAACTTGACTGACATCTTGGAAGTGGAATATTTAATCAGTTTCTCTTGACAGTTTTATCCATGGGCCTTAAAGTGCTCCCAGTTTTATCTCTGTTGTAACGCTACAATCAAATCTGACTATTTCGCACAACAGCAACATTTTGGAAAAGTATTTATCTTTTTATAATGAAAATACTTAACTTGGTGGACGAGAGAAAGGCTTTGCTACACAATAACAGATATGATGCTAATTATTCCAAAGAATGATGTCTCTTTAAGCAAAGTTGCTTTACTAGGGTGAAGCAGTATTATGCATCCTAACCTTTTGTTATTGGCTAAAGGTCTCAAAAGTTAAAATACTAGGAGACACATCCAATAGAGTTTTATTCAAACCAGGTTTCAATCAAAAAGTCATCCTCATGGTGCATGTGTACTTGTCTGCATCCACATCACAGATGAAAAATAGCAAAGCTGCAAAAAAATACCTGATAAACTATGGTCCTTATTTATCAGAAATATTTCTTTAGATATGGCTAAATCATTACTTTTTTATCAGTGACCAGTTTGCCTGTTACACAACAAGTAACGCTCCTTCTTTTTGGCTGAGTGAATAAGAATCCAAACATCTAATTTCTTTACTCTCCACCTGTTAGCCAGGATATATCCACATTGGTTGTTGGCCATGCCAGGCCATCCCCATTTTTATTTCCTCAACATGCCTAATACTTCCATTCACACTACATTTAGTTATGACTTTTTCTTTGACTTTTTCAGCTCTTTGTGTTTGGGGATTTTGAAGGTACAGTTAGGATGGTAAGGATATTTGGCTCTGAATTATTTCATAACAACCACAAATAGATGACTATAATTCATCTCTTATCTCAATATTTATTTTATTACACAAGACACTCTCCTTGAATGGGTACTAAGCACTTCTGAAAATCAGGCAGGTTCCTAATTTAGAAGCCTAAATTTTAGCCCTTGAATCTCAGTTGCATTTGACTGTGTGGTTCCCAAGCCCAAATTCGCCCTTAGTAGCAGGGAGCGCAGTTTCTCTGGCTTCACTTTTACTAGCAGAGAGTAAGTTTATTCATTCTTGAGACTGTACTTTACCATCTGTCAATACAATTTTTTGCTTGTGATTTTTTTATAATGAAGCTTTACCACTTTCCACTAATTTCTAAGGACAGTCTTTTTTTAAAAACAACCAAAAACATTACAGTTAGCTCCTGTTGGTTTGTTTCTTTTTAGCAACGTATCTTGCATCTATACTGATTGCTGGGCTTTGGAAATACACTGAACATGTATTTATTGACTAATCAAAAATACAGTAAAAGTAGAAAGACACAGCAATATTTAAAATCTAGCTGATTACCCTTTGGTGGCAGATGACTAACAGCTTACCTCAGCAAAGCAAAAATTGCTGCCAAAGGTTTCTTCATAGAAGTAATCCTTATTTATTATCCAAGTTCACAGCTGTATACACTGCAGGCAGTAACTAAAAACACTTAAAAAGCACGATGCTAAAAAAACAAACCCCAAACTTACGTGACTATGATGCTTATTAAAAGTCCAATCCAGCCTCATTAAAATCAACAGGAGGGGTTCTGCCAATGATTTCAGTAGTAAAAGAATAAGGCTCAGGGAAAATATTCAGACAAATTCATAAGGCTGCATTCTGCTCATTAGCAGTGAATGTATGATTCCGTCTGGCATGAACAGGGAAAGTGCTAAACAGTTTTAAGAATCCTTAGGTTACTCGATAGTCTCCTTTCTCGAAATAATAGGACAACAATAAAAGCCATATTCTGCCCCCAGTGCACACACGCAGCCCCAGCCGTCCGAACTCCAGTAGTTTTCAGAAAAAAAGTGGTTATACACAGCTGTTGTAACAGCTTTGGGGGCCAAATTGGTAATCTCTACACAGGATAGTATTTTTATAAGATACGTTAAAGTCTCACTTACTATTAATAATCACTATTCAGTATTTGGTAAAAGGTATGGAATAAGACTGGATGAAAAAAGAAATATTCACTAACCAATCAACCACTTACATTCTTTGCCGGGAGGGAAGAATGCAGTGGAATAGCCTACTATTCCTCTCCTACTATGCACCCCATCTTGCCCTTCTATGGCTTTTACTTGTCCTTCCTAGGCTGCATTCTGCAACATTCTCAGGTAGTTTGCAGGAGCTAAATATGAAACTGAGCAAGGTTAGGTGACAAAATACCAGCCGGTGATTTAAAAGACTGAAACAAGGTAGAATCAAACAGATTCTGCCCCTTCCCTTTCATATCACTGCTATGGAAAGTAATCATCTTTAGAAAAAAATCTGATCACAGTTTTCCTGACACTGTGTTTGAGAAGGATATTTATAAAGGACATCTGTTGTGGATGCCTCATGCAGCAGTGGCCCCTCTGCAGTGCTCACTGTCTAACATTCAGCTGCTTCACCATGACTAAGTCAAAACCTGAAAGCTGGGAGCACTAATGAATATTATCCACTTCACCCTGCACAGAGCCTGAGATCCTGTCAGAAGTGGAAAAGGGACCCTGCCATTGAAGATCCAAAACGATCTGCCCGAGCCAGAGAGAAAGAAAAGAACAGAAAGCTATGGAGTCTGAATGAACAAATGAGCCTCTAACATGAATCGAAGAACAGCAAAATTTAGAATAAGGAAGCCATCTCAGAGACCTTTGTATGTTCCTCAAGGTTAAACCTGGTGATAGCCCAAGAACTTCCATTCTACAAGACCTCCTATAAAGGGAGCACTCTGAAGGCAAAACTGATGACACTCTCCACTGTGGTTTTAGAGATCCCACAGTAAGCTCTGAATGAATTACTATGTTGACATAGTACCACGCAGCAATATGAGCTCAGGTCCCAGAAGCACGGTTAGAGTTGTGTTAAGTCTGGACTAATTAGCCATGTCTCTCAGCAAGGCTAATTAGTCCAGGCTCTGCACTTCTGCTGACATGGTGATATTGTCCTGGTTCAAAAGATAGCTCAGGCAGTGTTAGCTCTGATCTATAAACTATGCTCCATCATAGGGCAGAAGCAACCCCTGAAGCAATCCATTCCAGACACAAGACATTTAAAATTTTATAAATTTAAACTAACACTACAAATCATATTCAGAAAAATACAAGGATCAATGGAGGTCATGAATGAGAGGTGGCAGGTGCACTGCAAAAGAAACGTGGCATATAAGGATTACTGCAGCAGGAATCAGTAGCTTATGAGGCCTTTGTTTCTAAGTACCGTAATATTGTCAGCCTGAAATCCATTCTTCCTGAACCTCTCTCTCTAATTAGAGTTAGACATGCAAACAGTGTATTTGTATAGACATATGTACCCTATGCTTACATATGCTGCATCATTCCAGTAATTTAGAACATTTAGCTATAGCCATTGTTTGGATCACATCCTTAGCTGATACCATTTGGCATCATTCCAAAATATTGATTGGGATCATAGGGGCAGTTGGAGTCCCGCACATCAAAGATTTTTTTTTTTTAAGTTACCAAGATACCTGTATTTTCATTCTTGTACTGATCTCCCCTTCCCCTTCCTTCACTCCAGTTCTCTTTCCTCCAATTTTTCCAGTTCAGGTTTTCTCATAGCCTAATTCTTCTGCTCACTTCAATATACTTCCTGCCTACATCTACAGTGGTCAAAATGCCACTCAGTCCTGCTACTCAACAGATTGCAGTAGCAGTTGCAAAGTGCTGTTCAGTGGTTTACGGACAGTTTTCAGACCTTCTGGTCATGCCCCTGATGAATCACAAACCTCCTCAGGTTTGTGACCTCCTTCTTCTTGCACCGGAAGCCACTGATTAAATAGACTTTGGAGTTGCCTCCACAGGAGCAGTATAGTTCCAAAACTGTGGAGATGCCAAGAATTTTTAACTCTTTCAATCCAGCTTCTGGTTATTTCAGTTGCACTTTTATTTTTGTATGCACAGTGTAGGGATTTCTGGTCTATAAGTAACCCTTCACATAGTATACATGCTTCATTTGTGTAGACAGCTTTACTGTGGCTAAAAATATAAGGCAGTTACCTCAGTAACAAATTACTTTCTATATTACAGTATGCATACAGAAAAAATTATGCAACAAATTCCTAAAGGGAAGAACATATCTATTACTTGTTAAAATAATTTTAAGAGGAAAATTAATTTTAATTTTTCAGTAGAATTCTGTAGTAGAAAACATGTACATTGTAACTGTTGCACTTAACAAGCATATGCATTTCAAATATATATGTTTTCTTAAAAGGTAACTATAAAGAAGGACACTGGGTGAGTAAATTCATATTTGCCTATCCTGCTATTATAAATGATGTGATCTTTCCAAATAGAAGCACTGGCATAATTAAACTAATTTTCCAAAATTATTCTAGTATATTCAATTACAGATTTTAATTATTTTGGAGAAATAATTCACAATGTTAATGAAAGAGACAGTAGTAAGAATCATGGCAGAGTATAGGTTTCATGTTCCTGCACTCCATAAGCCTTATTAGAAAATGTAAATCAAATATTTGATGAATACTAAGAGCCTATTGGGACATTAAAATGAATATTACCATTGTGACTCTGAGAATCAGGTTGAAGAATAACAGAAGTCAGTTAAGGTAAGTGGATTTCAGTGCCAAAGGGAACATTAGCTGTTTTAAAGAGGCCTCTAGAGTATTATCCAGTATTAAATACAAAAAAATGATGTTTAAATAACACTTAGATTGTGACACAAACCAACAAAAGACACCAGAATTTCAAAGTTTCAGCTGCTGCCTCATACAAATTGACCTCATCTCCCACGTTCATAAAAATTAACAGAGAACAGCAGGGTGGGGGGAGAACAGGATACAATGGAGTTGACTTTGAATCTCCAACGTTAACCCCTAATGATTCACATTAAAATTAATGAGAACTTTGCCTCTGCTTTCAAAGAGGGCAGGTCCTAATACTGGCTTGTATTTAAAAAAATGATTTTGTATTTAGTGTTCTGTAAAAACATCCAAAGCTCACTATATTCTACAAAGTGCAGGTTTGATAGCCTAAAAGGTTGGATTTCAGTTGTGCCAGTGCTTCATATTCATACTTCATGTTTTCAAAATACTGTGCAAGCTGTAATTTATTCCTTCTAGGAGATGCCATGCTTCAGAGAGGGGGAAAATGGGAAACATAGGTTAGACTTATTTCCAAAAGCCACAAACAAAGGCTGTGGCAGGGAAATGGATATTACACAGGTTACTCTGTCTCAAATTTTCCACAAAGCACCACAGCACATTACTACTTGTGAACATTTAAGAAAATATCTACAATTTTATGTTCATTTAAAGGGATGGAGGAGTTACACCACTAGGAAAAAAACTATAAAAATTCTGTGTGCTTCACTACCTCCTAAACTGGGGTAAACATACAGACACTATCAGTAGATTCAGGGTGAAAATATAATTATATACCTTCAAATTTTAGGGGGCCATGGATGAATTCTGAAGATGAATGAGAAAGATGTTTGCATTTGATAAAGCTAAGATTGTAAAAGATGATCCTGTAAAACCTAATGAAATTTCTACCTTTCTACACCACCAAATATTTCACTAGTTGGCTAAAATTTCATACAGATTCTTGTCAAACTTTATGTGTGAGCTGAACTCAGAAGAAGAAAACAGTTTCATATTGTTCCAAATTGAAATCTGTGCTTTTTGTACCAAAAGGTCAATTTACCTGTTAGGATTTATATTCAGAGAGTTTGGGGTAGTAATCTGTTTTCTGCATTCTCCCCTTTCCCTGTCATTTCTATAATTTTATCTGTGGTCAGTACATTTCATGAGCTCTTATGTTAAGATATCACTGGCAATGTATTTAATAACAGAAAATGAGTATCAGGTATTGCTTGAACTACTCCATATTCAAGGAAAAGGAAGGTGTAATAAGCATCTCTGTTCCTAGAGCTTTGACAGAAGGCCTGATTCTGCTCTGGGCAAGGAGGGGACCACATTCTTGGAGGATACCATGCCATAACCTGTCACACAGTCTAAACGTAGCTCTGTGAGCTTTTGAAAACTCCACTCTTTCTGTGTACTGTATGGACTTGGTGACCCAAAAGCAGTGGCCTATATTTGAGAAATATTAGCTTACATGTAGCAAAGACTTCCTAGTCATTTCTGAAAGTACCAATTCCATTTTTTGTATCATTATAATTAGTAGAGGATTTGCCTTCAACTTCAGCAAGTGCTGTGAAAGTCTAAATAACTTTTGATCATTATCCAGAAGCAATTTTATTCTAAAATTACAAAGATTTTATGCCACTACAGACAGCAAAATTAGTAAAAATGCAATTTCTATTCTGGATCATACAGTTGCAAACACTTACATATGTCTTTAACACAAAACATACCATTAACCCTGTTAAATCCACAGAACTAAAACTGGGTAGTCCCCCACCCAGTTCCTTTACACTGAGATTTTTTCTGACTCCTCACTGGAACAAAGTTCTGGAAAAACACATTCCTGAAACCATCAATGATATAGAATACTGTCAAACTATCTTCTTGTGATAGATTGCCCCCTTTTCTCCTTGACCTAGAAATATTGATAAATTGATAAATCTTAATAAAATATCAGCATTTTCCAGGTCCTACTGAATTTCATGGAATGGACCATAAGTAAAACATATTTGCTCTTTTTTGCAGAATAAAGACCTTAATAAAAACCTTAATTTTCAATTCTTTGGTTTTTACCTAGATCGTTTCTGCTAAATTCAAATAGCCTACCAGTACTAGAATTGTATTCACTATACTAGCATAAACTTTCAAATTAGTTTCACAGGGATTAAATCTGACTGATATCACGGACTGTTTTAAAAAAGGGATATTAAGTGACTTAAGTCATTATTTAATTACTCTCATACAAAGATTTAATTCAGTGTGACAGTATTACGCCAATATTTAAATGAGAGATGCCCACGTTTCTCTGAGCCAAGACCAAGCCCAGTTATTAGGAGTGATGAGTTTGATTTGAACCAGCTTTTCTGGTTCATGATATCATTGGGCTCAAAATCCTACAAGTGAAGGCCAATCTTTATATTCAGAAGACAATCCACTTTGAAATATCTATTTGGGACAATAATTCATTCTGGAGTATTTTCTAACAAAAGTGTCACAGATATTTTATCCATCATTGTATTAAATTACATATGATCTGATCACATGTGCTTGGGTAGGAAACTGGGAAATCTAGAAATAGGTATTATTTATTATTTTTCTATTTAAAAGAAAACAGCTATTAATACAGAAAGCAGAAAATCATACTAAATAGCAAAAATTAAGTGCAGTATTTAGCTAGCAGTGCTGACTTCTTTCTTTAAAAAATGCAGTCTGTTGAAGGGTATCTTAAAGTATTCAGTCATCTATCATACAGAGATTTATTAGACTCTCTTGAACTACATGGGAGAGACATCTTGGATCTTATCTTCCACATATGGTCCAAAGACTTTTTGTTTTCAAGAAGCTGATGGTTATCACAACATGATATAAAGGCTTCCAGCACAAGGGGTGCAATTTCAAAGAGTGGATTCAAAAGAAATCACCACAAGTATGCAGCTTTCAGCACGACTTAACAAAATGAAAATAATAATTCATGAACCGGAGCAGAAAACTCCAACAATGATGGTAACAATGACAGATGTCCCTGATGCAGAAACATAGTTTCTTGCTGGGTGACAGACAACAATAGCAACACTACACTAAAACTCAATTTCAGATTGAATAGAACTGAGACCAATGTAATCAGAGCAAGCCAAATAACAGAAAACCAAAAGTTATTCGTCATCAAAACTGACAACCAAGTTTGGTCTCTTTAGCAGAAACACAAACATTGATAGCAGAGATGTATGCTGATAGGAGTGGTAACTCTCAGGAGAGTCATGTGGTTAAAGAGGAAGTTTTGTGTTGGTTTTGATCAAGCAGATATAACAATTTACAGTCAAATAAGTATTTAATCATTCTACTGTGTAGAATGTGAGAGAATATTTACAGAAAAAAAGAAAAAAAGCACTCACTTGATTGGGAACTACTACATCATATAGAATTACTACCACAACAGAGTGCCAAAAGATGATAATTTGATAGGAAACAAAGAAAAGGTCTTGATAAGTCTTTTCATATGCAGAATGCCTAAATGAATTCACACAACCATACAGATTTTTAATTATAATTTTTGGAGCTATGTCATTTTCAAACCAGCTCTGAAAAGGGCAATATGTTAAGAAGGTATAATGTGAAGATATTTGCCTGGTCATGAACTTTATAGAAATGGTTTACATCAACACATGGCTGATGACACAAGTGGTTGATGTGATGATATTGCACAGTACCATCTTGCTTTAGGATTCTTTTTGCCTTTAGGTTTGAAGGGTTGCTGAATTGTTTTGCAGAGGGTTATTCTTCAACAAAGGAAGCATATCTATGTCAATCAGATAGCATTGATTAAGCTTAAGACATTTTACCAGAGAGAGTTTTAAATGCAACAATAGATTATAGGAACATGACAGGACATTTTAAATAATAAAATGTTGTTATTCTCTAATAATTTACAGTGGCAGCTAGCAAATCCTAACTTTGCAAAGGTAAGGAAAAACACAAAAATATTGCAAATAAAGTGTCAAGCAGATGACAGCATAGAACAATCCTATCCAAATTATCACTTTTTCTAGCTTTCTTTGCTTTACATGCTATTTTTAATATGGAGTTGTACAGACTAACTATACAGTTAAATCCATTTTGTTCTAGATTTTATTTGTTTCATTTTACAAGGATTTTTGCCACTGCTTTCAACTGAAAAAGGACCCTATATACAGAGTTAATTAGCAAAGTAATGCTAACGGGACAAAGCACCTATGCTTCTGCTTTCGCCATCATTACAAAATGCCAAATTCTATTAATATTGATAGATAGGATTTTCCTAAAAAGAGTCAAGTTATCAAAATGTAAGAGGAAAGAAAACAAAAAAATTAAGATTTTAGGGTCTTATTAAACAAATTTGGCAGTTTCTGTACTTTGACAACTATTTTTCATCAGAAAAAAGCAAGTTCTGATTTTTGTTTAAAAGCCTTTGCATCCTACTCAGTGTCTTACACACATTCACTTCTGACAGAAAGGATTGAAGGACCATTTTTTCGTGAGTACTGCTGACTCAACAGGCAACAGGAACTAGCTAAAGGTACATACATGCATTTTAAGTGCGTGTCTGGGGAAGAGGGCCAAGTGTGAGTGTGCATGTGCATACATATATGAAAGACAGACAAAAAAAATAAAGGTGTTCCTTCCAAAACATCTAGTCTATTTGACAAACATGGGAGTAAGGACCAGTGAATTCTAAACGGTTTAGGCCAAATCTCTATCACTAATTCAGCGTATGATCAGGGACAAATCATTTAAACTATTCTGTTTTTTTCTCAATCTAAGAAATGAGAACAATCTATGTGTACTTACCTATAACACAGCAGCAACTGTGAAGATTATTGTGCTTTGAAAGGGTGGACAAAAAACAATGAGAAGATGAAACTCTAATACAATCTGTAAACTATAATCCATAAACATGATATTAGAATGATTCTTTCTTTGTAATTATTAAATAAACTATTTAAACTCTTTAAAATTCATTACACTTATTAAAGAGATGCTGAAATGTGGGAGCAGTGATTTTTATTCATGTTTCCTCCTGTTTAACAAGTTGTGTTCACTGCATGTAGATCTCTTTTTTGAGCTATACTACACAAGTCTTCAACTTTATTTTTACATATTCTACATGTACTATACATACTTATCCATATATGGACACGTTGCACTGTGCATATACTAAAATATATATGTTTTAATATATACTTTAAGTGATAGATAAGGCAGTTTATACGGTTCATCTCCTCACAGATGGCAAGTTGTTCTTTGAACTTTTGAAACCTAATATCCTTCCGACCAAGAATATCGCAATGATAAATCTTTTTATGTATTAATGGAGAAGAAACTTTCTTAAATCATGTAAAAGACATATTTGTAGCAATAACGGTGAATATTTGATTTCGCTCCCACATACTGCTATCCTATGCTAGAATTTGTGAATCTCTTAATAGCTTCCTACTCTTTAAGATCTTTTTTTCAGTTGATTCATTTATTCTTATCAGGGATCAAAATATCCTACTCAAAAGATGGTTAAACAGTTTGCTGTCAAACATGAGAGGAAATATAAAGTGAGGTCTCAGACAGGTCTGTCCTGAGCCCAGTTCTATTCAATATTCTCATTAACAACTACTAAGATAATGGAATAGAGAGGACACTTATAAAGCTTGCAGATGACACCACGCTGGAAGGAGTTACAAGCACTTTAGAAGACAGCATTTAAATTCAAAATGATCTTGATAAATTGGAGAAATGGCCCAAAATCAATAAGACAAAATTCAACAAAGACAAGTGCAAGGTACTAAACTTGGGAAGGAAAACTCAAATACTCAAAAATGGGGGAAACTGTCTAGGCAGCAGTAAAGGATATTGTGTTACACAGGACCACAAATTGAGTAACAGTTAACAACGCAATTGCAAAAAAAGCAAATAGCATCCTGAGAGGTCTTAACAGGGGTACTGCAGTTCAGGCAGAGGGGGCAATGATTCTGCTCCATCAGTACTGGCAAGCCTTCAAGAGCAGTTCATCCAATTAAGCAACTAAAGACAAATTCTGTATAGAGAAAGTTTAAAAAGTTAATGCCATTAAGACACAAGTGAACTTGATGAGTCCTCTTAGTGGAAAGGACATCGTTTATTTATTTAACATGGATACTAACACACTGGCGGTGAGAGATTTCAATACATGAAGAGGATCTTGCTACTGCAAAGAGAAAACATGAGACTCGAGACAGATATGGATAAGCTGGAGACAAATCAGTGGTTGCACACTGCTGAAGTTACTTCTTGTTTGTCTATAACTTATATATAGCCATTGGTGATTTGGAAAATCTCCTAGATAACACGTCAAATGCAAAATAGACAAAGCAGCATTATGGATATTTGATGACCAGCTCAGTGCAGCTCACACACTAGTTTAGTTATACCTTTAAAAAGGCTTTAAAATGTGTGTGCTAAAAGTGTGTGTTATCTTATCAAGGGAATGAATTGTACTTGGCATTACTGCATGATATTCAGTACAAAGTTTGCCACAGAGTTGCAATTATCACTTGCAATGAAAAGTGCTGGCCCAGGCAAAGTTCTTTCTACCTAATCTCCAGCCAGCAAGCCAAAGAAGCAGTCAGACCAGCATAGACACTGCTCTGTGTTCCACCACTGGCCAGATGCTGATGGATAGGAAATGCAATCCCGCAGTGCTTCCCACTCATAACCTGTCACTGGATTCATCCTGACAGATATCATCCCTCCCAAACTTGGGTCAGAGAGAGGCAGCTGACACAGAAAACAAGACAAATTTAAGGACTGATACTTTGCCTATATGGGTATAGAGAAGTTTTAGCATTTAATTTAAAAAAATCTCCAACTTTTTTTTTACAGCAGATTTGACAATGCATCATTATTTGTATGACCTATTCACATTAGGATAGTGTTCAGGAGCCCTAGGCACAGAACAAGACCCTCAGTGCCAGATTCTGAACATAGATGGAAAAAAAGAGTAGTCCAAGATTTTACAGCTTATGTATAAGAAGAGACAGACAAGAGAACATAAATAAGACAGTATCAGTCTGGATGACAGACAGCCATGTCAGCATACTACTAGTTGTCAAGTATTCTGTATACCTTGCAGCAAAGGAGAATTTTAAGGAGGAAATTTACTTCTCTGATCGTTGCAATGTCTTTCCAATATAGGTTTTTTAGACTAATTCTAAATGTGATGCAAAGTATGAACAGACATCTAAAAACTCTCTTCATCAACTAAGTAGGTCATTTGCTTTCTATAGATCTTAAATTTATTATCAGGACATTTTAATAAATCCATAATGATGTTTTGGACTAGTGTTACTGTCAAAAAGAAATAACATTTTAATCATGTTAAAACAAGTTTGGTGGCTGGCCTAGAGTACTCTGGGCCATGTGGGTAACCCAAATTGAATTTCCTGTTCTGATTTGCCAACCCCAGAAGGAGCATACTGATGATATGTTAACAGCAAAGAACTCAAGCAAATTAACTTCTTAAGTATGACATTTACCTTCCTTTAAAAAGAAAAAATAAAAAGAGAGAGAAAAACAGGCTTATGTTTGCATATATGTGGTACGTTAGAAAGGATGCTTGTGAACAAACATTGATTAGATAGCATCTGTATCCAGCAGGGATCCATACATGCTTGTTGACAAACATTCCAGATGTTGTAGGAGTTCTTTAACTTTTTAAACTAATATTACTCTGTAACTCTTTTGGGAGGAAAACAGCCATTGCAGAGAGGGGTATAGCATATTTTATTTCCTTCCACTGCAATTAATCGTGAATGAACCAGAGCCTTTAAGACCTGAAGGGATCATTAGATCAGATTTTTATTTAGGCTTGATCCAGAACCATTATGTAGATTATGTAGAATATGGAAAGCATTCCATAGCTCTATCAGGACATTTCATTAATGCATGTATTCATTCTCACTAACTCAACTTTCAGAGTTCTTTCACTGTGAAATTTCCATTTCTTGACACTATGTTTGGCTTAAATGGCTGTAATGATAGCCTACTTCTGCCTCAGTGCTCATTACCACATAGGTTTGGGGAACATTATGAAGCAACAGCACAGCAAAGAAACTCCAGAGTATTGGGTTCTGCCAGATGCATGAAAGTTGCTACACCTTTGTTCCTATTACAGTATTCATAGGTTCCTGCAGCTTGTCCTGTAAGATTTTGTTTAATGAAAAAAACACTTTTAGAAGGCAATTTCACATCAGTGATGCAGGAAGCATATTTTTCTTCAGAATGTGTACAGTACTCAACACAGAAGGGTCCTGCTCTATAAATAAGACTTTTCTGGCATGACTGCAACAGAAAGTGCTATTAGGTGTTGTTTATATTTAACGATTTATGCATAAGATGTCACAAATAGGAACCACAGTGGCGAAGAATTCAGAGAGGAAATAACTGCAGAGTGCACTGGGGAAAGCTTCAGAGTGATACAGTGACATTTCTGAACGGAGCCTCCAAAAACATGAGTTTCCTAGAAGCCCCAGTAACAGGCACTCAGTATCGTGGAAGAGCCCAGTGGGATCACAAATGATGAAGGTTCAGCATGCATCAGGCTCTGAACCACAGGCTTTGACAGGGCAGTGTGGGACTGCTCTACTACCCTCTATTAACTTTATACAAGGAAGCATTCCCTGGGGATCTCCTGCATCTCTTCACTCTGTCTGCAGCTTGAAGGGGAATTGGCTTTGACTCTAATGAAGACATATTGCTTTTACATGTCTGTTAGAGTTCATTGTTTCATGCTCTCACTAGTTGTTTCAAGTCAAGCCACACCAGATTGCAACCTAAAAGCTCCTGTAAAAAAACTCACTTGCCACTAATATATGTGAATTCAAGCGGTACTTGCCAGTTAACCATTTCAATACTCTGGACACTTCTGTACTTGCATAAAGAGACAGTTTACTATTTCTCCGCAAATGTAGAACAATCAGCAATGAGACAAGGCTGATAAAATTTGAGATGGTTTATGGGCAATGATTCACATCCAAGTAGGAGATGTGATATTTCATATCCTTAGTCTACACACTGAGTATTTTGTATAAATATGAGACTAGTTATCAAGATCAGAACTACAAAGATTGAAAAATCTGTTTTTTAGTAGAGGCAGCTCAGAAGGGCCAACTGTAGGGAAAATCCTTACTATGTTTACATTGTATTTGAAAGTACTGCATTTATCAGGATGCTGCAACTGTGAAGATGAGTACAGTTTGCCTTTAACAAAAGGTACCAAGGATCAGATAACAAGTACCTGATTCAGCCTCAGCCAGAGTTAATGGTAGCAATTCCAGTGACTGCAAAATACACTAAATCATAGTATGTAAAGTATTAGTCTGCTTGATTTTCTGTACATACATTCAATTCCAGGACCTGAAGATGAAGTGATATGCTCCTGCTGATCATTCAGTTTCAGAGACAAATATTAAAATAACAAGACATTACTGCTGGTCTTTTCAGCAAATCCAGAAGCAAAATAACTAGAAGTCCCAGTACCTAGCCTTCGTGCATGCATAGTTCCATTGAACTCAATGTAAATATTTGCCTGAATAGACTACTTTGAGTCAAACAGAGAGAAAGTATATTTAAACATAGTCTACTATCCTGCTTTCTGAAAAATATTAAGGACATATTTTTGGTACTATGAGGTATAATTTCAATGGATACTTTATGATATATGGCCAAAAATAGATTGGTTAATTACCTCTATTTTTCTTATTTTATTCAAAATACAGGAGTGTTGCACTGAGTTTTTCCTGACTGCATAATGCAAGACATTCTGCTTTTTGATGGCAGAATGAAGCAGCAGCACAAATTGGTTTGAAATATGATGAAATAGCATCATTACTTGTGTATGAAATCTAAAAATCACTACACTGTGACCTTAATTTTAATTGGCTTTTTCTTGAAACCAGCAGCTAAACCTCACCATTGATAGAAAACTATGCAATTATTTCTAGTCAGTTCCTAACTCCTCTATGAGCTATGCATTAGCTAGTAACACAATCACTTATTTTTCCTCATACTGTGGGGAACAAAATATGTGTAGCTACATCTAAATAATCAAATTAATTGTCAAATCCATTTGAATGAAAGGAAAACTCACTTTGTTCCCCAGAAGTTAAAAAGTAGATTTCAAAGGAAGTCACACACATATAAGACCCCATTCAGCACTCATAGGCCCACTCCACGTACCCACGGTTTCTTTTTTTCCTGACAGTGTTATTACTATAGTCTCTTTTGGTAAAATTACTGCTTGTTTGTACTGTTTTGCTTGTATAAGCACAGCAAGTCAGAACAGTATGTTTAGTAGCCTTCCATACATTCCTTTTTTTTCCCTATTTCACCTGATATTTCTAATTCACATTTGGTAGGTATTTTACAGTTGATAGTCTTCTTTTCTCATTTGGCAGCAAGCTCATTGTTGTGTAACGATGAATACTAGCATACGTTACACATATTCCTGCTTTATTTGGATCAGATAATTTTACTATTTTATCTTTAGTGTCTTACCTTTATGAAAAGTAAACTACCTCAAATAAGCAGATTCCTCACAAATGAAATTTGTAGTTATGTAGGACTGATGTAATTAAAACTCTCAGGAGAATATGCAGAATAAAAATCCTTCAAGCTTTTCCTGCCTAAATTATTGTTAGCCAAAGACAGTACTCATCATTTCATTACTGGAAATGGAAAAGTGACAGGACATTTAACATTTGGGCACTTATTTCACAGGCCTTGATCTTTCAGCAATATTTGGATTCATAACAAGAGAGAGAGAGAGAGAGAGAGAGAATAGTAAGAGTAAAATGAGACATGAAGATCAAGAGGAAATCTGATCTTTTTTTTCCCCCAGTGTGTTCAGAGTAAACTGTCACAAGTGACCAATTTCCTGTTTTTAATCTTCCATGGATCAGCCACATGGCTGTACAGGATGCAATGTTCATGCAAAAAATTGAGTGTGCTAATTACTAGAAGATCCCCCTCTACCAACCTGGCCCCCATCCACCTTATCTTTCCATTCTTGAACAGGCAGTCCAATGGTATAGGATGCTCTGCCCTGGCAGAGGAGACAGTTGCACCAAATCATTACTCAGCAGTTCAAAACATTAAACCAGTTGCAGTGTCTCTCCCAGGCAATTTAGCAAGGTTATACTCTGTTAATAACTCATCTTCAGAAATAATGACATTTGAATTATAAAACTGAGATAGAAAGGGTACTTTACAGATAAGTGCTGTTTATTTAAAATGCTTACATGTTAGAAGTCATTTTATGGGTGCCCTTCAGATACAGGCACATCTCCATGTTTCAGCAATTATTCATCATTTACACTTTTATAGTTTGGGAGAGTTCTGAATAAGAAACCTACACCTTGCCCCAAACTGGTGAACCAGTCTTGATAACACCTTATACCTAAGAGCCACTAAAGTTAAAAAATGAGTAGGAAAGCATCCATTTTTTCTAGTCTGTCTGTGAACATAGTGAAAAGTAGCAATAGTCTCTCAAAGCTAGGATATAAGACAGAAATCTGTCTCACAGTCACAAAATCTCCTGTTACCATAGTGATGGGGATTGAGCAAACGACTAAAAATACCTGGTCTTATTCACACTGTCTTAGGAATGTGACCTAAATGACATGTAATATACGATTTTCTGTGAGAAATTAATTGCATTTACTAGGAGCCAACACTGAAATGTAATATAATGTGCAAATACGATGTGTTGTCAGACACTTACAGGACCACCTTCTTCTCAAAAATGCAACACGAACAGAGTTGGCTCAAAGAAAGCATACATGTATGTCATTAACAAATCAAAGGTACCAATTAAACATGGATTTAATCTCACCAGAATAAACAAAGTTGTACTTTAAAAGCATTCACTGGAATCGCTGGTATGTGAAATTAACTGTTACCCCCAAATAAGATCAGTGTTTGCAAAACTCTCCCAGTTGTGATGGCTGTCAAACTTGGGAAGACACATAGGTAATACAAAGCTATGTTTAGATCAGCTTTGTTTTCACAGCACCTATATATGCCAGTACAAAACAGAAGTGTGCTACTGTAGAGGGGATAGAGGGATACCTCACCCCGTCTCCCAGTGCCCAAAGAGGCTGCCGCCATATGCTGCACCCAGAAGCTGCTGCTGCTGCTCCACAGTAAGAGTGAAGCGTTCCAGGTCCCCCACTGACTGTCCAAGGAAAGGGGAAAGTAAAGAGGGAAAACGGGACTTCAGATTTATCTGAAGGTCTTAATCAGTTACAGTTTTATTTCTATTTTCACAGGCAGTGGTCTCCCTCCTATCTACAGTGCAAGATAACATGATTCTTGACCTGTGACATTTTATTTCCTTTGCCTGTGCATGTTTGTAATAGTTTGTTGGGCTGAACTGTCCAAGGATGATGGAAGGCTAGTACCACTGATATTATAAAGGACGGAACAAGGTAAATGTTTTGCCTGGAGACACCTGTAAAGGCAGACCCATCACAAAATTGCTCTGTACCCTCTTAAGTACATTCCAGGATGGTATGGGATTATATTCCAGCGTTGTTAGACATAATAAAATTCTACAAAATGTACTTTATTTCAAATATAATAATAAAATGTTCAATCTTGAAAAAGATCATCAGCGGGCAGGTTTTGCCTCGATTATGCTTTTAAAAACAGAAGTTTCTCTACTTATGCAATCAAAAAAACAAACAAAAAACAAACAAACAAAAAACCAAAATACCCAAAGCCTGCAATGTCTGCAGTGGAACATTTTCTACAATTGCAAAGCATTTTTAAGAAACCGCTTACTTGGGCAGACCATCTGGAAGACATGCTGTATTCCACTGGTGGGTATAAAATATCCACAGCCCTTGAAAAATCCAGGCAGGTCATTTCTGTCCATCTCTTCGCGGAACTGTCTCTTGGCAAACATTGTTTCATAAACTGAAAAACAAGCTCAAAGCAGAAGCTTCCCTTAGAGACAAACTTGCTGTATATTATTAGGCACTGATTTTACTAGAAATATTTTCTTCATAATCAGTTTAATATGCTTGATAAACTTTGTATGAAAACCTAGGCCTGCGTAGAGGTCAGAGGATGGGGTAGATTGCTGCTGACTTACTCCTGCAGTACAGTGAAACTCACTAGTCATCCTTATAGCATCTGAAGGGGAACAGTCAGGTTGAAAAAAACTTCTTTCCCATATTAGAATTTCTCAGTATGGAAAGGTGACGGTCTAGTCCCTGCAGAATGAGGCTGGTGGAAAGAGGTTGGATAAGTACATAATTATAGTGGGAATACCTTTTCTAACTTGGCAGATAGCTTAATCTATCTAAAGCAGTATATTAAACTGCTTCCCTTTAGGGGAAAGGCATGGGGAAAACTTACAGTGTAAGACATTGTGCCCAGAATTATTGTAATAGAGATGTCTGTAGATGCCTTGCCAAGGCTAATTAAAAAAGAACAAGGAGGACATATACTAGTGGGCTAACAGTGAATTATTTTCTTGACAAATTTAATGTATTAATACGGCTTCAGTCAAAGACATTAACTCAGAGATAAGTGTTGTGTGATTTATTTTAAACTGCTCAGGAAAGCAAAAGTACAGATTAAAAATAAAAATCTTCACAGTCTCCTATATTTTGATGTCCATACAGCATTTTAGTTGATCTACCTAGCTCATAGATTCTTGCAGAATTGGTGCCAGAAATCTTCTTCCTGACAGACAGAGGATATTAGTCTAGCTGGTTTGCTATTTATTAATGGAACCATCAGTTTTCCTGTAAGGGTTAACAGCAGTAGTTCAAATTGCATTCTATATTATGCATGAGCATCTATAACATGTCTCTCTGTCTTCAATAAAATAGGGCAAATTAATGTCACTTTAACGTTTCAGAAAAAAAAATCTGCCTTTTTAGTCCAACTTTGTACTTAAAGACCATAACAACAGTAAGAGACAAATACACTGGGCTGCAACATGCTATCACATCTATAAACAAAGAAGCTTTGAAGGTATAATTTTTAAGACTTCTCATTAATGCATCAGTGATTCAACCATCACGCAGCATTTCATCACAATAGGAAGAGTAGTGCAAACTTTTCAGTCATCCAGCATCAGAAGTATGTTATGAGCTATTCAGCCTGGGACAAGAATACACTGTTCCATGAAGATACAGCTTATGTTTTAGGGATTAATTATTTCTATTGATGTATTTTTTCTCAAGTAGGGGAAAACCAAATTTTGCATATATTTCCTATGTGATGATAGGAACATAAGACACGAATATGGAATTTAGAAGTCAAAACTATGCCGTGAATCTTCAGAAGCTTCAGATATATTTATTACATGGTCTGCATCAGTGAGGTATCTAGAAGGAATTCAAAGCATACCCACCAAATATGCTCAAATTAAGTATTACAGTCCTCCTACTCTGTACTGAAGTATAAAGCTTTGTGAATGCAGAATTAAAGGACTGAGTGGAAATGAGAATCAAGATCTAAACAATTAATACCTACCAAACTTAGAAGGTGTGAAAATCGATTAGAACCTACATTCAAAATTAACAGGTATATTTTTATCTCTCTGGAATACTAATGCATATTTAAAGAAGGAAAAAAGCAGCACAGTTCTAACCCTTAGGTTTGAAGATGGTTATCCAAATCCAACTTTCAGTGTTGCATTTTTGATTCTACAGAAAGACCTAGTGGAACAGTCACACTGCTTCACTTCTCCTCAGCAGGGTGTCAATGCTAAGATTTAATATGGGCAATTTCTCATTTTTGATGAACTCCCAGATAAGGTGTTTTTCTAGCATGGTTGCATATCACATGTTCTAAATCCAAAACATTCTATTAATGCCCAAATACTCTGCACAGTCATTCCGGCATTTTTGTTCCCAGCAGGAAATTTATTTTCTAGAATACTCACTCATTTAATTTTAAATATCCCCTGTGATGGAACTGCCATCTTTTTCTGTGGAAGAGGAATCTGAAGGGCAACTGATCACAGAAAAAGGAAGTTTAGATTATATTTCGCAGTCTAAGCTGCTTTTTCTTTTCCTTTATATCTTCCTATAATCCCTAGTGTAATAAGGATTACTTCAATAGTAATACTCGAAAGAAAGCAGAATGCAGCGAGCAGAGCAGTTGGAGCTAAGGAAGAGTCAGTTTTGGTATTAGCCACCTATTTCCTTCTCCTTCAGCACTGCTCTGCTTATGTATCAGTACAACCATCAGGAGCAGTGGCCCTCTTGTCTGTGCCTTCTTGATTATGCTTTCAAGTTATTGTCATTTATGTTTCTCCTGGCTATTGCTGTTTATTCTATTTTAAGTGTGTGTCTGTGAGTCTTCTACCGTGCAGCTGAACAGCAACATATATCTTCTCACATGCTTGACTACACAGTGAGCCTTCAAACTGGTGAGAAAACAGGGGAGACAAAAGCAAGTGTAAAAACTAGTTTCACGAATAAAATATCTAAAAAATGAATAAATCAAAAATTTTTGCAAAGGTATCTTCTTTTAAGAGGCTCTCTAAACGTACCAGTTATTTATTTCACTGTGGGAGATGTTTGGGTGTAATTCATTTTCCATGCAATGGGACAATAAACCTGACACTGGAAAAAATTATTATGGCCTGCATGAGCAAAAAGGATAAAGCTTTAAGACAATTAAGATGATACTCAGTTTTGCTTCTTCTCACCTACTGTCTCATTAGAAATCCTTCTCCCTGACAGTGCACCACACTGCCTATCATTTAAGTTAGGAATTAAGTTACATTGAAATTAAAATAAAAGATCATTCTATGCAAAAATTGTATAACTTACATTTTTTCTTGTCCATCCACTCCTCCAATTCAAAATACCGAAGTGGTGTGGATAGATCCAAAACACCAGCTCGACATTTAATGCAGGCCATCATTTTACGGTAGTACCTTACAACTGCTGGTAGGGATAGTCCATGACTTGTAGCCTGTAATTAAAGATGGAAGAAATAAGTGAAGGATGACTAAAGAAACAATGAGAAGGTGGAACTGAGAGGTGTGCAGTGTATACAAAAATCTTAAAAGGAAACATAACAAATTCCATTGCAGCAAATACATATGGACAAACACCTAAAAACAATTACTCCCTAGTGCTGATAAGGAGTGGCCCTTTCCAGAGGTGATTGGATAAAATGATTTTGGGATACTGAGCCTATGAAAATTACAGAAGTAGATCAGGAACCATGGGGTATAGAAAATACTATCTGCACCTGATCAGAGTCTGAGGGGAAAGACAAGGTTCTGTATCTCAGCAGAAAAGAAGTGGAACAGTGAAACTTGGAAAGATCAGAAACTTTGTGATCAGCATTTGATTTTTGATTAAAGGTATGTCATGGGAGAAAAAAAAATACATTTGTTTTCTACGGCCCAGGAGCAGATATCAAGAAATGACATTTCACCTCATCATTAATTATATCAGCAGAAAGAATTCCCCTCTTTCAGCATACAAAGCAAGGAAATATTTTTAAAGGTTAAAGGTTACCAAATAATCTGGCTTGTTTTTTTAATTATCTTATTTTAGGATTCTGGAAAACTAATAAAATAAACAGTTTAATGGATTACTCAGTTCCTACTAGACCCACTTATTTGAACCAGGTTTAATTTTTCTTATGGTATACTACTTAAGATAGAAGGCTTACAACTTACCAGAGAAATGATATCTTAACTAAAATTATGCAGTCTCCATTAGCACCCAACCTCCAATATGCATAAGCTCTTTTAACTCATTACAAACACTGAAATGCAAGGCCAAAGTGCATATTATGGGTCTCTACTACGTCATTTCTCAGGAATTGGCATTTCATTTAGCAACACTAGCTGAAAAACATGAAAAACATAGAATCCTTGACTTTTTTGTTCAGTAGTTAATGTTTAAAATGGAGTGGGAGAGGAAGAGATACAATAAGCAGTCTGCTAGTTTCAGCCTCTTTTTCTACGTGAAAAACTGCAAGCCCCAGAATTAACAGTACAATATGCAAGTACACCAAGACTCTCTGAAGGCAGTGGGATCAAATGTCACACAGGCCATTCACTTCTAAAAACTAATGGAAAGTCTTCTTAAGAAAAAGTGTTGGAAATGGAAAATCAAGTCCCAGCTATCAGTGATTTTTCTCTAACCTTCAAAATGCAGAACAGCGATGACAGACAGACTAGTTGAGCACGGTTTTTTTTCATAGCAAAGCAGTAATAATCAAGAATTCTTACACTACTAGAATTTAAACAATACATGGATTAAACAACAAAGGCATTACCTTGATCTTTATTCTTTTGAATGCCCTGTGTTCAAGCCATCCTCTCACATATCTTTGAATGCAAATGACTGCTTTAAGTACTTCTCTACTGCTAGGATGTGTTCTGCTATCACGAAAAGCTTCAAAGACTTTCAAGTGAGTTCCATTTTTCTTTATCTTCTTCGGAGTTTGAAGGTCGAGGTGTCTGTCACTAGAAATGAAAGTACAGAGATTTGTTTTTCAGTTTGGTAGACAAATGCTTGAACTATGAATCAAAATGCTAGTAGACAAATTGTAACTCATACCTAAAATAATTACAAAATCCTATAGAATCCTTTTATTTATATGAATAGCTTGAAAAGAAACTTTTGATCATTTACCATCTATAATCACAGAATTAGTATCCAAACTTGTTTGCCAAATGTTTTGCTGAAGATCTGTAGATCTGCACAATGCTCATGGCCTAGTAAACTAGATGGATTAAATTATTATTATTTTAAACATTGCTAACATTTTGAATCCCTATATAACTGTGCAGTTCTTTCATCTACTTTGATTTTTACAAAATGGAGGACACAAAAGGGTATTAAAAGTCATATTTTATATGAAGAAAAGTTTTTTAATAATGAATTTGTGTTAAGACTAAAAAAATAATTTACCTACCTGCTGTTAGAGCAAAACTGGTAATACTAAGTGCAGTACATAGACTCACTGAAACCCTTAAATGTCTCTTCCATCTTAATGCTAATTTTCAGGGCTTTTATTTATGTGTATTCATTAAACTTGTTAGGCAATTTTCAACAAAAAGATTTTTTACTAGAACATGGAAATGGACTGAAAGCAATCCCTCTCATAAGGACACCCAAGAAACGCTGTACTAGAGATCTACTTGTCAAAATAAGACAGCAGAAACCTCAGAAAGGCAACGATATTCAATAATGTGAATTGTGTATGTATTTGCCACTGTAAAATTAACAAAAACAATTTAAAAAAACATGAAAGCTCTCAACTTTGTCTTAGCATGTAATGGGGAAAAAAAGAAACACTCCAAAGTCTCATCTCTACAGTACTCCGCTATGATTACTTGACTATGTCCCAGCTGAGGGAATGATCAAAGTATGTATGTTGGATATTCAAAGTGCTAGATTTTGCATTCCAAACAGTGTAACTGGCCAAACTGTAAATCAAAATGTACCTGAGGATTTTTTCATATACCACATCTATAGGTTTCTTTTTTCTGAAGGTATAATTATGAATGGAAATAGTCATTTTATAGTTAAGGTCATAACTAGCTGTATGCTCTAAAGTCAGTTGTAATTTTGCTTACCACATCCAGACTGTGATAAGCAAATCCTTTCAGACTAAACCAATCTGCTTGAAATATCATTGTGCTGAGAGGAAAATGTTTTTTGATGTCTGATCTTAATTAAGCAAGGTGCTAGTCAGATAAAAAGAGAGAAATGGTAATCTGAATATTTCTCAAAATCTTATTTTTTGCTTTTTGTTGTTTTTACTTTTTTGTGAAGTTGTAATCATTTGTTTGGAGACAAAATAATTTAATTAGGAACTCAAAGTAATTATTTTCTGGTCTTCTGTAACACTTTCTCCCTCTAGCCAAGCACCTACAAGATTTCTCATCAGATTATCTTCTTATAATAAAAATGCATCAGTTGTCCTTATTCAGCATTCCACTCTGTGCCACAAAGACAGATCTGCCCCATCAATCATGATCTCTCTACCCGCTAAAAAAACCTTTCAGGTTTTTCATACAACCTCTGACTATGGGACCACAATTCCACTGCTCACTTATAAGCTGACATACTCTAACTCTTTCCACTGAAGAAAGAATTCATCCCTCTGCCAGCTTAGTTCAGCTGAGTACCAGCAGAGGCTGTGCATTCATTATTCTCCCCAGAGTTTCTATCAGAGAAGGACAGCATTTTAATTTGCTTGTAGGGTATTACAGAAATTGCAGTTTCACAGGTTACATGAGGAATGCCCTGAGTGGACTCATCACCACAGTCCTTTCTATACAGTTCTTGCCAGTTTGCAGCTGATTTGTCTGCTCTAAGACAGCAGCATGTGCAAAGCTTGAGGATATCCAAGCGCTACTGCCCTGGGTAGATCAGAGGCACTGTCAATGAAGACCAGGGAACATCATCATCAGATGGACAAGAAAGGGAACTACTTGACTTATTACATACAAGGGCATATGAATACACACAGAATTCAGTATTTCTGTTATTTTTTTCTAAACTTTGAGAAAAGGTTTATCAGAGGCAGTTATCTATGTTGAGAAGGCAAGTCCCATTGTGTTATCTAATAAAGTTTTAAATGTTTTCTTAACATTGTTTTCAGATTTATAAGTATTCCAGATAGAGTTTGACTTTACAAGCAAGACCCCCAAACCAGTAGATAAGTTGTGGTAGAGGTAGGTTATTTGGGGAAGGCAGGGCACTTGGAGTGAAGGAAAGAAAGTCTTCCTAAAACTAACAAATTTTAAGTTAACGCTTTTGTATGGAAATGTGTTTCAGAACAATTTTGAGTTTGTAACCACATACATTCTTTGTTAGAGCCCTGGTAACACAAATGATATCAAAGACACAGACAAGTGCTTGTTTGACAGATGAAATATACAATCACTGTCTGCGCTGCAGCTGTCTTTGTAAAGCCAAATTCATGCTGCAGGTCTGATGGCAATGCATTGAATGGGTCTTCCTACCGAGTTATGCGTGTTGCAATTTTTTTATAATCTCTTACTTTAATTTCATGCAATTTATATATGCTGATTAATAGTGTAAAACTATATTTAATATGACCTGGCACTGGTGTATAAGTGATATTTTTTGATATTAATATTCTGTATTGTTCTTAAATATTAATTTATTTTTAATGTTGCTATCAAGTATCACTGTTCTTTCTCTTATATGCCACAAAAATTCTACACTAAGCTACCTCTTGCTGAATGTGATTTTTATTAGTTACACTATGTCTAAATGATGCCTTTTATAAGAAAATTTGTTCTTGGAATAGCTAGACAGAAAAAAAAATCAAGTTTTTTTTATTGATGAGGGCTTAGAACATACTAGAGCAGAACAAATATCAAGTATGATGTTTGAAAGGGAATTTCTATCAAATCAACAGTTTATCTGCATTAACATATATTCCATCAGCTTTAAATTTTAGTTCAGATATTGCTACTAATTAGTTTTGGCTGATATTGGAGTATTTTGTATGCCCCACTTGTAAAAGCTGTTTTCCCATCTGTTAATAGGTTGGAAGTGATTAAAGGACACTTATTTTGGCTGTTGTAAAGGCCAAATCATTTTAAAGCTGCAAATATGTGACAAAATCAGCTAAAGGTTTGCCAAGTTCAAGACCTGAATTTCCTAGAGTTGTGATGTCTGATTCCCTCCCCTCCTGCCTAAAGTATCTATCAGTTTTCAGTTATATAAAAGCAAAAATTCAGCCTGTGACAGGCCACACCTCCTACCTATTTGTTTAAGCAGAAGTTTTAACAAACCTTCAATGTGTTTCTGATCTCTATCTAAAAATCATTTCTGCTGTTTGTATACCAAATTTGAAGCATTTCTTCTGAGATCTTAAGCAAAAGGTGGTTTACAAGAGTTCCCATTATCACAATATTTGAATACCTATGCCTTCTCTTCTTGTCTGTCATTTCATCAGTGTGCATAAGAGAGCAGAAAAAAAGAGAAATAGTTAATGTGTGAAACATCAGAGGAAAAAGGAGAATACAAAAAAGAGGTAAAGAATGGGATGAAAAGGACCATCATGGACAGCGAGCTGGGAATCAACAGTAATCCAAAAACCCTCATGGCAAGAGATTTGTGTGCCACATATTGTGAAACAATTCAAGCTTTCAGTTCTAACTGGGGAAGAGTATTTCAGTCATATGTTTAACTTAATCGAAGATATGAAATAGCCTTGTGCAGAGAGCTGAAACAACTCTTGAATACCATTTACGTCTTATGGTCTAGCTGGAGGGGTTAAGTGAAATTTAAGGTGCAGCATGTAGGCAAATCTCACTTATTAAACTATAACCTGCCTTCTCCCCGTATACTTAACTTGATGGTATCAGGATAGAACCCAAGCTGACCCTTGTAACAACAGAGGTATGAAAAGAGTATTCAAACAGATATTCTAACCCTGGTTTGTCCGCAACCCCCTGAATATATATATATATTTTTTCAGGATTTGAACTGTGATACCAAAGGGAATAGACCAATAACTAACCCTAGACTTACTCACTTCGTCTGCAAATTTAATTTTATAAATAAGCAACATAGTGCTACCAAAATATATTAGACCTACCACCTGCTTTGTACTACTTTAATGGAAAATCTGTCAAGCACTTTCCTTAATGATTATATGTCTTAAAAATTCAAAAATGAAAGGATTATCACTGAAATCATATTAATCTGCAAAGGATTAACAGCATACTGTTGAAAGACTTCATGAACTGCAAAAGGAGAGGATCTGAAATAAAAAATGCAGAGAGCTTTTCATATAAATAGTGCAGAAAAAGTGTAAAGGTTGAAGCAGAAAAAGCAAAAATGGATTGAAACAAAGAATGCTGATCTGAATTAAACAGTTCAGCTTTGAAAAGAAAATCAAATTGTAGAAAATGTGCTATAAATTATAATATACCTTACCACCTGTATAGACTTTACTCATTTTTTCCATATGTTTCTGTAACCAGATGTGCTCTCATAATAGTTTGCAATTTTAAACACATCTAGATACATTATCTGAAATATCTTGTTTAAAAAACAAAAAAAAATGTATTGAACATTCTGAACCTAATGAAGCATTGAGAAGGAAGTCTGGATTTCCTGCTGATGCAGTCTTTTTCTTTAATAGATAGGAAGACCCCCACAGTTTATAAAATACTTCACCTTCAACACTACACAGCTTAGCTTTCAAGATTTCCATGCACAAACAGATTAGTTTATTTCTTTGGTATATTTTCCCTGCTTGTAGGACAGTAATGAAATCATGCCAGGCATCTCTTGTTACTTAATGGCCAACAGAGTTCATTTCATTAAACCTAATTCAGCAGTTATCCATATTCACGGAGTCACTTAAAGCCGTGTTTGATTTTAGCTTTAGTGGGATATAACAATAAGCTTAAAGTTAGGCACATATTTAAAATACTATGCTGAATCAGGATGGTTGCAACTGCGTGCTACCTGAATAAAGTTAAAATTAAGCATATGCTTAAGGGTTTTGCTGAAAAGAGATGGAGTGCTGAACTGGAGCCCAGTGACTACTTATAAGTGTCAGCACATTCTCAATCCAGAAATTATCACTTTACAAATAAAATCTTAAGATATGCATATACATAATCAATGTTTGGCTGAGTAGAATTTTGACGACCAGCTAATTACAATTCATGCAGATATAAATTAAGAAGATGATGAAACACTGTTTAAACTCAAAGATACATCTCAAATTATTCACTCAGGATGTACACAGAAGATAAAAAATGGCAGTAAAACAACATGGAGGCATAAAGACCACCCATTATGGCAGGCACAATAATAGCTTTAACTTCCACTTGAAGACAATTATCAGCATCAGTGGGCCCAATTTAGTTGGCCTCAGGATCTGATACTACAATTTGCCTAGTGTCCTGAGGTCCCAGTGATGTTAGTGAGAGGTTAGGACACACATCATATAAAAGAATCTGGTTCATCACATAAAAGAATCCAGAATTCCCATTCTGGAATTTTGCAACTTAATGACACTGAAAATCTATGGGTTCTGCTTGGAAATAACATAAATACAAGACTAAGACACATTCATGCTTCCTCATGCCTTTGTCTGTTTTCAATATTAATTACAAGGAGAAAAACATGGTCTGAAAATAAATAAATCAGTTTCATCTGCTGTTATTGTGACAAAAAAGGAATAGGAAAGAAGTAACTGCTTTTCCTCCTTTCTGACTTAACACTAGACACAGCTCTCTTCATTTTGCTGGCTTGGAAATCTATCACAAACTGGAAAGACAGAAGAAAGATAAAAATTAAATTAAAATAAATTTAAGTAAATAGGCAAAATCTAAGACAGCTCACAACTGCCCTATATTTCAAGAACTGTACATATACTTAAAAAGGTTTTAAATCTACACAGAATTTATCTGAAGGCCTTTACTGAGCAAAACTAAAATGTTCAAAGAAATAAACTCTACCTAATCTGTAACACAAAATGTCAGGTATGAGCCTAGCAATACTTTGCTTTATGCTCAGATGTACAGGTTGAAAAAGGGTAGATTTTGCTTTCCCCTTTCTGTCTCCTCAGTGAACACTCCCTGACTGCTACATTTGATGACAATTTTAACAATGTTTTCATTTAATCAGTTATGAAAACACAAAAAGCACAAACATTTGCCATCCTTTTTCTCCTCATAAAAGTACTCAGTTGTGTAGATCAGGCCGTATGACTTTTGCTGCAATTCATATCTGAATTGGTTACCTCTTAAAAAGGATACATTACCTGTAAAAGACTCAGAGAAAAGAAGAAACAGTATATGATACATACCCCACCTCAGATGTCCTTATCCAGTATGAAATATGGCCTTTCCCATATACATTTTAATTCTCGTGTTACTAAAACTAAATGATGAATAAAGCACTATAAAGAATGGATATTTGGCATCACACTAAAAACTCACTCATCCCAATATGCTCTCCCTGACACCAGCCAGCAAAGGAGTTCTAGGCAGGCATAAGAAACATTGCACATTCTGGTTGATTCTTCTCCATTATAGACTCCTGATAATCAGGAGAATAATCAGTTTATTGACTGAGCTATACCCTTATTTTTAATAGCCACTGAAAAATCAATTAGCCATCAAATTGTCTAAGCTCTTTTTGATGCCTTCTATATTTTCAAACTTTGAAACATCTGTGGCTGCCTGTTTCACAATTTAATTATGCATTATATGAAAAAGATTTTTACATTGTTTATTTTAAGTTTGCTACCTGATGATTTCATCAGGGCCCTCTTGTTCTTGAGCTATAAAAACAAATAAATGTCATTACTCTTTATTAGCCTTTTCCTACTATTCAAGATTTTATCCCTGCTGTTATCTCTGCTATCCAGATCATAAGATACTGAATCAAAGGGTGAAAAAATGGTATATGACCAGTAAACACAACATAACTCATTTTCTATCCTGAAGAATCACAGTTTATTTAGCCTGTCTCATGACAGAAAGTATTGCACACCACTGGCAATCCCAATCACTATCTTCCAGATTCTTTTTCTTTCTAAGATGGCCTGACCGGCATGTGGTATTTTAGATATGGATACACATTAAGAACTATGTCCTGATCAGCAGCCAGCTATGTGGGTGCTTTCATATCCTTAAAAATTTCTGACCAGATTATCAGTGCTACATCTGGTCTCAGCTAGTCTCCCTGTCAAGGACCTGATACATTTGACCAGATGAAAAAAAGACTGCACGTCTGACGGTGATTTGCTCCTATCTGACTCATGAATGAGTCCGACTGGTTGCATGTTGCTGTTGCACATATTTTTAGCTATGGTATGTTTCAGATCCTGCTCCTTAGTCTTATTCACTCAAACCAGAGTCTCAGACTCAACTATATACAAACCTTGCCCATTATCTACTATCTTCAGCCCCACCTTGCTCTATGGACGTCCTGCTATTTCAGCCCAGCTTCCAGCCATGCTATTCTCCCAACTTTGAGAATGACAATTCTATTAATTCTTCTTCTGACCTGATGTGCTTGGCTTCCATTGCTAAGTCCTGATTGTATTCTCTGTACACACTGCTAGCTATCTGCCTCACAGTAACACAGACAAGCTGATGTTTTCTGTCTAGCCCTACATTCTTTTCTTTCCCATACCTAACTTCCTAATTATATTTTGTACTCCCTTTGGTGTGGAATTAGCAATATCAGAGAACTAACCATAATGATTCCAAGTTCTTGCCTGAGTGAGAATGCTGAATTTAGAGCTCATTCTGGTATACATGAATAGTTAGAGTGATTCCCTTCACCAACCATTGGTATTACTTTACACAATTAGGACTTTTTCAAACATGCATTTTTATAATGTTTTTATGAACAAATAATAAAACATTTGATTTACATGCTAGATTAACATCTGCAATGCATTAAGTACAACTGAACCACTTTTTCCAGCATGATATTTAGCAAACATACCCATAGAGCCTAAATGCTAATTGCTCAATATCATTTTTTAATCAAAGAATACAGGTGTTAAAAGTCAGTGCATTACTGCAGATGTCAATCATGAGGCATCAGTTACCCCAAAATGTTAGAGAAAAACATTCTTCTTGTGAGGCTACTACACTCCAAGCAATTGCTATTGCAGATAGAGGACCTGGCTGTGCACACTTTTGTATATTTTAGGATTACTAGCCACTAGTGCAATTAAATGGTATTGGTGGGAGATCTAAAATGCAAAAGTATCCTCAGGAATAGTCTTATTTAAAACTTCATTTTATAGGTGTCTAGTTCTTTGGTCATTTATTTAAGAAGTTCTGTGTCATCACTGAGCAGTCCTGTCCAGTTTGATTGGCTTTTATAGTAGCTTGGTGTATGCTGGTCTTCTGTTTTTGATCTGGGAATTTGAGTCCTGTAATTGCTCCTCCCAGAACTATAGTGGCTAATGCCTGTCATTTTATCAGCCCCGTTCATCCACTTGGAAACCCTGTCAGGCTCAAACGGCATATGCTGACAGGCTAATCTACTTCTTAGTTCATGTGGTTTAATGCCAAGCCAATGTCTAATAAAGTCACTATGATTTAATATAAAGAGGAAACCACACTTTTTATGCAACTGAGGTGTGACTAGATAATTTAACGCAGTCTGGATGTAACACCAGCTGCTTGAGAGAAAACATGAGAAAAGAGTGGACATATAGGTGCAATAAGCATATTATCTGCATATGACTGTAAGAGTCATTCTCCAAAAATGAATTTCTGGATAATGGTCCCACACTACAGTAGGTGACTTTGAACATTTGTGGGTATAAATGAATGAATTCACTGCAATATAAATACTTCATTATTTTCTAAATTACCCCAAATATATCTTAAAGATTAACATGAGATTACCCAAATGCTATCAAGACATTGTTCAGGTGATTCTTGGGTACCAATAGGTGATTTTGATTATGAGCTGAGAATAGAAACAAATATACTACTGTGCATATGATCGTGATTTGCCAGGACCAGATCATTATCTCTGAAATTCATAAATCAAGTTTCAAGTTTCTGATATTCATAAATCAAGTTTCACAGGATTCATAAATCAGGTTTTCAAAGTCTTCAAGGTTAATTTCAAAACTGAACATTTTTATATGCCGATAAACCATTGATCAGCAGACCGCTACCCTTAAGGCTTAATACAGCAGAGAACAAAAGTACTTTTCAGATGAAGAATCAGTTCTTTCTTAAGTTAACCGCATAACTTGAAGTCTGTCCTCTTTTAATAGTAAGAGAAATCATATCATTGCCCCCTGAAAAATAAGAGATGAGAAATACACGCAAAGGTTTTGCTTAAAGTTTGTACTAGCCATGCTATTTGATACATCGCTATAACAAGAGAGTCAAACAGCTTTATCTTCTCAGAATCTTCCACATAAAACAGTGTAGTGAAGCATGTGTTTGACTCAGAATGAGCTGTTCCCACTTCACACTATGATGAGCCACTTGCCAATTGAGTTCAGTCTCCTGCCTCCCACTTGCAAAAGAAATTTAATTGGCTACTACAGCAATCTGTACTCTGATAACGTTGCTTAGAGAAAAAATTGTCTCATCTGAAGACCATGTACAGTGTTTTTCTTCCATAGCCTTCTATTTGTGCTGGTCCACCATCTCAGTATGTAGTCACCCTTCAAACAGCCATTCCTCCCTCTAGATATCCCATAGCATCAGCTCATTTCTATCTAGGAACATCCAAAAGTTCACAGTTCCTTTCCTTTGCTTCCCAAATTACCTTTCAAGTCTCCAGTATGTGGTCCAGCAAGTTGTGTACACTTTCATCTGAGGCTGCCTCCTCCCTTGAATTCTAAGTTTTATTCTGCCTGAGACAAGGGTGGCCTGCAATAAAGACCTTGCTTCCACTTCACAAGCCACCTGTTATCATCTTTGCCAACCTGCCAACTCCTCTATTGCTTCCCAGTCCTGCTGCTCCCCAGCCCACTATGCCATCTGCACAGCAGGAATTCAGAGATGAACTTACAAAGTGTTAGAAGTCTCAGCTTTGTCTCAGAGCCGGTGCTGCTTTGTGAGCAGAATAATTATTCTGGAATAAAAGTAACTTTTATTTAAGAATAATGTCTGTATGGAAAGTTATTCCAGAATCAAGGACAGCAAACTAATTTATTCTACTCTAGGTAGGCTTACTCTTGTGCACAGGGCCCAAGATCTATTTGTGAATACCTTAAATACCTTAAATTTTCTCACCTGGACAGGATATATACGGTAACAATTGCATTAAACTACAGAAGGAATGAAAAATGATTCAAAACATCATTTGAAATATACATTTCTAGCATTTCTGGAATTGGAGAGAAGCTGAAATGCAGGACTCTGACATCTCAGAAGACTGTTAAGACTTCTGTCCCCAATTTTTTTTTTTTAAATTAACTTGCAATGAAACCACACAGATCACTGCAGCCTCGAACAAATTGGACTTAGATTGTCATTTGAAAGATTGGAAGAGATGACTAGGGAGAACCTAGTCTGGGAGACCAGAGGGAGAACCCAGCTCATCTATTACAGTTAGTGGTATCATGCCACAGCAACTCAAGACCTTAGTCTTGGTCCCAGGCCCCCATGATGTATGCTGCCTAAATACAATAAATACAGGACAGTTACTAGCCCAGATAATTCATGATTACAGTAAAAAAAAAAAATCAAGAGACAACAGAGGAATACAGACAGATGAAGCAACACAAGGGAATAATGAAATGACTTTGATCAGCATGATATGGAATTATCACAGTACATCAGGAACTTAATGGTTGTTGATTTTGTTACTATGAATGGTTAATATTAAGAATGAACATAAATTGGACTGAAGAGGTTGTCTGGACCATCTACAAGGAGTTTCTGCCAAGCCTACAAGGTAGCACAGGAAAAATACATACGGTTGCATGCTGAACATTAAAACTGGCATCATTCATCAATGGGAAGAATAGAAGCTGATCGTTCTATTGTGAATCAGAGATGATAGAGTGGAAAAGAATGTTTCACATTTTGTTCAATTCAGATTATTATGATATTCTGTTTAAACTGGTAAAATCGAACCATGGAGCCACTTTGCATGATAAACAGTAGAACTGTTTATCAGCCTTGAATCATAATGCTGGAATGGGTAATTCACAGCTAGCTCTGAATGACCTTTAGATTTAAATAACTGTCTCCTATTCTAGGTCAAGTACAAAACCCTACCAAAGTACAAATTGCAAGCAAACCAAGCTATCATAGCTCTTAAAACACTACAGTTATTTCCTACCAAAGGGAAAAAAAATCAATAATTCAAAATAATGGTATTCTGGTAATGTTACACCTTGTCTATAATCCATTCATTCTCATATGCCTTTTGGGGAAAGGTTTTACTAAGCATATTTTAAAGTTTAATGAACCCATTTTACTTTTTTTGCTTCTGTTAATTTTCCAGAGAATACATGAAAGCCATTCTAAGAAACAACAATGCCCCTTATGTGTAGATGTAAGCAAAGCTACAGGCACTTTCTGAGCACACTTTCTGCTTTATCAAGATTCACATGCTACAGTGATCTCCGGTGCCTTCTCATTAAAGACAGTGCAATCAAACATGGAAATATTCTGCAAGATGATTTTCTTTCCACATGAAGCATGTTCACTAACAAAGATGTCTTTGTGGATGACACGCTTTCTACTACTTCTTCCCTACTTCTTGTCTGTATTTTAATCCAGATTAGTTTTTCTTCTTGCTAGATTAGATATTATATCTGGTTTTCATCAAATAAATATGCCGTGAAGCAAGCATATATGTTTACATGGTAACACACCTACCAAGAACATGGGTATTGCAAATAGAAAGCTGAACTGATATTGAAAATAATTGAAAGCATATTCCTCAGAATCAATTGTGAAAACAATGCAACTGCATTGGCAAGACAGACTTATCTTCAAAGCATCTTTGGAGAAAGTAGCTCAGTCATGTTATCTATACAAGTTAAAGGTACTGCCCTATCTTTAGATAATGTGTTCATTACAGGCTCATTTATATCAGCATCATATGACATGTCATGATTTTGAAGTTCAGATTTGTTCTGTTGCAGAACAAAATCAAGAGATTCTACATATTGGCTAGGGCATTCACTTGAGGTGCAGGAAACTCATATTGGAGAAAATGCCCTGAATGAATTAGCACAGGGATTTCAATTTCAGTCTTTCACAACCTACCCAAATACCCCCTTGCATACTTGGCTTCATGAGAGTTAGTATTTTGTTTTTCTCTTTTCCTCTCCATAGCAGATATTCTAGGCCTAAGAAATTCTTCTTGACAAAAATGCCACTGAAACTAACACATTTTTGGGGAAAAGTACTTCAGCTGTAGAGCTTCAGGATTTGTCTAAAGGCAGGGTATGTTTCTTAGTCATTTGCGCCTTGTAAAGAAAATGTAGGCTTATCCTTGCTGAAATAAACACTTTTCATTTAGCTCAACAAGGCAAATTAAGTCTCTGTTCCTAATACAAGTGTTTGCAGTTTAGCATGAGATACTCCCACTCCCTAAATTCCATAAACTCACCCTGGACTTAGTTTCTCAGCAGTGTCAGCTCATGACACTGAGTCCTTTTTCACTCCTTCCATGGAGACAGAACATTCCAGGCTTATCTCATCCTTTACACCAGACAAGCTTAATAATCAAGATAATATTTATTTTATGAAAGGTAAGGTCAAGAATTTTGATTCAAGATTAGAATAAATATACAACACAATTCTAACTGAAACTTAATGATCAGGTGCCTCTCTGGTACTTAACCTCTTTTACCTAGACGCCTCAAGACTGTTCCATGCTGTCAAAAGTGGAAATTTACTGCATTCAGCAATACTTCTTTTGGACCTTATTCTTGATCTAAAGCCAGATAAGGACACTAATTCCAGCCTATTCCATTTGATTTTTCCTCCATCTCCTCCCCTCTCTCTTTTTTATATTAATTTCTTTCATAGTATTATTTAGATATGGACGCAGCCTTTGGACTTTTCACTTTTCCTCAGGAAAACTTGCAGGCCTTCAGCTGGCAAGAGTTACTTCACTCCATCATTTCATACCTCTATAGGATTCTTAGTTAACACCTTACTTGCACCTTTAAAGTTCTTAACATAAATTCCTAAGGCATTGCGATTGTTAGAACACTCTTAAGGTTGCATGTTACAGCATTCCATAGCCACATATCATTTTGGATACCTTTCAGTTAGCTTATAGTCACCATCAATCTAAGCTTGTAACACAGACTAAATCTGACATCTTTAGGCATGCCATTAGCATTGACAACAGACTTAGGAATACAGTAGCTTCACTGAACTGTCTCTAAAGACATGCTGCCTTTGTCCCTGTCACTGAAATTTTCTGGCATTTTGACTGATCAGCACTGTTTAACAAAACATTTAATGAACTATTACCAAAACAGTCTCCCCAAACTATCCTCAATAATTCTATTATGCTGTAAACTAAATTTTATATTCCGTGCCTTTACTGATGAATGTCATCCAAGAGATCTTTAGACAACCACACTTTTCTATTACAATTTTCAAACCCTGAAAGGACAATATGAGGCACCAATTTGCAGATAATTTCTGAGAGGTCACTTGTAAAATACAAAGTTTAAGATGTAGGACAAGGAATCCCCAAAATAGAATCATTAGATATTTAGTATGCACAGATCATTACTCTAGGATACACAGTCATTTACTCTTTTAAACTTGTTTTATTTTAAATACAGTAAAAAAAAATTCTCAGCTACGCAATATTTTATATTAAATCAATTCCAATTCCAATCCAGTTCCTAGCTCTGGTTTCTTATTATTTGTAAGGTGGAAAAGGAAATAGGTAAAGGAGAGCCTGCAGTGCATTGATCTGAAAGGCTAGAGGGAGGTTACTAACGGATTTCCTCATGGATGTGTGTCACTGGTGAGCATATTAATACTTCCCTTCATGTTTGGCAGAGTAGAAGAGCAGTACCAGTGAACTGACATGCAGGTGGGAAACACCATCAGTAAACCAGGAAGACCAAAGTGTCATATAGCAGAAGAAGAATTGGATGACATTGTGAACTGGCATTATAGAAATGGATTAAATAGTACAAAATCCAAGTTTATAAACTAAGTGACTAATGAGAAGGAATTACTTTAGTTTGAAGTAATGGTGGAAGAGGAAGACCTGGATGTCTCAGTGAGTTACAGCATGACAATAAGCCATGGCTGAGAGAAGTAAATTTGACCCTAGAAATATCAGGTAAGGGAAATCTTAATGCCATTCTATGAAGTGTTGTATTCTGTATCACTCTGGTCACTCAGCATTCCAGCAAGATGAATTCTGACTGGATTAGGTGAAGGGAAATAACTGTTAGGATAATGAGGGCAATGAAGTGTGTCCCATATGAGAGGAAACAAAAAGTAGTTTGACCTCTTTTACACCAGAAGAACAAAAGCTGACAGTGGACACAATTGATTCAGGCAGGAGTGGGTGTGAAAAGTCAAGGAGGGAGAACAGCTATAAAACTAAACAACAATGTTGGCAAAATACAGAGTGAGTATAAACTGGCCATGCCTAAATTTAGGGTGAAAAATAAAGATTTTTCACTAGCAGAGGAGACCAGACCTGTCTTCCAGTGGAAGCAGTGGGAGTGAAAAAAAAAAAAAAGTTAACTAGGTGTAAAATAGTGCTTAATAAATATCGAAATGGCACAGTTACCTACAGCAAGAAGGTTCTGGATTTATCAGGTAAAAATAACTCTCTCTGTCCAAAGTCACTGTCTCCTTGTGAATTAACAGACTCTTAGGACAATTTACAAATATGACTAAATTACAGTACAGCAAGAAAAGTACTTATTTGTATAAAGGCTGGATTCACAGGGTTTTCTAAAGGTTACAGAGAACGATTATCTGACTGTATCTATCTGAGGATGACTCATTTAAATGAAACTATCATTATAAGCTTTTTGGTATAACATCTCTCGGTTGAAGAGGTGCTGGAATCTCAACTGCAACTAGCCAAAATTCTGTCCAAATCAATTTATGTTATCAAACCTTCTCCCTTCTTTAATATTCAGCTTTATTCACAGATAGAGGCTCCTTTTTAAGAATGAAAGAAACACTTAAATAAAAAAGAAACGTTCCCCCTTTTTTTCTTGCAAGACTTTTGGTCTTCACAAGAATTTGGCTTACATATGTTAAAAAATATTTTATTAAATAGTAGGATCTATTCACATCTAATGTCAGACAGAAAATTTTAAGTAGGACCTCCAACAGCTGCTTGCTACTTTAAATTATTTTTAACATTTTTATACCCCAAAGCCATAAAGTTTTAAAATCATATCTATATATGTATATTTAAGTACTGTTAAATATTTCTATTGCTTTCTGGGCTTTACCTTATGTGTGACTATATAACTTCAAGAATCTGTAACCTTTGCAGTGTTGCATATTTTTTAGAAGTATTTGTTTAAATTACTATAAAGGTTATCATTGTAATTTCAGTTATCCAGTTGTAACATTATATTTCATAAGGCTAGGTCAAATAATTTCACCTTTCTTAGCCCACTGGGAAGAAAGCTTACACTGCTGGATAGTGTATTGTAAAAATCAAGTTGGTGAAATAATGACATAGCCAGGTCATGAAGATGTGAATACTGGAAGCCAAATATCTGTCTTTCCAGCCCTCCTCTCAAAAAAAGGGTTAATCTAGACAAAGTGATTTGAGTTTTGATCTTAGGATGTAACACATGATGATCAATATCATTTAAAAGTCTGTGTACTCAAGAAAAAAAGTACTTATAAAAAAAGTACTAAAAAATAGTACTAAAAGTACTAATTTAGTTTAGTTAAAACAGGGATCTGTTCTTCATGTCTCTATGTAATATGGCATATGTATGTTATGTAATAAGCTTACATTCATGGAATTTCTACTCATTCGAATGAAGTGCATTAAGAGTGAAGCATTGCTTTGTCAATAGTAGTTGGAGTTCACAAGAATCACAGGATATCTGGTTAGTCTGGAATTTCCTATTTCTTTTCTGAGCCCAAAACCTTGGCTCCTCTTCCAACTTTAAAATTTGTTCCTCTGTTTTGATAATAACACTGCTTATATATCTCTATAGTAGAAAGCAAAGTTCATTATTAAAATGAAGGAATTTCTAATGTACACAGACTTGATCTTTCCTCACCAATACTTGACCATTTTACATACCTCCTTGGCCTTCATTTTTATGTGCCTCACTTGATTGTGCTCCTTCACAAGATTTGGTGCAATCACTCCTCTCTAGTCTTGGTATACTTTGTCTGTTGGGAAGATTATTGTGTTTTTGAACAATATGTCATTTATTCAAATTACTTAACATTTTTTATTTGTCCTCAAGCTACTGAATTATCTCCTAGTAGTTTCTGTTCCCAGAAGTGTTACTGGGATTGACATCTGCTTCCTACAAGGTCAATCAGGAGTTTCCATTAACCACTCATCTAGAGCTATGACAACAAAACTAGTAAAATCTCAGAATTTGCCTTTTACTGTATCACTTTTAATGCAGTCTCACAAATATTTTCAATTGAAAAATAGAAAGCTTCATTTTTATCCAGATAACCTCCATAAAAAGGCATAAAATCAGCTGGCAGAAACCAGGAACAGGGCTGGCTTTGAAGCTATTTTGAAGAAACAGTTTGAGCTCTTATACAAGTACAGCTCCACCACAGTCAGTACAATCTGTGTGCCTTGTGCTAAATCTCAATTTGGTTCTCATTATAATGTGGTAATATACCATATTTAACATGTCCTGAATGGTAAAATATACATACACTACTTTCCTTTTCTAAGAAAGCGCTTCTCTATCAGCTTCAGCTAACTATTTCAGATGTTACCAACCTCCACATTTATGAAAAAGACAGAACTTATGTTACCTAAATTAATTTGGGTGAAACCCTTCCACAATTACTCTATAGCATAAAGCTATCAAGATTCAATGACAGTTCATTCCTCATTCTCTTTGCTCTTTTTTATTTAGCTTTAAGGTTAGGTGACAATACAAGACTGTTGAAATATCTTTAATATGTTGAACTGAATATTCAGGACATTACACTTATTTCTTAGGCACTGTTTTATATGTATTTTAAGTCTAGATTGTCACAAAAGAAGTGACCAAAAAACCCCAGAGTTTCTTAAGTCAGAGAAGATACGAGGAAATGTCATAAAAATTCCAGATATGTAAAAATTTGCTGCAAGAAGGAAAGAAGTTATCCATTCTTATGTTACCTGGGGTAAAACTGATGTAATGGGCTGAAGCTGCAGCAAATGAGTTTTTAGTTAGACACAAGAATAAACTTTGTAATTACAGTTAAGCACTAAAATCTGTTTCTTAGGGAGGCTGTAAAATCTGTATTACTAGAAGTTTTTTGGAACAAGTTAGAAAAAACATCTATCGAGAGTGCTCTGGATAAAGGTGTTCCAACTGAGTAGAGGATGGATGGATTACCTGATCTCTAGAAAGACCAAGGAGCACTATTTCATATGATTATATGATATGTGATTTATATTATACTATATTTATGTAATCATATGAATATAAAAATGTTACCTTAGAACCCCCTTATAAGTATGGTGCTCCAAGTTTTTAGACGGAGTTATTCTAGAGTAGAAAATGAAAATGACAATCCTACAGAATCATTCACTCTTCCTAAAAACTTCCTGATGAGTATAATTGAAAATACCGCTTTTATTTTTCACTGCAAAATTACTTTTCTTGCAACATTTACTAAAATATAAAAAGTCAAAAAAAGTAAAGTGAAGTATTTTTATAGTTCTGAAATTCAAAATATTTGGACACTTTTCCTTTGGAAGATGTTTTAAAGACTTTTTGTACTTTATTTCAAGAATATTTTAAATTGCAGAATTTCCCATGAACTGGAATTCCTGGTTCCAATACAACTTTATTTAATGAAAAAGGCACAAAATATTTGAAAACATGAATTACCTGCTTATATTGTAAAATCAAGTATTTAACTACAAGTTCTCAAAAATAATTAATCATCTAATATTTTTGCACAAATGAATGAATGTAAGCAGTTCTTCCATCAGATGGTAGCTATTGTTATGTTTTCTACATAATAATATAAATTTAAAATGGTAGCACACAGCCATACTGCAATAATTTTGATATTGATAGGGTGAAAGAATTTTCTGCTCTAGATTCTGAAAAGAAAATACAACTCTGACTTCAGTGGGTGCACTGTAACTCTAGGGAGAACAAAGAAGCTTGAAACCTTTTGCAGTAGATGTGACCATTTCAGAAATACTAAACCAAATTTGGCTTATGAAATGAAAATCCAAATCAAGCCAGTTTTGCCTATTTCTCAGAACAATAGAAGCTGCTGTACTGAAAGAGATCAATAGTCTGTCTTGTCCAGGACTCACTCTCCAAAAGTAGCACATGCTCAACACTTCTGAGAAAATTTTAAGAACCACTTTAAACAGGTATAGAGATATGTCCATTCAATGGACCACATCCTCCTCTCTAGATTCGCTGAAGTCTTCCATCATGAAGTTTAATGTCACTAGCACACTTCTTGTTATACTCAATAATGATGACACTAGCTATTCTTGCCATTTTGCACTTTTTGGTCTTAATAACTTCAAAAAGAAATGAGCTCAAAAATGTAATTACAATTCTTGTGAAAAGTATTGTTTGTAACTTTTTTTTTTTAATCCCATTTGTTTTTCCTGTTAGGAAGAAAGGAATGCGTGAAAGAGAATTTCATGATCCATCTTTTCTTTACTGCTCATGTATTTTTGAGATATGTGTACCTTTTTAACTATCCCCCGTCTATGGTACAGTCCTCTTTTCTGAAGCTCTTTCCAGATAAATTTTGTCAAGCTCCTGGACTGTTACATTCTATTTGTGCCACAGGCTTTTTTGGAATGCAGTGATCAGGACTGCACACTGATTCCAGATGAGGCTGCACCAGCCTTTTATGAAGGATTATTATTCTTACTATATTTGCCATATTAGTCCTTAACAATATAATATGTTTTCTTTTGTCTTACTGATTACAACATTTATGTTGATTAGCACATAGAGCTAGACACACTTTATCCAAAACAAAAAAAATTCTGTCATTGATTCATTGATGATAAAAGGAGAAAAAACACTAAAGAAGAACAATCATGTAAAGGATGCTGTGGTACAAAGGTTAAGACTCAGGACATGTTCATCTGGTTTCCTGTTCTGTCAGATACCCTCTCTAATCTCTTCTGCCATCCTAGGAGTTGCCATAGCTGCCAGCTAGATGCAGGATTCTCTCTAATATAACATAACATTCTCTCTAATACAACATAATGTGAATTCCTCCAGGGAACTGAAGATAGTCTCCTGGCTGCTACCAGGACAATTGAGTTCCATAATTGCCAAATTACTCAGGATTGAGTGACCTCTCAGACATTACTTAAAAACAAAACAAAACAAAACAAAACAAAACAACACAGCCAATTCTGCTCTTTATTTGATGGAGCAAGCACAGCATACCAGTAGGAAACATGCAGCCATATGATGCTGAGTCAAACATTTACATGCCAGAGAGAACAGGATTTAAAGACACATCCCTGTCTTTTGCACTTTTTATTTTTTTGGTTAAGCAGATTTCCATTTAGTGGGATGGATTTTACAGCTCCTAACTCTGTGTATGACTAAGTCAGAGAATCCAGTACAAAGTACAGTTACTTGAGTCACTTCTGAAAACCTCAGTCAGCTAAGAAATATTTGAAAATGTTGTCTAGGGCCTCTCAGCATTAATTTCTCCCCCATGAAGTGAAGTCATATTTGAAAAATGTCTGAGATACTAAGATATGGAAGATAAAGGGATCATGTAATGATCACAGGTAAATATCCTAATGAAGAGATATGCAGACAAGTTAGAATGCACTGGGGCTCTCTGCTTACATTGTATGTTCCCCCAGCTTGGCAAAGTGCTTTTTCGTCATGCACATCACCATTTACCATAGATCCTGAGAACTTAATATCAGCAATAACAAAAAAGATCGAAGAGGTGAGGAAAAAACAAGTTTACATCACTTCTCAGATTCCAGGGACCAGTGAGTCAAAATTCAATCTAACAAACAAACAAATATTATGCTTCTTTCTCAAATTTGTATTTGGTTTACATAGAGGCCACCTTTGTCCTTTATACTTTCCCAGGTTCTCTGACACTTACTGAACTTTATCTTGTCCCAAAATAACAACCTCTCTTCTGAATTCCTGTCATGCTCCATTTTGATATGAGACATCTTTATCTAGTCATTTTCCATAGAGCATTTCAGTAAGGTTAGCCAGGAGTGCTTTTAACCTTCATGGACTTTTTAAAAGTCAAAGGTTGTTGCAGGAATCCTGTGAAAGCTCATCTCACATCTACGTAAGCCAATAAACGGGTGAGAAAAGTCACAGTTTAAACCAAACTTCTCACATAAGCATTCCTTTTGCCAGTGACCATTTCACTCCAAAAATGAGTGTGTTGGAGGGGAGAGGAGGAAGTTAATGAAAATTTGCAGCTAGCTAATGCCTTTTTATATAGGACACTCAGTTTTAATCTATAGCACTTAGAAGCAATTATTAGCTAGAAGATAGAATTAGCAGTTCATATTTTGATTATATGTATAATTTAAATGGGGGGAATCCTATTTTAATTACTAAGTGTTGGAAGATTAATTTAAAACATTCACGTTTTGTTGATTTTGTCTGTTAAGTCAGTTTAGGAGCACAGTGAAACAGTGAACAGGAGAAATAGTGATCAGGATCTCCTTTACATTCAGTCCCCTTTAAATATTCTGAAAATAGGAAGTAGTCATAGAGTGCATGAGGTTGAAGTTTAGTGTCTTTTGCAGCACGAGGATGTCATAAACAAGAGTGTGGCTGATCAGAGCACCAAAATGAGAGATTGTACTCCCTGCCTATATTACAACTTCCATCAAATCTATTTTTAATGCAGTTACACAACAAGAAATTATTCTTTTCTGCATGTCTCAGATGGCTGAGGCTGTAACAGAATAAGGACATTTTTATGCAATTTTATATAAGTTATGTAAATGTGTTTCACATACATTTATGTATATGTATAATATGTGATTATATACATATATAAGAGTTACTAAATACAACTTGAGTGCAGCAACAAACTCATTAAATACTCCAGAATGAACAGAGGTCTCTGAAATTTTCAGGTAATATAAGGTGTTTAAGATCTTATTATAAATTCATAATATTTAAAAAAGATATAATATTGTGGTAATAAATTTCTTTGCTACAAAATATGTTTTTTTCAAAACTTCAGGTGAAAACATTTGCCAATTAATTTTTTTTTCCTTGACACATAATTTCTTTGAGGCAAATTTTAAAGGTATACAAAGACTCAGATATCTGTCTAATGGATTTTTGAGTGGTCTAAGAACTTAACTTCCACACAGATCAATAGGAATTAAAAACCTGATGGGATTTCCTAAAATGCCCAGGGGCCAGACTCCATTTTGACATGCCTAACATTACTAAAGTCTGACTTTATAACCTCAATTTTCTATTTCATGAATTCATTACATTTACTTGCCTCTTTTTGTATGTAGAATGCAAACTTTATAGAACTGAAACTACCTGCACCCACATGTACGTACAACACCTAACATAATGCAAAAATTACCCTGTTTCTGTTCCCGGGCTGTTTCATCTCCAGTCCTCAGTCCTTGTCATTTTTATCCTCAATTTTCACCTTTTAGACTGCTGCATTTTTACTTTATGGGTACCTATGTAAATGAGGTTTAACTAAGATACAATGAGAGTGCACAAGCTCATTTTCCCATACAGATACATACTTAGACTACTTCAGAGCTTGTTAAGAGTTTTCAGGTTCAAGGTTTTTGTTTTCTTAGTTTAGGAATAATAGAAATTCTTAGTCCATTTCTAATATTTCTACTGATTCAGAACTTTCACTTCCTTTTTCCTGATTGAAATGTCCTTGGAGATAAAGCATTTGTAGAAGGAATACTGAAAACTGTCTTCTTTCTACCAACCTCTTTCTCTCAACAAAAAGAGATATTACTCTTCCTAAGATTGCAGTTATTTCTGGTAAATCATTTCCAGTACCAAATGGTGAATGTAATGATTCACAGTATAGAAATAGCCATTGAAATGGCACCAATCATACGTTTGGTGTCAGGTTCAGCAGCGAGGCCAAGCGTGCAGAACAAAACCAATCCCCACTACCTCACAGAAGGGGAATTGTTCCCTGTGAGACAAGGGACTTTCCTATCTGTCATGTACCACAGCCATTCTTTTAAAAACCTGGTTATTTTAAAATAAGAATATTTTCTGCACTTCTTTTCATTGAAGTATTATGAAACATCCTTCTATATACTAAACAAAGATACATATTTAGCAAATAGTTTAGTATCTAACTGAAAACATCAATTTGTTTACTAGAAATGTACCAGACAGACTGTGAACTGAGAAGAATAAGGCTTCTGAAAGTGTACTCACAAAGGTTTGCTTTTCAGGGTTGATATTACAAGTAATTAGCTTGACATTTAATAAATGACAATTTCTAAGAACTGCTAAAGCTGACTTAACAGGCAAATAGAACAACCTTGTTTTGTTTCAAAAAGGTAGTTGCATTGTTGCACATTTTATATAAAGTGGTTTTGCCAGCTAATGCTGAAAACATTTACATGCATGAAATACTTGAAATAAACATCCTCTGTGTACACTGAGCTTTCTATTATGGTGCTCTCTGCTTAGCACAAACTCTGATAAAATGTCTTGTGGCAAAGCTGATACATACTGCAGCTGAGTGGGCTCATCCTAGAGTTACAATAAATTAATCCTTACTTAAAGTCATGTGTTTTTTTCTAAGCATATTGCAAATCATAGACAACTCAGACCGCACTTTACATTTTGGTGAAAGAAAGTATGAGAACATACATTTAAGTTATACTTCCTTAAACTTTTTCTAGGCTTTGGAATTGAGTTTGATAGTGCTAAGCAACAATTGCTTTGAAGAATCAAGAATGTATGTGTTAGTCCAGTTTTCCAACCCTGAGGATATGTTTGTTTATGTGCAACGCATTTGAAGTGCACATAGAAAACCACAGTATTTCAAGAAATACATCTGAAATTTGGTCAAATTTCCTGCTTGTGTTAACAAAAATATTAAGTGTTTATATTATATGATGGTCATATCAGCTTTATTTTCATGCATTAGAAATTTTGAAATTTCTTCTGAGTGAATGTATTTCAAAGTCTCATTCATGCAGTTTGGCTGTTCAGTTAACACACCCACAGGGTACCCACCAGGGGTCTCCTACCTTGCCAGGTAACAGAATGGAGCCTTCAACCTGAATGGCAGAAATCTAGCTAACAATCAGGTTTCCATATAACATTGGCAAATGGTACTTTTGACAAATCTGCATTTTGTTAAATTTTGATGAATTTTACTTCACAGGTTAAACATGGGGTGGGGCAGATCTACAAAGCAACCCTGTTTAAAAGGAAAGGTGAGCAAAGTCATTGGCCCTTTTATTTCTAAAGCCAGAGCTCGATGCTATTTTCATGTACTGAAATAGGCAGTAGACCTGCCTCTGGGTGGTTGTGACTGCATTAGCATGTACACAGAAAGAAGTATAAAAGTTTTTTGAGATGTGGAGTGCACAGTGTATGAACGAAAGACAAAATGTGAAATGTTAGCATGACTGAAATCAATGCCAAAAGTCCTATCAATTTTATTCTTGACATTTTGGGAGAAAAGGAAATACATGACATTTTTTCTTTCCTCACTTCCTTCCCCCATTCCTTTATATATATACATATACATACATACACATATGTACACACACACACACACACACACAGGCCTGCAGGCTCCATAGCTCCATAAATGTAGAAAAAAAAGATACCTTTTGGCAAAAACAAAATAAATCTTCAGAAAAAAAAGTGATACTTTCTCAAGATTTGCATTTCTAAAAAAAGGGAAAACTTTAATAAAATCAACAGTTCTTAGTTTGCAGCAGTCTTGAAGGAATAGAAACATAACCTGAGAAAAGAAATACAGCACTTCCCATTGCACTGTAGAACTAGTGCTTGCAAATAATGAAAATATTATACCACTATGATGGCTCACCTTCACCAAAGCAATATTGGATTTAGAGTTTCACAGTGAACGAAACAGAAGTAAAACCAGCACACACCTGAATACATTGGGGGTCCCTCACTGGCATTGTACAGGCACGGGGACATTGATGGAAGATGTCCGTAAAACTTCCAGTTCAGAAAAGGTACTGCATCTTCATTCACACTTACTGGGATCTCTCCTGCCACCCCTTGCAGGTCTCTGTTCCCTGCTTTTTCTCTAAGTCTCACCCTACAGTTAATCTCCCCCACTTCATCCTCTGATATAGTTGATTCCATCCAAGCTGATCCAGCTCATTTCTAGCCTCCTTCTGGGACCCTATTTCAGGGTCTTTCTTTATCTCAGTTGTATAAACCTTTCCATTAGTTAAAGAACTCACTTTCTGCCCACAAGGCACTTCCACGGACCTGTTTTATTGTAGTGAAAATGCAAACAACAGGGAAAAGAAGCTTGTATGAATTATACTCCCTTAGAAAAAGCCCTTTGAACTGCAGCCTCCCTCCTTCCCCATCTCTCATCACCATGGGTTATTTTTCAAATGTGCTTTCACAGCAGCTTTTCACTGAAGTGAATGGTACTACTTTGGGACCTTGGTATTTGCGCAATAATTACTATTGTTCAGCTCTGTATTTAATAGGCAAGTGAGAGGACTACTAAAAATACAGCAGCGCTCATAAAGATTGCCTCTAACTCCCCTTAGAAATACATTAAAAACCCTGCAGTCCCAGAAGCAAACCCTGTTCCATCCAGCAAAACTTTTCTGTTAAGCTGTAATGCAAAAATACAAGAAGAAGAAATTTTGGAGCAGAAGAAATGGAGGAAAGAATAAAGACTGTAGTTCAGACTACCATGGTCTTGGTCAGGACAGCAAAAGTCTATTTTATCACTGCTGCAAATTGATCTAATTTTTTTCAATCACTTCAAAATCAAGCTACCTCTAATTTGCTCTAAACAGCCTTTGATTTTAGTCATCAACAAAACACTGAAAGTCCTGAGCAACACACAGACTGACTATCTTTCATAAAGATCAAATTTGTTTCATGTCTTGTAACATGAAATCTCTTCACCTCTTTATTTTATGATTCAAGTTGTATTTGAAAATGCACTGCTTACCTGCAGTACTACAGCTCTTTTTTCTACTTACCTTTCTCAAACCCTATTTCCAACTTATAATTTCCTCCAAAAAATGAAACAATATTTCACACACTTTCCCATGAAGAAGCCCATCAGCTGTATATTTTTATGTTCCTAAATTAGTGTGGTTTTTTTCTGATAGATGTATGACCATAAATTGTGATGTATGACCAAAACTAAACAACATCCACAAAATGTGGTAGATGGTTTGAAAGTATACTTGTACTAGTGCTAATTACCAGTAACCCCACCATTTTAGAAGCATGTAATGAAAAAGCAACTACACTGGAATCTAAAAATGATAGCATATCTTCATCTGACACTATTTTTTTCTTTTTGATAGAAAAATTGGTCATTTCTTTAACACAGTAAGTCCAATACAGGTAATGCACCTGAAGCAGACAGAAGTAATTTGATTGTTTCTTAAAATCCCATTTATGTGTGAGGATTGAAATTGAATCTCAGTCTTGATTTTTTCCACATTCGCATTCTAGCTAGGTGTCACTGAACACAGATCCTTTTCTTATTTCAAAATGGAATTTTTCTAAAATGGTGACATGAAAAGGAATTAGAGCTAGAGCTATGTTTCTGCCTAAGCCCAGCAACTAGTCAGTGTCCCTTTAAGGAGGAATAAGGGAATGTGGGTGTCTTCACACTGAGCGCACACTCAGGAGGCAGTGTGATTCTGCAGCAACCCCTAATTAAATGTGAGCCAGAGCCACATGCTAAGGCCTCCAGCTTTTGACAGTCCTTGATTTCGCAAGACCAGATTTTCAAAACTGCTCAGCTGTCATGGATAAAGCTGTACCATCCAACACTTGGCCTTTCAGTTTCTGGCCTTTATTGCAATAAGCCCTTTATTCAGAAAACAGATTTCTTGCTAGTATCATCTGCTAAACCACAGCAGGAAAATTGATTTTCATTATAAAAGTTATTTTTCAACAATGCATTCAAAAGTATTAAAAATAATATAATTTTTTCACATAGGACCTATCTGTAGAAAACTTAGGTTTGGCAAATATTTATAGAGTTATGGCTTCTATGATGCTATCTTCTGTCCCCTACTGAATCTGTCAAAACCAAACTAACAGTGACTTGGAAAAAGTATACTACTTCAACGCAATAAAGGAATAGTGAAGAATTTGAATCAAGCCTTATTGGCCAGGATGAGCCTTTCCAGAGGTGGCAGTATTACTTTGTTGACTCAGCCCAAGCATAAAAGCTGTTTGGTGATGCAGGTGTTCCAATCACAGCATTAGTCTCTCAATGCGTAAATCAGATGGCTCATTGAAGTACCTCACTCAACATTCAGTGCTGCCAAAATGTTCATTGAGTCTTTCTCTAACCACACTTTTGCATAAATAATGGCATAGTGAGCCTTGCTGCCAGCGCTCCCCATCAAAACTGGTCAACATTTTCCCATTACAAGGCCCTTTTTTGAGCTATTCAGACAAACTTCAACTATTGAAGCTCCTCTTTGCTGAGCATATGCATCTTAAAAAAAAAAAAAAAAAAAAGGCCTCGTAGACAAAAACTGAATTCCAACTTGCCTCCTTGTATTATGCTAGAAAATAATTATTCTGTATGACAGAAATAGAGGTGGGCAACAGGATAAAAAAGCTGAACTAAGTTCAAGTCAATGCTTGATTATGACTCATCTCTGTTCATGAATAAGAATGAACTAAGTCAACGCAAGGTTTCTGGCATTATTTCCTTATCATCAAATATGTTTGATTTTTCACATATTTGTCATCAACTCCTTTGGCTCGGATTGTTTTTGGCTAATAGAGATAAGCTAGACCCTTGATTTAACTCAGTCTGACTATTTAGCTCATTGAAAGAGAAATCTTCTGCATCCAATCACCTCTATATGAGGAGCAACATCAGAAAGCAAAGAGAAAAAACAGCCTCCAAGTTATGTTCAAAAGATTTCACACTAGATGGGAGATGGAGAAATGAAAAACAGGCTTCAGGTCAACCTGCAAGCTCCTTAGATGCAGGCCGCAGTGGACCTCCAGAAGAAAAGAACCAGGGCTGCTGCATGGTTTACACTGCCTTAAACCCATCTAGTTCCCTGTACCCTATTACCAGTATGAACTTGACAAAGGGGGGTGGAGGACAGCAAAAGAAGACCCTCAATTCCTCTTCCCTCAGTCTTTCCCCACTTGCAGACCTCTGCACTTGTGAAACGTCTCTCCTGGGTCCTGGAGCAAGACGGAAATGCTGACAAAAATGTGTGTGATCTCTCTGTTATGCAAGATGTTATGATCCCTGACAGGTCATGGAAATACTATAAGGTGCAATACTAAAAATCTCACAGAACATAACCAAATGTTGTTATTCAGGTTTGACAAAGGGCAGGTTGATATTTATTTGGCATTAGCAAATAAAAGGATAATATCCATTCTGTACTATCAACCTAAGCTATATCTGTAAGCAAAGTGGATCAGTAGATCTCAGGCAGTCATGTGTATTTTTATGTATGCCTAGGGGTTAACACACAAACACTGATGTGAATGCATAAGAATTTACATTTGCTTATAGTCTTAAAGCTCTTGCCTCAATTTTTTTAACTGAAGGAATTATTTAGCTTTCTTAACAGTGCATCAGCCTTTTCTACAACAGGAATGACAAAATTTTCATTTCCAGAAGATATGGGAAATGGTCTGGTCCTTTTACTTTGTAAGACAGAGCTTTGTAAGACAGCTGGACTGAAGTAATTTATTAAAAACATTTTAGAATTAATCCTGACGTTTTTTATCAAATATTTTCTGTTTTTTTTACTGAAGACTTAGGTATTCAGCTAGTTTGACAGTTGCTTGAATACAGTTTGAAGAATATTGGCAATAATCACTGAATAAATTATTAGAAAACATTTTTCTTGGATATTACTAGCCATTTCCATCGCTACTTATTAGTTTCTATTTCTGAATGATAAAATCCACCAAGCTTAAGGAAAGAATCTCTTTTAGCTTAAAAAGTTGATAAATAACCTGCAATTTGTGTTCTTTAGTTAAAAAAAGGACTAAAAAGCACTTAAAGTGCTAAATAACAGAATTTTGAAAATCTTTTCTTTGAAATCAACATTTCTGCAGATTTTGTGAGTATGTTATTATAAGGGTATCTTAGCAGAGATGTAAGAAACTACATCACATAGCATGCTCTGATTCAACTTTGACTACCAGTGGTATAAATGTACAGGATGTCTAATACCAATAAAATAATCATCTATTTTGTTTTAAATTATGCTGTTAAATTATGTTTCTCTCTCTTTTCGTTCATGACCTCAGCACTGCAAGCTATTCTGCCAGCATTCACACAGGGAAATCAGTGATTTGCACACATCCAAGGCTTGCCCACATACATCAGCTCACAGAACCAGAGCCTATGTTTCTGACCAACAGTCCCAAATGGGACAATATCATAAAGTAGTAACAACTGTGTACTGCATATTGTTAAGATTGGATATTTGCCTTTAAAAATGACAGCTACAAATTGTTACAAAATTGTCTCTTACTACTCTGTTCCACTGAATAGCATCACAGCTCTCTCAGTGACACCACAGAGGTTTCTGCTTCATCAGATACAGTGACGTGCACAGCATGAGTGGTGGGAGCAGATATCCAACAACTTTGTTGGCCAGCAGATCAGGGCCAGCCAAGAAGTTAAAGTCATCCTGTACTGAATAGGCTGTAACAGATTGCTTCCTCCTTGTAATGAAGGGAGGACCAAAGCACAAACTGTAATTGAAAGCTCCCTCCCTGCCTGACTGATCTGCTCTGGGGGTGGACAGCTATAGGCTGCAGCTGAGTCAGTTTAGGGCAAGTTGTTATGCTGCAATTTAATCCCAAAGAACAATCAAATAAAGGTTTTCAGATCCTTTCTTTGCCATTTTTAACAATATTGGCAAAAACACACTATGGATATACTCTAAAATTTCCTGTTAATCAAGACAGCGGTATTGTATTAATACTAGCCTAAATCAGTACTTTCTTGTTTGATTGTACAAAAAATTTATATTGTGAAATGTGTTAAAGCCTTAAATTGTCTGCATCAGATGGAAGAATAAATGTTAACTCATTCTCAAAACCTGATTGTTTCAGTATCCATTGTCTTTTATAGCCTTACATTTCCTTACACCAAAACTGTACAGTGCAGAGAAAAAAGAGAATAGCAAGCAGAGCATTTTGCTGTTAGCAATAGCCAGCCTGGGGACCTTTAACTGCAGTAGATTAAGAAAATGTTTAGTGACTGTCATGATTCAGAGCCCAGTTAAGTCTGTGAGAGTCCTAAGAGGCATTTACAGCAAACACATTTTTGTTATTATTTCTGTTTATCAGGGAAAATTCAGTCAGAGAAGTGTCTTATTTTCACAAGAGTCAGATCTTTTATCTATTTCTCAGTGCCCTTTGACTGAAAGAGATGGGATGGAGTAAGTTCCTTAGGTTACGAAAGCATTAAGTATTCAATTTTGCATCAGGAGCTTTTACTGCCGATCTCTTTTCACTTGCATTATTTTTAGTGAGTTTCCACAGAGGACTAGGAGTTCAGGCTGCCAGCTGGGCCTTCAACTACAGCAGCTCAGGCCAGCAAAGAGCTAGCACAAGCTAAGATCAGGATTCAAGCAGTAAATGGTAGCAAAGGCAAGACCCAGCTGAGGGTCAGGAGATCCATCCAGCAAGATGTGGGTGTCAAACGAGAAGGCTGAAACAGGATTAAGCTTGCTGTTTGGAAGAAGGAACCAGTTGGGATAAGAAGCAGGACAAAGTGATACACATACAAGAGTCAGGATCAAGAATCAAAGCTACAGCAGTTAGAAGCAGGATCACAGACCAGAACTTGACAGTTGTACTGTCAATCAGCCAAGTTCTTAGTACATGCTCAGGTGTACAAAGAAATATGTGTAATAGCTCACAGGAAAACACAGTAAGTGACCTTTCACTTTGGGTTTGAATGCTAGAGAATAAAGGTTTCAAATAAGATTGTAAAGCCTGTTCACTGGGAGAAGGGTTAGGAGATAAATACAGAAAGTCATCCCTGAGATATGTGGAGATATAGAAAAAACTAACATTTGCAAAAAAAAAAAAAAATTTGGCAAGCTTCGATGTTTTAAAACTTTTGAAGTTCTGCAGAAAATTTAAAAAAATCGAACTGAGGAATTTTTTAAAAATACCTTAGGCTCTCAAAAAACTCAGGATAACTTTTCTTTTTTAATACTCTGTAGAGATCATTCATATTAGACCTTCTCTGTGAACAAGAACAGGATTTATTCTTTACCTTTGTATGTGATCTTAAACCGAAGAACACCAGATAGTCTAGAAGAAGCACTGGGTAAATCAAAGGATCTGCTTAAAAGAAATAAAAACAAAATAAAATTTCATCTACTCTATTTCTACAGGATTACATTATAAGCTAAACTCTCACACTGTGTAAAATATCACTTTAAAATATGTTTTTAACATTTCAAATAAGAGTCTTAATGAACCTTTTGAATAACTACTAGATTTGGGGTTGGGGACTTGCTAACTGGAGAGTTTGTAATTTTTAAGTTAGTTGTTCTGATTAGATGGGCCTAAAAGTCATTGCACTCTAAAAATTGCTTTGCAATAATATTAAATAAATTGATGGCTTCAGTCTAGTTCTTCATGGACAGACCTCTGTCATTTCAACTGTAATTAGCTGCCACTTATGTTGGTACTCTGAGTACAGAAGTCAATGAATGAAAGTATGAAAATGTTATCTATAGTGGCCCTGGAAAGCACAGATTTGTCCATATTGGCAAGAAAGTCTGGGCAAGTGGCATTGCCTACAGATATGCTATAGCTGTTAAGTGAATAATAAGTAGCAATGAGACAAGGAGAATGAGTTCTGTGAAGCTTCATTCTCTTTTGGATGTGTGGGAGCAGGCTGATCCTGACCTTTGCCTCTTCATAGTGATGCCAATCTGTCTGCTCATCTGTTCATGGGCATTCTGTGGAATAACTGCAGCAGTTCCAGATGTTTTATTTATTTTGCCATTAAAACAATGAGGTATGTAGCCGTCATGGTGGATAATTTCAGAAATAAAAAGTATATTCTATTGGCAAAATCAGTTAATGAAAACTACTCACTGTACATGAGAACTAACCACGTATTTGCTGAAATCTATTTCGGTCATGGAGATTGTGCTTTTGAGCTCCATAAAAAATATAAATATTTTAACATAAATGTGTTTTATCTAAAATGTTTTAGTCTAGCTGCTAAACTATGCTTACTTTTGCATAATGCTGGACACAGAAAACTTACTCATCCAGGGGAACAAGTTTGTTTCCATGGCCTGTTTCTAGAACGGGTGAAATAACTAAGAGCCACGGAGCCTCCACTGCACAGCTCAGATTCACCTCTGGCTTGCAAATGAGCCTACCAATAATTGGCACAGTCAACAGTAACCCAAGGTGCTTTTAAAACTACAGCAGTACTTTTCCATGCCTACTGTGCAACCATGGACACAAGGATCCTAATATTAGTGAAAGATCAATAGGAAATTGAGGGAAATGGAATCACTATCACAGTTCATGTACATAATCTACTTTCACATTCAAGTATGCTATCACGTAAAGAATGCATTTGTCTTTGTATTTGATTTATTTAATAGACAAATCCATGTTTGTAATATCAAGAGTTCTCATATAATATGTATAGAGGGTTACTTCTAGAGACTTATAAGATTTCAGTAGTGTTAAAGGTATTTAACATTCTCTAACCCAAATATCTTGTGACATCCTCCAAGAACACTATTATAATCCAGAAGTATAGTGACCAGTCCTGCTTTCTCACTGAGATATTTGTTACATTTTCCCAAAATAAAATCCATGTTATAAATCTGTTTTAAATCTCTGAAGTCCTTTTACAGTGCTTTCAGGGCATGATCAGGAGGCTGATGTTAAGCAGTTTGTGAATTCCAAGTGTGAGAGAAAGGTTACACAAGCTACTGAGGCTGAAAAGAGGTTGAACTAAAAGCAACACAAAATAAAATCAGAAGTACAGCTATATTTTATTTTTCTTGGGAGTGTCACCATTAGAACGTTAAATAGATTCACAAGGACTTCGGGAGACTAAATGAGTTTTCCTGGAATTCTTGAACAATCTTAAGAGCCTGATGTAAGAGATGGAAAAAGAGAAATTCCAAAAAAGTTTTTCCATTAATTTTGAGTTCAGAGTTTGCATTCATGTACTATGGATGATGCTGGGCCAGTACCCATTTTATTTTCAGCCAGGTCGATAAATAAATATATACACTTGCAGTGGATGTGTGCATGCCCTTAAAGTAGCTAGGTGATGTGTTCATTTCACCATCTTCACTTATAAAATAGATTAGAAGGTGCAAACAGACACACACTAGAATTTCCAGTAAAGTGGGGTTCTGTCTGCAAAATGTTGGCACAAAGATGTAGGTAAATTCAAAGAAGTCCAAAATTAGAAAAAATTATGCATTTGGTCATAACCATCTCCTCCCCACCCCGTTTTCTGCTTGATAGTGCTCTTTTTTATTGGTTCCTCCCTAATTCCTTCCCTCATTATGATTCTACTTCTCTCTTCTATCTAGCTGCACACAAGAAGTGGGGGAAGGAGAGGGGAGACTAAGCAGTGGAAAGCCTGCAAAATCATCAGATAAACATTTTAGTGAATATATGAAGGTTTGTTCTTTTCTGATGCATCCATTCAGTTTAGGAAGATGGAAGAAGGAGCAAATGAAAAGTCTTTCATAAACTGTAATTTTATTTTCCTTTGAGGATATGTGGAAAGAAACAGCCAAAGCTCACTGATACTTCTAAGATGTTTTCTGTGAGCAGCCATTTCCATTGTGCTCATTCCAAGGCAAATATAATTACCCTGCTAAACAGATAAAACTGTAAGTCTCTAAGATTACACACTTAGGTCTCTATATTCTCTCACCAATATTTCAATCTCAAATTGAAATTTGAAAATGTTCCACTAAGAATGTTCCTTAAAGTACTAGAATTCAGATGATAAAAGGAACTTATTGTCAACTGTTTTGAGGCATTAATATGAGAAAGGTGTTTGAAATGATAATAAGGATGTTTGAGAAATCTTTAAAATTATCAAAAGCATAAAGCAACTTTTGGGAAGATTCAGCTCACAAAGTATCTGCCAAGATTGCATATAAATATCCATAACGGGTTGGAGTGTGCTCCATTACTCATGTTGGTGGGTGGGCATGTGTTCATACATACACTCCTATCAGAGCACATGGGCTGCAGCCATGAGGAAATACTTACCAACTCAGTTAAGAGCTGCACAGTCTTAGGTCTATGCAGTTTCACAAGAGGTGGTGCAGCCACAAGGGAGAGATGTGCCATAGAATGATTATGCCAAGCTGATCGAATAGAAAGAAGGGAAAAGCTGATCTTTGTTAGCAGAATTGGGTCATATCTTCACCTGCTATAAATCAGCACCAATTTGTTGAAGACAAGGCAGTTCTGTGATTTTCATCAGCCAAAGATCTTGGTGTTTTTTTTCCTCTTATTTAAAACTATAGGGTGAACAGGAGAGTGGTTTTGAATATTAAGAGCTATATTCTCCACATGACTTCATTGTTCTTTGCACACAGTGTGTGTAGGGGAGAAACAGAGGTAGCAGAGGCAGCTGGGTGCAGCTCTCTGATCCTGTACCATTGGGTTTCAGCAAAAGCCAACACTGCTCACAAATAGCTCTAATTCACACTACCAACATCCACAAATTTATCTAACTCTGCTCTCTTGCTGACTTTAAAACAAGGGGACTCCTCTTCACTGCATTTCTCCCCAATTATACTGCTTTCCCAGCAGGCTCTTGAGCAGCACCCACCAGGGAAGAGCTAGTTTGCACAGACAGAACTCTCTGGTTAGTCCTTCTGACCAAGAAACACCTTTAAAGTGACTCAGTTGCGAACTTGACATTCTAAAGAAAGCCTGCAGATATGGTGGGTATTTGTGTAACTGATGTTTTTATAAAGAAAAGTGTGTACCTTGAAAATAATATAATGCTTTTTTTTTCTACATCTCAGTAGTGTTTTAGTGTAGGTATAGGGCCTGATCCTGGATTACAGGCTGTAAATATGAGTTTGACCACTAAAATCAATGAGAAAAATTCAAGAGTTTAAAGTAACAGCTTCATACATATACAGCGTAAGGTTCAGGCCTACTATAATAACTGAAGTTTTTTAAGTATATCACCGGAAAGATAGCTTATCCTGCATTTTTCAATGAGATTTTGGGAATAATCTATATATTCAAGAGGCACTATTAACTCCACAAGCAATCAAAAAGAACTCTTATTCCTAGATTTCATAGAACTTGATGACTTTGATTGCACAGATTTTATAATTTCTCAAAGAATTTACAGTAAGGAATTTACCATAAGTATAACAATGCAAAAATGTAACCTATAAAAAGGCATGGTCAACTTCTTACTTGACTCTGAGAGGTAAAATAATTAACAGTCCAGCCAATTATTTCAGGTCTTACCTGAGAGATGAAAAGTTCTCATTTTTCTCATTCTCCAAAGCTCTGCTCACTGAGTCAATCTTGGACAACAACTCAGTTACACTTATTCTCTCTAGAAAAAGACAAGCAATGTAAGAGAGATATGTATAAACACAGTCAGCCCAAGAGAGACACCAAGTCATTATGTTTCTCTACAAGAAAGAGTACTAGAAACTTCTCGGGGAAATGACAAACATATGCACATATTGCAAACATTTTCTCCTATATCATTCTGCAATTAATTTTGAACTCCAAATCATTATGCAAGTGGACCACACACTCCACATAGCTCTGTTTTATATTCACAAGCATAGAGAAAACCAAACCACTTTTAAGCATAAAAATTGCTTTAGAAAAGATCTCATTAGGAATGTACACGCAGCAATTGTTTTAGAAGATCCAAAGATAGCAAAAACACTCAATAGACTTCAAATATGGGTACACTATAAGAACTGCTTCTTTTTCCCTAACTTGTCTTCTCCTGCCAGTAGCTTTCCTTACAAAATAAGAATACTCCCTCTGTACTTACTTCCCCAAATTAACATATTCTTTTTTTAAATTTTTTTTGCTGTTTTATATTTTATATTATGTTCACTTACAAACAGATAAGTTTGGAAGCTTTCTTTTTATTTTAGTACCTCTGTAATCACACCACAGTGCAAGGGCGGAACTGCAGGGGCAAAGCAGAACTGAAGATGCTCATTCCTCCAAGCCCCAGCCACTTCAGTTCAGCACACTGGCAAACGGATCCTTACTTTGCGCTCTCTCTCTCTCTCTCTCTCTCTCTCTCTCACACACACACACACACACACTTTTCAGAGAGAAACAAAGCACAGGGAAGAAAACAAATGAAGGCTCCTGATTTCAGTAAAATAAAGTGGAATATGAGAAATGTTTGAGTTCTAATTCAAAAGTAAAAAATATAGGGGGATTCAGGCTTTCAGTCAGCTACAACTGATCCTGTGAGCTTGTCTTACCTCATTGCAGCAAATGCACCACAGCAGACCCGCCGCAGCAGATGCAACCTGCATCCACTAACAGTGGCTCACTCCCTGGCAAAACACCCATAAAAAGCCTGGCACAACACCCATGCAAAGTACTCCCGCATTCAAGTATGAAAAAGAAAAAAATTACCACCAAACCATGTAGCTCCAGTAGGTGGAGTGCCAAACCTGGAGTAGCAATGCTGATATGTACCAGCTCAGAAATATAAAGTTCCCCAAGAATTATTTTTACTTTATGACACATCATTTTGCTTCAGAGATCATTCCTCTATTGTTTAAAATATGCACGTTGATTTAACACAGGTATCACAGTTTTTTCATGTTCCGTGTCATGGGCAAGTTCACATGCTCAATTAGGGGAGTCTTCTTCCCCCCACATTGAAGATACAAGGTAGATTGAATATCTTTGGCCTTTTCTTTATTTTTGTGGTATATCTTCTATTTTGTGTTCAGTAAGTTTATGCATTTTTGCAAACTCCATTTTAAACAGACTGACCCTAAATCCTTTTCCCTCTGAGTTGCACAACTTTCAGTTTCTTGCTTCTTGTGATTATTAACATTTCATTAGCTCCCCAATCAACACGGAAAATTTGAATTTCAAATGTAGACGCCAAGCAGAAAAATTCTCTCTTTGACATAAACCTTTCAAACTTTCTTTATGTATCATCAAGCACACAAAAAGGCTTCACAGGACATCTTTAAACTTCCCCAGCACATGGCACTACTGTTCTGAATGCCAGGTAGGCATCTTCTATGGGAAGACTTAATATTAGCGTAAAACACATGGCTTTTCTTGCTGATATTGTCTTTTCTCTTTGCATGCCAGTTTGCAACATCTCTCTCATATCTTGGCACTTTCATTTCATACTTCACAGTTTTATTGGCACTTTGAGCTTTGAAGGATAGCTCATTTATTTGCTATATTTAGATGCCACAAAACTTTGAATACACTACACAGAGATGTAGAGCAGTAGTGATGGAGCACAGTCAGACACAGACAATTACCCTGCTAACATTCCAGAAATCGATCTAGTAAGTTGCCCTTTGACTAGAGTACCAAAACCAGCAGCACTGCCAGCCTGCAGATTCATGAAATGGTTTGTTCAGACATCAGCTATTCTGATACTAATGCACAGGATGCAGTATTGCATGATGACAAAAGTTCCTTCATGATTATGTGTAATTTTCCTTTAAGATATTTCTCTCATATAGCCTCTACACAACTACACATTTGTGTAAGCATAAGGAAGAATGGTTGTGTGCTTCCTCCACTACAGATTCCTTCCCAGCCTTCTTTCCTCAACCATCTCCTAAAGGAGGGTCTTTTAGGTCACTGTTATTCCCTGAAAATACCCTGTCTTTCCTGGGTATCTACCCTCAAGCCAGCCTTCCTTCACCACTTTCTCCTCTCCCCCTCTGTATCCTTTCTTCCCTCAATGATTTGTCATGGTAGACAGCAGGCTGCAGTAAGTGGGTCTGCAAGAATATCCAGAGATGTTTAAAGACAGAGGCATTATTGTCTCTAAATGAAGGAGGAAAATGAAAGGAAGGGTTTGGTCATGTCCTGGAGGGGAAAAAAAAAAACAAAAAACCAAACCTTATCAGCTAAACTTTTGAAAATATGGTGCAAGTTCTAAACAAACTTGTATGATAAAAACAAACCTGTTCTGATAAAAGGGGTCTGTTTTTGCAGCACTGCTGCTGTTTTGCTCAATGAAATATTCAATAATAATAATTCTCTTGCTTTTTATAATGCGCAAGGACCTTATTTGCTACAAAGTACAAGTATTTAACAGCTAGAAACATCGGCCAAGACTAACTCTAAGGCAGAGCATGAAGTCATAAACATGCACAGATGTTACTATTTGAAAACATCAAAGAGGTACTGAAGTTCCTGAGCACATCCCAAGTTGTGTTGATTTCAGCAGTAATGAGTCATAAGGGAAGAAGATACTACTGAAATTACATGCCTAGGACACTTTTCTTTGCCACTTATATTTAGAAAAAAACAACAGTGTGTTTAGAAAAACTTAATGGGAAGGAGAGCACTCTGAAAGGCTGCAGTTACCAAGGGCTAAAATGAATAAATCTGCTTGCCTGTACTTATGCAGTGAAACAAATACAATGCTAATGTATTACGCATTTCTGATGATATCATGGAAGGCTAAGGAGATCTAATTTCACTACTATCAAAAAAGTTTAGTGCTGAAGTATACAGGAAGTTAGGAGACTGATTATTTTAGGGAAGAGTTTATTTTATGGAATTTGGGTGGTTTTATTAACATAGCATAGGAAGTGGGACTACTCACACGTTCTGAGCCAGTCCTGAAATCTCTGCTCTGATTAATAACTGCATTGAAGTCCACTGGAACATTCACTTAGGTGAGTGAGGTCTTGTTTGTTAGAAAGAGGGCCCTGTATCTTTGCTGAGTTTGCTTTAGCAACTCCAGTCTACTCCAGTATGTGGGAACAGCCATTTTATGCTGAGTGTGCTGGGAAGTCTACCACAGAGTGCTAGTACAGTAAAGCTCATGCTACTTTCTTTGTAGCTATTTTATCCTTGTATTCCTCACAAAAGGGCTCCAAAATCATGAAAATATTAGAAGAGATGCAACCCAATAACTCTTTTCACTTAGGCAAGTACAATTCAAGGTGTCACAAATCTTTCTTTAGGTGTGAAAGTGAAATCTCGGAGAGGTGGCTGGCTCATTATCTATTTGAGAATCAGAATTTTAAGTGAGAAAAAGAACAGCTAATATTGTCCATTTTGCACTTTTACCAGCACAAGAATAAAGACACACAGAAAAAGAGATAATTTAAGCTATAGCTGTGTTAATAACTCAAGAAATAGGATAGCAAAACTGGAACAAAGTGTGAGTTCATGAAAATAAAAATTTCAGATTAATTTTTTCTTTTTCTTTGTTGTTCTAAGATTCTCCTTGTAGATATAATTTTGCACTAGACGTTTTCTCTCTGCAAAAACACTCTTATTTTCTCTCTTGTCTGGAGAAACCTAATGAACCACACATACTCCAAAAAGACAGCAGGTATCAGTCAGCATCTCCTTGCTGGGCTCCAACTTCAGTTAATGAGGTGAGTCAGTGCAAGAACCATGTCATCTTTCTACAAGGTGTTCACATGCATATTCACTTATATCTCACAATATCAGTGTCCTCTACCTATTCCTATTAGCTGCAGTTTAACTCCTTGGACACCTACATAGATATTTATGCAGAGGCTCTTTGATTCGGAGTACCTGAAATGAGGTGTCATCCAGCAAAGGTAGATAGACTCTTTCACAATGAAAAAGAAAGTAAACAACAAATCTGAATGTAAAAATGGATCTTTGGAGCTTCAGGATTGCTGGGTAGACTTTTTCAACATTCCTATCAGAATGCAAAGGAGATCATTTTTCCCTCAGATCTTGCCAAATGTCATAGTACTGTGGGACTTAGGCCAACTGTACAGAATAGAGATAAAAGTCTATAGGTTAAAGATGGCAGGAAACTGGATTTGGTTTATACCTTGCAGTATTTAGTGGTTTCATTCCTTTTATCTCCAAACAAAGGCAAAGGAGTAAAGCTTAAAGGCATTTTTCCCAAAATGCAAACAACAGTTTTCTTGATGCTAAATAGCTCCAAACTTTGCTTCACAGAAAAGGGAAAATAAGGCTTATAATTTTTTTTCCTTCAGAGATATGCATTCTGCAGCCTTTTATAATGCTTTTGTTTTACCTCAAGTAGAACTAGTGGCAGTTGTTAAACTTATCAGCAGGCCAGGTTTGAAAATGTTGGCAATATTTCTACAGATGCCCAGTATTATAGGGGTATTCTTCTTTAGAAAATTGCAGTAGAATATACAAAGCCAGGACGTTCATGTTTAAAAGGGTACTAAATCCCAGTCTTCCAAACAAAATCTAGAGATGCATGGAAAATGTGCCCTCTTCTGAAATAGAACGTTTAGGATCTCCAGTGAAAAAAAAATTCTCTAACTTCTCAACAAGAACATCAGGGAATTAAATAAAGTTAGCCCAAACCACAACCATTCACATGATATCACATGAATGTCACAGCACATTCACATGATTCCCATGCCATCTTGCCTCATTTTCTTGCACATCAGAGTGACTCAAAGAGTCATTGTGGAAAAACAGATAAGGGTCATTTTCAATAAAGAAAGCTTTTGGCTGAAAAAATACTGTTTTGATAGAAAGCAGAGCTTTTGGCAAATTAATATTTTACATCCAGGTTATTTGCTTTCTGCAGAAAAAGTGACTTTTTGTGGGAAACACAGAAAATATAAAAGAATTCCAAGACTGTATTCAAGATTTTTTTCATTGTGCAGCTTTGATAGTGTCCATTATTCATAAACCAAGTTAATCTATGCTTATAGACATTGAGAAGATTATAATACAGCTCATCAGCTGCAAAAATCTATTAGTTTACATGCAAAAGTACCAGTTTGAAGCCACAAGAGAGTGTGGCCCAGAAAAGGCAGCAATGGGCAAACAGCTAAGTGCTGATTTTCTTCCTATTTTAAAAATTACATATTATAGGAAACACTTCTCACCTTCTTGCTCCACAATATACTGTGCAGATGGGTAGATGTAAGTCTTACAACTTTTGACAACCTTCTCAGGAGATGTAGGGATGAACTTTACAGGAAATGGTCTTCCAGGTAGCTTGTACAATCTTTCTTCTAACCAAGAGACTTGCTGAAAATTTCTTTTTGAACTTGCCATTCTAAAAGGTTTGGTGTCATAAGATCTGGTATTTTTTTCCAAAATAGAAGGGGCAGTCATAGGAGTCTGAGTTGAGCTCCACTTGGAATAAGGTACAGAAAAGTGCTGGGAAGATACAGATCCAATGTATTTCTGTTGATAAAGTGAATATATATGTTACTAAGGTGATCATAGTTTTAAATTATTTCTTTTGCACTGAATTATCTCCAGACCTCTGATATAAAATAACAATGAAATAAATACATAGTTATTTCAGAAGTGCCAAAAAATTCAACAGTATTCCCCTCATGAAATGAAGCTCTATCATCTGATTTACTGTTCTTTATTTCCATTTAAGAGAAAATGTTAAGTTTGTTGAATGCAAATCTAGTTTGTTCTTAAATAAAAATATGAAACAGGAAAATGAATAAATTGAGATGTAGTTTTCAGATCTTCAAAGCTCTTCTGATGCTGAAATTTTTACATATAGGTTAAGTGCCATAATATGAAAATCTTTGGCAAGAATTCCTCCATCCTTGATCCAGAACTTTGTGATTAGTCCTTCACACCTATTTAACAGCTGGTCATTTACCATTTGCCTATTTTATGCAAATAGTCTCCCATTTAAATAACAGTCATTTCATTTGTTATCATCAGAGTAATTCAATTTCCTAAGGACAACTGAATAATACAGCTGCCCCACTATGCCATGGATGAATGTAGTCAAATACTTGTAATCATATTTTAAATATGTTACCGCTATTTAGTATTCCGTCACATCCACAGCATGGCAGGTAGCTCACAGATATAAAGAAGAGGGATCCTTTTCTTATCTAGAGAACATTATTTTAGGTCTGTGTTCTAACAGGGATCACTATTTTAGTGCATTTTGTAATACTCACAGAGGAACAATTACTAGAGCTTTAATCAGGAAAAGTTACTGGCAGATGGAGACACAAACAGTTTAATAAAATATTTTTAATAGCTACAATCTCCTATTCAATACCCACTTTTGCCACAGCTTGACCCAAACTGGCTACCATAATCTGCATGTTCAATTTAGAATTCTTTATGTCTGGGATCAAATGCATCCCTTGGATTGCTTTAATTGACATTCATTTTGCACACCTATCTATAGGTAGTCCTGCAGAGGTGAATTACAGTAATAATTACACAGTATTTTATGAAGTCCCTCTTCCATCTAAACTCTGGCCCTTGCTCTGGTTTTGCCACAGACTGTAATGCTGCCATGGCAAATCAGGGGTGTATACACTACGCTTAAAATATCCTAGCACTAGGTGACTATCCTAAAGGTCTTTCAGAAGAAACGTAGAAAGGGACTGCAGATGTAACCAGTCTCCCATGGAACAGACAGTACAGACCAGACTTGAGAAGGGTAGCAGCTGAACAGAAAAAAAGCAGAAGGGAGAGAGGTTTCATAAAACAGCTTCAGAAAGAAATGCACCACATGCCTCATAGTGCCCAGTCAGACTAGAGAATTCTGTAGTTTGATTCTGGTTTGATAAATCTGTATAGGAAACCACACAGCACTTTTATTTAGCTTAAGAAAGAAGCTTGTCAGAAGTGATTCAGTGTCTCAGAACTTCTAGCTTCAATTAAGGGCACAAACAAATCTCCATTATGAATGACACCAAAGTTCTCCCTTTTCTCTCACTCTCCTTAAAATAAAATGTCCTTGGTAAAAATATGTGCCCAACATCCCTTCAGTCTCAAATCCTCTCCACTTTATGCTCTGCACAGCCTCTTGAAATAGCCCCGCAGTGACTCCCTGGGTCCCTGGCCGGGGTGGGAACCAAGCAGACAATGTGCACGCTCCCACTACAGCCAGGGCACTTCATAAAGAAGTGCTCCCAAGCCCAGCCCTGAGGGAGAACATCCCTCGCAGGCCTGCACCCCACCATGGACCTGTGGATTCAAGCTCAGACCCTGAGCCGTGGGCAGGCTTCCCGGTCCAGGCTCAGGACTGCCCCATCCTCGTGGCCCTGCCTGGTGATGGTGGCTCCAGGCTGGCCCCGACTGCCCCACAAGGGCTGCCTCACTCTCCCTGCTGGGGGTGGCGGGATGGGTCCTGCTGGTGATACGGAGCCAGGCTCCCAGGCCCCCCCTCAGGGAGCCTCCAGTCCTTGCAGAGTCCTGACAAAAGCAATGTTTGTGCTGCTCTCTAAGGTGGTGCATGCTTCTCCAAGCTGCTATGAGCAGGTTTACTGCATCTTTCCACTGCACAAATGCAGTAGGTTATATGCTACTGCACAAACTATGCACAAACTATGCCTGCGCTTCCCCTCTCCATCCAGACATACTTTAATAGTTATTTAATAGTCATGGATAAGGGAAGGGAAAGTAAGTGAGGGAGGTAAACATTCAAAAGCTCTATGACAATTTCTATTGTCTGAGACTTCCTCAAGACATTTATCCATAATCTGAATTTGTTACAGGTTCCTAGGACCTTGTGGCTTCCTCCCCCACTGACCCTATGCTCAAGATGTTCTAAAAGAGCCTTTTCATTCCCCTGTTGACTTTATCCTTTTGAAACCTTTCAGGTACCACATCCCCTCCTTTATCCTTCCTGCAGTTCCCGATAAGAAAATTTTATAATGGTCACAATCAGCGTTGTCTTCTGTTTGGTAACTTTCAAATGCTGGATGATATTTATATTTGAAGAGCTTCTGGGCTTATTGATGCTTATTTGGATTCTAAATTGGGAGAATTATGTGAGTTTTAAAATATTTTAATAAAGATCACCATAATAATGCATTGTTCAGAGAAGACAGCTAACAGGTATCTGGCTATTACATGCTAAACACAGCAAGCAGTAATACTTTAAATACATCACAATGATGATGGGTTTTGTTCTTCAAAAGTTAAAAGAATCCTTTTTGAAATTTATTATTTGCATCCTGGGCTAGCCATTTTCCAAATCTGTATACAGATGCAATCCAAAACTCAAAGCACTTACAATCTAAGAAAAGTGGCATTAAATGAAAGGGAAAAGGAAGATAATGCAACTGTCTTCAACTGCCTCTTCCCTGGATGTTAGGAACTAATTACTTTCATGAGACGTTAAATTTGACATAAGCTTTTAGAAGGGATGTGGAAAGGGGGGCACTGTTTCCTGTATAGCTCGTTTCAAGCAGGATCTTGTCAGCCATAGGAGAGTCACAAAAATAGTGTTTGTCATTTGAGAGGCTTAGCGAATACTGGTGATGTAGCAGAGTTAAAAGCACATAGGACCAGAGTTAATCTGTGGAAGCATTTCAAAGATAACGAATAGAAATAATTTAATCCAGCAAAAGAGGAAGAGACAGTATAAGGGTTGTAAAGGTATGATGGGCAAAACAGATGATCTTGCTATCTACTGGAGAGAGATACAGTCTGGGGATAGGAAAGCTGGAGACAAGAAGGTTATCAAAATGGGTGAGGAGAACCAGGAAAAGTAGTTGCAGGAGATGGGTCAGAAATAAGTCATCAATATGGAGACATTAGTGGATGCAGTACAAGTGGACAACTCTCTAGGGACAGATAGAAAGCCCCTAGCACTCTTGCACCATGAAAGAGAATACACTGAAAGAGATGCTGTGGAATTAAGCAGAGAGGTGAGCAGAAAATTAGAAGAAAGTGTCACCAAACCCTGCAGAAGATACTATTTTCAAAGGAAACATTGGATTGAAAGTGTCAATGGCATGAAGAAGATAAAGAAGAGAAATGAATGGAAGATATTCCAAAAGATTCCAAGATTTGGCTAGCTGAGAGGAGAAAAGCATTGAGATAGGAAGCTCATTAGAGATGACGTCAGGTGTAGCTACAGGAGCAGAAAGGAAGTAATTATTTCTGTTTGCCTAGTCAATGAATTTAGAGATGTAAAGAGATGGAGGAGTGGAAATTACTGAAGGGACACTTGCCTGCATTTTACAGCTAGAGGCATGGCATATAGACAATCATGTGGCCCAAAGCATCCGTAAACTGCCTTATCAGATTGAACTACTCTTGTATATACCTCTATGGAAACAATGCCATACATTTAATTTCAAATCATTTACCTGTACAAAAAAATTCTCTCTGAATGCCTGTCTCTTTGCCCTGTAAATACTTGAGTGATATATCACACTTCACTTAAAATATTAATTATCACCAAGGGCGGCTCCTGCCTGACAAAAATTAATGTGCACTATGACAAACAGTGATTTATCTATTCTTCCAGCTCCTTAAACATTTGAACTATGTTATGGAGCAGGAGCTCCATAAAGGAATGTAGTTGAGTAGATAACTTTTACTTCTCACAATCCATTGTTAGCAGGTAGTGAAGTCCCACTGATTCCAGCAGAAACAGAGCTGGACCAACCCAAGCATTCTTGAAGATCCTGTCATTAATATTCAGGAAAGGTCAGCTGAGCACTGAATATCCCAAATCCCAGTTCTAGCAAGACAGTTTGATCATCACGATGTATTGTAGAAGCCCTTCTCCAATTTTTCAGGTAGTAAAAGGCACAAAGCTGAAAGATACTTCATATTGTTGGGACAAACAGGGTGCTTCTCTACAGTTTAGTAATATTATACGTTACCTGGTCATTAGGAAGTTTACTGTATGAATGTTATTTCAATTACCTGGCAGCTTTAAGAAAAACAAGAATAGGCCAGGGTAAACCTTTTAGTAAACATTTGAGTTTTATGAAACATTTCCCTATCTATTAGTTGCAAAAATCTTTTCTCCAGTCTCTGGCTAATTTACAAACTTCTGCTTACCAAGAAGGATCAATGCATTTAGCAAACTGAAAAGACTAAAATCATCAGAAATTAGATGTTTGGGGAAATGTTTGAGGTTACTTCCTCTGTCTACTGGGGTGTCTGAAGAAATAAGACCCTCTCTCCCAGTCCATCAGCACAGCATAAGAAGCAATGGTGAAAAAAACATTACTGTAACCTGTGTGTTCTACCTAACCTGTGCATTGTAAATCTTTTTCTCTACAAGCTTTATCCTTGCAATTAAGATTAGACACCTCTTTGATGTGAGAATGGGGACTATATTAGACATCAGTCAAAGGCAATAGTTTTTGAAAAGAAAGGGAAAACTGTAAGTGCAAAATGCAATCAGGTCGTCTTTATCAGTGATCCTGACTTCTGGGGTGACTGCTGCCCAGGACCTAATTTAAGAACTGGAAGATCTTGCTACTCCAGCATAGAAAGCAGAGAGGCCTAAGAGAGACCTATGAATATTTACACAGGCTGCTAAATTCAATTTACATTGGTGCTGGCCTTCCTCAACTCAGACCATATTCTCAGATTGCTACAGCACTGATGAGCTAGCCAGGTTCATGCTGTGAACTGGTTCAAGGAGAAAACCCATACCAAAACCAGTTCTGCATCATCATTATCACCATCCTCGTAGCTTTGAGCAAGTTTAAATCCCTGAGTTAGCTCACCACAAGAGCCAGATGAACACTGATGTTCATACAAAACATGTGGCTCTGGGCAGTGGGAGGGAAGAAGGACTACAGTGGTTCTGACTTAGATCAGCTTACACTATTTCAGAGCTGATCCATAGAGACAGACCAACTAGGAGACAGAGGTGCCACCAGCCCCATAATCAAGACACCTGACACCATTTGCTTGCATCAGCTTTCATTCTTTATGGTCTGGCAGGGATATCAGGAAGCAGTAACCTTCTGTGAGCTTAAGATGAACTGCTATTTTAAAATTTAAATAATATTTTGGAGTTTATATCCTATAAATAAAAAAGACTGTGGAATGAAGCTTTCTTATCTTCCCCAAAAGTTTAACTGATTTTATAGAAATGGGGGATTGTACCTTGAGCACTCTGGCTGCAAGCTTTAGCATTTTTCATGAAAGAAGAAAATTGGTGAATATACTATACTTACATAACTGTAAAGCATTTGACTAATTTTTGAACTACCCCATCCTTGCTGATTTCTTGGGGTGAGGGGTTGATAGTATTCAATACAATTACTTAAAGTAAGTTATTAATGTTTATTCTTAAAACATATAATTACTTAGTTAAGTATAACTGTTATAAATATATTAAACATTCCTTATCAGTTACAAATGAGGAATGTCTATCTAAGCACAGTATTTCAAATATGGTCTAGCCATAATCTAAATCTCAAATCCTCAGTATCTTTTTCAATGATCTGGAAGAAAATACAAAGTGATTGCTGGTAAAACTTGCAGAACATGCAAAAACTGGTGGAGTGGCAAGTAATAAGGCAAATGTTCTATAAAATGATCTGCCTCAACTGGTTAGGTGGCTTCATTTGAACAAGATAAATTTTAATAAAGCCAAATGCAAAGTCATAAATCTAGGCACAGGGAAAGCAGGTCACATTTACAGGATGTGGAACCGGAAAAAAAGTTGTTCTGTAACTGCAAGTGAGTAACAAACTGTGATCTCATAGAGCAATGCTGTTGCTAAATGAACTAATTTTATCCATGGATAAGTAAGGAAATATTGAAAAGATCTAGATGCTTTGCATTATTTCTGTATACAAAACTGCTGTCACCACTGCTGGAACACTATGTCTGATCTGGCATTTGTATTTTTAAAAACATTAAAAAACTGGAAGAGATTCAGAAGTGAATTAAAGGATTGTTTGACACCTGAAAAAATCTGCCTTAAGACCAGAAGATGAAACAGTATATGGAGACATTGAATGGAGTTTAGAGAGATATTCTTTGGTGTTTTGGGAGAGGCTTGGGTTGTCTTTTAAACTGTAGCATTGGAGGTAAAGAAGAATCCAGAAAAAGTTTAAAGGACAAGGATTCCTTTAGACCCTCCTCACTAAATACAGACAATATCTGTAAAGAAATCAGTAAAAATTGAATTGCTTGCTTCCTTGTACACCAAGAACACTTACTGTGGTGCTCCCAATAAGCAAAGGTTCAAAGAGTAAACCTGTGTGTCAACTATCAACCTTTCATTTCCCTACTTACTGTGAGGGAGAAAATCTTCTGTAATAACAGAGGAAGGTTTGTGCAACAAATCACAGTCTGCATGTGCCTACATGGCAAGAAGATATCAAATAGAAATTGGCTTTTTTAATCAGGCACAGAGAGGTATAACAAAATCCAATGCCTAGAATTAAAATAAAGTGTACTTGTTTAACAGTGAAGGTAGCTGTTGCAAGATAAAACTAGAGATGTGGTAAATTTTCCATAACCTGAAATGATTAAGATTAGATGTCTATCCAAATGATATACTTCAAAAGTTATGGAGTCATGCAAGAATTATGGAGAGAGATTTCCTCAGCTGTTATGCAGGAAGATAGTCTAGATTATTTTAACATGTCCTTCCAGCTTTGGATTCATTGAAACTATGAAGAACAGAGGAATTCCTGAATCCCACTGCAACAGAAAAGATAAGCAGTATCTGAGAGAAACGGCAGTGTCAGAGGACAGACTGTGCACGACAAGAATCCTCATCTGCTAGAGAGGGGTAGGTGACCCAACACTTCTTGGCTATCCTGAAAATACAGTTTATATAGTGAACAGGGGGGAGGAAGTCTCAAAGGGATAAGAGAAAAAGAGCGGCATCAGAAATTAAAAGGAACATCCATATGTTTTCATGTTTCTTCAAACTGCATCTAGTAATTCCAAGGACACTCATAATTTAGCAAGGATATAGCATATCATTTTCGAAGTAATGTATACACACTGACTAATCACCTAGAAATACTTTTCATCTGTTAGGCTTTCAGCATCACCCTCATTTTTAAAGGTTTAAATACTGATTTTTATAAGCTTGAAGATAAAAGTCTTCAACTATTCTCTGTGCTAAGTTTCCAAATAATGTTTTTGCATTTTTTAAAAAATTCTGTTGTAAAGAGAACAACATGCAGTATTAAGTGGCAGTAATGTATATGAGATTATGCTGCATTTATTTTGTAAAATACATATTATTTATTATATTAAATAATAATGACAATAATGTTGACAGTAACAATAATCATTTCTGCAGAATAAAACAAAATATATGGAGAAGAAACCTGTAATTATGTAAAACATGAAATGTAATATTTTCACCACAGCAGGTTCCATGACATATGGCCTGTAGGAGCCAAAGTGGAGGGAATCAAAGGAGTTGAGAGAAAAATTGTCAGGGTATTTAGATGTGCAATACAAGCATTCTCTTCCTGAATATGAACTACTGTAGCGTTTGGAAATAAGGCCATTCCTTTTCCTGAATTTACAGCTTACGGGCTTTTTTTCTCAAAAATCATCTTAGAATTATAGCACAGGTGAAAATAATTTCTCAAAATGTGGAGAGGAATGTAGAGAGAAAGTTCACCTTCAACCTATCACATTGTGGCAAGTCCAGCCAAAATCAACACTACGTTATGAGACTGTAAATTCTGAAGGGCCTTTACTTCTCTTTTCTCAAAGATGTCCAGAAATACAACCTATTCCCTTATCCTCCTATCTGAACAAAAAAGTAATCCCATTTTCTTAAGACATCAGTTTTACCTCTTTCATGATGATTTATAAGGTTGCAGTTTTCCTTTTATTCTGTCAAACAGGCTTCTGTATTCTCATTGCAGCTGACCTCTGCACCATAGGAAGCAGAAAAGTTTGATACCATCACTGCAGGGTAACTCCTTGTTATTGAAACAATGACTAGTGGAGCAGCAGGAGACTCAGTGAGAAACCTCTTAATTCTAATCATTGAAAATACTTCTTCTTCATCAAAATGATCCTGGAGTTCCTGATCTGATTTTTGAAAATGACAATGTTGAAGTAGGTGTGTTCAGTCAAAGAGCAGACGAGATAAGCAGGGCCTTATTTTTCTGGGATGTCTCAGAAATTAATCTGCACTTCTTTATAAATCCACCACACTATTTTTACTGCTAAACTATTATTTCTAACCCAGAGTAAACTCATTCTAACTATGCTCCCTACTGCATTCTTATCTGTTATTAATAGCAGGGAATAACCTTGGAGCGCAGTTATTAAGAATAGTGCTTCTCACACTATGTTTGGAAGTTAGTTAGTGGGAAGGTACCCAACATGCAGGATGAAAGCAAAAACAGGCTTTTGGGAAGAGGTATAGGATCTGTCTCACATTAGTTTTCTTTCTCCCTCCATTTCTATTCACAGAAAATAGCTTTTATTCACAAGAAAAAAAGAAGCCTTAGCTGCACAGGGACAATTAACAAAAAGATTGAATGGGAAAAACAAAGACTTTCTGTACATAGTTATCTATAAAGGGTATTTTCTATCCACAACAGGCAGGACAAGAAAAAAACTCCTAAATTTGCAGCAAAGGAGATTTAGGTTAAATATTAGGAAAAACACTGAGAAAGCACTGAACCAGAATGTTATGGGCACCTTCTGAGCACCATTGCTGGAGGTCTGGCAAGCATATCCAAGGATGGTGTAACTACAGCTGACCCTGCTTGTGGATGGACAGATAGATATTTAACTACCTGTCTAATTAATCAGTGGATGATGGATTTGAGAAAAAAAAAGGTTCATCTTGTATATGACTTATCTGGCACATACAGGAAAAATTATAAATAAAGTACTTAGCTTTAGGTAAACAAATGTAATTGCTTTGCAAAGTAATAGTATGCTGTTTAATGGAACATTCTGATCTTTTCTCTCTTTTTTAATGGTGATACTTAAGTTTGCATTTCAGTGGCTAATGAATACATGTGCAGGGTTTTCAGGTTTTGGAGTTACTCTGTAGATCACCGTGTGAGACTTTTTGGACTACCACAGGGCAGGGTATTGGAGGTTGAATAATTCTGCACCAAAAGACCTCCTGATGGTCTTTGCAGCAGTATTTTCCTACAGCTTTATTAAAAAATAAATAAAAAAGGCTTCTTGGGAACCATATGACCTGAAACTCTTGGGAGGCAAACAACTCACTCACTGCTACCATTCCTTGTTAAGATTGTGTTACGGTTATATGGTATGAGTGAAGAGTTTGTCTTAACACAGGACCACCAAGTACTCTTTCTGAAGTTCCTATCCCAGCTCTGACACTTCTTTAGGTGGGTCCTCAATGCTCACTGTGGAGGAAAAGAAATGTCTGCAAAAGCATCTGTATCTATATGAGTAAGTGAAAAGCAATCCAGGACCAAGCCCCAACTTCGAGGCCAAGGGATACTGGAGAAATCTCTTGGAGAAAGCTATTTGAAAAGTACAAACTTCAGCCAGCAGGAGTCCAGTGCTTGTGCTCATGGTCTGTCTCTCTTTTATTTGACAGTAGGTATAAGCATGGGCTCAGGAGAGACTAGAGCCAAGTGCCCAGAGTGTGGACAAGGCCAGTCCATGCCATTTGACCTCATTTATTTGGTAGTACAGAAATAGAGATGCAAAGAAATACACCCAATCATGGCAGGTGTTTTTCCCACAAGTCAAAGCTGAGGGGACTAACTGGACAAAAGCAGTTCTATAAGAACACCAGCAGGAGTCAGGGGTAACAGGCAGGTCAAGCACCTTGCAAATTGAACCTGTCTTCCTTCTGAAGTTCCTTGGCAGATTTGCTCAGGTAATTCACTGGCGAATGCCCTGGAATTTGACTGACTCCCTGAAAAAATGATCAGGGTCAGGGGGAGGGGTTGTTTTCCATAACTATTTGTAGAGCAGACAAGCTTGTTTCTTCAGTTTTATGACTAACATGGTCTATTTTGTTTTCCTCATCTATACAGTGGTGCTATGGACAACAACCCAACTGCTGGAGCTGTTGCAAAGCATTCTATAGATGGTATAATTTTAACAGTACTCCTGAACATTGTTCATAGCCTTCCTGACTTCTCTGGGGTCTGCACTGTTTTTCTCCATATACACAAAATAAGCCTATTACAGTTTGTGAAAGGTTTTGGTAATCTGGTATATTTACACATACAGTATTTTTTTAATAACATTTTCTCTTGGTTGCTCTTCCAAGAGACCTGTGCTCAGCTCTTTTTTTATTGGGAAGCAGAGAGGAGAAAGCTCAGCGGCCACTGCAGAAAAATACAACAATGACATCATGGTAAGGCTACCCTCTGCAAAGTTGCAGATCAATCCCAAAATGGTATTAGCTCCAGCAGTCACTTGGGAAATAAAAGTATCAGGTTGACTCATAACTGCAAATGTTAAAGGTTCAGAAAAAATGGAAAGTATAGGGTCAGCTGCAAATATCTGGATCTGCTGGGGAGACAAAAGCAGCATGAAAATACTGCATGTCAAAAAAAAATTGCTGGTGAACATTGAATACTGCGCAGGTCAGCTGGATCAAGTGGCTCCTTTTCAAAAATAGAAATTAACAGGTAAGAGAAGTTTCTCTCTGATTGCCAAAGACCTGTCTGTCTGTCCTCATTTATGGGATATGACTAGCAATGAGCAAAGAAGAAATACATTTACATCTTGAAAGAGAGCTATAACTTCTAACGAAATAACTGAAACTCTATCCTTTTGCATGTAGCATTGATAGCATAGGTACTGAGACAGCAATAAGCACTGAATTGTGAGTTGAAGAAACATGCCATAGGATGCTATCTATTCTCTGCTCTCTGATGATTTATTTTCAGGGAAGCTCTAGGGCTTTGAAATCCCATGTTACTTTTTCTTTGGCTACATCTGGGGATTTAGGAACCTGTTTGTCTGTTCTGTTATCTCAATAGTGGAATGAACCTCCTTTGCTTTTCTGTTTAGTTTTCAGGTGCTGAGGCAGAGTTATCCACAAAAAATGTTGTAACTGGTCCCCAACTCTCCCTAGCATGAACAACTGTTCAAAACAAGTAACATGCTGTAAACAACATCACATTTTGAGGGGTTTTCATCAGTCTAAAGATACATATATCTGTGGAAAGGAAAATATAAGATAATGAGCAGTACTGAGCGAAAATATTGCAACAGTTTGTGTACCACAAAACAGATTTATCTGAGATAGAATGGCATTAGCAACAAGATACACATCCAGGAAAAGTCCAATAGAGGAGGAATACAATGTTAAGTATAAAAGAGATAGCTGAGAAAGGGAAAAAAGCAAAGCAAAGGTACCCTGAAGAAAAAATAAAGCCATGAGAGGTTTTAGTATGAGCTTTAGGCATCTGTGGTTTGACCCTTCAAAATAGAACTTTAGAAGCTTTCTCCAGGGCAGGTTTACATGAACATCATTGCTATTCACAGATCTGTACAGTTGTTTCCATTCTACAGTGTGTAGAAGGTTTATACCTGTGCCACAAGGATATGCAGAGTGGCCTTTCATAAACAAAACCCAAATTCGAGACAACATCACACACCTTAGTTTTATTTTTTTCAGAAACAACCTGCACACTCAGAACTTTCCAGCATTGGGAGTTTTGATATTCAGAAGTGTAGAATATCTTCCCTTTGGAACCACAATACTGAGATACTTCAATGTTGCAAAAACTTCTTGTTCTGATTCTGGTATAAGGCCAGAGGCAGCCACAGTCTGCCTGTGTGGAGGCTATGTAGCCACCATCCATCACATGATCCAAAATATGAACTACTTTGACCAGTACTAATGAAGGACACAACACTCCTAACCTCATACCTTTTCCTAGTGAATCCATGACTGCTGTTTTGCTCCAATTTTTTTAAGCCAGCTCCTTTGTTCATCTAAATACTCTGACAAAACAAAGTTTTAAGAAGCATGACATTGAGATTTAAAGATTACTCTAATAAATATATAAAGACGTACCACTTTCACCACTGGGTGAACAGTACCAGAAGTTAGGACAGTATATCTTATTAGTAGAGAAATCACCTGTAATGACAACCAGCTACTTTAACTCTCCAGGCAGCGGACTTCCTAAGCATTTTGTTATAGGATGTAGGAATCATTACTCATAAACTGCTTACTCAGCATAGCCAGGGACACGTGGGTACACTAAAATCTAACTGATTGTCAAAAAATGTGTAAAGGAAAGTCTACAAGTCTAGTTCTTTTCGGTCAACAGGTAACATGTCTTTCAGTAATCATTGTACCACACACTGCAGAACCTGTCCTACCACCCAAACTGAAATATCACGTTTCCTTTTTGGATCAACTCTGGAAATCCAAATGCCTCTTTGAAGCCACACTAGCTACTGATTCATTCTGAAGCTACCTCAGTTGTTTGCTCAGCAATTCCTCTAGCCCAATACCATTTAAAGACATTAATCCATTATTGTTCTGAGGGGTACTCCCAGGTACTGAATTCAGTAAAGCCCCAAAACTTCTCTCTTTTGCAAATTCAGCTCAACTTTTTGCTTTCCTCCACACTTTGTATCGAAAGTTTAATAAAATAAAAATAGCAACTACAACAAAAGCTGATTATGACATCAGATGAATTACCTCTTTGGAGAACATTTCTGTGAAAGTGGAATACTGCAGCAGCACACAAACATCTGTCTAGTTCTGGAAAGAAAAGAGAAAGGACTTTCCTTTACTAAACGCTCATCTTTTCCAGTTGTACTCATTGGGAACTTTTCGTTTAGAATTATTCAGAAAAAATTTCACTCAGGAGATCTTTCCAGTCAACCTGCCAAATGTCATTAAAGTGTGAAAAAATTAAAACTGGTTAAAATACAATAACATTTCTTTTTCTTGGAGCCTTTTCACAGGATTTACACTACAGTCAAGGACTGGATCCACCATCCAAAGAACTGTCACTACTGGAATTCCATCCTTGATCTAAAACATCACTAAAGTACCTTTAGTGACAAAAACTTTAAAAAGCACAATAGATGTTGCATATTATAGTCATAGTCACTAATCTTCCATAGATCTTGATACAACAGCGACATAGCTTCCTTTAACAAAAAGTAACTTTTCTAGCACAGGCAAGTACCTTATATACAAGACTGTATAACTATCTGCAAGGTAAGAGCACATTTTTCTGTCTGAGATCCCCCCAAAAACAAGAAGATACCTCTAAAGCATTACTCCATTTTACTAGTCCTTTTAAGTCTTCTCTACATTTATTCCAGGCCTCACTCAACTGGGTGGCTACTCAGATGGTGGAATACAAGAACTTAGTTTTATGTATGAGAAAGATCAGAGCAACTAGGGCACCTGACATCACTAGGTATACAAGTTCTGCTAGCTGGACATACATCCTCAAGGTTGGAACATGGCTGAACAGAACTGGACCTGCAAAGAGGCAGAGTGTACGGATAGACTGCAATCCAAGGTAGGCCAGGATCTGGGACACAACAACATAGGCTTGGCCCGTAACACAGATCCTTATACCCACATATCTTTGGCTTATACCATAAACCAGCAATTTAATTACTGTTATCCTTGGATGTTCTGCACACCATTCTTCCCTACCATGTAAGGAAGTGTTTAATTTAATTACTACATAGGGACTTTTGTCCCCTTTGAGATTTCTTCACTTTAAAGAAGCAGAATTTTGTGTGAGAGTCTAATAAGAGATTTATTTTTTATTTTTACAGAGTAAAAAGTTCAATGAATAAAACACCTGTAGAGACTGCATGACCTAACCTCAGCTTATGCAGCAGCTACGTTATTGGATTCAATGGTGTTGTATGTCAGATGCAACTGAATGTTTAGGGACACAGTGATCCAGTATCTGCAGTTACAAGCTGAAGACATCATCACTTCTACAGGTGCATTTTATGAACATTTTAATTGTTAAGTGTCATGCTAAATCACCCCCAGTATTTTGTAACTTGTCATTCTTACCAGTTACACTTACTAAAGAGAGATCCAGACCAAAATCATGGTTTTGAAATCTTAAAAATCAGGGAGAAAATTCTGATTCATAATCCAAAGGAAAGATACTTTCATAGACATTGATGTCAGAAGTGTAATGTGAAATTCTGGACCTCCTGTCAGTAAGGGTCCTTTCTCTCTTTTCTTCTTGGCAGGAAATATTACACCATTACATGTAAAAGAATAGGAGGCAGGGACTTAGCATCCATAAGGGTCAGCAATGAAACCTTGGCACACAGAGCTGGCTAAGAGCTGACTTTCAAAATAGCCTTTTTAATGTCATGGGGATTGCACTGTCTCTCCAAAGTGCTTTATTAATTTTTCAAACTAAAAGTAGAAACCAATAACCCTAAAAGTTAAAGGGTTAACTAAAGCTTCAGCTTTTAAATCTCCAGTTAGCCAGGGTACATAAGTGCCTGAAACCTTTAAAAATATTAACATTCCTATGGCAAATTAATACTGAAATATACTAACAGTTCAGGCTAATCTGTTACTCCATCTTGGTGGTGTGACTTCAGCAAGGTATTGCCACAAATACTTATGACATCATCAGAACTCATCACTGAAATCAGAACCTCCTGGAATAAGTGCTGGTAGATTTAAGCTAGGAGAAGTCGAGCAGTCACAGCTTCCCAATCAGTAGATTTCTTTTAACAAGCTACTCAGATTAATAAAAGAACAATTACTTTCACTCTCAATTTCTTCTAAATTGTTGCAATCTTGGATAAATAGAATTTAATGAGATCACCTTATGCTAAATTGATTATTCTACAGAGCAAAGTGCTTTTCAGTTGAGAACTCAGCAACATATGAAGTGATCGTGATCAAAATATTACTTTCAGTATATGAAAGGTGAAGACATGCACAGTATATAGCTCAGATATGAAATACAAATATAAATAATGGGTAATTTCTATATTTAGATTCATGAAATGAATGTTTCACCCATTACAATAAATTAATGTCTCCACTTTTCAATGGAGAATTTATCAAAAACAGATACACTGCCTTTGGAAATCACATATATCTTTGTAAGTCAGATAAAGTCATCTTACATTGAACTGATGTCAAGATGCACCATATATATTTTCTGAATTGAATATATGATCTACTAAATCATATCAGTATTATGTATATTGAAAGCTAAACTGATGAATCACTGGATAAATTAGATAGCAAATGCATGACAATATAGTATTTATTAAAACGCATCAGTGATTCATTTCAGTTCCCAGAACTTAATATATTAACTTTTGAAGAATTCTTTGAAATTGTAGGGATTTTGGAGAAGGGCAAAAGAGGCAGGTAAAAATAAACTAGAAAACAGCAATCTGTGTGTGTAGCCATGGAACAAAGTATTGTATGTTTTTTGTTTGGGGGAGGGGGCTCACTGGGACTTGTAAAGAGATGCAGCTATTCCACTAATAGCTATTTCGGGATTTTACATTTAACAGGCAGAAAACTAGAAAAAATGGAAAACAAACCCCAAAATAACTAAAAATTTTTGGGGAAAAGTGCTTGGTGAAAGATTGAAAAATGTAGGTATATTCACTCAGGAAAATAAGAATGAAATATGGTAATATAAGCCTACATGTGCATTTTTAATTTCCATCCCTGTTAATATCATTTAGATATCATGTTCAACAAGGCAATGAGTATTACTAAAAATACTCTAAAAACTCTTAAATGAAGTTACTATCTAAAACAGCCTATCACAAAAACTCTATTGCCACTCTACTTCCAAAATATCTATTCCAGGAAAGATCTGAGAAGACATGTCCTTTAAGCTGTTCAGTAATGACAAGTAGATCTCTATCAGACCAAAGAAGCAAAGCAGACTCCTGATTTTTGAAATGTAAAATGAGATTATAAATAGGACATGGATCAAATTCCTCCACGGTCTCAGAAGAACAAGGAAAATATCCATGAGATTGATATGAACAAAATAAATATAAGTTCAAAATTAAGAAAATTTTAAAAGCAGTTAGATAATGGAACAAGTGACCATGCCTAGGTGCAGAACTGTGACTGGTAAAGGATTTGAAAACATTTTGGGCCAAATCACATGATATGCTTCATTTTCCTTGGAGCTCAACAGAATCCCACTTAGATATTCTTTTTTATATCCACAATTAATTTTCCTGGGAAAGCTCAAATCTGTAATAACACTGGAATGTTAGTTTCCTTAGCATCCTTCTTTCTCCACTTTTGTGAGGACTAAAGTGATTTTGCTGCCAGAATAAGTGGTCCAATTTACATACCTGAAATGTTCTTTGACCTATTGAATTAAGAATATAGGCAAATAGATGCTTATGAATGAAATGAAAAACAGCAACATGGTAGAAACCAGTAAAATATTGCCAGGCATTATATTTCTGATGGGTTATCTTAACCATATAAAAAGAAAGCATTCAAAAATATTTATATGGATAATATCCCTAACACTGTATTTTCCCTCTCTTTGGGAGCCAGATTATGTCTCTAAATACAGGCTGAGGTAGGGTTGGTGTACACCAACCATCAGAGACAAGCCCAAGAGCTTCTGCTTCTCAGCCACAATCCTTCCCCTTTTCTGCTCTTGCCCTTAAATGTGAAATTAGTTCCTGAAGATCTTCTAAAGATAGCCCTTTCACCTAATTAAAACCTAGCTACCTACTTTAATCCACAAGTGCAAGGAACAGAAACATAACTGCGCCTGGTCTGGCTGCATAGTCAGAAACGGCCTATTTTTTCCAGAAAGACCCTTGCAGAATAAAATCAGGGCATAATGTAAGAGGGCCACTATATATTGCAGTTGGCCAATTAGCCCTCCTGTCCTGCACAAAGCACCCCTAATTGCACTCGTGAACACTTGCTCAAAGAGTAATCCCACTTGGTAGCTGTATATTAGGCTACTATATCACAAGCCTGAGGTCCCTAAAAGGACTGTCTCCTTTCCTCTCTTTTGTAACCTCCTACATTTGCAGTATTCTGTAAATGATTAGACATAATAATAATTTGCCTCACACAGATTCCACAGCCCTAAAAAGTATTCATAAATGGAAGAATCATTCAGCAAATATATATAAATTCTCTCTACAGAAAACTTCCCTTATACAGAATAGCACAGTGTACCTTTACTGTCATGCTGCAGTATCTCTGACTTCACACTCACGTCCTCATCTACCCATCTTCCACACAACTGCCATATTGGCGCAAGCTGCCGCACTTGTCAGAGGAAAACGAGTACAAGTAGCTGGGGCTGCCTGACTTCAGCCTCACTTGTAGAAGGGATGCGACACATCAGGTCTGGCTCCCTTGATCCCCTCACAGTCCTCCAATGTTGTCCCATGAGGCTTCATGTCCTGCCTGGAGTGTTATAATGGTGGAGGTGATCAAAAGCTCTGGTAAAGCACATGCCTGACCCCCCGCACAGCACAGGCCCGGGCTGCTGGCAGCCACGGCCCAGGAGGGCTGTCCCCTGGGGCTGCTGGGATGAATGCTCATGCTGGTAGGAAAGGAGAAATAGTTAAAAATCACTGGGGAACAGGAGTAAATAGACGCTGAGGAGACACGCGCAGCCTAGTATAGCAGGTGGCTTTGGCCTGCAGGAGACTAAGGCCAGCAATGGCCCAGTGCTCTTGCGGGAGGAGCAGCATCAGACATGCAGTGGTGGACAGACAAGCTGTTCATTCAGCACAGGATGGAGCAGACTTTGCAGGTCGCAAAAAGTCCAGGTAGGTAAGGCCAGCACGGCTGGGAGCTGCTATAAAGCCAACATACTGGCACACCATCAATGTCTCAAACGGGTCACCAGCGCTAACCCCGAGGCCCTGCCCATAACTGGCGCAGGAAACTCAATAGTCACTCCAGGGCTGCTAAAAGAGACAGTGAAAGCGCAGTCACTGCGATACTGTCAGACTTAAGCGAAGTGGGAGAACTAACAGGTCAGTTGTGTAAAAGAAGATTTGTTTGCAGCAAGTTCATTTTACAATCACAGCAATTGCAATGGCTGGCTTCTCAGCTGACCCCTCTCAGGGCACATCAGAGCACATCTTTAGGCACCCACATTTGAAAGAACTGGCTAGTATTTTTTTCTAATCCACTTCGCATATTGTCTGTCCTGAAAGCTGAAGAGAATATTTATATGCTTACCTGTAAGGATGTGCTAGAGTGCCTTGCCTCACTAAAGTGATTTAATCTTGTCCTGTGTTCTCATATATGTCTGTGCAAAGATTTCTGCTACTGAAAATTGTAAGCAGACTCTGCTATTATAGTGTTATAAATAGGTGATAAGGCAGAACAAGAACTAGTTCAATGGTTTCAACACCTCCAAAATCTGGTATTTAATTTTCTCTAAACTAAAGCACCAAGAATACTGTGAAAGAAGACAGAAAGATGAAAGATAGGGCCAGTTATTCCTCCCAACTGCCAATATGTTGTATGAATTTGTGGATCCCATATGTGTTTGAATTTATCTTCCTCATTTTTACAATTTCTGTGTTATCTCTTAAAATGAAGCAGTTTCCATTAGAAAAGAAAACATTCATTCTCATATTGCTGGATTCTTATTAGTTTTCCATGTCTCTGAGTATTTTTAGCTGCTGAGATGACCCAAGAGATTTTTGTTTTGTTTTGCAGCTCTTGAAGTCCAGCACAGGATTTAAGAAGCTAACGTGTATTGTAAAATGTAGTTATTTTGAAATGACTCTCACTTTAGTTAATACCTTTTCCCACACATTTATTGTTCAAACTATCTCAGAAAAAAATAGCAAGATGATAATCTCTAAATGGCTGTTTACGATGGTAGCAAAGTGAGAAAACGGGAACACTTAGGCCAACATAATTATAGTCAGTTATCAGTATATGTCCTTCAAAAATTACTGTTTGAACAAATTTTCATATGATAAGGGATCAATATTGCTGGTATCTTAATTATGTTACATTCCAAAATTTTCTTAATGGCTCTGGCCTACTTGCCAGTTTTTGTCGTTTCTGCACGAGTAAAATGGTACTGCTGGCATGGGACGCTCAGCAATCAGTTTGCCACCTTGTCTGAAATGGAGGTTGCTAAACTGAACAGAAGGCTGCAATGCCAGTACATGTGATGCAGTAGCAAAAACAAAACAAAAATGGTACTTAAGAACAATATTATTTAAAACTTTTTGAAGAGAACAGAATAGAGAATAGAAAAGCAAAATATCATGAGATAATATGAGATTATAATGATAATAAATATGAGATAATAATGTTTCAGCTTATTGGTCAAAAAATTGAATTGCATTAATAAAAACTGCCATTTTGAGAGAGCTGCAGGATGTATAATTCATCCATCTAAAATGGATTCAAGTATATATTTTTTAACTCTGGTCTGATTTTTGTGGTTATAATACATATATCCATCCATACATACATATATACATACATACAATTCATATATATATTATAATACCTATAATCCTAATTTGAGGACCCACTAAACATTTCTGAGTCTTTGCAAGGAGTCCTGGGTCCTAGAAAGAACTTTTTTTTTTCTCTCTCTTTTTTTTATAGTTCCTTCTTTCTTCTTCTATAATTTGCCTCTGAATTTTTTTGGTGGGGTGGTTAATCTGAAATGCATTCTGCTTTCTGATATCTGAGAGAAATTTCATATTTTTGCATTGTAAAGAAATTGAACTTCTACTTCAAAAAAGGCAGCATGTAACATCATGTTTTGTGATCCTATTCTCAGCATAATGTTGGGAGTGGGCTAATAGGGGACTGTATCAGGCTCTCATTCTGAAAAGCCTGTGTTGGTTTTGTGTAAGTTTTCTTCTAAGCAAATTACGATGGTTTTTGGCATTCATCTGTGCATAAAAATTTTATTGCGCATTAGGAGTCTTTGTCACATTTTCAAAAGTCAGTCATGAGTTTTGAGGCCCAATTCTATTGCCTTTCAATGGCATTTAGGCTTCTTTATCCCTTTTTTAATGAAGACACTAGATACTTTTGAAAATTTTACCCCAGTGTGTGACAGTTCTTGTTATACTTACTGCCTGATATTTAATTAGAATATCTTCTATATTACTATTATCATCCATTTTACATACTCAACTATTTTTGGATACTGGACTACTTTCTTTCTTTCTGAATTAATATCCATACCCTTAAAAGTAACATTTTCTTGATAACAGCAAACAGCATGCTTTGAGTTACAGCAAACTGATAATACAGTTCTTGATTGCTGCATGCTACAATTCACAGTGCTCATTGAACACTGTAGTGACAAACTTGTAAGCATGACAAAAAGACAGTAGTCAGTGTGTTAAGGGTTTTCACTTTCTTTTATAGTAGATTAGAGGTTTTCTTAAAGGTGAATTTGTAAAAATTTTGCATAGGATATGTACTATAACCCAAGATAAGATTTATCTTCATCACAATTTATTTTATTAGATTGCCATTTGTTGTAGCTCATCAGAGCACCTTTTTACAGTTCTATTTCTTTAAAAATTCTATAATACCTATAAATTAAAAATATGCGGTAATGATTTAGCTGAGATGCAACATCATGTCTACAATAGAGTTCTTCTGTGACCTTGCCAAGTTTACAGAGTGTGCCAATAACCGAGCTGGGATTAGAAAACTCACTGATTAAAATTTTGCTCACTAGGATAAAACACTTGAAATGAATCATCTCATTTTCCAGCATGTCCTCGGGTTGCTGCAGGCACAATAAATTACATTCATATAATAGCAAGCAACTATAAAAAATTAGAGTTAAAACATTTCATTATATATTGTAACACCATGGCGTATTTTTAAAAACTCTGAATTGACTTAAAATTTGATGTTCATAGATAGTGAAATTTATGACCAGTATTTTTCAGGGTGAAATTTCAGAATTATCAGCCTGATCCAAAATACAAGGAACTCAACTGAAATCTTTCTACTGACTCAGTAGACTCCAGAACAGCCCCCATCTGCACATTTCTTATTAACATCAAATGCTATCCCTAGTACCTCCACAAAGCATACACTTGCAGAGCTGCTGAATGTTCTGGGTATAACCTTGTCCTCAGTAAAATGAACAGTATATAAATAGAAAACAGCAACAAGAAGATGCAGTGGAAAATAATCAGCAGAAGAAGTAATGGAATTAATGGATGCCAAAGCATTGCACATCAGGGCAAAAATGTAATCCATTATTTAGCTGTTTATGTTACAAGAGGTTCCCAAGGGATAACATTCACCTAAGGAGGCTAATCTCCTAGTTTTCCTCTCCAGTAAATGAAGAGACAGAGGTTCCTCCAGAGGGAGACTGAGAGCAAACTCTTTGAATTGCCTTCTGGAGAAGCTCTTCTACTCCACTTACTGTAAAGATAGCCTGAACAAACTAGCTGCCCTGGGTTAAAGTTAGCCGATCTCTTTTATTTTCACAGGCAGTTGCATAGAACTCAATCAGTCCGTCTAGTTGAATAAATAGTTAACACCTACACTTAAGGAACAACCTCAAACTTTCATCAAGATACTGAGACAGCTATTAAGCTAGTTTGGTGGTCCATTAGACAAAGCAATCTGCAGAGAAGTCTATTTTAAGGTCCTTAAAATTTAAATAAAATCCTTTTACATTGGCAGAATTGCCAAAAATACTGTTTATTGTGTCTACTTTTACTACATCTGTTGCAGTAGTCCCCAAAAGTTTCAGAAAAGATTATGGTGGATGCTCTATAAAGACATCAAAAAGCTCATAATATCCCCTTAAACATGTCTTCTTTTTCTATTCATTTGATGCCATAAGTAATGCTCCCACAATTGCTCAACAGTACAAGTACAGTTGCATTTTGCACTCTGTATTAATCAGATCTGAAAACACCTAACACACATATATGTCAAAATGCTAGCTATCAGGCAAACTGGGGAAATGCCAAACCTGAAAGAGAAGATGTAAAAACAAAAGCCTTACTGCACTTCTAAATGTGCTCTAAATTTACAACAGGCATTTGAATCAGATCTGAAAGGCTAAAGACACCTTTAGAAGAAGTAACAGCCTTTTTTAACTACCGAAAGGCAGCTTGCACCCTTCAGAATATCCTATCATCTCTGCTGCCCTCGCATCCTGGTACCTCTGAGGTAACCGAGATTGCTGTGTATCACAAAATACTCCATTGTCATTCCAGGAAATGACTGTGAGGGAGGGAAGTAGATTACAGAAAGTATTCATGCAGAAAACCAGCAAGACAATTTCTGAAATAAAAATAAGACAGATTCAAGACAACATGAAATTCAAAGCCTCAATTTAATGTATCATTTCTCAATTGTTTTTTGTTTGTTTGTTTTCTAAATGAGGTGCAAACTAGAATTCCTTATATAAACACAGCCTGAGATTCACTGCACTACTCTTTCTGTTGAGGCTGGCTGCAACCAGCATGCTTTTCAGCAGTTTTCAAGACCACTACATTAGAATTTCATTGTAGGTTTTAAGACACCCAGATTTCTTAGGGGAGGCACTGGAATTTTTAAGGAGCTGTTCCTATTGCTCCTCAGCAGAAATAAGACACTGTGACTCACAGACTCTTTTTTTTTTCTTTTTTTTTTTAAGTGAGGGGAAGTATTCTACTCAATTACCTAGTACAAGTAACTTATAATTTCAAATGCATTTGCTGGAAAATAAGTGTTCACAATACAAAATGACATACAATTTTAAGGAAATGATTGCGGAGAGATTCCTAGAAACAATAGGTATTCTTAAATGCTTTCTGAATTCTGATAACTGATACTAGATTTTTTTAACATTGCAAATTGCATCACCATAACGGGGAACCAATATATTGGTAATTTTTTAGATCACAACCACAGAAATATTAGCAGGTTAAAACTAGCTGCTAGACTTCTGCAAAAAATATATTTGTTTTTCATGTTATAAATATTTGCCTTCATTTTAAAAAATGTCAGTCATTGTTATCCCAGAGAAACAAGAAGTTAATCCCCAAAAGTCGTTTATGGAAATAATAATAATGTACAAACCTACTACCTTTAAAAATTGCATAGAAAAACCAAACCACTCTTTCACTGAGTGCTGCACAGCTGACAAATTAAAGAGGCTTCTCCAGAAAACAACCAAAGGTGGACAATATTCCCTCTGAGCTAAACCTCTTATATTCATGGATGGTTAATAAATCTGTAGACCGATGATGAGAAGCTAGTTCATTTTAAATAATATTTCTCCATTCCTTTGAAATTACTGCAGCCCTGCATTAGAGGTTTGCTCTAACAGTAATATACTAAAACTACAGAGAAAATATGCAGACAAAAAGAGAGTTAAATCTGTGTGATCCAATGTTTCTTTCTATATCAACAAGAAAGATAAATATATTAACGAAGAGAAGCTCAGACTTTGGTAAGACACTGAACAATTATGTGGAAGAAGATGTTTACTGTTCAGAAGGAGTGCATTCACTTTAAATCCTCGTTCAGGAGAGCATCCTTATTCAGGAAAACACTTAAGCACATGCTTGACTTTAAACACATGCTTTAGGTCCAGTGAAGTAAATGAGATTTAATCACATTCTAAATAATGATGGATTTAAAGCCAACATATATTAACATCAATGGTTTTTGGATCAGGGCTTTGCATTTTTCAAGTCTTAAATATACACATACAGACATGTACATATACATATACATACACCCCCACACAGACACATACACAGAGAGATCTGTCTCCAAACTAAACCAAAACATGAGACACTAGAATTCAAAAGCTAATTTGTTCAGAAAGCAAAATTACACTGAAAACACAGATCTGAAAGGCAGTGGCCAGTTCATCTCACTGGCTCCTTGAATTCCAAGTTTACTTACTTGAAGGTAAACATTTATGAAAATCCAAGCATTTCCTATCTGGAATCTTCCTTCCAGACTCTCATGCCCCAAGTTTTGATCTCACAGAAAAGAAATGGTTTGGCTCTAACAAAAATTCAGTTTACATAGCTTTTTTTGTCGCATTTTGATGCCAGCAACAAGAATCAATTCCTCTTCTAAAGAGATGAGTCTCCTGATAAGATACTGATGTTGGCACAGGCACAGACTTCACATCACAGCTAACTTTATGGGCTTTCTTATATGAGATACAGAAGAAATAAAAATAAGGCACAGTTTATAACAGGATGATCACTTATTGGGTTAATCATTATTTTCCCGATAAAGAAAATGGGGATTACCTTCGTTTTATTCTTCTTATAAAGAAAAGACATCCTTTTAGAAGCAATTGCTAAAGAGGGGTAAAGCTTCATTGAAACTGCGCAGCACAATAAGATCCTTTTTCTGGAGTACATTTAAAATGCAGTTAAGCTCCTTTTTAAAGCTTATTAAAAACTGAAGCTGTAAGATTTTCCTCCTAAAACATAGCACTCACACAAATCTGCCCAGTAGTAAGACTATATGTTTTGGGAGGCTTTTACTGTGGACTGAAGATAGAGACCTGATTATTATTTGATGAAGATCTATAGATATATGAACAGAAGCAGCCACAAAGAAACAGCCAGAAAAGCTAGGGGAATAGCAAGAGAAATACTTGCCATCTCACCATCAGAGAGTCTGTGCTATTTGGAAATCAGAATGAAACACTGAGAAAATAAACTGCCATCTCTCATTCCTGTTGTGCTCAAAGAAACAGTTTGTTACATCTTACATTAGTAAACAAGCAAAGTGGCATCTAAGAAATACTGCTTAGTATCACCAGTTTCTCCCCCTAACAGGAGAGAGAAAAAAACAAAACCATGAGATGGGAAATTGTTTGGCTCACAGCTGAATTGAGGGGCCTGTTTCAAACAAATGAGTTACAAAAATAAGGGGAGAAAGTTCCATGGCTTGATGTTCTGCTAACAGGTCAGTCTAATGGTTCTCACTCTTAATATTTGTGATTTTATAAAAACTATAAAAACCAGGATTCCTCCAAAGCCAGAAGGAGCCCACTTCAGCCTAACCATACCACAGAGGAATATGGAACACAAAGAGACAGAAAGGAAAAGAAGAGAATCAGCTTCTTCAAGAGGAAAACCTACACTAAATCTCTTATTTCCCCCCATTATGGGATGCCAATCTAGGTCTGCCTGAGCATATGCAGGCTGACAGCACACAAGAGATTTTCTTTCTACCTACAGCAGAAGACCTTGTCTCCAACAAACATGACGTTCAGGATTCAATCTAAGAAACCTTTTATAAATTGGTTTTCTGTAAGAGAAAACAGTACTGTATCAGATGTGTCCTGACAACAGCCTGAGAATGAAATGCATTGTAAGTAATGCAGTAAAGCGTGCCTGATTTCCTTTCCATGTTTCCATCAAAACAAAAGATCATCTCTTCTCACTAATTGCGCTCTATCTGGGAGCACAGATGAAAAGTTGATTCTGCAATCTATACTAATTTCAGTAAGCTCTGCAACAAGGTGACTTATATTTTTACCATCATAGAAAGATAAATGAATAATTTCCATGTTATTTGCAAAGCTTCTGAACTACTGAGAATGGTTCAGGCTGCTCCCTTGTTCTGGGTCAATCTAGAAGTATTAGACTTTAGGAAACGTTATGAAATCCTATATTCCAAAGTATCTGCAATCTAAAAAAAAGCAAACAGAGATTCAGTATTTATTATGTATCTTTCCTCTTTCATTTCCCTCTGCCCCCATAAATGGCAGAGTCACATTAAATCCATAAAAAATCTCAGGATTAGATACCAACACCAGAATGAAAGTGCAAGGATAGTGAGTAAAATTCAAGTCAAGCTGGGCAGTGAGCATGTACGAAAACACAGCAGAAAGTAATCCAAAGGGCATTCTATACATACAGAGAAAAGATACAAAGATGCACAAGATGGTAAATTCACATATCACATGTGCCATAAGGATTTCCAAGACTGGATCCAGAAGCAGCATAACTGTCAGTGTTTGAACACAGCTATGCTGCTCTAAGAACTGAGATGAAGATGGTTTGGGAGGATTTTTGCTTTTAGTAGATATGGTAACTCCTAATAAATAAGAGTTATCAAACTTTCACTTGTCAAGGGTGTTCTGTTAAAATCAACATTATAAAACCTCTTTTGGGCAGAAAGAAAGAGTTGGACTTGGCACAAGAACAAGAACCAAGAGGAAAATTCAGCATTTCAAATACAAATAAATAAAAAATCTACTTCCTATCTACACAGATATATAAACATTCATACCAATGAATGATAACTTTTATAACTGATAACTTTTGGATTCTATTAACCAAATAAACTTCCATAGCCACCTCAGAACTTGAACAGGTGTTGGCATTTTAGGAGTTATTCTGGTGACTGGTGGTTTGATTCCTATTCGATACTGAATCTAATTTGCTGCTTGATTTTGATTTGATAGTTGCTTTGCTTTATTCCTACTTCAGGTTTGCATAACAACAGTAGTTCTTGAAAGACATTTTCATGAGTGTATTTATATTACTCAATAACACTAATCAATACCCCCAAATTAATTATATTGATATAATTCTAATGAGCTTAAGCACACTTACAAAAATTGATTCTAAGTCTCATTTTTTCATAAAAATATGTGGTTCTTTATCAGCCAACCCAGATTTGCCTAAATCTTCCATTTGTCCCTTGTTTCTCAGATATTACTTATAGGGAGCAGCAGAGAAGCAGTAGACCCCAAAGTCAACAGCCAGCTCAGCTACCTAAACTGCGAGCATGAAGACTCCAAGTGACCAAAGGCAGTCATCATTCATCTCTTTCCCACAGAGAGAAGGTATACTCCTTATAAACACAGGATGTTACAACTTGCCCAACTAAAAAACACACTGCTGTTGTATTTTTTTGAGATTACTCAATTGAACATCATTGCTAGATGAAACAAAAACATTTTAGGTGAATGCATCTAGTCAATAAAAATGCCTCAAAGGGTTTCAGTCTTACTGAAACTAAACATTTCCATAAAACGCTTTCAGTATCCCCTAAATGAAACTTTCAAGAATCCTTTTATTAAGAATGTCAGTTTTTTATTTTGATTCAGGATGAAAAGGCAGGACAGAAATTCTCAGTTTTGACCAGCTTAAAAATAGCTTTTTCTATAACTAAATGTTGCCACCACTACTACGGATCTTTAGAGGCTTGGTGACTGAAGTGCTATCAACCTTATTAATACCATTTTACTTTCTACCATCTCAGCTTGCACACTTACTGACATAAATCTCAGTTTATCAAGATCAGGTTTTTCTCGAAGCAGATTTTTTCCAAGTGTTCTGCATTTCAAGTTGGAATTTAACCTCAAAATGGTAAGGGCCAAGCAAAGTACCTACAAAGGTTCATAAGCTTTCCCTAGTCCATGCTGATAATATTTTGCAGTGGTTTATAATATTTCATTTATACTATTTTCACTTCAGCTCCAGTACTCTCTGTGCATACTTCCGATTTGAAGAGGCAATACTTACCCAAGTATAGGACTGATTTTAAAAAAGAGGCAACATCAGGATCTCTATTTCTGATGACACCTTTAAGAAAGAGAATTCTCTGTACTTTGCTTGCAGATTTATTGAGATCTGATACCAATTATCCGTGACTGGCAACCTTGACCAAAATTTCACTAGCATTCCCTCACCCCTCCCCTCTCTCTTCCCAGTTTGGAAACAATTGACTGTAAGGACCATTTCATTTCTTTTTACTGTATTTATGTACTGCAAAGAACATGGAATATATTGAACTCTGTTAGGAGAAAAGGCGGAACATATTGGAACATGCTTTGAAAACTGGGTGCCCCGTGCAAGCCTACCTGTTGAGCAATTGTATGGATAATCAGCGAACCTGTCCCCAGAATCTCTTAATTGTATGGATGATTCCTTTGTTTATCAGACAGAGCAGATCCCTGAAAGAGACTTTCCCAGCTCAGACTGCCGGGAAGAAAATAATTCAATAACAGCATTTTATTTAAGTCAACATGCCTAAAGTGTTTGAAAGGAGGCCAGTCATTAGAGTCTTATAACTAAAGCCTTGCATGTTATAAAATAATTAGGGTCTGATCCTGTAACATCATCTCTCTGGAGAGAACACACAACAGATTCCCTTGGAATACAGGTACACTAGGGGCAATTGCCGCTAGCATTGATGGATCTAAACTAGCTTTACACAAGCTAGCTTGACTATTGGATTGCTCAGAAAAGACTACCATCTAAAATATTTACTGGTCTCCTTAAGCAGATTTTTTGCAGTCCACATTGCTTTCTGTAGCTGCAGCTACTCTGTTAGCACAAGCCAGCCTAGACCATTTAAAACTGCAGTGTAGATCTATATTATTCTGATGAGTATATGCTGTAGTAATAATTCAAAGCCCCCAGTTTTCCAGACTGCCTAAGGATGTCAGACATCAGTTCCCATAGTTCTAATACACAAAAATAATTTTAATAAAAAGAACTTTGTCCAACTAATCCTTAGGGCTTTACTTACAACAGTCAAATCAGATTCAAGGAAGTATAACCAAATTATCTTTGGTAACAGTTTTTCTTAGCTACAGCAACTGTGAAGATAGGGAAGTAATGTTTTTCACCATTTCTCTCTCTGATTCTAACAGACTTTCTTTGTGAAAAATGAATAAAAATCAATGTCTGTCTATATCTATGCAACTGGATGTCAGGTATCATTTTAAAAGCTTCACTGGGCATCCAGAGCATAATCATACTTCAAGTGATGTCCTTATTTTACACCACAGGAATGGCTGCATGAAAATATAGTAAAAGCCTATGAAATAAAACTCGTGATCCCCTGAGATCCCTTGGAAATTGTCATTCTTGCATACAGATTTCATAAAATAACATTGGACTGCACATTTTAAATACATTTTTAGTGAAAACTAGAATATTAGAAAATACAGGTTAACCTCAAGCACTATTTCTGAAAGGATATTAAGGATAAGTTATTAGTTATTCAGTGTTAGTAATATGGTTTTGAAGATATAAAATACTGTTAAGAGCTAACTATTGTTTTCAACCAGTCTGCATACAATAGCCCCCCAGAAAGACTAACTAACCAGAGACTCAAGCAATTCAAAATATATGCTAAGCAAAACTACATTTCACTGCCAAAAGTTTTCCCCAAGAGGTGAATAACATTTTCCGTAAGTTTGTGGAAATGACTGAATTAAGTTTGGTAATTAAATACTCATAGCTACTTTCTATGTATGATTCAACATTTCATTTCTCTACTGAATAATATGGGTTGCATTAATTACATAAAAGGGAAGCTCATATTTATTATTCAATGAAAAGATTAACAGTCTAAAATACAGTATTTTAATTCACTAGGGAATATTTATCTCAATGTTTAAAGCATGAAATTTGCTTATCTTAACCTACTTTTCATCCTGGAGGATTATTTATACTATTACAGTTTAATTTTACAGAAGTTCAATTACATATAAAATATACTGGACACATTTTGTATTAAGCGATGCTAATTACACAGCAGATATTTTGTAATTAAAATAGCTTAGTTCTAATTTTCATAAAGTTCTGTATATAGACTAATTCAACAACCACCAATTGCAGCACTACTCCTAGGTTCAGGAGCAGCATTTTTTTCATGTTGTTCTTTTCCCAGCAAGTAATGCCAAGGCGACCTTGTGTGTGTGATGCCCAGCATTTCACTTTGGAATCTCTGTGTTTCCTTCTGACCTTTTCTGGGTTACTTCCTACACACATAAACTTCTTTACCGATTTTGACTATTCTATTGTTCCACTGGAATATAGCTGTCATGGTTATATACATGGAATATACAGTCATGCAGAAAGGCAGCTCTTCAGCTAATGTAAATTAACCTAGCAAAGGCCTCTAAATTTGAGGACAAACCCCTGAATTTGACCCAGTGGATTAAGAGAAAAGAGCAATGAGATTAAATGTTCTTGGTGGACTTCATTGCTGAGAAAAAGCACTGAGCATTATGAATGTGTATCATTTGATTTCTGTAATAGATACACGGACATTCATAATGAAGTCTGCAGGTAGCAACTGCCTGGATCATACTAGTAAAATCCAACAGAGGGAGCCTTCTGGATAGCCCCAAACGAAAAAAAAAGGCATTTTTCCAAATGTTAGTATTGCATGGCTGGAAGAAGTGAGGAGTCCAGATAATATCAATGGTAGTGTTAATAATCTGAGGATAAATATCTGAAGGGAGGGTGTAAAGAATACGGAGCCAGACTCTTCTCAGTGGTGCCCAGTGACAGGACAAGATGTTATTGTTACTGTTGTTGACAATATAATACTACCTTCATCTTCTGTTAGGAAAGATATGTTCTTTACAGCAGAAGAGAGGACTCTTCCTGCCCAGTGTATCCACTATTAAAAATGCAGTCATTGTGAGAGAAGTGAGAGACAGTATAGAGGTTGAGAAGTCCTGAGTGTCATCATGATCACAGAATAGTTGGCATTGGAAGGGACCTCTGGAGATCATCTGATCCAACCCCACTGCTCAAGCAGGGTCACCTAGAGCAGGTTTCTCAGGACTGTGTCCAGTCAGGTTTTGAGTATCTTCAAGGATGGAAACTCCACAATCTCCCTGGGGAACCTGTTCAATCACTCTCACAGTGAAGAAGTGTTTTCTGATGTTCAGATGCAATTTTCCATGTTTCAGTTTCTGCCCACTGTCTTTCCTGTCACTGGGCACCACTGAGAAAAGTCTGGTCCTATCTTCTTTACACCCTCCCATCAGGTATCTATAAGCTTTGATAAGACAATGATGACATAAGGCCCTGTAGAAAACTACCCCTTCTTCCCAACACACTGTGAGTCTACATTGGTTGTGCTTGCCTCCCTCACAATCCCTAGCAGAGCAGGACAGGCTGAGATCCACACAGCTGGAGGTAGCTGGGATATGGCCATCTGCAATACAGGGGACTAAAGTGAGTTAAATAAAACACTTCTTCCTCACAGCAAAGAAAGAGATCTGAAAGGATAGAGATGTGTTAAAGCAACTTTACAAAGATGCTAGGGGCAAGTAATTGGTTTTGCTTTTTCTTTATTTGGTTCTTTATACAATTTTATTTCATTAAAAGTACATCCTTTTGGGAAGAGGATGAGCTAATATTGGCTAATACTGGCTGTAATTAAGCTGCGCTCCTCTGCCTGATGTAGTACCACTGAAGTCAGTGAAAAAGTTAAAGGCCTCATTTCTAGCCCCATTTAAGAGCTTCTTCTTCCATCTGCACCATATAGTACTCATATCTATCTTCTCCACCCATTCTTTTACTAAAGCTTATAAGCATTAAATGAGCAACTCATTTAATTAGTTAATTTATTATTTTTGAATTCAATGTATTTTTTTTCTTTTTTTTTAAACGATTTATGATATACTCTGAGATTGAAATAAATTGTATTTCAAGGTTACATCACTTACAGGATAAAGCTACTGAGTTTTCATATTGCAGTTTTACTATTTGCAATAAGATCTGGTCACGAGGCATACCAAACTACAAATAAATAGAGGCATTGTATTAATTTATAAAAAGTGGACAGTATCAAAATAGAAATATCAACAGCAGCACTCTTCTGGTCTAGCTTTCTCCATGAAATATGGAACAGCTAAAGTAACTTTAAGCAATTCCTCAAATTTATGTGCTGAAAGCTATTCAAATATAAAATAAGCACTAACAAACGGGCAACCTTGTCAGGTGCAATGTTAATAAATCAAACTCACCAAGGTAAGTTAGCTACGTTTTCAGTACAAGTGGATCTATCATAAGAGACTGATAATGATACAACTACCAGAAAATTAAATGTGCATTCTCTGACCTTGACAATAATTCACTAACAGCTTGCCTTACAATTTTCCTAACATTGAGCTACTCTTCAGAGGCTATCTAAAAAGTGTTTATATTTCTGTGGATGGAGAGTTTCATCTGTGTCATCAGCACTCTACTAGGTTTTTTAGTGCAGTATTAAGGTAAATTATAGAAAATAATAAATTTCAGGATAACATTCCATGAAGCTACCTAGAGGAATTTGTGGATTTGGAGGAGACAGAGGGGTTGGGAGGTTTTTTTGTTTTGGGATGGGGAGGTGTTAATAAAGAGTACTGGAGAACTAATCTGATGGCCTTGTGATAGCATTCCAAATTAATATAAAACAAACCAAGGCTGAGTTTCCTTTCCTGATTTGTCACTCCCTAAAACTGGCAATGAGTAGGATTGCTGCTGAGTTTGTAAGGAGGAAACACCTTGCACATATTGGATACTGTGGTAAATCTGACTGGGATTAACTTGAAAGAACAGTGACTTCAATGAGAGGAGACCAAAAGAACATGCTTTTCTTTTTCAGATTACTGAAGTGATGGGATATGCTCTCTATTACTATATTAGAGGGTAAATTCCAGACAGGAAGATGAACTATGTAAGCTAGAGGACAATGCTGGCACAAGAACAGTTTGTTATAAACTGGTGATGAAAAAATTTAGGCTCAGAATTAGAAACAGGTTTCTTGCCATCAGAAGAGTATAGTTCTTGACAAGGAACTTAAGCAGTTTTAAGATGGAATTTGAGAACTTCATGGAAAGAATTACATGATGCAGTTCCAGAAAAGGCAAGAGACTGAATCTGATATTTCTGGAGGATCTTACTTTGTCTCTAATGTGAATTTCAAAGAAAGAATAAGAGAAAAATGCAGTATCTTTGCATGCTCTTTGGGGCTTATTAGGGTTAAAGAGGGACTCCTTTGTCTTCATAAATATAGGTATTTTTTCCTCTAATGATAGTTCTTGGTTTTGGTAAGTCAATTAAAAACATGCAGAGGCTTGCAGACAGGCCTTCTACCCCACAAAGCAGCAACTACCACTGCCACTGCCATTTACATTGGTTGCTCTGTGCTTACTTTTCTTTCTGTGATCCTCTGTTGCCAAGTGATATTTGTAGTGAGGAATCTTGTCACAGAACTGTTCCCAGAATCTGCATTCGGCACCCCAAAATGACCTAAAATGAAAATCATCAAGTAATCAATATGACATACCACATCACTTTAGGGACTTCAGCCACAGGTAGTGCTTTGGCATTGTTGGTACAAGGCAGGATGCTGAGAGCTAGCTGTAGGGTTATTAACATGTTGACTCAGGGTAGAGTATAGATGTACATCTCATCTCCCTCTGCTGTCTCCCTCCACCCACAAAGCACTGAGCTCTCTTACAGTGTTGCTCCTGAGATTGTGAAAGATAATAAAATGTGATGTGCTGTTAACAGAAAAGCTCATCAGGGGAGAATGGGGCAAGTATCAGCACCAGTATCTTATCCAGATGTACCTACCGTAATGGCATCTGTTATTAATAATAATCTGTAAACATTAGTAAGTGATATCGATTAGAACTGCTTTCACAAAACTAGAAATCTGTTGAGAAATGAATCGCCAGTGCACTTTTAAGGAGACATGCATGGAAGAACCATATTTTTCTAACTTCATAGAAGGAAAATCATCAAAGGCAGATATCCCTGCCTTCTCTAGAGACATATCAACTTGTGCAACCAGCTTTAGGGGTGCAGAATGCAATTACAAAGAGAGTTTGACTCACTTTACTGTGATTTTTCCATTGTCTAGAAATCAAAAACCACGGGAGAGAGGAGAAAAAAGGATACTTACCTAATTTTAAGATTTTTTTTTTAACTGAATCAAGGAGCATTGCTTTTCAAGGGAGGGTTAGATTTTTTACTTTTCGGCAAATGCATTTTTCTCTTGTAAAGTGCAATGTGTGTAGGAGTCAGCTCACGTAGAAAGTGGTTCCCTGATCAAAACAGATGGCATGCTAGCAGGGTAAGTTTTAAATGGCAGAGTGTTGATGTTGAAAGATTTCAACAGCAGCTTCCATGACAGGCACAGAGACGTAAATGACAAATACAAAATACAAAGGCATTTCAAAACTTACCAGTGTATCACTTTTTAAGTTAATATTTTTCTCTTGGCTCTCAAGATGCTAGAGGGAGTCTTCCTGGCTGTGGGTACAAGATTACATTCCAGCTCAACAAATCTGATCTTGCAAGAAAAACTAATGAGGGTTCTATTTTTAGGACAATCAAGTGTGAAAACTGGGCTTTACTGGCATGGGGAAGTAATAAGCTGGCTATTGGAAAGGTTTTTAGCAAATCTCATGGTGAAAGAGTGACCAAGTAATTTTTCTCCTGACTTACTGATCTCATCAAGAGTTGTTCTGGAAGAAGTTTCATATGAGATTCTCTGAGCTTTTGTCACATGCTTTCTAGTTATTCATCAGCTAATCTGTGAGGCACAGTAAGCCTAAAAGTGTTCAAACTGAGGGATTTGATTTTTTTAGTGTGCGAATAATGTTTTCATATTTTGCAAATGTTAATAAAAGTATTTACCCAGATAAATTATTTTAGATATCCAAATTTGCATCTCTCCTGTCCTTGCTCTTGTTTCTTCAGTTTTCATTCGTTTTATATACATGTGAGTCAATATTTCTTTTAAGATATTAAGTTGTTTTTAAGAAGTACTCCTTGACATTTGTTATTCTCCAAACATTTTCCCATCTGTCCTGGTTTCACAGGCTCTTCCGCATTCTCAGTGTCTTTTTTCACTAGACTAAGGCTAATCTATCTTTTCACCAACCTTCTTATCAGCACTCTTATGATTTTCATTTTTTTCCTTCCTTCCAGATTCAGTTCTGCATTCAGTTGTCCACAAAGCATCTACTGCCAATAAGATATGGCAGGCAGTTTTGCTGTTTAAGGCAAAAACAGAGCAGCTGAACCTTGATTCAGCTGCTTACTGCAGAGAAGGATGCACAAGATGGAATGACAGGGATGCTTGGTGAAAACTCTGGGAAGCAATAAATCATCAAAGGGAGATCAAGGAATTCTTTTTTCTCTGTGATGCAAAAGGTGTGTAGATGTCAACTTGCACAGAAGGTGATCCCTGATCAAAAGAAGTGACATACAGCCAAGGTAAATTTTAAGCATTTTACCTACATATTTTTCTCATAAAATAATCTGGGCACTGTCCTACGAAGAGGCCTGACATGATCGGGAATATTAAGTAACATCTATGTAGCTTGTTCAGAGTGATATTTTGGGGTGGAAGAAGGGAAGAGACAAGGTAGCTGTTAAACTTGTCCGTAATCATATCTGGTAATGCTCAGGGCCAAAAATGAATGAGTGAGCAGATTCTGTATAGTCTCTAAGGCACTGTTTTTATGCCTCTGATAGACGGCCTTTTTACAGTCTGTACTTTCTAAGAGATACACCATAGTAAAAAAAAAAAAAGCACACAAGATTTACTTTTCCTCTATTGTCTGACTAGTTCTATAGAAATAACTGATAATAATTAACCAAAGTGGGTTAGACTGAAACAGGAAGTCTATGCAACAGATGTTTAATAAATACATAAATACCAAATAATACATAATAGATACTAAAGAATATTAATTTAAAATGACTAAGGCACATATAGACCACATACTTAAAATAAGTTTTTAAGGAAGGCTGCATCCACTTTGTAAGACAAAAGATACTGTATCTTCAAGGCGCTACAACCCAGACATTGAATTGTATCTATGTGCTGGTACCAGTTTGCCACCTGTCACTCTAATAACAGTATTACTAAGGAGGCATGATAAAATACTGTAGTTGTGTCTCACCCATTCAGCTAAAATGATGAAAAAACATATCAAAGTATATCAAATTTAAAGGTTTTTTAAAATATGAAATGAAGAGACTTGAAGTATTTTGTCAATGAGATACTCATTAACTGACATGAGTAAAGCATGGTTAAAGAAGAACAGAATAATGAAACTCCCAGTTTCCAGTAAACTTCTATTCACTTCCCCTTCCAAGATGATTTGCTTAGTGATAATAATAATATACACCTACAAGCAACCTCAATTATTGCTCTCTGTGGAGCAACTGTTAGCAGTTCTCCAATTCCTCTGTACAGTTATTTAAACATAAGGTTTTGTCTTTATGTATTTAGTAGCATTGAGTATCCTTAAAGTACCCTTGCAAAGAGCCTGCCTTGGTAGCAGTCAGAACTATAACAAAAAGTTTTGGACTCATTTGGCTAAAATTAGTCAGGATGTACAACAGAGTATTAAACTTCACAGTTAGATGCCTAACCAAGAATCCATTCACTAGTTTTTAGCAGACAGATTTGAATATTTAGGCCTGTGTTTCCAGTTTTGCACATAGTTCCACTATTTTGTTTTGTTTTGGAGGCTCAGACTTTCAAAAACAAGCTACCCTTTCTACTAGCACAATCTAAACCCACAAAAATGGCACCCACAAACTAGATGGCTAAAACCAGTGTACCATTTTCCCCTTGAATGTTATGTTTAAAATAAACCCTTTGTAGAAGCATCGTTGTGACATGAAATGCAATGAGAAGCTTTATGGTACAGTTTTATTTTCATTTATTTGACATTTCTAAGTCAAATAAAAGCTTTGTTTTGTTTTAGCTAAAGAGGAATTACGGATTGTGCTCTTGGTCTGCTATTGCTAAGTGTCCTAAGAAAAGGCAAATTATTTTCTGAGTAGAGCTTGAAGGTAGATAGGAGGAAATCAGAGGTGGAAAAGAAGTGCAGTTTACCACAAGTCACCGCAATTTATCATATGGTCACAGCAATACTGTTTGGCAGGATATCAGTGTGTTACAGATTCCCTTCAAAACCTGACTGTGCCACTGAGAGTTGCATTACTCTTTTGCGGTTTGCTGTTCACTCTCTACAGCCCTTCTTCCACAGGAAAAGCTTAGTGACTCTTGCCATTGAGTTCTCAAGCTTGTCCTACCTACTGCAAAGCAGCTAACAGCTGAGAGAAGCAAGACAGTACTGAGTTTGTCCATCTCAAGTACTCAAAATCATGGCCCAATGTCCTGAGCTTTAGAAAACAACCTGAGGGATTCTCATATTTGCCTTCTGGTCTTTGAGACTTAAGTGGTATTTTCAGGCTTTTCTCTGCAAAACCATAAAAGCTTGAAACCTACCTTTCAGTAACAAAAACAAACAAAAATCTTGAATTTAGCCACTCTGCTTTAATAAAAGCACAAAACATCTGAAGGCTCATAAAATGTAAAGATCTGGCTATTCTGGTAACATGTGTAACTTCAGGCAGCACCCATTCCACAAGAGGAGAAATTTAGCAGTCTGAGCATTACATCCTTCCCACTTCTCTGAGAGAGAGCAAAGTATTAGTTAAACAGAAGCAGCTGCCAGCTAGTACTAGGGAACAGCTAAAATGGCCAGTGCAGGACAAAAGTGAGGAATGCAAGAAATACAGAGCTGCAAAAATCCCCAAAGCAAACCAGAAAACATAGCCCTGATATTTGTTCCTAATAGCATTTATGTCTGAATCTGCCAAAGCCTAACAGAATAAATATACGCTAACTTTGGGAGGCCTATAAGTCTAATATATAAACTGAATGCTACTTACATCCCCAGTACTGAGGAAAAGCTCTCACCAGTGTTAGGGAAAGCTCTCCACCCAACTCATAGTAACATAACAATCATTGCTGCTTCTGGACACAAGTTTTAGAGAAGATTGGTGGCTATTCTAAATTGCTTAACATCATTTTTGCCCCAGCTGGCCCCAAGATCAGAACTTATGTGGGTCAAGATGAAAGTGCACTTGGAGTTACTTTACTTCCTGTCAGCACCAGCCTAACTGGGCAAACTTGCTACCACAGAGCCTCTGACCCACAATCTTCACAAACAGCTCAGCGAAATAAGTCCCTATATTCATTTCAATAGCATATCTCTGCTTGTTTGCTTCTTGTAGTATTATCCAAACATTCCATCCATTCAACCCCAAAATTTTAATGGGTAGGACCCTATTGATTTTGCAAGAAATCAAGAAAACTGGAATGGGAAAATGGGAGACACACAGAATCTGACACCTAGCTAGCAGAGTCATCATCACCAACCAGTTGTGTCAGCCATTCAGCAAAGAATTGGGTGATGGCTCCTGTTGACAATTTCATCATTAGCCATTCTCCCAACAGTTTAATATGATGATAAGCTGATAGACTAATCACCCAGACAAGAAAGAAAAGAAATAATATTAGTTAAAATGATGGGGAGGTAGCAAGGCAACACTGCAAGAAAGGAACCTCAATGAGTATCTGGAGCAGAGAGACACACAGAGAACTTGTTAACCTTGCAGGTGGAAATGGAGTAGATGGATGGAAGGATGCTTGTGATTAATGGGAACCATGAAACAAACAAACCTACTTATGAATATACTCCCTTACAACAGTTTTTACACCTCTACAAGAGGCTGATCAGTTCCTTGAGTATCACAATACTTGAGCCATTTCTAGACTGAGATCCCAGTGCTCTGCAGATTTGATCCTTAGCTCCACAGCATCACAGGGGAGCCAAATAGCCAGAGAGAATAGACCCATCCCTCTTTACAGGGGAGAGCTACCATGCAACAGTAGGGTAAAGATTTTTCACAACAAAAACAAGAATTCCATATATCATGTTGAATTGAATGAAGAAAATAGGAGAGCTGCTGTTAAACAAACATGCAGATAGCCATGATTCACTGTCCCAAGGTAAAAATACGGGGATAAGAGATGAGGATGTCATAATTTAAAAACAAAATATTGCATCTGTAACTTGCTCAACCAGAAAAGAAAACATACCTTCCTCTTCACCCTGTAACTCATCAGAAAAAGAAAGAAATCACAGAGCAGCTCAAATTTAGTACTGAACCGTAATCGATCTCCTAAGAAGTCTACACAAAACTGATTTTTGTATGAAACATGGTCACATACCAGTTCTACATGAAAAAAAAAATCAACATTATACCCATAGTAGAAACCAACTAATTTCTGTACCATAATAAGCTTATTTATTTTACTTAGGCCACTGCAACACCTACTTTATAAGGAGATTTTCTCACTGTTGCTCTAACACTTTTGCAGCAATTATTATAGTCTTAGCACCATCTGGAAATGGGCATATTTAGCACAGCGACAAGCGTGTCTGCTCACCTTGTCTAAACTAAGGGTTCCATTGGTGAACATATGTTGATAACCTGAAAACTGTAAGACTTTCATTATGAAGTGCCCGTTCCTATTTCTCTATTATAGTAATTTATTTCCAAAATGACTCAGATTGTGAATAGTTTAATCTACTATGAAATGTTCATTGAAAAATAATTTTATGTTCTAGGAATCTTCAAATAGTTCTTCATATTCTGTAATCCAAGTTTTTAAAATGCTGATTTTGTAACCTAAAAACTGAATTCCTTAGCTATATACTGCATACAATTCAATACACATTGACTACCATACAAGTAGCCTATTACAAAGAAGCCTGGTTCATGACTTATAGTACATAATAAGTGCTTACAATGACACAATATATTGCTCTGATAAGATTATAAACACAATAGCAGAAGGAAATCCATTAAAATCTAATTATGCACACACGACAGTTACAGCTTGAAAAGCTAGCTGAAGCATTTGGACTGATGGTTTGAAATGATAATTAATTTTAAACATATAACACTACTGATGGACTTAATTCCTGAAGGAATTTAATTTTAAAACTTTACTACTGTATGCTGATTAGAGTAGAGTTCCAAGGCCAACAGGGTTTTAGTATCGTTTTTAATGTAATAAGACATTTAATACAAACCCAGCTCAGGTTAGTAGAAACAGGGAAAGTGGATGCTTAAGAGCTTATTGTTTGAAAGCCACCTGTAATGAACTTCTATATTCAGTCTGCAAAGAGCCTCTGAACTACCACCATTTAAAAGCTGGGAAAAAGAAAGTTCAAAGAACAGTTCACAATCCGACCTGCGTAATTTATGGTAGAACGGGGTAATAGAATGGACTTGTCACGCATGCTGACATAACCACAAAACTCAGAAGCTCTATCCAGATTTCCACAATCACCTACTTATGCCCTTATTAACATGCAGGACCTGAAGTGTACTTTTTTCTAACTGCCACTGGAATTTCACTTCTTTATCACAACCATGACCTCACATCAGTAACGATAAAAAATCTGGATGACAAGCTAAATGTAATACAGCGCAGAGATCATTAAATAAACTTATCAACAGGCAGACCAGTCGATTATGTCTTCATCTGTTCAGTTGCTACAGCAGTACAATGGAGAAAGAAAACAACATTTTAATCTGGGGTAGAAGGTTTTTGATATGAAAAAATTATTTTGGTACTCTTCCCCTTCCCAACAGCAACAAAGAAGAGGATAGAACCTATGAAGGAAAAGAAATACTCTTCCTACCAGGAAGCAGGTTTGTGAAGTTTTAAACTCCAGATGCTACAGAGTCAAACCTATTAAAGTTAGTTACAAAGTTAATAAAGATTCTCACTGATAAGAAGACAGAGCACTAAAATTCTATCTCAACAATACATAAGTGGAAGAAATCCAGTTCTTTGTTCTCTACGGTAGACATCAAGACCTTCAATATATATAGGTCCCAATGATAAGAAACAATGCAAAGACATGGAAGTCTCAGGAGAGGATACCAAGATTTGAGCAGAAAATGGAAAAAAACAAGAGAAAAGATGATGGAGATACAAAATAGAGAAAAGGTGAAGTCCTCTGCAAATGCTGATAACCCAGAGTGTAATGCTGAAGGAGGTTTCAGAGGGGGAAAAAGATCCAGCAAAACTAATGGATGATATGAACAAAATCTGTTCACAGGATTCTTTAGTTTTAAGAACAAATTTGCAGGAAGACTATTAAAAACAGGAATTGCTATGATAGGAACTAGCAGTGGACTTGGGTAAGAGGGAGGACAAAATCTGACTGCATTCTTCACATGGTACTGCAAAGATCTGCAAAAAGAGAGCTGAATAAAAAAAAATATTTTTATCAAGAGTTTATGCTTTATCTAAAACACTGGAGCCCCTCTATCATATTATAAGTTCTCTATTCCTCTTACCTATCACCCTTTAATCACTTATCACCCAACTGTATATGTAAAATATAATTAAAATATTTTTATGAGACTGTAGCATTTAGGAAATTTTGGTGTATTACTCAAGCAATATGAAGAGTCAAAATAAAGCAATCAGAGATATCAGAGAGTAGGTAAGGAAGAACTAGCTGTCACACAGACATGAAGTCTAATTCTCCTTTTAATTACACTATTGTGAACCTTTGAGACTACCAGAATGAAACTGTGTGAAGAATGTAGCCTGTAGTCTGTGATACCCAAGACTGAACTCTGCAGGGAGAAAAAGCAGGACAAAAATGAAAAGAAAAGAGGAACTCTGCTTATTTTTCTTCAGACAGAAAGGAGGAAAGCAAAATGCAAAAAGATTGGAAATATTCATTTCTCCAAGAGATACTGTGAATAACAGAAAAGATGTGACTGGTGACTTCAGGTCAGCTTTACCAAATCAATCAAAGAAATCACAATCCAGAGAAAGGGAAGAGAAGACAGTAACATATATTTCTATGCCAGCCAACAACAGCAAATAAAGTAGACAGATCAAAAACATTAATGAAAGTGTTAAAAAGCCATATGCATTAATTTAGTCATTGTTTGAATTTAAACTCTTCAGCTTCTCTCTTCCAGGTGGTCTACAACACTGAATTTGCAGGTGAACTTTTTCAGTGAAAGACAACTTCATCTTTGTAGAAAGCTGCACCACAAAATGCATGGTCTGAACCATAAAAATAGATTGGTGATGCAATGAGAAAGTAAGGAACTTCCTCCATAGTAAATCTCTTGTATACAAGGAAAAAAAAAAGCCAATGCTCTTAGGTAAACAAGCATCTTCTTTCCTGCCAATGCTGAAATAAATGGCATAAAAAAGAATCAGGGAGGAACAAATGGCAGGTACCACAAGGCTAGCACCCCAACATTGCCAGTTATTCTGTAGCTTGCATATGGAGGGAATAGGACATACCCATAAACTCTGAAGTGTGAATATGATTCTGCAAACTGGGGAGGACACAGGAATTGTGCTGCTTGATTTCTACATGTATTTCTTGCAAAGTGCCATATGGATACTGTTTCTTCCTTTAGAAGAAAAGTTATGTTCCACATACATATATCCTGAAGTTAATACTCACTGACCATCCACCTCAATCATAAATGTAAAGGTTTGGTGTTTCAAGATGCTGCAGTGAGAAGTAGATAAATATATTCCTCACAGTAGAAGAATGTAAACTCTGTTTACTTGCATGTTGTTCACACACAAGTCTATGTTCAGTAGATTTAGGCTGAACTATAGCACAAATCTGCATGGGGATTTCTCCCGCAGAATTTCTCAGAGCAAACTCCAGGTTTTCAACATTCAGTATTAACAGGTCATGCATCGACAAGGCCAAACACATCACAGGCCAGGCCACCATCAGTCATGTTCAACGGAGAGTTTCCTACGTGCAGTATGCGCACACTGAGCCCAGGCTACAGCAAATCTAAGAGCCAACGGTGTGAACAAAACCACATAGGATTAAGCTTGCTGTTGGACTGGCAGGTCTAAACACAACATACATTCTGGAGAAGTAAACTTTAATTCAAAAAAGCAAAAAAGTCTGTTTGCAATAGACATGGTTTTAATAACTGTATTCATTAGGAATAAACTTTGAACTTGGTGTAAATGCTACATGTTTGTGGCGTTTAGGTGATGACCTCAGAAAAATCCTGCCTCACTTCGCAGTATGCAATGTTAAATAAACTCAGTGATTTGCTCATCAAGAAAGAAAGACAGTATAAGATTTTCTTTTACATTCAATTAGTGTCTTGCCATTAACTTGCTACAATACTGCTTTATCAAAGTAAAAAACCCCAGTATGTGTGTGTGTGTGTATATATATATATACATATATATGCGCCAATATTTACTATAATTCATATTTTCTACTTGTTTTCTTCGTCAATGCTGCCACCTTCTGGCAGTCAGAAGTTTCACTCAGCGTCACCTGGGTCCAGTGTTCAGGTTACAGCACTGTGGACAACTTCCTAATTGCAGCGTTCATTGCCTTCAGACTGAGCAACCCACTCTCCTATCTCTAGTCCCATCGACTTCAGTGGGATTTGTACATACTAATGTGAGGATTTGCAGAACAAGTGCCTACAATTGTAACATTGTAAATATTTATGAGACCGAACCAAAAAATGAAGGAATTGACATTTGTTTATCAGTCTGGTTCTAAACTGCCTGTCTTCCCCCATCATCACACAAGCTAAGAATGTTTTAGCTATTTAGAAAAGATTGGAAATTGCAATTTTGTCTTTTGTCCCCTCTCTCCTAGAACTCCTACTGAGGAAAATTCTTGGTTTTGTGAGTTTTAGCTCATATTTACTGGTTTTTGTGGCACAAGTTAGTTTCCTAGTCTAAGTTCCTGAAAATGTCCTGTCTTCAGTACTGTTGAGCCTTTCCAATTTGGTCAACTGTTTACCTGTTCTCTCTGTTAAGGTCAAGGCTACCTAAAGAAAGGCAATGGCTCATATAGGCAGAATCATTCCATTGAAGGAGATTAAATACTGACCTACAACCTTGAACTGAACTCTTCTCTGGGAGAAAACTGCCCATTTATTATGCTCTCACATCCTTAAAGATCTTCAACAAAACTCACTTCATTTAACAAATTCACAAGTGTCATCATCAGTTCGATAAGAGTGACTGACAATCTAATAGAACTCCAGAAATCCATTTTCATGGAGCTTTTTCCCTGCTGGACATAATCTGTGGAATGTCTGGACAGTAATTAGGATAGCAGTATTTAATTAAAAAATAGGAAAAAAAATCTAGAATATTTTGATTGGTGTTAAAGGCACGAATTCTCTACATCCAAAGCAAGAAAACCAGTTTCACAGGCATAGTGTCTGATGCAGGCTCCCACAACCACAGGCAAGGACAGGCCATGCACATGCAAAAGCAAGCGTAAATTCCAAGCTTAGCAGAGACATAGCATACAATACACAAATACATCATAGAAACTTAAGATGATCTTACCCTAAGTTCTTTCACTGGAATGAGAGCCTGAACATAACTTTCTCATATCACAGTTAAATGCCCCAGACTTTGGTCTACTGAAATAGAATCAGTTGCTTGCTCTCTCTTTTTCACTTAGGGGCCTAATGAATGTTTAATGCAAAGTGGAACTGCTCTGACCAGCCTCCAAATCAGACAGATATTTTGAACTGCAGTCTCTTATACCCCAGGCAAGTAGCCTGATCTCTAAACCAGCTGGTAAATGTGATGCCCCTGTTCCTGTTGCGGATAGACATCATTTAGTGTTGGCCTCCACGTGAAAAAGGCAGAACTCTTATTTTATGAAAGGTGGGAGGATTCAGGTAAGAGATAGGTAACAAGATGTTCAGTCTTGTCAGGACTTGACATTCCTAGGCATGCTCAGAAGTAAAAGTGTATGTGGCCCAGGGACTTTATTGACAGAAATTTAAGTAGTCTTGGTATTAGCCAATTTACTCATGTATCTACATTTTGGACTAAGGTGCTAGTTAAGAGTAGCAAAACTGACATGCCTGTAACACATAACAGAGTGCAACGTAAAGAGGGCCCTTATGTGCCATCTGCAGGTCCAGAACCAGCATAACTCTGCCTGACAGCACCGCACCCAAGGGAGGACTGCTGAAAGGAAGGACTTACCTCAGGCACAGTAGTATGATAACACTGTTGTACTACTTTTCATACCCATGCTGGAAGGTCTACATGATGCTGCACTGCACCAGCAATCACTTCAGCCCAGTATTACCTAGGGAGGAGGGGTATCTGCATCCAAAACATTTTCTTGTGAATCTAGCCCTTATTGTATTATGGTTATTTATATGCTTTGGACAACTCTATGTATCACAGAATGGAAATTCTATTACATACAGGGTATCTTTTCAGTGATCATTTTACTCGAGATACGTGATAAGATATAGCCTTTCCTTTGTGTAGTTATTTCCAATTTTGTTCCATTTTATTATTAAGAATATGTTTGCAAGGGGCTCAGCGGTGCAACATGGTCCACGTGTCTTATGGCTTGCATATGCAGAACTAATGCACAACAATGTGATAGTCCATAACATCTGCTATTCTGATGAATTATTTTAGCAACCCAACAGAATAGGGCACTCCATTGGCTCCTAATTTTTTACAAGATCGGTGGAAAGAGAGGTTGCTATTGTAGCTGATTATTCATCAGAACCAAAAATCCTAGGTTGTATGTCATTAAAAAAATCTCAAAGTTTAGCAAGTTGAAAATACCACATAAGCTTTTAATACCAAATACTGAAAGTGGTTTGTGAAACAGAAATCATCTTAGTTGAGTACAGCTCAATACTCACTGATTATTTTTACAGGAAACCTTCTGAAAGAGCCACAACTCAACATGAGTGGCCTATCAGTTGTGCCAGCTGGCTCATCGTATTGAAAAATGAAAAATAAAACATCTATGGATTTTTAGGTCATTTTAAGACACAGTCTGAGTGCAAACCTGTATTTGCTACATAACCAAAATTTCTCTGATAGAAAATAAAGGTGTGGAGTCTGCTGCTAGAAATGTTTATATTGCAATAAACTTTCAAGATTAGTAACATTCCTTTTGGAAATTGGGAGTAATACTGTTTTTAAAGAGAAGTTTCCATAGACATTTTTTGAACAATCTGTGTAACAGCCAATAGCATAATTTAACTCTGGGGACTTAAATTATTGCACAGCTTCTTTATTTCATTCATTTTAAAATTGTTTACAAATGTCAGACTTTGCTCTTCAATAAAGCCTTTCCATTCAAATAGTTTCAGAAATAAACTGGAATATTCACAGAGAAAGGTATTCTGTCACTTGAACAATATTAACAGAATAATAGTTCTAGACCCAAATAAAGAACAAAAGCAAATGTATTATCTTATTGGACCAATAGTGTGACAAATAGTTAAAAAAGGAGAGATGCGTACAGTATGTTCATGGTGTGCCATGGCATATAAAAAAAGCCTGATCCACAGATGTCAATGAGTACTGAATTAGGTCTAAAATATGTCAAATGAAGGAAAGCCAAGAGCTGCAACTCTGTTCTTGAGAACAAATTCTCCCTGATTTTCCCTAACAATGTTAGTATTTTTGATACTCTCACTTGCATTATTATTTGAAGATGTATATTTTTAATTATCAAATATAGTAAATACAGTTGATAGTGTACAGTACTGCAGTAAAAAGAAGTAGCTCTAATAATATATGAAGTTATACATACACATTGAAAAAAAGCATGTATTTACTTCTTTAATAGTATTTGAAATATACATTAATTATATTGTGTCCTGTAATAACACTTCTGGGCACTTCACATTTCTTTTGCTTCAAGTAAAAAATAATAATTTCCAAAAGATCTTTATAAGAATTATCTTTGACTGAAATAGCTCTAGGAGACTGATGAATAAATCTGACAGCTAGGCAATGAACCTAAATATTGCTGGTGCAGAAAAGGGGTTAGAGTCTTCCAAGCCTTACAGATTTGATTTATCTTTTCACCCCTAATTGTTTATCCAGAGAAGAAGCATTTGCAGAAACAGGATTTTATATGTGGAAAAAATGGTGTGTATAGTGGAAGTTAGAAAACCAAAAAAGGAGGGAGGAAACAGAGAGAGACAGAAAGGAGAGAAAACAGGCAAAAGAACTAGAGGTTTTAGAGACAAAAAGCAGACTGAAATTTTATATTGTACCAGTGCAATGGTGATGTCAAATCTTGAGTGGAGATTATGAGCTCTTCTAAATGCTGGTAAGTGGCATCTCAGACAAAGAAAATTTGCCAGAGTATCTGTGTGAATAACTGCATTTTGCTGCAAGGCATTCATAAGACAGCACTAAGAAGGAGTTACTCAGAAAAGCCTGATGTACTAGTGAATGTATTCACGCCTAGCTCCTTAGGCTCCATTTCCCTCCTAGCAGTATATTTTAGGAGATCTCCATTAGAAATGCTTTATAAAACCAAAGAGGAAGCTGCACAACTCGTTGCTGAGTTGGAATATAATCTGCACATGTAAGTGAAAATGTGAATACAGAAAAGGTAAAAATATTTGATGCAATTTTAATCTATATAATATAGGTAACCACTAACAACCAGAGTTTTCTCTAGTATCTTCCCTAGGCTATCTTCTCTAGGAAAACTCATATAGTTACCTGTAAACAAGTGTAGTTACCTGAACTATCCACAGTAAAGTGATCACAAATAAGCCTGCCTGCTTTACATTCACACAGTCATTTGTTTCAGTGATCAGACCCACTGAAAGAATTAAACTATGTACATTTGTCATAGGGCTAGAAAGGAACCACAGGGAAAATTTGAGCTGAGCAGTCCAACTGCATCTCTCTCCACCTGTAAAACAGAATTCATATCAGCACTTCTATAGTAAGCGGTCTGCAAAATATTACCCTTGTTTCTGGGTTCAGTGATTAAGAATGTCCCAGTGGAGGCTCTCTTGTGCTCACGTGAGGGAGGGAACCTTTGTATCTATGTCTGTAACTTTTGTGATTATGAAGAAAAATCTTCTAGATGAGTAGATAACGTAGTGTCTTCTGCCTCAAACTGCGGGTAGCAAGGCAACAAGCAGACAGACTCAGTAGCAGTAACCCATATGTAGCAAGTACCCCTGTTGTCTCAAGGGAACTGCCATTTATTGAAAATCAGTACTGCCCTCACTTTGTACAAGGCATAGCAGAAGAAACTCTCTCTGAAGGGCAAAAAGAGAGTAAAAAATAGGGTGGAAGACGAACCTGAAAACCCGAACAAGAGGAAATGATTGTACGATAAGGAAAAGAAAATTCACACAAATAATTTTCTGAAAATGCTTCTGGATCAGCAAAAGTAATCAAATAGCATTGCCACTAGGCTCATAAGCACTAAAAAAAAGGATCCTTCCAGCCCTTAAATAATGAGTCTACTATTTGTTCACCTTTGCGTCTCTTCCCAGCCATTCCTTCTCTTGTGTTGGCTTTTGCTGCATCCAAGTAACAATCCCTGATCTCACTACTTTGACTGGTTTTTCTTCAACAGCTGTTTGCACCTCTCCAACCTTATGCTGCTCCCCAAATTGGTTGCTTCAGCTGTTTGATAAACCTCTGGAAAAAGAAAAAGCAACAGTTCCTGTTACCAGGCAACAGCCAGTTTCTGCTACATGTAGTTGTGACAAGGTGCAGTACTGCTGCCACAGCTACTCTTCCTCTGTGGAGTTCACTGAACAGCACCTGAAGCTGCCACAGGCAGCAGTAAGTCTGTGTACTTTGCTCTGATAGATGTTTTATAATTAAATCAGATATTATCAGCTTTCTGTAGCCTGATTTTTAAGAGAAATTTACAGCAAAATCAGGCTAGGCAAAGCACTCAAATGACTGAAGTATAGTTTTAGTAAGGTAATATTAGATTAACCTGGATTACATGAATAAAGTAGTATATCTAAGTAAAACCTCATCTTTCGGTATGCAAGCTGATCACTTCAGATATCAAAAAGATATCATTTTTTCCTTTCACTCATTTTTCTTTTAGCCAGGTGCCTTGTTGCTCACTTCTTGTTCAACGTAGTCTAGTAGGTAAGGCTGAACAGGCCATAGTCTACCCAGATGGTAATTCATGGTGGGTCTCCCCATACCTTGTGCACAGCCAGCCTACCTGCAGAATATCTCAAGCCTCTGGCATTGCCTGTGAAACAATAATTCAGCCCAAGGTCTCTAGCTCACCATTCTCCAAACTTCTGCATGAACAGAATTCAGTGTTTGATATTTTTTTGGAATCATAAGACACAGGCCCCAGAGCGCTGGTTACGGAAGACTTTTGCCTTCCTCTAAAAAGCTTTGTCCATGCTGTATGGGATTAGAAAGATGAAGGACATGCCTATGCTGATATGACTGAACAGGCTGTAGGTATATCTATGCTCACTACAAAATATCAGTGTCATAGTAGCAGTTTCAGCACAGCAGGCTCAAGCTCCAGTGCAGGCTAATTTACCCAGTTTCTCAGGCACTGCAGTGAAGGCAAGCCATAACAATCCCAAATGACATGGCATATCTCAAATTCCTGTGTGAAAAACTTTTTACAATCTGAAAATATCTCACTGTTCACAGAGATGATAACATATCTTGCAGCGTAGAAACAAGACTTCTCCTGTTAGTCAAATTATTCCCTTCCCTCATCCCCCTTTGTATAAATTGCACCAGACAGACTCAGCCTGTTCCTGAACATAGGCTGCAAATACTAATCAGACCTCCAAAGAGGCCTTCAGGATGATTGACGGGGAAGCCCTTAATAAAGGTTTTCTGGTTTTGGCAGGCAAGAAAGGAAGCAGCTTGAGTTACTTGAAATGCTGAGGTGGAGGCGTTTGAGAAACTGTGAAGGGAGAGGTGTTTGATCAGCCCTAAATGGAGAGCAGCTGCAGGAATTCTGATGGGCCTGCTGAAATGGCCTGGAGATAAGTGGTTGTTAAGTCTTGATTTTCCATTCTTACCATTGGCAGAGAGTAGAGGTATAGAATACAGTCAGCAAAATAGAGGTGAGTGGGTCCGTTCTAATTTTCAGTTTCCTGTGCTTCTTTCATAAGGACACTGAAGAGTTCCCTTCATTTTACAGGTCATGTCCAAAATTCTTGCTTTGTCAGGGTCTTGGAGGGAGATTGTCTTCACAGCTCTCACTGAATTCAGGGGCAGTTTTCTAAAGAGATGAGAAGAACAGAATCTGTGGTCTTGCTTCCTGATGTTGCAAATAGTGGAAAAGTTGGTGAGATGACAAAGACCATCCCATAACAGTACAAAAGCACTGAGCTACTGAGAAGTTGCTGAAAAAATTGCCCATGGAGAAGCAGAGGGATGTTGACAGCGTCAGATGTCCTAAAAGATTCCTGAAGAGACACTTATATTATAGAACGGTCTCAGTCATTGCTCCAGACAAGAGGATTTAGAACATGTCATCTTGATTGAATAATTCATAGCAAATAGAAAGACCTAAGATCTTCCCTGAAGTCTTAGCAGTGGGAACCGAAAGCATTCAATAACAATATGCCATGGAAAAACAAGCAGAGAAAAGATGGAGAAAGGAAGAGTACGGGAAAAAGATGCTGGCACTACATTTTGCCAATTCTTGTCATAGTAAAACTCACTCTGATGTATTCCTTAAACATTATTCAAATTGAGACCTAACTAGAGTTCCTAAGCAGCATTCTTACTGTGTAACATGAGGGTTAGAATCTGATTCTAGCAGTGGCCATAAGTGGGCTTTAAGAAATGTTCATGGCTTGAGTGAAAGCAAAGAGTAGATTCTGTAAGTGAAATATTGATTTCACCATGCAAAATCTGCACGATTGCTATAGTGATCTATTCTGTATGTCTGAAACTAAAAAAATTGAGGCATTTTTTGCAGGGTAAGCAAAAGCCAGTAATTTTATTCTATTTATTCTATTGCTTCAGTGTTGAGATGTCTTTTCTCATGATGGATTTGAAAGATACTCCCTTTTCAGAGAACTGACCTCACCACACTGCTCCACCCCATGAGCATATGATATATCTAAGGGATTTTTTCCCCTCCTTTCCTCTGTCCTTTAATATGCATACGAGTCTTTACAGCAGCTCATTCCAGGTCCTCTCGTACAAGATTGTGACAGCTTTTCCCTATGAAAACTGAAGAGGACTGTGCTCTTGACTAGTTTCTTGCCAGCAAATGTAATCCTTGTATTCTTAAAATAAAGTTCTTGTTTGTCATGTTCTCCATTCAGAAGAAAATTAGTCAAATGACCTACAAAAACCCAAGGTGTACAAAAGCTTACATTGACCCCAGTTTTGCAGCCTTAGTTTGCTGAGACACTGAGTGACCATGCATATTTCTTGCTAGCAGGGCAGTTTGTTTACTTTGCACAACACAACCAGACACCAGTTTGCTTAACCAACCTAGGAATGGAAACGAGTGATGTTTAACAAGTGAAGTTTTATTCAGACCTTCATTCTGTTTCCTTCATTTGGCAGAAACAGATGGAATTTGATTTTCTCACAATTACTATGAGCTGAGAATAGCTAAATTGTTGCTATGGAAGTGGAAAGGTATAACAACAAAATAACATACAAGTCTAACAGTCTTGAGGCTGAAACATAAAAAAAAAATATGGCTTCACATATAGACTTACCTCAAATGGCATATTACAGTAAATCATAGGATGACTACATCTAATTATGTAATGAGTATAGGTTACTGTAGCCACACAACTGTGCTTCTGTTTTTTTTCCTACTCCATTCCATTCTGCAACACAACAATGGCAAGCTATACATAGCATAGCACTCAAACACCGTGTAAACAATATGTGACTGCTGGTAATTGTATGTTATTAGTAACTAGTCAAGTTGTTCCACAATCTTAACTCCATATGTTATCTCAGTAATGCATATTTTACACCTTCAAAACTCTTTAACTGGCTTTATTTTGTCCATTTTTAGAGGAATTATAGGCTATACTCTCTGACTTAGCCTAGAAAATGTTTTACCTGCCTTTTGTTCATATCCAGATTTTTTTTTTTTCAGAATTAATTCCATGGGCATTACATAGTCCAACCTCAGAAACTATTCTATTCAGCCTATAGTTTAATTCTCAGCACAGATCCATGAATACTCACAAAAACCCAACCCCTGCCCCATGGAATTTTGCTACTGACTTCACTGTGATTTGGCCTTAAAGAAATAATAATAGCAAGTTCTTTCACCAGATTGAATGTCTGAGGTCTAGAAGGCAAAAAAAACCTCATTGAAAATTCAACAGACACATTGCTTTTAGAGACAATCAAATTAGCCCAGATGACCTCAGTTTGTCCTCCTTTATGATTAATGAAATCTTGAGTAAAACTTCCCATTAAAATGCTCCAGAAAATACAGATGCATTCAATGTCTGGGAGTTTAAGGGCGAGAGGATATTGTGCTATCTCAGAGGATGTATTTTACTAGCACTAGCACAAAAGGTGAATCTCTTTTCATTTTGGCAACTAAATTATTTGGAACTTGATATTTAGATCTGTTTGGAGATAGAATGCTGTAGCTGGTTTCTAAACTAGCTAAAACAGGATTTACATTTTTGCAGTAGTGTACAATGGAATCATTACAAAGAGATGAATCACAGCTTGGAATCCCTTTATGACTTTAAAAATATACATTTTGATTGACATTTCTAAAGGCTGATTTCTCTAGCTAATAATAGAATTTTAAAAAGTGGTTAAGGATCTAACATAAACCTTATTGATACAGGGTTCCTCTTGAAATATCAATTGTTAGCTGAGATTTGCAAAGTACCATGGATTACAGTTCCAAGGGATTCTGAAATACGGGCAATATTCCCAAAAAAACGTAACCATGTTTGCCAATATCTCGCAATAAGTTCCCAAACTCTGTATGAACCCAGTTTGTTCTGTGTGCATGGGAATTTTTCAGCTGAAGATTATTCTTCTCTTAAAAACATTTGCTCCTTCATTAAAAAAATAAAAGACGAGGGAAAAAATCCCTGCTTCAGTGCTGGTGTTAGATGAATGGGTCTTCTCATCTACTCTTATTCCCAGTCCTTCTGCCAATGCTGTTTAAAACATATTCACACTATATAGCATAATACAAGGAAGGATATCATTTAAGACAAGACATATATTATCTTATATAACATATGTAAGAATATATAAATATATTTATATATAAGGATAAGAATAAAATATATTTTAATATATACATATATAAATATTCTTACAAATAAATAATTATATATAAATAACAAATATTATTTATATTTTCTAAAATGCTCTAATTTTATTCACAAGCGTATAATATAAAATATGTAAAACTATAGTCTTGCTCTTTAATCCTGTTCATGCTTCTTTTGCAAAAATGAAAGTATCTACAACTTTGCTATTTAGTTCACCTCTTGGCTCAGTAGTATGCTGTTTCCCCCAGACCAGTACCTGATTTGTGTTTGGAAGAGTATGAAACTCAGAGGGTGGAATTAGCAAAATCAGGATACTAATCTGAAATAACGAGAACAGAAGAAGGATGGAGCTATATGGGATTACATAACAAAATACTAACATATTAACAATGCTTTCAAATTATATTAAATTTTTTCCTGTTTTAATATTCTGCCTATTTTTTAAAAGTTTACTTTAGAAATAAACTCCATGGGATTTCTGGCAGAGATTTCCTGCCACAACAGTTTATACAGACCATCTGTGGCATGCCAGAAGCTTCCAGAATGTTCTGCCACCTGACTTAAAATCCTGAAGCTTTTCACATTTTTCTGCCAATTTTCATCCATACTATGTCTGTTTCCAACACTGAAAACCTAAAAAAGCAAATATATGTCTAAAAGATGCACAGGATAGTAAATTCAGCCACAATATCATGGCCAAAGAAAGACCAAAGAAGATGCTACACTTATCTGCGTCTGCAGGTTCCACTCACCACGAACAGTCACATACGCTGAAAATAGAGAGTTACTGAAGAGAAAGAAGGCTCCTGCTTTTCAGGGGGACAGATAAAACGGACAAAACTCAGTCATTTCCATTTAGCACATAATAATGTCAGACTAGACATAAGCCTGATTTCTATTTTTGTAAGTGACTGTGGTAACATTTTTTGACACCGTAGACAAATCTCTCCTTCTGTCGATGCTTCAGCTTCTCATTTGCAAAACTGACAGGATATAACTATGCTTTGATAACGTTTGGTCAACTAACAATAAATGTTGACCCTCTTGTGAAAGATACAGCAAAGGATCAAAGCAAGCACAAGAAAAAAAGCATACTAAAATAATTACAGTAAGTAACTGTTATGCACGCCAATGACAGCAAAGGCCACAATTCAGGAAGAGAGTGAGGCTCCATTTGTGCTGAATGGAGATGGGACACCAGCGAAACACATCAGCAGCATGTGCTTTAGTTCAGTTCATGGGAGTGTTTCTCCTGAAGAATAGATTCTTAAAAATGGAACCCCATTTACACAGTGAAGATGGTAAGACTTTTCACTGAAGTATGGTTCTGAAAGATTTAATGCCTACTAAAATAGGAGCTGGCTAGGGAACATGCAGAAAATAAACACTGGTTGGTGTGAATGAACTATCAAGAACTGTTAATGGCGTGGAATTACCATGCTGCCAATATGGACATGCATATAAGCTTTGCTTTTCCAGTCTAACTTAAGGACCTTGAAATGCTGTGTTCCAGTGAACTAAACAAGCTGCCTTGTTTGTAAAGACCATCCTGTTTCTCTGCAAAACATGTGCTCTCCTCCTGTTACCAAAGTAGAGTCCCTAACAGGTTCAAATCCTCATGGAGTCGGTCTCAGAGCAATAATTGATTTCTGCAAAAAGGTAGGAAGGCCTAGGATTAGGTACTAAAAAGCATATAGAAGAGGGACAGTATAGCACTCAGAAGACAGTTAGCTTTTCGATCCATGACAGCAAGTCTACAATAAATTCCTGAGAGATGAGCCAACCCTACTCTTTTAAAAGCTAAGAATAAACCTCTGAGCTATCAAAGATTTCATTCAGCTGTTTCTGTACAATTCCACTGAGGTTAGACATGTGCTAAAATATACATATCTAGATTCAGATTAAGTTTTTTCTGGTTAGGTTATATTTTAAAGCAGGTGAAAAATACTTCTTGCTAACACAGCATTGATGCTACAGAACAGATACCTCTGATTTATCAATATCTTCTGAATCCATCTGACATTTGGCTGACAATATCCAACTTGTATCCCTGTAAACATTATGGATTGTTCAAAAAACACTTCTGGTTTGGGGGGTTTCAGGGGAAGACCCTGAAAGCACTTCCAGCCAGAAAGCTTTTTTTTTTATAGCCCGAAATGACTTTTTAATTGGAATTATCCCAACACCAACTTATTGAACCTATAGCCATCTTCCAGCTGGGCACTCATGGAGAGAAGCTGAGGTTTCCCAGAGCCACCAGGACATCCTTTTCAGATCCTGTCTGCTTTCCTAGCGTTACTGTAAAAAATAATAAAAAAAAGGAAGGTCTATTCCAAGGCCTTATTGGAATAAGTCTCCTCTTTCACATATGATCATAAAAGGGCTGCATCACAGATTTGTTTTGCCGTGCTATACTCCCAGATCAATATCCATCCCTAATTAGGACTTTGGGATCCCAAGGTTTAAATCATTCTCTGTCACTGGGTGCTGCAGAAACTTTCCAAATATTCCTTTCAATCAAAATTTTTAAAGAACAAAAAAAGCAAATATGTATTTCAAGCACATGCTGGTTTGGTTGTTGGTTTGGGTTTTTTTTTTTTTCTTTTTTGCTTTGTCTATCTCAGTTAAGGATTTTGTTAATTTACTTGAAATTCATACCTTGCCTAAGCCAAACTTTTAGAAGTCCTTTAGCTCTAAATATTCTCAGCATCCATTCCTATACAAGCTTATATAACTCATGAATCTCCTGTGAAAAAGCTGAGTGTTCAAAAGCCAAAGTCTTTTTCTAACTTTCCTCACACAACCTTTGAACTTTTAAAATGGGTAACGAATTTTCTCAGCTACATGCTTCAGCTGGTTTCCTTGGATTTGATGTTGATATTAAGAGCACCACCAGCTGTCATTCGCTTTACCAGACGCTAGACAATGAGTCAGAAGTGCGTTGGCCTCCACATGTACTATCCAGCTTTTGCCAGTGTAATGGTCTCAGACCTGCATTGACTGTTTCCATGCCACCAGGTTAAGTGTGCTTTAAAACAATGTGCAGATGAGCTAATCTGCCTTGGGCTACATATTAGTATATGACTTGTTAACGTCCTTATTCTTCTCTTTCTCCTTACTTCTTCCCAAACACTCAGTAAAACTCCCTGGTGATGCTTCTATAAATTGTTATTCTTCTGCCTTCCATCCACTCTCTACTGAGCCTTTCCTCCTAAATTCTGCCTTCTATTATCTAATCATCATCATCTTACTCTCATTACCTTTGCTGCTGGAAATTTTACCATAATCTTTTAGATTATACCAGGAGTTTGCAAGTTGTTCTACAAGAGTCTGCAAGAAGCAGCATGTCAACAATAACAAAATATCCTGGTTTCCAACCAACAATCACTGCATGTTCCACAATAGCCAGAAAATTTCCAAAAGCTAAGCGTGCTCTCCTGGCATTAACAGCATGCTGTTCACTATGTACAAATGTAAGAGTTATGTTTCTCTCATGCACAGCTTGCTGACTTTCTTCTGTCATATGCAAGAAACTGTTGCCTCTAGTAACAAATTACTTCGTCCGTGCTGAAAGCCATTACTCTTTTCTCCACATAAAAACCGCTTTCTTTCCTTTTTGACTCCATGCATCTTTCCCACTGACAACTCTCTTTTTTTCCCCCTTTTTTTCTTTTTTCAAAGAGAGACTCCAAACGTTTACATATCTTAATTGAATTTGTGTAGAAAGGAAGGCTGAGTGAACTTTGGCTTGCGTTCAATAGTAAATCAGATAAGAACTAGAAGGAAGTTTGAATTTAAAGGAGACAAATTAGAAACTCAAGTCACCAAATGTTATTCAGTAGCATGTCAAATGCTTATCAAGATATCATTTATGGCATATTTATTGTTTCTTATAATTTGAGTAACATGAAAGACATTAGTAATAATGGATGTTTCATTGTGTTTCTTTTTGAAGTGCTGTCTGAAACCCTGAAATGTTTAAGGAGGATGCTATAATTAGGCTTGGCTGGAAACATCTTGATTAAACACTTTTCATTTGAAAAATGCCGATTTGTCAGAAGTGAAACTTTTTGCAGAAATGTATATGTTTTAATGAAACTTTCACCAGAAAAGTTTCTCAAGTCAAAATGGGAGATAGGCAAAGATAAATAAACCATGACAATAGGCAGCTCATACCAGTAAGACCCTGTTCTACTGTATCCTGAAATAGTGGCCTAACCAAGAGGCTGTTTTGGTCTGGGTTCCCTAGTAAATGATTCAGAATAAACTGCCATGATATTTGACATTACCTGGTGCCTCACCTTTTCTTCCACATCTGATTGTCTTACCTGCTTCCTCCATAGCCATTTACATGTTTCCTTATTATAAAAAGTTTGCTGGTTTGGCCTTATCAGGTTGTCCTGATTGTTACTACATTCTCCTTGGCTATCTCAGCTCATGATAGTCTAAATCTAGAATATTTCTGAATCTTTAATGTTCCATTCCACCAGGTTACCCTCCACACTGCACCCATATTAAGGAGAGCTTATTTAGTTGGTTAGCCTTCCTTAAACAGCATTTGTCAGAACCAGTTCAAACTGAAGTTTTCTTCATGTCACAGAATGAAACCAAAGACAAACCCCTCAAATTCTGCATGACTTAAGAGTTCACTGAAATACCTTTAAAACTTCATCTGTAATAAGAAATGTACTAAATCAGTCAGCCAGTTAATTAAGACTGAAAAGCTACTGTGACCTTTTCAATCTACTTACGAAATTCATAAAGAATTGCTTTCCAGAATGAGTAGAATTGCATGATATATTGTAGTAGACTGAAGCCAAAACTAACAAGATCTTTGAAGGTCTTGAATAGTCTGCTTCCAGTGAAGTCTAGAGTCTCCCAGACTTGTTACCTGGCACACTAGCTATACCATCAGTTCTCATGAACAGATTGTGAAATCTGCAATTTCCTAGGAAAATTTTTATGCTGCAATCTACCCTGATTTTTTTTCTGTTGTCAGGCTGCTCACTTCTCATGCCAGCTGCTCCACCCACCTGTTCCCCTGTGTATAACTTAATAATCTCCATTTGATGTAAATGAGAGCAGACCGAGGAAGTGTAAACTTTCAATGTAGGATGATATCACGGGGCAACTCTGGGGGAGTAGAATGTCTGGCAGTATACATACCACAAGTACAAAATTTTGATCAGGAGAAATGAATAGATCAGTTCAGGGATAATGCTAAGTAAGTTGGTGTTATGGGGCCTGACTCTGTAAGGTACTGGTCATGTTGAAGTTGCACTAATGTTTTTGAGCAAATGAAATGCTCTTTCTCACTCTCCTATCTCCCAGCATTTCTCAAAGCTTGCAGTAAACATTCAGAGTTCCAGGCAGGAATTCTAGCTCATATGGCCTTTTATTTTTTAATTTATTGGGGGGGGGGCCCCAAAAACCAAATAAATAAAAAAAACCCTTCCAGCCTTTGATTAAAAAAAAAAAAAAAAACAACCTTCCCACACCACCACCTTAAATCTCCTATGGAACTTCCCAAAAACTTGTGCTGAAACTGATGGTAGGTTGTTTTCAGAATCTTAATATCTTACTGTTTCAGTCCAACAGTATGAATTCTTTTGTCTGGTAAAAATAATGATTTAATTCCATGGAAAATGGTGGTCTTCCTCTCTCCAAACATCAGCTGCTGAAAAGTTAAGCATCAAGAATAGCAACCAAGGTTACCAGACGGAACCTCTGCACTCAGTAGCAAGAGAAAAACTTTAAAATAATGGTTCATTCCATCTTTCATAAGACAGCAAGAAGTTGGAGTTGCTTATCTCTCTCCATTGTCTAATGAGGAAATCATGAATGAGGGAATGACGAACCCCTTGGAGTAAACGTCTAACATGAGAGAGTTGAACTTTTAAAGTTAGAGCATGACACAAAGTTCACCCTAAAGATTTCCTGCATACAACTGCATACATGTACATACCTCTGTATATCTACATTACATAAGAAATGCCAATGCACAGTCATATCACTATTATAAAGAATAAGTACACTAAGTAAGTACACTAATTTTCAAGATTATCTTTGAATAATTTTTTAGTTAAATGCAAAGAGAAAGTTTTCATGGTTCTTTCAATCTGGTGACAAATTTTTCCCCTTTAGAACTAGGAAATACGGCACTAATTAGTTTTCTAATTTTAGATTTGTATATCTTGTTTTTGATTTCACATTTGTTTAGTTACATTTATATTATTAACTTTTGCTAAGTATTGGCAAGGTTTTTAAATTCTGAACAAAGGTAGTTTAGTTAAATAATTTAGAAGACTTGTTTGTTTGTATAATTATGTTATCATTCTACAGCCAAACACTTCACCTTATTTATTCAAGTAATGCCACTGCCTTTGCTAGATTACTTATGCAAGTAAAAAGAGCAGAAGTTGGCTGAGATGAGTCTTAATTAGATGGCTAACTTGCCATTGAAATATACAGTCAAAGGCTTAAATCTGGACAAATAAACACCTTCATGGACCTGGCCTCAGTGTGCTGAGCCTGCTCTTCTCTTACTGATTTCAGTGTGAGCCAAGGTTGCTCAGCACCTTATGTCTCTGCCTGGAGGCTGAACTCCATTAAAAGCTGGCAGTAGCTGTGAGGACTAATGGCTGGGAACACAGCTAAGTAAAGAGGTGCAGAGCCCATTTGAACTACAACAGTGGAAGCAGGAAATAAGTCTTGGGGCAAGAAAACAGATCTCAGCTGATATCATCCAGAGCACTTTGAAAGCAAGGTACAAAGAGCAGAGCAGCAGCAGCTCATTGTGGCACCACGTGCTTAGAAATTATAAATGAAAGCCTACACTACAAAGGCAAAATAGGGAACATTTCTGATAGGCAAAAAAATTACTAATTCCTATTCACTGCAGATTTAAAATTAATATCCCAGAGAGCAATATATTCATACCACTATGAAAATAAGAAACTAAGGATACAGTAGGATTAACAATGAATTTATCTCCTTTGGAGGCAAAGAGTTTTCTAGTTTCCCTCATTTAGGAGCAGGACTGTGATGTGTTAGCACTATAGGTACCTACATTTCATTTATCGCTTCACTGTGTAGAAATATTTTAGCCTGATTTTCCTAATTATTATGGATTCACAAAGTCTGTGCATGCCCATCTCTCCCTAAGTTTCCTACTACTGTTGTTTTTTTTTCCCCAAGGGAATACATATCTCAATAACAGTAATGTCAGCATTTATTTAAAAAATCAGGCAAACACTGCTACTGTTTTTCCTTTAAATATCCAGTTTTGTATTTTAGACATTGTTACACAAGGTGGCAGACAGGAGCTCTTTTTACAATAATGAACCTGAAAGAATTTCCATTTCTGTAACCAAAGCAAGATGAAGTCCTGAAATCCCAAAACTTTAAGCTGACCTGAAAAACAAGCAGCACATTCTAGCTAATTTTACAGTTTTACAACAGATGATGGGTGCTTTCAAAAGCCTTCACCTGCAGTATACTGCCACACTTAAACACATATATTGGCATGGTACATTTTATGCATCATAGTTCTAAAGAACCAACAGCTGATCTGTGTAGGCCTGATAAATATACTTGTACACCTGTGACATACTTTGTTAAATTATTACACTCTTAAACTTAGGAAAGACCAAATCCTGCCAACATTACTGTGGATGTCCTTGACTCCACCAGCCCGACTGATCCTGTCATTGAGTATAATGTTCATAAGATCAAGGCCTAAGATATCATAGACAATAACTTGGAATAGAAATGCCTTCTAAAAAACAAGCTGAAAGCTACTGGGATTTCATTGTAATTATCAGCAGCAGCCTGGTGAATAAACATGAGACACTCAGGCGTTGACACTGGTCAGATATCAGGAATAAGAACAGCACGAAATATAATGGAAGGAGAAACGAGGCAAGGGGCAGAAGTGATTCTTTATAGCTTCCAAATTTTAATTTATTTTGAAGGCCTGATTATTCTTACTGAGAAGTCAGGCCTACAAAAGAGCCAAATGTTCATGCTGCAACAGAATTTAGTGCTAGGCAGATTTTGGAAGTAGAGCTCTGGAATTATGGTATTTGCCTCTGAATTCTCCAGCAAATTACTACAGAAATATTTAATGTATCTAACAGCAAAAGCAGATCCACAGCTAAAGGCTTTCTCTTTATTATCAGTGCAATGGAATAGAGGATGAAATAGGATTCAAGTGATTAACAAAGAATCTCATGCTGCTCCATGTTTGGCATGACCTAGAATGAATATAGAGAAGCTGTGTCAGAGTGGCTTGGAAACGGGTCCAGTTTATGCTGTGATTTAATTTATTATGAAGAAAAAATTTCTATTACCTAAAAGTAAATGAATAAATAAGAATTTTATGCCTTTGTTGCTTTTCACTGGCTACTTCCCAACTTTGCACTGCTACTTCTCATCGTTAGACCTACTCTTCCTCCTGCTAGCTAAATCACCCTCTTATTTTCTGTCAAATCCCAATTTCCATAAGAGAATGCATTAGTAAATGCCTGTGCAAAGTCAGAGGATCTGTGGAAGGTACCCCATGACTTTTCTGCTAAACAACCTCAAATTACTGAGATAATTTTAAATGGTAAGTCATGGACAAACTAAAATAGTGACTTCCACTATTTCTGCTGAAATTCCGTAAGCTTCTGCACCTGTTAAAAGGGACTTCAGACTGTCACATTCCTTGTACGTGCTTCTGGCAGCAACTTAGTTAATATCTTTTCTCATTCAACATTTCCTGTCTAAACTGCAAAATCTGGGAGCCCTTCCCAGCCCTTAGGTCTAGCTGCAGGCTCTGTCTGCATCCTGACCCCATGTCAGCACAAGTTCTCACAACTTCTCTGGCTCCCTCCATACTTTTCCTCACACCTTGTTTCCCATGGTAAGAAAACCAGACATGAAGAGGGGAAGAGGGCTATGATATACTGTGGCCAAGTCTTCAATTTTGACAATCATGTGATCCAGTCTATGGGTGTATCCCAGTGCACACATACAATGCTCAGACTGTCATTATGCATTCGGTGTTTAGAATAGTACAGACACTTTCCCCAGCTTTAAATGAGGTGTCGGAAGTGGTCAGAGCCCAGTCCCTTCCTTTTAAGAGGGACAGACCTAGGGTATAGGAATCTCATTCTGGCAGAGTTATGATAATAGAATCTTTGAAAGATGGATCACAAAAAGTAATTAATGTCACTAGGACTTCCCCCAGTGTTGAGAAAGCTTTCCGTATTGTTAACTTCTACATCAGCCACACTGGAATTAGATTCTCATTTCCAGATGTGGGTTGGTGAGAAGAAAGGAGAAGGATTAAGGGATGCAGTCCACAGGGTCTTAACATGAAGGTGTTGCAACAGCTATCTGGCTTGCAAGGGCTAAAGCTACTGCAAGGAACAGCTTGCTTAGCCATGGTCCTAGTTCTGAAGGGACTTGTAAAGTAAAATTGAATCAACAATAAAGCTCATCACTTTTACATGAGAAATAACACATTTTATAGGGTGTTGAAGGAGAAGGAATAAAGCGTACGGTAATTGCCTACTGCTCATGGAGTTGTTAGAGCGCTTTCTAGTTCATTTTTTCTTGCATTTGTATTTCTCCATTACTGTTCAAAGAGGTTTCTAAGAACTATGCCCTGTTAGAGCTTTTAACTTCCTGCTGTGATTTGTGGGCAGCAAGACTGTTGCGTGCCTCTATTCTTCTTTGGCAGTGAAGAATGAAGAAAGAGACAGGAGATTTCTTTCTGAAACATTAGAGGAAGAGACAGAAGACAAGGAAGACCTACATAAGGCAGCAAAAGAAATTGCAAATTCTCTTCAAACACTATTCTGAGGCAAATGAAGGCAATAGGATCACTGAATAAATGATCATTGCCTTGAAAACTGTTAGGAGAGACAATCACAGAGAGAATATTAAAGTTCTTAAAGTGTTGATAGAGTATGGCATTACCCCAAGGAGAAGATCTGGTTTGGAAGGAGATACTCACACTCTGAGCTATGAAAAGAGAATGAATAATATTATCAAAGCAGCTGCTGAAATAGCAAATAGCAGGCTGCTTCATCTGACCTTTCTGTTTGTGCAAACAAGAGAGCACACAATACACTGGGCTTGACAGACCTGAAAGAAGGATAATTTCCCTATGGCCTTCTTTTCTCCCAATAACAGAAACAGATTATGAGCAGGAATTCAGGAAATTCTAACCTTATCCTACGAGCTAAAAGATGAGAGAACAAATAGTAGGAACTGACAAAAGTTAGTGTAATGCAGAGAAACTTGTATTAGTGAGACTTATTTAGGATTGTACTCCCAATATCCCAAATTCTTTCATTTCATACCAGTTATGGTTCTCATTAGGTGAAATAGAAGCCTTTTACAGAGCGATTCTTATTTTGCTGGGAAAGAGATAAGATATACTCAGGCAACCTGATTCACCTCACTCTGTTCAGTAGGTATTCCAAAATGACAACTGTCAGAAGCTGGCCTGAGTCCTGCTCTCATCCATCCCATTCAGTCAAGTAGGACAGGCTAATTTGGAGGCTAACTTGGATATTTAAAGCCTTGCCCCCAAACAGAACTGCTCCTCTAGATCCTCTTGGCTTCTCTTGAGTGACCTCACCTTTTCCTGTTCAGCAGCTATGTCATACTGGAGTATAACTCTTCCTCGCTGAGCAGATGATGCAGTAGAAGCAAGGAATCCAAGAGAGTATCTCCAAAGTCAGCTGACTCCTGAGCCAAGTTTCCCACTTCTGCCAACACAACAGTCCTCCACCCCCTTCCTCCCTTGCCAGACTGTCTAGTCAGCCAACAGAAGCAGCCTGTAGCTGCTGCAATAACAGCATGATGGAAACACAGAGTATCTGGGTCTAATCAGCAGGGTCTAGTGCCACAATGGACTAAACAGACCACGGGTCAAGGGCAAAGGATATGATTGCCATGTTGGAGTAATGTTGAGCTTTTATTTTAAAGAAAATAAAATTGAGTCCCTGAAGAATCCTACCACTGGAGAATATTTTTTAGTACAGAAGATGCTTAGGCAGACAGACAGCTTGCAGTTTTATTTTAATTAAAGTCGGCAAGTAATTACTAACAACTAAATTCATGACAAGAGAAAAAACCCAGTTCAGTCTGCAGATACTGACACAAAACTAGTTGTAATTGAACTTACAGACAAGAGAAAAGTGTGCTTGTGTCAAAGATGATCATTGGATTATCCTGAGTAGGAAGACACAGACTTTGCTATTAAATGAAAATGGTTTCTTAAGTTATTAAAAGCAGATCCTTGGATCAAGTTGACAAGCTCATTATCACAAGGCTGGACTCTGGCTTGCTATGTATGTCTGAGAGCAGAAAGTAGTCTCGCTCATGCAGACCAGCCTGCTCTTTGTCCCTGCACTTCTACCACATAAAAGTTCATGGCTCTGCCAGATTCATTGCAATAGAAAGTCCAAATAGGTAAGGAAGGGTGAGGGCATAACTGCTGTTCCATTCCCACACACACTATAATTCCTTTCCTTTCCTGTCAATCCAGTAATGTGAATCTCAAGTTTTCAAAAATAATCATAAACCAGGTTCCTCTAAAGCAATAAGAACGACTTCATAGAAGCAAGATTAAACAAAAAGAACACACTGGAGAAGTATACAGTGTGGGGATTTTTTCCTTGTTATTCAGCTTTTACAGTGCATCTTTCCAAGCTCTCTCAAAAAAAGCATTATTTCTCTTAAAATACTTTAAAATTAATGGCAGATATTATCCATAATTAGTTAATTTCTGGAAGTGTTTAGAAGAGACACCAGGTATCTTGAGACTGCTTCTTCATAGCATCTCATGTCCATAGCCAGTACATAAATCTTCTCCTCTTTCATGCTTTTCTCAGAATATTTTAAAATTCAATATTCAACAGAAGCTAAATAACGCGGCCAGACATCTTTTTTAATGAAGTGCACTCAACAAACTATTAGAAACAGCTTCAAAATACACTCTCCACCTCTATGTTTCTTTATAATATACACCTCGAAACATGCACTTGCAGTGAAATACCACACAGATGCACAAGATTAAAGATATGAAGACATGTACATGTGTATTCAGATCTAGGATAAAATTAATCACTAAGGCATGAAAAGAAGAAAAAGTAGTGAATGGATCTGAGGCCAATGACCATGACCTGTATTTTAAAAAAAGTATTGCAGTTACACTCACATTCTATACAGATGACTTGCTGTGCTTGTAATAGATCTAGATAGCCATTTGCAATTAGAAAGGTTACTTTGTGTCCTCTGCTCTGTAAAAACAACAGTGTAATATTAGCGTCCCTCTTGAAATGTATCAGAGAGAATTTATGACATGAAAACCTGAACTCAGTATGACACAACTCTGATATTCCTGAACTTTATCATATACATACTGGAAGTAATATAGATCTTTGTCTTCCTTTGTGTTGAAGGATAAATAATGAAAAAAATTTTCCTGATAGCCCCACTAAACTGATTATCCCCTCAGAAAATAACATTGAAAGTTTTATTAATACCAAGAGCAGGTCGGCGAGTCCTGTGCAAATGCAGAAGGAGGGCCAGCCTGTTTGCAGATAGTTTTCCACTTTATTTGCAGGCCTCCCAGATTGTTCAAGCAGGGGCAGAATTTGCTCTTTGCCATATGTAATTCTTAGAATTTTGTGTTTGCCAAACCAGCAAGTCTTCTAAAACAGCATTGTTAGGGGAATTACAACAAGAAACATATCTTAGCAACAAGGAAATATTTCCTTTTGTAGTTAAAAAAAAAAAAAAGACGGTGCTAGCAATTCTGCTCCTGTACTTTTCCTTGCATATGCATATTCTTGCCAGCTCACAAAGAAACTAGCTGAGAGAGCTGAACCCCACAGAAGATACAGATGGCTCTTTGATTTAGTTATTGGTAAAATAAAGAGAAATTCTGCCTATGGAAAGAAAAGTGGGGTTTGTTCTGTTTTTCCACTTACTGAAGATGAAAGCTCCCACATAGGAAATGTGGATATCCATGCTGTGTTTCCTGCCTATACAGTCATCAATGATTTAACATGCACACAATTGTCAAAACTTAGATTAAACATTGTAAATGACCATGGCATTCTCCTCCTAGAGCTAAAGCTATGATGTGATCTACAGCCATGTTTTCCTTATTTGGAAACTGCAGAGTTCATACTCCGGACAGAGTGAAAACATAACACAGAGCTATCAAGCAAAAGTAATCCTCTTTATTTCAAAACAGATGAAACAACTATTTGCATGGTTAAAAATACCAGAGTTTTCCCTGGGTAATCCACTAGCCAGTCTGGTTTACTTTGTTCCCCCCACAACTCTAGGTCATTCCTGGATTAAAAACAAAAAACTACAGCCTGACTGGAATTCTCTTTCGTAGTAAAAACACACTATAAAACAAACAAACAAAAATCCGAAACAATCACCTGGAATATTACAACCCATTTACATTTTTCTTTCATTAGTTTTTTTATATTTTATATAATATTGAAATATTCAATATAGTAAACTTACTTCATATGGTAATTCAAATTTTGCAGCAGTATTATTAGATTTTTTGTGCTCCCTGTCAGGATAATCAAGGTTTCTGCAAGCATAAACTCAGTGGCAAGAAACTAGAAGAAACCTCCCACCACTTTGTGAACTACAGGGAGCCAGTGCCACCCACAAGAAAGGGTATTGTTGGTTGTCACAGGCTCTACCATGACAGCCAGATAAACCTACCCATTCAGCACATGGCAGTAGCCTCTTCTGCCAGCAAAGCCCTAAGAACTGTTTAAAACTCCTGTCTAGTAGGGAAAGAAAGCTCCTGGGGAAGTGGTGGTAGACACAGCTTGCCTTCTTTGCTGCATGCACACACAGCGAGGATGTTGCAAAGGAGTCAAATTTATATTGTGATGAGTAAGATCTAGTGAACAGAACTGTAAATAACCAAATGTTCTTGGTGTAACAGCATTAGATATTCATAGTAGGAATAACTGGATTATGGCAGATAAAATAACTCTTTCTTCTTTGGCATTTTTACAAGTTTCAAAGTTGCATGCCAGCACATACAGGAGTCAAGTGAACCAGGAAGAAATCAAGGGGCACACTTACAAGCCAGAATAATGATCCAAGCCATTTATATGTCAGACTCCTTGCCCTTAGGAATCTCCTGAAAGTTTAAGGGGCAGAAAAGAGAAACAAGAACCAGTCTTTTAAATAGCAGATATTTAAAAGGTTGGTTTGTTGTCTCAAAGCAAAGGTTATCTACCAGGATGCCCTACTTAACAGAGCTGGCTTTAAAAGTTGTTGCTCTCCATGCCATAACTATGTTCTAACATCTTATGATGCATTATAGTAGGGTAAATCCTTTATGCTTTGATCACTCAAATCATCCTTCTAATTTCATCGTAATTACACACATTCCACAACTGTATTGGTTGTGTGACTTGCCTTTGGGGTGGAAGGGATTAGGGGAAAAAGGGAGACGATTCTAGTTACCACACAGAAAAAGTATAAATTATTTGTCCTGTTCTAGACAGATGAATTATTAAGATAAATGCTAGGTGCTGACAAAAATATTTTATCTGTCACTGGTATATATAAACTCGTCTTTTTTTCTGAAAAATACTAATATGAAAGAAAGGTTGACCTACAAAGGGAAAATTTCAGTCAGAATCTAAATGTTTCTGAAGCAAAACTAAAGGGAAAAAATCCATTAGAAAATTCAAAGGGCACACAAATTAGCTTCCTGTGAAATGTCATGCTTACTAGCCATATCACTCTTTTTTAAGAAAATAAATGTATATAACTTTTAATCCCATTTTAAAACATAATCCTCAAGGAGAAATTACTGGCAAGGTATCTTTTATAACATTGTACTAATATAGATCTCTGGTAACAGCCTTACACAGGCTGTCACTGCTATTCTCTGATGTAGGAGGGAGACAAGTATGTGAGGCAGCACAGACTGGCAGAGCAGGCTATACACAGTACACTTGCCAAGAAGCCTGAGGTATAGAGCAAAACTGCCGTACAGCCAAAAATGGAGCCTGTGGAAGTCTAGCAGTGATAAATAGTGACACCTAAGGGAAGGAATGAACATTCCCCAATGGGAATAAACACACATGCAAATAGAAGAAAAGACAGCTATCCAAGTCCTCTCAAAATTACTTTTGAGATTCCCAGGAGAAAGCAGCTGTAAAAGAGCAAGTTGTCTATAACATTGCCTGCCCAGCACAGGAAATCCGGCAGTAAAAACTTCAGTAATTAAAAAGATCTCTAGGTAGCCAGAAGTTCAGAACAGCTGCTTTCACTATCACCTACCAAAATTTCATCCACCTTTGACCTCCATGTAAAGTTTCAAAACCCACTGCTATCCAAGAAAAGTTTCAAATGTCTAGAACATTAGAAGTAATTCAAGTACTCTCTTCATTTCTTCCAGACCTTTTATTTCTCATATATAAGCTAATTACTTTATTTCTTAGGTTTTTATACCTGCCATACTCATATTATGGTTGATATCTTATCAACTCCACAGCAAAACCAGTCCCTCCAAAAAGGTCACACAGATTTAGCCTTTGTGCAGAAGAAATTATTTCCCTGAACATCCTCTAGGCAACCTAGGTGCTAGTAGGGAATAGGTTTGTTTTCCATTCTGCTGTTCTGTGGCCTGCACTTCCTCAGCAGCACACTTCTTGCAATAATTTGCTGTTCCCCAGCTCCAGTTACCAATGGATCCCCTCATTTGACTCATTCAGCAACTATAAAGCACAAAGATGTTGTCACCTGAAGTAGAAAACTGTACTGGCAAAGGAATTCTGTAGGTTTGCCAGAGCCTAGAAAACAAAATCTTCCTTCCTTTCCTTCTTTAACAACTCTCAGTTCTATTCTACCTCAAGTCACAGCTTCACCATTCTGACAAGTCTTCTGTATCTTACTGTGTCATGTTCTTGTTTGTCCATGTCCCACAATATAGCATCTGTGTGTTTCTGTATCTTAATGTCACCAAATGCTAGTTTACACAGAAGGGATGCTTAGGTTCTAGCTAGTTATATACTGTACAAACACAAATTAGCAGCTTACAAAAAAATTACTCTGCAATCTTCACTATAAAAACAGTCCAGTTTATTGTTTCCAGTACTGGGGCAATACTAGATGCTTGGGGAAGACAGTAAGAACAGAGCAAGCATGCAGTGATATGTCCCTAGTACCCCTCCTTCTTCCGGTAGTCTGTGGCTTGGGGAATTCAGCAACTTCTTAACTAGAAGTGTTATCATTGTGTTTTATAAACTTAGATGGGTTTTATTCCATGACTTTGAACTTGTGCAAATATTTTGGCATCCACAACATCCTTTGGCAGTGAACTCCACAGTTCAGATACACACTATGAGATAACATTTCTTCTTTTGTTTGTTTTGAACCTCGTATCTGATAGTTTCTTCTGATGCCCTTATTTTACTTACTGGAAAAGACAATGACTAGTTGGACCCTATCTATTCTTTCAGCATCACTCATCCCCATTGTACAGACCCTATTATATGCCCCATCAGCTGACTCTTTAACAGACTGGAGAATCATGTCTGTAATCACTTCTCATATGGAAGTCATTCTGCATCTATGATCTTCCTTGCTACTACTCCTGCTAACCATTTTTGAGGTCAGGAGACCAAAATTGATGTTGTATTCAAGATATGGACATGCAGTAGTTTGATATAGCAGTAAAGTTATTGCATTTGGTTTGTTCTCTATTCCATCGTAATCATTCCTAACACCTATTTGCTTTTTTATAATCACTGCAGAGCACTGAGCTGATTTTCACTGATAATTTTCATAGAACTATTCATTACTGCAGTATCATTTTCCTGACTGGTAACAGCTAATTCAGAACCCATCATGATGTATATAGAATTAAGAATCATTTTCTTCACCTGTATTGCTTTACCCTTCTCTACTCTGAATTTCATCTCACATTTTATCACCCAATCATTCAATGTCGAGACCCTTCTTCAGCTCTTTGCAATACATTTTCATTTTTACTACTCTGCGTAACTTAATGCCATTGGTTTCAATGGAAATGTTGTCATTCTTTGTCTGCAAACACAACAGCGATTCCTTCAAAGAACTACAATAGAGTTGCGGGACACGACGCCACTGCAGAAGCCATACTGATTCTTCCTGAATACATTATATTTATCTATGGCTTCACTGCCCCATATGGATGTCAGACTTATCAGTCAGGAATTCTCCACACCCAGTCCAGAGCCCTTTTAAAAACTGGTGATACATTTGCCACCTTCTCTGGTACTGAGGCAGTTTTAAGTGATAGGTTATACAGCACAAGTAATGATTCAGCAGTAGTAGCTAAACAACAATCTCCAACTTGTCAGTCTTTCATGTCTGTATTTCACACTTCCATCACCTTTTTCAGAACGTCATGGTTTCATTGTTCGCCTTCTATCCTCTAAGAAATGCCCAGATTCTATATTAGCAACAATTTCTTATTAAAAATGTATAGTCTTTTTAATTCCTTTAATTACTATATGAAGAGGGCCTGCTGACCAAAGTACTCATCCTGTACAAAGCAGAGGCATCACAAATAGCAACACCAGCTTTTTCAATGTTCATTCAAATCTTGTCCTCAACTAAAGGATGGTGCTCAACACTGTAACAACAATATTTTCAGTGATAAACATCACATAAACAGTAATCAATGTCTGCTGGAAAATATGCGTATAGATAACTCAGCAATGATAAAAACACAAATAACTACTAGGAACTACAGGCCTGACCAGCTGTAAAGTATAGGTCCTGATATTAACTCTCATTCAGATTTCTTCAAGAAAATCTAAGGAAGAAGAAAGGAAAATTTTCAGTACTATAACTTTCAGTGATGTTTAGGCTTCTAGTGCTATTTTGTGCTCTTGAAAATCGGTCTCCTTTCAGTAATCTTCAGTTTTGCATAAAATGTAAACAAAAGGGAAATTAATGGAAAGAATTACTTATACGAGTACACTTCTTTCCATTACTTTCTTTTTATTTACAAGCTGATGTGCAGTCAGTGAACATAAGCAAGCAATTTAAAATTACATGACAAAGGTTAGCAATTCTAAGATAATGCCAGTATTCCAGGCTGAATGACAGATTTAGGTCTTATGTGCTGTCACTGAGTAACTGTCCATGAGCAATGGACTTTCTGAATACCATAAATACTGAATAATAGAGAAACATGAATTTTCAAAACCTTATCAAGGCCAGACGAATCAAAATCAGTCATAACAACCTTTTAGATTCTTCTGTAATATAGCATTATTTGGGATAGGTTTTATATTTTAAAGTCAAACTTTAAAATAAATATTCATACTTTAAAATAATTAAAATATATACTATAAAATTCATGCTCTATTTAAAGTCACCCAACTCACTATTTCACTAAAGTATCTCCAAGGAAATTGGTACAACAGGAAGAGGTACTTCCTTTTGATATTCTTTTATCGCAGACTCAGGCCTGAGTCCAAGGAAACTCTTGTGCCAGAAGTAAAGCTGTACTTACATGTTCTGCAAGACAACGTGGCAGTTAAAAAATATTTAGAGATATGAGCTGTTGTATCCCAGCCAAATCATAAGTCAGATAATTATCTTCTGCTAAGAATACAGGTAACAAATATAGGTAATATGCATGCAGTTCTTAGAATTATTAGGCATGTTTTACCACCCCATGTAATCTTTGCCAACTAACCTATCTCTGTTGTGACTTCTTCTAACAGTTTGATCCACACAGCCTGCCAGTAAAGTGTTTCCAGCTTCCCTCTCCTGAGGCTTCCTCCCAACTCTTGTCCAAGCTACATAACTGATGCTATCCAATATGAGATGAGTAACAGGTCAAAATATAACAGTATTCTGGGGAGAGGAAATGAGAATTGCACTTAGAAAGATAGGAAAGCTTTCCTTCCACAAGCCTAAGCAAGCTGTTTCCATCCTTACCACAGGCATCTTGAAAGCAACCTTCTTACTTTTTCTTCAAGTAACTGGACACCAAATCTGTAATGTGTGTATGTGTGTATTGTGAGCAGTAATTGTGTTTAGAGACAATCTTTAAAGATTCAGTAAAATTATGGTATTAAAAGAGTCTAACTTTTCACATGGAGTAGTATAACAGTCAAGGCCAACTTTAGAAGCCTATCTAAGATGATGGCTTCCCTTTCACTTGTAGAGCAAAGATATGAAAAGAAGATTGAATTATAGAATACATCAGTTAGTAACTGGATTAAACTAAATTAGTTTGACTGAGAGACTAAAATCTGCATGAACACACTTTAAATAATAAAACTGTTCATACAAATTCAAAGAACAGTTCTATTAAGCCAGGCTACTACTTATATAACTGTTTTATACATTATAATGTAAAGAAATTGCCAGTTGGATTTTTAATGAATATGTATATAAAATATAATAGAAAACTGTACCTTTGTTTTAAACAATAACAATCTTATTATCAAAATGAGAACTGGAATAACTGTAGAAGCATATTGCTTTCATCTTTATTCAAATTTATTGGGCTTTTCTACAGGGAAAATATTCAATATTCAATTAATATTTTTATGGTTGATGGATAAGAATGAAGACAGGTCATGGTAGAAGCTTCCACAAAGCAAAGTATTTACATCTTTTGCATCAACTTTGGTGGCCAGGTTAGAAGTTTAGGAACTGACAGGTATCTCCCAAACTTGAATGCCCATAGTTAGATGAGCTCAATCTGCTTTGCACTCCAGCCCCCTCCTTCTAGCCTCCTGCACATCAGTACATAATAGTGTAAGAGGCCAGCAACACAAGCCTTTTCAGAGTTAAGCAGTCTTTGACATCTTGTGCCCTTTTCTGTAGAAATGCTAGGGGATATAAATTGAAGTTGTTTAGAATGGATTCCCTGAGGTAAAATCTCTCATATTCCCATACCTCATGTTCCTTTATCCTCTGAAAACAGCTAAATGCTGCACACAACAGACTTGCAGATCTCCAGCAGGTACTTAATGTGCAATCAAATCCCCAGTCCTGGGATATTTATTTTCATCTGCCTACCTCCTTTTGCATGGAAATTGCTAAACACAATAAAGAAAAAGTAAACTGACAGTTTACAGGGCAGGGACGCTAAGACACATTCCTTCAAAATCATAAATTGGTGCTGACAATATTCCACTTAATCAGAAGTTTTGTAAAATGAAACAAAAGGAATCTTAAGCTTGAGCATGTTTATATGGCTGAAGTATGAAGAGACTCATTTTTCATCTATTCTGCTAATTTGTATGTAATGTACTTCACTCTTCAAACATGAAAACAACTCATTCTTTGGAAAAACAAAAAAAAAAGTATCAACCTTTTCAAGTTGCTACAATGTCATCACAGTTTTCTAAACTATAAATCTGAGTCCTTCTCCATTGAGCACAATCCTCTCAGAAAGCAACAAGGGAGACATGTTAAAACAAATCTAGCAGAGTGGTTCATAATGTACTCTAAGTGCCTACCCTTGACAAACATCAACGTTACATCAAAGATCTTCATGAGAAACTTGCTTTTCTATGTATTTCAATAAGCTGGTCTACTAATGTGCTCATTCTGAAACTCAGTTCCCCAGCCACACCAGCTTTCTGGGAGAGGCTTTCTGGAGCTGTTGTTGACTCATATGCTTGGGATAGTTCCTCACCCTTCAGTTTTGCAGTGGTTTCGTCCCTCCCTGCCAAGTTTTATGTGACACTTGCATAGAAACTGCAAATTTAAAATTGTAACATGTAAAAACGGTCACACCTCTCCTACCAGCACACAGTCTTGACTTCTCTTACCTTGGCACTGACTGATAGCAGTCTGGACAGGCAGTATCACTGTGAAACAGTAATGACATGTTCAGTTTGAAAACTACCTTGAACAGCACAAGCAAACTAAGATCCTCCAGCCATTCACTACATTCTTCCTGCAGCTAGAGAAACATACAGTTCTCATTTGCCTGACCATAACACTATTGCTTGTAGCAAACATAAAAAAAATGAAGGAGAAGGAGATGAAGGAGAGAAAGGGAGAGAAGGAAGAAGGAAGGAAAACACGGAAGTAATAGAATAGAGAATACCAGAGGCCAGATTCACCAGGGTTCATTTGAGAGAGGCTTGGCAATAGGCGTCTGATGATAAACAGTTGTTCTGTCAATAAAGTAGAAGCCAACCCACAACTCCTTTCAGGTTTTAGTATCAGCTGGGGTCCAGTTGTTCCCAGCTCCAAAAGCGAGCACGGCAGAGTTCATCCAAAAGAAAAACTAATTCTCCCAAGGCAGGGAGCCTTGGTCAGAAGAGTGCCTATTAAACCCCAGGTGGAGTGTAAACTGCTCTCCTAAATTATAAAACATATGAAACAAATATGATAGATTTTTAACCTTTTGTCCTCCCCTGGGATGAGCACTTCTAGTAGAATAGCTGTCCATCTGCTCCTTTAATACCATCTATATCACAATAGTATATAGTGATATTAAAGCTTTTCAGTATCAGGCATTATAGAGCTTACCTACTTTAACACCTGGTGCAGAAAGTGGCAAATTATAATTATAAATGGCAAGTATATTGAAATCCATTTCAAGGAAATACAATACAGATCCATGATTAATAGACTAGCTGTGCTGCAATCAGAGTCATCAATCATTAGTATCTTTCTATTTCATTTGAGTTTTAAGCACAAAATACTGACATTACTAACCTCTATTCAAATTGAGTAAAGTAACCTCTACTCAGAATGCCAGCCATTTGAAATTACCAACTCCCTCTGACTTGTGAAAATTTTAATTTCTGTAATTCCTCATTTAAGTTTGACAAAAATGGAATGGGATGTTTTGTGAACATTTCTTTACAAGTCGGGATATTATCAGTTAATCATGAATCTAAGAGTAAAAGACGGAGTAATGGAGGCAACAGAATACAAATATACTGAGTGTGCTACCGCGGCAAAGAGAAGGGCAGCCAAAATGCAGAATGAATTAGTGCAGTCAGATCAGTTACAGAAAATTGGATGGGTTATAACAAAACATGAAAAGAATAATACTGGGGAGAAAGAAGGACTTTTAATAAACGAGGAGGCTCCTGAAATTAATGAGGCACATCAAATGGTTGAGATACTCTACTGCTTAATAAAAATGTCTTTTGCAAGGGAAGTTGAGAACAGAGAACTGGCAAGTTATCAACTGGTGGAGATATGTAATGCCATGCATTGACTGTACGTAAGAAGGAACTTTAAATATGACCATATATACCTGAGAACTTCTGAACACAGGAGAGAGATATTTCTTTTTCAAGACATGCATGCCTTGAGAGATGCCAAACTATAGGAGAAAAAAGACAAATATGATGCCATCTTTACAAACATAAAGAAACCTTTGTGATTATCATCAGTAAATCTAACTACAATTACTGGCAAAGTAATGGAACAAAACCATTTCTTATGCAGGAGATAAGTGAGCTATGATCTAGAAACATCACAGCTCATAAATTTTACCAAATTGTTGTTTTAAGCATACTATTAAAAATCAGTGGGGAAATAGGAAATGGAATATTGGAATTCTGGCAAATTATTTAATGGAATCTTTGGGGGTTTAAATTCACTTGTGCATGGTACTATGTGTGAAGTTGCCAGAAAACAAAAACCCAGATGAGGGAAAGAAAGACAAAGATTAATGGCCAGATTCATTAGGGATTTGCCTGCACTGTTTTGCCATTTGAAAGTCAATGGATGGAAAATAAGTAAAGAATATTGATAAAACTTCCATTTATCGAGCTGAGGAGATGTACAAGAAATTCAAGAGTTATATCTACACTTCAATATTTGACTAATTATAGGAAGCATAAACTTGACATACTCTAGAGAGCTGTCTGAGAAGTAAAACAGCATAACAAATAAAGTTCCCTAAAGAAAGTAAATTAGGAGATATTGCAAATACCATAAAGAACAAAATAGCCAGGCAGAAGAAAAATATCTTGGGGGGGTAGAATCCTGAAAGGAGATTTAAAGTACCACTGAGAATTCTGATTTGTCATGGTAAAATTGCTCCTGAGAAAAATTTAAAAGGCAAGTAGCAGATGTTAAAGGTGTTGCCATGTCAATCCTTCTGGTACCTTCTACCCTGACTCTGCTATTCAAGATTCCTCACACCTGTCACAATCCCTGTGTTCCAGTCCTAGCCCCTTTATTCTCTGCCAGCTGATATGCTTGCCCAAGCCTTGCTCTGCCAATCTACTCTAGAAGACTGAAACACAGGTTAGAACAAGGCACAGGGTATAACAAGAGCTCCCTGTTCTTGTCACTGATTGACATTATGATCTTAGTCAAATTATATTCTGCGGATTTCTTCACCTTTGCAATGGGACTGAGGGCTCATAATACAGGAAAGGCTCTCAGAGACTGTTTTGAGAATTAACTAACACCTGCAGAAGACAAACTTTGTTAGTGGTACTACAAAAGCCCAGAGAATTGCAACCTTTTGTCCAGTCAGTACAGGCAACTCTGCTTTCAGCTCAGAGATTCTTGTTTGGAGTTAGCTGTCTGCTCAACCATTGTCACTAACGTGCACTGTTCAAGTCTTCTTATTTATTCATCAGTGTTCAGAGAGAAGACCAAAATCAGCACAGTTAGAATATGACCTTTCTGTCTCAGTTCATATAAATAATGTCATGAGATCATATTTCTGCTCTCCCTGATGTTAATAGTTTCATGAACTAAACAGAAATAGAGGTGTTCAAAACTTTTGCAGTCACAAACACAGCATCTCCCCTAAGTGGCTAAACAGTACAAAGGGCAATTCAACATTCAAATAGAAAGAATGTTAGAAAGGCAAATCTGACTTATTTGCTCTATGGAAAGAGTATTACCAGCACTTCTTATCCTCATTGATAATGACAGGAAATGTAAGATTTCTCTTTTACTTCCTCCATATCTTAAACAGCAGGAGAAAAAATCATTTTACCATAGTACCAAAGTGAACTACTCCTCTTTAGTGCTTTTATTTTGCTCAGATACATCAAAACCAAGGGCAAACTGGAGACCATCAAGCAAGATTTCAGAGCTCTGGGGATGATGCTCAAGGGTCTGGGAGCCCAGGTCATCTTCTCCTCAATCCTGCCAGTGAGGGGGATGGATGAGAGGAGGAGGAGACGGACTTTCCAGGTTAACGACTGGCTGCGCCGCTGGTGTTGGCAACAGGGTTTTGGTTTCTACGACCATGGGACCCTGTTTAAAGATCGACAACTGATGGCGAGAGATGGGATCCACCTCACGAGGCAGGGCACGCGGGTCTTTGCCAACAGGTTGGCCAACCTGGTAAGGAGGGCTTTAAACTAGGAAAGATGGGGGAAGGGGAGAGTTATAGTGACAGGGTAGCTGGCAAAAGACTGCTTAAGTCGGGATGCTTCCAACAGGTGAATGCAGCCAGGGAAGTGCGCATGGGATGCGGCTATGGAGGACCCTCTTTTACCCCTCCTGGGAAACCTGCATGCTCGATCACCTCCCTGAAATGCCTGTACACCAATGCACGCAGCATGGGGAACAAACAGGAAGAACTAGAGATGTGTGTACGGTCACAGGGCCATGATCTCATTGCCATTACAGAGACATGGTGGGATAGCTCACATGACTGGAGTGCTGTCATGGATGGCTACGTGCTTTTTAGGAAAGACAGGCCAGGAAAGAGAGGTGGTGGAGTTGCTCTTTATGTGAGAGAGCAACTGGAATGTATTGAGCTGTGCCTAGGGGTGGATGAAGAGCGAGTTGAGAGCTTATGGGTAAGGATTAAAGGGCAGGCTAGCATGGGTGCCACTGTTGTGGGTGTTTACTACAGGCCACCTGATCAGGAAGAGGAAGTCGATGAGGCCTTCTAGAGACAGCTGGAAGTAGCCTCACGATCCCAGGCCCTGGTTCTCATGGGGGACTTCAACCACCCTGATATCTGCTGGAAAGACAACACAGCTAGGCACAAACAGTCCCGGAGGTTCCTGCAGAGCATTGGTGACAACTTCTTGACACAGGACAAAAAGAAGGGCTTCTTCAAGTACATCAGTAGCAAGAGGAAGACTAGGGAAAATGTGGGCCCTTTGCTGAATGGGGTGGGTGCCCTGGTGACAAAGGATGCAGAGAAGGCAGAGTTACTGAATGCCTTCTTTGCTTCAGTCTTTACTGCTCAGGCCAGCCCTCAGGAACCCCAGACCCTGGAAACAACAGAGAAAGTCTGGAGAAAGGAAGACTTTCCCTTGGTCGAGGAGGATCGGGTTAGAGATCATTTAAGCAAACTTGACACCCACAAATCCATGGGCCCTGATGGGAGGCACCCACGAGTGCTGAGGGAGCTGGCGGATGTCATTGCTAAGCCACTCTCCATCATCTTTGAAAGGTCATGGAGAACAGGATAGGTGCCTGAAGACTGGAAGAAAGCCAATGTCACCCCAGTCTTCAAAAAGGGCAAGAAGGAGGATGCAGGGAACTACAGGCCAGTCAGCCTCACCTCCATCCCTGGAAAGGTGATGGAGCAGCTCATCCTGGAGGCCATCTCCAAGCATGTGGAGGACAAGAAAGTGATCAGGAGTAGTCAGCATGGCTTCACCAAGGGGAATCATGCTTAACCAATCTGATAGCCTTCTATGATGGAATGACTGACTGGGTAGATGAGGGGAGAGCAGTGGATGTTGTCTACCTTGACTTCAGCAAGGCTTTTGACACTGTCTCCCATAACATCCTCATAGGCAAGCTCAGGAAATGTGGGCTGGATGAGTGGACAGTGAGGTGGATTGAGAACTGGCTGAATGGCAGAGCTCAGAGAGTTGTGATCAGTGGTGCAGAGTCTAGTTGGAGGCCTGTAGCTAGCGGTGTCCCCCAGGGGTCAGGACTGGCTCCAGTCTTGTTCAACTTCTTCATCAATGACCTGGGTGAAGGGACAGAGTGCACCCTCAGCAAGTTTGCTGACGATACAAAACTGGGAGGAGTGGCTGATACACCAGAGGGCTGTGCTGCCATTCAGAGAGACCTGGACAGGCTGGAGAGGTGGGCAGAGAGGAACCTCATGAAGTTCAACCAAGGCAAGTGCAAGGTCCTGCACCTAGGGAGGAGTAACCCCATGCACCAGTACAGGTTGGGGGGTGACCTGCTGGAAAGCAGCTCTGCAGAGAAGGACCTGGGAGTGCTGGTGGACACCAAGTTAAGCATGAGGCAGCAATGTGCCCTTGTGGCCAAGAAGGCCAATGGTATCCTGGGCTGCATCAGGAAGAGTGTTGCCAGCAGGTCGAGGGAGGTGATTCTCCCCCTCTACTCAGCCCTGCTGAGGCCACATCTGGAGTACTGCGTCCAGTTCTGGGCTCCCCAGTACAAGAGGGATGTGGCACTACTGGAGCAAGTCCAGCGAAGGGCTACTAAGATGATTAGGGGACTGGAGCATCTCTCTTATGAGGAAAGGCTGAGAGAGCTGGGCCTGTTTAGCTTGGAGAAGAGAAGGCTGAGAGGGGATCTTATCAACATGTACAAGTATCTGAAGGGAGGGTGTCGAGAGGATGGGACCAGACTCTTCAGTGGTGCCGAGTGACAGGACGCGAGGCAACGGGCACAAACTGAAACACAGACGCTTCCATCTGAACATGAGGAAAAACTTTTTCACTGTGAGGGTGACAGAGCACTGGAAGAGGTTGCCCAGAGAGGTTGTGGAGTCTCCTTCTCTGGAGATATTCAAAATGCGCCTGGATGCAATCCTGTGCAATGTGCTCTAGGTGACCCTGCTTGAGAGCAGGGGGGTTGGACTAGATGATCTCCAGAGGTCCCTTCCAACCTCAGCCATTCTGTGATTCTGTGAAAATACTTTACTGGTATTTATGGAAGTATTATCTCTCCTTTGCAAATGCAGTATGTGAAACACAGACTTTGGTGCTTTGCTTAGGAGCTTAATATCAGAGGATGCCAGAGTTCTAATTTTGGTTGTACAATTCTCTACTGCATGATCTTGCCCAAGTTGTATCTAGCTTCAAAGCTGGCCTTGCTCTGAGCCGGAGATTGGACCAGATGACCTCCAGAGATTTCTTCCAATTTGATATTATTCTATGATTCCAAGTTGTTTCGTATCTGTATTTCAGTTTTCCAGACTGAACATACAAATTACTATACAGACTTTAAGTCCCAGATACAGCTTATTACTAGGCTCCCCCCAAAGTCAATGGTTAATCAGGAATCTAATAGAACACAGCATTTTAAATGGCAGAATCTGCACCTTAATACTTAAGCATCATAATATCTGTGAAATGGCAACTGAACATCATTATTTTTTTAAAAAATAAATACTAGTATACCACCTTCCTCCACAGCAGAAAACACTTGGCTGTTCTCAATTAGAAGAAAACACTCTGACTTCACTAAATGTAAACAGAGGAATCTTATTTCTAAAGAACAATATTGGTTTAACAAGTTTTAAAATATTAATTTCATGTAAGAAATCTAGACTTCCCCACTAGGACTGAAAGGTGGTGATCCCTGCTGTGATGCAGTTTTGTTTGGATGCCTGTCAGCATTCTGTCATTAAGTGGTTTGTTTTCCGTCCTCTGGGAAAACAATTTGAAAGCATAGAAAATATTAGTTGAGAAGCAGCATGGAATGGATATATTTTAAAGCAAAGACACAGATGACCTTGCACTAGGTAGCTTGACTAAGACAGCTGAATACCTTGTTAGGCAACTGTCTGTGTTATAAAAATTCAAGAATTAAATTACTTTTGATTCAACCAATACTTTGCAAATCCATACACAGGATGGCTGACACTAGTGTCTTTATGATATCATATTGCTACGACTAAGTGGTTTTCACTCCAGCTCCACAAAATTATGACCTTTTTTGTATCAGCTCTGACCAATTACCTTGCAAGTCTTCTGATTTTTGTTGATGTAGCTGTGTTTTCATAATTATCTCATTTGCCTTTTAGCAAGGACAACATGCCTTATGATTTTTCTAATGTCAGGGGTTTTGCTGACCATTTTGTAACATCAGCATTTTTGTTTTGTTGCTGCTTTCTCTGTAACATTCTCAGATCCTTGCAATTATAGCAATTTTTTATTTTAGTTGTTCCACCTCCATCCAAAGGCATTTTTATAAAAGTTAAGGTAAATTGTCATTTCTGGCTGCTAACCACAGCACCATTACCAAATAGACAGGCATTTCTGTAATTGTTTTGGGTCTCTGTTTCTGTACCTTCTATTTCAGTAGTGCTTGTTTCTTCCAGACATATTTTCTATTAGAAGTTCAACAAATTATTTAACTACAAAGCTAAACCATAAAACCCACTTTTGATGAGATGAAAAAGAAATTTGGGATGTGTGGAGCACTTCCCCATTTACAGCTAAAATCAGTTACAGGTTATCATGACTTTTAGTGTATGATCTCTTGAACTTGGCTGCACCTGTTTAAATAGTTACCATCACCTACAATCTTCCCATCTACCAGAAGCTATTGCCCCTGTAACAGCCAAGAGGAGCAAACCTGTAAAGCTGCTCATACCTATGTCACAGCTCAGTGTTTCCTGTTAACTGATTAATCCACCAGTGAAGACAGTACCTCAGCTAATACCTTGGGCCGGGAACAGAGGCAGCTGAAGAGTTGACAGGGGAGGTAACCTTCTGCACAGAGACAGAGAAGACAGATGGAGAGCGGTAGTTTAAAACACCAAAGCTAAAACTGACAGAACCTGTCTGTCAGAGCCTTCATATGTTTTTACAAAACATACGCAAGTTGTGTTTCCTTTGAGAAGAGGAACAAGGTACACAAGATATCTTTCTCAGGCAACATACCTATGGCTTCTTTGCAGAAGCAGCTACCTTGTACCACTGTCTCTAGGGCCTCATTCAGGACAAACTTTTTTTTTGGAATATTTATTTTCCTCTCTGCTTTACATCAGATTAAAATAGCCCAAGGAGCAACAGCCTATGGGGTGAGCCTGCATGTTTGCTAGCTTTAGTTGTCAGAGAAAGTCTTTTTTTTAACTGGACTTCAGAACTGTTCCTTCACCCTTCCAAGGAATAGCTTTCAATTCTTTCATTCTCAGAGGTTATCTGCATGGAGAAATTAACAGGAAAAAAATATTATGAAAACAAGTAGTAACTGTTATGAAATCTCTCTCTCTTTCTGGATACTCACAGACAAATGAAGGTCCCTTTTTCTGAACTAGTTTCTTTCTGGACATAGGATGCACCTAGAACACCAACTAATGTTGTTCAGTACTGGGCTGACTGGACTAAAGTTTTCCCATCAAGAACTGTGACCAAAACTGAATACAGTGATCCATGCTATTCTTTTCAAGAGAGGGTCATGTTCAATCAGAAAAAGCAGAGCTGTCAACCAAAACAAAACTGGTTTTAATTCAATGAAAGATTTACATTCACCTGTTTTACTCACAGGCTTATTTCATCCCAGATACTCCAACTTCTGGGGTTAGGATGTAGTCTACTCCCCATTTCTACCTTATTCTTTCCTGCTCTTCAGGACTGTCCTTTAATTCACCCCAAGTTTTTTGTTCTATTTTCCTAAATAAAACAGTTTGGATTGTAACTAAACAATTTGGTATGTTCAACAGTAACACATCAAGGTATTTGCCACCTACAGTAAAGTATTAGTACTTGAGATATCTAAAGTTTATGGTCCCCATTCTTTACACCGTACCATTCAGTCTTGAGATATTTGTTATTATTATCTAGTTATGCACACAGTACTCACATAATATTGCAAACACATTACACATTCTTCACAATTTGAACCCATGGAGTATCTTTAGTCTAATGACTGTATAACACTTTTCAATCATCTTATGGAGAGCTTCATCTGGAGACATATCCCTTTCCTCAACAGTGCAAATCATTAACATTATTTTTTATAATGATGCTTAACCACCATTTCCATGCAGTTGTTCACTTAACTTACTGTATGAGATATGGTTTCTAAATAAGCACCAGCTCACTTGTTTTATTTTCCTGTTGTTCTGATGCCATTGTAAATAGTTCACAATATGCAAAAACTGGGAAGATGAGAGGGGACTAGGAAACAGGAGTTATGAGTTCTAGCTCCAGGAGTCTTACCATAAGATATTGCTGTACCTTATTCCCATCTCTAGAAGGGAGATGGGATGCCCCTTCTTCCTCCCTTCTTCTGTCTAGCCTGCTTTAGATATAAACTCTTTGGGTACTGCATGTTATTATATGTTTGGAGAGCACCTATTACAGCTCATTACTCTCAGCTAGGGTCATTATACTTGCAAAATGAAACAACTAGTAATAGTAACAAAGCAATAAGAAGTCTCCTGCCATCTTCCAAGCATTATTTTTCCAAGTTGCACAACGAAATAGAACTAGATTTATCAGGTTTAGCAAGTTGTGTTGATGTCTACATCCCCAAAAATCCTTTCCCTATCCTTTTTTTGACCAGAGACATAGACAATACAAAAACATTTACTTTCAGTACAGAAGAGCATGCAGCCTAAGATGTGAATTGCTAGATCCATATAGCTGCTTTGCAGAAATCTGGGGGGTAGAGATTCCTAGAGCAGTGCATAACCTCCTCTTGCAAGACTTCCTAGCTCTCAGTAAAGGAATGTCCAATAAGGCATTATGAACCAGCCTAGTTCTCAACAGGACTGAAGAAGAGCATGACAGCAATAGGTCACACAATATTCCTAAGTGATACAGATATAATAATACAACAGTTGAGCAACCTATTCTAAAAAGAATCTTAAAAGCACTGGTTTGGGGGTTGGGTTTTTTGGTTTTTTGGGTTTTGGGGGTTTTTTTGCTATTAGGCAAAGAACTGTACTCCAGCAAATGAGAGATTTAAGCCCCCCTCCCTTTTTTTTAAACTGTTAAATGCCATAGGTAGTGAATACATTCCTCAACTTAAGAAAAGCAACATAAAAGGACAAAACAATTAAAGCTGTGTAAGAACATGATATGAGCACATGAATAGCTAAAGAATCAAGATGCATTTCATTTTGCATTGCTGGATATTATGTTCTTTTCACATCTGTTCCTTGTCTATAACAATACTAAAACATGCTTCCTGTAAATATTAACATATATAAACATAAAACTTACATTTCTAAAATAAATAAAAATTCTCCACATCCTCTAATTATCCACAAGATGGCAGTGCTTGCATCATACAGCATAATCTGAACTAAATGATTACCAGTACAACCTGTCTTTCCCTGACCACAAATTTGTCTGTCAGAAGATGTTACTTTCCTTATATCCAGACAAATCTCTCATCATTCAGCAACTGGTGGATCAGTATTTAGCAAGTTGTGGCAAAAACAAATAATGAATTTTACAGACTGAGAGTCATCTGACAGCCAGCTTGGAAAAGGCAGTTGGGGGTTGTCTTCTGTCAATGTACTGCACATCTCCATGCCCCCCAAAAGAACAAAAACAAAAGAACAAAAAACACTTCATCTCTGGTGTGAGCTCTGGAGGTCTGCTAAAAGGTCTGCTAAACTCGTCAGTTTATCTCTTCCAGCCAGCTGGCTAGCTATCCCAGACCAGCTCAACAGCTTAGTTCAGACTGGGGATGAACCGTAATAATCAGTAATCATCCTGTGTCTGCCTACACAGTAAAATGAAGGCATGATTGTGCATGTGTTACAATGCCTGTACTAGTTTAATTTAGCTATTGCAGTGAACAATAATAGTGAATACACAACAGCATATGCTGTCAACTAAATAATAGATTTCTCACACACCCTTAGTATCACTCACTTTGCTGTTGTCACTCATGCTAACAAGATTAAACTTAAACATCAGCATGGACTACAGTCGTATCTTCATTTAGTTGTGCAGATTTTCATTGTCCAGATTAAAGCATGTTTCACTTGAAAAGCAAGGAACTATCATTGTTTTAGACAAAGGACCGAAAGAATGGAGAATATTTCTGCTATTGTGAAACTATCATCAGTCTGTTTCTTTTCCATCTGATGCAAGGCTGGCACCACCTTTTTTTTCGCAATTAAAAAAGAAAAAATCTTAAAAAAAAATCAAGTCTCAGTCAAGTAAGAACGAAATTATGACCTTTAACCCACAAAAGTTTTCACAAAAGACATACTTTACAAACTAAATATTAAGCCTCTATTCTCTTTTTTCATCCACAGCATATTCTTGCAATGGATGTTCTAAGGCTGAGCAATATTAACCTACAATTTTAAAGAATTAGTAAGTCTCCAAGAGTTTTCCCACTCTACGGTAAACAAGCAGCAGAGTGGAAAAATTTCTAGCATGTTCACAGCACAATTGCTTTCCTACTATTCAAGAGCAAAACAAAAAGAAATGTCAGTATGCAACACAAGTGGTCACTTTTTTAAAAACTAAGAAAAAAACTCACATGAAGTATTTTCATATGATAACAGCAGAGTCTCTTGCTCTGACAGGAGTCAGACAACAGTGCAGAACAGCTAAAATATCAGTTTAAGCATGCAGGTTTGCACACCATTCAAGTATACACCATTCCAGATGGTATAACCCAGCTCACATTTGTCCTTAAGCCTGTATATAAATGACTACGCAACTGAAACAGGACATTTACTGCATTTGGCTTCAGACTTTGAAAGAACTTGCATATTTATATATTTTTTTCATCTCTGTATGTCATGCTGAATTGAATTCCTCTTATATAAGAACAGAATTACAAACTAGCACTATTTAAAACTACTTTGCCATATGTCCTTGTTAAGCAGATTAATAGCCTAATGCTTTGTTATCAGTTCTGGCTAACTACTAGTTTCCAGGTGTTATGGTTTCTGTTCTACAAACCGGTACACATGCTAAAACTATATCCACAAGAACTGTTTTCCGAACAGTTCTCTACTGGAAAAGAGCAGGAGTTCCAAGCAAGGTTTTTTCTCACACTTAAAATTCATCCATAACTTGTTCAATATAGCCTAGATATAGTGACTTTTAGAGCACTGAGGGAAAGAGGAGTCATGGAACACCTGGGTGAGATGGTGGGGCGAGGAGAAGAGTAGCAGTGAACATTTTCCATTTTTCCTGTACACCAGTCATTTGGCGGTGGGGATGGCAGGAGAGGAATGTAGGAAAGACTGACTAAAGAACTTTCCTCTTCCAGTACTGGAAAAAATCAGACATCTAATGATAAGGAAAAATACCTCTGGAGGACACTTCTGTGTTGCCAGTTGTATTTGGTTCCTGTTCTGCAAATACATGAAGCTGCTTTGGAGTCAATGACTATTTGCATGCACACAGTTTCAAGATAAGAACTTTGGTCTGTAACCTCTCTGATTTTAGGATTAAGTCCGTTTGATGTTCATGTGGCACTTAGCCCATTGTGGTTACTAGAAGAACAAATAACGAAGGGATAAAACTGAATACTTTAAGCAGAGTTTCCTCATCCTTATTTCTACAGAAGCAAAGACAAATACTGCATTCAGAATTTCCCACCTCTGACCTTTGAGGAAATTCATCACCAAAGTAGGATTCAGACTTTGTGAGTTTTGCATTCACTTGGAAGGCTTGACTTGGAATTAAACCCTAGCGTTGTGTGCTTGCTCATCTGTCCTTTTTACAAGAACCAGAATTATTACTTTCTTTCTGAACTCAAGCATCAGTAAATATATTGAAGACTCTGAAACAGCCAGAAGTTACTTCATGCCTACAGTCATACTTCTTCTTCTGATAGCTTCTCGTGATCTCCTAAACCCTTCAGCTAGAGGTACGACTGCAAGTTATTCCAGGTTGATTCACCCTAGCCAAACTTGAAATTATTTAGCTTAACATTTTGGCTTCTCAAGAACAAGAGTTGGGCTGTGCTTGAGAATCTCTATGGAAATGCCTTAATTCCATATTATTTATAGCTCTTTGCAAAGCAGCATGGTAGACCACTACCACTGTTTTTGCAGTGAATTTTTCACCTTCTAGCGCATTCACACTACCAGACCCCAGAAATTCACCAGATTTCCATTTACCTCTCATCATTACTTTATTTATTGATAAATCAGATTCTTTTCCTCCCTTCAGATCTGTCAGGATGAGTGATCCTAAAGGAAACAGTAAAATGAAAAGCCATGAGGTAGCAACAGTCTCAGTCTAAGTCATCTGTAAAGAAGAAATGTGATACAACAATGTTACTGCCAGCAATTAAGCCCCAAAGCAGCACTTTATTATTTTACTAAGGCCAAAAGTTCAATTTGGCAAAACTCCAGCATGAGTTTTGACTATGCCAGCTGCAGTAGTTGAGAGACATCATTCTCCTACTAATGTAAGTGCTTTTGCTGGCAGCAAGCAGTCAAACTATGGATTTCTTGTCAAAGATACAAAGAGTATTCAAACATGCAAGCTAAAATATCACTGATACAGAAGGAGAATGTGAAGATTAAAGGAATATGTCACTGAATGGTATCTGATTTCCTTTTAAAAATTAAAACAAGATTCATATGAAATGAAAGCCAAATGCCTTTCTCTTTTCTCTACAGGAACTTACCCCACTGACTGAAGTTCATTTGCATCATACCTATGAATAGACAAAATAATCTTGCTAATTTAAAGTTAACTAAAACTTTCACTCATACTTAGGAGAAAAATAGCAGCATACTGTTCTCCAGTAAATCTGACACCACGATTACTAGAGAAGTCATACCAACGTAAAAGGTCAGGATTGGGTTTGCTCCCTCAGCTCCAAAATAATACTTCTATTCTGATGTTAGACTTCTCTAACAAAAACAACCAAATCTCTAAGCTGAAATCAGTCTCCATTGAGGTATATATAGTGTATATTACCACAACAAAGGGTAAAATCACTTTCCTAAGGAGATATAACTCAAGTTTCCTTAGTAGCTGACTGAATGACAGGCCTTTAAATGATGCTGTACAATTATCATCAGCCATTTCTGCAACCCCTCTAGACCGTGTCCATCACTGTATTGGCAGAGTACAAACGGAAAGAAGGCTCAGACACTTTACAGTCTGTTACTGGCAATAGCACCACAATCCAGGACTTTCACTACCAAGTAGGGACAATGCTAAGGCCCACACACAGGCTTCCAAACTGGAATATGCACCCATATACAGTGACCACACTCACCCTAAACATAGCAACATACACCAGCAATAAGAGCTTGCTTCCTCTCTGTACAGAATTAAAACATAATTCTTCTTCATAAGAATGGATGTTATTTTCACCCACTGCACATTCAGAAAGAGGATCCCTGAACCCTTTTCTATAATAAAAAATATTTCACCTGATATTCTTCAGATTACATTTACTTTTCTCACAGCTGTATCATGTTGACAGCTCAGAGAAAACTTTCGATCAATAGTTCATTCCACTCTTTCTTCCCTTCTGTTGTTTGTAAGTGGCAAGTCCAGAATTTATAGCAGAAAATAACCCCTAAACACATGACTCTACATTTTTACTCTTACATTGCAACCCACCTCTCCAGTCTTCAAGGTTTTTCTGTAAAGCATCATCACTCTCTATTGTATTACTTATGCCTTTCAAAAACTTCAAGGGAGTTACAAAATTCCTCCAGAAAGTAAACCTGCAATGTAAAATTCCTAATTCTACTAGATATTAAAAATCACAGATTCAATAAAGGCACATTATGTTTGTCCTATACTCAGTTCCTGGTTACACTGCTAGGACCCACAGGCAATAATCAGCCATTTTACTCTGCATCACAGAGCTAAACAAACTTACTGCATTTTCTCTTGCTAATATTCCACTATGATCTCCAGTTTGATTAACATAATTAAGTTTAGAGCAAAATTGTTTCCAAAAGGTACTAACTATATTGCTTCTCTTCTGGATGTGAAAGAGACTTGTGTGCTTAAAAGCTTGTTCTTTTTCTAATAGCTGTATTAATTGGTCTGGTGCACAAAGTTACCTTTCCTTTTCTTGCAGCTTGGTGACATCAAAAGATGTAATATTTTTCCTAACACTAAGGAATGAAAACACCCCTGAAGCCAGTGTAGTCAACTGTGGGACTCAGAGAAAGCCATTGGGAGAAATGATTACTTATTTCATTCTCTGGAATTGTTCTGTTGCCTGTTTATAACAGTCTGAAAAGGTTAATGCTCTTGGCATACAGCTATGTCATAGAATGGCTTTATCCTCAAAGCTAGCTAAAGGTTATGCTGTCCTACTTTACGTTCCTGCCCTATCCCCTTTTTGGAGGTGAGGAATGATCCACCAAGATCATTCTCTGCATCCGTTCTTTAGCAGAACCTCACAGATGGTCGTATCAGCACAAATAAGGGCAGCAAATCCCAGCTGGGTGGGAACACACATCGGGGAACAAGGGTGTACATGAGAGAACTTCACGTAGTTGGCTTTCTTTCACTAACCACTGTATTGTAAAATTACACTTTTCAAAAAATCATTGAGCAGCTCATTTGTTTCAAAATGCATACTGTTTCATTGTTGTTCTCATCTCCAGTTTCCATTCCTTATCAGGTCATCAGTGAGCTATGGTCCTCTTTGCTTAAGTAGCTGTATCAGAAGTCACATTTAATTTTTCATTTTAATGTATATTGTTAATTCACTGTAACAACCAATTGTTGACACTGATCTTTGAAAGACTTATTTGCAGCTTTTTTTATTCTTTATTTATCCCATGAAATAACATCTAATTCTTCAGTTTTGTTTGCAAGATCTTAGATTTTTCCCTATATTTTAAGACTGTGTGAATCATATTTTTAAGTAAGACAACGTATGAAATAACTGTTCATATCTCACCTTCAGATGGTATCTGCAACTGTTTTTGATTTTACTGGCATTACAGAACTCAGAAGACCATAAGGCTTCAAAGGTGAACATCCAGATCACTTCAGAACTATTTTAGCACTAGCCTGGATCATGGATTGTTTAACCGGAGTTTTACCCAGGCAATTAGTAACATTGCTGTTTCTACTGAATATAGAGAATTGTGATGTCTTATATTGAAACAGCAACAGGTGGAATTAAAAATTATTAATAATTATACAAAAATGATGATAGGGTTGAATAGCAAAGCAGTAATAAACTTGTTTTTAAAAATACAACAAGTTCATTCTAGATTGGCTAGAAGAAAAAAAGGCTGGGAAAAGCAGTGTTCCTTCATCTGTAGATCATGCCTTTTTCCTTTGAAACTATCATTTAGTTGATTTTTACAGATAAAATTATGCTGAGATCCTAATCTTAGACATATAATACATAGTTAATTCATGTAAAACATACTGAGCAATCCTGTTGACTCCCATATGCAAAATGTCTTTAACATTTTGTTCAATTATAGAAGTTGAATGCATAAGTGAAATACAGTAATTTGCTGGTAGAAATTAAATTTCTCAGGTGGTACAGAATATACAACCTGATAACAGACAAATGCTCTTTTTATAAGAATAATAATTTATTTCTATTTTCATTCGGTTACAGTGGTATTAGGTAGGCAAGATTCCTCTGATACACTTTGTTGATCTGTCATATGCAAAGCCTGAAAGAGTCATGTGCATTAATACAGCAGTCTAAACAGTTGGCAAAAGAAACTTCACAAATATTTTGCAATCTGTATTCACTGAGTAAGAAGTATGATTTATAGCTCTTCTAATGCCTCCTCCTTTTTAGCATTTCAGCACCATGTCCTTTAAGCTTAGATTTCAAAACTTCCCCTTTTAAAGCAATGATGAATCACACCTGGAGGACTTGATAAGAGAGGGAACCTTTATATAACATTATAGTATTATATAATCCACCAGTAAAGGCACTGGGAGTCAGGCATTTACATCTGTCATAGATACACACACATAATCTATTTAATGTGGCAGTCTCTGTTCTAATTTGAACACCCATTCAACAGAACATGGATAAGAATCATGACCCCATTACATTGAACAAATAATGACAACTGGGAACTGATTTTTACTGGAGTGCAAAAAGATCCCAGGTGACTTAAGTTTGAGCCTGTTAGGAGGATATCCTAGCTCTTTCAAAGATGCTCACCATATCACAAAAATTAGATTTACATAAAGTTTTTACATCTTCTGAGAGCAATTTACAACTTCATTAATATTGCTCTGGAGGTAGTAGCCTATTCTTCATACCTTATCTCATATCAAGGACAGCAAAACGGGGCAAATGCGATTCTGTTGGATAAAAAGCAAGTAACAGAAATTCTACAGGAAGATGCTAATCTGAAAGAAAGATTATAACTGAATATTAAGAGAATCATTCCTTGGAGCAAACTTCTGGCTGCTAAAAAATCTCACACTCGAAGAGGCTTTAAGACCAGGACAGACAAACCCTTGCTAGGAATGACTGAGGTATATCTGAGTCTGCCTTAGTACAGCCAATTGAAATAGAACGTACTGTGAGAACCTTCCCAGCTCTACGTTTCTGTGTTTCAGATTTGATGCTGGTCTAATAAGGCCTTCATTCATATGGTTTGACTACCTTCAGGATTTTTAAATGGATGTTCAGAGATAACACTCTTTTAGATAATTTTAAGGACAAAAGAATCCTATGCGCAATGTGCAAAGTCCTTTAACAAGTAACTGAAGACCTGTGTCACTGCCATTTTATAAACACATGGGCACTACAGCCTTTTCATCTAGTCTATTGAAACGTGAATAATTCTGAGGTCTCTTGAATACACATTTATACTGGTTCATCAAAGTTACTGGATTCAGACATTTCTCTAATTATGATGCACTGAAATGTACTAAGATAATTCAATATTTAATGAGCCTCAGACTCACATTTCCACTAATCAGCAAGTGTCAATGTGACAAGAACATGCAACATAAGGAAATTAGGCCTGACTAAGGTCTAAAGTTTCTTTTCTTATGCCATCTATGCTTACATATTTGTTTATATGTTTTAGTTCTGCAGAGCTCTCTGTGCACCTCAGCCATTTTAAAAGCAGTACTATATTCTGTGTGGGATTCACAGAGAAAACAGTTGAGTGGATGAAAAGAATAGGATTGAAGAGCAAGTTGTTAGTTCTAGTCTGACTTCTGTGTTGCATGGGCAAGTCCATTAAACTTCTGATTTCCCATTTTATAGATCTATGAAGTAAGGCATAGCATCTCACAGGGATGCTGTTAGGTTTATTGTAGGAATATATATTAAAAGCATTTTGACATTCTTGGTTGAAAATAAATCATTACAAGTAATCATTTTGTTGTTTAAACACTCATATTTGACATCCTTGGTGCTACAAGATAACAAGATAACAGTTCAGCTAACAGAATATGAAGAGACATTATGTCTGATGGTAGGGTTTTTTTGTTTTTCATTTAGATTTTTTTCCTTAGGGGGTCAATTGTTACAAACAGGTAGGAGGTCTTTCGGATACAGGAGGAGATTTAAACCAAGAACTGGTTATGGATATCATAACAAAGCAGAAAAAAACAAAGCAAAGATAGGAAGGAGAACTGATTAACTAGATGGACATGAAAACTGGAAGCTCCTTTCATCACAAATAGGAAATGAATATTCATTCTGAGACCCTTAGTACACCCAAGAATAAATGATAATCACCTTTGTATGGTGTCAGGAGATCTAGGTTCACAAACAAAATAACATTTATATATGTAACATTGCTTGCTGTTAATTGAATTGCTAATTTATCAACCCTGTTTGAAAAGATAATGTGGGAAGAAGACAATGGAATTGCATAGTTCAGTAATATACAAAACTGCCTACCATATGCACTAACTTTCTCACATGTAACAGCAAATGTAATTCAGCTGTATCTGGGGTTGCGTTTGGGCTTCTATTGCTCATGTCTGAAAGGCTTTTAAGACATCTCTATTAGACTTGAGATGACTCCTTAGGGGAATAAGAAGGCAAGGAAAAGGCAAAGCATATATATGAATAGAAGTATTGTGAACCATTCCCAATGGGGGTTTATAGAGCTTATAGAAAATAAAAGTAGAATCTGAAGTGAACCAAAAAAGAAGAGCACAGATTGCAGGAAAGATATAATTGAGGTGTCACCAGGAATTTGCTAGGCAATTATGCATCTAAAATGGCAGGTCTAATTGCAACCTCTCAGTAAATAGCCTCTTAATATAGAAGTAGTTTAGTTTTTACAGGCCAGAAGTGAATTTTATGTTTATATACCCTATAAAAACACTGCTTGTGGCTGTACAGACTATAAAAAGCTCTGCAGTGGGGATTCCATCTGGGGAGAAGGAGGAGAGAGAAGCTTCCTGGTGAGACAAGGTTGTAGGTACTTCTTAGTTTTACTTACTGTAGATACTGTATAAAAATCCTTTCTTCCCTGTCCCACATCCACCTACAGAGTTCAAAACAAGTCCTGCCCATGACATACCCTACCACCCAGCAAAACGACTTGAAACCAAGAAAATGTCTCTCCCAAGACCGAATTCTCCAACCTAAATTCAGTCACAGCATATTTGTTAATATATTAAATTCATATCTATGTTTTAGATGGTAGCCTGCATTAATTCTCTATATGCAGTCATTCACTGTACATACCATGGATTTTAGCCAATAGCTAAAAGCCGAGAAGAGGCAAAAGAAAGGGGTGGGGGGAGGATAGTTAAGTATTTGTGAGCTTTTGTGGTGCTCTCCATGGCAAATTGAAAGAGGTTAGTCTGAATTACCTTCAGCTGAGGTTTAAACAAAGTAATTTGACTTGTGCTGAAAACTAGACATACAATGTGGTACCATTAAAAGATGTTTGAAAAAATGTAGCTTCACAGCTGGGACCAATTCATTTTGGAGCAAAGCATCACAGGTGAGTTTGAACTTCAGTGGTATTTCAAACTCACCTGTGTAACTCTGCTTGGAAACAGGACTAGAAACTACACATGAAAATCAGTCTAAAAGTTGTTCCTTACTGCTTTGCAGCTTCTAGGTTCTGGTTCCTAGGGAAGACATACATGTACACTCTTAGTTGGTGTACACATGCACCAACTGTAACAAAACTCCCTTCTTGTGCAGTTCTTTCTGCTGTTTTTACCACCGGGGGGGGGGGGGGGGGGCAATCCAGCTCTATGAATCCAGCTCAATTCCTTTAGTTTGCTGAGCTTTCCAGACATCACAGAATTCAATACTTCAGGAAGGAGTGAAATTCACTGATGTTTTCACATATTGTCTTTGGGATTATTGTAGCTAGATGTTTAATCTTTTCTGTAATACATCCAGCATGGTGAGACAGTGCTTGACTTTATTGGTATTTCAAAATACAAATAGTGAAAAGTAACATATCCATGGAAAGTGTGGCAATTAATATTTTTAAAAACTGCTGAAACGTGAGAACAAACACAGATAAATGTTCTTAACCAAATCGCTTCCATTTCCCACTATATGCAGAGAGATGCAAACATCACCTCCTAAACTTTGCAGAATATGTCTCTCTACTGAACAGAGTTACAGTTGTAAGTGTGAAGAGGACTTTCACAAACCTGTCCTCTCTTGTATGCATCCTTTAGTCACCAGTTTAATTTCCATATAGAAAAGCTCCACCTGCAGAAGTTACACTGGCAATACAGAAAATCAAACTGAGTGCTTCCCTCTCACACCTAGCAAGTAAGTGATGTGGAAAAGGATGGACAAAGGTTTTTATGGACCCAGGAAAAAAACAAAACAAAACAGAAATTGTACCATCTACAGCCATAATAATGTAACAAACCTTGGAATCTCTCAGAACAAGAGACACGAAACAAAGAGAAAGACTATATCTAGTTAAGTGCCTCTTACATTTTTAAAAGACTTACTATGTCAAGACAATACATTCTGTATTAATAATAAAAAGTTGAAATTGCATTGATTTCAATGCACCAGTTGGCCATTTCTATCAAAAGGGAATTTGACTTGAGCAACCTAGGGAGTATTTTAAAACTGTTTAGGCAAATTGTGAACTGTAGGCTAAAGCAAATTTAGAAAGTTAAGGCTGTGAGAATTGGAGCTGGGCCACCATTATTTGGTACCTGTGAGAGGGTGGGAAGCATGGCGGCTAGTTAAACAGCAGTGGTGGTATTCACAAGCAAAAAGAGGGAAATTACAGAGATGTATAGTTCTCTATCCTCGGTGATGTACATTGGGGGAGGCCTAAACCTATAGTCAATGAACTGAGCGTTTCAACCTAGTAAGAGCAAACTAAGACCAGGGAAGGGCTAACAGACAGCTTCACTCCTATAGGGATACTGGGGAAGAGCCTCAACCAGTGATTTAGATGGACTAATCCAGTCAGAACCACCATGTGAGGCACAGAGCTGTCCCCATGAAGCAAGCCGCTCTCTTAAAACCATTTTTATTTTCTACAAGAACCCGTTTCCCCTTTTCGCTTCATCACCTGAGCCTTGTGGAGACGCCAGCCATGCCACCATCGCCGCCACTCGTCCCGCCCAGCTCCTGTCCTCGCCGCTGTTGGGGACAGCCGGGTCACCCGGCCGCCTCGGGCGGAGACGGCGCCAACATCCCCTCCCCCCGCAGCGGCCCGCCCGCAACGGCCGCGCCGCCCGCCCGGCTCTAGGGCCCGGCGGCCGCGCCGCCCGCCTCCCGCTGCATCGCCAGCACCGCGGGCGGGCGGCCGGGCCGCGGCTCGCTCCTCCCGCCGCATCCGCCGCGCCGGGGCCGCCGGCGGGCTGTTTTCTTTCCGAGGCGGGAGCTGGCAGCGTCCTTGCTCTCCTGGCGGCGGAGGAGCCGGGAGGCTGCGCCGCCCCCCCGACCTCGCTGAGGGACTAGCGGCCGTTGGCGCCGCAGGGCCGGCGGTGCCCCCACACCCGCACCGGGGCCGAGCGGCACCGGCTGCCCGCAGCCGGCCGAGAGGGGGCGGCGGGGCCGGGGCCGGGCCGGGCCGGAGCGGAGCAGGCATGCCGTCCCCACCCCCTCTCCCCGGCGGAGTCAGCAGAGAATAGGCTGAGGAGGGACCTGCGCGCACGGCATCCTCCGCATTGTGCGAGCCTGCACGGGCACGGCGCGGCAGCGGGGCTCCCCCGCGCCTCCCCCCGGTATTATTTTAGCTGCTGCATTTAGCCGGGAGGCATGAGGGACGCTTTTGTGTGCCGCCGCGGGCCGAGCAGCGGGTAACGGGCAGGGCTAGCGGCTCCCGGGGCTGCGACTGCGGGGCAGGTTGGGCGCCGCGGTCTCCCGCGATGCCCCACTAGGCGCTCGGCGCCCTCGGGATCGCGGCGGCAGGCGCAGCAGCCCGCAGCGGAGCTGGGAGGAGGGCGGGCGGGCGGGCAGCACCCCATGGCGAGCAACCGGAGCATCGAGCTGGAGCACTTCGAGGAGCGGGACAAGAGGCAGCAGCGCGCCGGGCCGCGCCGCGGCGGCCCGGGCTCCGGCGGCGGCGCCGGGGGGCCGCGGGGCAACGGGCTGATCCCGAGCCCGGCGCACAGCGCCCACTGCAGCCTCTACCGGACGCGCACCCTGCAGGCGCTCAGCTCGGAGAAGAAAGCCCGGAAAGCCCGCTTCTACCGCAACGGCGACAGGTACTTCAAGGGCTTGGTGTACGCCATCTCCACCGACCGCTTCCGCTCCTTCGACGCCCTCCTCGTCGAGCTCACCCGCTCCCTGTCGGACAATGTAAACCTGCCCCAGGGCGTCCGCACCATCTACACCATCGATGGCAGCAAGAAGCTCACCAGCCTGGACGAGCTGGTGGAAGGTGAGGGGGCAGCGGCGGGAGGCTGCGGCGGGGGGCTGCGGGGCCCTCGGCTCTCCCCGGGGTGCGTTTTTCTCCGAGAGAGCTCGTCGTGCTGCAAATGGGCTGCCATGGAGCCCCTGAGGGCAAGCGGGCCGTGGTCACCCACTGGAGCAGGCCTCGTTTCCTCAGCCTTAGTCCCTGGCCGCTTCCCCCAGCACCCTGAATGTGCAGGGGCTGGCTTTGTGGCGAGGGTTAAACAGCAGGTCCTCTTGTCATCCAGCAGAGCAATAGTAAAGTTTTTGGCTGGATTCCAGCTCTTGCCATTGGTTAGAGAGGGAAATGTTTTACCTTAGGTCCCTAACCATTTTCATGCTGTCATTGATGCCTCACAGCCGCTCAAGCTTTCCCAGAGACAGCCCCTGCACTGCGAAAGAAGTTTATATCCTAACACTTATTAAAACTAACTGGTATAAAGTCCCATTTTCACATGTGAGTAGTAGGGTCCAGATTCTTAAAGGAAATTAGGTACCCAGTCTGATTTCCAAAAGCACTTTATAGAGTTAAATACTTTCCAAAATTGTCCGTAAGTTGCTTTTGATAGTGGGACTTAGCTGCCCAGGTTACTCAGGGCTTACGAGTCCAAGCATTACTTGACTGCTTCTCAAAATAGGGTCAAAGTACTTTTTTTCAATGAAACGTACACCTCTTGTTTGTATGGAAATGATAATTGCCTGGACAAGCAGCAGATAAGTCTTTGAGTGCTTTTTGTGGCTTAATTGACTGTGTTTGCAAGCCTGTTCTGTGGCTCCCATTTTCATCCACAATTTCTTTTAAATCTAATTCAGGTATAATATTTTCAGGTATATCATGTTTTGACCTCATATTTTGGAATGGGACAAGGCACATCAGAAAGTAGGCATACAAGTGTGTTTGCTTGTTGAGTGTCTGTATACGTGCTTGCATAGGCTTTGTTTTCAGTAGCTAGATATATATTCTAGTTAAAACTTCCCCCATGTGCTCCAATGATGTCTTAAAACAAAATTTAAACTCACCATTATATAAATCAGTCTTTCCAGCCTTGTGTCTTGCACACTCTGAGGTTCTTATCAGTTTCCACTTGATGCTTCTCCTCAGACGTCCACTGTATCTATTGCTGTAGTCTTCCACCTGGTGAGTTCACAGGCCAGGTGCCAGATTTGCAGTCTTTTAATCTGTTGACCAACCACTGCAGTTCGTGCAAGAGGAAGGGAAATGCTGCGGTATTTGCTGCAGGAAGGGGTCTCACTCATAAAGATATGCAAGAAAATGTACTTCATAATTGTAACATGGTGCCTCAGGAATTTCCCCATCCCCTGATCTAACAAAAGGCTGTCCTACTGTCAAAACAGAGGAAACGTGAGAGGATTGCCTAGTGAAATGTTGACTCTGTGGCAATAAAACAAATGTAAAATCAACCAAAATCTTTTCTGGGATCCAGTTATTCAGAGATAGCTAGGAAAGTGAGATGCTGAGTTAGTGGGGGAAGGAGATTTAGCAAAACTTGAATAAACTAATGATAAAAACTTGAGGTGACTTTTGAAATGTTGCAGAAGAAGTGATTCTCAAAGTTGCTTAAAAAATGCAAAGGCAAAATGACTTGCTGGACAACAGTATAAATGCAGCTTATACTCTCAGAACTCCATTAAAGTTAAATAACTGGAAGCAAAAACTGACTTACTTTCTATTCAAGTACACACTGAAAGGGTGACCTCTGTTATTGCTCTTCATTGGAAGAACAAAGCAAAACGAATGTCACAATTTAAATTCCACTTCCATGCTTTCTCAGTAAAATAAAAGGGAAAAAAAGAGACCTGATTACTTAGTCGTCTATCCATGACCAATACAACTCTCAGGAAATCTTAAGAAAATCCTGTAGCATCATAAATGGATTAGTATGTGCTCCGATTAGCATGCCAAAAACCTTAACAGTGTAAGTCTAATCACCATACAGAGAAAGGAAAGGAGAATAAATGTACAGGGATGGGAGAAAGCAAACAAGTAGTGGATCCATCATTCCTGTAGCCAAGGAAGACCCCTCTTTGCCAGCAGTTTTGTTATCGAAATGCTGGATGAGGATTTGATTTGTTTTGTTTTGTTCTGTTTGTTTTTTTCCACTTGTGCTTAACTTTTTTTAAGCACAGCAGGTTTGAATTTCTTCTCTAGAATGAGTACTTGAAGGTTGATAAATATGCTAAAGCTTGAAAAGCAGTAACACCCGCAGTAGTTTTGAATGGTGTTTTGTTGTGTTGCTTTTTAATTTTCGGAAAGGAAAATGAAAGTATGCTATTCTTATGCATGTTCTTATGCATCTTTAGCTAAAGGCTAAACACCAAACCCAATATAGCTACTTGATGCAATACCTAATTATTTGTCTAGACTGTCTGCACATCCTCAGTGCTCTTGGAACTGGTACATGGAATCACAACAGTTCAGGTTCGCTAGTGGAAGCTCCGTAAAGTGAGCCAAAGGTGAGTCCTCAGCCACCTTCACCAAGCCAAGATCTGCATCGGCCTCCCTCAACTCAGCGCCTGTGTGTGCAGCTCTTTGACATTGACAACCCCAGTGCAGACAGGCTCTCTGAGGCCTGTTTACTGTTTGTCAGGTTAATATATGTCTGGGGTATAAGAGTTGGCAGTATCAAATTCTATATCTTAATAGTCCAAGTTAGCTGACTTGAGTCACTGATGCATGCTTTGGGATTTGGGTGTATTTGGCAGTCTGTTTTACTGTTAACTGTTTTAAAAGGAAAATAGGTAATATGTAGGCATACTACTGTTTCAAATATTATTGTCATAGATTGGGTCACAATAATAAACATGAGCTAATGACAATTTTAACAAAAATCGACAAGCTCCATTTTAAACATATTGCTTTTCTTAATAAGATCTGTCTGCTGGACCAGCCTTAGACAAACAGCATTTATATTCCTATCCCCTGTAGATTACGGAACATTATGGATTGTCCTTTTGACAGCTTTAGTTGCTTTCTTTGAAATTTCTCATTCCTCCCATTCTAAGTCTGCTGCTCTTAAATATATGTTAAGGATCCAAATACAGTTTAGAAATTCAAAGTCAACAGAGTTTTTTGGTATAACCCTGTAGAGTGGTTGGAAATAAGCATGTAGCATTTGAGATATGGTTGTTTTAGGGTTCCCTCTCGCACCTTGGTATGTGATTTCTCCGCTCTTTGATCTTGTTCAAGCAGAGAGATCCAGGCAGGGGGATGGGGATTGGGGATATTGTGACTTTCTTCTTCTGCCTTATGCAACTTTACTATCACACATTACTCTAGTTTCATATCATAGATTCCATGTGCGTTTTTGAATTTCACTTCAATAGCAATAATGGAATAATAGTTTTGTTTCTGTTCTCCACAAAAGGTTTTTTTTATATATATATAATTTAGTATTTGTCTAAATCCTTCAAATTTCTTTAAAAATTTAAGCTCCCTAATACATGATGCGGTGGTAATAATAGGAACTGTGCAGTTTTTTTAGGGCTTATGATTTTGTTTTACATTAGTATCAGTAACGCAGTATTCAGCTATCCTGTGCTTTGATTGTCTTAGTGGTGAAAAACATGGAGGATCCTGGCTGTTAATATCTGCCACAAACTCAGGAGCTTATGTTGGATTTTGGGAGAGGAAACAAACTGATGACTCCATTCCTGGCAAGAAAAATGTTGATTTGGCATGTGATAGGGGCTTTTTCTAGTTCCCTAGGTAGGGAATTACTAAGAATATTTGTGTTTTCAGTTACTATGTTTAATTGCTACAGTTCTTCTAAAGTGTCAGTAGTTTTGTCTGCACAGTTGGAATCAATAAGCATGTGTAGGGAAGTCTTTGGGGAGGAGGTGGAAAGGTTCTGGGCAGAGCACTTGTTATCCTTGGCAAGGACATGTACTGCAGGACACCATCTGTTTTAAGGAAATGGGCTCTGCTATGTTAATAGGGAGAGAAGGAGTGTTTTGAAATCACATACTGAAAAATTGAAATATTTTCCAACATAGATTATTATTGTTCCTGCGTATTACGTTTTAATCCTATTTAAGTACTTACATATTTGCACACTTACCAACTCATAGGTCAAGAACATCTTTTCTCTTGTCAGGACAAGCAGATGGTAACACCAAGTAGGCATTTGTATTTTTGCTTCTTGCAGAAGGTATGATCACCTTCCTGTGCTAAAGCCCAAAAGCTGCAATGCTTCAAATATTATTTAAAAAGAGGCAAAAAGCAATGCAGTGGGTATAACAGAGAAGGGTAGTAAAAAAAAAATCCACACCACTTTTGCTTCCAAATGTATATGCAAATCCCTGGAGTTGCACTGTCCTGGAGCAATGGTGTATGGGTATGAAATACTGATGTAATTGTTTTGTTTGTGTGGAAAGGTAACTAACAAACAAAGAAAAACCCTGCCACTATGCATCTTTTAGTTTCAGGGATAGGAGAGAAGAATCATCTACTTATTGTGGAGGAGGCATATGGAATTAGGCAAGGTGGATACCACATGCCCCTACCTGTCTTCTGACAGCTTGTAGAGAGCAGTGTTCTGAATCTCCTGAGTAAATAAAATCAAAAGAGATCTAGCTAAAATCCTGATTGTTATCCCAGGTTTTGGAAAATATATGGGGAACTTAAAATGCTGCTGGTGAGGAAATGTGGGGACTTATACAGGGTTATTGGAGGTGACATGAAAGTGAAGGAATCCTTAGAAATTGATGTGGAAGGAAGTCCTAAGAAACAGAGAAAGGAAGGAAAGAAAAATCCAAATAAACTCTAATCCTTCATAAAAGGGATAGTTTTATTTTTAGATCAGCCTTTTTATACATGCCATTTACATACTGTTCTGGAAATCTGTTCAGCTTTGTGCTACAGAACACAAAAAGGATATCTTCCACTGATTCCTTAAGTTAGAAGGTTAGTAGCCCTAATAACCATTGTGCTATACTGAATAAGCAACTTTTGGCACTCAGTGGAACTAATGACTTCCATCAGAATAAGCTTGAGGGGGGTAAGATGGATATATGACATGCAGCTAGAAATATCCCTGGCCTATGTGCTTCAAAGTGGAACACTCATTCAAAAAAATACGTAGATGCATGGTTTCCTTTCCATAGGAATGTTTTTACCTGTTTCAGCTGTATCATTCTGTTCTGTGCAGTGTGTCATTGAAAAATGGGGTGCTTTATGTGAATCTCAAGAGATAATAATTAGTGCTAGTTAACACCTTGCAAAAAGGAAACCAGAAAATCTTGTTCAAAGACTTCTGTTTCAGATATCCTGTCTGAGTCAGGATCTGAGTGTTGTATACTTAATTTCTTCCTTATGTTACCCCCTTCATGGAGTGCCCACAGGTTTTTAACCTAATACTAAATAAAACTGAATACCTACAAGTCTTTCTTTGATAGACTTTGTTTTAAGGGCAACATTTCTGAATGCTTCTAGGCTCTTTCTTAAATGCCTAGCAGTTGACGTTAACTTACAAAACTTGGGCCATGAAAGACCCGAAGCGGTAAGGCAACAGTGTTTCTTCAAAACTCTAGTTTCAGCTAATGTACGCTTGCTCTGTCGTAGGCTGCTACTACAGTGATTCAGGACTTAAGATTTTTTCTTCCTCATTTTAAGTAGTCAGAACACCTATATGCCAATAGTTTTCCAATGCTCCTTCCTAAAATTAAAAAAAAAAATAAAAATCAGTATCTCGAACTTTATGGTTAGTTCAGAAAATTGCTTTGAGAACTACATTGATATTGACAAGATACATCCCTCTCTTTCTATCCATACTTAAAATTTCATGGCTGAGTTTTGGAGAGTTCATCTACACCCTAACTCTCTTTATCCCTGCATGCCTGTCTTGAAAGGTGAGTTGGATACATTTCCTGTGAATGTAGTGTCGAAGAAACAGTTGCCAAAAGAAAACTTGCATAGACAAGTTCTTAAGTAAGCAATACAATATTTAGACAACTGATGCTCTTTGGCTATTTATCAGTCAGATTGACCAGCATAGTCATATTTTCTCTTTTGATCCATTCTCTCTGTTCATAGTCTTTTGTTAGGTGGCAGAATGGTGAATACTATATTTAGGCTGTCTGCTCTCCATGGCTGGAATCCTTTTCTTGCAATGTGCTTAAGCTGTATACACATACACAAACACACAGGTCCTACTTCATGACTAGCTCTCCTGGTTATTAAGGCAGTACAGGTAAATTATTTAGCAGTCGGTAATGTTTCCTTGTTGATAGGCAGCATTCCATGTCTTCTTTTTGTTTTTCTAATGTTACTAAGACACAGAGAATCAGAAGTAAACTTACTCCATTTCTATTGATTGTATTGTGACCCAAAATGTCAGCAGATGTTATTCCTTTTGAGTGAGTATATGCCCAATTTGAGGAATTTTTGGTGACAGCAGGATTGCTTTGTTGAGGAGATGACACTTTTAGATTACTCTGGGTACTGTCTCGAAGCATTGGATGGATGGCACATATACCCTTTTGAAATTATAATGCCAGCCTTAGGAGGAGGTTTCATACCTCTGCCAAAACTGCTCTGCAGCCTAGCTGAACTTCCTGCGGTAGAATAGTTTGGCTGGGGTCAGAGCCCCAGCTGTAACCTACGTCTGTAATTCTTGCATTATTTCTGCATTAAAAAAAAAGTATTGCTTAATATATCTTTCTACTTCACTAGTTTGTAGTTCACATTTCTCTCTGCAACTCCTGTATAATATTAGTGACTGACTTCATGATCTGATCTAAAAACTAGAGAGCTGACTGATTCTTATTAATGCCAACATTGTAGGCTAAAGACATGCTATTTGTATCCAGTAATGCAACTGCTGTGAGTACGTGCTTGTTAAGGCTAGTATTCATTAGCTTTAAAATGTTTAAAGTTGTAAATGGAAAGTGGGCCTTCAAACCGTAAAATTGACTGCATCGAAGTCAGTAATATAAATACTTGGAAGTATTGTTTATGCTTATTTGTGGAGCTGTGACAACTTTTGGGGGCTGGTAGATTGCAAATGACTTAGAAAGCTACAGCTCCATCAAAATACCATTAAAGTCTCAGAAAAGATTTTCATACTAATGGAGATGGTGTATATTTAGTTTAAACCTGTGAAAATCTCATGTAAGACAGTGAAGCAGCCAAGCTTAGTTATGCATGTGTTTTGAACCGCAGAGTTACCTGTTACTTTGCCTTAGTAACGTTTGAAATCAATTTGATTGGTTTAAACCCCCCCCCCCCAAAAAAAAAAAGCTGTGTTTTACATTTTACAACCATTGGTTTTCTCAGAGAGGGTGGAGATTATCAGAAGGGTGTCTTTGTTCAGGAGATCAAAATACTTGCATTAATTCCAAGCAGATTTAAAATCGGGTCATATATTAAAGCTGTGGGTAAATATAATATAGAACATTAAATTCTCAGTTTTTCTGTCTGCAAAGTGTAACATAAAGGAGAGGTAACATCCTTACGAGTGACTCTGACACATCTTCCAAACAGAAACATACGACTATATTTTTTACTTAGAAGAGTGGCTAAGATAACAACTTAAACAACAGCACAGTGTTCTAACGTCACTGCCTGCTCATCAAGGGGTGGTGTTTTTTTAGCCTTGCTTTTTGAACACACCATTCTCAAGGAATGTTTCCTGTAGTAAACTTTGCAGTTATGATTTGACTTACCAATGCCATTTTTTCTTCCTGAAATAGATTATCCAACAGAAAAAAGTATATATCAGCTCTACCTGTTAACCCAAACAGATCAATGGTTAACTTTTTCTAGAAACCATTCTTTATGCAGAAAGCAACAAATGATTTCTTTCTATGTTCTGTGTATAGCAGTTTTCTGGCTACTTTGCATGGTTCTCAGTAGAATTTAGAAACTGTGGGTAAAGTCTTTTTTGCAGTGAAATCATTAGAAGTTGTGGTACTGACTTCAACAGAGCAAAGGTTTCATCCCCTTTATTTTAAGTTATGTACCAGGCAGTCACTCAGTGCACGTCTTTCATCTCTGACTTAAACCCCTTTCTCCAGTCTCGCCTTATGTGCCTGCCTTGCAGGTGTAATAGAAAGATCTGTTTCCCATGTAAAACCTGTATTGCCAAGTGTAGTTTATATGACGGATATAAGAAAGCAGGCATGGGATTTAAAACAGTTGCTAGATAATAGGTAATACACTATGGTTCTCAAGTAATTAGTCTAGTCCTCTCTCTATCCATCTGCCAATTATAGGAAGTTTTGCAATCAGTGTTCCCAGATAGTTTTGTCATTTTGATGGAAAAAATCAGAAGTGCTTTTAATTAAAAATAATATAACAAGTTAAAAGAATGATTTTTAAACAACCTGTTTCAACTGCATTTTACCAAACCTTAATGTCAAGCACCAACTGCTTCAGGTTTTCAAAAAGAAAAAAAAACTAATAAGTCAGTAATAAACAGGATTTGCAACCTGTTCAAATGGTCAAGAAATTTGATTTTTTTTTTTTCCTACTTAAGCAAGGGAACCAGTAGGAACCAGAGAGTTTCACGCTACTGTTATAAATAAAGATCCTTTTGGATTAATACTGACTGAAAATCTTAGGAATATTTCTGCTGTTCTGATGAATGTTGCAATAAAACCCTGGCAGATAGTAGGTCATATTGCATGATAGTATAAAGAAGATGGTCTGTTATGATACATGTCTGTAAAGGACAAAGTTATAATACCATTTTGAGACTCTTCTATGGTAAATCCTCTAGCAAAGGGGTCTCTCATTCTCTACCTGTGTTTCTTTATGTGAAGCAATTAATTTATTTTAAGTTGGAGAGCTCGTTTCTGAATAGCCTTCACTTTTTATTCCAACTTTAATTTAAGCTTCAGCTGTGAGGTTTAACCCTGAATTGTCTTGTGTGTGTTTGTACTTTTAGCCTTGAATATGTGCTCATTGTTGAGTTAGGATGAACATGCACAGTGTCATTTTGAATAAGGGTGTTACAGGCAAAGGCTGTTCCTGCTTTCCTATTGTAATGACATCTGTTTGCTTATTTGTTAGGATTTAAGGATCTTAATCTTTCTAAAAATGCTTTTTTTTTCTTTTTTTGAGTGGTCTAGGAAGTAAATTCTTGTTTAGTTTGAAAGGTCTAACATGCTCAGTGATGATGAGTTTTGAGATATCTCATAGTGCTGATAGCTAGAATTTATTTAACTCTTTTTCACACTTCTTGGCAGGCTGTACTTCAGAAGTTACTCTGAAGTAATAGGTGGCTTTATGTATGGAAGCTTATAAACAGTCTTTGAGGGCCTAGGTGCATTCAGTATGTTAAAAGGTGTCCTCATGCACAGGGCATTGACTGGTGTATTTATGCCTAAAATTATCAGGGGAAGGGCTGGTAATCAATTCTTCCTGGATATTTACTATAGGAGAATGCTCTTAATGGTGTCTATTGTGAATTGAATTTTCACTTGCAAAGTGAATCAGCAGTCAGTAGAGAAAAGTTTGGATCCACAAGAGATGGGAAATATCTTCACTCCCCTCCATTACCCCTTTAATCCATCACAAGACTTTACTGTGTTTTATTTCTTTAACCTTCTTGAAGTCTTTTGAATTCTTTTGAAATCGTAACATATGAGAGAATTGTTTGGTTAGAAAGTTCTGATAATTTAGTACTTCATTTAAAAAGGTCTGCAATACAGAAGAATCACTGCTTCTGACAGAGAATCTGTCATTTTTTTAAACTGACAAAAAATCGTAGCAAAACCTCTTAAATTATGGAAATGTCTTCTTCTTTTCAGGTGAAAGCTATGTATGTGCATCCAATGAACCATATCGCAAAGTTGACTATACCAAGAATGTCAATCCAAACTGGTGTGTGAACATAAGGACTGGGTCCACTCGATCCTTAACATCCTTGACATCCACAAAGAGTGAAGTGAAGGAGAGTAAAGATTTCATTAAGCCCAAATTAGTGACCGTTATTAGGAGTGGCGTGAAACCCCGGAAGGCCGTGAGAATTCTGCTGAATAAGAAGACTGCTCATTCCTTTGAGCAGGTCTTGACTGACATCACAGAAGCCATTAAGTTAGATTCCGGTGTAGTCAAGAGACTTTGTACGCTGGATGGAAAGCAGGTAGGAGAATAAATCACTGTCAATAGCTAATAATTATGAGTTGATCCAGTTAAACTTCTTTGTTTTCATAACTTGAGTGCTTATTACTACATATGCTTTAATCTGCTTTTGAATAAGGACAATTAAATATAGAAACTACAAAATTTCTCATTTTATATTTAAATATGAATACCTACAAAAAATTATAAGAAGTTGTATGTAATGCAAAATAAGCTGACCACTCTACATTCTAAGAAGTTTTTAAAGAAATCAAATACTAACTGTATTATATTGTTAAACAAAATACATGTTGGTTGTGTCCAGTAATACAGTTCATTTGAAACATTTGAAAGTCAACAGTTGTTAAAACATATACTTAAGTGTTTTCAGAAGCACAGTCATGTTTTCAGACAGTGAAATGGTGCTGAGTGATGTCTGAAATAATATTGCTGTCCGCTTCCATTTCATTTCCTTAAATTGCTATTTAAGTAGCAAAATTATTGAATTGTCATACTGGAGATAATAATTGACATAGTCAAAGGTCAAGAATTTTATTTGAAGAAAATATCTCAGGTGCTGGGTCCATATCTTTGCAACATGTTTTTAGTTTTACCACTGCAAAAACGTGTTATCAGGATTAATGATGCTGTAGATCTTTGATTCTGAAAATAACCCAAAAATATAGTTGAGTGACCCACAGAATTTTCTGCTGCAGCAGGTCAAGTGTCAGTAACGCGTCTGCTGTGATCACAGGTTAATGACTCAGCCCTTCACAGAACAGGACTTTGTATTGTCTTTGATATTTTTATTTGACAGTGATCTGGAACTTTGACAGCATTGTGGCTCTAGCAGTACAGAGCAAGGTAGGCTGCAAAGTAGACCACATCTGACATCAGATGTATGGACTAGTGTAATGTTGACTAAATGTTAGGATCCACGCTCTTTCAAAAGGTATTTTTTACGTACCTGCATATCTGTATCCTCCTATGCACTATTTGTAAAATTTTCAATTTTGTTCCTGCAGATCTGGAAATTTTTATTGTCAAGCCTCTTACAATGGTTGTGATCATCACTTGAAAAGCACCTTTTTATGTCAAGAGTTAATAGCAAATGTATCACAGAACAAATGCACTTTTTCAGAGTCTCTTGGTATGTGATATATCTCAGTGTTAGGTTTTCTGTGCTGTGGGTACACTTTAATAATTAAATACTTGGAAAGAACTACTCCTGTTCTCTGGTATTAAATATAGTGAAGCAAATGCATCCTTGAGACTCTTGATTTGCAATAATTGGTGGCATTGTAACATGCTTTCTGGTTCTTCTAATAGTTTTGATTTTTTAATTAGCTTTGTTACTGAGATTTGTTAAGAGAGAATCATTTCTAGGAATGTACTTTTTAAAAAAAAAAGTCCTGAAATGTGATTTAGCCATGCTTAATTTAATTCATTATAAAGCAGCTTTGAGGATATTTATTGTACAGTAATTAGTCTCTCCTACCCATGAAGTCTTCTGTTACTGTCTCAGATAAGGGGAATTTAATCTCCTCAAGCAAGTAGATTGAAATAGATTTGAGAGGAGTCAGGAAAGGAAACTGCTACAAAGAGGAGGCTCAGTTCAGATTCCCCTCTGCTATCAGCTTGCTAATACAATAGAAACTCACTGATCTGCATTGGTGTGGAACATGCAGTGGTGCATCAGGGATCAATAAATTTAATTAATTCTCAATTGTACATTAAATCTCACATATGTTGCTTGCATATTAATGTCACCCATGGTGAATGACGGCTGTCTTCAGTCCACAGTGAGGATGACCGATCATTGCGAATGCTCTGAAATAAGTGCAAGACTTGTAGTTGCTGCAGCAGGTCCTCCTGCACTTGCATGGTAATGGGGTTGATCAGACTTGGATTGCAGGTATTGAGGTGGGTGTTCTCAAGCACAGTGGGGAAATTTCTGGAAAGCTTTCAATGCTAACATCCTGCAGAGAGCTGCCCTTTACTGCTTCATCCATGTGTAAATTGTTTCAGCAGTGGCAGTGCCTAAGTATGGAGGCATCCCTTTCGTTTGGAAGAAAGGTCTCCAGCCGTTTGCTTTTCCAGAAGGACTTTGGGAAAGAGCCTTTGCCTGCACTACTGTAATGTCATCTTGATGGTTTTAGTGGTCCTGGAGACGTAGCTACCCAGATAGAAGAGCTCTGACTTTAGATAACCTCATCATAAAAGCCTCCTTCTGCATATCTAGGAGGAAAGAGGCTTCCGTTTTTTCCCAAAGTAAAGGGCTGACCTCAGCTAGAGGCTATGGGGATTTTTTTTGTTTGTTCTTTGCTGGTATATTTAGGGGTTGGCGCCTAACGGCATTGTGGGGTTTGGTAAATGAAGAGTTGCTTTGCTGCCAATTACCAATTGGTGGAAATTTCTGAGCTGTTTTCCCTAATGTGGTAATTGCTTATTCTTCTAAATCTGCTAGTGAGGCAGATCTTTTATGTTTGTCCTATTGTTGGCACAGCTTGAAAGGCAAGCATTTGGGGGGAAAAAAAGGCATTTTGTAAATGGCTGTTTTCTTATAAATGTAGCTCTTGTTTCCCAGGGTTTTTCCCTCTCCCTCATATTTTATTTCAGAGGAAATATGTGTTTTTGCAATTTTTCAGAGGGAACAAGTTGTGTGTTCTTAAAATATAGCATTGATGCTGAAATTCACGTGTTTAAAACATGCATATATAAAATGTTGTGTTCTTTTATTAGGGAGTATGTGGTTCTCTTGCTAACTTATGGGGTAATTTGTTGTTTTTTGTTGAGGTATTTAATGGTGGGTGGTGGGGAATGATCATGAAACCAGTGATCTCTGAAGAAATCTTCTTTTTAATTTTGAGCAGTGCAATGAAGAGGATGTCCTCAGAACAGTTTTCATCTACTCTTCTTACTTCATTAATCTTGACTATAGCAGCATCTTGATAATTGTAACACAGAGAGTAACATCCCTATCGGTTATTTTCCTTGAATATTGTGTATAAAGAAAAAGAATTATCTAGCTTTAGATTGAAGATAAAAGGAAGCCTTGTACATGTGATAAAATCTTACAGTTTTGAATATGGATGGTGCTACTTGAATATTAGGGATGTGTAGCCTCAAGTACAGATTTTTTTTTTGTTAACATTTTCTTTTACATTGATACAAGGCTGACTTTCTTGCTTTTAAGCAGATGAACAAACGGCTTTTTACCTCCCCAAGACTTCTGTGATGGTTTCTGCATGAGGAAAAATATTCCTGTAAAAGTAACCAGGCTTTAATTTTGCAATACAGGCTTCTGCTGTTCCAGGCTCTGTGCTTCTGACATTGACGTTTGCCTAATACATTTGCCTGACCAAAGTGTTTTCCTTACTTGGCTGCATTTGTTCTCTCTCTTCTTTGCTGGAATCTGTCGCTTTCCTACTGTGAAGCAAGGGCGGTCAAACTGGAGCTTCTCCAGCCAGGAAGTTAACCTTTTGTTCTCTTCAAAGAGAATGCAGGGCTTCTCTGTCTTTCTAAACGAACTTCAAGTAACAGTTATTGTACACTGTAGGATAGTAACTTAATGGAAAATTACCTCCACTATTTGTTCAGAAGAGTGAAGTGTATGGTTGAGGGGGAAAAAAAAAAGTGTTTTCTGGGAGAAACTCACAAAAAAACCTATAGAACTCTGAAGTATATATTATTTGTCAATAAGAGAAAATGAAATCTTCACTTCAGGAAGATAGTAGCTTTCAAACATGCATCATGTTGCGATTTCATGGATGGAAATCCATAACAGGATTGAAAAGATGGATGACTCACCCTTTCTATGCTGAATTCCAAAGTAGTGAGAACATACCACAGATAAATCTTATCTCAAAAGTCTTTTATGATGGGCCATAGTATGTTGGTGGCTATCTCTAAACTTAAACCAAAAGCTCCCTTATTTTCTGTTAGCGAGGTTTTTCATAGGGTACTCATTTCCGTTAAAAGTTAAATGAGTTAACTGAGGAAAGCAGATATTCCATTTGGAAGTATCCATCAGACTTATACTCTATCAGTAATTTTTTTTATTTTCCAATGATGGTTTTGAACGTTCTTAGCAGAGAGAGGATAGCTTATAAAAACTGAATCTTTATATTTGTTCTGTACTGGAAATACTAAGGAGACCAACTGCAACTGTTAAATTACCCATCGTAGATGGCAGTTCTTTCTAGCAACCGAAGCTAGGGATGAGCAGAAGATCTTGTTTATCTGTATGATTGATACTCCCCGACTTCTTGTTTCACTTCTTCTGGGTTATAGGTTTCTGTCATTCAGATCTGAAAATCTCCATTAATATGGCATTTCTACTATAATCTTTGTCTCAGTGAGAGATGACTTTTTAGTACTAAGACAAGTTTTTAGAATGTATGATTTTTTTTTTCCAGTTTTGTATCTGAAGTCATACTTGGGATGTAATGCTTTAAATTTTGTTGCAGTCAACTAAATAGTCTTAAATTTGCCTTTAGTTCAGTTTTCTCTTCCACCTAATGTGCAAAGGCAACTTGTTTTTTTTTTTTTTTACCGTGTCTTATTCATCAGCAGTACACTTTCTTTTTTGAGGAACTAGGCAGTAGGAACTAAGTGTTGTGAATATCTCATTCTTTATTTTTAGTGTAATTTAATCGTGCTGTTACATTGCTGTCTGACACTCATTGCAGGTGTTAGAAATGACTCTAATGGGGATTTGCTTCCATATTAGCAGGCATTGCATGTAGTCAAAAGCTATTGAAATCAAAAGGAGGCTTTGTCTTCTGTCTGAGGCTTTAACCTAGTGTAGCCATTCTCACAAATGTATGGGAAATAGCACTTGAATGTCTGCTGGGGCAATTTTATAAATATGTAGATAGGTCTAGTTTTTGTGCAGTTTTAGTTACACTGAAATTTAAAATGGCCCTTTCAACTTAAATGTTGCATTAACCTGCAGGTATGAGGATCAAAACCTTTAGTCCTTGTGTTCCTCACAACTCTTAAGAAAAACATATATACTGTTATGGAGGAGTGTCAGCAGCAGCTGTGAAGGCAGTGATTCTCTACCTTGCAGATCACACGCCAATTTGGCATTTGTAAGCAAAGAGAAGAATCTTTGGTCACTCGGCTTAAGGATTTTGAACGGTAATGGGCAATGAAAGTACCTGCATTCAGCGAAGAAGAGTATCTGTTCTTCTCCTTGTCAACTTCATGTAACAGCCACAGAGAATTGCACTTTCAGTAGCAAAGCCCAACTACAGCAGATTTAGTTGAGCAACAGCCAACAGTTACAACCAGTGCACCAAAATGAAGCAGCCTTCTGTCAGATTTCTTGCCCAGATTTCTGGATGTGGCCCCAAAGACTTAAGCTAACTCAGAAAATAGCTGAAGCAGCAGCAAAGTATGCTTGAATTTCTGGAGAAGAGCTGGAGAAAATGCGTAAAGGACAATAGGTGCTAGGAAAAAGGAACAGGGGAGAGTTAGATAAAGGCTTAATTTCTGATAATAGTTGCTTCTGAAGCATTTAATGTTGTAGATGTCAGTTAACTTGTGTGGAGTTGGTGAATGCTACACAGTGCATAGATGCAAACAAAGATGTTGGAGCATAAAAAGAAACAAAATGCTCAAGGGTGTGTGATAAATTTGAGGCTGAATTTTCTAATCATACACTTTTAGGTAGGCTAATGCAGATCCTGCAAGGAGACTGAACTAGGATTTGGGACCAAAAACTTAAAGGCTAAGTATCCGAAGAGATAGTCAACCTTCATAAAGCAATGAAAATTTTCCAAAAAACCCAGCAGAGTACTCAGTGATTTGACATTATGGTTATGATTGACAATATAATTACTAAAAGAGTAGAAGTCTTGAGTAGAAAGGCTTTTCAGAATTCATGGTTGATGTCCACAGGGAAAAGCATGTTAATCTTCATATTATGTAGCAAATAACACAAATGAGGACTATGTACACCACATCGAAAAGATTTAATTCAGTGCAATCTTTATGTTGGCTGGAGTGATTTAAGTTTAGCTGGTCCTACTGTAAGGTAGATAAGTGAGGTTTTATAAACTTTGAGGTTCCCGAGAGCTTTATTTTTGGTGGGTGTTTTGGGTAACTAGAGACTATGCGCAACTTTGGAAAGGTTGTTGAGCTAGAGACAAAATAACAAATGTCTGAATGCCAGTTGATAAAATGTGCGTGAAAACACATGAGCATCCCACAGAGAAATTCACATAGCAAGGTTTACAGTTAGGGAGTTTGAGCCTGATACTAACAAGCCTGTCCCAATATTTGAACTGGCACATGATTTTGGGAAACTTGGGCCTCAGTTAGGGGCTAGAATCATTTCAGAGAACAGCTGTTGAGAGATGTCTGTCTATTGGGTGTGGGATACAAATCTTGCAGTTTAAGAAAAACAAAAGAATTAAAGTAGCCCTAGTCTTGAGGAAGTATGACAGGAAATAAATTTATCCATGGACCTACTACACAGTATTTTTTGTTCAGCCTTTTAAATCAGTATGCCTAAAACTGGAAACCGTGATTATTTGTTGCTAGAGGGCAGGAGGAAATAGCGTATTCAAACAAAGGAGATAATTTTGGCCTCTGTCCATGGACACAGAAATTTTCTCATCTGTAGTTATGGAAGGTAGTGGTATTTCAAACTAACCCAAAATTAACTGTGCTCTGTCATTGTTGCAAGGATCTGAAAAATATCTAAAAATAAGCACACAGAGATCTTTTTCTGGCTACTAATTGAGGCAGGGAATGCTTTCTAGAGCATTTGATAAAAATACAATGGTACAGCAATGCTGCAGGAAAAGTCCTTTAAAAAAATTTTTTTGAACATCTAATGAGTCATCTAAGGAGAGTGTCTTAAACTGGCAGTGAACAATAATGCTGGGGAAGCTCTTAAGCTCTGTTGCACATGCAAGAAATAAAGGTCATGCAATGTGAAACAGCCACAGTTCTAGCACTGAAAAGACTACTTTCTAGAGCAAAGGTGTTTTGAATTGGAGGGGCAACCCTGTGTGTTGTTCTTGCTTTCTGAAGATCAATAATCCAAAATACAGTACAGATAGACCAGTGAACATGTATCTTTTTTTCTCCCCTTCCTCTCCTCCCCAGAATACATAAACCTAGGTTACCAATTTTGAGAATGTGGTGTAACATTATGGACAATGTAATGGTTGGTATCTACTGGATGTGAATTTAATCTTTTTCAGCGAGGTTGGGTTTAGATACATAATCAGTAATACTCACTGTCATCAGAGTAATGGGTTGATGGAGTGGGATGGTAAAATAAGTGTATTTATTAAAATGGATGCAGAATCAGACCTCGATTTGAAATTAGCACTTTTAAATTAGAGAATGGCAGCTAAAAAAATATGCTGGCATTTTAACTGAAGGCAAGCACGCCTGTCCTGTTAAAACTGGTACCCAACTTGCTGGAGTCTTTGTGGCTCTATGGAGAAGATGAATCCTACTGGATTTTCAGTTTTTGTCTGTGCGTTCCAAGAGCTGACAGCACTTAATAAAAATGACATGCTGTGCAGAGTGGGAAGCAATCACTGGGAAAATAGTGTCACCAGTGGTAACATTGTATCTCTGTTATGTGTGATTATAATAATTTTAGTACTGGGTTACAAAAATGGCATGTGTAGCTCAGAATAAATGAATGGTATGCAGTCATTGTCTGCCATCTGCCATGCTAAGATCAAATCACATGACTTGGAAGCTAAATCTTGGGAATTTGTTGTGTCCCACTGAGCCTGGCCATTAACAGATAATTAGTCTGGTAAAAATCTTTTGAATTCATTCTGCAGCTGTCATATGCCAGATTAGAATTTGTGTTACAGGTTTTCTATTACGTTGAGATCTTGGATTTTGTTCTTGTAATTACATTACCCTATTTTACTTCAGTACACAGTTTTTGCATTATCACATTTAAATACGTAAACTTTTCTTTAAGAAAGCCTGTTATATTTCAGTGCAAAAGCATTTCAAGATTGAATTTGATCCATTCCTGTTCATAATACAGTCTGTAAAGAAACTTGCTACTTTTAAGATGTCTTTCAGATTGTCAGGTTGATTGATCTGTAATACTAGCTGCTTCTTGGTTGACTCTAATCAGGTTGTCAGTGTTTCTTAAATCTATTGAAGCAATAATACTGTAATCTTGAAATATGAACATTTCATGTTGATTTGTCCCAATTATTAAGAAAAATTGCACTTTTCCATAATAAATTCATGTCAGGAAACATAAAACAATTTGTCAGAGATAGAAGAGGGAATATTCATTCTTAATGTTTAAAATATTACTAGTGGATTAATTGCAATGAACCTTTAAACACAGTAGTCTGAAGACTTTAAAGGAAGGTAATGTTGAAGTAATAGTAATGCAAGCCAACTTTTAAAAGCAAAGAGCTTCTCAACACTTAAATGGAATAACGCCCCTGCTTGCTGCTTGACATTTATAAGCTTTGCATAGAAAAGTGTGATATTCAATGTTCTTGTCGTAGGCAATGAAATTCAGTGTTCTTTTATCACTTCTCTCATTTACAAATTCAATAATCATTTTCTTCTGTTGTGCAAGTATGCTATTCATGCTGTGTTCTTAAATATTTGTTTTGTTTATATTTATTACATTCGGTGTTTTATTTATTGAGATATGACACAGGATATCTCTGCAATCATGGGAGACTTTGAAGACATGAAAATATTTCGGAAGAAAACCAAATGGATGGAACATAACTTGTGAACTAGAGGATGAATTAGAATTTTTTGTTTGTTTTGTTTTTGGACTAAGCCTAGGTAAATTTTTCTTGGCTTTTGCCCTTCTTGTCTCTAACCTCCAATTCAGCTAGTATTTAGTAAGGGAATTCCAGTCTGGACAAAATTATTGGAAAATAAGCTAGTTAGCTAAAGGAAACCAAAGCAGGTTAAGTACCAAACAGACAGAATTGTATTTATAAGAGCCTTATGAAGATGCCATTCGCCTGCATGCTAAGAACTTGCACTTTCTCTTTTTAAAAGATCAAGTGTCTGGTTGGCTTTACTGTGAATAAAATTGGAATAAGAGAGATTCAAGCATACATAAATTACTTAGGGAGTAATTGCTTTTTTCTCTATATATTTTGCAAGGGACCCAGTAATACAGACACACAGAATATGCCTACATGCAGGCAGACATTTCATAACACCAGCTGGCTTTGATGTATAAAACTTATGGACCTGGAAGTAGTTCATATCTAGTCAGGTCGAACTGCAGACTGACTGACATTGCATGTAGTTGCTACCAGCTGGGTAAATGTATTTTCACTCAGTCAAGTATAATCCTTTTTGAGGTAGGAGTGTTAATTCTCTATTTTGTGAAGAAGACTGAAGTATAATAAATGTGCTTGGTGATAATTTTGTCACCAGACTTCTGTGAGGGTGGTAGAGAAGCAATTCATGTTCCCATTCTTCATCTCAAATATCTCTTCACATAAGTCTTCCTTCCTATGTGTTGGACAGTATGGAGAAGCCTGTAAAAATTCTTTTTTTTTTTTTTTTTCCTCCGACATGTTTGCTTTATTACCAGGTTACAGATTTTTGCTTCTCCTTTTCCTGCAGAAATGATGAGTGACTTGAATTCATATTTTGACTGACCAGTTGGGGTATAATTCATATTGAAACTGGAATATCATGTCTATACAACTTCTATGTTTCTGAAGAATTAGCTGTACTAATATATTCCTAATATTCTATTTCTCTATATTTCTAACATACATACAACATGTTTCTAATATATACTGTGCTATAGACACAAGTATACTGACTGTTTGGTTACTGGGTAGTCCTAGAATTTGGGGCTGTTTTGAGATGTGTTTAGATCCAAGTTCTTCTAGCTGCAGTCGTGTTACAATTGGGAATAGCAATCCAGCCAAGGTACATTTAAACCTACCTATTAACTGCCATCCTCTGTATAATCAGTTCAGGAATAACAGAGGTAAACAGTTTTATGAGGATATAGGACTGGAAGGCACAGTCTGGCTGAGAATGTCCAATTGTCTGCATTGGAATTGGCAGTCTAGTATACTTTATGTCCATAATAGTCCGCAACAATGTCCAGTCTGACTGGCTAGATCCTGTTTGTCACAAATCCATCACCAACACCTGTAACAAACTGAAGACTGCTAATCTGAGAAACTTTGGAACTTGGTATTTGTGTATTACAGGGAAAGAGTGGAAGAAATGGAAAGTGTTGATTATAACCTCAGCAGCTACACTGGCAAGTAATTTTAGATGGGCTGTTCCAAAGTAATTGTAGAAAGTGGTCAGTGTTTTGGATTTCTGGGCAAAAAAAGTATTGCAGCATATCTGACATTTGACTCCAAAAAACTTCTCTCCAAACAAAATCCAGTAAATTGCAATTGACTTAATATGAGCATAGGAGGAAACATGGCACCTTGAAGGTACCTGAGACGTTCACTTTTCAGTATTATGACCAATTTCAATTGTGGCTGATTTTTGCCTCAAAGATAGAAGGAATCCCTCCACTTCCCTGGACCTGAGGGGGTATGTAAGGAAATTCAGTCCTCTGTAGGTGCCCATGCAAGCTCTGATACAAGCAGATTAATGCATAAGTACGATTAATGCATATAAGTATGCATTAGAGCATATCCGTTTTATCATATTAATTGATACTAACTTATATTTAATAATAATACTTAATACTTTAATTCATAGAGTATAAATATGGTAAAGCCAGTATTATAAGCTTGTGAAGTGTAGGAAGAAGAAGACAAATAAATGACAAAATCTGATTCACAAAGTGTCAAAGCAGCTGTGTAGCTAGTCCTTCTTTGTTTGCACACAGAAACCATAAAATTCCCTGCGGTTTAGCATCAGAATGGCTGTTGGTATAAACAGTGGATTTATTACCACCTGTGGTCTTTGAAGTCTGATGCCTGCTTAAGAATGTTCTTCTAGTTTAGAGATTAATCTCCATTTACAGTGACATGTGTCCTTACTTTGGGACCAAATTCTCTAATTTGAAGAGTGAAAACCTCATCGTTGTCTTCTGTCACACACTGTTGAGAGAAGCTCATGGGAGGTGGTGCAGTCCAAGATGCAAAGGTGGTGCCGAGAAGTTCTTAGGATTTGAGATGGCTTCAAATGCTACTTCAACTAGTTATGACACAGATTGCTTGGTTTTGACACACAAATATGTTTTGATTGCATTCAGCAGGCTTCATCTGTTGTACATTTTTTTCTTCTTTTCGAATATTTCGCATAAAAAACCCTCTATTTTTGATATTTATGTCTAAGCAACCTCCCTTTTCCCATTTATATGTCACTAAATAAACAAAATTTCCTACAGGACTATAGTAAATGGGTTGGTGAGAGTGTTTGATACTGCTTTTTATGATTCTCAGGCACCAGCTAGAATTTCTGAAGTAACTATCATGGCTTGCTCGTGTATTTTGACAGTATCTGTGTGAGGTGAACGTTTCTGTTCCTTGAACTTGTATTTTAGAACTTTGTTGACCATCACTGAGTATGTGATGCTTTGTAAATAGTATCTCAGTAGGTTGATTCCAATGTGTCTACTTCTTTAAAGAAGAGGAAAATGTAGCCTTAATGTATACATGCATATTTATTATATTGAAGATGCAAAATAAATGCTAATATTTGGAATCTTCACTGATCTTAACATTCTGTAACAACTTTCTTGCCAAAAACTGCATTGAGAAGTGCAGATCAGATGGATTATGCAGATGAGCATTTTGATGTCTGGTTTTTTTGCAAGAGAGTTTGACATCCTCATTTAATACCTATGTCACGAAGTATTGGTATGATTGACGCTACACATATATTAATGGAAATAATAAAGACCTATCCAAATATGAGTTTTAGCTTATTCTAATACAAATCAAAAGGCATGAGTAGAAAATTGGCAGAAGCACAGAGAGTAAGACGTTAAGTGCCAGTAAAAATGATAAGGAATTTAGCACCTTCCTCGGTCTTACCTGAGTCTTTCAAGAAGTCTTTCTCCCAATCCTCAGTAAGAAGTAAGATTTATATAGAGATTTTGGAGGTAAACACTAGTGTAAGTTATCAAGTGCGTGTGTGGCAGGAGAGGGGGTGGACCTGCCTGAAAATTGAGCCTAGTTCCAGACAAGCCCTCTTTAGTTTTAAAGCTAGTAAAATATAATTAGCCAAATAGAATCCGTAAGGCCAGATCACAGATATTTAAACCACATGTTCTCTAATGACCTAATTTAAGGAATGTAGTTTTCTAGTGAGAACAAGTAGAACTGTGAAAGATACCTGGTTTATAAGGTTGCCGTTCAGCTGTATCTATGTGTGAGAGGAAAAATTGTTTTGAAATTATTGTGTTGGACACTTGAACTGTTAGGATGAGGAGTTTTTCATTCTTGTTTATCTTTGCTTTGTGCATTGTTAGTTTTCACTCTCCATCTGGTGGATTATAAACTAGGGGCAGGTTACCTGCCTGCGGAAAAATGGAAGCCTAGGTCAAGAAAGACAGGAGTGGGTGAGTAGGCTGGGGAAGCACAAGCTCTATTGTCAGCTGTCCCAGCTTTACAGGAAGCAGCGAGAATCTGCTCTCATTTAATTTTGTGAGCCTGGGGAAAAAGTTCTAGGAATAGCTGTAAGGTACCCAGTATATTAGGTGAATATCTAGGGAAATAACGCAGGTCTCCTCAGTGAGTAGTGTTGTTTAGGAATAGGAAAAAGTTTCTAAAACATGTTGAAGACTTCAGTGATTTCTTTCTTCAAAACCTATTAGAAACAACGTAGATTTCTTACCCAGGTCCTGCTTTTTCACTCCTGTACTCATTACAGGAATAAGGAATGGACTTAAAGATATTTAAACTTTTACTGAGCTACCTATGGTTTGTGGAAAGGCATGAACAGTCAGAACATGCTGCAGTCCAGCCACACTTCTTTCTTTGCTCCCTTTCTCCACATTAGTCTAATGCATTTCCTGTATAAATATTGCTAAGTCGAGCTGTGCAGAACTGCTCCTTTACTTGTATATTAGTGGCAAAAGCCACTGCAGGGAATTTTACCATCTCAGAACCTTGTCCACATCAAGAATGAAGAGAGATGCCAGGCCTACTAACAGTCGGGCCCTGAGGTTTCTAGTGCTTGTCCACACTGAGAGAAAGTCCTTGTGTGGTGTCCCAGGCCTTCTATCTTCACCTGTTGCGAGGTGGATGCAGGCCCAGTAGTGCCTAAATGCTTATCTGAAATTGAAAATACTAGTTTATCCATCTTGCTCAAATAGGATTCGTGACTGAGTAATAAAAGCAGCATTTGTGGAGTTAGTCCTGTTACCAGTAACTTGATTTGATGGTTGGGGGGAGGAGGACATTGTTTGTTTTTTCAAAAGAATACCTTAGAGAGGAAGCAGGAAGTCCATGGTACTGTCACGTGGAGAATTGTGCTCTCCACACAATGATGTACGCATCGTTTCTCCTTGCTCTTCTAGTTACAAAGGATAAGCGAGAATCAAAAATGTCAAGTGGCAAGCTGAGGAAAATGAGATGCATACCAACTGTGGCTGTTCTCAAGTGGTTGGCATTGATTGTGTGTTTTTTGGCCAAAGGAAAAACTGGGAGAATAGAGCTTTGGATATTTCTGTTAAATGTGACTCCCCAGTGTTTGACTGCTGTCAAATATGCAGCATATATTTGAAACTAATTCCAGATCTTTTCAGGTTCCTCCCCCCTCCCCTTCATCTTTAGCAGAGTTTACTGGTGGTGAAATTCTCTTGAAGTCACCTCTGCCTTAGAGGAAAAACATGTTTATATTCTGACTCGTTTGCACAGTGGAGTTAGAAGAGAATCTGTCTTTAGGATGGGATCTTTTCCTTTTCCTGAAACATTTCCAAAACTGTAGTTTCTGTGTTTCCTTCTTCTTTTCAAAGCCAATGGGGGAGTTGATACAGGTCCTGGTAACAGCAGATATTGCTGAATTTCTTGTTGCTTGTTGCTCATAAAACCTTTATTGCTATAAATATTGGGGAAAGGGGAAAGGAAAGCCAGGGTCCAATATTTTCACATGCAGACCCAGCCTTGAATCCTTGTTAGTATAATAGATAAGAAATGCAACATTTCTTCTTTTGTATGCTGGAGAAAAGGGTTATATGAAGTTCAAATTGACTTGGGACAGAAGTAAAAAAGCTTTATCAAGTGTGGTAGGGGAAATAAATATTAATCCGTCCTGTGTAGATTGATTTTGCTAGGGATGAGACTGAAATTAGAGGCTCTTTGTGACCTTATTTTTTTCTCACTGTTTTAAATATCCATATATAATTAATTTCAAAAGGTTTTAGGTGATTCATCCTCCCCCATACTGTGAGTCATTTTTAGTCTAACTAGCATACTTGAAAATGTTTTATGCAAAGGGTTAGATATTGACTGCATGAAACCTGAATATTTTTGAGAGGACCTTATCTGTCATTGTCCTCAGTTGGCAGGGAACAAATTATAATTTTGTCTCATTTTATAAAAGTTTTCTTTTAATTATCATTTGCCATAATGGAAACTGCAGGATTTCTCTGATAATTAAATTTGATCCGAGATGGAATATTAAGAAGAAAAATCTTACTTTAATCATGTATTGCCAAGTTTCAGTAAGAGAGCAGTGGCTTTTACTCTTATCAGCAACATTGTTTGCTTTATATCATTGAGTCTGTGTATTTTGTTAAATACATAAAGTTGTTTTAGCAAATCTGTATCCTCAAAACAACAGCAAATCTAACTGTAACCTTTTTTTTTTTTTGTATAGAAAGTATAGTTTAAATAGATCGGTCAATTTTAATATCCTAGAGTAGATTCTTTGATGGTTAAAGTTGTCTGCCAGTTCTTAGAATTTGATATATTAATTTATACTTAAAATCTGAAAACTTGTGAACACATTTCTGACTATTTAAAAATTTAAGTTCTCAAATCAAAATCTGAGTTTTGAGAAATTCTTTTTTGAAAATATGTGTATGTTTTCCCTTGTACAGAGATGCACTTGAAGTTTTCAGTATTTATCTGAATTTGTCTGCAGCTGGGTTGTTGCAAGGAACAGCCAGAAGGGATATCTAATGTAATTTTGTAATACTTGACAAACTATTCATTTGTAAAATTGTGACTATAAAATCACTGGTTGCAAATGCACTGGTTTTGCTTCACTTCTGTAGTATGAACTCGACATGTATCTTCCTGTAATTCACTGTGTTGTACCTCCTCCATCATCTCTGTGACGTGCTTTGATTCACTTTTGTTTTACTTCTACTACTGTGTTGTATTGAAATAACTTTAGAAATCTCTCAAGCAATTTCTGCCTAAAGGCTTGCCTTTTTTTTTTTTTTTTTAATAGCATGTTAACATGTGCTAGGGAAGATACCACGTGAATGCATCTTTGGGCAAGTTGTTAGCTGTATGAAGTTGAAGGATAAACTTGCATGCTTTACATACTTACATGCTCACTCTCTTTACCATCTGTCTAACTTAAAACCGTTTTAAAGAGAATGTCTACAACTTTTGAGGCTTCTTTGTGTATTTAGTGCAAATGATTTACTTAAGGAATGTTCTTTGTTTGGTTCTCGCTGATAGTACACCGTTTCTAGTGAAAGACAGGTGTAACATTTCAGTATTTCTAAAATTGAATCAACATAAGTGCTGAAACTCAATATGTAGTAAAATTACTTAAGACACTGAACTGAAAGAATATTACTCATGCAACTTGCTGAAAAATATTTCATGTTTTTTAATTAATGAAATAGTCTATTCTCAGAACACTCCAATTAGGTAAATATAATCTCGCTATACAGGAAGGGAGTTATGTCAAATGAAGACTTTGACTTTTGAACTCAGTTCAGTGGAGTAAAGTTTTACTTCCTTTTGACTAAATTTGTCAGAGGCTTAATGTTAGCAAAGAATGACCAATTCTGTTTCCCAGGAATTGTGAACTGCAGATAGCTTGTAAGATGGGAGATTGGGTAGATCATCACAAAGTAAATAAAATACCCATTTTAGGGATATTTGTTTAAAAGGATGTCACTTGACAGTTTTAGACAAAGCTGAGGCAGCATCCACCACTTCATATTGACAGACAATAAATCTGTGTAGTGGATAAAATGATGGAATCATCTTCTCCATTCTCCTTTGTAGAATGTGAGATGATGAATGCTATTATGCAGGCCTATTATTAAGGTAGCAACATTTCTCTTCCCTATTTTTATAGCAGTTCTTTCTGTATTTATCTTACAAGCATTCACTCCTTTATTGAGTTTGTTAAAGTGAGAGTATTTAAATTAGAATAAATCATAGTAATGGTCACAGTTACACACAGTATTGAGCAGGCAGTTTAATATTTCAAGTACTAAATTTGTCATAAAAGTTATTTAAAACCAGCATTTGGAGCATTTGTTCACTTTTGTATATCAGTTATTGTAAAACCTTTGCTAATAATGACAGTCTTTGTTTTCAGTTAATGGTTTCAATAGTTTTTCCTGTGTTTGCAGATACACCCTTGAAAGAAGTCTGTCTGTAGCTTACTTGTCTCTGACCAAAAAGCTTGACAGGACTGCTTTTAGGCAGTTAAAGCAAACTGTGGTTTTATTTTGATTCTCAGTAGGTATCTTGAGAGGGGAAAGAGGATAATCTATAGTTGGCATAGCATGTATTTGCTAGCATTGCTTTTCCTTGTACCTAATAGAGCCTCTAATTTTCTTTCGCTTTTCTGACTTACAGATGTTACTGAGAATGTAGATAAACACAGAGGCCAGCTGTGGTCAATTTTACTACTCTAGATCCAGTTCAGAAAATCATAATATCACCTTGATCACAAAATCTTGTTGCATTGATCTAGTCTTAGGCTGTCTTCTCTTCCTTTTATCTAAGAAAAAGCTGGAGGAGGGAGAATGATATTGTATATGTAACCATAGTTAAACAGAACCTCAGCACCTCTTGCCTCTGAAATTGTGATGTATTCTGCTTGCTCTACACAAACATATTGATATTTATTTTTAAATGAGGCATCTTTTTTATTAGAATTTGTGTTGGAAATTATAGTCATTATCATTTTAAGAAGAAAATTCTGCCTCAGAATCTACTCTCAAGAAACTAAAAGGTGGTGCGTTTTTTCTGTAAGGACATCCATTAGATAATAAAAGGCTTTACAAGTTTCTGGAATCTAAGCTGAGCCCTTCCTTCTTCAAGAAAATGAAACTGATTGTGCTCCTCTTTTTGTATACTGTGCACTGTTGAACGAAGACGGGTGTATTTAGTACCCTTTAATGCCTTGCTCCACCTCCTTCCTGGCTAGTCTTTTTGCTACAAGGCACATGGAACAGGAGGGGAACACTGGATTAACTTTAGAATGAAGGTCTTTCATGGGACAGTCGAGAGCATTTGGTTGCTGGAATCATCCCTAGATGTTTGAAAATTGCATGAGAGAAAAGCTGCAATTGCTGAGGCTGAGCTGAGGCACCCCACTAAACCATTCATCAGTGTTATGAAAGGAGGCTTCAAAGTGTCTGATCAGAGCATGCTGAAGTGAATAGGAAACCTTGATGAGCTTCAGATCAGAATCACAAAGAACACAGGAATACCAGGCTCAACAAAAATATTTTTGTACTGTAAGAATTATGTAGTCTATAAATTGATTTCTGTTTTCATTTCCCTTGGATGTAAGGAACTTACACTAATTAGACACAGTAAGTACTGCTTTTACTTAAGCTAAGTATATACATTTTTTATTTTAGGAACAAAAGTATCTGTAAAATTTGAAAACTTTGACAGAGAAAAATTCAATATTTACACTGAAATTAGTATGATTTGCTTCTGTAACTTCTCTACTTGTTAAAAGAGCTGTAACATACCTCATCTCTATTAAAAATGTTTTAAAATTTTTCTTCTTCCCATCTCAAGATAAGCTTGGAGGGAGATGAAGTATATGTGAGTTTTAAATCATGCGATTTTTGTAATTATTATATTCCTTTCCTTTCCTTTCTGTACTTGCTGAGTCTCTTACTGCATGTTACTTCCCTGCATATACTTCTTGCAGTACTATTTTGCTATGCACAGGACAGCACTTGAAGTTTTTTGGAGTCTGTGTGCAACTGTAAATTTGAGTGAGAGTACTTAATTATAGGTGGAGCATATTAAGAGAAAAGTGCGTGTGTGTCGGCAGGGAATAGTACTTCTGCTGTGGTGGGTTTTTTAAATTTTATTTATTTGTTTAAGCCTACTGGTTTTATAGTAATCCTAAGTATTACAAGTAAATAAACCAAATTAGAGAAAACAGTCTTTCCAGAAGGACTGGGAGCTTGCTTTGCCCTTGGTTTTTGTACTCTGAAGCTTTGTACTGTATCTTCAGATTATTCTCTAGATAGACCTTCAGGAATATCCGTACAGATAGATATTGAGTTGAGGAAGTTCTGCATAGGTCCAGACATCTGATCATTACTCGTTTGTGGGCTCTGAGCTGTAGTATTTTGTTTGATCTGGGTCTTAAATACAGTAACAAAATTATAAAAATTAGTTTTAGACTTAAAAACAACTTTTTGCAGAAAGCTTCTTTCAATTCTTGCATTTAACCAGATTTCAAGGTGACCAGGTTCCTCTGAGTTATTAATAGCTCTTACTCCTTCAAAGGCATCATTACGTAACTGCCATGTATTGAATGTAAATATTGGTATAACAGTCATAAGAGGTTTTTTTTATACTAATAAAGAGTTTTAGAACAAAAAATATTGCTATAGCCCTCTTTCAACTAAAGAAAAGCCTATCTTTACTTAGCAGATGCAGAGCGAACCATTCCTAAAGATTTGCAGAATTCCTAAAGAGTTGCAGTTAACTTTTCCATATAGTATTCTAAGCAACAGTTTCAACATGGGGTTCATAGAAAATGTTTTAGATGTTTTTAGAAGTTAATTAGGAAAAGTAAAGTAACAGCTGATATTTTAAATTGACTGCTCAGGGATCTGTATCTGCACTAGAAGTATTTCTGGGAGACCTCAAAAAAATTTTTTCACTGATCCAGTAAATGCTTTCTATAAAAACTTTTTAGCATTATGCTCTTATTTTGGGAACAAATGAACCACACTGAATATTGTCCCTGGGCTTTCCACTTGCAACTAAAGGGAAAAATATATATTATTAATAATAAATAGTTTGTATCAATACAGATTATATCTCTAGACTTTCAGACCACTTATAGGAGAGCTTCTTGTTTGGGGAAGGCTTTGGGAGTTGAACAGGTACCTGCCAGCCCATTTTAATGCACTGCATACAAGCAGTACAGAAAATGTCACAGTAAAGACAAGCAAATAATTATGTCTGGATATTCTGAATCCAGATGAGACTTGAGACTCTTGTAGTGAATCTGCCAAAAGTAGCTAGGTTTGGATTCTAATTTTTAATTAGATCGATCAGTTCATCATTACAGGGCCCAATGGAGATCTCTTGGCACATGCAGTGAAACTCTACCCAGAGCTAGTAAAAACAACATATATTCCCAGAAGCTGCTTAGGAAGGTCTTTAAGCACTGGGGAATATCTACAAAAGCCTTAGACACTGAGAGTAGAAATAGGGACACTGGTAACCTCCTAATGAAGGAGGGTGCCAGAACTTATACCCCTGCTTTAGCAATAGCTACTAAAAAGATTAAGGCTAATACTGCTGTAAACAAGTGCAGGAGTGGTCGAAATTCTAACCAGGACTTCAGTAAATAGAGAAATTCCCTCATTGGGAGGAACTGTAAGAGGGAAAGGTTTAAATGAATCTGTTAGTATAACTATAACTTGAGCTTTGGTGATGATATCCTGACACATTTTCATATAAAAGCCTGCTTTACCTTTATGATGGTTTGTATTATATCAAGACAGTGGTGATATTTCCATGTCCGAAGAGAATGTCAGAAATCATTACTGAGGGAGCATTTTCTGCAGTTGGAGAGCATCAGGTAGTTGTGGCCTAAGGAAGAAGAAAATGACAAAATTTACAGTGCTTCTGTGTCTGACACAAGGTACCGGCAAAATACCAGTCAAAGCAGAACATTTTTTTATGTTTATTCAGGATCGGATGTAATGGAAGTTAGTAGAAAGAAGAAAAGACAAATCAGGCAATGTGCCCCTTAAATCAGGATGCCACTCAAGACATACCTTTTGGAGGTGGAACAAATAAAACCTTGACCTGACTGCGAAAAACTAGAGTAATGGGGTGAATACCATGTTGTACTTTTAATCAGAAGTGTCCAACAGTGACAACCTGCCACAGTGTTTCCTTCAAAGCTGTGTATTTTCTCTTCTGAGCAGAACCAGTATCTGCTCCTGATCAGCTTTAGGCACTCACTGCTGTTGCTGCAGCTAGTCGCAAGGTAGGTTTGTGATTCAGAGAGGCTGCCCATACTCCCCTTACTCGAATCTTTTGCAAGCTGAACATGTTTGCCAATGACTTCAGCGTACAGTGGGTGTTTCTGTGCAATTGCATACGTATCGTATCGAAATGCAAGCTGTGAAGCTGTCTCTACTACACAGCTCCCACCTCCATGAAGCAGGGATGGGATTATAAGACATTTCAGTTCCAGGAGGATCACCCCACAGTGAAGAGGTGCAATTGCAGCATGGCTTTAAGTTAGTGGGCTTTGACGCAAACAACAGTGAATTGACAGCAGCCCAGGTTTCAGTCACTATATTAATACCCAGAATGCCGGACTGGTTTATGCAGAATTTTATGCCGGAGCATTGCAACTGTCGGTATTGAATATAGCTACATTAAAGCTGGCCTGGGTTTGTCTACACAAAATGGAAACAGTATTAGCAGAAACAAGTTTAGAACTTGCATGCAGATATACATTTCTGGATAGTAAATACTTGTTTCAAGTTAAATATGGGTCAAACAGATCTTTCTGATCATGAAAACAGAGCTTTCTGGAATTGTTTCATTACTTTCTTCACAATAGTAACTGATCCCACTATGGAACATTTCTTTACTATTTCTGCCTTCTTGCTGAGCTGGAGAATACTCTCGTGGGGAGACAGAAGGGAAAAGAAAGCTGTGAGTGACACTGTTCTGAATCTTCACTAGGGCTAACTAATATACAGAGGAATTATGAACACCTTTGTAAGGATAAAATAGTGTGCCTGGGTGTTTAAAAAACTGACTCTTGAGAGTGAGAAAGAGAGTGTGTGTGTGTTGTGTTAGTGGTATCTAGAATGATGCTGTTTAAAGTGAAATCTGAGGAGGAAGAAAGCCAACTGGTCATCATCAGTCTCATTGATGAAGTAAGCGTGACTTTTGTTTTCTAAACTTTCTTTTGGCTTAGATGATTTAATGATATTATTTTTCAGAGGTTTGAATGGTATATTTACATGGATATTATTTGTGTTTTTCAATACCTTTTCAAACATTGTATGAGCATGGTATTTCAGTCTAATATTTTGGATTGGTATGATTCACTGGAATTACAACAGCTTACCATCATCTCCAACCTTGATATTATTTTTAATGTTATTATAGAACAAACTTAAATCCTATAGTAAATATACTTTTCAACTCCTTATGCCATGATCTTATGTCTGCATAGTCTTAAGTAGGACTTTGTTTCGGTTTTTAGAGGAAGGAGGAAGGTGGAGTTAGAAGTTGTTTTCTATCTTGCAAATTAATCCTTTTAGTGGTAACGAAAATAAATTGTGTGATTCAGGGATTCCCAAATCTTGTTTGCATAGGTATTTCCATCAGTTGCAGCAACAGGTATGGCTGGACTGAGCATCTTGATACCTCCCTCTTTAAACCAGAACAGGGAGTGCAGAGCAAAGGCGTCCAGCCCTGCAGCCAGACTGAACTGGAATTTGATTATTTCCATATGTTGGCAGCTGCAATAGGAACCGCAGGAGAGAGGCCAGAGAGGTGTTGTGGTTATAACAGCTCCCAGTTCTGTGCAAATAAAATAGTCTAAATTCACCTGTTGGGGCAGTATTTGCTGTTCTCACCTGGCCCAGACTAGCTTAGAATCAGGAACTGCCACCATAGCAGGGCTCACACGGAGAGGGTCCCCTGCATCTTTTGAGATGTATGTGTATTGCAGCTGGGAACCCTGGTCTGTTCCCAGTTTTGTTTCTGATTACTTTACCTTAATGATTCTCTCTAACACAGTTTACATTCTTACCTATATTTGCAGTTTAACTAATGCTTTAAAACATCTTCTTTCCTCAAAGTTGAAAACAAGAAAGATAGATAAATACAAATGCCAGAAAAAACTAATTAAGTGAAAACAAGCACAAGATAGTGAAGTAATATTATTTATAGTATGCAGTGGCAGCATTAGGCACAGTATCTCATAACTGCTACTGTCTATATGTGACTATATGTGACTATGTGAATATATATTTGCTCTTCAGTGGGTTATAGGAGTCTGGAAGAAAGAGCTGAATCAAGTGTTGTGAAACATAATTGGAAAAAAGTGAAAAATTCTTTTAAAGTGCCATTGTTGCCTTCTGAGGGTAAAACAGCTAATACGTGACTAACACATGGGCATTACTGTGGTTGATATTATTATTTCAAGAGTGGGTTTGCTCCATTTTACGCTTCATAGTTCAGTATCTTGTAGAAAGAGGCCTGAAATGTATTTTGAAACTTTCTTAAAAAAATTACTGGGCGGTTTGGAAATGGATCATCATTAATGATTTGTGATGTATCACTTGTCCCTGCTCTCTTAACATTTATTTTCAGGTACCAGTAATGAATTCTGAACTAATTAATTCAAAACAGGATGACCTTTCTTATACATTTCAAAAGCACCTACCATATAATTGGTACAGAGGTCAACAAAGCAAGATAATGTTGTCAGGTGCTTCTAAAGTTCAGCAGTCTCTGCATCCTGAAATCTGTTTTGCACCAGACTCTTTTCGGTGGTGCCCAGCAACAGGACAAGAGGCAACGGGCACAAACTGAAACACAGACAGTTCCATCTGAACATGAGGAAAAACTTCTTCACTGTGAGGGTGACAGAGCACTGGAACAGGTTGCCCAGAGAGGTTGTGGAGTCTTCTTCTCTGGAGATATTCAAAACCCACCTGGACGCGATCCTGTGCAATGTGCTCTAGGCGACCCTGCTTGATCAAGGGGGTTGGACTAGATGATCTCCAGAGGTCCCTTCCAACCTCAACCATTCTGTGATTCTGTGATTCTGCCTCCTCAGTAAAGCAATTCAGAAGTAGCAGCACCAGGCTTAGAAACAATGTTGGTCAAAGCAGAAGGGGAGCTGGAAGGAGTCTGGTCCCATCCTCTTGACACCCTCCCTTAAGATACTTGTACATGTTAATAAGATCTCCTCTCAGCCTTCTCTTCTCTAGGCTAAACAGGCCCAGCTCTCAGTCTTTCCAGTCCCCTAATCATCTTTGTAGCCCTTCGCTGGACTCTCTCCAGTAGTGCCACATCCCTCTTGTACTGGGGAGCCCAGAACTGGATGCAGTACTCCAGATGTGGCCTCAGCAGGGCTGAGTAGAGGGGGAGAATCACCTCCCTCGACCTGCTGGCAACACTCTTCCTGATGCACCCCAGGATACCATTGGCCTTCTTGGCCACAAGGGCACATTGCTGCCTCATGCTTATCTTGGTGTCCACCAGCACTCCCAGGTCCTTCTCCACAGAGCTGCTTTCCAGCAGGTCAACCCCCAACCTGTACTGGTGCATGGGGTTACTCCTCCCCAGGTGCAGGACCCTGCACTTGCCTTGGTTGAACTTCATGAGGTTCCTCTCCGCCCACCTCTCCAGCCTGTCCAGGTCTCTCTGAATGGCAGCACAACCCTCTGGTGTATCGGCCACTCCTCCCAGTTTTGTATCGTCGGCAAACTTGCTGAGGGTGCACTCTGTCCCTTCATCCAGGTCATTGATGAAGAAGTTGAACAAGACTGGAGCCAGTACTGACCCCTGGGGGACACCGCTAGCTTCAGGCTTCCAACTAGACTCCGCGCCGCTGATCACAATTCTCTGAGCTCTGCCATTCAGCCAGTTCTCAATCCACCTCACTGTCCACTCATCTAGCCCACACTTCCTGAGCTTGCCTATGAGGATGTTATGGGAGACAGTGTCAAAAGCCTTGCTGAAGTCAAGGTAGACAACATCCACTGCTCTCCCCTCATCTACACAGCCAGTCATTCCATCAGAAAAGGCTATCAGATTGGTTAAGCATGATTCTCCTTGGTGAATCCATGCTGACTACTCCTGATCACCTTCTTGTCCTCCACATGCTTGGAGATGACATCCAGGATGAGCTGCTCCATCACCTTTGCAGGGATGGAGGTGAGGCTGACTGGTCTGTAGTTTCTTGGGTCCTCCTTCTTGTCCTTTTTGAAGACTGGGGTGACACTGACTTTCTTCCAGTCTTCAGGCACCTCTCCTGTTCTCCATGACCTTTCAAAGTTGATGGAGAGTGGCTTAGCAATAACATCCGCCAGCTCCCTCAGCAGTCACGGGTGCATCCCACAAAGTAAGCATGGAAGCCAGTTTGCTAAGCTGTAAATACCTTCACAGTATATGACAGTATTTTCGCATTGAATTTCTGTTGTCTGTGAAATATTGTTTGAGACAGTGAATAAAGAGCATATACCAGCTTAATTTCCTTTCTGTATTACGGCTCACAATTATGAGGAGGATATTTAAGTAATCAAATACCTTTGAAAGGTCCGTATGCCATTTGAATGTATGGCTGACCAATAGCATTGCATAACCAATAAGCTAATACTATAAATATAGAACCGCTAGGTTAGTCAAAAGTGCAGTTGTTGCAAAGAAATAAATAGAATGCTGATTAAATGAATTAACCTAATGTTTAAAAATGTTAAAATATGGAGGCTAGTGACCCAAACTTAAAATACATGCAGAAAGCATTCTTTCACTCTCTAAACAGCTCATTGGATTTTAACAAGATCTTTTTTATGTGAAGCGGTATATATGAAGGGGATAGAACTGAGGGGAAGAGACCTGAATTATTAGAGTACCTACATTTTCTCCCCATCCTATTATAGTGCTTTGAGAAACAGCTTTGAATAGTACAAAATTGAAACATTCTATCAGGAACTCAGAAAACAATACTTTTTTTTTTCTACATAACAACATTAAATCACAGTGAGTCATAGACTTCAACTTATATTTTGAATCTTAGGGTTACTTAATTTGTTGGGGGTTTTTTAATAGAATGTGTGTGCAATTCAAACCATAGGAAGACTTTCATTTAAAACTTAAAGATTCATCAAAATTTGTTTGTCTCTATCAAAGGCCTTTGCATTACAAAGTATATTTATCAAAGGACCTTTCCAGATTTCCACCTTTTCTTATATCTTTTCTGCACTGGCCACACTGAGTTTGAAATTTTTATTTGCTTGTGGAAAGATAGTTCTCATTTAAAGAATTGCTGCATCTGGAATCTCTCCAGGAAACAGTGTCTGCTCGCAAGTACTGGAAACCTTAGATTGCAGCAGATTATAGTTGCATTCACCACCAACTCTTCTGATCTAAAGAATCTGTGAAAGAAATGAAATCAGTTCAGTGCTTGGCCATATGTTTTCATTCTTTTAAGTTCTCCATGGTATGCGAATGCCATGTTTTTCAAGTAAGGTGATTCTAGCTAAGGGCACAAATTTCTATAATAGTGCAAAATGGGTAATAGTGCGCAAAAAATGATATAGTTTATATTTTAATTGCATTTGCATTTTGACCGGGTGTCCCAAAAATTATTCCATGCTATTTTACTGAACTGGATGAGCCAGCTGTCTGTCCTTGCATGTATGCTTTTTCTTTTAATGTTCTTTCTTGATACAAGTAGCTTTTATTTTTAGACTAGCTGCCCTGTGGTAAGAGGGAAGGTTAACTGTGTGAAGTTAGGTGCTATTTTTGATTCTGTGTTAGGCTTCCTAGTTATGATACGTAAGGAAAGAATCTGTTATGCTGACTTGTTTGGGCTGCTGTGATTAATGCTGTGGGCAAGGACATAATCCTTGTCTTGTAACTGAAATATACTGTGTTTTTTCTGTTTGGACAAATTGGATTATAGTCATGAGCTGCATTTGTTAATTCTCTGTTTCTAATTTCCACTTATTTCCATGTTTAGTAGGGCTGTTGTTTCCCTATGTAACACTTGAAATCAAGATGTATGATGTTAGCTTTCACTCTTGTGTGGTATGATTAAAAAAAAAATCAAAATTTACTGAATTTTATTCCTTAAGTGTAATTGTTACCATATCTAAACAGCTGAACATAATCAGTTCAACACTTGTGCATATGTTTTTGCAGAGACCAGTTTTGCCCCTTGGAAGATTGGTGGATGGGCTTTGCCAAAAAAATCCTACAATATTGGAAGGCTTTAAGAAATAAATACGTGTAGGAACACACTTAAAATTGTGCATATTTTTAGAGCTTATTTTTCTTACTGTCATTCACGTTACAGTAAGGATGATGTGTCTATTTGAAATGCACCCAAATGCAGTCTTTCGTTTCCACGTGTGTTCGTTTTCTGAAGTAAGCTTCAAGATTCTGAAAAATATATGCATGAAATCATCTGCTTAAAATTTGAAACAAACACTTTAAAAAGTGCTATGTGCTATACTCTGTCATCTGTTCCAAATGGCTGTGTAGCTGCTGTATGGGTAGTGATGACCTGACCTGTCTGTTTATGCAGCATTTCTGCATTGTCATACTGTATTAGGCGTTTCCTGGGCTTACTGCCAGGCTTTTTCTGTTTAGGAGGCAGCAGGCAAAGATTTAGCATTTCTGTTTGCTTTCTTATTTTTTAGATTCCCTGTGGAACAGGAGGGGTTGTTTCCCTCCCTTCCACTACTGTTCCTCATCACGGGTACCAGTGAAAGGAGGTTCATTTTCCAGTGATGGCTGTAATAATGCGACATTGCCATTGATTAACTAGTCATTTGGGAAGCTGGCCTGGGAGCGTTATTCTCATTATGATCTTTGTTTCAATATTATTTTTTCTGTTTTCCTAAATAGGACAACAAGCTGCCCTTATCCAAGGAAAACTCAACGTTTACAAATTGCTGTACATATATTCAAAAAATATATGGGTCTAAACCCTTGAACTGTAAGCCTGACAGTTACAGACAGCTTCAGAAAATGCTGCAAGAATTTTAAGGGAACTGTTCGTATTGCGGTGAAGAAGTGGAAACACTAACTTTATTTGAAAAGAGGAAGCAAAATGATGATTACAAATATGACTTGTCTGGGAAAATAGACAAATAATTGACTTCTGATTACTCAGAAATTAAGGCTGATGCAAAGGGCAAAGGTAACGACCTTTAGGACAACGTAATTGTAGTCTGGCCCAGTCAGAGAGGAGTAACATTTCCCAGAGAGGATTGCTGAGACACCTCAGATTGAAGGCATTAGCAGGGAGGTCATATCTAAATTTGTCATGCTGACACCAAACAAGCTATTGGCATTTTGTTGCAGCAATACATGGAAAAAAAAACTCTTAAAGAGTTTCTGCCTCGACTGCCTGTTGTAACTCCTGCTGAGCTGAAAACACATATACAATTCCAGCACATGCTCTTATGATTTAATTTTTAAAAACTTTACTTTTTTTACTAAAACTTTGAAGTAGATAAAGTCCTCAGATAACATTTAAAAACACAATACAGTTTACTTCTGTATGTAAATTTGTTTTGATTCCATGAAGCCATGTTAGGGGATAAATTGATATTTTAAGGCTGCCTTCTCTTTATGTTGACTGTTCCACTGTTAGCAAATGAGTCTAAAATAAAAATTACATCTTTGTACTCCGTGGCTCAAGAGGTGAGATATTAATACACTTTACACCTCCAATTTTGCTGTATCAAGAGAATTACAGTTTGCTTGGCTTTGTGTTCTGTTTGCTAGTCATTGCTTCCTGCCTGTTATTTCTCCTTCCTCTGAATCACCAGGTGCCATGTGAAAAGCTACACCGGATGGTCTGACTTGTCTTGAAACAGAAAGATTGGTACAACATAGGGATTCACCTATGGAAATAAATGCTGTTTCTTTATGAAATATCTAGTAGAAAAAAGAAATTGGAGACCATCAGATTAATTATAGTTGGTTACAGAACCCTCTTTAATGTTAAAGATTTGAGAGGAATTGAATTCTTTGGTAATTTTCTAATGTGTTTATAAAACTCTGTGGTTTCAGTTTTTCAAAATTCTGTAGGATTTTTTTTGTGGGAGGTTGAAGGATGAGTATCTTGCAGGTAAAGGTTCATTCAACTTTTCTAATTGTAACTTCATCATGAAGAATAGTTATTCAATTCCTGTTGAATTCTGTCTATAAAAGATGGATTGCTGTTATTGTGTCTTCTGATGGAAATGTGTCTTCTGCCTCTCAGATTCAGAGCCAGCATTAGGTGTTGGTGCAAATTACATTTCTAGGCATATGTGATAGTACTGGGAAAGGGCTGTCTGTAGGATCACAGTTTGTATACTCTAGTCCTGTAGCTTGATCTGACTGAAGCAATATTTCTTTGGGTAGAGCAAACTTCTTAGATTGGTTATAAATATTTGTCAGAAATATAAACTTATTTAAGAGGTAAATTTAATTCGTGAATATGTTATCACTTGAGAGGACTGCGTTAGGCGCCTAACAGGGGATCAGGAAATAGATTTTCAAATGGATGTGTTTCTCTTTATTCCCTGTCAACTCCGCAACTACCGTTTTCACATTCTGACTTGATTTTTTTGCCCAATCCTATAAATTTGTGCTTTTTTTTTCCTATTTTTAAACCACATTTGTGCTTTCAGTTGTGAGATTTCAAAGTACTTTTACCATTAATGGTCTTGCAAACTTCTGTGAACCCTTCTACTTCTGTAGCATAGTGCATATTTACTATTATGTTGCTCTGTTAGAAAGGTTTTTGTGTTTTATAAAAAACTTCTTCCATTAATGTCCCAAGAATTTGTCAATTGAAAAAAAAGTTACATGAAAAGTACCTGCTTTTTTTGTAACAAGCAATTCCAGTTTTGGTTCATCAGATCACTCAGTCTCTTACATTTTTGTTTGGTTTTCTTGCAGTTGAAGCCAATTACAGTTTAATTCTCTTGGTGCTGCCACTTGGATCATGTTGCCTCTGATCTTTAGTCTAATGATGAACACAGCCTTTTTGTGGTCATCAAAAAGCAGCGATACCCAGAGTCATTTGTACGTTCTCACAGAAAACTGATGAGAATCCAAGGGAATAGATTCTTTTGAAACAGATGCACAAAATAGAAAATGCAATGGTTCTAAAAAACAAAAAGTAATGTTGACTTCCAGTTGTGTTTATTCTCAGACTTCTCACACAACATTTTTGCTTCTCCCTATTGCTTTGCATTTCTGCTTGTAATGCTAAGCCATTAGAGGTATTTTTAAAGGACTGGGTAGAAGTCCAAACTGTAGTATCCAAATATGCAGTGCTCAGGTAGGTAGAGTGATGTTTTGAGCAGAAGCAGTGCAGCTGGTTGTGTTTTAGGTAGTCAGAGGAGTACCAATAGGTCTAGTTTTATTCTAAATATAGAGAAGACAGTGAAATTACCAGCAGAACATAGGCAATGTTTGACTAGGAAAGGGTATTATACTTAGAAACATAAATAGGATTTAACACATTTAAAACATGTTAATTAAAACATCCATACTTAACAAGCTAAAATTTTTAAAGCCTTTCTAAAGTAGTTTTTCAAAGTATGTTTCACTTTTGTATTTCTAAAGAGAAAAGAGAAATTAAAGGAAGCATGAAAGTCCTTTGGTGTAAGCCTGTCAAGTGTTGGCTATAATGATAAACCCTAAAGAACTTTCTCATGCAACTGTGTATATCTTCATTAAAAAAAAAAAAGTACTTAAAATAGATTTTTTTTCATTGTTTCTCTATACAAACAAATTGGGTTCATCTTGTTCCTATTAAAAAAGATTATCTGTGATAATTACAGCCACAGACAGGAGAAAGACGTTTTGATACAGCTTTTCTGCAAGGCCACAGATGGAAAGCATATGTTCTAAGTGCTTGTATAGAGCTTTTATGCATATTAACTAGGAAATGACCTGATCTGAATCTCAAAAATGACTTCACGACTGTAACTTTAAAGAAGGTCGCAATGCTGATCTGATTGAAAATCAGATCTCTTCTTGATGCTTAACCTCTTTAAGGTGTCTAAAGCTTTTTACATTTTAGACTTCTTGCATAGAAGCTTACAGATTCAGGACTAGCGAGAGAGTTCTTGCTTGGAAAAATGACCACAGGTTTGACTGTTATTGCTATGATATACTTATGTGCAGCTTAACTAACACCATCTTTGTTCCTCTGAAAAGCATTTTAGGACATATTTTGAAGCACTGAGCAGTTTTTTCAGCAGCATGCACAGAGGAACAAGCACAGAATGGGTAAGATGCAATAAATAGGCATTTAGTGAAGAGTCGCACGCTAGTTTCACAAACCAAATTTTGATACCTAAATTACTGGAAAGGCTGGCATGCTTTTCATATCGGACTACCCACAAAATGATTTTGATCATTTTCCTAGCAAAAGCGCATGTTCTACTGCTAAAGAAACACTTTAAAAAAAAACAATAGATTTTAAAAACTTTTTGTTTATAAAACTGTAGATTGACTGAATCTTGCTCAAAGCAATAAACAATTGCTATATAATCTAAATGTAGATGATCTTTGACTGGAATAGAATTGTGTGGTTTGTGAGTCAGACCACAGTAGACCAGCAACATTCAAAACCCAGTACAAACAATTAATTCAGTTCAGCTTTCCTTTGATACTTTTTTTCCACACAAACCAATTGAGCACTGTTATCATTAGCTCCAACTTATATAATAATTTTAATTCTGTGGGAAATAAAAGACATTTATTTTAGCATTTATTTGCACCTTGGGAGCTGCTCTTTTGACTTTGTTATGATAAAGGCCTACAAAGTTAGCTATTAGGTTGTACTTCCAGGAAAAAACAGATTTCCATGAACTTGGTTTTAAAAATACTACCCTTAAGACATGATTTGGTTATTTGGGCTTGGTAATTTCTAGTAGATGTTCATTGCTTGTTAAATGCACTTTGTTTGTTTGTTTGTTTTATTTTTTTTCCTCCTTGTACTTTTTATGAATAGCCAGTCCAGACTATTTGTAGCAAGATGAAGGATTGCCAGTATTCCCTGTTGGAATATAGTGAGCATCTATGTAAATCTTTCTCGTTCTTGCATTTATCTGGCTTCCAGTTATAAATATAACTGGATACCTTTTACAGTAAGCTAAAGTCTTTCATTGGGCTGTCCCACCCGTGACTGGCAGCTGGCAGTCACACAGGTCAGGTATACAGTGGGTGAGCAAACTGAGAAGCTGGCATTCGACTGCCCTCCAAGATGCAGGTACCATTGCTCCACCTCCAGCAGTTTATCTGATTACTGTTAGTCATGTTGCCGTTGTTGCTGATTGCTCCATTTTTGCTGATTACTCCTCTATATACATGAACACGGGGAGAAAGTATCTGCAGACATTAGTACCTTTTTAAAAGTCTTTACTTCCCCTCCTCATTGTCCATTTACAGAAGATTTTAAGTTGAATTTCCAAGAGTACCTGTGTTGTCTTTTGTGCACAGATTTGATCCTTCCTTTGTAGTTTTCTCTACAAAAGGATGATCCTGCATGCAATTATATCCCTATGTATTTCCCAAAATATTGTGTAACTTGTCATTCTCAGCTCTTTTACTCTCATCTTGGATTTTAGGTTAGGTGAGTTAAAGGGGGGCCTTTAACTCAGAACAGAAAGATTCATGTTAGGCTCTGCTAAGCCACAGCAGTTAACTGTAACCTGCTGGAAACTGCACTGCCAGGGTACCACGGAAATGAGTAGAGTAGTGATGGGTGCATAGAGCTCGTGGAAATGGCACCAAGTTTTGATGTTTTGAGTGTGAACTTATGCTTCATAGAACATTTATCCCTGTTTCCAGCAGTGCAGCTGGGATACATATTTGGAAATCTTTCTCACAACTTTTCATATAACTGTGGGTTTGGACAGCTTATTGGATTCTCTCCCCTCCTCCTCTTCATAGGAGAGAATAGTATTTGATTTTTATTTCTAAAGCTAGTTTTTATATTAACAGTAATGCTCTTGAAAAAACAGGCCTGAAATCTGTGGAAATTGTAACAAGTCCTCCTATTACTAGAGGTGATTATTAAGCAGAGAGGAATAAATCCCACGTTAGCAAAACTTGTCTGAATTTGTCGGGGCTTTGGGGACCAGTTGTTATTGCCTCCTCAGTTAAACTAGAAGCAGCTGGTTGAAGTACGTTTGAAAATGTCTCTAGTCAGTGGTGGTAGATTTTCGTTATAATGATGATGAGCTAAAAGTGAAAGGATTTTGGTGAGGGCTGGGACCCTTTGGCTTCGTAATACAGTAAAACAAATGCTCAGAACTGCACTTGCACTGTAGTGAGGACCTTACTGCAAGGGCAGCTGCTGCTGTTCCTGGGTTAGCTGCCATGACTACTGTCCTGCTGTGAATGCCTGGCCTGAGGGCTCTTGCAGAGAGCTGAACCTCGTTGATATGCTGAGCATCTTTCTGCTGTAGGCAGGAGGGGGCCCTTCCTCGATATCTGCCAGTGTTTACTATTATCATTGTGAGAAAAAATATGCAAATGGTGTTGACAGGTATCTGGAAAGGAAGAAAACCTATTTACCTAGAAGCAGTTGTTTCTTTTACTTCTTCAATTATGTGGTCTTACCTAATGATTCTAATTTTCTTAGTTTCTGCATAGGTTTTATTTCCAGATCTTGTTCAGGGTATGAAATTTTAGAAAGGAATCAGGATAGGGAAAGGGAGGACTTTTAAAATACGTTCTGTGGGAAAACTTTAATCAGTTTACATTAAAAAAAAAATCTTACTACTAGCTACTACACAAAAAAGTGCTTGCAAGAAGGAGTTTCTTTGGATTTCTTGTGAAGTTTTTTAATTTTGTTTCTTTTTAAAGCATATATTTGCTCCAGGACAAGCTGACTTTTTTTTTCTTTTTTTTTTTTTAAGCTTTTGAAGTTTTCTTTATTAGGAAATGCCTTTTAGTAAAAGGGGAAGTAGTTTTGGTAACAGTATATTAAAACATTAATATTAAATGCCTTTGAACATAGAAAAACAAACTTGCAGATGCATTATTTTTAAGTGGAAGAAGGATTTTCCCATAAGCAATTAATACAAGAAGCTTTGCCACTTTGGTACTGTTTGTACCTGTTTCTGTCAAAGCCATCAGCATGCACATGAAGTTATAGGTGAAAATACAAGTATTAAATATAAGAGAAGGTGTTTTTGCAGGTAAGCGGCAGTCATTTTTTCCATTTCTGCAACTGAGGTTTCCTGCCATTATTTATATGGGGAATAACTAAAGTACTTGAGAATTGGAATGTTTCTGTCATTATAAAAGAACATATGGTACCCCTGTGAAAGCACAAACTTAATAAGTGTTGCTGACTAACTACAAATTTAGTGTTTGAAAATACTGCATTTATTTATTTTTCTTTGTATATTTTGCTGTCAAGGTGACATGCTTGCAGGACTTTTTTGGAGATGATGATGTCTTCATTGCATGTGGACCTGAGAAGTACCGGTATGCTCAGGATGACTTCGTGTTGGATCACAGCGGTAAGACTGTACATCCTGAACCCACTGAAAGAGTCAACTTCACTGAGATCTCCCTCCACATTCACTCTTCAACAGCTACATGTTTTAGGAAAATATGCATTGGAATATATTTTCCTGTTCATTAAAATGTTTCTCCAAATCATCATCTAACTCCTGTATATCTAAAAGTGTCCTAATAAACCTGATTTATTTTCTTGGAAAACAGACAATGTTCCTAAAGTAATATGGAGAAGAATTGAATTTTAAAAGATTCAGTCATGTATCTAAATCGATCTAAAATCCATTAAAAACATTTTCTTTTGATATCTGTGGACTCTGAGAGGGTCTCCATATTGCTGTCTTCATGAAAAATTTCAAAAATCACAGAGGCAGCTGCTCTTTTCAGGTCTTGAAGAATTGTTCTGCTTATTTCACACATTCCAGTCTTCTCTGCTATAGACCACATATTGAGCCAGTTTATATCAGAAGATTTTGGGGGGAGGTTTGGGGGCAGGAGGGGAGGAGGTAAGACAAAGGACTTTGCCGATACTGTCTTCCATTGACAGATCACGGATTTAACTGGTTTGAGAAAGCTATTGATCCATAAAGAGAAAATTTGTAGCATAAATTCAAGAAAAAGCTCTGAACTCTACCAGGGAGTTTTAGAATTGGCTTGGAATATCAAATCATGTAAATCATTCTTTTTCTCCTTGTTTTTTCTGTCTATATTGGTTCAGCTGTAGAATCACACTGACTTCATTTTATTAAAAATGAATCTGTGGTAATGAAAACTTGCCCTGGCAAGAATTATCAAATTATTTGAGGAGAGCTTCGGGTTGTGAATAAGATTTTTTTGCCTTGCTCTCAGGTAACTGAAAGCAAAAGCACGTGCTGTTTTTCTAATTTTTACAAAAGTGATAATTTCATTACAAAATCTTTTGTTGCATCAAAAAATATAGGTATATATCTAACCACAGTGATCCATGTACTTGGATGGTTGGGGGATTCAACTAGCTGCCATTCTACTGTTACTGGCAACATGCTGTTTTTCCAAAACTGCCTGACCATGTTGATTCAAATAGTATAATTGTGATAAGGATGGTGTCTTTTTAACATAGTTTTAAACTAGCTAAGACATAATTTTATTCTCATGCAGGCGTGGGAGAAAGTGGTTGTATTAGCTCACACTGCAAATCCCAGTCTGGGCAAAATCATAATTTCCTTTGCAGATCTTAAGGCCATAAGCTTGCTTTTCCCTTTACACTCTGCACAGACTAATTGGGTTCATCTTCTCACTGAGAACCCAGTGACTGAGGGTGTTTTTCTTTCTTTCTCTCTTCACATTCTTTGGTCCCTGCTTCCTGTAACATTTCTGGATGTCTTAATGAAGAAAAGAAGTTTAAAGAAAGATGTGGACATGACTTGACTGGCAGGGGAGGCATCTCTGCTTAACCAGTTCTGATTTTGACTTGGATTACTTTGACATCATAGTGATAAATAACAGGGAAAGTTAGAAGGGAAATTGATACGATTTGATTGGGAGAGATTTCCAGTGGATGCTAACTGTAGGAATTAAAATGTTTCTAAAATGTCAATACATATATGACTATTGATTCCTTTCCCATTTAGGTTGTGCTTTATTTAATGATACATAGCTGATGGTAAATGGCATGTTGTCTCACCTTTTGGAAACTGTAGGCATTTTTCATATCTTTAAAAAATTGATCAGAATGTCAGTTTCTTGCAAAAGAAGATGAGTTGACCTTGCTGTGCCCTATGTGAAGCTCTCATTACAGCATGCAAGACTTACTGAGCTCTCAGAGGAACCTTGGCATCAGCTGACTCCTTTACTCTTTCAGCTGTGCCTAGGTACAAATTTGAACTGTAGTCATAATCCGATTTCAAGGGATGAAGAAATACTACATTCAAAATATTGCAGCATTTGACCAGCACAAAAAGTTTTGTATGGTATGTGGGTTCAAGTTCTGAGATTCTTTTATAAATTTGTTTCATTCAGGTAGGCAAGAATGTTTAGAAAATACTGATTCATTTTCTGGACAATAAACAGCAACAGCAGGGTTTGGAGGAAGCCTGTATACAGAATTGTTTTCTAAACGCCATCTGTCTGCTTGTAGAATGCCGTGTTATGAAGTCATCTTATTCCCGATCATCTGGCATAAAGAATTCTGGATCCAAAAGTCCAGGACCTTCACGTCGAAGCAAATCACCTGCCTCAGGTACAACTTATAGGAAAGAGCTGAGCACATAAAATATATGGAACTTAAAATTTGCTGAATGGGGTGAAGAAACTCTTGTCTCTATGTAAAATACAAGTGCCATGCTTTGTTTCTTGAAGGGAAAAATACTTACAACAGTTTCTCATAGATTTAGTAGTTATTAATTTATAATAGAATATATATTTAGTTTTGAATCCTGAGAAGAAACAGGCTTCCTATTTTTTTTAATTAACACAAAAAGTTTCCTTTTGTGAACACTAGAATAATTTGTGCTAGTTGTACACTTGAAATACATTTTAAGCATGGCACTTGATTTTCTTTATTATACTCTTTATTAACTACAGGATGGCTATGTGGTTAAACTCATATTCTTTGAACTAAAGTATACCCTTAAGTGTTTTGAATTTGAAAGGTTTTTGCTATATAAGCCAAATATTATCAAAATACAGGATTTTGATGTTTCAAATACTTTTAGGAGCTGTTCTGGAATGTTATTGCCCATTAAAAGAGAAATTCTTTCCTGTGTTTCCTATACTTTCACAGAAATATTCACATTGTGTATTCACCTGCAGTTTGACTGAATACCCTGTGTTTCAAACATTGAGGTTTTTGTGCAAATAAATAGAAAGAAGAAACTTGTTTTTCCTTTTTTAGCTCTGCATTTATTTTCTAAATATAATAAAACTTAATTGATTTTTTTTCCTTAGACCTGGAGAAGTAGCCCTGAAATCAAACCATTGAATATGTAAATATACAATGCTCTGTTCTGGTTGTAACTATGCATGTAAGCTCCTGTGCGTGTATTCAAAACTGCAACATGTTCCATATTCTCATATCCATATCAATATTTGTTTTGCTTAATTGATGCTGGTTAAAGTCATTTTATGTCTTTGAGTTCTTTAAAAGTTGAATATTTATCATCTGTTTATAAAGTTTGACTATTTAACTAAAAGGCTTCAAAGAAGGTTTGCAATAACAACAAAAAGAAAAATGTAGCGTGAAGGGCAAGTTTCACAAATGATCTACATTTCATGCAATCCTGTTAACTCCAATGAAATTGCATGGGATATCTATCAACAATGAATTTCATCCAGAGTACTTAGAATCAGCGCTGTCATTTCCTTACTTATTTCTACTTGGACACCTCCATTGGTTAGGTTAATTTGAAAATTTTATACAAAGTGTCTGGTATTTATTCTTCTATTTACTTGGCATTTTTTCTCGTGTAGTCTTTAGTTATCTTTATTTACCCTTCTTCCTATCATGCATGTTCAGAGCTGTTTAATAACCTCTCTCCTTAATGTCTTTTTCCTTTGTGTCAAATATATGAGTACAGTAAAGAGGGGTGGCCACTACTCCAGTGCTTATTCTACATCAAAATCCCCAGGTGAGCCATTATTATTATGGCTGTATATCACCAGTGTGTCTCCTTCCTGTCCATTTACCCTTTTCTCTGTATTTGTCAGTGTTTTTAAAGCCTGAAACATACATTTTGTGCTCTGTAAACCAGAGGCATAATGGGTCTAGCTTGCTTGTTAAAACAGATCATCTGGGTGAGATAAGATAAATGATGCTTTATAGTTGTTGGACATTGGCTAATGGTGTCAGTTAGATTTGCAAAGGTACAATTTGACCACAAGTAGAGGAACATCCTGAGGAGCAGTACATCTGTATTCTAAAACCTATGATAGTAGAAAATTTCAACCAAGGCAGAAAGAGAGGGGTAAGACCTGCTGAAAAAAGCAGTGCAAGAATGTGTACCATAGTTTTGCACTTTAGTTGCAGTTTCTTATATTCCTTTCTTTAATTATGTTATTTCAGCCTAAGTTCTAAAACAACAAAAGGCTCATTTAAACCTTCAGGAAAGTTATCTCTGGCATTGCTCTAAAACACTAAGGCTTTTTTAAGAAACATACTTGCTTTCATTAGCAAAGAAGTTGTGACTTTGGACCATATTTGAATTCAACTTTTTATAAGATACTCACAGGTTTCTCAGTTTTCCATATGCTAAAGAGTTTTAGGCTAATATGTCCTACTTAAGGAACTACAGAGAAGAAAATTATTTTCTATATATTCAACCTGCCCCATACATGTAGAAAGAAACAGGGTCCACATCAAAAGAACTGATACTTAGAAAATAAACTAGAAAGGAAAGTTTTGCCTATAGATTTAGTAAAACAAAAATCAATAGCAATGAACAAGCTTAAGTGCCAAAAATAAATACAGATTGCTTGTATGTTTTCTGAGTAAAAAAAATACTGCTGTCTCAAATAGCAGCTGGCTGACTTCCTATACATGCGAGATTTTTACATATTGGAGGTAGGGCTTTTACTGTTGTTAGAGATGTGTGCCAACTCACATGCAGTCAATCATAGGAAACATTGGACAAACCATATCTACAGACAGCTCTTTTAAATAGGCTTCTCAGCAGAATGTGCCACTTGGCATAAAATCATAGAAGGATACAGGCTGGAAGGGAACTGTGGAGGTCATCGAGTCGAACCCCTGGCTTGGAGCACTGCACTTGTACACCAAGCGCATCTAAGAATCTTAGTAAAGAGTTAAAGTACTGTGAGTGTACGCTGGGAGGCTCTTCCTTGCACAATTAGGATTATGTTAAACACCCAGTTTAGTGGGTCTGTCCATGCTTAAAAAGATGGTAGTGACTTAGAGACAGTAACTAAGGATGCGTCATAGTGTAGGCCTTGATGGTCATGTTCAGGAAAGAATGACCTTTCTATGAGCTGTATAAAGTGAATTTGTGAATAATTTGATTTTTGCTCTTGTAGTAATAGTTGGTCATTTGGAGGCAGATTCTTCTATGGAAACATCTGATTTTTGTTCATGAACTAGCCTCTTTACAGCTCAGAACTGTTTCTGATGCCTAAAGTAAATTGTGTATGACCTTCCAAGAAGCAGAAAACAGTAAGTGAGCATTCAGTAACCCTGTTCATCTTCATACCAGCAAAGTCGTTATAAAATAAGGAAGCATTGTTTTGCTGAGTTTAAAGAAAGGTATCTAAAACAAAGTGATGAGATGCAGTGTTTTTATAGGGCTAGCAGAAGGAACTCATGCTCCTAAAGCCTTTCATCTTCTTAAAAAACTTAAACTGAAGTAAGTTGCCTATTGTTTTGAATGGCAACCCTTGTTAAAGTAAAAAAAAAAAAAATTCCAATAACTTCAGTAGAAAAGAGTAAGCTCTTAGTCCAGAAAAAGATCTGGGAATGTAAATCCAAGCCATCAGATTTCATGATAGATTTACTCTGTAGCTAAATGGTAATTAATTGTATCTTAACATCACACATCAGGGGGAGAAAGATTGTTGTGAACAACAGGGATGTGTGGAAGTTGCAATGCAGTCAGCCTGGCCTACTGACAGATTGACTGTTCAAGTAGTAAAAATAGTAGTTAGAAGGAGTGTTTAGCACTCAGAAAATTTTAGGGTTCTAAGTTAACAGACACTTGTAAAATAAGCTCAAAAGCACTAGTTAAGAAGTGAGACATAACCCATGACAGACTTTTGTATGTGTAAAGGAGATGTGGAGGTGTAATCACTGTTTACTTGGAAGCTAAATTTCCATTTGGCAGATTGCTTCCCCCCCCCCTTTCTTAAAAAAAGGGTTCTTCAGTGTGAATCAGCTATGGAACCTTTTTAGCTCTTAAATTTCTGCCTAGTGTTTTCCTCTACTGGGAAAAATGAGGTTTGGCTAGAGAGAAAATACGTTGCTTCATTTAATATGGACTTTTTTTATCCCATTTGCATAATAAAATTTATCAGTTTGGGTTTTTTTAGGAAAATACAAGGACTGACCTAAGTGCTATTCAAGTCATCAGAGATATAGCAGAAGTTGTATCAGGTCTCTGAAAAACTGGAGTTAAAATGAATGAACTCTTGAAATCAAAGGGGAGAGTATTGTATGTTTTTGCAGACACTCTGACTTCTTGGAAGTTCTGAAATGACCTACTAACTTGTAACTGGGGGGGTTTCCCCTACATCAGTTTTTTTTCTGAACTACTTTTCAAGCTCTGTGTCAACCAACCAGCTCATGTTTCTTGTTTGTTTTTTGTATAAAAATACTTGTGTTTTGGGAAACATTCTACCTAAAAAGTAATGTGTTGATCCAAAAAGGGGAGATGGAGAGACAAATGTTTGTATCTGTGAACACCTTCTTTCTTCATGTTTTATTGGGTGATATTCACATTAAATGATGGAATTAAAACAGACTGTGGTCATTCTTTGTCCCAAGCTCTTGCAATGGAGAAGGAGAAAGTAGGCCTTTTTAAGCCCTCAAATGACAATGAGATATATGTGTGTCATCTTGATCATAATATATCCAGCCATTTGAGCAGTTGTGTGGTATGAGAGCATGTAATTTATTCTTAAATGCTTTGAGTCTGTTTTGATCTTCATATGCAGACTTAAGTGATACTTAATCAGAGAGGCACATTAGGTTTAAAAGCAAGTTAGTTTTTCCTTTTGCTCATCATTTCTTTCCTTTGTTTGCTTTCATTGCCTTGGCCAGTTAATGGAACACCAAGCAGTCAGTTATCCACTCCAAAATCTACCAAGTCCTCGAGTTCTTCACCAACCAGTCCAGGAAGCTTTCGTGGACTCAAGGTGAGTACCAGAACCATCAAAAGAACTGAATTTGTTATTCATTGAATGAAGTGTTACAGTGGTGCTCCAGAATTAATAACTAACTAAATAAATGGGGTTCTAATTCTGTAGGGCAGCCTTGCTAGTATGATTGTTGAGTTGAAGTGGAAAAGAGATCTGAAAAAAGGTGTTTGTTTGTTTTTTGTTTTTTTTTTGGTTTGCAGGGTGGAACCCTCAGCTTAGGGAAGGAGAGTGATGGTAGCTTGAATTTGCCAGTTTGTCCTTCAGATTTTTGTTTCTTGGACCGGAAAAATCCCCCAAGTAATTTATGGTCTTTTAGCCTATATAAATGTAGTATCCTCTTCTGTATGCCTTACACTCTGTAGCATTGCCCCAAATTTCCTCTGAAGCGCCCTTCTTCATTTTGTGGCACACCACTTCATGCAATTTACTGCCTGAAAGCAGTAAGCATGTGAGAGGCTCCTTTGTGAGCAACCTGACATCTGGCTGAGATTTTTCTCTGTGGTGCACCAGGGGAATTCTCTTCCTTTCCCGCTTAAGAAATGGTAGCATTTGCAGTTCTTAGAGGCTGTTCTGTGCCTTTTGCTTGGTAAAACAAAAGGAAAGGTTTGGAGCAGAACAGAGTATCTTACTGCTACATTCTTGCAGTTGTCCTTCAAAGGAGAATTTTCTTATGATATCATCAATTGCAGCCTTTCTGGAAGCACGCTGGAGGATTTTCTCTCCAATTATTCTGATGAAGTAATAGCTCCCCTTGGTGAACAAAACAGTTGTGAAGAGGCTGCATAATTTTATGGAAAACTGTTATCTCAATTAAGAGACCAGCAAAAGGACGTGATTAGAATAGTATTTAGATTTGGGTTTTGACATGCTAATTGTTACTGAGTCTTTGTCCGTTTTGCCTGGAGTATTGCATGTGTTTCTGCAGGCTTCTGTGATAATCCTGAGAAAAAGATTTTGATCTTTGATAAATTCTAATATATTTTTAGTTGTTTGGTACATGGTGTCGATCTCTGCCATATGTCACTGAGTTCTACCATTGTAGACCGTAGATTGGTCTTTCCCTGTATCCTCTGCCTTGACAACAGACTTCTGTAATGCACATTCAAGAGCAATAATAACATTGCTGATGTTGAAAGTTAGAGTTACATATTTTAGAATTTGTCTGGACAGCTCTCCAATAAGATTTACAGTAGAGGACACCAAAATCATTGGACTTGAGGCTCTCTTCTTGGCTGGTCTGAAGCTATATTTAACAGATGCTCTTTTTGTCTTTCTTTAATGAAATTACAATTTTAGAAACCAGAAAATTTGGTTCTTTTTTTCTCATGCTTTCCCATCTGCTTTTAGCAGATTAAAGCTCCATTAAGACAGAGATAATTCTTATAGTAACAAGCCATTTTCAGGGAAGTGAACATGTCATCTTTCCCCTTCACTGTCAGTTTCACTGAAGTAGGCTGTTGTGCTTTTTCATTTTGGAATTTAATTGATGCTGGGTACTAATGGGTTTTCATGTCAAATAAGTCATCCCTATATGACCAAAGGGCTGGAAAACAGCAAAAAGAAATGAATCATCTCATATCTAACGTGTGTTACTGAAGTAGTGACTACCTCTGGCTTTATCCCACTGGCATGCATCTGTTTAGTAGGAGGATCCCAGCTGTGCTCCTGAGACTAAAGATAGATAAAGTAATCTGGTGAATGTCAGGACAGGTTCCAAAAGGAATGAGTGCACTTTGCAATGACCGTTTTTTTCTTGGATATGTTCTAGCAGTCATGACTGTTTGGGAACAGTATCCTGCTAAGTATGAGTGAAATTCAAAGAAATCAACATCAAACCAATAACAGGGAGGCATGGTTTTAAGGGAAACCAGAATCTTAAGAAACCTACTTTTGTTTTTGTAGGATTGATCTTGGCCTGTCTGATGAGGAAAACTGAGGGAAGGCAGAGAGCAGTTTTATTATTTTTAGGTTATTGCTTTTCAAAGTTAAGAGTTCCCTGTTGATAAGACCACATCACTGCACAGACAAGTAGTCTGGACTCCTGGTCTTGTATAAAGAAGGTGCCACGACTGCAGCTGAATAAATATCATGGATATAAACACCATGGCAGACAATGAAAAAATAAAGTATATTTCTGATTTTGCTGGCTTTTGAAATGCAATATTTTGGCTGTGCTGTTGTGTAGAAAGCCTATATGTTTATTTTTGTAGGGTATGAAACAGGAACACCTAGGAAAATGTTAAAATAAAAATATGATTGTATATGAACAAGGGGCAGCTTGATAGTGGTGTCTTTTTTTTTGTTTGGAATACTGAAAATAAACTCTCTTATGGTATTTTTTTTGTTCTTAGAAGTTTTAGGAAAGCTAATAACACAAGTATATTTAATCTGTAAGTCAGAAAAAGAGGTTGTGGTCCTACAAGAATGGCAGATTAAAAGGCAGGCCCCTCTTTCTCTAAGTTTGTTCGTGTTCTATGAAGAAAATAAATTTCCTGTTATTTTATTGATAAAATAGTTAACTTGCCTTGTAGGAGAATCTGATCTTGCATAATTACTGTGTGTTCTTTTTGTTGGGAAAAGGGAACAAATCGGGGTTGATTTTTCTGTTCGCTGTAAAGAGCAGACCATCAGAGCAGCTGCACACAAAACTCCTTAAAAACCTGTGTTCTTCTGATTGCCAGAGCAAAATATGTGCAACCATAGGCTAGAAGCTGGCTAATAGAAGTGAAGATGAATGTAGAGCTTGTGATAATCCTTGTCGTCAAAGCAGTAAACTAGCAAAAAATACCAAATGCAACACCAATCTTTTTCTCAGTCTCAGACATTGAGTCTTGCATCATATTCTCTGCATGCCACTTCTTTTAAAGCGAAACCTTTTCAGTCCCCAAGAATTCCTTCTCCTTCACAACACTAGATCAGTAGAAGTGGTACGCTCAGAAACAGAAAACTCCTTGCAGGAAATAACTCCTGATGAACAGCTTATCTTTTAAGAGAAGGGCTTTTCTTCTGCCCTTTTTAGCTCTTTCATCCAGAATCTCTTTGTGCTACTAATTGTTCAGTACTGTAAGCCAGTGCGCCAGGTTAGGCCTGTCCAAGATCCTTGCCTTGCAGAAACATTTAAAAAAATTGTATTGGAGTCTGAGATGACATTGAAGTCATAGGAATTTAACCTCAGCAATGGCTATAGGATCTTTCTGCAACCCCTTTCATTCCAGTAAGGAACAAGTACAGATGACATGATGTCATGTCTTTTGAGTGTAGTTGAGTAAATAAATAAGGATACACCTTAAAGCAGCACACACAGTTGCATGCTACTAGGTATTTTTATTGAAAGTTGTTTATTTTTAACCTCACAGTTTTAGCCCGTTATTAAGCATTTCACTTCACAGAGGGTTTGTTTCAAGGCAAGTATTTAAATATGAAAGGTAACAAGCACGGACATAAATGACTTCTCTGTACAATATGCTTTTCTGGATGAGTGGGCTGTGTTTTTTTATTTTTCTTTTAGCTTTTCCACAGATATTAGAATTTGCTCATAGATTAGTACATTAGGTGACACAGGACAAATGATTGAGAAGAGACTTTTTGCTGTTCTAGGCAAGTGACAGTTGAAAAGTATAGCCCTTTTTTTTTGGCTCTAAGAGAGCGTTTATAGACCTAGATATATAATGCTGTTAGGGGTACTTTGACTCTAACTCTTCTGGTATATCTGTTACTAAGTATCATTTGTACTATAAAAGTCTAATTCCCAATTTGAAACTGTTAATCAAACCATCCAGGGCATTCTAGGAAGAAACGATTAAAATATGAGACCTTGAAAAGTGGTGTTGTAATTTCCTTGTGCCTATTTGGATGTGTTTTGATGTCCCCTCTTGAAATTAAGTACCATGAAAGTCTAGACATCTTTTCCAAAAAAAAAAAAAAAAATACAAATAAAGAAGCTTTACAGTTGAGGCATTTCTTGGAATCCCAATTATGCTAAATAGCGTTGTGCTTGATTTTGCCTCAGTAAGACTTTTTCAATTGATTGGCCAAATGACCAAAGTGAAAGGGTATTAAAAGCTGATCCAACAAATCACTTAAGCACTTGCTTAACTTTAAGCTATTGAGTAGCCCCTTTTACTTCAATGAGACTGTTAATGTACTTGAAGCTAAACATGTGCTTAAGTGATTTGATGGATTAGAGACTTCATCAAGGCTTTAATGTCTTCAATTTTGCACACATGCACTCCCGTTAGCAAGTTGTATATTAAAAATATTTGCATAGAATTATCCAACCTAGTGACACAGAGGAATTCTTTATTTCCCTTGCCCTTGGTAATTTACAGTTCAGCACCTTTATTGCTCATACAATGGATAGAAAGAGACAGCTAATCTGTGCTGGTGTGGAAACTGAGGTATGGCACTTAGTATTAAGTCCACTCATTATCTGGCTAAAAACTTTACATAATATGATGCAACTAAAAATCTCTTCAGAAAAAGGGTAATCTTTATGTGGTTCTTCAGTGTTTCTAGAGCAGTACACCAAAATGCGTGCCATAGTATCTTTGCAATACCATGAATGTTTTTGGCTATTGTATTGTTACAAGTAACTCTACAGTATCATTAGGTTACTAGCAGAGTTTGGGTATCACTTGAAAACTGTAGAGGTGTTGTATATTGTTTCTGTCATACAGATTATGTTAGTATTGAACATTATAAATGACTGACCATATCTCACTGGAAATACTGAATATTTAAATACCATTTCATTTATTTTTTTCAAATGTCCTTTTGCCCTTCCTGATCACAGCTTTTCAAGATTAATTACACTGAAACTGTGAAGGAGGTCCCAAATTTCAGAGAATACTTCTGCAAACAGTTATTTCAAAATTTCAGTAGAATATTTATGGTCTACAGTTAGATTAATCAGCAATTTTAGTGTTTTCATGAAGACAAAGAAAGATATGATTTGAGAATATCAAGGAATTTTTCTGAAGCTGTAAGAGTTCACACTCTCTTCTAAACTCTCAGGTGAAAGATTATCCCAGCAATGCCAAAACAGAACTGGAGGAAAAGTTAACAATATTAGACAGACTTGTTCTCAGTTTGGCTAGGTGCACTTTGAGGGTATTGCAGGACCTCAAAATAATAACAATAATGTTTGCTTGGCGTCCCATATTTCTGCCTGGAATTTCCCAGAAAGGGTTGAGTGTGCACATGCACACAGATACATGTACTTACGTACCATACAGTTCAGAGCCTGTTTAGCACGTTATGAATGCGCTGGAGCACAAGGACAGCAGACTTAGTGTACCTCAGTCATAGTATGCAGGTGCTGTGCAACCATAACAGGTCTGACTGATGTCCAGTAATTGTTTGAACATGACCGTTTGTACAGGACTTTTATATGCCTGGCAATCTGATGACAAAAGTCATCCTTTTCTATCCAAGCATGCAAAAAGGACAGACACAGGGGAACCTTCAGGTGGGAAGCTATAATGGTACAGAAAAGCAAGTGCCGTAGAAAGCACCATCCCATATAACTGCCAAGAGATCAGTTATTCCCTTCAATACGACAACAACCCAAAACATTTAAACCAATATTTGTGTCATGGGCAATTAACCCAATCCTGGACAGAGTTTTGTCGCATAAGATAGCATTCCACTTAGAGAGAATATGGAATTATATCCATAAATCCTTCCTCACACCCTCATGATGCAAAAAATAAAATTCCACCAGATGTGTAGTTATCTGGAATTACCTTCTTATCTCCTTCCACATTTATATTTTAAATACAAGCACTAGGTTTACTTTTTTTCAGCTATATTGTACCATTTTGACTCAAAAGATTTATTAAAAAATTTTTGCTACTGACCAGTTGATATAACTTAATTAAAATGAAGACTGTCAAGATTCTGCTTTTTCATTCCCAAATCAGAGACTTGGACTCTGAACCAGATTTTAAGTGACACTTGGGCCACTCTCTCCGTACTATTTAAACAACACCTTACATTTGTGTGCCCATTTCAGTTCATGCTCTTGGATTCTGTACTGGTTTAAAGGGTTTTATGGTTTTTGTTTGATCTTTCTGTATGTTTTCAGTTTTTATTATTAACTTAAAAGGAGAAAACCCAAGACACACAGTATCTGTCAGGATGCAGCTGTCTGGCATGATATACATTGGATACTTCAGATTTTAAAAAAAGAATCCCACACTGCAGTGTTGGATATTTTTCTCTTATATGTTAGAAATAGAAGCTTTACAGTGAATGAAGTCGTAATAGTTTAGTGGGTCATTAAACACATTTTGTACAGGGGGATTTTCCTGTGGACAGACTTGATATTAGTCATACAGAATTTAGATTTTCTCTGTAGAGCATAGTTTCTTTGCACTATTTTTGTTTCAAACCTTTTAAAATGCAAGTAGTAACTTGTATGATATGGATGATATAGCTTGATATATCAAATGATACAGCTTGAGAGGATTCTAGAAACCTGTTTTACTATAAAAGAATTTAATTCCTTTAAATAGGTTTGAAGATAGTTTTGCACACTTAGGAACCAGAGCTAGTTAGAATGAGAGTTTTTAATAGGCTTGACTTTAAGTAGGGAGGAAGGGAAGAATGCTAAATACTTTTGGCTAAGTTCATATGTCAAGGTGCAGTTAGAACATTGGGTATTAAAGAATGTTTTAAACTTGTGGGTATGGCATATCTAGTGTGAGTGTTTCTCACAAAACCACGTGTCCCGTTGGTGAACCTAGTGTCTCAAGGCACAGTCACTCTTTATAAAATAATGTCATGTACAAAACAGTGTGTTAAATGTTTCTGTGAACCTGGAAAAATGATTACTCTTCCACAGAAAAATCAGTTCAGCACACATCTGTCTGAAGAAGCTGAAATAGTTAGACAGTTGTTTTTCTATGCAGGACTTGAGACATTTTACATTTGTAATTAGGCCGTAAAACAATTCGCAGCTAGCTTAAGAACTGTGTGTTCACTGCGATATTCTCAGGATCTCTAAGAACTGTGTTGCATTGTGCATTTGGCTCTGGATGTGCTGTCAAAACACAGATTGTCTGTGGGAAACAACCTGAGGGAAATAAAGGCAATGATTGCAATATTCTGCAGTGCATATTGTTTAAATGCAACAGGAGTGACGGTTAGTGTAAGATGTTCTTGGCCAGTAGCATCTATGTTCTAAGGTGATTGGTTTATTCAAACTGCTGAAGAGACATTGCTGCTCTAAATTACTCTGAGCTTCTAAAAACCAAGAATCAAATTCTGCCTCAGGCTTGAGTTTTCTGGCAGTTGCGCATAGAGGCAAGAGGGTAGATTTAAGTCTTCTGCACTTCAAATTTGTCATGTGTAAGGGAAGAACTATTGGAAGAGAGCAGTAGAGCTGTGTGGACTTGAATACATGAGGAGGAATTATTGAAAAATCTGATTTGCAGTGTGATTCACTCCATATTTACTAGAGTAGTATCAAAGCAATATGTATTCTTTTCTCCTTAATACCCACAGAATGACTAGTGAAACACTCAGTCTGCTTGAACATCCAAAATTTTTACTTCAGTTTCAAAATACCTACAGCTATTGGGATACCAACAGTGCTAGATATTCTAATTTATTACATGTCACTGAGTAGATAAATGATGATTAGAAAATGACTTTATTAATAATAATCTCTAATTCTGGGTAGTTTTCTCATGACTATTCTCTTGTGTTCATTGGATTTTTTAAAAAAAAAAGGCAAATGCTGATCACTCTGTAAGTGTTTACCTAGACATTGCTGTGTCACTATCCACTTTTACCTCTTTCCCACTGTTTCTGACTAGTCAAGCACTCATAGACATTAGAGAGTTCACTTCTACTGTGATCTGATGAAGTAAAGAAAGACTAGACTGGTTTTGCTGCTGAGGAACTGAGACAAGGACCCACAGCTCCCACACTGCAGGGAACCTCTGTTATGGAGTGGGTTTGGACTTGCGTCTAGAGTTGTGGTAAATTAGCAGCAGAGCTAAGGTTAAACCTGCAGTCTCAGGCTCTGATCTAGTAACGCAGCCACAACAGCAGTATTAGATCTTTTTCTTGTTCCTATTCCTCTTATTTTTTTTCTCCTGTTCCTGTTTGTTCCTCCTTACAAGTATTATGGTAAGAAGGAATTTATCCAGTCATGCTGTGACCTGATTACAAGGATGAAGGAAATTGGAAGTGCGGGCTAGATATTCCCATGTATTGTCACTCACTCAAAACCCAAAACACATGACTAATATTTCTTGTTGATGACTAATGCTTTGCAGTGATTTATTCTGAGGATTCCCACCCAGTGACACAGCAGGTCAGGACTGTTATCCTCATTTTATGCTTGAAGAAAATGTGACTGACAGATTAAAAATGACTCACAAGTTTACTTCAATGTCTTTTAATCCAGATGTCCTCGTTCCTGGTCCTTGTTAAATAAAGAGATTGCTCAGACAGCAGCATTAGCATAGCCTGGTTTTAAGTGATTAGCAGAAAGTCGTAGCTGCCTGGCTGCTGTTTGATGCCACTTCTATGGCAAATGCTGGTAAACAGCATTGGTTTTGTGGCTCTGCAAAATTAAGTTGTATGGCTTCTAGTTACTGTACCTTTAGCTGATTTGACCACTCAGCTGCCACTAGAAACTTAAGCATTCATTAGCATTTCATGAGCCTTTAGATAATATCCCTATCTGTCAGTTCAGTTCTTTCCTTGACAATAGTGTTAATGATTTAAAATATTCTGCAGTGTAACCAGACAATGTCAGCTAAAATGGAAAATGCTGCATTTGCATTCCTCGTGTCATGCAAAGCCATCTCAGCAGATACTGAGCTTAAGGCAGAAAAGCATTTTAATCCTTTATGTGGTGAGTGGTGAGAACTACTGTAATAGCCCATGAAGAAAACAAGATGTGGAACTTCACAGAACAGCCAGAAGTATTATGTAGAGGAGAGGGAATGATCTAAAATATATTTTAATTTAACAGAGCATCCCTATGCTTAAACTGTAATGGGAGAGCTTATAAAACACAGTACACATCCGCTGTGTTTTACTGTTTGTTGCATTCATTCATGTCTCAACCCCTTTTTAAAATAAAAAAAAATGATTGCTGTGTATGTCCCCTGGGCAGTGTGACAAAAGAACTTTAAGCAGAATTGCGAAGATTCAGACTGATTACCAATGAAGGTGTTAGTGCAGCAAAAGTAGCCTTTTTTGGACTTCATCCTCCAAAATTATTTAAATATTATTTAAATTATTTAAATATTTTTATGCAGTGACACAGTTACTAAAATTGGATCTATGTCTGGATGCATATCAGATATCTGAAGTGCTTGTAGATGTCCTAAATCTTCACATCTGTAATAACCTATAGAGTGCTAAATTATAAAGTGAATTTGACTATCATAGATGTGCCAGGTCGCCTATGCCAACATTCTTTTTTTTAAATGTAAACTAGTAGGGCCATGCAGGCATTTCTATGCTACCTTCTTACCATGCTTCAGTGCTAAACTGAAGAGAGCATATATTGACTGGGTTCAGTTAAGGAAACATGAAACAGCACCAACTGTGAAGCAGATGTTTTAGAATAAAGCACGAGACCACCTGTTTGCTGCATTGGCCCCGAATAGGTGTCTGGTGGTGACTGTCTCTGGGTCTGAATCACTGGCTTGGAGGTGAAAATGTGTATTATCCAGTGTGCAAAGAGTAATGATTTTGTTAAATAGAAGGAGGAGGAAATGTTGCCTTCACATGCACTGGCTCTTTAGTTTTCAGATGGGACTTTGTGCAGCTGGAGGGAATTTTCTTTGCTGTAACAGGCTTGCTGAAATCTGTTAAACTACATATGTAAATAGGAATATCAGGGCTGGATCTTCAGTTGGTGCAAATGACAATGATATACTATAATGATGGTGAACTGTGAGAGAACAAGAATAAGATGGGAGGGGAAAAGCAAACTGACTCTCTGTATGGGTTTTTAGTGTTGGGGGTTTGAGGGTTCTTTTTTTTTTTGGTAATGTTCCTGTTATTTTCTCTAAATTTCTCCCTGGTTCGTTCTTGTGGTTACTTTGTCATCAGAAATAACAAGATCTTATGTACTTCCATAGCTCCCTGCACATGGTGGATCTTCTTCCAATGTGAATGGTGCACCTGAATCATTGCATTGCCAGAGTCCTGAAGGTAGGACACTAACAATTGCTACCAGTCCTTGCAAAAGCTTTGTTTATGCGTAAATGAGAGTTGGTTTAGCAATGTTAGATAATTTCTGACAACTCCAAAACAATTTTTGTTCTGAAATGACTGATGCTTTATTGGCAACCATATCTTGGAAAAACTTATTTTGTTTGCTACATCAAGGCATTAAAGCTAGGAAATTATATATTTTTTTCTTTTTTGTCAAGTATTAGCACATGAGTCGACCTGCTCTTCAGTAATCACCATTGCGAATTTGAGTGATTATGAACATGACCTGCAAAATATAACCAGAAATGTGTTGTGACTGGATTGGAAGTGGAGTCTTCCTCCTAGCAGCACGTCAACTGGTCTTACTTAACCGTAACATTTCATTCCTTAGTTTGTTGAAGCAATGTTAATTTTTTATTGATTTATTTACTTTAAGTGTATTTTTATTTTAAAAATACTAAAATAAGTAGGTGTCAAACTTATTTGTATTTGCTGTTTCAGCAGCAGCTAAGGGAACTTGAAGAAATTCAGCAGATAAAACCTTTGATGCTTTTCAGAAACAATTCTTAAAGACTTGGTGCCTCTGAATCACTCTTAAATTCTCCTTATATCAATTTAAGTTTTTTGGTATCATCTTTCATCTTCCTGACTGTTCATGGAATATGTGATGTAGGAACTATGTTTCTTAATCCCTTGGTGAATGTTTTTATTGCTTCATTAGAAGAAATTAAAAAACATCTAGGAGCTGATTGGACATAGCAGTTGTAGAGCCTGGCATAGGCTAAGTAAAGAGGAAAAAACAGTTGGACTGAATTATGTTCTTTATTAGTTAAAGAAAAGTATATTTTACATGACATTTTGGTTCTTTTACATACATTATAGATGAATCTTATTTGATTTTTGCTTTGTTGCATATGGAAAAAGCATCCAGGAGATATTTCAAAAAAGGTATCTTGAGTTTAGGAATATTTGGACTAAGGACTTGATCTATCTGCATTCATTACTTTTAGAATATGTCAACACAAATAATAGTAATATTTGACCTGTATGTTAAAAGGTTGAACAATTCTGATTAGTCGTATCTTGTTCTTTCTTATGTTTGAGGTAACAAGAAGGGAATAAGCTGTGAGGAAAACAACTTGCATTTAAATTCTGTTTTGTATTTAGGACTGTTTGTTTTGTATCTGTGGAGTCTATGGAGGATACATTACATGCTGCTGACACTTCTCTTCAGCTTGCATTATTGACCTTGCTTTTTTTTGCAGGTGTGAATGGAAACAAGTGCTCAGGGTCATCTACCATTCTCGAGAAATACAAAGTGGGAAAGGTGATTGGTGATGGCAATTTTGCTGTAGTAAAGGAATGCATAGAACGGTGAGCAAGGAAGATGTTCAGTGCTGTTAGCTATTTGTTTTACTGGATAAACCCCTGTGCGTTAGCGTAACTGCATAGAAGGTGTGATTAGATGAAAGCAAAGAACAGTTGCAAAGATATTGCTTACATTCTGAGAGAATGAGGCATGGTGAAACACGCAAATCTTCCTATGTGTTATTCCAGCAAAGGAATATGAGAGCAGCAGAGGAATATGGCTTTTTATCCCAAAAAACAAGGAGGTATCACCTTCTAATGGAAGCTCTTGAAGAAACCCCACAGCTCTTCAGGAAACTGCCTTACACCACAAGGGAGATGCGTATGGTTGGCAAGGAATTTTATATGGTGGCTATGTAATCTCTCAGAGAGACCCTGCCTACCCCAGCAGTTCTGCTGCTATGGTACCCCTAAAGGCCTACTGCTTAGGTGATTTTGCACAGCATCCGATATGCAGTGAGCAAAGCATTCTTAAAGGCATGGAGTCTGTGGCAGTTAGCCCGTGTGATACTGACTCGCTTTTCCTGCCTTGCCCTGTGAGGAAACATGCGGTGAGTAGCCAGAGACTTTTCAAATCAGCCCTTCAGTATTCCAGGCTGTGAAATATTCTTGTGCATGACTTCCCGGGGGTGGGCAGGATAGGCCGGTGCTGTATTACTGCTCTTCTTCCACCAGCTTTGTGTCACACCTCACCGCTAGTGCAAACGTAACAGATGAGTTGACTCTCAGTTTGTCAGTGTATTTCTTAGAACCACCTCGTACTATCTTCATCAAACTAAAAGTTATGTCACTGTCCTAAATATTATGAGGAATCTCTGCCTTGTATACAATGACTGGGGCAAATTCAGCAAATGTCTGTAAAAACTGTAGAGGTTACAGGAACAGTTTCTCTGGTTGATTCTTTTCTTCTAGTTTCCTCTAAAAGAAAGGAAGGATAATTATGAATGGAAACATGTCATTACAATCTTACTAGATCATTTGTCTTTCATAAATACTTTTCCAGAGTCATCCAGACAAATGTCCAAAAGGGCTGGAACTGAGACTGAGCCTGCTGGCCTCTATATTGAACCATACGTGTGTGGATCTTATGCTCTATAACTTTCTGCAGCCATTTTTGGGTTTTCTCAAGAGAATTGTTTCTTGATGTACTTTATTTCTATCCAATTGCCAAGAATTATATTGGCAGGAGGTATATAAAACTTGGGATGTTCTCACCTAATATTCCCTTCTGGCTTGTAACAGGTGATGATAATTCTTGTTAATACCTTTTTGAGAATGTGAAGTATAAGAATCTAAGGTTAATGTAGTAAGGAATAAAGACTGAGGGAGCACCTCCTAAAGTTAATAGATGAGCACAGTACCATTACAGAAAAAAGTGGCTAAATATTCTGAGTATGCTACTATTACTTCCCCAAACAAGTTTCTGTTTCACCTGCAGGTTTAAGCTAGTATTTCTCCTCATGGAGGAAATGCCAGCTATAAATGCTTGTCTTTTATTTCCTCTTAATAATTATACTTCATTTCTATTACTATAGTGCTTAGAAGTCCTAGTGGTAGACCCCGGGTCCCATTATATACCAAAAGAAATAGGGCGGTTTCTGTAGCAAAGGGTGGTCTATATGTCTCTCTATAAAGACATGATTCAACAGATGGATACAAACAGCTAAACAAAATACCAGAAACCATAAGACAATACTGGTCAGTATGATAGGCAGTGATATCAGCACACAAATTGCGTGGCTGCTGTCCAGCTTTCTTGGTAGGTGCTATAGTAAAGGAGATTTGCAGGAGGCATTTGAGGGCGGTTAATGAGTTAGCTTTGTGAATGTTAACTCCTCTTTCTGCATGACATAAATGCTGAAGGTTCCCTAAGTGGGGTTTGCTGATTAGTTATTTGCAGGCTTTCAGATAATGCACTTAATGTGGGTATAACACATAAACTGCAATTCTGAATTTTACGCTGTGTTCATAGTAGATTTTACATCAGGTCTAGAATATAAGAAGATATAGCATTTCACAGATATTGTTTAGATAACATGTCAATCTAAAGACAGGGTTGGGTTGTAACTATGACAACGTAGCAGACACAGCTGCACTTCCAGAGCAGAGATTCTCTACTGCAGGTTTTCAATAATGAATAGTTTTTATGTGAGACATTGATTCAGAACCTTTTTTGTGAGATATTAATTTTGATTAGCTGTATCTAATGCAAAAAAGGATAGTGAAAATTAACCTTTAAGCTTAATAACATACCCTGATTTTTGCTTTTGTAACAGCCTCTGGTGTTTTTATTATACATGTAGTAGTGGTGCTCTTACGCACACTGGAGTCTCTAAGTACTAACGCAATACAAAATAATAGTAGTAATAGCACTTAATGGCATTTTCTTGTTTTTCTTAACTCGTCATTAATATAAGAAACAATGCCTTTTTTTTTTAAGGCAATTCATTTGTGTTATCTTTTTCCCCCTCTCATTTTCTTCCCTTCTGGAAAAATGGAGAACATTTGTATTGCTTAAAGGGACAAAAAGCAAATGAGAGCTCTTTCTGGGAGAGTCTTATAGCATTTACTGAAAACAGTCATCCCTTTCTACCTTTTATAACCACCCCTTTAAATGTCATAGTACTTTAGATACTGCTGTAAGTTCCATAGAACAGTTAAAAAAAAAAAAAAAAAAAAGAAGTGAGCAAAATACAAAGGGATCTCAGCACCTAATAAATTCTGTAGGATTTTAGACTAGTCTCTGATGAACCATTGGGTTTTAGCTCTACTGAATCCTGCTGAATTTTTCCACTAGGGTATCAGTCTTCCTTCTGCTGCTCACTTACATATAATGTATATGATTTTATCTTTAGAGCCTACCAGTTGAACAAAGCTGAGTGGAACACTCAAGACAAATTTTGCATCTTGCATTAAAGAAGTGGCAGAGAGCTGGAGCTTGGTCACAGAAGAATGAATTGCAGCTGGAGCTGGGGATTAATACACAAAGTGCTCTAGCTTGTGGTAGTCAGGGCAACAGCAGGCACAAATGTTGCTGAGAAAAGGAAAAGCAAAATCAAGCCAGATCTGTGAGTTTTCTGTCAGCAATCCCCAGGGGTCAAGGCATTCTATTATGATGACATATATTTTTACAGATAGCGCCACAAATTGTTGATCGGTTTTTGATTAACTAATAATTCTCATATTTTTCTTGTTAGATCCACAGGAAAGGAGTTTGCTCTGAAGATCATAGACAAGGCTAAATGCTGTGGAAAGGTAATGTACGACAATATACTACAACCAGAAAAATAGCAGAAACAGCACTAGTAACTGCTGATTAGTCATAAGTGGTGGGTATGTTTGGGTTTTTGGACTGTTTTGAAAAATCTGTTTTAACGGGGTGATTCCACCCAAAAAGCAGATAATAAAAGTAGTAAGTGTTAGTCTGCTAGATAATAGAATAAAAAACAAAAAAAAATTGTCATCTACTTTATTGGACTAACAAAGAAAATGCTAATACTTGTCCAAAATGAAGAAAAAAGAGAAACTGCCAAAGAATAGCATAATGATTTTCATCTGTAAAATTTGAGAAAGGAAATTTGCAGCTATGGGTGTGTTTATATAACATCCATCCCTTTCTACCTCTAATTTTTATCCTTTTATGAGTGGGCATGATCCTTTGGTACACAGAACACAGATTTGGTTGGAAAGAGATTTTCTCAGCTATTTCTTTCTGTTTGTCTAGTTTCACCATCCTTTAGTACAAAGATTCCATAATGAAAGAATTCCTTAAACTGTATTTTTAATATAAGCTCAACAAATAAAAATTGTCCTACTCCTCTGCAACACAAGAACATGTTAAATAACTGAAGCACATGTCCTAGAGCATCACAGAACTCTTCCCTCTCCTCCCAAGTACAGAGTTTTAAAAAACAAAGAAAAAAAACCAGCCTAAGTGTTCAAAAGCATCTGGAATAGCTAGCAACAAATAAAATACTTCTATTTTCACTGCTTTATAATACCTTGAAAACAAAATGCTCTTGAGGGACTTGGGAAACAATGGATCATGGTTGAGGTTAGCTAAAGGAACACTGAGGGCACAGCAGTCAGTAGCAATCGAACTCTGGATTTGAAGACTTTTCTTTGAAAGTAGGAAATACAGGCTATTCGCTCAAGGATGACAGAAAAGATGCACTCTTTTTGATGCAGACACCCCATATTTTATGCAAATGATTGCACTGAAATGATTTTGGAGGCAGCTTTGAGACCAAGTCAGGGTTTTAATTCAAAGATACTCTATTTCACTGACAAAAAGTGTAACTGCTCTGCAGTGTAATTCAGAGGTCAAGATGCTAAATGTGATCTTGTAGGAAGACATGGGAGGACTGAATGACTTTCTTTGTATGGTAAGGAGCTGTGTATTACAGTATGCCAATGCACTACCTGCTATAATGACTTGCTTTAGGTACAGATCCTGAAACAGAAATATTTTATCTGTGTAGATTTTAAGTTGTGCATTAGTGCTAGGAGATGAGTGTCCCCCTCCCCCCCCCCCCCCCGCCGTTATCTCATATTTTATGGGTTTATTTAAGGGAGAATTTAGAAAGGAATTTTAAAAATGCATCTTAAAAAACACAAGAAAAACAGTGCTATAATTGCCTTTTCGAGATTAAAATGTTGCAGTTTCTTTGTCTGCAGGAAGGATTAGCCAGTATGTTTCCCCCAAAAGAAAACTTTTGGGTAGTGTATACTGCTTTCCACTTTAAATGCTTTTCTATTATTTTTCTGAGCAGCTTCCTTAAATATCATAAATTGTAATGGTTCAGAGATAGACAATCCATTTTAAACAGTAGAGTTTAGACATATTTTCTATGTATCATTCTTGATGCTTTAAAACAAACAAAAAAACCATAAAAACCCATAGATGCATACTTGTCTGATTGAAAGGACCTGTGTCTGTATGGCCACATATGGATGCATGTGTGTGTACAAGCAGAGGACTGTTGCTAGGAAGATGTTTACACCTATTAGGGCAGTGGCAGAACAGTCCAGGAAGAATTCCAGCAAAGAAAATAACTAATATATGACTACTATATTTTCAACAAGCAGCATAAGCATTAATTATACATTAATTTCCATGTAAATAAATCTTATGAACGTACACTAAAAGCTATATTGCACTATCCAGGAGGATGTTATAGTAAGTTTGAAAAAATTAATATTTTTAAATGATAAAATATAGCAAGAATGGTGAGATGACTGAAAAGAACTAACTACACACCAGTCAGCAGTTTGAGGTCGGGTGTCAAAACAGCAGCTCAGCATCATTTTGGAACCTATTTTAAACAAACATTATTATTATTATTTTAAATAAGCATTACTTATGCCTGAGTTTAATGTAAAACAATTAACAATTTAGTTATTTGAGTGAAAAGACAAAAGTACCAATATAGCTGTTGTGTCTTGGTCAGAATTAATGGATGTGTTAAATTGAATATGTTATCTCTTTAAGCAGAAAGAGGTATAATAAGATTCTAGTTTTTGCTTGGGCTCTTAACTCTAGTTTGAATTTACAGGCTTTGTGTCATAAGGCTTAGTATGCTGTGGCTGTTCCCTTTTGTCTGTAGATGATATGCAGCATTGTGCTTAACAAAATTGCTTCGTGTTTGTTTTTCTTTTCTCCAGAGCATGTTTGCTTGGAGCAGACATATGTTTGTTCAGAATGACAATTGATGCACTTTCAGATTGAGTTTCAAAGGTGTGGCTATTTAAACGATATATGGCGCACCATACTCTCATAAAATTAAGTGCACACATGGCATGCGATTTCTGAGTTACATACCACATAAAATCAGCTTTGACCAAAAAAAAAAAAAAAAAAAAAAAGGGCATTCCCTAAATAACCCAGGAAATAGAAGGTGAAGTAGCATAAGATCTTTGGTCGCTTGTCTATATACAGAGAATCACACCTACTTCTAGTGCTCTGCTCACAAATGCATGAAGTGCATGCTACTAATTAGTGTGTTAAACATAAACAAGTTCAAACTCCAGTGAGGTGATTTATTATCTGCCAAAATGTAAGGAAATTTTGCTTTATGCAGGGAATGTTGCTTATTTTGCAGTGAACCTAAATGCAGTATCTCTGTTCAAATATTTTATAAAAGAAAATGCAAATCATTCTTCCAGTGCCTGAAAGGGGCATGTAACTTTCTTCACTCTCCAGTGTTAAGCAAGTGGGAAGATATTCTAGAAAACAAAATATTCTGAAATGAATTTGTTCTTGAAACCCATTTGCCCTCTCAAAAGTATGGAGACGGGGATATTAAACTCAGATCCCTGTAATTAAAGCTGTTAGAGCCAGAATGACTTAATTGGGTTGATAAATATGCAGATTGTAAATCTGAAAAAAATATATATGCATACACACACACACACACAGAGATTTATTATATATTTATATATATATAATATATGTATTATATATATTAAAAAAACAAACAAACAATGAAATTCGTCACTAAAACAGTTACCATACTTTTCCTGCATATAATCCACATCCTTTTTTAAAAGTGTCAGTCATTGGAAATAAATCTTATGTAATCTGTGTCCTTGAGTAACCTAAACTAAATGAGAGGTGAAGGCTGGAGAGGATCAAGAACACGTTAACTTTTGATGGGGGTGGTAGGTTACAGTAATCCCCTTATATTACCCACATAAAAATACAACCTGCACTTCCTGAATTGCTGTTTTGTTTGGGGGTTTCTTTGGAGATAGCCCATGGGTTGTATGTGTGAGAATATGGTATTTTAAATTAAATTTGGTCAGTGATGAAGTACAGTTGGGCTAAAATACAAGTTAAAATGTATCATTTCACAATAGCCCTCTACTGTATAAATAACACAGCAAAAAGGGTGCTCACTGAAAAGCTGGTCAAAGGCAAAATGAATTGGGAATTTCATATCTATTCAAATTTCATGTCTACTCAAATAAGCTTCCTCTCTTTTTATGGGACAGGAACACCTGATTGAAAATGAAGTGTCTATTCTGCGTCGAGTGAAGCATCCAAATATCATTATGCTGATAGAGGAAATGGACACCCCAGCAGAACTCTACCTGGTGATGGAGCTGGTCAAGGTAAGATTAAGGAAGTTCTGTCTGTGTTGGTTTGAAATCTGAGAAGAATCTGGGAACATTAAGGTCTTGGGAGACATAATCAGGTAAGATTCAGTGACAGCCTCCGGTTTTAGTCATGCAAATACTCTCGTCAATTAATGACAATGTTAATGGCATTCATGTGTCTCAGTTGTAATTAGACTATTCGCACACAGATTTTAGATAATTTTGTAGAGTATATGTACAGTCTAGAAAGTGGATAGGGTTTTTTTATATCATATTTACATTGTGAGGGGGACTAATAGTTACGTGAATGTATGGAAAGAACACTTGCATTTATTTCACCAATATCTTTGCTTAATCATTTTCATTTAAAGGCAAAAACTCCTTAATGAATGTATCTTAGTAGACTGTAGGTATATGAATAATTTAAACACAAATGATTAGGTTCTATCAAAACTTAAAAATAAAGAAAAGGTCTCCTCTTTTGCTTAATCAGACCTTCACTCCCCTTATTTCATATTGGCCAAAAAGCAGATGACACTATCATGGATATACAGAGAGAAGAAATCTCAATCTCCCATTTACTGTCCATGACACTGACCCTGCCTGAAAATGATTAAACCGATGACATCGTTAAAATCATCTTTGAAAACCTCTGCTGCAAACCCCTTAAATAAACTATGGTGCTTTTACACATATTACAACAGAAAAGCAGCAGAGATTTGACAGTTAATATTGTAAAGGAAAAACCTGGTAAATGTGATACTGAATAAAATGCACCGTTTTTAAATTCAAAATACACCTGCTATCATGGTGTACAAGGAGATGTATAAGAACTCTAAAACATCCAGAAACTTTTGACTGACAAAAGTCTCAATGACATCTTGATTGTCTAATTACTTGAAATGCAAGTTTTCAGCAGAGCAGGTAAAATCACAAAAATGCAGAGGACACCTTGTGAATCAAAAACCCAAGGGGTATCACGTTTTAGTAGCACCCTCTCTCTTGTCTGTGTTTTATATGTACATATACAGCCATACTGTGCATAGACTTGATCAGCATATCAGATACAAATTACTGTATCACTTTAGTAATCATTTAACTTTGTATCTCTGTCTGAAACATTGTTAGATTCAAGAATCCCCTCTAGAATGGTTGCCAGCTTGGTAAAAAAAAAAAAAAAAAAAAAACAACAACAAAAAAAACCTACAGAAAATCTGTAGTTGTTGAATTAATCATTTCTGTAAAACCATCCATTTTTCTTTCTTTCTAGAAGTTGGTTTTATATAGTAGAGACTTTTCTGTTCCTAAGACACCTTTTGGCACGTATTTCCTGAATTGCTGCCTCTCTTCCATGTATACTGAAATGCTTGGAATGCCACCCACAGCCCAGGCAAATCCTTCCTACAGATGTATCCAGGGTAACCATCATAGGGACACCCATGTTTTAAAATTTGCTGCAATGACTGGAAATGCTGTACCAGTAATTAGTTGATATGTTACTATGTATCCCAGGAGCTATAGGGTGTCCCAAACAGATACCGCATTACTGTCACACTCAGAATATGGGTTCTGCACATTGGAATGTGATGCTATTATGTTGGTCCCACTCAGCTGTATGTATTTGGTATTTTTGCAATATTTGCAGTGTTTCTAATTTACAGTTTGTTACAATTACTGAATATTTGTGTTACATTAGGATTTTCATTATTTAAGCTGATTTATGTTACATTAGGCTTTACTTAAATCAGGGGCTGTTTTATGCTATACCAAGGTATTGTACTGATAAGAAGAGGAAAAGGGAAACTATGTGCATGTACCTCTGCATAACACAAATCAGAGGTGGAGAGATGGAATAACTGAGTGTTTCCAATCAGCAGAATGAAATTAAGGCCAGAGTAGAAGATCTGTGATTTGCCCAAACTCAGGCATAAGAAGCCTGGAATACTGTTGAGAATTTAACATAGATGACCCAATTCCCAATCTAGTATCTTGGTGATGAGGTCATCCTTCCCAAATACAGCTATTGTTTTGAAGTGAATGCTCATTTCTTTCCAGGTGTTTAACAGACTTCTGAGCATGCCTGTTGTTTATGTGGCTTTTTCTAAAACATCTTAAGCATCTTAATTATTTTTCCTGTAGTGATCTATTATCTTCCCATTACTTTAGGGAGGAGATCTATTTGATGCTATCACTTCTTCTACAAAATATACAGAGCGAGATGGGAGTGCAATGGTCTACAATCTAGCCAGTGCACTAAAATACCTTCACAGCCTCAACATTGTGCACAGAGACATCAAGCCAGAAAATCTCCTGGTATGTCCCATTTGCTTTCTAATATTTTTTCCTCTTTCTTTATTCCCATTAATGCAAATGCTTGTATATAAATGTCAAGAACCTGAGCAGGGACCAGCAGGAATATTAATTTAGAATAAGTATGTGCAAAATAAATCTTCTTCCATGAGATAGCAATCACCATAAACCACGTGAGCTGTGCTCAAACCTATCCTTAGACCTACCTTTATTAACATTTTGATTGGTTACCATTTGGATAAGCAGGAATATTGTCTCACAAAACAATGAATTTTAAAGCCATCTCAGTTAATTATGCTAGTTTGCATGTGGGAGAGAACGTAGGCTGCATGCCATTTGTTTTCAAGATCATACAGTTATCTTAAGCAGTGTTGTGGGATGTTTTTTTTTCCCCTTTCCCCCTAATAGCAAGACATCTTTCTGATGGCTGACTTACCAGTATCCTAGCCATGAACTCTATACATACATTTATTCCATTCTGAGGGACTATACTGTGTTCTCAGTAGAGACATAAAATAACTGTGTGTCTGCTGACAAGAATTATCATGAAGTCTGATTTGGGAATTGCTTAGGGTACAGTACACAGAATAGGAACAGGGTACTCATCTTGCTTATACACAGAGGTGATACTTAGGTATTACATATTGAGTATTAGATAGTATGTGCAGTGCAGAGAGCACCTGGGACCATAATCTGCCTCACTAGAGCTACTGTCATCAGCAATGCTAGTAGCTTTCATCAACACTTGATGGGCTTTTCTTAAAGCCCTCTGGTGTTTGTCAATCCTGTTAATGGCTTAATGAGGTTGCATCTAGAGTGGGAGTCATGGCGTATCCTAGATTTTGAACTATTACAAAGATAGGGCTATAAGCTGAAAATATTTTCCAAAGAATGGTCAAATTCTTTCACAACTAATTCCGGTGACAGCCTTTAGCAGTTTAAAAAAGCCCTTAAATAAATAAGATTGTTTTTGAGGAAAAAATTGTTTGTATGAATGCATATATTTTCCATTAAGAGTAGTTATAGGAATTGTTCTGGCTTCTTAATGATCGTTTCACACATTTCTCATATGGTGGCTTCTTACATGGTGGCAGTATTCTAGTTTTGTACTTATGTCGCCAATTTTTAAAGTACATAGAATGTCTAAAATATTATAAATTCTAAATCAAGCAATTCATTAGCAAAAGGAGGTGTGGGGTTATTTTTTCTCTTGGAAAATATAGTCAAAACAACATGGCACCTAAAGAAAATGAAGGTGAAATTTGGCTTCTTATCAGTGCATCTTCAAACACAGCCAGTCTGAAGACATTTTAAGCTCTCACTAGTAACTAAATCAAGTATAAATAGGCACAATTGTTCTTTATTCCTAGAAAGCCTAAAGAAATTACTCAACAGATGCAAGTCTCACTCACTGTGATTGATAGTTGCATGCATGTTAAGATAAAATACTAGTATCGCATGGAAATGTAAATAATTCCCATCAATTGCTACCTATACTTGGACGTAATTAATTCTTTCGAACAGGATCATCCAGCTGTTGGACTTGCATTTTCTTTACCAGTCATGTATTCAAAAACATAACTTATGCCAATAATAGCACATATGGAGGAGCTGTATCAGGGAGGACAAATGTTTCCATTAATGGTAGGAATTTATACCCGGGAAGGAGGGAAGGTATTCTTAGTGGTATTCAATTGCTTGAAGAAGCCAAACAACTCCAGCCAATCTAGAGATGCCAGAGTCCTATGTTCTAGAAACTGGATCCTGTCTAAAACATGATAACTATAAAAAAAAATTACTGTGAGAACAAACCAAGATTATTTGGGATGTTTCCTTATGATTTCCTTTGTTGCTGATTTGGTTCGTTTTATTTTTCCTATCATTGTCCTACAACACTTTTCTTTATATTAGAATCTGCATCATATTAGCCTTTCTTCAACAAAGTGACACAAAACAAGATGGTAGTACAGTGCTCTGCAACTTAACCTGTGCTAGATTCATTATGGGGCTTCTGGGTAGGACGCACTGCGGTCCTTACAGAAATCTAGACACTTCTCAGTCAGCTTTCTCGCTGCTGTATTGAAGCTTTTCTAGTATAACTGCAACTGAGAAACTAAGCTTAGGGAAAGCATTTGCCTATGAAATATCCAGCGCACAAACTGACTAGATTTATGCTGAGTTAATGAGATATTTCAAACAAATCTGCTTGTAACAGCCAGTCACATTTTAAATTCTAGGCTCCAATTGATTGAAATATATTGTATTTTTCTTAATATACTCAAAACTGCTCAGTACTCTAGTATTTTTTTTTCCTCTCTCTGGTTGCTTAAGGCTAAATCATGGTCTGACCTACATAGCCAGCAGACAGTTTCATTGAACACTGGCTCCAGCTGCACTTTGGCAAGCAATTGCCATACCATTTTTCTCTTTCCCTAGAGCAAGCAACCAGAAACTTAACCCCAATCCATAATTTAACAGCCAGCATAGCCATGCTCTCACAGAGGGAATAATCTGTTGCCTTCTCATGGAACAAACTGGAGAGGGGAAGAATCATCTCAACTGTGCTCATCTGACAACACTGCATCTTACTCAGAGCGGGTTACATGGCTACATTCAGTTATTTTAAGGGCATCTACAAGCGTCTTTAGCCTGAGACTATATTTATCAGTTTTTCTTTATTTCGGGGGATTTTTTCAGGAGGGTAGCTACTGGTATTTGACTGACTTTCCTCCTTCAGTGGAAGTGTTCTGTTTAGTTTTGAAATCTAGTGTTACTTTCGTCTCTCCCGTTTGTTTTTGGTGAATGAGTATTCATTCACATTCATTTAGTGAATTAGTATTGTAGAAAGTAGGCAGAAGGAGAGAGTCCCACTGTCAGGTAATAAATAACATTGAATCATGTATGTTGCTTATTAGAACAAGTCGTACCAATGCAAGTATTTCACAGTCAGTTCTTTAGTCCTCAAGGTACAGAAAAAAATGACATACAAGTATAATAATATATTATTTTTATATATTAATTATAATATAATACATTGTCAGCTGGGGCAGAGCAGATGAGCTTGTGAATAGGAGTGTGGTTTTTCATTAGTGTTGGTACTCCTCTTGTTAATTCAGTTGGTGTGAATTTCAGGCTTTGTCCAGATAGCTTGCTGTTCTCAATTGAGCGTGGTCCATCTTTTTATTTATTTATATGACATATGAATAGGAGTAAACATATATTGGGTTCAGGAAGCTATCCACAAGGACTGAACGTTTGCCAGTTGTGAAATCTGAGGATCAGAAAAGGTAAGTCAGTCAAGTGCCAGCTTGATTCCAAATATTATTTCTTCAAATGCATCTTTTCTTGTGGTTTTTCAAACAACTGTGTTTGTAAAATGATGCAGATAAGGTATCTGGACTCCTGCTTCTTTGCCAAAATCAATGATCTAACAAGTGTTATTCCCAGTTTCTTCATTGTACTTAACAGTAGCACAGCAGACGTACTTTTCTCAGGTTTTTATGTGCTTGGCATAATTTTTTCCACTAGTGCAAAAAAGCAGGAAAATGTTGTATCTATAGGTATTGTCCAAAACAAATGCAACCATTTTTAGCCTGTTACAAAGCGTTTCTGTTGGTAGCTCTGACCTTATAAATATCCTTATATTTAATTGCATGACTAAAAACAAGCACATTAGGATTCCTTGGTAAATAGTCACAGAATGTGAATGGAACACAGAATTAAACCTAATTGGGGGGAGGGAAGAAAAGTAGGCTTTCTGTAGCAACTTAAGCAACAGCTCATTCCATTCCTACATAAACACTTTTTTTTTTTTTAAATAGACTACTGAATATTTTATGCTCATCTTAACTCATTAAAAAAAGGTAAAAATTAAGAAGAAACTTCCATAAGCTGTCTACATCAAATGGTGTACAACTATTTCAGCCTTCAAAAATTGGCCTGAGTTTTGGGATGGAGAAACAGTCCATTCAGCAGTTGTACAGACTCTGGAAGCTTGTGCTGTATTTCCCTAGCAGGTAATTTTATTTAGATAGATAGCTAGAGATACAGTGATCACAAAGTACTTAAATACATTAGCATTGTAACTTTATCTAGGCCTCTGAAAAATTACATAGAATTGGAAGGTATATTAGATACAGCAGATATCTCCATGCATAGAATTTATTAGCAAGCATAAGTATCGCTAAATGAAAGAATTTGGTCAGAAGCTGAACAGAGTGTAATTTTTAACATAAGTATTTCAGCCAAAATTCAGTGTAATCTGTGAACATAGCATGCCAACCCCTGTTCCCGTCTAGGTGCCTCTATAGAAACCCAGATTCATTCTGTGTAGGCCAGATTAGACACAATGGTTTTACAGTAGTGCAAAGGCATGGCCTAACTTGAGCCTATTCTCATCCTAAGGAGTAATACGTTTTTTTTGGATATTTATGGCAGTCATGTTGAGCAGTTAGTTAGTTACTCTGAGTTTCTCTGGACAGTGACCTAGCATTTCTCATACAACCATCTCTTTATGTAAGTTGTAAAATATGAACTAAAGAATTTTTAAGTTCTTGGCTTTTCAGGAGCTTTCAAGACTACACTGTCCAGAATCAGAGTTGATTATAGTATGAAAATGTTTTCATGTATTTCCCTTCTCAAATTGAGATTACTCATGTCTGAACTTTCCAAGAGAAAACGGTTCTCTGAAAGTCTGTGTGTAGTTTAAAAGACATTCAAGAATCATGGACCAAACCAATTACAATGCAGGGCTGTGGAAGTTACCTCTTTCTCCTACCTTTTCTGTGTGATGAGTATTTTCCAAACAAATGAAAGAAAAAAAAAAATGCAGTCCTCCTGCCCATTCTGTTTTTCTTTTGCTGACTCTAGGTGTGTGAATATCCAGATGGAACCAAGTCTTTGAAGCTTGGAGACTTTGGACTGGCAACTGTGGTTGAAGGACCTTTATATACTGTTTGTGGTACACCCACGTATGTGGCTCCAGAAATCATCGCAGAGACAGGGTGAGGATGAGTAACTAAGACATAGGTCTTGTAACTGGTTATTTTTAGCAGGTACCTTTTTTTTTTTTTTAATAGTGTAAAAACTAGAATGTTCTAACAGGATAGGATGGTCTTAAATCTTTTTGTAACCTAACTGCCTATGAAAAAATAGGCAGCATTCAATTCCTTGCAGGGGCCAGTTTCCCTACTCGCCCTGATCCCCTGCCCTCACCTCTGCCTTCTTACTATCTCCCAGAGGACCAGCACTGGTGCAGTGGGACTTACTGGTGTGTGGTCTTTGCCTCACCTCACTGTTCAGAGCCCATTGTACCAGCAGTGCCATCTGCTTGGGTAGAAACTCTGACCAGCAAAGCACAGTGTGTTAGAAACAGAAAAATTTAGGTTGGAAGAGACTCTGGAGGTCACCTAGTCTAACCCCTTCCTCCAAGGAGGTCTAATTAGATCATGTTCGTTGAAGCTATCTTGTTTGCGTGAGATTAGCTATTTGTGAACCACTGGTTTAATTCAACAAACCCTTTTTTCTGTATTTATCAGGTGATTGCATAAATACAAAATATTTTATAAAATGGTACAACTTCACAAGTCTCCTTTCCATTTAGAGAGTTAGATCTCCATTCTATCCCAGCTGACTCTTGTCTTCGCTGTGACCGTTCCTAACTTGGTCTTCCCAATAGAGGGAGGTTTTTTGCATTGTTTTGACCATTGTTCACTGCGTTTTTCACACAGAGAAGTATTTCAGAGCTGTAGTGAGCTCAAACATCAAAGGGGACTTCAACTGGGCCTTTTTTGATTTGGATAAAATGTTTGAATTTCTGGGATAGAAAAAAATAGGGAAAAAAGACCACTTTCTGCCATGCGGGGTTTTAATTTCTGTGCTTTCAAAGGAAGGTGCAGTTCTTCATCCCTCTGTTACTCGTGCATGTAAGAGACTGGAGAAGTGGTATCTTTCGTGTTGCCTAGCAACACACAATAGTGTTAGAGATAGTTAACTCCAATATGGAGGAAAAGGAAAGCATGTCCTTGTCTTTTATCATCAGTGACTCTGTATTAGGAACCTTGCTGCTGATTTGAATCTGAGCCTATTCACAGGACTCTGGAGAGCAGATTCTCAATACATATTCATGTCAGTCCAATCAGGCATTTGAGTGGATCATTTTCCAGCACAAGTAACACATTGTCTTGTTTCCTCAGATATGGCTTAAAGGTGGATATTTGGGCTGCAGGTGTGATCACATACATACTGCTGTGTGGATTTCCACCTTTTCGCAGGTGAGTGTCCCTATATGTCAAAGGGAAAAATAGTAAAGAGACGAATTCTTACTAGCTAGATCAAAGTCTTACCTATATCCCTGGAAAAGAGTTTTGGAGGGGAAAAAAGATAACACGCGAAGAGACTGATGTGTTTTTACCTCTACCTTTTCCTGTCCTTTTTTAATTCACTTCAGTTGTGCCTCTTACCAGGTTTGGGTTTTGTTTTTTTTTTCCCTTCTAAGGGAGCAGCTGGCTTGCTGCTGTGTGCAGGGATATGGTGGTGTGAGACAGCATACTTCTTTTTCCTTTTTTCTTCTATGGGGAATTTCTCCATTCAACAAACATATATACTTTGCCCTCTAGTGTTTCTGTTTGGACACAGCAGCCCACCTGTTAGTAGTGTTGAGGGGAAAGGTTAATGGTAAACTGAGGTAATTAATAGAATTTGCTTAATGCGTTTTTAATCATCTTCTTAATCTTTTTGATAATTGTCATGTGATTATTGGGTTAGTAAACATGGTTCTTGCTACTCAGTGTCACATATGCTTTGCCCCTCAGTAATTTTTCTGCTTGGGAATCAGAAGCAATTAGCACACTTTTAATAAGGATGTCTCATCTTAATTTCTATGGTATTCATGCATATGCTGTTTGTCCATTTTTATAAGTGATATTGAATGCAGGTATAATTACACCAAAAGAGTTAGTTTTTACTAAAAATCATGAGACTGAATAAAAATATTCTGGGGAAAATACAATATAAATGATTGCTAATGGAAAGTTATCATTTAATTCTGGTATTTGTTTTCTGGATGTGGTTAGTTCATGATTAATACTAAAAATATGTTTCAAGGGATATATTATACCAATTACAATTGCTTTGAATGGGGGGAGAGGTGATGTCCATACTGTACTAATCAGAATCAGGTCTTTAACCAAGGTTAACTATTGTTTGCTGCAAAACTAAGCCAAGAGGTAAATTTTCATTACATTTCACTAGAGAGTATCATCTCCCTACATTTCCTCCCCCTAGCATTTATTCTCTGTGGCAGATCCTTTACAGCTAGGTAGGCAAGTGACTTACTTTTGAATCTCCTTTCCTATTCTTGTTACTGCACCTTGTTAGCTGTGCAGTCTCTATTTCAGTGGGAGTCCTTTCACCTCAGTATTATTTTTCTGTTCTCGTCACTGCTGACAGCATAACTATAGCAAACACATCTCAAAAGGGCTGCCATTATATAAGCTTACAAATTATGCATTTACAATAGTTGATATGATGGCATCATTTCTGCTCCATCTGAAAACTAAATTTAATACTTGTGTGACAAGCTTCTTTCTCATGTTTTTTTTCTCATTACTTCTGTTCTACAGTGAAAACAACCTTCAGGAAGACCTCTTTGATCAAATACTTGTTGGGAAGCTGGAATTTCCTTCTCCATACTGGGATAACATCACTGATTCAGCAAAGGTACAGATGTTGTCTAGTCTGGAAAAGTGTTTCTGACAAGCCACTGAAAAGACTATGCCCTATTGGAGATGCAGAATAGAAGATACAGAATAGACTATTACCCACTCTTCCAATTTGCCTTTTAAATTAGCTCAACAGTACTTGATGAAAGTACAGGTTTTGCAACCCTACCATCATGTTATTGTCTGAATGAGTAAGTGTAGCAGAATGTCGATTGAATCCGGAGAACATCACATGTTATTCAGTTTACTTAATGATGGACTGTTATAGTAAGCAAGTTCAATGCTTTAGCTGTAAAATAAGTGTCTCTCTGAATTTTCCCTTCTATCTATCTCTTTTAAAAGAAACTTTCCAAGAAGCGCAGCCAACTTGATTGCCATTGCTAATAGTTCTTATATTATCATCAACACCCTTTGTGTTTAAAATTATTGAGTCTGTAAGGATAAAGATTCCAAATGTTAAGCCCCACTTCTCAAGTTAACTCAGTAATGTCCTCTGAATGATTTTTCCAAGGACTCTTTCATTAGCAAGTGGAGGTTAGAACAAACGTTTGTTATCCAGGCAATGAGAAGCTGCATTACTCTGAGTTTCCCAGTGGCTGTTACCTGAAAACAGAGCAAATAAATAGTTACATTTGCCAAGCTTTCCCAGGCATCAGTCGCTCTTCCAGACTTGCGTTCTGAACAACAAGACCAGTGTGTCTCATTCTTGGTACGAGAGGTAACCTTTCCCTTCAGACTTTGCACAGACTATAATTTTGCTGTTCTAGAAATCTCTGTTACCAATGCAATTATCCATTTGAAAAAGCTGTTTTCCGGAACTGAAGAGATGAACAATTGCCATGAAATACCTTTGATAAGAATACGAAAATTGACAATTTGGGGGTGATAAAAGGATTTTCAACTGGAGGAATTCAGCTCTAGTAACAGGAACTTGTTCATTTGGTAGAGGGAAATGTTTGTCTCTATAGGCTTGTAGAACCAGGAGGTACATCAATAAATTAGTTGCCAGTTGCAGGCAGGTTTGCTGCCATAAGGGCAAGAAACTTGAATGAATAAACATGTAAAGAAAGTATAATCCAAACTTTACTGACTGCTTTGCATCAATGACCTTTTAAGGTTTACTGTATCTCTAGGCAACCTAGTCACACCATTTAGAGAAGGGCCAAGGAAGTATTCGGTGAAGCTGAGAACGTCTGCTCCAGTGCTTCCAAAATGTGACAAAAGCCACAATCCAGTAAAACATCTGTTGGGATTTAAACATTTACTTGAAATTAAGCACTTTTTCCTATCTGCTTATTCCTATACCAGTCAATCCTTAGCTAGTGAAATGAGTCTCTCTATTCTTCTAGAGCAACACATAAAGGAAGATAGATAGCTTTCAAATAATTTAAGCAGTTTCTTGAATTTCTAAAACTGCAAGAGCTCCTTTGCCTCTTGTTTTGCGCCCTTAATGCGCTGTGATCATCTGCGTGTACGCTGCCTGGAGAGGATCTTGTCTGTCCCAGGTTTGTTTTAGTCCTGGTCACCTGCATGATTACACAGAGAACAACCTGTGACGTTATAGCGGGTGTTTGGAACGCTTTCGTTTCATAGGGTTTCAGAAGACTTAGTGAAACATGAATACAGTAAGGAACTTGATATGGCATATACTGTCTACCATACCGTAAAACCCAAAGGGCAAATATTTGGTCCTACTGAAGTCGCACTGGAGTTCTGGTATCAGTGCATGTTGATTTTCCACCCAGGTTGTAGGAAAATTCCACAGTGGCTGCTAGAAGAGCTCAGTGAAGGGGAAAAAAAAAATCTCTTTTTCATTTGAATGTCCTTCCCCACTCTCCTCAAACTCTTCTTTTTTTAGGAGTTAATTAGCCTGATGCTACATGTGAATGCTGAAGCCCGATATACAGCAGCACAGATCCTAAGCCATCCTTGGGTGTCAGTGAGTAAATTATGTTTTACTTTTCTCTAATTTGATATTAAATCTGTAAACATTACCATTACAATATAGTTCTCAGAAGCAGTGATACAATTCTGTTACACCCATTTCTGTTTATTGACCCACTAGTTCTATTTCCACAGAAAAGAGAATAGCAGTGGTCTGAAATTCAAGCTTCAGCTGATCCTTTATGGGTATTGAAAGCATTCCTTGAAGCAGTTGAAGCTGAAATGTCAAAACTTTACTTAAATAAGGGAATGGAGAAAATCTATAGCAAAAATATTATCAGGAAAAACACAGCCTAGCATGGCATACTTCTCATCCCATGTACTGCAGGAAGAGATGGTCAGCTGTTCTGTGCTCTGAAATAAGAGTGAAAGGTATTACTGCTGACCAAGATTAGAAGGTGCTGGGAGTGGCTGGAAGCCTGCTTTTTAAACATGACGTGACAGGCAGATATGTAAGTTGGGCACCATTTTTATTATTTCAAATTCAGCCCAGAAAACAGTCATCTCAGAATATGTATGCAGAAGCTATTGTACATGTTGGCATCTTATTTGCTGCAATGCTACTTAAAAGAAATTACAATGCCCTGGTTTTTTGAAGCACTCCAAGCTTCACAAGAACAAAATAACCAAATAAAGTATGTAACTTAACACGGTGGTTTTGCCATGAACATTAAGCTGATGCCTGCCAGGTGCTTCATCTTTTCTGACAGTAGCAATGGGGAAAGCTGAAGTGCATGACTGCTTATCAATTTAAAATCAGTTTATTGTTAATTAATATTAGGTTTACATGTAAATAGTCAATATTTATTTCCATGCTCATTTTAAAAGAGGGAATGAATAAGATCTGTGGAGTTCCCTTCAAATAAGAGAAGACAACTGTACCGAGTGTGTTTCTATGCTCCTCTCAAACATGTTTATGGTGCTGTATATTGTCTCCACACTTCTGGGACATGGTGGGCCATTTAAAATGCTGATGTAAGTAAAGCCAAATAACAATTACGCTTTTTGTTTGCAACATGATAGGTATGCCTGGATCAAACTTGTGGCATTACATTTAATGGGTCAGATTAATGGACTGGAAGTATGCACTGTCGCATGGCATTTTAAGAAATAGAAGGTCATGCAGGAAACAATGGTTGCTATGCTCCTTTCCTCTGTAATTTGTCTTAACCCATCTGAACTGTATCTCACCTAGCAGAGGGCATTCATTTTTGGGCTGCTTATCTGAACATTTAATTCACACTAAAAAGCAGGAAGTACCACAGGATAATTGAAAACTTTTCCTTTGTTTGGTTATTTTCAAGCATAGAGTTTCTTTTTCTCCTAACCTGAATATCATATATATTCTTAAACAGGATGATGCATCCCAGGAGAATAATATGCAAGCTGAAGTAACAGGTAAACTGAAACAGCACTTCAACAATACCCTGCCCAAGCAAAACAACACATCTGCTGGAGTTTCTGTCATCATGGTAAGAGAAATCAGCATTTTTATATATTGATATTATACTTTGCATATTTTTCTAACAGTGCTGTATGAGCGTGTGTGGTGCAAGAATAGCATAAGCAAAGCTAGAATAGTCTCTAATTCTAGTCTTTATCTGTGTATAGTGCTCATTGTGCCATCATTGCTCAAGAGGAACCAAGTCTATCATGGTGTGCTAGCTAAGCTATAAAAACAACCTTTCAGCTACCTATAAACACTAAGTAGTTGTATGTTGAAATGAAGCTTATTAACCATTTGAAATATTTCATTATAAAAACTGTAATTTGAATGGTAATGACCATCTACTTGTAGGATCTTCCCCTCTCCCCCACATTATTTGATCTGGATTATTTGATCTGTTGTCTAACACTATGCTTGTGGGTAAACAGACTTATATTCTGAATTTTTTTTTCATAGTATTGCTTACCATGTTAGTTTTGTCCCAGTCTAACCTCTGCTATGTTTTGTTTCCTGATGGGAAACTTCCTTCAAAATATGTGAAGGAATCCTGATGAACTATAGTTGAACTTACATAAACAATAATTCCAAAAGGCAGATATGTTAACCACAGTACAAGAAATGAATTTGAGTTCACTATTATCAATACTTAGCAATGCACTTTGAATTGATCAGTCACTTCTGCACAGAATATGCAGCAGCTATAGAGATTGAACTACCATGCTCGTCTCATACAGCATTAGGTGCTCTCCAAGTCCAGCCCACTAATGTTAACAAAGAATTGTTGTCGTCATCTAAAAGTAGGTAAATGTAAATAATGTTTCTGCATATGTATATATGCTTTTGCAAATACATTTAGATGAACAGTGCATGTGAATTAAATAGGCACAAGATTTAAAAGTAGAAGGAGAGATAATAAAAAAAGAGAGAAGTCAGAAAATTGATTTCAGGTTGATGCTGTTTACATTTCATTTGACAGTTTGACTTGACAGTTTGAGAGGGACTTCAGAGCTTCATTCTTTATACTGTTGAGGCTATGGATAAGCCTGAAGCTGAAACCTGGTATAAAATACAGTATATGTAATAAGAGCAATTTTAATTCTAACTCTCAGCCCCTCTCCAACTTGCATGCCACTTAAGCTTATCTATCTCAAATCTCTGACATGGTATAGCTTCTGGCTTCCTACTGGTGTGGGTTTTTTTCCTGTTAGCTACTACCATCCCTTCAGCCAGTAAAGTACATCTCATTAAAACTAAGTAAGTTTTATTTTAATTTTTCCTTTTCCTGCCTTACTTCCTTCTAAGAAGTATGGAAGGTTGGAAAATGTATAGTTACTTGGTTCTAAATTTAGCTTCCAGTTATTGCTGAAGAAAAAATTAACTCCTTGTTCAAAACGGTGTAAATTAATGAGAGTTAAGCCCCCAGATTGTTATTCTTGCCCTGGTTTATCTAGGGCATTGAAATTTAGTTATCTTTATGTTAACAAATTCCTCACTTGTAGTAGAACTCATTGCTTTAAAAAAAATCAGATTCAGACAAGCACAGTATTGTAATTCCCATGTATTGGAGAGCATTGCTACATCATTTCACCCGCATTTTTACTCAAGGAGGAATATTTTTAATGTAAATTACTTTTAGCATTAATTCATTCAAATGCTGTGATCTGGCTAATGCAGATAGATAATACCATCATGTGGCAGATAGATAACTAAAACTGCACATACCTCCTTCAGTGTTTTTGCACAGGAAACTACTTCTGCTCCTAAAAGCATGTTGCCGTAAAGTCATTACTGATTTTTTTTTGTGTGTGTGTGAATTTCAAAATGTTCTGTAAATCTAAATTTGTTGCAATGGTGTTGGTTCTGCTTAAAGTAAGTCTAGTTTCTGTCCCTTGCTTCCTTCCTTTTCCTCCTTTCCCAATGCCTGCATTGCTTTCCTCTGAGTAGGTCCAAGGCAATGGTACGTACTAACTGCAATGCTTTGTTCTGCTGCACAAACAAAGAAAAGAGTTCTGTGTGTCACAAGGAGAAAGGAGAAATAGCTCAACCAGTCTGAAATGGAAAGAGCTTTACAGCCACATGAAAACAGAAAACACTTGCAAAAGTTCCCTGTATTAGTGATGCATATTTGAAACTTTCTAAGGTAATGTTAACATACTAGTTATTTTTTGCTTCCCCAAACATATTTCAATCTATTTCCACAAGAATAATTCTGTGTATGTGTGTATCTTACAATCTCTGAAAGGAATTAGAAAAAGTATACATCTGCTACTGTTCATTCCGCAAAGCTAAAACAATAGATACCTTTGTATGTTCAGAGAGCAGTCTGACAACCAGTACACATTCCTCGTGAATGCCACAGAGATAGATAATAGCCCAAACTAACAAAATGTAGAATTGCATGATGAGTGAAAAGAAACCAAAGAGCTTGAACATTGAAACAATAATTGTTTCCATTTAAAATAAAAATTTTAATTGTGGCTTCAGCCTATATGTGTATCACAGAGCTAGTCAAAAGGTAATCAATCCTAAATTAATAAAAAACATTCCTCCTTAGGAACAGTTAAACAGTTGTTTAAACCTCCTAACTGATTCTTTTTAAAAAAAAAAAGGAAAGGAAAGGAAAGAAAAAAATCCTAAATTGCATTACATAGGTTGTCTTGCTGCGTGCAAGGAATGAATATCAGCAGAGGCTGCTGTGAGAGATAGCACAGGAGAAACATCATGTTCAGTGTGAGCTGTGAAAGCATTTTCTTTTCCTTGTGCAGTAACTTAGCCTGCCACAGAAATAGCAGGAATCTGTTTATTCACAATTCTTTCTCCAGCAAGTGAAAGAGGAAACACAAGCCTGACAACATAGCTGCTTCAATAACCCTGAAAATACTGCACACCATAGGTAATCTCAAGAGCCTAGATACAGTTTATTTGCAAAGTATATCCTTAGTAGCACAGAGAATTCAACTGTAAACCATTGAATTTTCTCCTGTACTTGTATGCATGTAGCATACAATTTTTTGTCCTAACTAACTAACTGGATAAAAAATATCCTAAATTCAGAATACTTACCTTAGCTTTTTTGGCCTCTAACCCTCAGTGCTGTGGTCTTAAAAGGCCAGGCAGTAAGGCCCGGGGGGCGGAGGGGCAGGGAATTACCTTGTTGCTTGCTACTTCCCCTCCGCCAGCATACAGCCACATCTGTACTTAACACTAGAGTCCCACGTAGTGGAATCGGTGACCTCCATACAAAACACAAAAACAGAGTTAACAAAGCACAACAGAGTTAAATCTGAAAAACAGAGGGAGGTCATCTTGGCAGTGTTATTTTGATAGGTAGGAAGCAGGTGTAGGAGCCCTGTTGTCCTTGATCCAAGACAGCACTTGCAATCACTGGTCTTTAGGGAAATCTAGAGGGATCAGTGTCTTCCACTGCCTATGTTCAACTTTGTAGCAATTGCTCCATTCCAAAGGGAATTGTCCGTGGGAAAGGGCGTGTTCATCAACAGGGGAGAATGGAGTAACTGGCTCTGTTTCTGCTTAAGTTTAAATCTTATACAAGGTAGAACAGCTTCAACAGGAAAGTTCAAGATTGATTCCAGAACAACCTACCCTTCTTATACCTGTATACTATAGAAGTCTTCTACTTGAGACATTGGAGATACTGAACTCTCTCTCTTTGCCAAGTCAGGTAAAAGAGGAAAGTGAATTTAGGTATCCCAAAATAAAGCAAGTCTTTCTTTACTACCAAGCTGTATGATCAGTTTGGAGAAAAGGGTAGCTATCCTACTTCTGCCTTCTTCTTGCTGACTTCAGTGCTAAAAACTTCGTCTGACAAAAATACATGCTGATTTTAACTTGAATCAGCAAATTGTTTCTGAGACTTTGTACTTTAGTGAATGATGTAGTAGCCAAACTCTCCACTAAGAATACACAGAAATTTTCACATTAGAAAAGTAAGCAAGTCCTTCCGAGCAATCAAAAGATTGAAAGCTGTCTGCTTTGGCAGATAGATAGATACACCATATGCTCTGGAAGAGAAGTTCAGGTAGCGAGCACCTCGGGACTGTACTATGAAGTGAAGTTCTCAATTTCCCTTCTAACCCACTATTCTGTTCTGTTAAACACTTACTTACTTACTTATGTTTTTAGTATAGTATTCAAAAATATGCATTTTTGCCACTGTATTGTCAACTTCAAGAGAGTTCATTTGCCCTCTCTCAACAATAAGCAAAAAAGGACTCTAATTTAAAATAGAAAAATTCCCTAGGCTTTCATCAGTTCTCTTCAAAAGCAGACACACTTCTGCTCCTTGGGTTGTGCATGTTTTGTTTTTTTTAAAACAGAAACATGTACTATTTTTATATAAAAAGGAATCACGACTGTGTTTACGAACACAGAGGTAATAATTAATATGAACAGTTCAGACCACATCATTGTAACTGTGTCATCTCTTTTCCACATCAGACTTGCAAGGCAAAATTTTAAATTTATAACAGCATGGCTAAAGTATATCTGGAAGATAAGTTTTCCTTAGATTTTCCAAAATCAGCACCACAAAAATCTAGTTGTATAAGATTTCTAATGTTATTTCTCCTTTTTTCTGGCTCTAATGCATGCACTCAATGTCTTGTAGATTGTTTTATGCCTGAAGTACCCAGGGCTTTGATTTAACTGTTCTTTTTATGTTTTGCCTTCTTTTTTGTTTGTTTGTTTTTAGAACACAGCTCTAGATAAAGAGAGTCAGATTTTCTGCAGCAAGCACTGTCAGGACTCTGGTAGAGCTGGACTGGAGCAAACTTCTGCAATTGCTGCTGCAGCTGATGATCCCTGTGTGGCTGGGTCCAAGGCCCTCTCCCCTGCCGCTGCTGAGCCAGTCAGCTCCCCCACACTCCCTGCCTCAGCATGTCCCAAGTTTGCTGGGGCTCAGCCTGGCGTGTAGGACTGACAACCAAATCCAACTGAAGCTCCCTGCACTCTCCCCACAGTTTCTCTTATTTCACAACAGTTAGTTTGTTTTCGGTTTGCTTGCACCCTCTTGTGGCGAGGCCAAGGCAGGCTGTCATGAACTTGTAATAGTGGGAGAGTGAACCTGTGTTTTAAGTGCTCTTTGCCCTTGTCTTGAGAACAGCAATAGGGGAAAGATTCTGGTGTTTTTAGATGACTTTTTTTTTTTCCAAAGTTATCTGTGTTAGTTTAATTTCCTGCATTTCACACAGCCTTGGGCTCTAAATAGACTTACTGTGTAGCTAACCATATTTTTATAGAAGTACTTGAGAATGGGGAGCAGTTACCAGGCCTCACTTCTGCAAACAGACCCTAGATTCTCAGAAAAGCGGGAGAGGAAGACAAGGGAAGACAGCTTGCATTCACCTGCTGTTCCAATGCCTCTATTTTTAGTTAAGTAAGTTTCTACTGAACCCAAAGAGGCAAGTTTTCATGAAGAATCTTCTTAGTGGACTAACTGTAAAATATCATGGGACAAGCACTGGAGATGATAGAGGGAGAGATAGTCCTTTTTGTATCAAGTTTGTTATCATCAGGATTGTAGGCTGCAGGGTAGCATAGATAATATGAATTTAAATAAATTGACTTGGGATGTAAACATGAACACTGGAAACTTATTTGTAAAGAGGACTGCAGTCAGGGAAGCCTTTTTTGTTCTAGCCATTTTCTGTCCTTCCCACAAATGTCCCATCCACAGCTTTCTCCAGAGCCAGACTACCTATTAGATAAACTACTCTGGACCTGTGAATGGAAAGCCTGCTGCGTATTATCTAACCTAGGATGGATGGAGCAGTTCCTTAGTTCTAGGGCGAGCTGACAGAGGAGCTACCACAACTAGCCACCATCAACAGCTATCCAAGGTCTGTCAGTGCTATCCCCTATTCACCTGGTGCAGGCACTGGAGACAAGGATTGGGGAACAGTTATCCTTAATCTGTAGTCAAGGATAGGTGAGGATTTTATCTTTATCATATTGCTTAGTTCAATATTGTATGTATTCAGCTTACTCATTTCCTTTACTCATTCTTATGAATTTGTCATAGTTCATTCATTGTCTTTCTTAGCTATACTTTCTACTAGAATTGTAAAAGAAAGACCTGCAATAAACTTTCTTCATTAAAAGAATGTCATTTATTTCTATGAGGACTCAGTTATTTTGTCAGTGAAAGTGTCTCATTATTTTCTCTTGAAAGACTGAACAGATAAGTAGCTAGCAAAAACATTCCATGAAAGAACAATCTGAGGTCCCTGTAACCTTTTAGAGGTCATCATTGACTTCTATAGGAGACATAGATAATACATGACTGAACATAGTAAGTGCTTTACTTTTGAAGATGGGATTAAAGAGCAAGAAGTGTTGATTAATAACCTGAGGTCATGATACAAACAAAAGAGTTACAGGCACATTGACCAAAAAAATAGTAGTAAAGGTATAAAAAGGTATTAGAGGTCTTAAAAAATATATCAGCAAGAGGTGTAGCTAGGTCAGGAACAAAGATCCATGTTACAACTACTCATTGTGAATTAATGTTGATACAGGTTCACTGGACTGAGTTCAAGATGCTTAGAGCATATGGGGATGACCTTTGTATAAGAGATTATGTACATTTATATTTTTGCGCAGTGCAAAAATATGAAGGTAACACTCTAACCTTACTCAAAACAGAAGCTAGTGAGCCTGCACTAGCTAGAAATGTGTCTGCAGTTGGTAAATTCCATAATTTGGGAATTTGGGACCAAGCTAAAGAGAGGGTGCATAATTTAGAGGGGATGGGCTGAGCCACTACCTACAGCATGGAAAGGGAGCCCCTGACAGAGAGGGCTGTGGCAGAAAACTGAATGGGGAGATCAGTAAGGAGGAAGCAGCAGCAAAGCAATGAACACTGGGTTATTTTGGATTCTGTTTGTTTGAAAAGTCTAGATATTCAGCTGTGGAAGGCCTAGATATTTATTTTACAAGCAATTTCCATTGATAAACTGACATGGATTAGCAGAAATGCCTATTAGGTTGTGCGTATATATGTATATTTATATATACACACACAGAGACATACAAATATATATAAATATATAAAAGAAAGGATGAGAATTTGATTGATAAACAGCAGCCTGTAGTTCTAAACTATTATTTTGTTCGTGGAAGAACAGGGTGCAGATGCATATTTATTCTAAAATCATGTTGGTATGTTTATGACTGATCTCATAGAAAAGTATTTTCACTCACGGAGCAGAAGTGGGTGGTAGACAATGCCAAAATGCCTACTTGAAAATATTGACAACAGCTGGCAATATGATCATAGGGACAATACACAAGATAAAAACCTGGGATATCTAGGCAAGCTTTTAACTCTGTTTGTGGCATTAGAAAAGTTGTATCACTTCTCTATGCCTTAATTTAATTCTATAGACATTAATTCTGTAGGTGCACAGGTGCTATGTTTGTTGAGGAACACCTGACAAACTTGTGTTTCTATTAATCTGACCTGAGCCTGGGATGCCATATTTAATCCTTTCCATTCTTAAAAACTAGATTATTATTCTAGGCCCTTCATGTCTCTTGTAGCCAGAAAAAAAAGTGAGAGATGCCTTAAGTTTCGCTCCAATTATTATTAAACAAGGTGCTTTCTGTGGTGTTGCATAGAGAAAGAAGTACCTTACCTTTGTGCTGCTCAGAAATTATTACAGTTTAACAAAAAAAAAGATGTGTTGGTTGAAAATAAAACACTTACTTACTTACTTAATGAAGGCTCATACAGATTGTTTGGTTTGTTGATCTGTTGCACTTTCCTGTAATCCTTCTCTCTTTGTAGAGCCATCATCATTTGGTAGAAGAAGGTGAAAGTATAAAAGTTGCAAAACAAAGATATCTGATATAAAGGGAAAGACAAACAACTATAGAAACTAAACTCCAGTTATACTTTTGTCTGGAAAGGACTGTCACCTTTTACATTATGTAAAAATAACTCAAAAACATTTACTATTTTGATAAGTATTTATGAAATGCTAGTTTTTCAAACACTCAACAGTGACAGCACAACTGCTACCATGCCTAGTTTAAAAAATTTTTTTTTTTTTGAAAAGGAAGCCCCCTGCCTTTTTTAGCTCCTTTGAACTTGACTAGTTGTTAATATATTCAAATAGGTCCAGTTCATGCATTTCTAGATATGAAATCTCTGCTTAGCAGTCAGAGCTGAATCTTCCCCTGCTGTAAATCAGCATAATGCTAAGTTCACTGAGATTCCCAACAAGAATTTTTTCCCCATTCTTGGGCTTACAGAATTAATTATAACAACTGTCAATCTACATTAATATAGGAGATATTTAATGATGTTACTATCATTCAGCATTGGCTCACGCTTACAGCTGGTCAGTAAGAATATTTTAGCAGGTCAGTAAATCCAACTTTGGACTACTTCATTCAGCAGAGCTCTTTTGTTTTTAGATGCAGACATACTTCCCTCCCCATTCTCACTGAATATTTGAGGAACAGAAGCTAGGACAAAGCTTTAGGACTTTAGGACTCTAGAAATTTAGGACTAAAATTAACAGATTCTAAGGTATTTTTTCTTATTGCATAATTATGAGAGAGGGAGGAAAAGTATTTTTCATCTACTTCTCACTCACGATTTTCCCTTTCTTCCCTTCCTGCTTTTCTATAGGCTTTTCTAGCGCACTACAGCATCCCAGGCACCCAGTATCTTGCTCGACTGGATCTTTTCCACGGCTACAGAAGCAAACCTTACCCCTTGCAGAGCACTTCTGTTACCATTCAGATTCTAAGAATTTCATTTTACAGCCAGAGTTTTCTATCACCTCGTGACTACATTTTCCTTGTAAGGATCTCAGAATTATCTCTGTATTGGTTATAAAAGTTCTCCAATTATTCTTACAGTTAACAGTTGAGCATACAAGAGAAACACTTACCCCAGCAATAATAGTATCAAAGAGAAGCTGTGGTTGCAGAGTGAAGAGACTAACATTTACTGCAAAAATAGAAAAAAAACTAACAACGCCAGGACTGTAGAAAACAAGAAAACATATAAAACAGGTATAGTGCCTTTATAATACCAGAAAAGGCAGTATTTCCAGAACAGGAAAGCTGAAGAAACATTGTTATAGATACCATCTAAACTTGCTGAGATTCCTGCAGTAGATAAGTAGATCTTAAATAAATTCATGTATTTAGAACAGGGAAATAATGATAATGGAAGAAAAGATTCTACCTTTCAAGTGGAAACCCCTACTTTAGGCTCCCTTGCAAAGAAAAATAAAGTCTACCTTTTCCAGTATGCCTGCCTTGCAATAGTATCAAAGTGACTTTGCACAGAAATAAAAAGTACTTATGATCCAATATTCTAAAATAATATACCATCAGGTAGCAAAAGAGGAAGAGACACAAGGTGCAAAGCAAACATAAAGAACGGATGACGAACTAAAAGGCAGGTTTGTGCGTGGTTCTGCTGTACTGAGGAGTGAGAGCACACGGAGAAAGATGACACAGTCTGAGAGCTGTAACTCTGGGTGCTACTCCAGAGCTTAACTTGGAAACGAGAAGCATGAGGCGGGGTTTGAGCTGGGGAAGATCACCTCCTTAATTCAAGAAAGCAGGTATACTAGGACATTATTAATTTGTCAAAAAACAGAGGTTTTGGGATTCAGGTATGCAGTGAGAGGACTACAGTAACAACAGTACCTTCCAAAAGTAATGTCCGCAGCCATTTTTCTTGCTTTACGTTTAAAGATCATACCGACTGTATATGAAAGAGACAATCTAGCAAGAAATGCAGGAAAAGTGATCAGGCATCTTTCAACTGGTACAAGACACATCCTACCACCGCTTGGATGGCACAGGTGACAAAGAAGAAACTCCAGCACTCAGGCATATCTCAAGAAGATGAGAACCAGTTGTACTTTTTGATCTCAAGCAGAGATCACAACCTTGGTCTCCATGAGAAGACCTATTTTCCTAACCTATTTGAAATCAAAAAACTATGCCAGCTAGAAAGCATCAACTTGATATTCTGATGTCTGTACACTCAGCAAAAAGGGGTTCAAAGGTCCCATGTGCTGAAAACTTCCTGTTCACAGAAATAGTTTTGATGGTTTCAGTTAGGACGAACCAGTCAGTTTATCAGGTAAGCAGGAGATTTTGATTTAAGAAACCTCATTTAATATTGATTTTCATACCTTTCCTCCCAGTAGTCACTGGTCTAATTATTAGTGCACTGACACCAAGTTTGGTACTTTAGTAACCCAGAGGATACATTATAACTATGTAAATTTACTGAAGTAAATAATTTACTTTTATGTAAACATACATATTTACTGATCATCATCATTTTTAATGGTTTGAAAAGGGGAAATTATATTTCTTGTTTACTCATGCTTTCTTTCAAGCTACATTCAAATGGCAATTGCACAGCAACAGAAATGCATAAAACTAATAATCTAACAAGAATAATTACACATTGCTACTGAAATCACTTTCAAGATCTAATTCCAGTATTAACTCATCAGTAAATTGACAGATTACTTCTATTCATTATGGGAGTGATTTTCAAACGCTGGTTAACATGCATACAAATAGGGCTCTGTTGGGCTTTTTGTTTTGTTTTAAAGCAGAACAATTCAGCTAGAAGGAACCCTTGTCATCAGGAGCTGAACTAACAAAGAGTGAAACCTAGTGCAGACAGCAGAGAAGGTAACAGTGCCCTCTATGAAGCTCTGCAGGCACTAACTCAGTCGGGACTTACAAACCAAACCAAACTTGTTTCTACAATTTTTTTTTTTTTTTTTTGGGGGGGGGAATGCAGGGGGTTTTGGTGTCTTTTGGGGGCTTTTTTTAGCAGGGGGAGGGGCACCCTTTGTGGGACTTACTGTGTGTTTTGTTTTGTTTTGTTTTAAAAAAGAACTAAATCAGCATTGTAAAAATTACCTGGGCAATGACTGAAGAACCAAGCTGCCATGCAAACATCCACTGAGAAGGAAAGCGTTTTTCCAAACTGCTGCTTCTGTTCTTGATTTTTTTCAAAACAGCCTTTCAACCTTGGAGTGCCTGTCTCCCATTTGGAAACAGAGGCCACAGAGCGAGACTGATGCAAAACGCAGCTTTCAGAGAAGCAGAACTTCATCGGGAAGTACCTGCAACTATTCCCTTCTCCTCAGAATATTTCCCAATTAATTTAAAATACTAAAGTTCACAATTTAGTAAACAAACAATTTACTTAAAAGAGACTAGTTCTATTGCTCTACATGCTCTTTGGAAAGTTCAGATTTTGCTTTTGCAGCTACCAGGGCTTGTGTGAAGAAGGATCAACAGCGCACAGGGTACACTAGATAAAAGGCAAAAAACCAGAGCAATCTGCAAACACAGCTATACGTATACTTATTTATATTATTGCTAAACTGTCACATTAGAACCATCATCCCTCCTTGGCTTCGAATGCTCTCCAGGAGATGTTGGCATTCTCCTGAATGTGGCCTTCTCTCATACAGGCCCAAAAATCTCTTCAGCATCACAAGCCTCAAAGTTATGTTTTAGCCTATTTGTGATGTGAAGACTTAAAAAAACAAAAAACCAAAACCCAACTTTCCAACTTTGAATGCACTTGTCCTCACAAGTCTCCATCCTGCAGTAAGGCCGAACTGCCTGGCCTGACTCCACAGAGTATTCCTGTATACAGCACAGTATAAACGCACAGGTAAGACTGGGCTGTACGTCGGTATTTTGCAGTTCAGAGCTTACGAAACAGTGAACAAAGCAACAGCAGGAAGAAGAATTTAGAAGTGGAAGAAAATAGTAAATGGTCATATCTCGAACTTCATCCATTTAGTAAATGGCAAGCACCACATACCAAAAGCCTCCTTGTTTTCCTGCTCCCATGCAATACAGTATTATTTCCAAGACACAGCTAAAAGCCTTTATTATTTGACTATTGATGCAGTTCGAGGTATGGATTTGCATATAATTTCATATTTTACTAAATACACAGCTCTCTTTGCATTTCTGATACTGTGTCTCACATCATTTAACAAGAATCACAAAATACAATGGAACAGCATATAATACTGCATGGAACAGCATAGAATACAGTTGAATTTCCCATAATTTCATTTTATAAAAAGTCATGAAAGGTCTTTGCATAAAAAGTCATAGAGTGTTTTTATAAATGGTCATAAAATGTTTACATTCTCATGTCTTTATAATAACAAAACTCCACTAAAAATAAACTGTTTACAAATACAGGTTAAAATTTGTTCTTTCACATTTTGTTGCATGTTTTCTAATCCTCCCCCTGCCATAAGACTGTCTGCCTTAAAATTGCAGGGCCGTAGGTTACATGCAGTTAGATTTCAGTAAACCTAAACAAAATCAGAAACAATTTCCTACAGTTTTTCATTCAGAGCTTTTACAGAGCAGCCTTAAATTATGATGCATAAACACTGATGTGCATCATTAAATGTATCAGCTTACCAAAGACCTTAGGTTGGTTCTACAAAAATATAAACTATTTTGGATTTTGGATAACTTTGTGTCATGCAGGAAATCTGAGGGGGTGACTCATCTCCGGATTTACACCAGTGTCTTAACCCCATGTTGGAAAGGTCGCACTGGTTTCAATCAGCACCCACAGAATGGCCTGACTCTGGTTTTATTTAGCTAGCATGCAGCCAATTTCTTAGTTATCTTATATTCCTTTTGACCTACTTTAAAGTGAAAGATAAACAAAGAGAAAGCAAAACAGACATACCATATTAGACGCACACTCAACTCAAACCTTTATGATGGTAAAACTTAGCACTCTAAATGGAAAAGCTACAATCTAGGCACCATTGCTGGGTCACTCGCATTCAATCTATCTAACAACAATTACGTCTTAACTAAAGGTATATTAAAATTCATTTCACACAAAAGTCCCCATTTTGAATAACTCAATTTCCTGTCGCTACTAAGAGAAATGAAAGTTGGTTACTGTTCCAAGATACCAGCTCTGTAATGAAAAAAACTGGGGTGTTTTTTGTTGTTCAGGTATGTGGAGCAGCTGAAGAAAGTCCACCATTCCTTCCCAGTCCTCAGCCTGATCCCACACACCACAAACACTGCAGCAGAGCATAATCCCCACAGTGTTTCTAAACAGAAATTCAACCAGCCCATTTTTAGAATCACAGTGAGTACCCCCAAAATCATGCCACCTTTGGACAGTAGTTGCTAGAAGTCCCTTTCATGGTACATAACACGCACAGCAAACAACAGCCTCCTTCAGCAGAGCATATGGAGTTAACCGTTGATGTTACCCTTGTGACATATGAGCCCTTAGGACATTTACTCTGCCAAGCACTACGCAAGTGAAGCTAGAAACTTCAGCAGACACAAAGCACTCCCGAAAGGCGATGCAAGCACATCAGGGGAGCACCAGCAGCAAGCCCCGACCAGAAACAGTGTGATACGTACACTTTGCATCTGGCCAGCTGCCCGCACGCTGCCCCAGGGAGAAGCTTTTTGATCGCCCACTGCGCAGCCGGGCTGAGTGCGCAGGGAGAACCACACTGCATTCATTCGCCTCTGCTTGCTGCGGTGCAACTTCCCACCATGAACTTCCTCTGGAGAAAACAGCACTTTGCACACACTGTAACACCTCTCCAGACCCAACAGTATTTACACCAGATGCTTCTCCAGACCCAACAGTGTTTACAGCCGCAGTTTGCACAAACGTGGAACGGCTTTCAAGCCAACCATGCTAAGCATTGCACCACAACCCTGACTTTGAACGCCACCGCTGGCCGCCCTTGCTCTCAGCAGCAGCAGCACACGCAAATGTTGCTTTCCAGAGCACCTGCCACAAACCCCAGCTAACAAAACGTCAGTTTGAACTTACTAAGGCAGAAGCAAGCCCAAGCAGTCACATGAAAAAATACCATTCATAAACTCTCCCTCTGAGCTGTGAGGAAATGGGGTCCTGGAAAAGAAAGCAGCTGGTGCCCAGGCTGCAGCTGCCACAGCTGCCGCTACTCAAGCCATTCTGCTCCCAGTGCAGGTTAGGCCTTAACAGCTGGCACTCGCGACTAATCCCACCTGGGGACACCCGCCTCAGGGCTGCACTGCCCAGACTAGCAGGTGCCAGCACAGTTGGAAAACTAACCCTTTTTTGCCACTTTATCACAAGCAGCAGGAAGCAGACCGCCAGTTCAACCACAGTTGAGATGCCAAGTGGAAACGGGCCGCCGTCTCCGTGCCCAAGGGTGCTCCGGTAACCACCGGAGGGGGGAGCGTGCTACTCATCCCCCACCAGCCAGGCAGTCCAGTGTCGGGGTGTCTTCACAGATGGGCTCGTGGCAGCAGGCGAAAATTTCATTTTCCACAGGAGGGCTGCTGTGCTCCTAACGTGCAAAACCCCCAGCTGCAAGAGAGGAAATCCTCAGCTCCGTCAGAGCCCCTCTCACCACGGGGCTGCTCGCCAGCAGCCAGCCCCAGCCAGGCGCAGCTTGGACCAGCACCGGAACACACGGAGGCAGTCCTGCTCCGAGTTTGGGCAGCACCCAGTAGATCAACAGGGCCCTTTCTGAAACAGGCAAACCCATTAGCATGCTCCCTACCCTAACTACAAAAGCAAGTCCCCAGGGCATACTTTGACTCTAAAATCACAGATTATTAGTTCCATCAATAATAAAGTGTTTCCCAAGTCTGCAGCAGATCATAAAGAGAAAACTTTCAGGATTTCCATTTGGCAAAATACACCTGGTCTCAGCAGCATTTCCTTTTTTCTTTTCTTTTTTTCTCCCCCCACATAGCAATACCAAACCCACATCTGGCTTGAGAAAAAATGCAAACTGCACTTCAAGAGCATACCAATTTTCCCCCAAAAATCTTCTGATAAAAGCATATGGATGTGGTTGAACTTACGGATGTATGACATACCAGTTTCGCATAACAAACGTTATTGCTCAATATTCTGGGCACTTTATCACAGACATAACTATAGCCCTCACTTAACTGCATCATCCTTCTGCTACAAAATTTGGACGTACAAATGTAACTACTAATGCCACCATAACCACATCAGCACAGAGATGGTGTACAGAGCACAGAAAACTTGGCCACCATTGCATAAACACCAATACTTTTAAATGCATCAGAGAGAACAGCTATTTTCTCCATGCTGAACATGCATTGAAGCACAAGAACCCAGTACACTCCACTGAAGCTCTCAATTACAAATGCCATTTTATTTAATTTCTTCACTTAAACTGAATTTTCTCACTCCAAATCTTTACTTAAAGAGATAGTAGTTAAATGCTTAGAAAACCGGGAACTGCTCTAGGAGGCAGCTCGAGAAATGTATGTATCGATACAGATATGGAATGTAAATTTCAACTCAGAGAGATCACAACATACAAAGAAGATTTTTATGCAATACAGACTTACAAAACAATAACAGTTCTTTTCACAAATATTTTCACAGAATTCTGCACAGCAATCTGGTAGAAAAGTAGATTTGTGCAACACCAAAATAACTTATTGTTCCTTAGTATAAATTATTTTTCATTTGTTAAGAGAAGGATAATTTAACATGATTGGACAGGATCTGACAGGATTTGGTGATAGCAAAATATAAAAGATTTTGTTGCCATACACAGAAAAGATGTATGTATGTGCTACAGTATTGTGGGGGTGAGTCTGGGGAAAAAATGGAAAAGTAGCCTGCAAGTCTGGTGCTTCTGCTGTGGTGTAGAGGCTGTGCGCCTGCAACAGCTGCCTCTTTAGTGCTTTCACAGTCAAACAGCAGAAGTGTGCTTTGGTACTTGCATCTATTAAAAAATATGTGCCTGTATGGGTTGCTGATTCAACTTCAAACTCTTCAAACAGCCTTTCTGATTTTGAGGAACAATCCACATTTTGGTGTGCTCTGAAGGAGATATCAGGTAAAAACTAGAAGGATTCACACTTGATGTAACACAAACTCCATTGCTGATTCCTCTCTCTTAACTGCACAAAACATTCAACTAAAAAAGAACTAATTGTCTAGGTCTAGAAACATGCTTGAATAGTAACATTGATGGAAACAACTCTTTGTAATGTTTAAAATTACATTAACCATAATTTAAATATTACTATTGATTCCCAGAAACTTCAGTGCTGAAGTAGTACAATCATTTGGAAAAGTACGAGACAAAGTGTAATACAGATAGTACAGATTAAAATCCCCCAAACATCATAATTCATTTCCATAATGTTAAAATCATATATTCCTCAAGGTCATACATAAAGCTTCAGATGGAAAATCTGTTTCTTCATAATATAGCTAGAATGTGAGTTTTAACCATCTTTATTTTAGGTTTCTTTTCATATGTGGATCAAAATAGACTTCTCATTATGACTAAAAATATAGATTTTTAACTACAGAACCCAGCAGCCATTTTTCTGCTTCTTCGCCCTTCCCCCCAAAAAGTCAAGCAAGGTCTACAAAAATAGCGATTAACTTTAAAAAATAGGTTGCTTCTCCCAGCAAATTTAAGTTACATTCAGATGTAATATAGCTATGTATAAGGAACAACGCTGTGGCAAGATACCAAGGGAGGCTTGCTATCTTCAGTTGCATTCTGACAGCAGCTGCCCACACCAGTGCTAATCTTGGTCTGTCTCAAGATCAATATCTGGTTTGATATTCATGATGCCAGCGATTGAAATCATTGTAGAAAACCACTATGCTCCCAGATGCCATGCCAGTCATTATACACCTAAGAAAAGTACAACACCAGATTAGTTAGTGACCCACCGCATGTTCAGATGTACAAATTATCACACCAAAGAGTTGTATCAATGTAGCCACGAGAATCTGAGGCAACGACCAACTTCCTGTCTAAATATAATGTTAGAAAGAAAATTATTTAAGCACAGAATTCTTAATATAATCACTGGACTCTTATGATCCATGAAAAATCAAAATCAGAAGTAAAACAAAAAAAAATTTAATTGTAATAATACAGTCTATGAAATTCTTGTGAAGACTTTGCTCTAACCTTTGGTCATACGACAGGGCCATGGATCGGATTCCAGCATCACACCCTGGGTAAGCAAAAAGCTGCTTGAGGTCCCACAGCTGCCAGACCATGACGACTCCATTGTCCCCTCCTGTAAGCAGATACTGTCCGTCTTGACTCAGCTGGATCGCCTAAGGCGAAATCACATGGACATTTATATCAGATAAACATGAGTTCCTTTGGTTCGCCCTCTTTTGCTGCCATAAAATGTTTCATATTGACAGTCGCATGTCTAAGGAGACTTGATATTAATACAAGCTTTTGAAAAAAAATGTTATGTTGGTCTATATAGCAATAGAATTAATGTTGTTATGCTCAATTAGATGGCACTAGTTAAGTTTTACCTCACCTATGATCTATTCCAAAGATCTAATATGAGGTCAACTAAAGAAATTCACTCTTCTGATTAGCTAGATTTACAAGAGCCAGCAGCACTAGCATTAAAATACAGCACATCACATTCTCCTAAACATTTTTAATACCAGTGCAGCTAAGCTGTCCTCCTGTTTCTCTCTGGCATGAGGTTGAATGATGGAGGGAATTGAAATGTTATAAAAATTACCAGGGTGAATTTAGACCAGCATTATTAGATTCCTGCTCTAGTTTAATTAGATCGTGGTCCACCCCTTTTAATAGGGACTGTCTTTCTTCTCATCATCTATCCTAAAACTCCCTGTGACAAGTTCCATGATTTATACCCTGGTGTTGCTTGGGTCATGGGGACGGATAGCAGAACTACATTTGTAATCTTAGTTTCCCCATCTAGTTATATATGAACTTTATATATATATATCTGTTGCGGAAGTGGATCTGGGACTGATTTCCTACTGGTATACTAAAGCCTTTCCCCAAACCACCTGCTTCAGAGGTCAAAACTGATCTTTTGTTTGGGATACAGATCTTGGAGAAAGATCAGAAATTAAACGTTTTCACAGTGAAGACTTCTTAAAACAGAAGTCTTCAATCTATTTTGATATCTCTTATATGCTCTTGGAAAAATCATGACATATGCTGAATAGCTGGAAGGACAGCAGTCTTCCCTGCTTGGCTGATGACTATGCCACACGATACTATCAGACATTAAAAAGATGGTTAAGAAGAGAAGTATTTCTTAAAGAGGGATCTTATCGGTTTGAATAACCTGAAGGAGAGACGTGATCTTGAAATTTTATTAAAATAACCAGTGTCCTATGGGGTCAGACCATGTTCCTGTCACCAACAGCACCAGCAGCAGATGTGGTGAGCCTTGCCACTCTTACAGTCCCTTCCCCTGGTGCTCCCCAGCACCTGCAGTCACTGGGTCGAGGATATTAGAGTACATTTCTGTCCATTCTCTTTAGTATCTATTTATGGACCTGAGCCCATGAATTCATTTAATCTCTTTTTGAACCTGCTGATACCTCCTGTGGCAAAAAAAGCTGTAAGTTCATCCTGCAAAAAAGTTTCATCTGTTTTGAAGTAATGTTGTACTAGTTCCAGTGAGTCCCCCATAGGTCTCATGTTGTAGGGTTTCATGAGTAACAGTTCTGTATTCACCTTGCCCACTGCCTTCGTCAGTGTGTAAACCTTCATCGTCCCCTCAGACTTCCCCTCTCCACATTGAAGAGTCTCTGACTATTTGGTTGCTCCTCACAATGCAGCTGCTCCATCCTTTTAATTATTTTAATTACTCTGAACTTTAGCTTTTCTAACTCCACTCTGTCTTTCTTGAAATGTGGAAGCCAGGACTGCACACACCACTCAGGACATACACACACTAGAGTGTGGTACAGGGGCAAAGTGGTGCCGTTGTGCTCTCAGTGACCTTCCTGATGATGCTCAACATTATGTTTGTTTGTTTTTAGCTGCCGCTGTGCACTGAGACAGTGATTTCCACAAACTAACGGTGACTCCAAGATGTGTCTCCTACGTTGTATAACTACCAATTCCAAGTTCAGCACCATGTAGATACAGTCTAGATGATTTTTCCCTCTTCAAATTATCTTACATTTATCTAATAAATAACATGTTTTCTATTTATCTATTTTTATATAAACATAAGGTTTTAGAAGCTCTATAACTATAAGCTGAGTTCTGAATCTCACCTGACATTTTTTATCCAGTCACTTAGATTCATCAGATCTTTCTGGGGTTCCTCCACATCAGTTCAGAATTTAACTACACCAAAACACCTACAAACCAGAGATTTCATTGCATGCTCTTTTTCCTAGGTAACCAATGAAAATGTTAAATAAAATTAATTCCCAGTACCACTCCCTGGAGGACCCCAATACTGATTTTTCTCCCGCCAATACTGAGGAGTTACAAATCTTTTCAGTAATGGCCTTGGCAAATACTGTTATAGTAACTCTAAAAAGTACAAAACTTGTTTTGAAAGGAAGACCCTGCCTACTGCTGTGCATAGAAGTAGCTTAGGCAGCAGAGGACATGAGGCCCTGATTTCATAGCCTCATCCTTCAACTATTTGGGAAAACTGAAGGCACATAAAATCCCTTAGAATATTGTTTTGAAAAAGAGTCCATTTTCTAGATAACAGTAGTGAATATAACCAACACATAGTCATACTTAGGGCCATTTGAAGAGACTTAAAGTTCTGAACCTTTCGAAGTATTTAAGACATAAATACACAGGATAGTACAATATGAAAGCTGATAGCTGAGATGATCTATGAAACCAGCTTCTCTGTCTGTGGGAAATGAGTCATTTAAATTCATATTTATACTAAAATAGGTCATATATATATATCAGACATGCATTTCCCGGGGGGGGGGGGGGGGAGAGGGGAGGAGGCTTTAGTCTTCTTATTAGACCTCACTATACAGCGTATGTTTCTGTGTCATTAGCACATACATCCTGATCATGCATCTTAATTTGATGTTTCATGCCTGTGAGTCTTACCTTGGCAACTTTAACATTATAATATGAGACAAATGCTCATTTTGTTCTTTATACTCTTGTTGTTTATTTTAATGGGTCATTCTAAGTTTCTGGCTTTTCTAAATCGAGAAAGTTAAACAAATTCCACCATGTGGAATGATATCAGCATGAGCCATCAGCAGGACTGAGACCTTTAAAACTACCGTACAGACCTTTATTACTAGTTCCTCTAAGCCCAAACCCATTCCTATACTCTCTCCTTCTGGTTACAGATGCCTCTTTTCAGTTCTTTCCCTGACTCTTGCTCCCCAGCTTAACTTCTGTTTTTCCCTTCTCTGCCCTCTACTTTGCCTTACTTTCATTTTTGCATGCAATACTCTGCACAGCCATAGGCTGTCATCATCTTCAATTGAGCACATAAGAAGGTTAGAAATACTTTGCTAGTTGTTTACAGATGATTTGCTGTTCACAGAATCACAGAATCACAGAATCGCTGAGGTTGGAAGGGACCTCTGGAGATCATCTAGTCCAACCCCCCTGCTCAAGCAGGGTCACCTAGAGCACATTGCACAGGATTGCATCCAGGCGCGTTTTGAATATCTCCAGAGAAGGAGACTCCACCACCTCTCTGGGCAACCTCTTCCAGTGCTCTGTCACCCTCACAGTGAAAAAGTATTTCCTCATGTTCAGATGGAATTGTCTGTGTTTCAGTTTGTGCCCGTTGCCTCGCGTCCTGTCGCTGGGCACCACTGAAAAGAGTCTGGTCCCATCCTCTTGACACCCTCCCTTCAGATACTTGTACACGTTGATAAGATCTCCTCTCAGCCTTCTCTTCTCCAAGCTAAACAGGCCCAGCTCTCTCAGCCTTTCCTCATAAGAGAGATGCTCCAGTCCCCTAATCATCTTTGTAGCCCTTCGCTGGACTTGCTCCAGTAGTGCCACATCCCTCTTGTACTGGGGAGCCCAGAACTGGACGCAGTACTCCAGATGCGGCCTCACCAGGGCTGAGGAGAGGGGGAGAATCACCTCCCTCGACCTGCTGGCAACACTCTTCCTGATGCACCCCAGGATACCACTGGCCTTCTTGGCCACAAGGGCACATTGCTGCCTCATGCTTAACTTGGTGTCCACCAGCACTCCCAGGTCCTTCTCTGCAGAGCTGCTTTCCAGCAGGTCAACCCCCAACCTGTACTGGTGCATGGGGTTATTCCTCCCCAGGTGCAGGACCCTGCACTTGCCTTTCTTCAACTTCAGGAGGTTCCTCTCCGCCCACCTCTCCAGCCTGTCCAGGTCTCTCTGAACGGCAGCACAGCCCTCTGGTGTATCGGCCACTCCTCCCAGTTTTGTATCATCAGCAAACTTGCTGAGGGTGCACTCTGTCCCTTCATCCAGGTCATTGATGAAGAAGTTGAACAAGACTGGAGCCAGTACTGACCCCTGGGGGACACCGCTAGCTACAGGCCTCCAACTAGACTCTGCACCACTGATCACAACCCTCTGAGCTCTGCCATTCTGCCAGTTCTCAATCCACCTCACTGTCCACTCATCCAGCCCACACTTCCTGAGCTTGTCTATGAGGATGTTATGGGAGACAGTGTCGAAAGCCTTGCTGAAGTCAAAGTAGACAACATCCACTGCTCTCCCCTCATCTACCCAGCCAGTCATTCCATCATAGAAGGCTATCAGATTGGTTAGGCATGATTTCCCCTTGGTGAAGCCATGCTGACTACTCCTGATCACTCCTGTTATCTAAAGGAAAGTTAGAAACTCTGCTACCATTAAGCAGTATTATCTAGTACTTCAACTCAGCCCTGCTACTCCTGATCCTACCTCATCCGCCACTCCATCCCTCCTAACTCCAGTTCTTGTTTTCCTTCGCTGTTTTCTGCCTTGTCTTGTCTTCTCTCAGTCTTCGACAAGTTTCAACATCTCCCTCTCTACTTTTCTGTTTCCACTGCTCTTGAGACAAAACACCTTTTTCTTTCTGTCCTTGGTTCTAGCCTCCTTTCTCCTCTGCTTTCCCGTCAGGCTCGTGCCTGTCCTCCTCCAGGATCATGCCGTCGCATTGCTCGTTATGACACTTTTATGCACCTCACTGTTGAGGGTGCTCGGTTGTGGCGAAAACCTTGCAACTCCTGCGTGCCAGGGCTACAGAGGTTCAGCACAGAACACAACTAAGAAACGCTAAGCATTATCTACTGAATACAGCTAACCTAAGACTTTTCAAAGATTTGTGAATCAGCTAAATTTGGGCAGCTTTTCATCAAAATACACATCCTTCACACCAGCACTAATTCATGATAAACTTAACTTCCCAAGCCAAGGCAGGGAGTCACAAAAGCTTTCCAGGAGCGCGCTGTAAGGACGTAGGATGTTCAGAGCAATGGCTTGTACCTTTCAAACTCATACTACAAACTGATTTATCCCCTTTAACTGAAACATTGGCAAGGCAAGGCAAGGCAAGGCAATTGCCTCAAGATTGTATTCTGCAAGCAGAATACCAACTCAAAGATTTAAATTTAGGAAACAGTAGAAATAACTGAAGACTGGTCTTGCATACATAGCTCTCTGTGCTGAGGTCTGCAAATGTTGTGGCACTTAAATCTCTGCTTCTACAGTTTTTTAATATGCAGAACTTGTAACATGCCGTGCTTTTAAATTCCTCAGGAAGAAGTTGTTGTTTTTTTAATATACAGAATTTATAGAGCATGCATCACAAAAATGGGGGAAATTAAAATACAAAATGTTACATTTGTGCAACATTAAAGTATTTATACAGACTGTTGACAAGTTTAGAAACCAAAATACACAGTCTGTGTAAGATATTGCCTCATGAACAGCCATAATTAAGTCAGCCGCACTGCACATCTGTATTTTTTGTATTGCTGTACCCTACTACTACAATGCTAAATATATACTTTAAGAATTATATGATATACAACACATACATTAAGATAGATTTTCTATAGGTGACTTTTATATTATCAGTTTTGAGTGTTTACTGCAACAACTCCCAAGTTATCAGAATGAATCACATTGCTAAAATTTTATTTCATACAATAACTTTGAGTATAATTGAAATACAAAAATTACTATAAACAAAATATTGTGATAACACTGAAAAAAAATCATGATAAACCTATTTTAACTGTGTTTTGAATGAAGACAACAGATACACACAACTTTAGAAACAATAATGCAGAATATGGGTTTTTTTCAACCACATGTGACTGTGAAAAACTGAACACTAACCAAGGTTAGAGTTGAGTATTCTGGGTTGAAGCTTCTCCACAACAAGAAAATCTTCCAACCATAAACTGTTTCTATCATCCCACAAAAATATGCTAAGCACCTCCCAAATCACAACCCCAAGGAGCTTGAAAACTAATTTAGAGACACTCTAACAAGAGCCAATAAGTAAGCGGTAGAAAACAGACTAAGACAGTAAAAATTATCTAAAACTACATATGCACTGAGTAGATGATCATGAGATAAAACATACCACATACAACTACTAAAAAGATTATTCATTAGAAGCAATATCAATATAATTTTTTTTCTCTATAGAAATGGCAGTGTCCTAAGGGTATTTTCAAATTGCAATGAAGACCATGACAAATAATTATTTGCTACACTTATAAAATTCAGCTGATGAAAATCCATTAACCTTACGGTCATGGTTCACTTGAGTTTTATACTTGAGGCTTTTACTGGAGAAATGCTATATTAAAAGGCAAATTAAAGCCATTAATCTTTAACTCTTCCACTACCTGCAAAATTCAATGATTTTTGTGATCTCTTGATTAAATAAAGAATAGGTTTTGAACCTTTGCTAATACCTATGCAATTTTACCAAGCCATTGGCTTGTCAAAAAGACAAGATGTTGATATATTTATTTATTTTATTGCTTATAAATAAATATCTCACCATTTGCCTTCCTATATATATGAAAGAATGAATGAATCAAAGAAAAAGGTCACCCTGTCAAAATTTCAGTTTCATGACATGCCCTTCAAGATTTAACAAACTAAAGGATGCTTGTACTCCAACTGCTACAGAAGAAGACATGAATAAATTTTACTGTTCTGCTCTTCCCCAGTGTAGTTTATCTAGGATTCTGCTAGGTATGAAGCTGAACAACTCCTCGGCTAATCTTTCTCACAACATAAGGTTCAGACTCTCAAACAATCCCCAAAGCGCAGAAATTCAGCAAGGTTCTAAACGCTGCATCTCTGACTTGTATTTCCTTGGAAAGTCTCAAAAAGGATTTGCACAAATCCTTTAACATCTCAGATCTTTGAAAGGCAGTGCTTCGTAAAAAGGCAGAGCTGACATTGTGACAGCACCGGCTTACAGCAACAAGAGTCTTGTGGGCACTTCCACATTTCAAAGCAGACTCAGGAAAGGAAAATAAATTGGTTCCTCTGGGTGAAACAGCATACAGTCTTTGTTTAGGGTAAAATAACTTTACTTCGCAGAACAAGCAGACCATTTAGATTTAAGTTATTCATTAAGATATCTAAACATTACATGGTAGATGTACTGTGATATGACTAAACTCCACTGGGCAATACAGTATTTAAAACAAAAACAGGTGGAAGGCATTGATTAGACTTTGGATTTGCCCAGATATTCTGAGATTTTTTTAGCAGCTTTCTTGCACAAGACTACAAGAAAGAAAATGAGAATGTTTTTCCAAACTTTATTACTGTAAACTGCTAGTTTTATCAATAACATTCTGAAATACCAGTACATAACAACACATGAAAATATAAACTAGAATTTTACTTTACAGACCCAACACTTGCAACCTATTCCTTCCTTTTTTTATCCTCTGTGAACAAAACCCAGTGGAAAGTGTTTGTCAGCACAGCCTCTGGGTAGGTACTATTCTTTTTAAATGCCCCTACTTTAATCATGCAGTTTCCACTTGCCTTCTAGCATGATATAGTACAGAAGCACTGGGAAAAAAGTTGTAGATTGTTTAAGCCTAAAGCCCAACTGGGACCACTGGGAGAGAGAGAAAATAAAACAAAACAAAACAAAAACAAAAACAACCCCCTGTACATACGTTAATTCAGGCCTACAGAGAGCGGGACTTCCATTGCCTCAGGCAACATTCCCAGAGCGTGGGTACTGACTGAAACACTACAGAAATTGTTTTAGCCAGCGAGGGATTTCTAGATATTTTACAGATTTGCTGGCCTAGCTGACAACATAATCACAACCGAAAGTGACAGATTATCAACGTTATTATTGTAAAAAGAGAAGAAAGAGAAAAAACTGTGATGTGTACTTGCTTTATAGAAAGAGCTGGGATGAAGCGTAGGCTGAAAATCTCAGAAGCGTTAGTACAAGGGTAGCCAAAGGTGCAGTTTCAGAGTATTGAAGAAAGATTAAAAATTGAAGCAAGAATCTACATTAATTTGGAAAAATGGCTTGAGACAGAAATATGCACATTCCCCAGCCTCAAATCTGCATTTGCAGCTGCCACAACATTCAAAGATTTTTTGTCCTCTCATCTACTGCAGAACAGCAGTCACTATGGAAGAGAGACCTACATATAGAATTATTTCTGCATATTCCACAACAATGTACCGACATTTTGAAAACATAAGGATGTCGGATTAACAGAATATAGTACGCACCAGAGTTTTAAGCAGAATACACAGAACTACACTGGAGTCTTCAGTGGTAAAGGAGCATTTACTGTTCAGTATAAGTTATACAATGCTAGCTCCCATTATGGAAATAATGAAGCTGACATTCTTTAATATTGACACATTTTTACTTCTTTGGGGACAAAAATCCATCTTAAAAAATAATAGGTATAGAGTCAAGAGGAGAGTGGGTGCAAATTTAAAAATGCTCACAATTCTGTGAAATATGAAAGAATTCCAATAAATTTCAATAATTCTGTTAAATGTGCATGAGAAGGAGGAGGCATTTTTTCTCAAGAAACAAGTAATTCAAATAAAGGAGAAACCTTTGTGAGTTTTCAACTCAAGACATGACTGGAAATCCCAGCTGAGTTAATGGGTTCTTCCATCAGACTGTGAAAGTGAGCTTGAAGGTTTGGTAATGTAATATGGCAATCTGCTAACAGAAACAAACAAACAGTTTCCTCTGGCTGATGTTAAAAAGTACTCCTCAGACCAAGAGTACTGGCGAGACAGACTGCAACTTCAGGTAGCCAAATGCTAACCCCATAGTGGGATCTTGCTTCATGTCTTTGCTGCATTCTCTAAGTTTCTACTAAATTTGGTCCTGCTTGTTCATCCCTTTTCCTCTTTCCCTTCCCTTCCCTTCCATCTCACTCAAGGAAAAAGTGGGAATATTTTTAATTCAAGGAAATTATTCTTTTAACATTTCTGCTTCACTGTGGCATAGCTGCCAGGTTCTGTTCTGCTTCAAAGGTACCTCTTCCTAGGAACTATCAAAAGAACTGCATTTTGTATTACCAAATAATTTCCACAAAACCATAAGCTTAAAATGCCTCCTGGGTGGTTTTGAATTTGTCCCATGTCTCTTGCAGCAAAAGACATGGAACCTAGCTTACTGAGCAGCGAATACCAGACAGACTTATAAGGGTGAAAGAGCAGAACTATAGAAATATGCCTATACACTTCCTCAGCACAACACATGCTGTCTCAAGCTAAGATGAAGGAATGTAGACACAGATGCCAAAACAGGAAAACCAAGATCCAAAATAGCATGTCCAACCACTTTCTGCCTTCAGATTCTAAAGCAAAGAAGCAGCCTGAATCCTCCTGAACAACATTTAACAATATTTGTATCCTTCAGTTCAAGGAAATGCTTACACGATATTCCCTCCTATACAGAGTCATTCTAAAACTAAAAATAATCTTAAGTTCCTGCCCCCTTAATGAAATTTTTTTCAAAATATCGTTGTTGTGGTCTAGTACCATGTATTTCTATGGCCTGGCTACAGAAAGAAGCTTGACACAACCCCAAAATTGATGGCTTTTCCTAATATTGAAGCTTACAGTCCTTAGCACACATTTGCATGCACTCACCTTTATGTTGTCACCTGTTTCCATAGTGGCTTGAAGTTTCCCATTCACGCTGAATACACAGAAGAGGCCATTTTCATAATATATGACACAGTGGCCTTCTCTTGAAGCCTGAATAAGTTTTGGTCTCAGGCAATTTTCAGGACCTTCTAATGTCCTCAGTAGATCTCCATTCATAGAATGTATGAGACATGGTCCTTCTAATGAGACAGAATAAAAGTTACTAAGTCTAGTTAGTAAGTCTAATTATTGACTTAGAAGTTCATTTAAAGACATCCTATATCAAATAAGAAGTAATGGTTTCTTCTTAAGTAATTACTATTATAATACATTATATTCACTTTTACCGTATTTAAGTGGAAAGCTTATGAGCTTAAGGGTGCCAGAGAATAATGTGAACAGCTTATCCCTTAAAAGCTTTGTATTAAGGTATTTTAGAGCACCTAACAAAGTTAGTTAGAGACCTAATAAATATCTTCTTTTGTGGATTTCCTTTTAAAATTGGTAGTAGTTAATTTTGAGTGCAGAAAAATAAATGTATTTATTGTTTTGAATCCTAAAATAAAATTTTCAGAATATGAAGACACACAGATGTAAGTGTAATGAATTTACATATGCATGTACTCTGAAAGTGTTTATTCTCATACATATTCTTAATAAAGATTTTAACCCATATATGATCAACTAAATACTTGCTTCTTAATAAATTTGGACAAATAACTGATTTGCATGTAAGCCATAAGTGTTCACATGCATAAAACAGAAACACACATAGGTGGATACAGTGAGCACACCCAACTTTGAAAAGGTGCCTGAAGTAGGTACCTTGGAAACACTGAAGCAGAAAGAACCTAATTCTAAGAAATTTCCAATTTAAAAATAACTGAAGACCAGCAAAAGAGGAAAAAAATAAATAATATCTATGGAATCAATGCCATTCTTTATAAGTTGCCTGGCAAAAGCAGGTCTTTGAGGAGAACACAAATGTGGTATAGCTCTGTAGCTAAACTCAAAAAGCCTGAACAGAATTACTACCAATTTTAGTGGGGAGCATATACGTGCCCTTCATCAAACAAACAAAACAGCACATTCTCTTTCTCTTTAAACTAATTCTTGCTTTTCTTTCTGAGAAGTTATCCATAACAAAAACAAACCCAACTGAAGTAATACATTCCTGACCATCCTGGCAGTCAAGAGCTGGATCCAACTGTATGCTACATGCAATTAGGCTGCATAAACAAACAAAAGCTAAAACAGGGAAACTGATGTGGTTGCCTAATGATCTGCTCTTTCTCCTGGATGTCTGAATAACCCCCAGTTTTAACATGTTTAAAAAGAGGTTTCAAATTCACTCAAATCCTGCAGCAACTAAAACAAGCTTAAAAATACAACCAATGCAAAGCAAATAAATTCTATCACCTGAGACTAGATTCATTTTTGCATTAGCTCTATAGCTTTATGAGTGAAAATAAAAAACAACAGCTTCCTTACCTTTTGAACCACTTATTACCAAGCCAAGTTCAGCACAAACAGTAGCACAGATGATTTCATAGTCATGTCCTGTCAAAATAGCTCGAGGAGTTGCAAAATCACCTTCAATGAAAAAACAATCAAAGCAATTATTGGTTACAAGTCATTTCAAAATCCATGCTTTCCATCACTGAAGCATCTTCAGTTTCCTTGCTCTTTGAGCTTATGTTCTCTGTAAATCATTTCTATGCTACTATTTGCATACAGTCAGTCTGCACTCTGATCTGCACAGTACAGCAGCAGTATACCATAGGAATTCAGCCTGTGTATTTACTAACAGACATTCATATAAAAGCTGGGTGTGTAGTAAAAACAGGGACAACTCGGAGCATACAGATTTTGGTTTTCCCCTCCTTCCATCTTCACCTCCACTCTTTTTTTTTTTTTTTTGGTGCAAGAAGAGATCTCAGTCAGTTACTACCTTTTACTATAATAGGCATAACTAAACACAAATGTCTCTAGGACAAGTACTGAGAGGAAACACCTACAAGGCACCAAGACGAAATAACGTATCCACTGACTAATTTCATTTGAATCTAGTGACAGTGTTGAAACTTCACTATGATGGCCGAGTCCTTTGTAAGAAGTGGAGCTTGGAACATAATCAATATGAATTTCGGATGAGTTTGCAAAATCAAAGACCCCAAACCCAACATTAATTACTGCTGTTCCTATTAGCCAGTTCCCTGCAACAAGAACAAACAAACAAAACAGTATTTTCCAGAGTTTCTTTTTGCCACCAAAGATATATGGATACCATAATGAAAGAGAAATTATATGACTGGCACATCCGAATGAACAAAATTTTTTATTCTCCAACACAATGACATAGAAAGAGTAAGCATATGCTATAAATCTTTTAAAATAGTTTTATACCTTCACTCACAGATCATTCCCTGGATCACCCACCTTGAGAGTGCTAGCATTTCATGGAAAGCACAATGTTATTTTTGTATACCATATAATTATTTTATTCATAGCATTTTATGAAGTATTAAAACTTTGAAGAATGCATCTTCGGCAATGTTATGTAGCTGCAAAAAGGATTAAGCAAGTTTGTAAGCAGCAGGAAACACTTTCACTTAAAAATAAATGATGCTATGACTTCTGTGAAATGTCAATAAGGCAGTAAAGTAGTGGTAGAATCACACATTATTTTACTTCAAAAACAGGAGACGGTTTTCAATGAGACGTAGTAATAATAGGGCCAACTGACTCCATTTGTTACTAAAGTAGCATTATTCAAATTACATCTGAAGTTGTAACTTTTTAAAAGCTAAAATCAGCACAATCTGATTAATTTGTCCGTGTAGAGCCATAACAGTACTAGCAATACTAGTACTGTGTCTTATTAGAAATTATGTAAAATATTAAAACAGTTAACTACCCAGATCCTGCATAGATGCAGTGAGAAACTTCTAGGGAGAAGAAATGTGGATTTGGGCTTGCATAAATCAAGGCTTAGCTTACTCTCAATGGTTTACATTTTTTACTCAGACCATTTGCAACAATTCCCAGAATGTCCATGTAGCTGTCATGTTCAAATGGCCTTTAAGAAAAGGTCATAATCTACGATACAGTATCAAATAAGGGATTTTGACTTTTGAAATTTGATTTATTTTTGCAATAACAGCTACAATTTATAATTTATATCTACAATACAAAATTTTGAAGAGTAAATAAATCTATTTCTTCTTAGCTATATATATACATATATATATGTAGTTGTATATGTATTTATGTATGTGTATGTATGTATGTATGTATGTAGCAGCATTTTAAATCTGAAAATGTTTTGAGGCAACTCAGTGAACGGTCCCTAATCTCTTAATAAATAATCATTAAAAGCTTTTGCTTTTGTTTCATATAATGTTTGGCAAAACACACTCAAACCCAGGAAGTATGGCAGACGGTTCAGAAGGAAAGAAAACTCCCCAACAAATTGGAAGCATAAGGGTAGACGTATGACTGTTAGGTACTTCTCAGCTGACCAATTCCACTAAACGCTCATGTTAGAGACAGTTTGCTCTATTGAACTTTCCTCACCTAAACACGGGACGGGCACTTTTGAAGATACTTAAAAACATTGCGTAGACAATCCACAAATTTGCACAGTTTTAGGGAAAAAATCTAACAGTAACCATAACAGTCTTCTTATCCTGTAAAAATTTATTTTTTGACCCAATTCTTTCCCCCCATTGTCCCCAAACCATAAAACAAGAGGTAGCTTTATGCATTTAAAGCTTTTGTTAGTTTGTTTTCTTTTAATTGAGATGCCTATGTTAGCAAGATTCTGCAGTTCTGGTTTTATTACTTTGTTTTGCTTTCAGAAACTGCATTTAGCGCACAGTCTGTGCTGCTCAGATCAGCAAGGAATTAATCTAATTGTATTCTACACATGTTAATGAAAAATTACAGTTTAAAAACTTTAGAAATCGGAGTAGTTTTAAATATACAACATTGTATTGAAAGTAAATAATGTAAGATGTTTGAGTGTGAAGGACCTGTAAGAATCCATTTGCCATGCAAATGAATTACTAGGAGGCGCAGATAAACAAAATTCTTATAGTATACTTACTGTTTTACAGCAACTAAATTCCTATAGGCTTTTCCTACTTTAGGCCGTAAGTAACTATAATACACACAATGCGTACACACACAATGTGTTACTCGTAAAACAAAAACCAGAAATTGAGCATATATATTGATCACAGTCCACAGAAAATTAAATTTCTGTAAATAGTGTTGTTGTATTTTTTAATTTGGACTTGATTTCAAATATAATGGAATAAGTCTATAGGTGGTCAGGTCAGCATTTCATAAATTTATATAAATATAAATTTATATAAATAATATCAGTTGTTTACTGAATTATTTTTATTCTAAAGAAATACTTCAATGTAAAAAAGGAATAAAAGAAATCTGAATAGTATCTTTAAAGAAATGAGGAATTAGGAAATTAGTATTGAATAAATACTGTAAAACATAAGTCCTGTGAAAAGTCAGACTGACTCCTTTGATAAGAATGTCAAGCATTTAGGGGTTTCCAAGCCTCTGATTTGCCAAATAATGGCGTCAACTTAAAAGCTGGTCATAGAGCAGAACAGATTTCTTTAAAAGCTTTTAAACTGTTATTGCTTCAGAAGATTGTCATGGTTTTCAATAATGCAAAGAGAATATTTTATTTTGTTGCTGGTTTAAGGGGCACCACTTCAAACTTTTCTAAATTGTTTTAGGGGAACGGGCTTGCAGACCTTTTGAAAAGCTGGGGAAGTGACTTCAAAGGGAAGCGAGTCTTTGTCCATTAAGCAGGTTTACGACCACTGATGCAAACCCTAACTAAGGACTGAAAAGAATACTCAGTGCATCTTTATGGAGATCCTTAAGGAAGATGAACAAATCAAATGAGATTAAAGATAGTTCAAATCCTAGCTCTAATAACCAGGACACAACAGTTTTACAGATGTGCTTTTCTCAGCACATATACATGTGCACGTATACAATAATATCCTTAATCTATACCATTGCTGGATTGCTACTTGAAGTTGAATGCTGTAAGAACCTTAATGCCACATTCACATTGCAACATAAGTAGCCAATGATTTATGCAAGTCATAGGAAGTATATGCAAAGTTATTTCCCAGTAATGGACAGAATACTTTACCTTTACAGTAACCATTCAAATTATTTCAAAAGAGCTCTCCTACATCACAATAAATAATTCCTGCAAAGCTGTTTTCCCATAGAAAATAGCATAAAATATCACTCTTCTCTAAGTGACTAAAGTACATTTTAAATCATAAAACTCAAGCTTCAGAAGATAAAAGAAGAGCACATGATATCATGTCAGCTTGTGGCGATATTTCAGTGAAAAAACATTAGGCATTTGGAAACTACATTTAAAAAGGAACAGTGGGATTACAGGAAAGTCAAAACTTTCTTCTAGTTTAATGACATCCAGAAGATGATCCACCTTACTGGATAACAAGAAATTCTTTAGTATTGTTGGGTTTATCTCCTCTGTTTTTTTGGCTTTGGCGATGTTAAAAAATAAAACAGAATCAAAAAATTTTAAATCCATCAGTAAATTCCTAAAAAGACCATTTTCTTTATTAATTACTACTAATAATACACTCATTACTTTATCAATTACTAAGCCATAATTACTTTATTAATTACTAATCAGCTCTAAGAGCTGAGCCAAATACAGGAACTCTTCTAAAGAAAGTGTCCCTGTAATAAGAAATCAAGCTAGAGACAGAGTGAAAAACTTATTTCAGAATGAAATATGGGATACTCTTCCTACTATTTCTTCATGAGATAATATTATGCAACACATAAAAAGGAGCATAGTCAAATTTTTTATGTTTTAATGTTTTATGCTGAGAAGACAGTTAATTATGATAAGTCACAGACAGCCAAATAGTAATTTTTAAATTATTATTCTGTGATTGTCGAGGCTGTAGGGCACTTTTAAATGGCAAATTAATTATGTGATTTTATGTCAATATGAAATTCTAATTAAATGAAGCATCAGTTAACCCAACTATCTTTTTACCTACTTCTTGCTAAAATAAATGATTGAGTACTTTCTCAAAGGATATATAAACCAAACAAAATGATGTGTGTAAGAAAAGTCTTCTAAAAATCATTTTACAAATTTCTCAGGTTTTGAAGTTTCTTTGGTATGATAAAAATTGAGGAAAATAATAATAGATTTTAAATAGATTTGAGAAGCAGAAATGTACTTACAGAATATATGACATATGGACACAGGTACTCTTTCAGCAAAACACAAGTAAATCAAGAAAACTATCTAATTTACTGCTAGGCTTCCCTGTTGATTATATAGCAAGTTTCACAGTTTAATTACTTCAAAGTCGTTACTGTCAAATATTATATAAACTCTCTATATTAACATTATTTATATATTACACAGAGTAGACATTTAATAAACAGCAGCACTGGTTGAAACCCATTTCACTGCTACAGAAAGGGTTGCTCTTTGATGGATGTGAAATCTTACTGAAGTGATACTATACAATACTACTGAAGGATTCCTAAAACTTTAGTTTGAATAATCTTTCCTTTGCAGCGTGCATTTTTATATAATTAAGTGAACATTTCATATTACGTAGGAACTTTTTTGTTGTCCTAATCGTCATGTGACACCCCATCAGCATTTCCTCTAATCCCGTCAATCTTTTCGCAAACTACTTCCCATCTGTTCAAACTTTTAAAAACAAAAAGTGCAATCTTACGCTTAGATGCGCACTTTGTTTATGCAAAGAAACCCTTTACATTGCTATACATTTTCTGCAAAGGGAACAACATCTTTGAATAAAATATCATTCTATCCCCAAACAAAATCTAAAAACATAACTACAGAAGGTGCTACAGTGCTATCAGATTTGTTTAGCAAAGAGACAAATATTAAATTTATCTTGTAGAATTCATTCTAGGGAATATAACACGGGAAAGGTTTGCTGTACTCCTCCCCACAGACGCACTGTGCAAAAAGTGACTCACATTTATTCAGTACTAATATGAGAACGGACTATTTTTCGTACATATTTTCTCAAGAGGACAGGTTGACTGTGTTTCCAAAACAAGCGCAATAAGAAAAGCCAGAGATTTAGCAGGCCTGCGTGAGTGGAATATTACCATTCAGATTTCAAACAGTCAGTAATCCCCCGGCTCTGAATTCCCACACCACGTTCAATGTGGAGGTCTCCGGGCCCAGCTCACCCTGACTCAGGCTTCATCTGCCGCGAGCCCTGGAAGTCATTCTGAGGGCCCCTCCCACGAATACCGATCTTTTTGAAGCCCCTTGAAAGTATCTGCAGGTGAATATTCAGGGTCAATGTACACTAGTATTTTAATATTTGCACCATCCAGACTTCATAAACTGCGATCAGCTTTGAAGTTTTAAAACACAGTCATTTTTGTTTGAGAATCTTCTAAAAAAAGTTTATGGAGGGGCTTTTGTTTTATTTGTGTTTTAAAAAAATATCAGTCTTTCTTCATATCTATCCCTTGTGGTTTATAGTTATAACTACTCCATTCCTGGCAAATCCAAGAAAAACAACTAAAAGCCCAACAGAAAAAAAAAAAAAGGCAATTATTTCAGTCAGAAATAGCACCTACTGCAGAACTGCAGTAAGATATAACACATCTCTATAACAATTTGCTGAACCTGACTTTAATTTGGAACTGATATACTATCTTATACCTTGAGCAAAGAGGAATCTGACATGAGAAGTTTCATATGAGAATTTAGCTCAATTTAGCAGTTTCTGATTTTTTCCCCATTAAAATAATTTATGTCTGTTGAAAATAACAAAAATGAATTGCTTCAGAATAATACTGTCCTATAACAGCATGTAGTGAGAATCTGTGCTTTAGCTATTTGTTTGCTTTTGTAAAATTAATTTCAAATCAATGCATCCTTTGTGTAGTTTATTAGATAGATGTTTTCCACCTTTTTTAACAGTGTACCTAAGAGTACACTAGGAATACTTCTGATTACATAACATATTCTTGCACTCAGTGGAGTAGTGCTTACCTCTGTCATGTTAGCCTTAATAGAGATTAATTCCAAAAACTCTTACAAGTTAATTTCCTACCTGAGTCAGAACTATCGTCCTGACCAAACAATTTTTACAACATTAAAGTTGGTCATGAAGATCCTCAGATTATCAATTCTAGACTATAAATTATTAGTTTTATATATATATATATATATATATAAGAATATAAATTATATTCTTCTGCATTATTCTACTCTGTCCTATGTGGTATAGCCTTAGAATTGAAAGGTAGAGTCATTTTTCCCAGGAACCAAACAAGGTAAATAAATGTGATATATTAGTACATCATTCCACCACTATGCATATGGTGCACATTAAGGTTGTATTCATTTACCATATGAATATAATTCCTTTTACCACGTCAACTATTAGTTACAAGCTGTAAATATAGCATTGTTTTTCCTGGAACTTGAAGGTCTGCATTACATCATGAAGCACTAAATATCCTTATCCTTCTGGAGAATTTCACGTATATAGTTTTTAGTGACACCTGAAGTTGCATACTGCCAACAAACCAGCATCAAAACTCTTTCTCTGTGTTTCCAGGCTCAAAATACACACTGCCTTCATTTGTGTCTGTATAGTGCCTCAAAACTTGCTACTACAATAAAATTGCAATTACTTCCTCTGATTCACAATTCTTGAAACACACTCTCCCTCAGCCAGTTGAAAATAAGGATACTACAGATGCTGTGCATAACCCTGGAGGACATACTTTTAGCACAAAAAAACCAATATTTGTATTACACAAAACTTACAAGCTCATCAACAGCAAATCACCATGACTATTAAAATGTTTTCCGAACCATCAGCCACTGCAATTCCAGGTTCTTCTGAATGAAGTCTGTGTCCTCGTATCTATCTATAAGATGACTTTCTTGGCATTATATAAATATGGAATTATATTGCTTTTACAGCATCACTGGAGATTTCCAGATATACCAGAATTCATCAACCTGTTAGATCTCATCTTTTTTCAGTTCAAATATTTGGAAGCTTGGACCATCATTCATATGAGATTTACTGAGTACTTGGAGGAATGAGGCCTCAATCTCTTTGAGGTATCAATGTGTTACAGTTTAAAAAAAGGAACAAGAGTGGCTTTTATAGTGCCCGACTGAAGGCTCTTTTCCAGATTTGTGCAGACATTTGCAGCGCTTGCTGCCTCAGCACCACACCAGGAACGCCAGGCTCAGCTGTGGGGGCGGCAGGGCCTGTGTCTGCTAAGCTTTCAGGAGGCTCCAGTGGCCAGCACAGCAGAATGGACCCAATGGTTGGCAGAAGAATATTTAGTGGTTGTTACCCTTTCAAAACATGTTACAGCCATTTTTGTATGCCTTGTGGGTCTTCTCTATGAAATAAATTTTACTAAATTTGATTTACAGGAATAGAAGAATGTCATATTGAACTTTGTAAAGTTCTAGGGAAGAAAAGTATTCCATTTCTTTTCACAATCACACTTAACAAAACACTCCTGACATATTTGTTTCAGTTCGTATATCAATCTTAAATTCATTTTGTATTTTCTCATTACAATGTTAATAAAAAGGAGAAAAATTATACTACAAATGAAATCCAAATGTTTTTTGCACCAACTATGTCAAAATACATATATTTTAAATATTTTACTAAGCTGTGTTTTGGAGAGGATGTCTCAACACCGGCTTTCAACTCAATGCCAGCAGATGGTGCTACAGGATTCTTGTTTTGCATACGCTGCTGTGCTACTCCCTCCAGCCATTTTTGAGAAACAAAGAATATTTGTTATGTCTGCAGTTAAGCAGTGTTAATATTGAATTATTTACTAGCTTTTTTGGAAAAAGGACATGCACAATAACATCATGCACGGGGATCAAAAAATAAATGTGCTGTTGAACACAGAAAATGAGCACATGCAGACTGGTTTTGAACTCTCAGCTCAGTACTATCGTAGAGCAACTCTCTTAACAGACTGACTACAGTGAATGGCATCTATAGACTTTTTAGCTGCTGTGATTTCAAACATTTTAATATTTGGAGGCTCTGAAAATTTTTAGTTATTATGGGAAACCACCATGCGATAGAAATTAACAGTAATAGCAGAATTGCCATTAATAATTAATATGATTACTGATTTATGGGCAACCTGATACTATACTACCTGGCATGATAAACACAAAGGCAAATATTGACAGATATAATTTTTAGAACTATTTCCCAACTAAACTTTTTTAAGAAGAAAAGCTTCTGTGTACACCACCTCCTAAAATATATTTGTTTTTAGGAAATAACAGTTAAAATCCTAAATAATTATTTATGCTATAAACATTCTTTGAAAATGTGGAATGCTATCTTCTGTATAACATGGGTTTTGACACTGGAAACAAAGGTCCAGATCATGCAGAAAGTTGGGAATCAATATGTAGGTAATTCAAGATGAGGATAAAGACGGGAGAAGCAGGTAAGGAGATTTTTTTGCTACCGATTTAACATCAGAAATATTACCTGCCTGAAATCAGTGAGATTATTCACTGTGTACAAAGGCAAGCACGTTCGTAAATCTTCACGGAATTCAGGTTTACAGGATTAATGTGTCTGAGTACAAAGAAATTATTACCCAAGATATTTCTTTTTAATCAACCAAAGCAAAGATGCTCATCAGGTCATATTTTCAGAGTTTAAACTACCTGCACTATCCACTTAAAAGAACTAATTATCAACCAATCATTTATAAACAGTTTAAATTTTCAAACTGAAAAATGTATGTAGCAGCTGATGAGATATGGGATTTTTTGTTTGTTTTGCTCTAACTAATATAATTTAAATTAAGGAATTCTCTAGTCTCAAGACCATAGCTTTACTTTTATAATCATATTAATTGAAAAATAGACTTTCAGATAGTTAAGTACTTATTGGGGAATTGTAGCCATAAAAAAACAAAATACGGCTTCTTTTTAAAGTAGCTCAGATAGTAGCTAGGCTGTTCTTTGGCAAGACAGGAAACTCTGGAGATTAAGCATGCAATCCTTTCAGAGATATTATATTTTATAATTTTAAAAGATTATGTATTTTATAAGCTTAAATCTGAAGACGATATTGTACATGGTAGCAATGGTAAAACTGTTCACCGAATCTTCTCAGTTACATCAAGTCATTCATTTTAGGTATTAAATCACTTGCTTACATTCAAACATGTACCCTGTTACACAACTACACTAGTAAAAACTGCCTTTAATTTCTCTACACACTTCAGAAAACCTGAATACAGCACCCTCAAAAAATACAAAGCTATGCAATGAAGTCACCATGATCCTCATGATGTGACTATGATACATACTGAGAGTAACATTTTCTCGGTTTATGTGCTAACATAAAAAAGGTAATATAATTTGTTTTATTCACATATGTGTGGAAGATCAATGCAATAAATCAGAAGAGACCATATTAGCATTAGTGGTAGTAATAAGGTAATGCACAGACTCTATATATTTCATTAGTACTGGATACTTTTATTGGCTAAGCCTTAATTTCATTGAGGAAAACATATTTCTAAGTTAGATTTCTTGATTTTTCAAAATATGAAAACTGAAAAAAAATTGTGAGCAAATCTGTAGGACTTCTGAAAGCAACAGAACAGTCTCTTCATATTCGTTGAATATAGGGCAAAAATAATATAACAGTACTTCGTCTTGTCCTCAACTTACGGAAATGCCTGCCATCTTATAAGCACAAGCAATACTAAAATGATTGAATTCACCACTGTACTCCTGTCCTCCAAGAAAATACATGCCAGACAAGATAACTGTAATGAAAAAACAACAACTTTGTAGCCACAGACTGAAATTCATTAAGCGAATTGGCCCCTACATGGTAGGCAGAGGGGAGAAATCCTGAAGAGGAAGGATTGGATGAAAAGGGAAATTGCATCTACAAAGACATTTGTTGGTAAAGGAATCCAACAGGAAAGTTTGTCTAGCAAGTCCTTGGTGGCAATTTTTAACATATAAGAAGCTACTAGAGATGACCTTCTAGATATGATCATAACCAACATAGCAAAACAGAACGAGAACATGATGGTGAAAGGGAATTTACATGAAAGTGGAGAAGATACGAGACAGATGCTTTGTAAGGGAAGGAACAAGAACAACAGTCTGTTTTTTTGTTTTGTTTTGTTTTTTAGGTATTTTGGGAAGATAGGTTTCAATAGATACAGAATATTTTTCTGTAAAATCTCATAGGAAACAAGTCCATAGAAAAACAAAGAAAAAAGTAATAAGGATAGAAGCACAAACTGCCCTAATGCCGAGGAAGGGTAAGAAACCAGCTGGCATGACAACGCTCTCCAGTGACTGTAAACACAGGACAAAAATCAGACAGAAAGCTCAAAATAGGTGAGATTTTTCTGGGCCAGTGTAAGAGACAGGGCATGAGCAAGCAGGCACAAAAACAGGACAGCCAAGCATAGACGAGACATAACTAGCAATGACATCAAGCCATTCGACAACACACACACTCATACGTAAGAGGATGATCAGGAGTTGGTCCGTTATTCAAGTAAGCAGCAAGCAAAGCAACAGATGATGCCAGACATTTCAAAGTATTTCAATAAAATTCTTCAATAAAAAGGCCAGCTGCAGTCAGGCAACAAACATAAGTAAGAGCAGCAATAGATGAATGTCGTCCTAGACAAAACTAGAGAGACAAGAAATTAGAGAACACCTAAATGAGCTACATATTTGGAACTCAGCCAGCCTGATAATACTGATCTGATGGTACTTTGAAAATGAAACTAAATAATCCCAGAGCTGTAACTGTTATTTTATAGAGACTGGGTGAGGTTCTACAAGACTAAAAAAAGCATTGTACTGTTTATCTTCAAGAAGTAGGAGAAGGAAGAACTGAAATTAGAGCATAATCAGCTTAATTCCAACAAACAGAAACATACTGGCAGAACAACAGTTTCATGTGCATACAACTTGCTAGAAGAAAACAAGAAGATGAGTAACAGCTGATTTGGATTTGACATGCATAAATCATGTCAAAGCAATCTTATTTCCTGCAAGGCAGAGTAACAGGACTTGTGTTCAGGGAGACATCATATATTTTGACTTTAGTAAGGACTCTGGCACTGTTTCACATGGGCAAATGCACAAAGAAAACATGGAAACACATGTTTAGAAGATGCTACTATAGGTCAGAAGAAAAAAACAGCTGGAAAGCTATATTCAGTAGGCTGTTTTCAGCTATTCATTGTCAAAATGGATAAATGCATGAATGGGCCTTCCTGGGACATGTGCTGTCTCATATTTTTTTAATGATCAATTTGATAGAATAAGACTGCAAATTACATTTGTGGATATGAGTTGCTATTGGAGGACAGGATGACAATTCAAAATGAGTTTGACAAACTGGAGAAGCAATCTAAAAGGATGCGATCCAGTAAGTTTAAAGACAAGGTTCCTTAGACAACACAGAGGATGAGAAACAACTGACTAGACAGTAATTCTTCAAAAAAGACTGAAAAGACTGAAACTTATAATGGCTTATACACTTAAAGAATTAACACTGTCACGCTGCTTTTAAATAAGCAGGTATCCCATGTGAGAACAGAAGTATGGCTCTGTAAACGAGGTTCTTTTCTGCCTATTACTGGAACGGCCTGAACTGCGATGCTGCGTCCACTTTGAGGAAGACAGACAATCAGAGAGGAGAGCAACAATAAAATTGGAGGTCCAGAAAAACAAGATTTATGGCAAAAGACTGAAATAATTGTATTATTAAGTCTGGGGGAAAAAAAGATTTGCCAGTCATGATAGTCTGAATAGGTGGAAGTTCTCGCAAAAAGTAAAGACAAAATCTGTTCTCTATATGAAGAAGAATAAATATGTAAGAAGTGATAGAATTAAACTGCAGCAAAAAAGAAATAAGTTAGACACTAGGAAAAGATTTCTAATGATAAGGCTTATGAGTCCCAATAGCATATTTGCCTAAGTTTTTAAGGATAGGCTGGACAAACATCAGTCAAAAATGGTTTTGGTGTGGTTAAGTCTTTTGGGGAAAAAGAGAATAGATTAGGTGATCTGCCAATGTTCCCGCCAGCCCTATTTTCTATGTTTCTGTCATTACAAAGTAAAATGCAATCCCTCAGCCTAGGAAATGTCCAAACACTAAAGAGTTGCCACTTCAGGTTCAAAGTGAGAGCAGGAACTGAAAGGTATGCACACCATTTGTATGCAAATACAGCCTCTCATCCCTTTTTTCAGGCCCCCATGTGCATCCCTCTCCCCCCCCTTGCCTCCCCGCTGCCCCCATTGCCTTGCGCTGGACAAGGGCAAAAGGCTGCACATTTCTGCAAGCACATGGCCTTCTCCAAATAACCTCGACACAGCACCACTCCATCCGCACCCGGTGCACCTCTGGAAGCACTGTATCATGGCCCCAAGCAGTACTTTGCTATTAGATTGGAGTCTTTAAATATGCAAAAGCCAACCTTGTGATACAGGTCACACGTGGCACTTCAAGCGGTACGAAGGGGAGCCACATCCACTGCCTCCCACCTCCCCCACTGCCAGAACAAGCTGCTTGCCAAGGAGAGGAAAATAAAAACCCTCAACACTATCCAAAGCGACTTTTCATGCCATACACCTCCACAGTAAATTACGCTAATTAATGTGAACTCACCATGGCTCAGGGCTTTTCTTTGCCGCTATTTCAGACCCTTGGCTCTGTTCTTAATTATTTCTAGGCTTGGTCAGAAATTTTCCACAGAAACATTTCTGCATCACAAAATGTCTGTTCACCAAAGTAAAGCACTGCTATGTTCTATATTTTCAAAAACAATTAATTTAGGAAGAAAAAAACCCTACATTTGATCAAAGAGCATGGTGAAATATTTTTTGAATTTCAGGTTTTAATTTGAGAAGAAAGAAAAAAGGACTTAACGTAAATTTAATCAAGCTGTTTTGTAAAGAATAAAAATAGTTTCCAGCAGATGTGTCTCATGTAGGAATTTCATATCTTTGAGATTTAAAATCATCAAATTTGGTTTAAATTGACCAATGTATTCAAGAGTTATTAGAGACAAAGTAAACAGACTGCAAAAGTATCATTTCTTTAAGAAATCAGCTTAAAAGTTAAAAATTAGAAAGTTTAAATAATGACTATTTTAGTAACATATTTCTTCTGTTAAACAAAAAATGTAAAGAATTTTTCCTCCAGTTGGCCAGAGAATTGTCCCTGATAAAAAATATCAAACAAAACACTTATTTATCAAGTATGCCATAGCCCACCTGGCTTGTCAACGTGAGTTAAGTACCATTATAAAACATGAATACATGCAGCCAGAGATCAAGAGCTCAGTGCTTCCTAAAGTAATGAAACCAGATTATGGAACTTAAATAAAATGTAACTGGTGGGGTAGTGGGGGCCCAATGGGATAATATTTAGGGTAGCTTGGTCACAGTGGTCTGCTGACTGGTATACGTCACAGGCATCAGGTACTATGAAAGAAGGAAAGAAATGCTCCTGTTTTAGATTACTTCTGTTGAAACTTCTCTAGTATTATGATTTTTCTACAGTGCCATAGGATGTCTGTTGCTATGAAATCATATTTAAGATGGAAATTAGAGGAAATTAATTAAAGAAAAAACTTAGGAAATTAATATCAACCCTAGAGTATCTAAAATTCCAATGAATAATGTTTATTAAAAGCATGTATAAACTGTACTTTGAGGTTACAAACCATAACCTTTAAACACAAAGGGATAAAATTATACAAGTTAAATATCTAACATCCCACAAATTGATGGAAGTTACAGTTGCAGCAACAGGGCTCAAAACCCCCAAACATATTGCAATAACAGGGCTCAAAATCCAACAAACCTGCTGGTGCTTTCCATTTCTGACAAAATCAGAACTAAGCAGAAACAGCTCTTTTTATTTGCCTTTTCAAAAAAAAAAAAAAAAGTGATTGAACAGAGATGCCTACAGAAAGCTATTTCTGGGAAAAATTAAAATCCCAGATTACCATCTCTTTGAAGCAGAAACTGTCTTTTTACTATACACATGTATAGGCCTATGTACAGTACCATGAGATTCCAATTCATCACAAAGGCTTCCAAGGATGGCTAGATCACGAAAAAAAATCTAAATAATGACAAATAGTAAAAAAAAAAAAGAGCCATAGTGCTTCCCTATAAGCACAAATTCTATTAGCATTGCAAACAAAGAGAACAGTAGTTAAAATAAGCCAGTATTAACTTTGAAAAATGCAAAGTTTTAATATGTTAGGAATTTGCTTTCAAGAAGATGGACACTGGTTTATAACAAAATCCATAGACTTATTCTAGCCATTACAGGTACAAAATCTCAGCATGGGATGGGCTGCAGTCATAAAGGAGCCCACAGCCTCAAGGTCTTGCTCATCATGCAGGCAAGGCTGGCAAATATTCATCAGGAAGAACTTCTCAGGACAGACCTAGAGATCTGCAAAGATGGGCTGCACTTGCAGGCCATGAAACCAATGTAAGGAGGCACCTATGAATGTTGGCTGCTTCGTAGCAGTAAAATATGTAGTTTTTTTTCCTCAGAAGGGCAGTTTTGCTCTTCAGAATTTACAAGCTGGGCCTGACTGATCTGTCTTGCTCCTCTCACAGGCTTTTTGGAGTTTCTACGTTTACAAGCTCTGCAGAAACAGCAGAGTTTGCATTTTCTTTAAACTGATAGAGTGCAAAATATGTATAAAGTATCCGCAAAGATTTTGTCCCTCAAACAAAGCCATCTCTTTTAAAGATGCTCATAAAACTACGCGAGCCATCCCTTTCCTTGAATCAGACTGTTCAGATGCTGATATTTTGCTCACATCACCTGCCTGAAGATTCTGCAGCCCTGTGAGTTGAACCTAAGTATCGTTGAACAGTTTTGCAACGCACAGCCAACATCAATGAATTTTTAAGTTCAATTCAGATATTCATTCTAATATGCACTCTGTTATGCTTCTTTAAGAGTCCTAGAGAAGCAATTTTAGTTGATTCACCTTTTTTTCAAATCACTACAACTGAGTAACATGCTGAGAATGAAATACACACTTTTACCAAACTGATTAATTTGAAAGCTGTTAGATATTGTTTAAATTATATGAAATTGTAAGCCTGTTCTAATGGCAGCGTATGCCAAATGGAACAACACTTCCTATTTTCCAAACGTCCATTTTGTCTTTTGCAGGCGGCAGGTAAGTTTTTAGAAGTATTTTATACATGGTCAGAGAAGACCTTGAGTGAATGGCAGAAAACCTAACACCCTTCTGAAGACAGACAGAATATACTGCTTCTCACTCCTCTTCAGGGCATTTTCATTTTGGCGGATGCAGGAGAAGAGGACCACTATCTGGCTATGATGCGCCCTTCTATTCACCTGTTTAAGCTCTCACCAGCTTTATCAAAAGCTTCTTAATCTTGTGAGCTGTCTCACCCTGGTTTTTGGTGAAGCTGCATGTCTGCCCTCTTCCTTGTTTTGGGGATCAGGAATTAATTTTTTTGTGTGGAGTGAAACTGGAATGATTTCAAGAGCACTTTCTGCTTTTCCTATTATATAATACAGACTTAGCTGGGTTGAACAGACATAGCGCTTCACTGTTTTTCTCAGGGAGTCATGATTTAAAGGGAGAATTTCCATGAGTAAAAGATTTGGGATTCACTGGAGAACGATGTAAGATAAGAGAGATGAGGACTGTGATGTAAATTTGGGTGTGGAGGGGTTAAAATTGAATTAGGCTGAAGCAGGGCTACTCTGAGTTATTAGTCTGGTTATACAGTTTGAGCCCTGTTGCTTGCACTGGAATCAATTAAAATGCCTAGTACGTGAGAGCAAGGATTAGGCACGTAGCACCCTACCAAAGTGTTAAATTAATAAAGTTGTAGCTTGCTTCTTTAATCCATCCCATGTGTCTGTCCTTCTTTCACCTAAATGTCCTGCTCAAGTCATTACACATCTCATTACGATGACCTTAGTCTACATTAAAATGCAGTACCTGAGTAACTATTGATAGGTAGGATACCGCCATGAGTGAAGTGTCAGAAGCTATACACATAAGATTATAGTGGCATAGGATACAGCCTGCTTTAAGTGATGCACAGGAATTCTCTCACTTCCTGATCCACTCCCCCCTCAACTGAATAAGACTGACAAGAAAAAATGTATTTGCAATGTTCAGGATCTTATAACTTTATAAATGAGGAGTTCTACTTGTGGTGCAGAACAAGCACTGTTTACACTCCTTTAAACTAGAACTGCAAGTAACTACAGAAAAGAAATGTTGTACTTTGATATTAATGTTATCTAAAATTTTGTCATGCAAGATGCAAGCCATTTTAGAAAACTTCCTTATAAAACAGGTTTTGCTTACCACTTGTATTATCACCAATGATATTGGTTTTGCCATTCCAATACCAGAGAAGCAACGTTGCATCACGTGATCCTGAGAGAATGTAACAATTTCCTCCAATATAGGATTCAGAGCGAGCAAGACAGGTTACAACATCCCAGTGCCCAAATACTACTTGCATCAGTTTACCTAAAACACATAAAATTGATTATGCTTTAACAGTACTGCTTTTATTCTTTGTAAGGCACATTAAATACATCTTAAGGTATTTTAGATACATTTTCTTTAAAAAAGAAAGTTCAAAGAACTACAGTTGAATATCTAAGGAACTACAGAAGAGTACTCATTTTTTTTCGTGATTTTGTGGAAACTTTTTTGAAAGTTCAATAGTCCATAGAGAAGTAAACATTACACTTTAATTCATAGTCCAACCATGCCAGAAGAATTTCCTTTTATTCTATATATTTACATTCATTTTACAGTCAGGAAACATGATGGGATTTGCTTTTATGGCAGTTTACTGATGAAAGGAACAGTAAAAATGCAAGTCTGATGATGGTGTGGAAAATGGAATCAAAAGAGGCACCAGAATAGTTAGGACACGAATAGCATGAGATGTATGATAGTATGAGAGAAGCCTAGAAACTATAACATGTCCAGCTGTCTCAGCATCTCCTTAAACAGAGAAAATGCACAGATTCAGCTAAAAAATTACACTTGAGCCTAAGTTTATCTATCAGCATTAATGCACTTCCCAATTATTTCAACCAGCATCCTTCTTTTTTAAGAATTTCTGTAATGCCCCCAAAAGCTCAGAATACAGATCTGGCAGAAGAAATTCTTATCTGTTGCATACAGGACAAACACTTGGACCCTTGATAGACACACAAATGTTAAAATGAAAGGAAAGCCCAAAAAATTCAACTTTGGCTAGGTGGTTAAAAATGTGCCATTCAAGAGTTTATATAAACATGAATATGGCTAGTACCCTTTAACCTTAACTAAACACAACAATGTTTTCAGAAAAATGTGAATTTGGATACTTGTGCAGATTGGGTTTGCACATGGGACAGCGATCACGTGTAAGGTCAACTGTAGTAGCTCTCTGCTAGACCACCCTGCAGAGGGACAAGGAGCAGGTGGGGAAGCTCCTTCTTCGGCAATGTGGCTGCAGGCAACAGAGGTTACCCACCAGAGGCTGGCTCCCACCCACAGCAAGCACAACCAGGGGCCCTGCCACTTCCTGACTCTGCCAACAGCATACTGACTTCTATGAAATGAGAGTATAAGCACTGAAACGTGTCTCCCTAGATACACTGAAGACTAGCAACTGTAGACCTTGTAGAGCCAGGACAAAACACACACACACACACACACGCACACACAAAATTTGTTATGAGCCTAGATGGCCCATTAAATTAATATGGGCAAGACCAAATTCTGCATCCAGTGACAAGGAGGAGTATGATGCTGTTTATGTGCAATCTTGGATTCCTCAGCCCCAATGACCATGCACCCATTTATGCTTTGGGGTGACTGAGGCCATCTCAATTTGCATGTCCTTCACTACTTTGCCACTATACCTGACAAATGCTAAATAAATATCAGTAGTTAAGCTTTCTTGTCTTCCTCAGATGGAAAACCAAAGGTGCACATTAAAGCTACAGATGATAAAGAACTGGGAAGGGGCCAGAAGGGGTAAAAGAGTGATGAAAGGATCAACAATGCAGAGAAAAAAAAAAAAAAGGAAATGCATAATACATAATGTACTTGACATAAAATGTTCTGAAAAATATTTAATAATAATAAATAGAAACATGACAAGCAATAACACAAATTAGTGCTGGGACTCAAATTAGGCACACCTTAATAACATTTTTAAATTAAAAACAATCAGTCAATTACATAACATGGATAGTAGGAAACACTTCATAGCTCTCTTTCCACACAGTACACAGGCACTGTATTCAGATCCAGCCACTAAATAACATAAATTGTAACAAAAGACTTAACAGAGTGGTTCTGAGAAAAGAGCAAAAACGTTAAGAGACAGAAGAACTGATTTCTAACAGAAGATTTAAAAATATTTACATTAAAGTGGAGAAAACCAGCAAAAACATGAGAAAGGTACAAATACCTACAATACCTACAAAAAAGTGTGATTACTTAGTTTGGTACATGAAGAAAAAATGGAATAACATGATGGAATTTGGGACATATACATAGGATTTAAAATAAAATGCTGACAAATCTTGTTAGGTAAGTTTGACCCTCCAAGAGGAAAGCATTCAACAAGAAATTGTGAAATGAAGTACTATCACATGAGTGTTTTCAGACTGAAAGGGACAAACCACTAGAAGGTATGCCCAAAATTGCAGACTGAGGTCACTGTGTACACCAGACTTCTTTATAAAGTAAACAGCTAATTTTCATATATATTAATAATTCCCATCCACATTGTATTTTTTCTTTAATATAGCAGTCATCTCTATATGTCAAGGCTTTAATTTGTGTCACAGGCTCACATAACTGTCTCAGTTGCTGATCAGTCAACAGATCTGGTCAGAAAGCTACTGAACTTCAGACCTAGGAAAGGAGGGGTGACCACATAACCTTATTTTGACAATACAGAAAAAAACCTTACAAAATATATGTTTTTTTCTGAAAGTTCAAGTTGTCAATTATTAGGTTTAGATTTGAAAAGAATTTAACTATGTGATATATCTTTCAGTTGTGTGCCCTTAGGTATTCAACTACCTGAGGTGATTTATACTTTATACAAGTTTATGCTATAAACATCTCTGAGTTTGAGAGATTTTTCTTTCAATTATGTCCAAGTTTACAGATTCTATTCTAGAAAACAAATATTTTTCAAGGCTATTTGTTTGACAGTTGTTAACGTAGTTGCACTGCCTTTTAATTCTACTTTGTTGTCACGGAGCTAAGGTTCATGCAATTTCATCAAAATGATCAAAACAAGAAATAAACTTTTGCTCTTTTATATTTGTAAAAAAATCTTTGCTAATCTCATAAGAGTTCCTCAACTTTTTTGTTCATTTCCTTTAATATGAGTTGTCCTCTCTATGCAGTAATATCAACCATTACCATACGTGCTCAGATATCCCTTTCTGACAGAACAAATTTTCTGGTTAATGTTTTATTTGACAGCTGTGCTACACATAATTAAAATAAAAATCAGACTCAAGTCTCTGCACTACTGAATCTAAAAAGCTGTCTGAAAATCATTCCCACTGCTGGAGGAAGGTTTTATTGTGCTTCTGCTGTACTAGCTGTGCTGAGAACCCATGATTTATGTTAAAAGTATTTCCTGTTTAAAAAAAAAACAAAAAACCCAACAAAATCTAATAAGAAAAAGGTTCCTTTTTTGTGTAAGTGCTAAAATATAATTGAATTCAACACCTGTGATAACTTGCCATTACGCATTACTGATCACATCATTTTTTCCCAGTTTCAGAGTAAGTATTTCACTGCTATATTCTCATTTTAATTCCAAACAAAATAAACGGCAATTTACTTAAATTAAATATAGAGTTGCTGTACTTAATACTGTCAAACAGGAGACAAATAGAAGACTCATAGCAACTTTTTTCACACATATTTTGGTTTAGATCATACTTAGCTATATTGGAATTAACATGCCTGATGGTCTCTGACTTACACACAGGGGAAGTAATGAAATACATGTAGTCAAGACTGATACAGGACAAAGCTAACAAAATAATACCAGCTTCCTACCATAAATGTAAAATAAAATGTATCCTTCAATGTAAAAAATTAGTTAACTATTTACATAAATCAAGAATATACAATGAATTTTTATCACTGCTAGGCAACTTTTTAAAGATCTCCTTTAAATTGACAACTTTCATGTGAATTTATTTGCATCAATGAGAAAATTAAACTAAGAAGGGTCTAACAAGATGCCTGTAAAACGAATTGTAGTCAGTCAACATAAAGTAAATGGAACTTCTCATTTGTAGTTGAGGCTCTAAAATTGCAAAAATGACAGATATACTGTACTGCCAAAATGTGCCATGTGGTCTAGTCTAAACAGATTTTCATTAAAGACCATTCTGTTTTATAAAATATTTTGGTTTGCCAAGTGTGAAAAACACTATTAACTAATATATTTAAAAAATGATGACAAACATGTAGCATATTCCCTAGGGATTAATAACCTACTGGAAAGCTTGATGGCACACACACACATTAACCATACTGGGTCATTAATCCCAAAGAAATCCCTTGCACTGAGGTCGCTATTCCCATTATAAGATAATGAAAGGGAAAAATCATACCTATTTTTTTCTGGGGCTCCATGGTTTTTAAATCCCCATAGCTCTTATGCTGAAAGATTCTTTTCTGTTTAGCATGACACATGCATGACTTCAACTGTTTGAATACATGCAGGCTGACAGACTAATTTAACTGCTGCCCATTATATTGATCAGTTTATGTTGTATGAAAGAATTCAGGGGCTCCAAATCAATTTTTCTATTATACCATAGCTTTCAAAGGCCTTCATAAGTATTCTTTTACCAGATTTCAAGACCTCACTTTTTTACTGAAGGTAGGGGTTTTCATCCTTTCTACTATGCTTGCCCGTATTTCTTTAGAAAATAATTTTTTTTTCTCCAGTGTTCAAAACCACCAGGGTTAAATTCAAGCAAGTGCTCTAAGAACAATTAACTCTGCTAGCATGCAAAGCTTCACAAAAACTCATTAGACCAGTTTACTTGTGAAACTGCAGTGTAAGAACAGGCATGGCTCTCATAGAATCATATGGATTTTAAATGTGACGCTGTGTCTAAACGAGAGCTCCTTGTCTTATATTTTTTGCACAGAACTGATGGCATACTATACAGAATACCAGTAGAGAGGAAAAGATTTGACAAATGTTATTAATAGGGAATAAATACATACTCTACTTTCTCGTCCCCACCCCATACTTTTTCTTTACTTGAAAAAGTAGGCTTATGATGAACAGAGAATTTTTTAGGCTATTCCTGTATTTTAAAAATACATTTACCTGAATCAGTAGAATAAACTCGGAAACTCTTGTCCCAGAAGCCACAGACCAAGATGTAGCGATTGTCAGAGGTGATGACAAAGCATTGGGAATGCACCTGAATGCTTTGGTCTAAAAGGTCAGTGATTTGCCTTCTGTGCATACCTGTATTGCTGGCTGAACAGAAAGACGCATAAATGAACACATTTAGCATCCACATGCACAGAATAAAACCACATTTCAGAACCTGTATGTTCACAACAGAACTATTTCTTACTGCTGTTACTTGTTTTTTGTGGCAGGGACATTTTCTTTCTACTTTTACTATAAAATGCTCATTACACTTCTGGGAACAATGATAATTCCTCGTAGTATATATTCTAAAATGGAAGAAATCCCTTCAAGTAAAATACAATTGACAAATATAAAGGAAAAATTGCAAAACTGAAGGATACATAAAAATGTAAAATGCTTCCTCCCCCCCAAAGTTCTTCTAGTCTAGAAAAATAAAAATGAACAAACAAATGAAAGAAATTGAACAGTAAGTCAGTATCTATACATACAGATATCTGTATATGTATGGTGCTATATAGTGGCTTACATGTAGCAGACAACAGAATTATGATTTCATAACCAGAAGATATTGTACAGAAATTGTGTCTGTACAGAAAATTGTACAGAAGTTGTGTCTCATTATAAGCACTGTAATTTAAAAAATAATGACTGCAGTAAATATTACCATCAGGTTCTCATGGAGCACTTCACATTTTTTGAGTACTGCACAAAAATTAGCTAGCTTATCTCCAGAATCTTCTTCAGAGTTGAGAAAAAATATTTATCCATTTTGATCACCTACTCTTTTTTTTCCCATATAACCTTGCACTGCAAACTCATGGAATGGACAGTACTCAATTAATGAGCACATTTTCATATTATATTTTGTCCTTATTAATTAATGTATATACATGGGTCCATATAGATAAATATCATGAAAATCCTGCACTGCAGGGAGAACTTTAACATGCTTTCTTCCGAAGGAAACCTGACTCCTGCCCTAGCAGGATAAGTGCTTCTGAGCCTTTCTGCCCACTGCTTGCAAGCCCCGTTATTTCTGTTCCCAGTGGTCCCGGTACCTTCCCCTGTCCTGGTCTTCCCAGTCCTCTTCTCTACTCCTTGTTCTTTATCTTCCTTCCCTTCTCGCAGGCTAACCATTCCCTAAGCCTTGGGCTTATTCCATTTACTTTATATCAAATTCTTAATTTATTTATGCTTTAGTTAGGTATACAATGTTGATGCTGTCTTGTCCACACGGGTAGCAAATAATTTAGCAAGGCACTGCCACATGTTCTTCAGGTAAACACATAAGGGGGCCTTCATCACCATTGGGGCCACTTAAATAATAACAACAATGCTTTATAAATGCACTGGGAAGCATACCACATTACCATGACAAAATAATGGCAAATAAAACCAAAGAAACCTTCAGAGTAACAAATTCAGTGAGGGTGAGACCTTCAAAAAACTTTGCCTAAAAAAGAGGTCTAGAATCTATGTCATATCAGACTTTGCTGTTTTATATCTTCCTGTGCAACTGGAAAATGAGGACAACACGAATCCCTCCTTATGACTAAGACAGCAACAAGATTCCTGCTATAACCATAAAAGTGTAATTTTGTGGTCCTCTTAGGTGCCATTTCTAGGTAAATGTATCTAGCCACAATTAAGAACCTTTAATATTAAGTACATAATTACTTGTTTGTACCCAATGATGCTACTTAACAGTGACAGAGAAACATTTAAACCTTTTAAACTATGTCCAATGTAATCACAAGGCTGATTTGAGATCTACTGTATGAAAAGAATATTAAACCATTTTTCAGAACTGTAGACATTCATTTTAAATGCGTTTATACTGAACAAAAATCAAAGTATTTTTTAAGTTAATGGTATGCCTGTAAATGGAACTATAACTCTGAAAATTATGAAAAATACAAACGAAAATAAAAATTATGCTTTTTTTCTAATATTCTTCACAATGCGTAGGAAATGTGGTCAGACAGGCCTGCTGTGACTTCTTTTTTTGTGCTGTGATATTTATCTATATTTTTAAGACTGCTTGGTTTTAAAGTAGAATATACATTTTCTGATCAAACATTATTTGGACAAAGTGCATTTCAGGAAGGAAAGGAGAGTTACAGCATACGTCCTCCTCTCTATCAATTGTAGGTATTGTATTATTCAGAGGGAATTGATTTCAAAAACTTTGGAAAAAGATTTTAATTTTATCAGCTCTACAAAATGGTTTAACATGCTCATACTATTCCTGATTTAACTATCACAGAGTTTACCTAGCAAAATGGCTATACAGCAACAGTCTAAATCTATAGACAGGTACTATACATGTCCTACTGTGATGTGCATATTAGTTTTGAAATTTAATTCTTGCTGGCTGATAGATCTGTCATTCCATCCTATCCGGACAAGTTCATTTTTGCTCTGATTTTTCCATGCTTGCATAATTGGTCACTTCACTTTTTGTTCACTTTTCCCCCTCTTTTTGCCTCCTGTGAATTGCCATACAACGTGTTTGCAATTTGGGTTTGAGTTGTTTTGTTTTTTCTCTTTTAATGGCATTTCCACTTGCCATATTACACATTCCTAAATTATAATCAACATTTACACTCCCCAAAATATGGGTCTATAATAAAACAACTGACCAAACTCTGTCATGCTAATAGAAAAATAATCTCTATATAAACTAATAAACCTCTATAATAAAAAGTCATAAATTGAATCTGTTACACTGAGTCATTAAATAAAAGTGAGACATCCTCCACCCTTTTTTAATAAAAGAAAAACATATACAAATATAACTAGTGATGGTGAACAAAAGATGCAATACCCTTGAAAAATGAATACTAATATCTTAATACTAAAACTGAGTGGGCAATATATTTCAGCTCTGAAACCGCTTTGCAATTACACATTAATCCCCTCAGCCTGAACAGCAGGTCTATGAAGAAAGGATTGATCTGCTTTAATGATGAAACCCTGGCACCATGGTTTTATTTTTCACAACACGGTGCAGTTAAGAACCCCACTGTTATTATGAAAATTTCCTCAGCAAAGGAGCTCCATCGCATTACCAGCACACCAATTCATCATAACGTGCCTCACTCCTGCTCATCAACAAGTCTGAGTGATGAAAAGATCCAATATTATCCTGACAGTACTTCATGCACATTCTCAATCACACATTATTACAGCATCCATATTAATTTTCACTGACACGCGTCCTAGGCCTGTTCAAATTAGGCAAACCAACGAGGGGGAGTTGATGAAATACCAGCATAGCCACAGCTCATTGCATTCCAATTTGCATGCAAATGGTTTATCAGGAAAATTCCATTCCCAGCAACCAGCAAGTGAAAAACAACCGTAATCTACACTTCAGGGCCACCATACAGAGCTTAATGAATCGCAGAGAGAGAAGGAAGTGACAGACCTATGAGAGGATCGATTTCCACTGGCAGCTGGTAAGGCTGGTCTTGCACAGCACCTTGATGAGCTGGAATTCAGGAAAGAAGATTTTAAAACTCAGCCGTTTTTTAATACCTGGAGCCACATAAATTGAATAAATCAAAGCTACGTCCACTTTTCTAACCATTCAAGATTCTTCTGCATCAACTGAATTAAAAAAAAAAAAAATCCAGGTGCTTTCACAGGCTGCTTATTAAACATTTATTTTAGATTAGTGCTATTCTGAATGTATGCCATCAGCAGCAGCTCCGGTCCTGAGCCATAAGCTCTAGCAGATGCTTTACTGGCAACCTCTCCTGTCGCAACAAAACAAAATTAAGTGGTAAAGAGCACTGAAAACAAAATGTGACAACCATCTGCTGACTGTAGCAAAAACTGTTTTCCCCTTTACTTTTTAAAGCACTGCTTTGAACAAGTGAAGCACACAGGACTTTAAAAAAATATCAGTTTATGATGGAGACAGGGAAATCTCCTAGTCATGTAGTATTTAATGTTTCATCCATCACCAAAATTCATTTATTTGCAAGTTTGGATTAAAGTTAATATATAATTCTGCAGACCCATATTTCATCTGAGCACCTGGCACACCAGTGAAATGTTTACCTCCTGAATTTTCCTTCAGTGTTAAAAAGAGCCTTTTTTCACAGCTTCACTAAAAACAAACAAACAAGAAACCCAAGCAAACAAACAAAAAACCACAAAGCCCACAAGACATTCTTGGAAGTGGAACTAAAAATAATGGCTAAATGCTTACACCTATGATTTCTACAACTACTCTCCACAGCATAGCTCAACAGAAATGGCACGGCTGCAGGAGTAATATGGAAGTCAGAGTTCTGCTGCAATGAAACACTAACGCATAACAAAACATTGTGAAGTCCCCATGCCAAAATAGAGGTACTCTGTTGGGTACCAGTGCCATTAGCTGTCAGTAAAGCCACCGAACTCGCATACAAAAGCAGGAATGGGATTTTTAAATACACATCAGTGACAACTGGTCACTTGGCAACTTAACTTTCTTATCATGATGCCTCATTAGTAAAGACAATGCTAAGCCCACAGCAGGATGCAGAATAGTAATGATACCTGCCCTCTAACTCCAGCAAATCTCAATTTCGGTATAATTTTTGAAGGCAACAATAATGCAGGCTAATTTCAGGAATCCAAATCCAGATCTCTTAAGTGCAATATTCCATTAACAGCCAGCAGCTATGATCATTTTGCTCTCAAAGAGGTGGCAGGGGGAGGTTTTTTAGGGTTTGGTTGGGTTTTGTTTGTTTATTTTGAAGTATAGGTTTTATTGAGCTCTTTGTAAATGCAGAACAACTGTTAAATGGCTCTAAATTAAAAAATAGTGATGCAAAAGTACAGCTTACTGTACTGCCTTTCAGCAGTGAGAAACAACCCAAAACCTGAAGGCTGCTATTCACAACAATTGGTTGCTTGCTCACAGATCACCAGCCAGCAGGCTCATGAGGAAATCAAAATCAACTTCTACCACTTTAAGACCTCTTCGCTTCCCATGACTGTTATACCCCTGTAGAGATTTTTTTTTAAAAAAAAAAAGTCTGAGGACTATCTGCACAAGGTCACACATCCAAGGTATGAGAGGATGTTGTCATCCTCCTTCCAAACAAATGACAAGAGCATCGTCAATAGTTTTTGCTCATGACTTGTTAATTAGACAAGCCTCACCTCCCCGCTTCCTTCCCACCTCTCTTTTTAAGCATTTCTTGGGTGGGGGAAATAATACATAGATGTTTCTATTTGCACAATGTTGAGAGGTAATTTGTAAGAGTTAGCAAAAAAGTGTGGAGTCATCTGGCTTTTTTTAAAATGTAATCAAGGACCATGGGTACAAATTTCTTAGCAAGAATTTCAGTGATGCAAGTACTACTCTGGTGCAAATATCTTCTATTTAAGTTATTTAAGTAGGAGCCCCTTTTTTCCCTTTGTTGAAAAGCCTTTGACCAGATAGGAATTTACTGCAGAGCACAAGAAATAAACTACCTTTCATGGCTCGGGCTTGAGGCTGTCATAGTTAGGAAAGGAGGATGAGTCCCTTAAGGATTAGAGGATATTGGAATTGAAAACAGAATGGCTATATTCTCAAGTCCAACACATTTTTTTGAAGGTAATTAATTTGATTGGTTGCTATGAGTATGAATATGTTGTTTTCCTTTCACACTGGCAAATATATGAGCATCTAATAACTTTGGGATGTTTAACTTACAGAAGATACAGACTTCCCATGTATTTTTATCTTCTAATACAGATTGAATGGCTTTAAGATTAGGTCATGGTTTTCATAATCAACAAAAGAAAGCTAGCAGAACAGATTTCAGGCAAGTTGTGTGTGTTTTAAAACCTGCCTTAGACATGATATCGTTCAGGCTTCCATTATCTGGACATCTGATTGGAAAACAAATTCAAGAGGACAAGTGTGACTGTTTATTATAATAAAATAGTGATATATTGTTTTTGTCTTCTTGCATATTGCTTGATGGCCTGGAAAGAGGTATTTTTCTGAATAGCCTGTTGTTACACACCTTCTGTGTACTACACACTTCACCACACAATAGTTCAGGTGACCTTATGGAGAAACTAAGCCCACATGTGAAAAGCATGTTGTGTCAATGAACCGGACTAGCAGTTCACACTTAAGATTTAAACCATTTCGACAGCAAATTTTGAAACAGACAATGGAAATACTACTTGGTGGCAGTGATTTCTTATGCTACTTACTTGAATTTACTTACCAGGAAGATTATGCCACTTGTTTACAGCAAATAGCCTATTTGCAGTAACTGTGATCACAGCAGGAGTGGCCAGGCCAGGCTGGGTGTTGGCAGCTACATGAGTGACAGGGGAGTTGGATGGGAACTTGAGAACCATTATAACATCCTGTTGAGCTTGGTCTGTGAACATCAACGGGCTCTGCAGGAGGAGATACTGTTGAGTGCACACAACAAGAACCCAAATACATGGGAAAAGAAAACATGGGGAGGAGAAAAGAAGACAGGACAGGACAAAAGAAGGAAGATTGGATTAAAATACACATGCTCCAATAGCAGCTGCAGTGAAAGCAAATGCAATAATAGTAGACAGACTAGTGGAAACAACCATTTTAGGGAGACCTCCTTCACGTATACAATTAAGTTGAGAGCTTTGCTGAACATGGGGTGTCTATACTCAAACTTTGCTGCAGATCACTGCAGATTATACTAAAAGTTGTCTCTGCCAAAAGAATTCTCCTTCATATCCACAGAGATAGCGTATCAAGGAAAGCAATGCCAAAATAGGAGGGAACCAAAAAAAAAGTGAGCAAAAGAAATTCCTGCTCGCAGAGATTGTCTCAAGTTGCATTAAATTGGCAGACTACAATTCTTTACAAGCCAGATGAGAACATAAAAGCACATTAAAATAAACAGATACACACATACACTAGATATATGTTCTGTGTATACTTCTGGTGTACAAAAATAAGACTTATGAAAGCAAAGCAGAAGACTTCACTGAAATGTGTTTCAAAGGACAAACATAATTAAACGCAGTTGTAAAGAATATAAAGTGGATGTGATCACAGACACTATCCTACACTGTTTCTAGAAATATTTAAGGGAAGGAATGAATCCAGACTCTCATTTTCAACACAGTATTTTTAGGTTTTAGTTTTCAAACTAAATAAATAGAAAAGAGTAATAACTTTTAAAGTAAGATCTCTAATAACATTGCAAATGTTGAAACAAAATATTGAGGATCTTAGATCTGGATGTCAAACGCAAGAAGAAGAAGCAGAATTTAGTGAGTTTGTGACTGTGCTGTGCAGCAAAAAAAGAGAAATTCATTAAGATGTAGAACTACAATCATCCTAGCTACTGTTAGCCATATTCCTCTAGTATTTGTATTTTTCTAATAACTGAATTAGACCACTAATGAAGTGTTCTTGGCTATTTTCCACCTGCAATATTTCATTACATATATGTGTATGTAAGTGCACACATTTAATGTATATTTATACAGAACTAATAAAAAAATTAAATACATTTGCATTTTTATTATCACTCCTTTTTAAAAAGTTATTAAGAGTACTTAAAAAAACATATTGCTCTATGAATTCCTATTTACAGTCTTTGCATAAAGGTGTAAATAAAAGCAACTAATAAGCTACCCAGACACCCTTCTGAGCAAGTGGCTAAAAGCCAATCAATATTATGAGTTAATCCTCCCTGGATGCTCATTCAATTAAAGGTGTCAGTAATGCCTCATCTGATGTGGCCTCAATTAAATCCAGCTATCTGATGGTGGAAAACACAGGGGGATACAGCAACAGCAGCAAAACCAGACAAATAGGCAGCCTTCGTGTGACTGCTAATTACTACACCTGGTGTACATTACGGCTTGTGCACTTAACCCAGCACGTGGTAGCTTTCAATTCGGTTGTATTCATGCGTACACGCACACACACATGAAAATAAAAAACTTAGTAAATAATGCAACTAAAAAGCGTTCACACTGGCAACAGAGAAAACATCCTCACTATATTTCAGCTCCAGGAAAGCCCAATGCTACTTTTAAAAAGCTTAAAATACTGTTCCTATAAAATTTTTATGCATTAATAGCTGCAAAAGTGGTTAAAATAAGCAGAAGACTAAGGTTTTGTTTCTGTGTGCACGTCAGCCCAGAAAACCTCAGGAGCTAGAAAGAGTTAATATCACAGGGCTTAATCACTTCCATTACATACTCAATATTTATTAATTCACCATCATGCAAAATACTATAATAAAAACCAGACAAACTGCTTAGTGGCATCAAATGTATTTATACAGCAATGGGTCTCACAAGGGTGCCAACAATCAGCTGCTCACATTCCTGCCCTTCCTGAAACCAGTCTGTGGAAGTCAGGGGCAGGAGCTGAGGGCCCGGCAGTGTGCGAGGGGGATGCGCGGCACACAGCCGTGTGGCAAGGGCCCCTGGGCTCCCGCGCACCCTGTTCAGCAGGGCTTCTCTGCCAGAGAGCATGCCCCAGCCACTGCAGCGGGCTGCCGCCACTCGCCTGCCCTGGGACACCAGGTGCGACAGGCTGGCCCGTCGACCGCATCCCCCCAGTCCGCGGGACTCCAGAGCAGGCGGGCGCCTACAGCACAATTGTCAACACGCAAGGCTGCGGGGAGGGTGCGAGCCGGGGGCGGGCGGCAGAGCAAGCCTCATGTACAACTCATGGCACGTTCATGTGTGAGACAGGCTAGAAGCTTTATTTGACAAGAAAGCTTACATTTCTTAGACTCCTATTGTACATGCTTTGGAAGTTGCAAAAATCTCAGGTTTTTGTGGATCTTCTCTAAAGGCTCTTGCTTTTCAGAGAGGTTTTTAATCTAATAACCCTAGTCCATCAGAGTAGGATATACAGTTTACAGAATAAACAAGAGGCAAATCTCCTTTTCTATATTTCATTATAAAATGCCTGCCTTAGCAGCAAGGGAATGTAACCTTTCGAAAAAGTTGTGAATTAGCAAACCATTTGCTCCACTTGTCACAGTATCGCTTAACATACTTAGTTCTGGATCTGTGACAACACAAATGATATTTTAGACCCAGGACTGCACACAATGTGATATGGAAAGTAATCAGTAATAAAATAATAGTTTGTATAATAAAATTATATTAGACACGAGTAGAGGTAAAAGGGAAAGCATGTTAATGCTCACCGCCTGCATTTTATCACCCTAGCTTTACTGCAAAACACATTTAGTCACATTCTTTGCTATGCAATTTCAGCTCATGAATTCCTAGTAATCCTGGTTTTAGGGGAAAACCTATGTCTGGGGGAAAAGACAAGGAAGTTCCACCTCCTAAATCCATGCTTCTTGGGGAATCTGCCAAAGATTAACTAAATTGTCTCCACGATGACTGGCTCTCACCTGTGCAGGCATGGTATTAACAAAATAAACTGATGAAGTGTTCTTAGATCATACTGACAAAAAGTGGCTGTACTAGGAATCAAAACAATCCTTTTAGCAATAAATAAAATAACAGTTAAGGACTGCATACACTAACAGACCCACAAACTCATAACTCACCTGCTATTTTTAATAACACAATTCCATGACCACAAAAAAGAAAAACCAAGCAGCAGGTACGGTAACTTGAAAATAGCAAAGGAAGTGAGCAAAACGGTCGGTCACAAAGAGTTAACATGGTACTTACCACCTGCATGGCAGAACTTCTTGGAGGATGTGGTTCTATGAGCAGTTGGGAAGGGGTCTGTCCAAAACTTCGTATTTGAGCTTCAACAGCCTGGAAAGAGCACAGGCAGGTTTGCATGTTAAGAGGTGCTAATTACAGGCAATAGAACCATAACTGTCACCTGAAAATGTCATTCCACACTTCTGGCTTGTTTCATGTTGAAAATCAACCCCGTGTGTTCACTGTGGGGCTAAGTGCTTGGCACTGGTACTAAGAATGAGGTAATCATTTTAATACTGTGGATGCTATTTCCATGAGAAACTCTGCAAAACCTCATCCTGCCCAATGATATTAAACAGAAACCAGCTATTACAATCAGAAACCCTCTTTATTGGCTCCATTTTTCCTTTCTAACACTGGCTTATCCTGTTTGCATCATAACTTAGAAACAAAAGCTAATTTTTAAAAAGTTTCTAGAGGTACTGAGAAAGCGTTCTACTTTTTATTTAAACTCTTATTTCCCAGTTTCTTAGCAATAACTACAATGAAAGCTACACTGAGTTTTTTCATACTTTTGTCTTTATTCAGAGAGATGAAACAATTTTAGGATGCATTAAACTATCAACAGCAAGACTAATACTAAATACAACTAAAGAAGAACTTGAAGATGCAGCACAATTTTTTTTAAGTTACTCTAAATCTCTAGCAGCATACTTTATCACTTTCTTCATAGGTGCTATATGAAAATGCCATCTCATGCTTAGTGATTTCTTAAAGATAATTATTCTGAAATGTATGAACTTACACTTCTTGCCTATACATGTTCAACTAGTTTTCCGTGTTGCCACATATGGGCCTGGTGGCCCAAATACAATATCAAACAACCAAAATTTAACAAGTTATTTCTTATCAGCCAAGGCCCTGTACTATCCACAGGATCACACTAATCCTATAGAAAATCTGAAGTAATTCAGCTTAGTTTGAATCTTTCATTGTGAGCTAAACTAAGTCAAATTACCTTGCATTCATTGTGGGCTAACAGCTTGCATATGCACAGATACTTTGATTTCTCTGTTGTATGGTAATTTGATAGTGCTTTGAGCCCTACATTCTCAAAAGTGTCTAGTGATGCTGAGTACCTAAGGTGAGGCATCAGCAAGTCCTATTTTCAAAAGGAAGTCTCCTGAAAATCAGGCCCCTGTAAAGTGTTTCAAGTGGAGCACTTAAACACTAAAAGACGAAACCACTCACCACTTCTTTAGCTTTTAGAATATTATGTTTGCTCTCTCTGAAATTCTTCTTTTTTATGGTTCAACAATTTCAACATACCTTGAAGGTCCTTATACTTACATGGCATGTTCTATTTTACTACCCATTAAAGTTTTCAAGAAAATGGTGATTTTGAGAAAATGGTGAACACACTGATTTTATTCTTAAAAACAATTATTTTTAGACAATAATAAAGATTATTACTGGCACACATAACACTCTCCTGTTACAGAAAGAACAAAACCAAATGCGGAATGCACCGGAGGCTTTAAGATCATCAAAATAATCATGCTCTGAAACAGGAAATATGCCATTCAAAACACTTGACCTTACCACATTTGGCAAGGTTTTTGAAATACCTAACTCACCAGAATAAGAGCTTCAATGACTCTATGGGCAGATTCTAACACTCTTCCCCACACCAGGAAGTGCCTTAATCTTCAAGAAGTCCTACGGTATTGGAACTGCTGAATAAGCAACTGTATCAAAAACCTGGCCATAATTTGACATGCAAATGCTGAGATTCAATGAGAACTTTTTGAGGAATAGCAATATCAAGTTCATGAAACAGCAAAGCTCAATAAGCCCATCAGAGTCCCCCTCCCAGTGACTAGAGATGCTACATTAAAATTCAAGGCTGGGTCTTGTGGCTAGAGACTTCAAGGGCACAGAATCTGAGGTCCCTCAAGAGATGAGACAAAACATCATCATATTGGTCAGCAACTCTACTGTCTCCATAAGAAACTGCTTGTCTCAAAATATCCAGATTAAAAGGATTTACTTGCATTTACTTGCAGGTTGATTGGAATATTGTTAACAGCAGACAGGAATTCCGCTTTGCACTGAGAGTACACCAGAAGAACATAGAGGGCCAGTGCTAGAACAACCCTGGATTCAAGTTATTCTGTGCATATTAAAATTTTATTACAGAGTTTAGAGGATCTACCAATTATTTCCTATCAAATATATTTCCTAATTATTATCCAAAACGAGTAAAATATTCTTGAAGCACAACTCCATGCATGTCTTCTAGACAGAACTAAAAATACAATGGATAAGAAGAGGAAATAATAAGCTTCAGACTTGTAAACTTCTTTTTATTTTGTCCTGCAGTCAATATAGAAGCATCCATTTCCACATAGCCCACATTCAGCATTTAAAGGGAGTCAGAGTTTTGTCTTACTTGTGAAATTTGGTATGTTCTTTAATTCCCAGTCCCATTACAGGATGCTGCCTCTATAAATTATACTCCCTTATACAGTGTCAGTACTAAGAAAGGAAAAATTAAACTCAAGATATGATGTACTAATGCAGAGCACTTTAAATACAATCACCATAACAAGAGCACACACTGACTTAGAGCAAAAATCAGATGTTATAATTACTTTAATCAATGAAAGATGAGTGGTCAGAAAGCTATTTTCCACAGTCCAGATCTCAGAGAAGCTCACAGCTATCCAGCAACATAAAAACTGGAAGAGTCATAGTTATGCTCCCACTGCTCCGCTCGCATGATGCCAGACATTATCGCACTCCTAGACCACACAACAGCAGCAGTAGAGCAGTTAATCATCTCCCATCCACCCTCAGTGCAGAAGAGAATCCCTCTGGGGTATTAAAAACAAGTATTAAGTAATCCACTCAACCTGCAAGTAAATAGACATTGCTCTAATCTGCCCATTTTCACACAACTGGCTTTCTGTAGGAACTGGTAAAACTGCTGACCAAGGGGACAATGATTTTGCCAAAGCTGGTCTTAGGGGAGGGACCACAAACTCTATGCAGACCACACACATACCCCTCATGCTCTTGCAGAAAATCTCATATCAAACTTGATTCTCAGTCTTTAACAGAGAGTGTCTGCATCCATGCTTATGATCTAGCAGATGCCAAACTACAGTTTTGGATTTACAGTTCAGGCACAGACAAGTTTTTTAGACTCATTAGGTTCCATTTGGTCCTCCCAGAAATATGAGAGCCTACCTTTCCAGGAAAGCAAAAGCCCACTGACATATCCTTCCCTTTTAGCCAATGGAACTAGGAAAAGTAAAATTTTGATCACGTGCTACAAAGGGTAACAAGGTTTGATAAAACTTCAAAATAATATACAAAATACAGGTAGGAATATTGATATCTGTTAGCTCTCCTTACCGCACATTTTCAGAGAGCCAACAGAAATTTGTAACTGTTGAGTACAAATCAAGGCAACAACGTTTGGACAATTACATCTAGACACAGCAGCTAGACTTCAGCATAACAGCTTCTCCTTGCATTCCTCTTAATGACCAAGAGAAAAGTAAAGATTTTTTTTCTTAGGCTTCAAAACTTCTTCATTATGACCAAGACATTGCACTAGCACCCCCAGATGATTACTTCCTTGTCCCAGACTGTACTCAAAATCAACCCAGACGTCAACAGTACATGTTCGGATGAGCCCTCAGCCTCTTCCATACAGAAAGATGCAAGAGGACCTCCCTGCATCAGCAGAAACATGTGATGGTGGTGCCAGAGTCAATCTTTTCTCTTCCAATTTGCATAACAAGAGAAAGAGAAATACAGGGCATTTTAGCCACCAGATGTCACTCAGACTTTTGTTCAACCTGTCAAAGAAAATCAGCTAGAAGCAGACAATCCTTTCCTCAGAGAGATAATTAATACCTCCTTTTTAAGAAAAATACCTACTGCTCACCTGAGAACATACAGTAAATTGACCATCAGTCAACAAGTCATCAATTCACTTTCTAACAAATTATAGCCCAGCTTCTAACTTCATTTTCTTGAAAACTTACTAATAGCATTAGTCAGTATTACTAAGAGACAGCCAGCTTCTTCCAGCGGCAGAGGAAGGCTACGTATTCTCACGTTGTTGAATCTCCCTGGAGCATATAAGAATTTAAATTATTGTAGATACAAATACTTGGGAAATTTGCATAACTAGTATAATTTTTCTTAAAGGCATCATGTAACTGGAAAGGAATAACCTTTGTTTGAAAGATATCTTTAGTATCACACACTCTTATCTCTGAAAGCATGCTGCATACCACAAAGTAAAAGATAGTATCATTCAACATTTTGTTTCACTGCTTCTCAAATATCTCAGTAAAACAGCCTTCTTCCTGTTAATCCTCTGCAACAACAAAACTTTGGTAAGGCCAGAATTGTTCCAGATGCTACAACCAGAAGTAATAAAATGAAACAAGCTAACTAATCCTTTACAATAATCCACACAACATGCATCACAAACCACGTACTTACATGATAAATATGGTTTCTCAAATGCTAATTAATTTATAAACAAGAAAGTCTCAAGCAAATTTCACAAGTTAAAATTTATCTGATTACCACCTTAATCTGTTCCTAAAATCTCCTGATCACCTCTTTTTTTTTGGGGGGGGGGGGAGGGGAGGGGGAGAGGGGAAATAGGGAAGCAAATTAAAAGAGGAAGAGTGAGAAACAAATGAAAACTTGGCTTAGCTATAATGTAGCTTTTGGCCACTGCTTAGCACAGACATTTTCAGTCTCTGAATTTACCCTCTAATCTAACTGTGAAGAAAGTTAATTCAACAGTATGCAGTACCCACCAAATACGGCTGTAAATTTTTTGGGAAGGAGGGTGATGGGGAGATTGAACATATGGATGCAGTTAAGGTAAAAACAGATGTTTGTTACTTTTCTTTGCAGCAACACTCAGAAACTAAGTCAAAATTGCTTTTTTTTCATGTTTATGTCTGAAAGAACTATAAAATTAAATATGAGGGAGAGAGGGGGAAGGGGGAAGTGCAGTGAGTGTCACAGAGAAAGAATGAAATGGTCTCTAAGTTTTGAACTCAAATGATGAAATGAAGGCCCACAGAATGAAAAGGCAAAACACACGCTATTTAACTCCAGATTTAGAGGCCCTTAAAGAGACTAGTTAAGAGTTGCTTTCATCATGCACACTCAGACACAAAACGCCAAATTGTCTGAAGAGTCCAACAGCCACAGCATAGCCATGTTCAAATGCACGCCACAGTTTGAACAGATGCAACAGTTACTCTCCTATCATACTTACTACATGCTAACATACTGACTTGGAAAATTGGAGGCTACAAATTTGCCTTTACAAATCTATATGCCTTTACAAATCTATATGCAAATATTTTCAGTAGTTCTCAAACCAGTAGGAGTTAGATGCCAAACATTTGAAAGCCCAGATGAAATAATATCATACAATGTAATATACACTCTTTCAGCATGTGTGTTAGGGACAGCAAAGGTTTTGGGTTCGTCCTCCCTCTCTCTACCCTGCATTTATGTCCAGAAAATAGCAGTCCTTGCAAAAATAATTACACTTTGGCTCTCTGCCGCTTTACCTCAATTTTCAATATTCAAAAAGGTTTACACACATGTTCTTCAGTGATTTCTACTGGCTTAAGCGATATGCAATTACGATTACTTGCTTTCCCTTTCCTTCTACCCAGTTGTTGCTTTACAGCACCAGAGAACACAGAATATTTGACAGGTTTCCCTTCAGACAGTGAAGCTGAATGGCTTAGCGGCTAACTGACTAGCTCCTTTCCCTGTGGGACAGTGATTAAAATCAAGCTTTGATAACGAGTGATCAGGAAACCTTTTCTGACCAGATAGTTACTTACAACGCTACAGTGAGGCTCTTAGTTAAATTCCTCAAGGACTACAGTCCAGATAACACCAGCCAGAGAACAAGCAGGATTCGTAACGTCTAGATAAAATTGCTGAAAACAAGCTAAAGAGAAGCTCTTCATAGTACCATCTCCTGTTGTTTCATAACAATTCCCATTAGATCAAGATTGTGAAAAATGGCAAAACACTTTTCAGAAACAATGTATACGCTTGCTGACTGTACACCTGCCCTGGGGACATTGCACTACACTTGACCCAGGGAAAAAAACAGCACTCAAATGTTGGTATCATAAATTCACACACTTGCATCTGCTGTTTTAAAAATAAAATGTGCAGCCTAAATTCTTCATGCCAAAACAGAAAATTCTTCTGCCTTTTTAACTTCACAAACCAACCCTTCTGTAGTGAACCATTTCAATTTTTTGTTTTATCAATTTAACTAGTCCCTTAATGTACTGTTTTAAGGAAAATGTGCCTACAATAGCTTTGAAACCTAATGAATGGCTGGGGAGGGAAGGGAGTAAGGAGGGGAGAAAGACTAAAGAAAAGAAACTACAAAATCAAGAGTTACATACTATTCTCTGTGATCGTTAAACATGCCTGCAAAACGTTTATCATATAACCTCTGTTAACTAAGCAGAATGTAAAGGATTACTATTGCAGGCAGCTAATGTTACTAACTCCATTCAAGTAACATAGGTTTATGGCTTCAGAGCAGAAGTGCGGGCAGAAATACTGTCAACAGCCTGCAGAGGGTGACATTACTAATGCGCACTAGCAACTTGTTAGGAAGTAAAAAGCGCACAACCCCTGTCTGCTGCGGTACAGCAGAGATACGTGTAACAAAACTGAGCATGCCACATTACACAAGAAAATGACATAAAAAGGTAGAAATGAGTCATCAAATATAAATGAGGCACAGATTTTTTTTTTCCTTCCCTGTAGCTTCCTTCCAAGAAACACATCATTTGTATAATCTCTTACTATTTTCTTAGTTAAGCTCCTTCTGTATGTCTGCTCAAGGTTCTCCAGTTGCCTGTTTGGAAGTTGGTTATTAGTCTAACCGCTCATTATTTTTCAAATCCAAACTGCTACAGATACCGGCAGGCACCATACACTGGATTTTTTTCCTTAAAGCTGTTTGGGATTCAATATACGAGTGATACTTTTTCTGTTCACATCATAGAAAAGTGTACAAGGGAGCAAAGAGAGGGTACATTCCACCATGCCTTTAAAAACAAAACACTAATCCAGCTCCTAAACTACATTAAGAAATTTTCTGTGAGAAACAAGAAGATTAAGCATTTTTGCCCAGACAAATTAGTATGGCAATTACATGGCAGTCATTAAAGTAAAACGGGAAGTAATCACAGTTTGAGAAAATACGAGGAGACCCCTCAGGGCCATCGGAGTTGCTCCAATCTGAATACATGCATTCCTGGCATATTAAACAGAGGCCTAGGCCAGCCTTCCCACAAGCCCCAGTTCATGCGGCTGTCCATCTAGCACAGTGTAATCCCAGCTGCCAATCTGAAAGAAACCAGTTAGTCAGAGCAGACACAACCAACAGAAACAAATGTCACTCAGTAATGTTCAGAGGCACTGGGTTCATGGATAATTTCAAACAGTATCTCTGTCTGGAGCACTGATGTGCTCATTCAAAACACCTAAATCTCTGGCTACTGGAAAGGAGCAGATAAAAAAAAATAGAACTAGAAAAACAGGTCTGGTACTACTTCAAAGAAACTGACAAAATAAAAAGGGAAAAGAGTCTAAAAAGACGGTAAGACATATTGAAAGACCTGCAAATAAAACTTCAGTACAAGAAAAAAACTGTAAGCCACTCTGGGCTAATTTTAAAAAATGCAACAGTCTCAATTTCATTTGAGCACCGAGAACAAAACTGATTAATTTCTCTATTCAGTACAGCAACTGAAGATTTCAAAATAACAACTCATTGCTTCCATTTAAAATCAATAACATCACATAGAAAATAGTGTCCTATATGCAGTATCCTGAAACCTCACCAATTTCCAGTATTATTCATTCACTTACAACAGTATCACTCCTTTAAATAGCTAAATATAATTCTTAAAACTTACTTCTTTCACACAGTCTAGTTGCTACTCAGCTGACTCCAAATTTTCTGATTTAAAGCATTTTTCTTTGGAAGAAAGCAATCTGTTCCAATCTGTTTCCGTTCCATGGAAATGCATCATTACTGATAACATTTCTGTCCTTTAAATAGAAAAGCTGCACTAAAATCAAAACATTCTAATTTGAGGGAAATTAATATACTGATGTAAAAACCCAGCACCTAGGTTTTTTTAAAAGTCTTGCATGATCAGATGTTTCAAAATCTAACAACTGTAAAAAAAAAAACTAAGCAACTCATTTTACTAAGCTAAGAAAGGCATTTATTTAAACTAAGTCATAACTACAATCTACAAGTTCAAACTATTCGTTTTCAAAGGATGGGTAAAATATTAATTTCAGTTTTCTACTGCAATGAATTTTTTTTTTTCTTATCATCTAATAAACTGTAATGTCTAACCAGGACATGATTTTTGGACACTGAATGAGGAAAAACATCTCCAGCATGACCTCAAGTATTCTCGCTCCAGAAGCAGCTATTGTTCTGATATAATATAACTAATAACTAATATAATAGAGTTTGGTAAATAAATACCGCATCTGCAGACACAGTGGGAACACTCAGGAGCTAGGCACCTCAGATTACAATGAACAAATACAATAAAAATATTCCAAACAAAAATCCGTAGTTTCCCAATTACTGTAAAAGTCAAAACAGATATCGGTGGGACTCTATAAAAAAACTGAAAATAATCTAAGCATGCTGATGATACAAAAGATCATGAAATGTCTATAGGCAATTTGCCTCTGTTTGATTCAAGGCTAACTGACTTAGTGTATGGTAACTGCAGTTATCATACGCTAGTATTTCTCATCCTTTCCACATATAGTAGAAGAAAAGGTAAAAGGTAAAAAAAAAAAAAAAAAAAAAAGTAGAAAAACTTTTTTCTATTCAAAAAGTTATTTTTGGAAGATTATGAACATCATTTTCTTCTATCCTGTGTTTACCTTTTTGATTACACTTTCTCATTTAACACTGGCCAAATCTGTCGGATATCTAAGACTGACCAGCCAGGCACGAATGAAAATGTAAAGAGCTCAGGGGGTCTCAAGCCTTCTCTGGCTCTGATAGATCCACAAGACAGATCAAGCAAGAAGAGGTGAGGGAACTGACTGCACGGAAAATTTCTACCCTTTGAATTTCAATCAGGGGCTGAGAAAACAAGCACTCAGAGCTGAAGAACTAATTTACATGAGTTACCTCCTTCTAAAAAGCTTTGCAATTCTCAATCAAAGCAGCTCTTTTGATTTTTATTTTTTTAATTCTTATACATCAGGCATCTCAGTCCTACCTTAGCTAACTCTGAAATATTACCTTTTTTTCCACTGGATAGAACAGCAGAAACACCAAATAAAATTAGAATCCACTCTGTAATGAGCATAAGGAGAACATTCAGGTCAAATATCTTGCTGGACTGAAATTGAGCTGAATACTTTTATGTCTGTTTCTAAGCACTGGTGTAAATATGTAAGTTAAGACAAAGGGCAATAAAACGCCATTCGTCATGTCAAGCAGTGGGTTAAATGGAATCAAAGACATGTGACACCTCCCAGATACCACACTAAATCCTTGCCTCTGCTCATTTTGCCTCTCTACTCAAACACCATAGATAGACCATAGTGTGAGCTGAGATGCGAGAATTAATAGTAAATGATATGAAGCAGTGGCGTTAATTACGCTCCTGCTATTTTAATGCTGCTTGCACCAGAAGACGACAGCCGTCCCTTTGGGGGAGAACAGCCACGCGTAGAGGAGCTGGCCCCGACGCCTGCAGCAGCAGGAAGCGCCCACCCACCACGGCAGCGGGTGGCCTACCTGCGCCACACAACCCTTCTCCAGGTACCTGCACAGCAAAAGGCCAGGGCCCGGGTCTGCTTGCAGCTGGCACGGCTACCTCCGCTTAACCGTTAAATCAGGATGTTTACTTTGAATATAGTCTTCCTAAGTCTGGTTCCATGTAACGATATTTTAATACAGATTTTTAATAAAAACTAGATCAATTCTTAATGTTTATTTGGCTTTTCGCACAGTTCCTGTGCTGTACAGTGTGAAGCATACCATCTGTGCAGCACATTCTGGCCAGAGGTGATTCAGAGATTGTTGCTACAACACTTTGAATTTTGCCTCCATGAATTCTTTACTTACTGAATTCAACACGTCTAAATTTACTGTTCTGTGACAGTATTTTGTAATCACTTTATCGTACTTTATAAAACTCACTGCAGCCACAACAAAGACCGTGCCCAACCTGCTAAAAACAGACCGATCATTTTCCCAACTATTTAGTAAATGTTAACTATGCTATAAATACAAATTGTGTTTATACTTTGTGAAAGATTCACTGCTGTCAGAGTTCTCCAGCTGAGTTAGAGCTTAAATATGCTGTTAACTCCCACCATGAACACAGCTAAAAGAGAGGCCAAAAATGCTTTCTCTGGGATAAGATATCAGATCTGCTACTGCTGTCATGAAACTGGGGTCATGTAAACTAAACATCCTTGTAGCTTCTTTTGGAAAGCACAGAAGTCTCTCAAACTATAAATATTTAAAAATAAAATTAGACTCATAAGAGCTATGTCTAAGATGCATAAAACTTACCCAAAGATATCAATCTGGGGCAACATTTAAAAGCTATTATCCATGAAATAATTTATGCCATATGCCTTGAGATAGAAAATAAAAGAATTATTTCCTCTCTTTATATAATCAGAAGTGACACATTCAAATAACATACCAAATGCTATGTCCAAGTTGATTCTTCACAATTCTTGATTTTTGAAACTCCTCGGTTCATATGGAAATACAATATCAACAGTAGAAAGGAAGGTGCCGATAGCATGGAGCAAGCTGTGCTCCCTAATGTTAAACAGACTACTTTCACGTAACAAAATGGTGCCTTGTCCTCGAAGGAGGACGTCTAACACAACTGAGTCATCTTAGGCTAAAAGTAAATCACTTCTCAATGAAACTATGTGGGGATGGGGCGCTTTATCATTTTTTTGCAAACCTCTGTCGCTAATTTTCAAATCATCACTCTCCCTTAATTATTGACTACACTGGTCATGGCATATAATATTTTAAAAAAATATTTAAAGAATATGCTCAGGTGCTTTTTGATAAATATGGTAGAAAATCTAGTATATTTCCTGAGGCTCAGGGATTCCTGTAGCAAACTGATGACTTGTTCTCTAAGTAATATTTTGCCTTCACGCTATTAATTTCATTCTCTTTCCTGCAGTTTAGGCGTGTCCAGGGTTTATTCTAGCCACATAGAGATATCAGCAGGGTAATGGGCTTTTAATTAATAACTGTGAGTGTTGCCTAGATTCATGATCGTCCTTTGTTAGATTATGTCAGAGACAATAGCAATTTCTATTCTTCTGACCAAGAAGTAATTATTGCAGTAATGCAATATCCAAAAATCAGCCCAAGATCCAAATTATTTTCTGCAGATCATGCTTCACCTCTTAATCAGTTGCTTGTCTGAATGGCTTAGAACTAATCCTAATTTTTTTCTTTTCAAAAGAGAGCAGAATTTGTGACAAGCAAGAAGAAAGTGCCATGAATCCCGTCCAGAGGGGCTGGCGGGTGTTTATTGGCACAACTGCGACTACTTGCCTCTCCCACGGGGGCAGCAAGGAAGCCTGCCCAGGGCAGATGCTGGGTGCAGGACTTCCATAGCTCAAAACGTGCTGCTCAAGGTGGAGTCAACAGCAGGCAGCTATACAGCATACCTCTCCTGGCACAATCCACACTCTCCGTAGGAAAGAGAAGGGATATTTACTGCTTCTCAACTGAACAGTAACTTCCCTCTGCAGTTGTAACCTCCTTCAGCAAGATACACAAGCACTAAGATCAGAGCCAACAACAACACTGCTAAAGTAGCTAGAAGAAAAAAGAAGAGGATGAAGGAACGGTTTCTGCAGGGATGCAATGTGCGCAGGTATGCCAGCGGATGGACTGGGTCTCTCGCCTTGCTTCCCCTGGTTGTGGCTCCCTTCCCCCCCAGCTCCAGCTCAAACCCTCCTCTCTTGATCTGCTCCCCTCCCCCTGAGATTTGCCTTTGAATTATGCAAGCTTTGCACTCCCCAGGGTTTATCTGCCAAAAGGTAGCATGTGGCCCATGGTTTGCATTTTAGTTTAAAATTTTCTATTATAGCAGTCAGATCCTTTCAAAATACTTTACTTCCTTTATTCCCATAGGCAGAAAGAATGGCAGGAAAAAATTGTTCACAGCAGTATGAAAGGATGTAAAACTTCTACATTTTCAGTTAAAAAAAAAGAAAGTTAGAATATGGTTTTAATCAAGTAGTTTTCCTTCCTAGACGAGTGTTTCCTTCTTGTAATATATATAACCTGACTGCCTATAAAAATAAAGGTGCCAGTTGGAGCCATTTAGGAGACCTAAGGAAATTCTACATTAACCTAAACTCCTCTGCTCCTCAGTTCCTTCCACCCTTGTTCTGTGTGTGGCCTCTCCTTAGGCTGGTGACTTAGGTCACCAACATCTATACGCTGTCTCTGTGAAGATACTTCAGAAACACGTGCATCATGGGCTTCTCAGGACTGACGTGGCCCAGGCTTAGCAGTGCATATTCTCTCAGACCAGCTCCACGCAGAAATTGCCATGGCTTAAACACATGCTATTATTTCCATATGATGCATAAGCCTTAGTAACTTGCAACTCAGAGTATACAGAAGCTTCCGATTGTCTTAGGTTTGCAAATAAAACTGTATTTTCTACTACAACTGACAGGATTTAAATCCCCGAACCTTGAACCCTACTGAGAGGAAGAAAGAAAGGTGAAAGCATCCTTCTCAAAACCCAGAAATCTAGAATAAAATTCCCAATTTAATTCTTCCGTAATAAACAGATATTAAATCTGTGGTGTCACGCCTGTCTAAAAATACTATTAATTGCCCAGATCAGAAACTCATTTGGCCTCTAACCAGGACTTTGGGAGAGAAAAGGAGAAATATTTTCTGGCAAGCTGACTTAAGGAGAAAAATAAATGCTGATTGAAGCTGCTCAGCAGTACAGAATGCTAGTGTAGGTCCTCAGGGAGATGAATTAGTAAGCAAGAAGAAGGTGAGGCTGTCAAAAGTGCATGATAAATTCATTTAGCACATAGATATACACACAACTAGATTTTTTATTACTTTCATCTTTACTCATGAGTAAAACCAGAATAACTCACCATTGGTGATGACACTCATTAAATCTCTTTGCACTTTTATCAATAACATATTGGAGCTGATCATGTGTAACATTTAAAACTACAAATACACATGTACATAATACAAAAATATGTCATTACAAAATAAATATAAATAGGAAGGGATACCTTGCTCAACAGAAATCTTTTTACTGTCAGAATATCCTCTTTGACCTGCTTAAAAATAAGACTAAAAAATACTAAATAAAAATATTCCATTGGACTAATCCTCAACACAGCAAAAAATACTACAGAAAACATTCATTCTGCTGGCTGCATTTGACAATTCTTGACATCAGAAGTGTTTCAAAACTCTTCTGCTGATAAGCTACTCCTTATTCAGGAACTCAATGGCACTGCTTTTCTCTCTCTTCCATTTTCATTTTTTATGCCACTCAGCTCAGAATGTATAGAACAATCCAAAAATAAGAAACATTATAGTAAAGCACAATAAAACATGACAAACTCAAAAGGTTTGGTAACAAAATATATTAAAATATATAAGGAAGTGCAAAGTGAATGCCTCTCTTTAAACAACCCACACTTCCAGATCGGTTTTTAACTTCCTTGGTCTTATATTACCTTTTTTCAGGCTATGACATAAGTAAAACAGGTCACAGTTATACTGATAATACAGCTGTTCTTGAAAAATTAAAAACTACATAAAAATGTTATGTGTGGTGGCTGTTATTTTGGTTAGTATTATTTCAATTCTTAGTTTCATCATTCAACATCCTTTTACAGAGAGACTATTTCTATGCTTTCTCTACCAATATACATTAACCATTTGGGAAGTCAGTGTTTTATGGGAGGAGTGGATTTTTAAAAAGCAATACCTTGGTAAAAAGTAACATTTATATTATGCTAGGTGACTCACAAATGAAAAAAAATCTTAATAGAAAAGGGTGTCTAAAGACATACAGTCAAAGCTGTATTTCACATTAAGAGTATGTTGAAATTAACACTGAAGACTGAACCAAAATGAATTATACAAATTAATTATTAATTTATATAATAAATATATTGATTATATTAATTAATTATAAGGGGTGTTTCCTTGTCAGCATACAGTGGACAAACATTATCAAAGAAATGAAAAAATGACAGAGTAACCAGTAATGTCCGTTACCCTTGGCCAATAACCGTTTCAAATCCAGGTGATGACAATTTTTCTTACAAGCCAAGCATTCCAGTATCTCTCCTCTTAGCTCCAATTAAAAGTAATTCTACACAACATGTCTATTTTAGCTCATTTTTATTTTAGCTTTAGTGGACCAACATGAAATCTGCAGGTTGACTGCAACCGAAAGGACTATGGCATCCAGCCACCACTCTCGTTAGTAAACCCAGCCATTGTGCACCTCCACGTGCCTGGCATGCCCCAAACCTCTATGCTGCACCCACACACCAGGTACAGCCCACACTGTTGCTATGATGTGACCCAAGCTACAGAGGCCGTCAAGGTGCCCCAACAATCAGATGGCCAGTGTGTACAAATCTACTAATGTCTGTAAAGAGAAAGGTCATCCTTCTTGATTTCATTCATTTCACAAGCATATTTCCTGCTGGTATACATCTAGCCATGCTTTTAAATACAATTACCTAAAGCATTCATGTTACTTTGTTCTCAGTGACTCAGAATATTTGATGACAAAGTATCAGTTACATTTGTTCTATAATTAATATACTTACAGTTATAATTGGTTCCAGTGAATTGCTCTGAACAGAGGAAGTAACACCCACCAAAAAACACCTTTAACAACCACCCCCCCCCTTTTTTTTTTTCTGTAATACAGCCTTTTAGGGCAGGGGAGTCTTTAAGCTCACAAATATCCTGAGGGATATTCTAGAAAATAGATTTTTCTGAATGGTGCTGAGCCTGAGTAAAAGACTACTGATCTTCCCAATGATTTAACATTTACTTTTGCATATGAAAATACAGGGCACGTTAGTATTACTCTGATATCCTACAAGCCAAACAAAAATATTGCAAACTACAAAAGTACAGAGTGTTTGATGTGTACTACCTATGCAGGATGACATTAAAAGACTATGTTAATACTGTAAAAGTTAAACCAAAAGTGCAAGTCAAATCAAGGTTGCTCACCTTCCTTTTCCATTAAGATCCAGTATTAATTAGTGAGCAAAATGACTGCCCTCAGCAAAAGAAGCAATCCTTGAAGATTTATTTCTATAATAGCATCCAGTTTGTGTTGAACCTTGGTGCACAAAGTTTAAGAACAACTTGCACGGTTGTTCTCCAATTTTTTTGTGTCTGTAATGGGTGGTTTCCTAAGCTTCAGGCACCTTGCATTTGACTGGCCTTTAGCCAAACCACAAAAGAAAGCAAAGATTTGAACATTCACTGGTTGCCTTAAACAATATGGAATCTTTACATTTTCTACAGCACATTGGTCAACAATATTTAAAGTGCAAACTTACCTCTCTTAGTACAGGATCTGTTATTGAACTTAAATTTACAGCTCCTTCATAAGTCAAATAGTAGAATACATTCAGGGATCTAACAGCCTCTGGTCCTTGCTGTTTGTAGCCAAAAATCAGATCAATCCATTGGTGAAGCTGGCAGGAAACAAACTCACTTTCTAATGCCTGTAAAAAAGGGAAAAATAGAGCCTTCATTTCTAAGTAGTAGAAGTATATTCTGAAGAGCGTACAGAATTATCCTAACAAGTCCCACTACTAAACTGGTAACAGTATTTTAGAAATTGTACCATAAAAAGAACAGGTGGCCCCCGTGATGGATGCCAGGGTCTCATGTCTAACCCTGCCCTGCTTCCCACCAACCGTAAACCCCTTGCCTTCTTACCCATAATAGTGGGAATAAGAAACAAGCAATACGTGGAAAGCATTTATACATTTATGGACAGCCAAGCTACGTTTTTACGCACTCTCAAGATGAAATTGTGTTTTGCTATGTGTGATTTGCCCAGTGAATGGCATGCAAGGCAACGTCTTTGTGGCAGACAGACAGAAGGTTGGTGGATTTGGGGGAACTGAACTAACTAGGGGTATTCGAATGGCTGCAATGGAAAATGCTCTACATGCAGGAATACCAACTTGCTGTTTCTTTTACGCATTTCTTGTATATACCTGGTATATAGACCTTTACAGAAACAGTACTATGCTGAATGATTAAACCATTTTTCTGATCACATTATCTAATTACAATCCAATTCCCAAGACAAAAGTACCAAACAATAATGAAACTCTCCATAATGGTATTAGATATATCACAAATACATTCAAAGATAACTTAAAAATTATTTTAATCTAAAGAGTTAATTTGTCTAGATTAAATCACTAGCAGGATTTGCTTCCTCTCTTTTATACAGACAATTCAATATATTTCCTATTTTAATAAGAAGATGGGACAATGTAACAAAGTCTGATATTCGCTTCATGTAAAGAAACTAATAGCATTCTCCTTGTAAAGGAAATTCCTCATTTTGAGCAGATGAAGTTAAATTAATCTGAACACCAAGGAAAGCACTCTGCAATTTGCACACAAAAATGATGGGTTTGTTTCATTAACCAATGCCTGGAAACAACATTTAAATTGACACATAAAAACAGCAATTGTCTTAATTTGTGTGGTGCACTCCACACAAAAGCCCTAAATATGTTCAAATTAGAGCAAGCTGCTTGATTGTCACTGCAGTCTCATGTCATATTAATGCATGACAAACATTAAACCATACACTTAAATGGCAATTTATATCATTTAAATGTTTACTGCCAAACCAGATCATCACTCATTTAAATGTGACTTTCTGACAGCTAATTTCAGTTAATTTTCCTCGATTCACTTAATTAGAACTTTCAATCAAGAAAAGACCTGTACATATCTTCTACTTCATACCACTCTTTTTTTATTATTATTTTTATTAGGATTCCCAGCTACCGAATTGCTGAAAGCATTCTTTAAACTGAATTATCACACAGTATACTATCTCTTTGGATGATCAAATGGAACTATCTTACGACATATGTGCTTAGACAGAATTTTTTTTACTTGTTTTATTTTCTTTCTTTTTTTAAATTAAAAAAAACAGAGACACACAATTAAAGCTACAAAAAACCACAAGCAGGCCAATTAAAAATTAATGATTTTAAAATTGTTTAATAAGATAAAAACAGTCAGGAGTCTCATGAGTGTCCATAACACTACAATTTGCAGCCATAAAATTCTGCAGGGCTCAGCAAATGACAATGATAGGGATTAATTTTCTTGCTATCCTGCTAAAACATTTTAACCCTAGAACATACATACTATTATCATTACACTATTTCTCTCAGGAAAAAATAGTGTTAAGGACTTGTGAGATTTTTAATATACATTTAGTATGTGCAGACATCTTTGATATTTTGCTTTGTTTTCAAAAACTAGATCTGTAATGGTCATATTACACTTAGAAAACACCTGGACATGAATAACTAAAGGAATATCACTCTGCAGTCTCCTCAGATTAACAGTTAAACCAACCTGACTATCTTAAAAAAGCAAAACCAGAACACACACTTTCTGCCTGTTCATGGAGTGGTTGGTAGCCAATTTACTTCCCTTCTTCAAGTTCAAAATTAATTTACGCTTGCAGTTTGTATGAATTCAGGAGTAGATTTTTTTCATACAGTAAGCAATTTTAAACTATCTCTCTATTTTGCCAAATCACAAATATGAGGGCTAAATGAAAAATGCCTATGGTCAACAATAATACTCAGGACCTGAAGGACAGGCCAAACATTGCATACACAAATTCAAACAATAAGCAAGCTTGCCTGTCATTGCAGGTTCACAGTTAAGTTCTTCCTTGGAGGGAGGTGTTTATGCTATGACTCCATTGATAGAGGATCAATAATTAATGGGCTGTACAATGATTAAAAAATAAGCTAATTTTTCAAGGCAAACAGTGCAATGTACTAGTAGGTGTCATACACACCGTAGATCCACACGGATACATACTATTTAAGATGGGCACCACAAAAAAATCTGAAAAATGAAAAAGGTTCCAATTCGCATAAACGCCACAAGACAAATCTATTACAGTCCTAGCAAGTTCTCCTCTTTTAGAAAGGGATTTTTTTTTTTTTTAATTATTACTGCCAGCATTTGCCTATTGCAAAACTAAACCAAGGGTATAGAACGCTAAACATTTAGGATTACTTAAACATCTAGGGCAGACAGTGCTCATTAAGACTCACGTTAAATATGGCACGCAGCTATGGGATACTAACTGGCTTCCCATGCCGCTCTTAAAACTACCCAATCAGCCATTAGCACTCCCCTAGCAGGCTGCCTGTATCATTTACACCCACTGCGTGCTCGGAGCAAAACGAGTAAAACACAAAAATCCACTAAAATGTCCAGCATAATACAGTAATATTGAATCCTATTGAGTTATTGTAAAATAAATCAGGGACTAATGCCCAATTGTTAAGGATCAAATAAGACCCTGAAAAGACTGTCATGTGAAGCCACATACAAACTGTCAGTCCCGTCCACAGGGACTCATATTAACTTTGACAAACCATCCTGGGGCTGATATCTGTTTCTTTAATGAGATCTATTAGGCAGAGACTAAAGCACTTGAGATATGCTAAAAAGTACAGTATACAGATGTCAAACACAAACACCTATTAGTAACTTTCATTTCGCCATTCCCAAGGTAGAAATGCTGCAGAAACATCAACAAATTGGAGCTTTGCTCTTGCAAGGACATTTTAGTTTATTCATAAATATTTCTCAAATGTACACTGTGATGTCATTAAAGCAAATGCAATTAAAACTACTTCTTCAAGAATAATTCTGAAATTTATTATTTAATGCCCATCTTTTCATTTAATGTTTTCCAAAAGGAAGGAATAGAGAATAATTTTCTGCTAGAAAGTGAAGACCATCAGTCTAAAACACAAATGATTTGGTAAAGCATGGTCAGAATGACAAAAATATAAAACCAGCCAGGTTAGGAAAGATTTTTCCTTTTTTTCTATAAACACTCTTGTCATTCACTATGATACACTTCCCAAACGATCCTTATCCTATACCCTTGGAAGCAAGATTCTGAGTAACATGGCGAGTATCTCTAAAGTAACTACCATGGGGTTTTGCCCTCTACTTCTTTTTCTGGTTTAGATTATTTAATGGATTATAGTATATGAAATGATGTCTATTAAAAATAAATATATAATGTGCTAGAGATTAGGATGTCCCCATGCTGAAATCAGGTAAAGATATTGTGTGTTTCTTTTCACCAGTTTAGATATTTATTCATAATGAAGCTATTCAGAAATACAAAGCCACAGACTTGCTTGCCTTACTCCTATGCTGATTAAAGCAAAATAATCCCCAAGCATGGCATAAAGCATGCATGTAATTCTTATTTTGAAAGATAGAATACAAGTCCAGCCTCTACAAAATGTGTTTTATATAGCTAAAATTAAAGGAGAAACTTTTGATGAGACAACAAAACTCTTTCTCATGCATAACAAATCTTTCCTATTCATGCAATTAAAAAAAGAAAAAAATCCAGGAATATACTACATTGTCAAGTAAGAAATTACAAATCTCAAGTACAAATAACTGTCTATATTCTCCAAGGGACTGAACATTTTAATTCCACTTTGAAGTAAGGAATTCCCTTTGAATCACTCAAAATAATTGAGGCTTTTTTTTTTTTAACTTTCCATTTGAAAAATACTAATGTATGAACAGAAAAGCAGGATTTTGGATTTCACACATTTTAATCATCAACACAGTTTTCATGTGAAAAAGGCACTCTTGTGGAGCACTACAAAGCACTCACATAACTGAGGAACCAGGTAAGTAGTTTAAACTCATTAAGGGTGTACTCTGGGTTGTAAGCATGCGCATGCCCACCCGTTACAAACCCCCACAAATAACTGGAGTAATGTTTGCATGTGCAGGCTTTTAGACACTAGCTGGTAATGCTGCCTTAAAATTGATATATGACCTCTGTAAGCTACAATGAAGAAGGCTGCTTTTTTCAGCCTAATTAGAACTGTTTCAAATTTTCCTGCTAAATATATGATAGAAGGTCCTTTCAACTTTTTTTTTTTATTCTACAGTTTCTTTCCATGTCAACTTTGTTCCAATCAAAATATGCTTTGAATTAAATGATTTTGATTCAATATGTGGATCACATTTCACTTCTAAGATTTAAAGTCCAAAGAGGAAAAGTTTAGGCTGTTCAAACAAAGCAAGAGCAGCCACTTTGCAGAAAGCTATTCACATTTACAAAGACTGACAAATTGTTTGTGTGCACCATTAGGTCTAGTTTCTGCAATAGTTGCCAGATTTCCTGTCCTCCTAATAACATATTAACTCTTGAAGTGCTGGCTTTATCTTTTGAGGTTTCTCAGTACCTGATAGTATTTAAAAGTAAATCACCAAATACACTTTTGTCTGAAACACTACCTTACCACATGGGGAGGCATCTGAAAAACGTATAGAATACTATTAGAAATATATTGAGCTCAAGCTTGCCTTGAAGATATCAGGACGAAGAGGAGGACAGCTGACATACTAAAGAGAAAACAGCATTTTTTATGAGGTAATATAAATTTTGAAAGAATGAAACAGACATCAAAACTTTTTACATTTACATACTTTTTTTTTTACAATTGATTTCTAACTTGCTGTAAATAACAGTTCCAAGCTGAGAGTTACAAAAAATACATATAGTTTTATTTATTGCATTTTGCAATTTGTGTTAACCTGAAATACCTCAGACAGTGAGCAATTATTTTACAGCTTAAGTTACATGGATTATTTCTTTTTTCTTTTATTCTAAAATGCTGCCCAGAAGCATACTGCCAGTGTATTCTTCATTGCTATTATGCTAAAGTTAGCATTTTACTTTATTTTTCTATTTTGTTACCAACAGTCTGATAAAACAGAAAAAGAACTCTGGAAAATACAATCTTAATAGAAAGAGTTAACTCAGATGCTTTATGCAAGAAGACTGATCTTACAGAGCAAAGGAGATCAATAGCTATAGGAGAAACTCACACTTAGGAGACCCCTGGAAGATAAACTTCCCTTCCTCCACTTCCTCTACTTCTCTTTATTATCAATAAAGCACTAAGTAATGACAAAAGAGAAACTGAAATAAAATGAAACAAAATTTTGTGGCAAGGTAAATTCTGCATAAGCATCACTTAACCAAAAAAAAAAGTGGCAATCTAATGACTCAAGATCCTATCTGAATTTATGGAATTATTACCAAAACAAAAGTTAGGATAGTGTTTAGCTAAAAATCTCCAGCACTTGTGCATCTTTTGCCAAGGTCTATACTCAGTCTACAGTTGTTATTTTGTAGTTTTAAATGGACGAATCAGCTGCTACATATTTTATAAAATGAAGGCTACATTTCCTTTGAAATTCAGCTTTAATCTCAACTGAAGTGTTTACCATTAGAAGCCAAGAACATAAGATTTAGGTAAACATGAAAACTTGCCCTCAAGCATTCACATCCACACTCTCCGTAAAGGGCAGAGATCATCCTTAAAAATTATTTTTCATTATATGCAATATGCTAAGTATATCCATGGTAATCTGGAAATTTGAAAGCAATATTTTAAGGCAAAATTGCTACCATTTATTATGAAACGTATATAGGTAAACACACCAAATGCTACATTTTTATTGTTAAGTTGCCAAGTTTAGACATCTAAGTTCTGGTGCCAGCAGATGCTTAAACTTACTCATGTGAGCAATTTCACTTCATTCACAATAAAACAGCTTACATGGGTGAAGTTAAGCATCCTGGGCTGCAGGATCTCCTAAGTTTTGTTACAATGTCATAAGAAGACCCAAAGCATTATAGCTATTAGAACATCTGGAGAGCCAGACTTAAAAACACAAAATTCCAAAGATGGCAGTATAGTGTAAAGAAACTGCAAACAGGTTTAAGAATGCCAAAATGGGTGCTAAAAGCAGTGTAGTTATACTATCTCTGTGCTGAATAAGGGATAATTTGCCCACAGAAAATGTAATTGGTGTATCCTTTTCACTGAGTGCGCACACAGGTACTCAGAACAGATGAAGAACTATAAATTCATGCTAGCTTTCCTCACTTGTTCACATAGCCACAGGCATAGTTTTGACAATAATACATTGAAAAAGAGTGGGCAGAACCTGTCTCAGCCAACTGGCTCCACAAAATAACAGAAGCTTTTCAAAGAAATACTAAGAATGGTCCCTTTCGGATTGTTTGATTTCTTCTTAGACAGAGATAGAAAAGATACAGAAGAATTGTGAAAGGAACAAAATCTGACCAGTGTGGCTTTATTACATTCCCCTACATGAAAAATAATATGTAAAAGCCATAATTAATTACAGGTGTGGAGTCATACAAAAGGCTATCATTATTCATAAATATGATAATACTGATGTATGTGGCTTGCATTTCTCCCTCCCCTGAGACATTCAGAAAATCTAACCATGACTGGTTAGACCATAACCATTTCTTACTACAAATATGGTTAAAAGCACATATCTGTAACACCATGAAATGCTGTTGATTTCTCCACCCTTCCCTCTCCTCCCTCCTAATTTTTGTCCATGTTTAAAAGTCTGCTACATTGTCAGAGGATTCTGCCATCAGAAGAGTCAGCAACCTCTCCCAAGACCAAGAATATCAGTCTCGATGAAAGTCCCTTTAAGCCTCCCTCTTCCCCAAGCAGCACCAAAATGAGGCGGGAAGCTCCCTCCTCCCCGAAATCCAGCAATTCCTCTCCCAGGTCCTCCAGCACTTGTTTGCTTGAAGACTGACAGACTGGATCTGGAACCTATTACCCATGGAAGCACAGACTGTTAACCACACAGCTGACAGTTGGCTCAGTCAAATTAGCTTAAATGAAGTTTTGTATTAAGAAAACAAACAACAAAATCCCACAAGATACGACTATATTTCACAACACAGTGTTGTGCACCAACAGAGCTGATGGAGTCGGTAGGGAAGCCGCCCATCGGTGCTAGCGTAGCATGCCAAGCTAACATACCTCTTTTCTCAGAAGGTTAACGCAGGTATACTGTTTCTAACACTTCAGCTAACTTGCATACACCTAACCGGCTTCTGCGTGGCATTGAGTTGTGCCTTGTCAACATGAACACAGTTGCTGCCAAATGCCAAGTATTAGCCAAAGACAAACTGGAAGGTCAGGGTACTACGCACTTCTGACAGAGCATTTGTCACGGCAAACAGTGATTCACCCTTTAACGCTACAGATTCTTTCTTGTTACAAGAGACTTGCAAAACGCACGCTACAAAACTGTAAACCATATAAAATTTGCTTGCCTTTGAGGCTGAACACATCTCAGCTTGCTATTTTACTGAAACTTTGAACTGAAACAGGCTGAACAGAAATTCAGAAAACTGCTATAGCCAAAGCCAATGTACTCAGTGTTTGGGTTTTAGCTTACATACCACTAAACACATACACTGCTAGCATAATTTTAATATAATACATGATGAAACTTAGTGAATGTGGTGAAGGTCATGAAGTTTTTTAGAAGGGGAAAATGTCTTAAACAAGAACTAAACTTGCATGATCAAAACACAAAAGAAGTTTACATGAACACAAACAGAACAACACTGGGAAGAGCTGTCATGTAAAGTATTAGGATGACTACTGCAGGTTTCGATCTCATTTAATCCTCAAATTAAAGTTTAAGCCTACTCATACTGTCTGATTAACAACAGCACAGTATACTTCATACAGGAAGAAACTGGTGATTTTTTTATACATATATTTTACAGCTAAACCTCCTCCTACATTTCACCCTTCTGATTTAGTCTGCTATTCCAAAGTCAACTGTTCCTTTATTTTTGTACTCTATTTCAACAGCTTGCAACATTTATAGTGTGCTTTGATGAGTCAGTTGTATATGCAATTCATGTGAAATGTGATGATCAACAGCTATCAGTACACATATAAGGAGAGACAGAAATGGTTGCAAACACATGGTCTTCAAATCACTGCAAAGAGCACAAGCAAACAGAATAGTTGTAGAGACTAATCTAACTTGTCTTTGAAGCCAGTTCCGGGAAAAAATATTCTAGAAAAACTTGTTTAAGAATCAGTATGACAAAAGGTCAAAGAATTTAAAATTTAAAACACAGGTTAGATGCAAGCCTGGCAGACAAGTCAATTCAGTCTTGTCATTTGACTTGTCTGCTAATTCACAAAATAGGAAGTGTTCAAGAGCTTTTGGAGAACAGAACATAAGATTTACAAAGGCAATTAGGGTACTGCATCTGAATAAATCAAATTGTTACAGGAAAAACAGGAAATAGCACTATATCATCACGTAGCACAACTGTGTAATGCATTCAGGGGCTAACATGCATAGATAAGCACGGGATTTGTTACCTTGCAATCATTATGAACAGACAAGTCCTGATCTTTTATGAAGACATTTTGTGCAGTTGCTTAGGACGACAACAATACAAAGTATGTTTGGCAAAGTCACCAGGCTCCCTAAAGTTGGCATTTAACTTGAACAACACAGGAGAGAGAATCATTATTTAACAGTGACAGAAAAAGAGAGAACACATGAGTCAAAGACACTATCAGCATGAGATTCTACAGTTCTAAGGCTTTTCCGTTTGCTTTTAGAAAATTTTTTTCAGCACAAGAAATAAAAAGGGAAGGGAGTCCTGGTAGGGCTGGCTCCTCTTTTTCTCTCTGTCTCTGTCTATCTCTCTGTCTCTCTCTCCTCACACCAGAGCTTCTACATTCAGTATTTAAGAGAAAATTCAGATTTGTGGAAGATGAAATACTATCTGAAAAATGAAAAGGTTTTTGCAAGTTTGCCCAAACGCAAACAGGTTTTCATGGAACATCTTGTTTTGGCACATTTGCTAAGCAAGTCTGGATCCAGATGAATTGGTGTTCAAGGGCAGCTCACCTTATGTCAGATAGCCTAGGATGAGCACTTTCACAGTCTCCTCATTAAGGAGGACCCTGCCCCAGTGTTTCTTGATAGTTTGACATGTGGTGTCCCAGTGGATCCCCTGGGTTGTCTTCGACTCCCTAGGAGTATCTTGGCTAGTGCTGGAATTTGTGACAGAACCAAGAGTTCTTAGGAGTCAGGTTAGACACCCAAAAGGAATCAAACTGAAAATGGATCATAGTTGTAAATCACTTTTTAAAATTCCCATCCTTAGGAAAAGCCAAATCTCTCATTCTTGTTCTAATTTCATCATGCACTGCATGGTGAGTTTCAGCCAGTTCTATTCATAATGCTTTTCTGTGGCTTGTTCAATTTCTTCTGAATTTTATTCCCTTCCTTTACTTAAACTGCTTCAAACTTTCAGGTTTTTCACTGTGACAGCTGTACACAGAAAGACAAGTGATATACTGGCAATATTGAGCACACTCACGAAATCAAGGTGTAAACACCTCAAAGAGCAATAGACATTCTGTAGCCAGTTGAGAGCAAACTTTTCATAATCTTTATAACACTTTGCCATGAATGGTGTTAGTAGGAAGGGAGCGGGAGATGAATATTATAAAAATTTACAAGTTATATATTGAAAAAGTATATGGTCAAAGTTATCATTATTTTAAATAAATTAAAATTTTCAAGTTATAAGCTGAGTAAGATGTTAAATGAATCTAGAATTTTCACTTCTACCAACAATATAATTTTTTCTTCACAGAAGATGGCTAAAAAAGCAAGTTTTAAAAATAAAATAAAAATATATTGCAGTAAAACAGTATTTAGCCCCCTCCTATTAATCATTCAGTTCAGAGACTGAATTGCTAGAGATGTTTCAAGCCTTTTTTCTTTACCAGGCAAACAAGTAAGCAGCTGATCTAAGACATTACTTCCCTGTAGGGAGAAAGAAACAAGTTTTAAAACCCCATAATGTTTTAAGTAGCAACAACAAAGTCACAAGGTTTTAATCAACTACCATTGTACTAAAAACTACTTATTCTGACTTAAGGTAACACTAATACATGAAATTTTATAAATAAAATCCCACATTTCTGCCATGCAAGCTTTACTGTCTGGAGGAAGATAAGCATAAGGATAACATCAAGTCCTTGTCTCAAGTTCAGTGTCATTCAGAGCCATCATTAACTGGGAGATCTTATTCCAGAAAGCTGTAGGTTCCCATAGTTCCTCACCATTATATATGTACAACAGAAGAGCTGCTGCAAGTATTCTGGATGCCTAGTCCAATCTCTGTAACATTTTATAGTTTAACTAAGTAAACCTCGCAGGCAGAGCATGAAGGAAATTAACACTATTTTTAAGAAATCTGGTACATGTCAGTATTTTCATATGAGGAGTTACCCTTTACTTTGGAGGACAGACTTTTTTCTTTCTTTCTTTCTTTCTTTTTGGAGCCAAGTAAAATAGCACAGAATGTTTTTGTAACATTTGGAAAAAAAGATGCCTCAAACTAGCAACTGGCCTGAATCAGAACTATACAAAAACAGGCCAGGCCGGGGACTCAGTTGGCAGGGGACAGGGCCATTCCTCCTCTCTGCTGACAGCAGGAAAACCCTTGGCGACGGTGTAGCCTGGAGCTCGGACCTCGCTGTGGACACCGCACAGCTGCATGCTGACTGTGGAAGAACGCTTGCACACCTATGGCAGCCTGATGTTACAGAGAGAGCTGCTGAGCATTTCTGCTGTAGGCACCAACCCTTTGCAAGAAAAGCACTGTTTCTGCCCATATGGGAAGCAATCTATTTCAAGAGAACAGTAGAATTTATATTCAGTCATAAACGCAAGCCTGCCCTGTTTTGAATCAAAGCAGCCTGGTTGCGGCGTCCCTTAATGCTTCTTTTGCTATGCAAGCAAAAGGCAAGCAGCAAGGCAAGAGTTAATTGGAGGGGAGGACGGGAGGGGGTGGTGGAGGAGACCAGAGAGTTAATCAGGGAGCATATCCAGAGCCAGGCATGGATAGGCCTCACTAATGAGCCTCAAGTACCCTGCAGTGGCTTTCAAACCTAACTGGCTTCAAACGATGCCACCCCATGACAGAATACTGCTGGCCATACGAAGAGGATGATTAGAATAAATGACTGGAGTAATTAACTCTGATTTGAAACCACCTGACTGGAAAGAGAAGCTAGGAGCTGTTTAGCTGATGGTCTTCTGGTAGAAAAAGGAAGCTTTCCTTTACTCTAGTGTTTGTACGTGTTAAAAGAGCTCTTCCTTTCAAATAGGTATTTGGTGGCACTAATGAAAAGCAGCTTTCATTCAAGGGCCTCCCCATTCATTTTGAAAGGAGGAGAAAATAAAAGCTTCAAAGTAGAAATAATTTACTTCATCCAAACCCCTCTTTGGTGAGCCCATAGTTTGTAGTATCATCAGAACAAAATACTGGTAAAAATACGCTTTAGAATCCTTTTCTCTCTTCATAGGAAGTTTAAACATTTTAACAATGTCCATAATTTCTTTTCAATAAAATATTAAAGCCTTTATAAAGAAATCCAATCTTTGCATTTTCTAATTTTCATGCCCATGTTGCCAAAATTTTTAAAGCACAAACGTGGTTCATTCCCTCTTGTTGGGGGAACTTCATTGCTTGCACTATGGAAAACAGCAACCATTTTATGTATTTTGAAACAGGATTGGCAATCGCCAGCAGCCCTTAGGCAGTAAACATATTCCCTGCACATTCACTTTCTCCACCGCACTATCTTGCCACTTTATTTTACAAAGCGGAATTACAAAGAGTGAGGGCATTACTACCTGCTGTTTTACAAGCAATCAGCAATTCATTGTACCACTGTTGTCCTGTACCTGCTGAGTAAATGCTTTTAAAAAGTTCCACTAACTGCCCAGTAACAACTACAGTACGGTAGCAAAAGCAATTCACCAAATGTTTATACTGAGACTCTGATTTATTTGACAGCTTTACACCTTCAAGACATGATATAATTAAATGTTTTGACAATGAAACAAAAACTGTATAAATTAGAAAGTCATTAAAGAAGTACTGTATCTAAAATTAAAATGTAGTACAGGTATAAAATACGATTTCTGAAATGCTGCTATAAAATAGATAAAATGTATTTGATTTTTATAGCATGAATTTTTATCTTAGACTTTCTGCTACTATATTAAAATATTACACATATAAACATTTCTTCACTTAATCACTGTGAATGCAGTTCAAACAAACTAAAATGCAATTGTAAGTTATTTTTAAAAAGGCAATCAAACCATGACTTAAAGAAAACCAGTGGACCTAAAATACTAGGGGACTCTTTTAAAGTTAAAACAAAATAGTAAGCAGCATTTTAATTTATTGTGTCACTTTTTGATATTTCAATTATTTCAAAATATAAATCAACAGCTGCCATGATGGCTTAGGGGACAAATAACGTGCTATGACGTTAATCCCAGCCCTCCAAGGCACACTAGTCCAAGCCTCAGACAAGCCTTTGTGCTGCTGTAGACCAGTGAGGCGCAAGCTGGCGCTTCTGATGGAAGAGAAGAGGGCACACAATGCATAAGGAATGCTAAAAATGGAGTTCAGAAGGAGGAAAACTAGCAGCTGATCACTTCTGTGTTCACAGGATGACCGAAGATAATGGGGGGAATCAGTGTTGTTGTTCAAAATGAAAATAAGACTGCCAAAAATAAAATTTTAAAATACAAACAAATGCCCCTAAACTATGGTTGCTCACACTAAGGTCAGTTTATGTCTTTAAAACCCAGTTTCATTATCATTTTTGGTAGTATGTGTTTAAAATTTGAGCTTATTGCTAGACTTAAAAGTAAATGTTTAAACAGTGTATAATTATATAACCATAACTTAAACATTAAAGCCTTTAAGCAACTATGCTGAAACATTTAGAATCAACTTTCTAATGCAGCTGAAGAGCCCTGTTGTTCTAAAGGAAACTGTAATCCAGCAAAAGGTAACAATGACCAGTTGTTTATAAAAACCACTGAAATGTTTGGGAACTAGTTCACATTCTCATGCTATGTTTATGTTTCCATTTATCATCCTTCTCCTTGAGAAGATAGCTCAAAAGGAAGAAAGACTAGAGAACAAAATTTTGTTTAAATTACACATGCAGACGTCAGGTAATTCAACAAATCGAGACAAAAAAGGGATGCCTGTATATATCTAAAATCATTATTGCATTAAATCATTTTCTCCTCTCTCTTTCTGTAAGGGACCCAACCTTGCAGTGTAGTTTATATTTATTTTGTATATTTAGCTTTGCCAAGAACTTCTAGCTTGCAAGTTAAGAAAAGGAACCAGAAATACAGTCAAAATGTAAGAGCATACTATCTGTAACTGTTCCTGAGTCTTATTAAGGAAAGAACAGACTCGATCTTTGCTTAGAATGTGTACCTTAATCATTGATTCCCACTCTCTTCACACTTTTCTTCTCTGCATTGTAACAAAATACAACACAATATAATATTATGTCCATAAAAAGGACTAGGAGGTGATAGGACAATTTCAGGACTGGTACAGTGGCAAACAGAAAAACAGTTATTCATCGCCCAGTTCATTAAGAAGATTTTACAACTTGTTTACTTATGATTCCAGTGGACTGCACTCAACAGAAATCTCTTTTTGTCCTATGCTTATAAATTATTGAAGCCACATACATTTCCATAATGATGCACGTGTAACTGAATGTGGGCAAATTGTTTTCCTTATACCTTCGCTGAAGAAGATTAAAGAAGTTATCATTTTGCTTAATCGAGTGTTTAGGTTTCAATCCCAGATTTAGTTACATGTCCAACTACAGTGGTTTTTGAAATAAATATTTAAGGAAACTCTGACGATCAAAGTAAAAATAGCTAGTGCTCCTTAGAAAGAACTTTACCTTAGTCGTCTTCTATACCTAATTATTGTTACAAGTAATACCTAGGATTATCGCAACTGAAGATTCACATTCGAAAATATTTTTATTTGTGACAAGCTGACAAGACTAGTCTTACCATGCAAGGATTAGATAGTGAATGTTTGCTCATTACAAGATGATCCAAAGTGAAATGAACTTCTCTCCCTAACTGGACTTACAGAGTTAATGCTATATTTAATTCAGGGAGTTGCAGAAAGGAAGCGTAGGTTGGTTGAGCACATCAACCTTAATACAGAATATTCCAAAATTTTATTAATGTAATACTAACGACTGTTTGTTAATCACTCAGCTTACTATGTGCTCATTTCTCCAAAGACTTTTCTTTTCAGGATGTCAATAAATTCCTGTGAACACATACAACACGACAGCATTTTATAATTAAACAAAACGTATCAAAGTAATGGACATATACATATGTGCAACCACTCCATACAGGTGGATTTTTTATGAAATATAGTAACTGAGTGTGCTCTGCTACTTTTCTTAGCATACATGCACACATACTAAAATCTGTTTGGAAAATTTGTTTGATTTTAATGTAAATCTTACTATTGTGATTTCATCTAGAAAATTTTGTAAAATGCTTCATAAAATAGCTCATTGTAAATTTTTAGATCTAAAAAAAGTCTTCCCTTTCTCTCTTAAACAATTAACTTTTATTATAGTAACACTAAGAGTCTACTCCAGGGATCAGGTGACATAGAAACCCCCCCCCACACACACACACACAGAAAAATTCCATCTTGCTCAGAAATCTTCTAGACAAAGTCAGGATTCTCCACATGTCCTAAAGCACACAATCAGCTAGACAATAACTTACGCTATCCACAATAATTTTGATGTTACAAATGAAAGCAGACAGAATGCTTGACTGGAATCATAAGCTACATTCAGTATTCCCCTTCCTACCAAAGATCTAGTCAAATTAGTTTTTGCATGCATGTACACACACAGAAGAATCCTGAAACGCTGCTCAACCGAGCATCCTGTTCTCTGTTCCTGAAACAGTAATCAATGACAATTTTCAGTGATTTTATATAATGCTTTTGCCATTGAAAAATCAGAATTTGCTAGTTGTGAAATTTAATGTAATTCATGCCTTAAAGTCTTGTAAATCAGTTAAATTAAACCCAATCTTTCTCAGAACAACAGTTCTCCCCAGCTGCCTCGCATGCAGGTGAACTATAAAATGACTGCTGCCTTTCCAAGGGTTCCTACCATGATTCACAGCAAGGCTTGTGTATTTCTGTATTTTAGTCTTTTGTAACTAACCTGGTCTTTACTGATCTTACAACTGTGACAACATTTATGTTACATTACTCACAAAATTTGGGGGGAAAATTTCAACTTCTAAATGAGAACAACCATACTGAATTTCTCTACGTCGCAACTAATAAGGAAATGAAAACTCATCTGTAATGAAATACTGAAGCATTGTAAACTGCACTGTTAATAGAAATGACACACAGAGATTTCACTATGTAAAGTCTTTCTCAAGTTTTAAAGTATTTAAACAAATCCCCTGTTCTGGAATTAAAACAATCATAACTAAATAGCTGCTTTGAAAGTTAATGCTATTAGTACTAAAAATCCAAGAATCAATACCGTAACTATCAAAATCACAAATGCATATATATCACAAAGTTCCAGAGAGTTGTAAATCCTTCCGTTTGAGCCAGTTACCATGTCTTGATATTTATGTACCAAATATATAACTGCTACAGAGGAAAATATAAAGCTTCAATACCTCCTTTAAAATGTACATTCATTTTGATAAAATCCCTAATCATATAGTCACAGGAATTTCTCATTTAACATGGTAGAAACCAAAAAAGCCTTTACATATTTATAGCACTTATGCACTGTACATATGCTAAACATAATCCATTTAGTTTTTTTATACAAAAATACAACAGATCACACTATCAGTTTATCATAGCATAGCAATACAGAAAATAAGAAATACACTTACATTAATTAGCCAGTTAAATGCATACTTCCTGATTTGTCCTTCAAACTCCATACAAAAATCTCTATTGTTGCAAGCTGAATTGAAATGTTTAGTGTATGATTATTGGCAATACTAAAAACTTCCAGTGAAAATGTACAACTTTGTGTACGCGTGCACACACAAAGAGAGGAAGATAATAAAAACTTTATAGCTGCAAAAATGGAAGTGTATATATTGGAAAAATCATGATTAGCAAGACACGATGGTAGTTAAAACTGTACAGTTTCATATTTGACATCACTCTGTCGGTTTCTGCCCCCAATTGATACAGCTAACATGTTAATAAAATATTTTCCTTAACACCTGAAAACCAGAAATATTGAAATGTAAAAGGTTCTTAAAAACAATGTGTGTTAAATTTTTGAAGTACTAAAATCATCTTACTTTTTCTGAGCAAAGGAAAAATCTAAGAAATTCAATCTCACAGTCTACACACAGAAGCAAAACCAAAGGTGTCTGCAGAAAAGATACCCTTTAAAAGCTAGCTTATGACTCAGTTATGGACAAAAACTTCATCAGCTGCCTGGTGTTTCAGGGCTTGTTTTCCAGTCATTTCACTGCCACTAGGTGATATGTTACAACACAAGGCGTAGTACTGAGATCGGATGCAGACATAGGTGGGCAATTAGAAAGTCCCCCGCGAGAAGCCTTGAAAAGGGCTGAGGACTAGGAGCGTGCCTAAGTGCAGCGAATGGAAAGCTACGGGGGCTGCCTCACCGTGTGACTCCAGGGGAACGAGGCCCCCTCGGGCCTCCGTGAGGCACAAATCCTGTCTGAGCAGCAACGGTGACGCTGCTGGATGGCATGGGACTAGGCGCTGCACAGAGTGGGGGGCACGCTGGAGGGTAGAAGGAGGAGGCACAGAAGAAAGAGACCTTCATTCTCCGCACAAGGAAACTAGGAGGAGGAAGGAGAGGGGCTACACTGCCAGCCCTGGAAGTCATGATTCACTCTTCACAGTTAAGGAAGAGTTTAAAAATCGTTATTAAAAATTACACGTCTCAAACTGTGGTACTATTTTTATTTGCCTAGGAAGCTTTGAGACTTCAGAGTTCACATTTTCAACCTTTTATCTACACAGTCAGAAAACTGTTTTAGAAATTGATAAATTACAAAAGCTCAGATTTCCTCAAGCTAATAATTTCAAGAGCAACAGCTTAAGGTAAATAGCAAATATGGCAAAATCAGAATTGAAGTGACAAAGCCTGACTTACGGGAGGTGAAACATGAAAAAAACTCAAAGAGAAGGGTTACTGGAACTACAAGGATAAAGTGGTAGTACAGCACACTAGGTAACCTAAAGCTCCTTCTACATGACACAGCGGGCAGTTCCCATTATACTGAGTGAGAGGTATACTAATGAACATTTCCAAAGGCCTTACAGCTCTTAGAACATTCAAGGGAAACAATTGCTTAATATAGCTACTAAAAATCATATAATTAATAAAAATATGAAAACAAGCAACTAGGTTTACATGAGTCTTATGCTAATCTCTGCAAACACAGGGCATTAAATGGAACTATTACCAATGATGAGAATTTGAAACTTATTTCTGTAATAACAAAATTCATTAATTCAATAGGTATAGCCAGTCTTTCCTTTTTTAATACCTAACCCCCAAGAACTTCCCCTTTAGAAAATTCAGAAGTTTGGACTTTAGCAAAACAAAATCAAAACTATGCCATAGAGTCATTTTTTTCCAACCGCACAAAATAATGCCACATCCCTCTATTTAGACATGTCATAATGAGTAATATACACAAGGAGCAAAAATATTGTAAGAAAATAAACAAAGTTTACTTTACACACAAAGCAAAAATGTATCTATAATACCACTCATAAAAGTGAAAAATTAACAAGCAAAAGCCACAATGAAAGAAGACTCAAGTACTGGTACAAATCCAGACGTAAGATTAATGAGAATCATTCATTGGTTTAAAGAGCATGTGCCCAGTTCAGTTTACGTAGGAACAATAATGGCTTTTAAAATACTGAATTCAGATTTGATTTTTAACCGTTTCCTAAGGAAATCAGCCTTAGGTTCCTTGTCAGTTCTTCTGTTTGTCCGTTCCTCCCTCAGTAACACTAGAGACCTTTGGCATATTTCAAACAAATCAGCAGGGTCAGTGAAACTCTCACCTATAACTCCATTTGCACGGCTTTGGGGACACCCGTGGCAGGCTACAGGTAAGAGGGGTACGCAGAAATGCCCACCAAGGGCAGGGCAGGCAGAACACCTAGGAAACTAGGCTTCAGCAATTCCGCTGCTCCTCGAAAAACTGGTTACCTTTTCCAGATAAATGTTTAAAGATGAACTTTCTATAATGAAACAGATGTTATCTTAAAAAGAAGCAATTTCCAATTCTATTTTGAGAAACAGCATGAGATAATGTTGGAGATCTTCAGAATACATACTAAACAGGATGGAAGCACTTTTAAGGTTGCTTTATAGAAATATATACCTTTTTCTTTAGCATTTAATTTTAAGCACTTAATTATACAAAATAATTTTTAGTCTTTTTAAATTTACTTTATACAGATTTCCATTATTATGACTTATGAAAAAAGCACATAAATTCAGTTCAACCTGAGAAATTACATGTGTTAGTACTTGAGTTAGCAAAATACAAAATTGTTCTTTACAGCTTACTGTGTATCACAGCTTTCATCTTCATAAATAACTACATAAACTGAAAATGTGCAATACCTTAATTAAGCAAAAAGAATACCTCCCTAGATGCTAAAATCAGAGAATTAAAAAAAAACAAAATACAAGAATTCAAGGATCTTTGCTGCGTAAAACTAGACTACGAAAAAATCTTTACATGTTCCTTCAAACACCGAGCAAACATTAACTTTCTCTCTCCATATACTCACAAGCCACATGTGTCACTTCAAAATCCAAATCCAGATTTTGGAGAGAACTTGCATGTTTTTAGGACTGCTACAGTATGCTATGAAGCTACTGTTTCTACATATACTTAATACGAACCAGTCCCTGAAACACTAACTGAACATAAATTAAAAATTTGGTCATTAATTTTATTTTGCTCTGGAATCGCCATTACTGAGAACAATGGAGCACAAAACACAAATCTACCATACATTCTTATACTGCTTTGTGAAATTTGGCATCCATCAGTGTCATATAAAACACATTAAAAAAGCAGCACTACCAGTTTTAGCACAAATATTTAAAGCAGTTCAGTATAAACTTTACATCCAAATAAAGTCTACTAATATCCAGCAAGCAGTGGTGCAGCTGCATTAGCTCATGTAATGTTTCACACGTGGAAACCAAGATGCAAGATTACCTCATTTATGGTAACACTCATAAACTACACAGTACACAGTAAACATGTCTACCCAGCAAATTAAAATATCACTGCACTATGCAGCAGCTGAAGCTATCCAGAACCTGTTTATAATCCAATAGAAACAGAAATTTGTCTTCAGTTCTAGAAACGGGGGGGGGGGAATCAAAGTCTTTAAGTAAAATAAACTGCATTGCAAGTGTCACTTGCCCCAAGACTTCCTGCTTCCCACAAAAGACATGCACCCATTCCGGAGATCAAAGGTCAGAGCTTTACAATAGAATACATTGTAAATAGGTTTAAAATAATTGAATACAACTGCAAACCAAGGACTCATTTATAGCTTGCTAGGAAAAAAGATATAGCTGCTTTAAGTCATTCCAGTATATGAACTGAAACCTGCATTATAAAACTGCATCTGCTTCAAAAATACCAGATCACCACCTGCATACCAGTTGGATTTGGTCATTCTACAACCACCTAAATAATGAAATGCCTTGAGTAAATTATATGCCACCACTGTTTTGATTATCCTCCTCAATGTCTGGAGAAGCACTAAAAACGGCCATATCCACCACCGAAAGGCTGGATGATCGGCAGTTTTCGTAGTAGCTGAATCTCATGCCTAGGGAAGGCGCAACCACTTATTCTTTTTGAACCAACAAGCATTGACACACTGCTGTAAATATTCATCCGTGAAATAAATTATTTCTCATGCTGTACTAATCACAGTGATCAGACATTTATTACATAAATGTCTAGTGGCTCAGTGCCTGTTAGGTTGACTACCTGACTGGGGAGGACGGCATAATGCTCTTTTCCATTGCTTTACTTGCCCCAAATAAATTAACTTCCATTCTGTGTCTGAAGGTGTTGCCAGCAAGTAGAACCAATTCCAGAATATTATCAAGTGAAAAGTTGCTGAAGAGCATTCTCCTGTCAGGTATGTTAATAGGAAATCTGCAGGAGGCCTCACTGCAAATAGGGATGTAGTTAATAGTAGTTTATATCTGCCTTCCCTTCTGTTCTTTTTTTTTTTAAAACAAATTCAGCATTTGCAGAAGGAGTAAAGATGACAATCTTAGATGTAACCAATGTAACCACATATTCCTCTCCAATTTGATTAACTCTTTTTTAAAATTCAGTAACAGAAAGGCCTTCACTTCTGAGCTGGAAAAAAAAAACTGTTTGGAAAATGAACATGTTAAATACACACATCGCATACATTATAATTTATTATAGTTATCTTTGCAGACCACAGACTCATTCACAATTTACAATCAGCACTATTTTTCAACCAAACAAGAGCAACTATGTCACATAAGGTCTATATTCAGGATCAATGAGTAAAAGCTTTAGAATTACTATGGTTAATAAAAGCTTTTATAGCTCTTTATACATCCTCTTTAAATGCCCCACACAAGCAATGAGATAATCCTCCGAAAACAAACTATCACCTGAAAGTTATGTTTAGTAGGGCTTATCTGGCATGGAATCTGTCCCATATTAGTAAAGCTCAAGTATCCTCCTTCAGGGCATAATAAATTTGGAGGTTTGTTGAGATCTGTTAATATATTCACTATGTCCCCAGTACAAAGGTAGGAAATCATTCTATAATATTTACTTATCTCTGTTGTTAACCTTAGCTACCTCTATTAGACTAGCAATTACACCACTACAAAACCATAATCACTAGTCACAGCAAAAAAACAGTTCATCACAAGACTGAATTGATGCTCATTTTAACAATGACACATGAACAATTAACTACTGCCACTTCCTTAAATCAGAGGGTTTCAACTTGTGGTTTGCAGATGCCTTTAGGTCTATGGACTACTTCTAAGAGACCACAAAGGGTAATTAAGGAAAGTCAGCTTACTGTCAGTTGGATTAAATTTGCTATACAGGAAAATGCACCTTCAGTGGAAAATTTTATGAGGTCCTGGGGAAAAAAAAATGGTTGAAAGTCACTGCTGTAGATCTCTTTTTATGCAGCAGAAACAGACCTTGGAATTTTTACAATACTTTTGACCTCTCAGCTACTGCAGGGTGAAGATTTTTCCAACAAAACTGAAAGTCTGAAAACTTCAGGAATTTCAGGGTAATGTGATTTCTGATGGAAGATTCACCTTTGTAAGAAGGGTCTGGCAGATTCATTATCTTTTTTTCAATTCATTTGTTCTGGCAGTGTTTGTGGCTGTTAATAAAAGCCTACAGAATACTTCAACCCAATAAAATAGATTTCATCCAAGAAAACAGAGAAGCTGACAGCATAAGTCTCTGAGTACCCTCCTCTGCCATGTAGCACATTACTTATTCTGAGTGATAAATTTCCAGATTTTTCTTGGACAATCAAAATCTTTTAACATAGAATACTACAAAGCAACTATATATTCTTCAGGGAATTTCCATAAATTTCTACTCTCTGTTGAAATCTCTGAAAACATGTAACCAATTTTTCCCACCTGATTGTGTGCTTATGATTCTTTTTCAAGATACTCATAATTCTCAGTTTAAATTCTGAAGACCCAGTTCAAATAGTTGTAGAACAAAATACATTGTCCTTTGTGATCAAAAGCAACTCTTGATTTTGGGGCCAAAAAGCCACCAGCACCCTCTGAAAATTCTGACCACTTTTTCAGGATATCATCTTGGTTTTCATGACCACGAATGGAGATCGACGCCACCATTAATAAAAGGCAACTATTCTTGTCAAGCAAAGTGGTACAAATATTAGAAAGCATTCACAGAAACCACTGCATAAAATAGAAATTGAAAGCTTTCAGGTAATTATCTATATTCTTAAACAATAATTCTATTTTCTCCTCATACATTCTTTTTTTATTCTCCTGGGTAATATACTAATGCATACATACATTGCTATATACACAAGTTTTCTTTAAAACATCATTAAGTTTATGAAGTCAAAAGCCCCCAAATTAGGAAAAAACACAATTAGAGTAGTCTGTGCAAACCTTCACCCTTGTTCCCTGCACCACTGTAGCATAAGTACATGATCACATGAACTTCGTGCAAGCCTGCTGTGCTTCATTCAGTGCACAGGACAGACATGCCCTGAAAGTGAATTGCAAATATATAAAGGAGCTCTCAGATTCCAGTCTCATTTGTTGCAAAACTTGAATGGCCTGTAGTCAGATAGTATGTAGTGAAGTGGGCAGGAGTTTGCAAAAGAGAAAAGACTTTTGGGTTAAAATAACTAAATGCCTCCGTGGGAAGCTAGATTTCATATCTGCTCTGGGACTTTAATTCTAAGTTGCCTATACCAACTTCTTTACAAGTACTCATTAGCTGGACAATCTATACCTGCGGGGGTGTTTGACTTGATACATAGCTTTCTCAAACATAGTTTCATGATTATTTTTACCATATTTTATGCTCAGGGCAAGATTTGTCAATGAAGAGGTTTCAGCTGCAATACTGACTTAAGCAGCTTCTGCACTGTCACCCTACTTCTAGCCACTCATTCCCAATACTCTAATTATGCCAACACAACAATATGTTAAAGAAATATATTAGTATTAAGAAATACTAAATAATTTATTAAATGAGCCCTGCTCATCTTGTACACTAAATATGGCCAGTAGAAAAATAGCAGCATATGATCATTTAGTTAGAGGCTGTGTCATAAGCTAAAGGGAAATGAATAATGTGGTACAAGAAAAGTTTTGGTTTTGTTTTTCAAGTACTCTTAAGTCCATAAACTTAATCCATAAATTCTGCAACGAGGAAAAAAAAAAAGGACTGCTTTAGTCATAAGACTTAGTGTATGAACATGTCTCTATGCCATTTGCAATTAATTTCTAAGCTCATTAAAAAACACAGAACAGAAGGTCTTCCAAAATCATAGTTCTGAAAGAATTCCCAACCCAGACACATTTTCTTAAAATGTTTTCCTATTGCCGGCTTTGTGGAACGGCCCTTCAAGCTACCAAAGCAAACAACTGAATGATGTGAATTCAGACATGTAATGACTGTAAGGTCAGCACATGACTGTTGAGCATTCATGACCCCAAATTAAAAGGTATTACCCTCTACCTACTAATCCTTGGGTCACAAATGTACAGCCCACTCGAGAACATTAAAAATTCCTGAAAGTTGCTTACACTCCAGTGCTTGAAAGATAGAAAGCTAACATGCATGAAATGATCAGATAGTGAAAAGGGCAGTTCTGTTCTCAAACAGTTTATTAAAAATGCTGTGTCTTTCAGTTACCTTTTTGGTTAATAACAGCCCACTAGGATTTTATATTAAAATATCAGAGAACTAGAACCATTGTCTAAAAATAAGCATTTTCATTTCATGGATCCTAACATTTTAAATTCAAACTAGAATTCAAAAGGACCGTGAAAAAAGAGGTTACATTCATCTTACTAGTGAATGTATTAACAAGGTATTATTAGTATAATCAGACAACATGGGATCTACAAATTAAGTTCTACATTTTTGGCAGGGTGCCTCTAGCTTTTAAACTATGTAAGAATATATTTTTAATTACTTTGAGCATTTTCACACCATTTAAGAGGCTGCAACATTCTGTTAGTGAGACTACGTAAAGATTCTTACTTGGGATAAAATCTCAGCCTTTTATGCCATCATGACAAATTTTAGGTCCAAAATGAGCCTGTCAGAATTGAAAAGGAACGCTTACATTTCCCATACTTATTTGTTACAAAAATTACACATTTTTGCAAGGAAGATACTTCAGAAATGAGTCCTTTGTGGGAGACCCCTGGAGTTATGTAATCTTCTAGTTGAGACCAGCTGCAAACTTCACGCCTAATATCCGAACCACAGATTTCAGGAAGCTATTGACTAGATTTCATTTTAGGTTCCTGAACTAGAATCTCCATGAAATCAATGGAGACTTCAAAGCTACCTTCATTTGTCACCCCCTCCCGCATCCCTATTATTTTTATAGTAACACAAAAAGATCCAAAAGAACTGAACAAATCTAGCAACTCTACTGATTCCTCAATGTAGTTTCTCATGAGTTTCTTGTGAAATCCTCTATCTCTATCACAGCTTTCAGCAGCTAAGCTTCTCTGACACTATCTGTGTGCCACCTTCTCTAGGCTCTTTGCAGAAAACTGTTAGCACCAGAAACTCCAGATCTGCAGGACTCCACTGCAGCATGTAACTGGCCCTTGGCAAACAGGTATGTTGGAGACTACTTTGGTTGTATTTCTTCCTCATTTTCTCTCTCTCATTTTTCATAATGTCCTAAACCTCATGCTATGAGGTGAAAGAAAAAGGGGAATCCTTCAGGCAAAGAAAGGTAAAGGAAGCTTTTATCTCTAGGAAACCCTGTGGCTCACTTCAGGGAATACCAATGGAGTAAGTTCATTAACTTCTACCTAAATTTGGATTTACTCTTGTCAGGGAAGTGAGAAAACTGACATATAACAGAGATGGCCATCTGGCAAGACCCAGATTGCCAGGAAGTTTTATCTGATCCTCTGGCACGCTTTGCCAGTCATCACATCAAACAAACTGGGCATAATGTATATATACTGCAGTAGAAAGGTGTATAAATCAAATCAAAGTTGGCAGAATTTATAATATCAGATGGAGAACTAAGCAAACATGACTGTGTTGATCTAGCTGGAAATAAAATTGACCCCTGCATACATGGAATTTACACATTTCTAGTGCACAGCTTAGATAACCACAGTAACAAAGTGGTAGCTAAAACAACACAAGTCAGGTCACTGTTTACACCTTGGGAACAAGGGCCTGTAAATAGTTGCTAATCAGCTTAGACGACACGTCCCATGGGAGAAATCTCAATTCAAAGCAAAATTTTCCATAAGTAGTCGCTTTCAGTTATGGCCATAAAATCTGAACCTCTCTCTGTATTTGGGACAGAAACATCCAAACCCAGAACAATTAATCCGAAAACTGCTCTCTTCTAAACTATTCTAAACCACTAACGCACACAGGGCAAACTGTAACTGGGACAAAGCTCAATGAACTTTTGCAAAGCCAGAGAGGAACACAATCTGCTAAAAATCTGAGAATGGGATCTGTCCACACTAGCAGGAAAACTAGGCTTAAAAAAGCTCTGGGTGTGAGCTATGTTTGCACACAGTTTTGAAAAGGATTTTAAGCATAGCTCAATTCCGGTGCAGATACAGCCCAAAGGTGTGCCTGCACAATGTGCTTGGCATCAGTCTGAAGAGAGGATATTGACAGTGCAGACATCCAAGTCCACTTAAGTATGGACAGTTCATGTGGTATTAGTATCTTAAAACATGGTTTAATAAATTAGGTGATTATAAACAAAATAGTCCTATCAGAATAGACAGCAAAACCAAACTCTTAAGTTTATTTGTATTAGTTGAGGCACAATAAATTTAAAACCTATCATTAAAAATAGTTATTCTGTAAATTACTATGAAAGTAGAGAACTCTCCAGTAACCCTTGGAACGTGCTCTCACCATCTTCCATTCCTAATCCTCATTACAAAGTTCTTATTCTGCCTCAGAAAGCAGATGGTAAGAGATAATGTCAGTAGCAATTAGGAGGCTTCACTGCCCTTAAGGACTCTTCTGATTCACTCTTGTTATATTTTTTCAGAGATTTTAAAAACAGAATACTTTGCACCATATTATTCTAGGTAGACTATTTTGAACTTCTCCAACACAATTATACAAGTTTTGTTTTGTTTTTGTTTGCTCGCTTGCTTTACTGTGCAGAATGTTGCATATCTAAATTCATTAAAAAAATAAACTATAAATGAAATGTGCAACATTACTTTTCATGGTACCCACTGGAAAGCTCAAAATACTTAAGTTGATTAAAAATGTTAGGAAACTCATTTCTTCTAAACTGCTCACGTGTTACTGAACCTTTCATGCTTTTATGAGTCCAGTTCAACCCTCACTGAAAACAACTAACTTGGATTAGGCCCAAAATTTCTTTTTAAACAGTAGCTTAGAGAAACAGAATAAATCCTGCCCATTTGGACAAAGACAAACACAAAGAACCTCAGAAGACTATAAATTATGTCACTTTGTGCAGAATATGTGTTCTGTAAACTTTTTGCTGTTTAAGACCTATTTGTATGCTGATTATATTGCTGCCATTATTAATATCTTTAATCTTGCTTTATAACATCTTATTAGCAATATTATTCCAGCTAAATAAGGAGAAAATTGCAAAGGGCTACAGAGATTTCACATAATTAATATTTTATAGATTCATTTTCAAACTTTAGTATTTTGGGGGCAAACCATTACAACTGAATCTAATTTCTAATTTAAGATGGAGAAAAGAAAATTACTTCCAAAAGAAACGAATCAGGGTAACTTGGCTCTGGATCCTTCTCTGAGTTACCTAAAACTTATCCTTCTGCAGGGATAATGCCCAGGATCCTCTTACTAACCAGCTACACTAGTGGAAGACATTCCTGTCCCCTGTTTCTCATTAATATTCCTCTGCCAAAGCTACTGTTCCTCAAATCTGCCACAGATATTAGTAAATGAGGACTCTTTAATTTATTTGAGTCAAAGCAAACCAAACTATACAGCTAAAATACATTTCAACTGCTTAAACTAACCTGGGAAGGGTGAGGTAAGCACAAGCATAAGAAATTCCACTGGGTACCTCTAAACTGTGTTTTAACTAACAGCCCTCTCTAATTCAGATAGAATTTTGATGCTTCAAAAGCAAAAAATATATATGGGCTTGAAATGGTGATGTATTGTTTGTGGCTATTCGAGAACAAAGTAAGGAAATCAAACTGGTCTTATTTGGTTTGGTTGTGCGGGTGACTCTATACTCAGCAAATTTAACTAGTGCAGTGAAATAGATCAGCAAATAAGTAGTTAAAGGGGTACCTAACAGCTAGCATATGTACCCTATTAACTAATAAGGATTGGAAATACAAATTATAACCTAGAGATTTGGTTTTGCTTGAACTGTTTCAAGAGAGAAAATGAAAGAAGAACTCACAGTCCTTACATAAGTAAGGATGGACCAACAATCTGACGGAGGGAGCTGACTGCCCGGTACAGTTATTATTCAGGTGTGCACGACCTCAGTTGTTGAAAGCCTGCATTTGTTTTGCTAAATATGTTCTCTTACTTGACTGAGGGGCTATAGCCTGGCCTCTCCTTAAACCAAAAGGGCTATACCTGAACTCCCAATTAAAGGGTAACAACTGGCAGATGTGAGGAAACCTTTAGCAGGAGGTTGATGTTGAGCAGATGGGCCAGGGTGCAGCAACCTTTTCCATCAGTTTCCAGCCACTGCTTTTTCAAAAGTGCATAACCGTCATGAGCCTGACACTACACATCCTTGAGAAGCAGTACATTGTCCCCTGCAGAGCTCTGTGTGGCTACGGTTAAACTAATACCAGAATCACGGCTAACTAGAGCTTGTCCAGCTCTACAAGTCTACACTGCTGACTACAGTTTCACAAGATACTGACTTTAACAGTGAAAACAGTTTAAGAAGTTTCCACTTCTAACTGTTGGTATTTGTCCTGCATTGCAGCTAACCATGCCATTATTTGTTTTAATGCAACCATCAGTAGGGCAACATTGTGAATCTGACCGCTAAAATAATAATCCAGGTTAGAAACAATGCTTTTTCACATCATTTGTGCATGAACAAGTGCACAGATGGGGAAATGGGCTGAGGGGTAGGAAGGAGAGACACAGGACTTCTTAAAGCTGGCTTCATCCCCTGCAAAGCCTATATATATTGTGGAACTATGAACTCGGATGTTTCCCTTCTGTAAAGGCAGAAGATCTGTTGCACAACACTTAAGAATTATTAATTTGATATGGTCAAGAAAAAGACTGGTCAAGGAAGAGGTGGGACACTGTTTCTGCCATGATAGTCTCATATATTTCTGTAGAGTTTGTCTCAAACTTTGAACGTGAATTTTTTCATCCCATCTTACATGTTTTGCACTGCCTAACAACCTAGATAATCTTTTTTTTTATATAAATGTCCATAGTCCCTTTCTGTCTCTGTTGTAACTCTTAACGCCATCCATGTGGCTATATGTTTCTGAGTATAATTACATACAATTTGAAAAATACTATGTTGTAGCAAATTTTAATTCACCAGTTTTTAATTTCATGAACAACCTTTATATCCTTATGACATAGAGAATATAATCTCCTGATGCATCTTCTCTGTGCTATTCATTTTTTTGTATGCTTTTATTATGTTCTTTCTTATTTACCTCTCTTACACAGAGAAGAAATTCTTCCTTCACACAAGAGTATTTCCTACCTCCATATCATTGTTATAAGCTTCTTCTGTACCCCCGATGGTTTTAGCAACATTACTGTTCCTCATCCTGGGCTTTCAAAAAGTGGAGGTTTGCCAGGGAAAAGCACTGAAAGCAAAGCCTCAGCTGACTTTTTTTGTATCCTTCTATGTAAGGCACAGATGGCCATGTTTTCTTGCCCCCTCCCCTACTTCAGTTGAAGGCCACAAACTTTCAGCTTATTTCTCCTTAGCTCCTTAGCTTATGTAAATGCTATTAAAATCTCACTTCCTTTTCTAACACTTAGGATGGAAATTTCTATGTGCTATGACTAGATTACAAATACTTTACAACAAATTACCTGTCAAATTCAAATCTGGAAGAATGTTTTCACATATGATCAATAAATAAACTAAAAGAAATGCTGCAACAACATATCCTACCAGGTCTCTCAGCAGTATATTCTATTACATGGAAGTCTTGCCCATCAGGACTTCATCTTACAGGAGGAACAAGTTTCAATATTTTTCTGCAAAGCAACTTCTAATCACAGACTGTAACTCTTAATAAATTGAGTAAGAAACTGCCATCACTTTCAAACAGTTTTCCTCCATTACCTATACTGAGTTTGTGATGCAATTCTTCTGCGTTAACCAAAATTCTTAATATGTTTTCCACAGGATCACTCACAACACCATCTAACAGGAAATGCCCAGTCACAGCGTTAAGAGAACAGACACACAGAAGACAGACAGATTTAGTGAACACCTGTTAAATGGGGCAATGGCTCCAGCACAATTGTTTCCCACTTCATTTCACACAGTAATAACTTTAATGTCCTCCACACATTCACTTTCAAACACCAGTTCTACAACATCGAATAACAAAAGAGCTGAAAGCAAATTTAATTGTCTAGATTGCTTCCAAACAACTTTTTGGATAAAAGTAAATTCACCTACCTTAGTTTTCCTTTAAATGTTTTTAAAACTTTATATGCTCAAACTGTGGTATCATTTAGCTTTTTCTAATCTTTCTCAACTGTATATCATCCTCCTCCATGTTTTAATATTTATCTTGGTTATAGCAAATTCTCGTACCTGTTATCTGTTAAATAATTTGAGTCTCTCATCACTCACCTTATTTTTTCTCCTACTCACCTCATTTAATTTCTTACTTCACTAAGAGAGATGCAGTATAGATCACTCTTATGTGATCTATATACACACTTATAAGTGTTATAAAGATTTACAAGTAACATAAAAATATTTTTAAAGCATGTTATTTTGTTTTTTAATATGAAAGCATTGTGCCAGAGCTTATATTCAATACCTTGAATTTTCTGAATAATGAAGACTGGCAAATTTTGACACCAGCTTCTTTGATTTTTTTTTTTTCCCATAATAGCAAAGACAGACAGACTGTCCAGGAAATCACATTCCAGAATTCCACTAAGCTTCCTTTACTCAGGAAAACTAGGATCTATCACACTTTCAGAAGTGATTTAAGTGTAGGCGGTTCTTTTTTTAATCTGCTTACAACCTTGATGTCCAGAGTTTAGTTGTAATTTCAATAAAGTAACTTGTATGTAGTTTAAAGAGAAGCTAAGACTCGGAAACAAGGTGTAATGAAGGGATAATTTTGAAAAGAATATATTTTACAAAACCTGTTTTCCCTTCCTATGTGGATTCTCTGTAAATGAACTGAGATTAATGCTTTTTGCTAACAAATGATGATATCCTAGCTCACTGTTTTCTTTAAAAAGGCAAAAAAAGTTTCTTTATCTCACTACATTTTTGCTTTTTGCCACATATTAACTTTGTCCTACAAATGTAACTCTTCAATAATTTCTATCATATATATTATCCAAACCCTGTCTTCCAATATTAGCATATTTTAATGTGTCGTGAGATCAAAACTCAACGTTTTCAGCATTCCTAAAACAAGTTCTATTCGAAAGCACAGCTGAAGGTCATATTACTAATGATATTTTAGATTTATCTTCAGGTAAGACCTGAATAAAATGCTTAAAAATATGGAACCAAGATCTAATTCCTTTCCCTTTCTACGATACTAACTAGATCTGTACATGATATAATTAAATCAAAAGACTTATTACAAGTATCTAGTATTTCTTGATTCTAGCCTGCATGCAAGTATTTCTGTGTGAAAGATAACAAAGGTACTTACCTTCAGGAAGCCAGTCTAATAGTGCAAGGAATCCTGCAGTCACAAACATAGATAATATTGTTACACACATAGCTGAGCGGATAAGAAATGAGTGCAAGTGGTACGCTATCGCAATTACACCAATCTGCTACTTAGTTCAGGTGCAAAACAAACAGGCATAAGCCAATTTTGGTTTTCTACAGGGACAAACTGAAAGGTAAAACTGGACTGTCACTAGTACCGTATACTGCATTTGTGGAAACATTGTCTGAGGAAAGAAGGAATCAACTATTTAACTCTACACTCTCTTCTACAATTCTTTAACTGTTGTAAGGACTTTCTGCCCTCCTTTGCCTGTTAAGTACATAACAGGGTTCAGCCCAGAGCTTCCCAGGACTACACAATTACCTTATTTTTATAGATGAGGAAAAATTATGTGTAAAACAGTATCAAATGTAAATACAACAAGAATTCATGGGAAAGTTGAACCTAATATGCTGGCAGGCTAGACCTTTCACACCCCTGACTTCACCGAAGAATAATATTCTTAATAACTTTCTGGATTAGGCTGTTAAGTTTCTGAGATTTCTATAAATGTAAATCTTTATTTTGCCTCATATAAGGAACCTTATCTCCTGTACAAACTTTTTTTCGGTCACAGCTCACTCGCTCACTATCCCTTCCCCCCTCTCTCTCGCTGATAGGAGATAAAATATATGTAGCATAGTGTTTTAAGATTGATTGTCAATAGTTGGGTTCAAACATGTATCTATTTATCTTAAATGCATAACACACACAAATAAAATATCTCTATGTGGCATAGAAATACAAGTATTTGCCAGGAAGAGCATAGTCACAGGTTCCTTTCCAACCTACTTTTTCTATAAATCTATGAAAGTAATTTTTGATAAAAATTAAAATGCTTGTAGAGTAAACAGATATCCTCCTTTCAGAGGATATTGTATCCCATAAATCTCATGTTGTATATAGATGATAACTTCCAAAGAAAAGACAGAAATCACCAAACATCAGAAATACAAATGGAAGTAACACTTCAATTGCACACACATTTGATGAAGTGAAGGGTTTGAAAGAACTGGTGTTGAAACTCTTCTGCTTTTTCACCATGATTCACCACCTTTTTTCCAGATGAACAGATGTCTCAAACACCAACAGAACTGGCTGGAAGAGCCAGAGTTGAATGAAGAGTTCATAGAGCTGTTACTTTCTTCCCCTTTTATTCCACACTCCATTTCTGTAAAAATTTCAGATCAGCTCTGATTGCCACGAGCATCCTCATTACTCGGTGTAAACAGACCAATCGGCATTCTAGCTTATCAAGATTTCATCCAGTATTGCTGAAACTGGAATTTCCAAGTATATGCTGCACAGATAGTAAGACCGATGCTGTTAGTTAACTCAGTTCTCCTTTTAGCCTCATCTTGCTCTCTCTAATGTGTTTCACATATCTGTCCCTATTACTAGTAATCTGCACTGATGTGCCTTTATTCATACAATTCCTGTCCACATGATTTGCTATAGCACTTGCTATAATACCTTTGTAAAAACACTGCTGTGGAACTGGGGAAAAATATCCCACAGCGACTTTTCCAACGTAATACAAAAAATCCTAGACTTTCCAAGTCGCAGCCAGTGTATTAATTGCTGCTTCAGTATCTTTAGCTGACTGACAGCAATAGTTTTCATAGACTGCTTGTAGCATAATGTCTTTGAAACTGACTTTTTTTTCTCTTCATCAATTCACTTTCCATGGATAGGAGAGTGCAGACTCACAAAAACTGCAGTTCTGAGTACCGCTGTACGGTGGCTGGCAGGGAATGCTGCTTTTTCAGTGTTTTCTGGAATAAGGTGGAATAGCTTGTGCTAAGGAATAATGCACCATACTGACTGATAATGATCCTCTAATTCTTGCTGTAGATCTTTCTTACCAACTGGTGGTTCATAATACTGATTTATTTTGCTCCGTTAGGATTTGTATTTGGGTGAGTGGCTGGCCTATCCCTTCTCTCCACTTTACTTATCATGCCAGGATAAATTTTGTTTATAGTACCTTTATGTATTTACGTATTTCATTTGTTTCAGAAAGTGTCCTAGCTTCCAATCACTACATTTTCAATTATCTGAAAATCGGATTTGAAAACTTTCAAACCAACATAGTAATCTCATCACTTTTCTAATTTGCCTTGCATTTTTCCCGATATTGAATAAAAGGGGTAAACCACTTATCATGAAAGGACTGACTCTGCAATAAGGCACTAAAAATATTTAAATTGAGATATATTGTGGAAAGCTGTTCTGACAGACCTCCACAACATTATTATCATTGAAGCAATCTAATTCTCAAAAAGCTGAGGCTCATGAAAGTTGTGGGAAATTTAGTTACTATCAGTTGATTAATAGTTCTAAATTATTCTCACCTGTTCAGACTTCCAGCCTTCACTGACAGGACAAAATAGACCGCTTTTCTATTTAGAGCAAACATAACTGCCTTATTTGGATTTTTAGCTACTCCTGACTATAACTGGGAAGCACTCGACTTTTCTGTGGGTTCCACCTAATCTTTGTGAATGTCTATTTTATTATGCATAAGAAGGGCCTTTAAAATTTCTTTCTGCTTTAATGGAGTAATCACTAAGTCCAACAGGAGAACAAATGTGAATTTAAATTTTTAAAATGGAAAAATATTCTGAAGACTCTGACTCAACATAACTAAGACTCTGACCCAACAACAACAGAAAATCTGAGTTTAAAATGATATTGCCTGTTTCACTGTCTGAAAAACAATGTCAACTACTGCTACAATTTTTGCCAAAGATTTCTATATCCAAACAGCACTTGACCATCTACCTCTTATCCGTTTTCCTGTCCAGTTTACTTCACTTTTCACTTTCCTTTAGGTCTCTCACAAGATAGGAGAAAAATAAAATTGCTAAGGACTTAGGTCTGGGTCCAATATCCAAAAATACTTATTATTATTATTATTATTATATGGCAAATTAAGTTTGCATTCTCCGATTTGTTCACATACACCCCATAGCTACTGCTACTCACTTTGCAACAATAACATAAGGATGCAATAGCAGATTTCATCTAGGATTTTTCTGTTTTATATTTCTGGAGATTATTATTTAATCTTATTTATTTTTTGTACTTTTATAAAGCTAATAATTATGCTAATTATATGTTACATTAATTATCTTAAACAATTATTACTACAAATATGTATATAATTATTATGCAATTACACAATAATTAATGTCAACTGCATCTGGGTAAACTGAAAAATATTTTCAGATATCTTAGTAGATATTCTATGGCAGTAAATATAATTTAGAGCTTTAGAGGTACACAACAAAGTTTCAGAAAAGTAAAAAATAATCACTTTTCCAACACAATGTAGACTTTCTCAGAGAAAAAAATTCTTAAGCCCCCACCACCACACAGACTGATTTGCACTATTCTAAAATATTGTGCTTTCATAAACTAATAAAGTCCCCAATGTACGTAAAAGTAATACCTGCATTTTACATTTCGTTGTATTGCTTAGAACGATATCCCAATACTATCATTTAGCTGATCATGACATTCCATCAATCAAAACCCAGTTTTAATTATACACCATTCTCCTTTTTCTCTCAAAGTGAATGCAGAAGACATGCAACAATCTATCTCAGCTAAAATGCATAGAATTAAAAAATAGGTTGGGAATCAGTTTTAAATCAGCAATCAGCCTGTCAATTAATGTTCTGAACCCCTGCTATTGACCCAGTACTGTACAATCTGTTATCATGCGCTGTCCCACATATCATCTGTTCCCTATGCTGGTCTGTTCCAGGAAGACAGACAGCTGCAACAGTATATCCCTGCTCAACGTGAGGACCATCTGACTTTAATTGTAGCACACAGCTTGATGTGGGTCTGGTTATGAGAAGCCAAAGTATCACACTGTAATAATCTGGAAAAGCAGAAACCTGCCAGCACAAGGCTGCAAACACGGGCTTGGGCTGTCTGGCTGGCTGACGGGCTGCAGGAAATATGATTAATGAGCAAGGTATAATGATATCAGGAACCCGATTAGCACCACAAAAAGGTCACAGATCAAAGTAGTATGCATTTCATGAGCTCCAATCATCGTATAAAATCTGTGGACTTAAAGAGGTAAACTGAAATGCAAAGGGGAAAAAATATCTGTGTGTGATAGCTTACAAAGTGAGCACTTAAAATGCTATAATCATCATTTCATCTGAACAAGGAAGCTGTAAGGAAATATTAACTGAATGAATCAGTCCATGCCATGTTGTGGCAAGCTTTTCTGATATTTCTCAGGCACTAAGCTTCAAGCGTTCTTACTAAACACTCCTATTCCACTTAGAATTTGATCGTGATCAACTGATCAACTAAGTGTTGAAAAGAAAAAAAGAATTAAATATTTGCATGCAAATTTCTCAGTTTTTTTCCATTGCAAAAATAGCAGGTTACAGATGGCATCACCCATCACAGCACTTAAGCGTCAACACCATCAGAATAACGTTAAACTTGTCACATAAAATCAGGTAACACAACTCATTGTCACAGAGGTTTAAATTTAATGCTATTAGACTGACCAAAACCTTGATATCTGAATTACAGTAATAGTATCAGAGACCTACAGTGTTCAATTTCATAAATATTGCTCAGTAAAATTAAGGAAACGATAAAGTAAGTCTAATCTTCATCATTCAGACATACAAAGGTTAACGTACTGCTGGTTTCAGAGCCCCAAATTACTTTTTCTTTAAATGAAAGAGTTGGATACGTAATAAGCACCTCCCTCATTCTAGAGTTTTCTAAACCGCTTTTTTCAGTGATTAACAAAATAATGAAGCACTTACTGCAGATCCTGCATAAAAAGAAAAAGCTATATTCGGAAAATGGAATGAGTTGATTCCTCTCTAAGAGACGACTTTAAAGGGATGTTGCATTTTCTGCCCCAAGTTTAACAGTAATAACTGAAAAGCATCTGCTTCCTGCTGAAGAGGTACCTCATCCTGAAAATACAGCACACGTGAGAGACATCAAGGAGAGCTGCAAGAAAAGCAGACACTAGCAGCAAAGGCCTTGCGGAATGAAGGAAGGATAAGAAAAAGATAGGTCAGAAAGTACAGAGAGGTGAGGGTGAGAAAAACCTGGTACTGAGGCTAGAAATGAGGACAAGAAAAAGAGGAGCCAAACTCTTAGAAAAGGAGGAGGCAGGAGTTGGAAAATAACTTGAATTCACAGTGGGGAAAGCCAGACCTACAATTAATTGAATGAGAACTGTATTTTGTGCAAAAGCTAAAATACTACTGTTGTGAGAGATCAAGGCCAAAGGCTGCCTTTGACAAGTCTGCTTAAGAACACAGCTTTTCATTCCTCCAATTGTCCTGAATCACCACCGCATGCTGAACTCAAAAGGGTGTTGGGCTCCCCCCCAACCCCTCCCCCCCCCCGACATATCAACTATCAGCACAACAATAAGATCAAAAGTTGCATTTGAACATGGTTTGTGGAATGGCCCCACTAAATGTTAGTGTATTTCATACCTCATTTAAATAAAATTTGCACATCCTTTCATGTGAAGCAAAGCATTATATTCACAGCATCATATTTGTAATTATCACAGTATACCCTGCAACTGCTACAATATTGAGATTATCTAGCTCAATAGCCTGCAGAAATATAGGCAAAATAACGTCTCCAAAGAGCACAGCATCACATCACCAGTAAATGCACAGCATAAAGGATTCTGGTAAGTTATAGATAGCAGTTTTGTTTTGATACAACTGTTTCACAATTTTTACGAACAGTAGGTTTGATGTTCTGCCAACAATAGAATTGTTAAAATGCCTGTTTTCTACCCTAAGGATATCAGGAGATTACCAAATCTGGTTTCTGTGAAAAGTTTTAGTGAGTTTTTATGCCTTAATTCAGTACTTCCCAGTTAGTTGTAAAGAAGTAGCTGACTACAACACCAAAACTGCAGTCCCAATTTTTAAGATTCACTAAAAAAGAGATTCTCTAATTTATTTATTTTTAGAGTGCCACTGATGCAGAATCCTTTTCATTTTGTTAAGCGCCTAATGTAATAGCTTTGAGAACGTGTTGAGACACCAACAATGATACTGCAACATCTATTCTGTAAATCATTTAACTGCTCAGAGGGTGCAGTGACACACAAAATGTTAACACCAGGATTTTCCAAAACACGGAAGAGAAGAGCTAACATTGGTTTGGGGAAGGAAGCAGGTGAAGGCAAATTCAGTTTTGTTTCCTTGTAAGGACAGCTCTGAAAACTATCAAATTAATGGCATAAATGGCAGAGGTGTTGAAAATTTAAAATACAGCCTTCTCTTTCTGAAGCATTCATTAGCCTTTGGAGTTAAGTGGATACTAAAATTAAAAAAATATATACATTTAAAAAATCAGAATGAAAAATTACTTCTGTGATTAAACAGTTTCCAAGTCTTCTGTAAAATGATTTTATTCCTTCTTCAAAACCTCAAAAGTTGACATAAAAATAAGCAAACAGGATCTCCTGCATGTTTAAAACACTCTTTCTTGAGGAATTCTAAGAAAAAGAAATACTGTATGCCTTTTTCTTTCATAAACTTGTACATCTAGCATTCCTTCTGATTATTTCAGCCATAGCCTAATGTAAATTATAAATATCTATATTTTACAAACAAAGAGCCAAACTATTTCAGAGAAAGACTGCAAGACAAACATTACTTGACAGACAACAGAAGATAACCATCTTACCAGCCTGTTTATGCGAACAAATTCTTCTGGGGTTTTGGCCCATGGTGGAAGTTCAACATCAGACACGACTGTTCCATCATCCATCACTCCTAGATTGTAATTGTTGCTGTTGACAAATATCTCTGGGAGGTAATAGAATTCAGGAATCAATTCCTGTATAGAAATGAAAAACAATGCCATGTTATAAATTCTGTCATTGCATACACTTTGTTATATTAAAATACAATTACTGAAGTGCCATTAGGCAATGAGAGAATATACAAAATCCTCTTTTCATATTCCCCTCTCATAGAAGGGGGAAATCCCCTTTTTCATACTTCCTACAATTTAAATCCGATAAATACTTATCATCCTTGTAACATGACAAAGGAAACAAGACAGAACAGGCTATAAGATAAAGAAGTCGGAGAATGCTTTTGGTTGTATATCATGCACAGAGAAACTTATAAAACTAAAGCAACGAACATCACATGATACAAATAATCTTTAGTGGAAAGCAATGGACAAAAGATATTAAGATGCTAGGGAAAAAACAGTTCTTTTACCTTTTAATACAGTCCACGTTTCTAAGTGCTAATGCACAAAGGCAGTCTGGGTGAAAGTAGCACCATGTATATTAATTATAAAGTTGCAAAACCCAGTTATAATCCTATTCTCTCTAGCATAAAAAGAGTCTGCGACCTCATTTGTTTAGGCTATTATTTACGTTTGGTCAATGCCCAGAAATAAATTTTCTGTTGAGTTTAAAATACCTGTAGTTACACCATGTGTTCAAAAAGAACCCAAGAAAATCAAACTGAGTCAATATCTTTCTTTGATTAAAAGGCTGTTAACTCAATTTTGTGTCCAGTCTGTAATTACAGGGAAGAATCATGAATAATTTCACAAAAAAAAAAAAAAGCAACTGTACACAGTTGCAAGGTCTGTGTGCACTGAATCCCTTGTCAGTGCCATCACTGCTTTAAACAACTATGCTGTCTGGGCCTGTTTTGAGCAGGAATAGAAGACAGTACTTAGTATATCTATGTTTGGCCTGCTGTGGCACTTCTGCAGGCACAGCTTGCTACATTGAAAAGTTTTAAGGAAAAAATGCAAGTATATATAGCAAATGAAGTGTTATTTCCAAGTCTTATGAGAAAACTTTAAGTAATACTAATAGCTAAACAAAGAACTTTTAGAGCAGAAAATGGTACATTCTAGTGCAGAATTGAACACACACGCCAGGAAGCAAAATTAATGTCAAAACAATCCAGATTCTCTCCTGGAATAGTGAGATGTTTTCCTGTTATGCAATGAGATATGCAAACTTCATAAGTTGTTTATTCTGTAAAATATGCACGAGGATATACATAAACATATCCAAGTTAATGTAATTAGACTTTTATTTACAGACTTTTATAAATTCAGTTCTGCAAAATCCTGGCAAAACACTTAACAGGAAAAGCCTAACATAACATGTATTTCCATCTTTAACACATTTTTAAAGGCTTTTTTTGTGGAACTTGATGTTGAGACCGAAATACACCCAATAAACCTGGCAATTTGATGGATTTATAAAAACTGAGCCACTAAATTAGAGAATGTACTCCCTCTGTATAGAAAGGATCAATACATGTAATTGCTTCAGGAAGTGTATTTCATAGTAAATGACTGGTGTAAAACTGGTCTTCCATATAGCAAGTGCAAACTGCATGCCACTTAAGAAGTAGAAAAAAGTCAGACTGCCCCACTGGCTTTGTCTATAGCAGGAGTAGTATGTAGATTCGTCAGAAACTCCGTAGATCAGCCTTGCAACCCGGTCTTGACATGGGTCAATGGATCAGTGGTCTCCCAGATATCCCCTCAGGGCCAGCTATGGCATGAGCAGCTTTCCAAATGGCTGAGTGCAATAGGGAGGTCATCAGATTGCGGACAAGGTCAATCTGAAGTAGTCAGGGCAAAGACAGGAAAGATCAAGCAGGAATTAAGCTATTATCACCTCCATCCTTGTGTGAAACACTGCTTAGCTTTGAATTGTACATCTTTTTGTTTACAGTCACCTTAATTAACTAGGCAGAGTAAAAATGTGCTTCTGTACTAAATGCTTGACAAGTACTTGATAAAAAGAGATTTGAAACTATTTAATTTGATAAGTGAAAGAACAAGATTGTAGCAAGGATAAATGTTTATAAGAAAGTATTCTAACACTGAAGTCTCAGTAGCTTTTATCATCACAGATAGAAACTAGCAAAGGAAAACCAGAGACACTGCACTATTAATTCAATAGCAGCTTACACCACAAATATGAGACCGTACCATGGTTCTGAATACTTAAAACATAAGCTCATTACATGTGTTACCGATGGTTTTGTATTTTTATATATTTATATGTACAGCTATTCATTAGTTTCTTTCAAGATCAGAAAACATTTGGCTTTCTAGAACACACACTGTTTTCATTAGATTACGCAGAAACAATATGCTGACTAGTAACTTAAAAATCATCAGTAACTTCTGTTAGCTTCCCTATTAGAAACCTTTCATAAAACATTATTTCATTACCACAGAAACTTTCAGAAAGCTCTCCACTCTCATTATCCTGATACACTTTTATCGAAGGAGCTCCTCTACTATCTGATTCTGTTATCTTGACCATGTGCTAGCATTTACATCAGGGAAAACAGAGTACAAGTAGATACACTGCACCATTCCAGTTGAATAGCATTTAATGCCAATTTTCAGTGTCTTTACATGGGTGAAAATGAGTACATAAGTTAAAGGCCAACAGTTTCTCCTAAAACCAATGAATAACCCTGATTATAGAATATTTACAGTTTTATGAAGTTTACAAATATTCTTCACATATTTGCTGATTGCAGTACTTAAGAGTCCTTCTCAACTCTATTTGTGGCATCTTGTCATTTATTTATTAAAGAAAACCCTCTAAATACAAGTAATACTGAAACTAACTTTTTTCTTAAAATAAGCACATCACAAGCTTAGACAAAGGCAGCAGTTGCTTACTCGGGTAGCTCCACTGATGGAATTTTTTGGAGAAAACTCAGGACACCTGAGAGTGTTAAAAAGATTAATTAATGCATTTTTGTTTGTTTTTAGGAGGGAAGAAGGGCTTGCCTATGGTTTCACAAGAATACCACATGAAAATGCAAGACCAGCCTTGAGGGGCCAGACTGAAGGATCATCTGGTATCGTGTCTAAAACAGTGACAAGCTAGTGGCAGACTAACCCATCGCAAATACAGTCTTTGCATGGATAGATTCTATCAGCAGTTAGCTGATTTTGAATTACTTTGTCTTTCTGGTTTTTCAAATCATTAAGAATGGGTTGTTCCACAGTGTAATTTTACTTTGTGTACAAAGGGGTTTTTCCCTTTGGTTATTTTAAATCTGCTTCCTAATGGTTTCAGTGGATGATTCTAGTTCCCATATTGTGAAAAAGAGAAAATAGTAATACCTATTCACTCTTCTACAGGCCCTTCAGGATATTATAGGCCTGTATCATATTCCTTCTCACTTGTCTCTTTTGCAAGCTAAAGAAACCCAGTCAATTTAGATTCTTTCCCTTCTGACTAACCATTTTGGTTGCCTTCATTCTTTTCCTAATACTACTGCATCCCTTCTGAAGTTTTATGTATTCAGCACATGTACAGAAACTGTAGAATTGGCCCACATTTATTTTGTTTATAAGATTTCACGGAAAAATGAAAACATCTGTATGATTTGTTGAAGCTATTGCTTTAACATAATCATGTTGAAAATTAGTTTCAGAAATTTCTCTGTTGGAATTCAGCACTTATCCAGAGTAGAGCTAGACATCCTTTTGATGAGCAATACCTCACTCCTTCTGCCATGCTTTGGATTTCATCAGAACTGTTGAAAGAGCTCATGGTGAATATCAATATGAATCTAATACACAGCAATTATACTTGTCTTCCTTAAAATATAAAAGATAAAGCTTACCATGCCAAAATTTTTTATTCAAATGATTATAAAATTCTGCATATAATTAGAATATATTTTTTCTTTAATGAAAAATGTCCTCTACCACATGGAAACAATGATTCCTAAGGAAACCTCAGTAGAAAGATTAAAAAAAAAAAAAAAAGTTAAATCAACAGAATGTCAGTTTAACACTAGTAATTTATTTTCATGTTTGTCACCAAGCATAAAAAAATCTACACAAGAGAGTCTGTCTCTTAAATGTAATGAAAGATTATTTTATTCTTTTCTTATGGTTTGAGGATAATAGACATACATTTTGAAGTAGAGTTATATGATCTGCAAAGGTGTCTAGAATCAGTGAGATAGATTCCCTAACCATATTAAAACATTTAAAAGATATCAGATTTTCAAACTAAATTATTTGACAATCACATTAAGCAATATTAAGCCTATACATAACCTGTCAAACAGAATAATAAAAATGCATGCTAGAAGTCTAGGCCTTTATTCATATTGCTGCACTTCATTTCCTCTGTTACAGGACTTAAATGGCATTCACAAAATATATACTAATACACTAAACTAGTTCAAACTTCATTTTTTTCACTCCAATTCAATGTAATCACTTTCCTGATTGCAGGGAAGTACAATTTCTAAGTACCCATAAGTTTCCCTCCATCTGCTCTGTGCGTGTTTTTTCTCAAAGAATGCCCTCATGAAATTGCCTGAAATTCTCCCTGCTTATAAAAAATACTTCAGTAGGTTTCCATTCAAATTCTAAATTGAATTAACAAAGAAATTAAATTGTCATTCTCTGATCCTGTTAAATTTCTTACTAAGATTGCTAGATAATTTGTCAAATATCTCCTAGTTTAGGAAAAAAATTAAAATCTTCAATAATTTACAGTTAAGCAGAGAAAATTATACAAACCCAGATGTTTAATTAATCTACTTAATTAGTAGATTAAATTTATTACAATCACAATTAGTAGTTGATTCATTATTGATCAATAAGTAGATTTCAGTAAATCAATAATTATTGCATTAAAAATGCATCATTAAAATCCTTTAAAACCTGCTAGTCAAAAATACAGGTTTTATATATAACTGCATTCCTTTCCTCAAAATTATTAAAATAAATCACTGATGTTGATTTTTGCATAATATTCTTCTGGATGAAATGAGTCAGGTTACTTGTGTAGTAAGCAGTCTAGGAAACTTCCTCTCAAAGGGAAGTAAAACAAAAGGAAAATTTACATAAACATTTTCAGAGGTTAATACCTGCAAACTACAGGAAAGGTGGTCTAAAACCAATAAAAAGACAGTTAAGCAAAATTAGCATAAAAGATAAAACAGGAAAAACCTCTCTAAGCAGTAGAAGTGGGATTGATATCACATGCATGAGTAGAAGTAGCTGACACCAGGCAAATAAAACCTGAAATTTTGACTTTAACTCCTAAATCTATACCTTCCTACAAATTCAGGTAATGTTTACTTCCCGTAATTAGGAAGATACATAGAATATGAGCTAAAATTATTTCCAAATTAATTAATGCAGCATCAGAGTGAAACCAGCTTCACATGTGGAATTATATAGGCAACTTTGTCAACCAACAGTACTCTTTGGTTAGTCTGAGTAATTGTCTCATGGTCTTCTCCTGAAAGACGACGGTTGTTCTGCCTTGCAATTGGCTGGCCAAGATGGCCAGCAAACAGAATCTCAGATAAACATGTTCCCAACCTCTGTATTTCTTATGCTATCAAAAAAGCTAAAAACCTTAAATAAAAAAAAAAAAGAAAGAAATTCCCACACCATAATTCCTAATGAGAATCAACCCAATAGGGAATGCGAAAGAGTTGAAATAAACTTGCATCAGAAATACAAAAAATGGAAAAAAAATAAATGGACTCTACTGAATCATAGAAAGGGTTAAAAGAGACCTTCAGAGTCATCTTGTCCATCTTTCTGTCCTGAGGCAACTATAATTAAGTATTTTTGAAAGATGTTTCTCCACCTTGTTCTTTTAAAACCTTCATTGATGGGGACTCTACAACTTTGTAGTGTTCAACTGTCCTTACATTCAAAAGATCTTCCTAATATCTTGTTCATGTTTGCTGCAGTTTGAGCCCACTTCTTGTCCTATTCAGACTGAATACAAGGAGCAGTTGCCTCTTTTCATACATACAAATGTGCAGAGAGAGTTTCTGCCTTGGGGACACTGGGGTCCATCCCCACTAGCATTGTCTGGCTATTATTCCCCTCCTGCACTAAGGATGGACATCACACATGCCAGCACCAAGCCTGGCACCACGACACACTGCAACAAGAAGTGTGCACCAGAAATGAAGTGCATCGTGCCTGCCAGCTGAAATCCCCACCAGGTAAAAAGCATTAGACCTGTCAGCGTCAAAGTGCTTTTCATTTCTCCCCTCATTCTACTTTTTGCCAAAGCAAGCAACCTAAAACTTTTGACTTTTTATCACTGGTCTCATTTTATACATTTCTGGTCATTCTCCTCTGGCCTTCAGTAAATTTATCCATATCTTATTTGAAGTTCATTATTTCAACAGCTCCAGGAAAAGCTTGGAGCAGATATTCAAAGTTTTTATTTTGTTTTCAGTATGAATATGGTTAGGTATAAAACAAGCAGACCACAGATATTAGATGGAACTTTCTGATCCATGAGCTCAGATGTCTGTATTTTTAACTGCTGCCATTTCCACAGACTACCACACATGAGTCTGACTGAATGTGGAATTTTTTACTCAAAGAAGTGTTTTCCTGTTATGGATCTTGGCACAATTTTACAGAAAAGCTTATCTTTCCTGAGAATCAAAATCTGCATCCTAAATGTTAAAAGTTTTGCTACATCAGACATACAGTTTCTGGTTAAAAATCTGAATTACTAAGTATCTATTTCTGAATTTTGCTAGTAATTGCTCTTGGACTTCTTTTGCCTTGCTGCGGACATGACATGAAATTTACCTTATACAAAGGTAATATTGCAAGTTTGGCAGCAGCTTTATTCCTGGTAATTTTTGAAACTCCATCTATTAGACGGAGAAGTATAAAACAATATGAAGCATATGTAGAAAAGCTTATCAAGTTACAGGGTGTCTTAGGCATGCTTGTGTTAGGCAGCGTGTTTCAATAAAGATGAGCTGCCATTTTCCAAAGCTTCAACTGTTTTTTTTTAAAAGAATTTCAAATTTGTCCTTTAGTTTCTGAATGTTTGAGCCACTTGGAACTCTAGAGTTTCCTGCCTCTACTACCAAGATTTAAACATACTGCATAACACGGCTTTGAACCAGTCAGATACAATCCTGCTGTCTAGGCGTGCTCACTGGCCTATCTGCAGCAACCTCCACTTCCCCCCAAAACAAGTTTTTGGTCAATTCCAACCAATTTTTACAGAGGGCTACAGAGATAATTAAGCTCCCACAAGTTCATTAAAAATAAGCAGTCAGGTAGAGCCGTTATATGTGCCTTGAGGAACCTAGTAAGTGCAGCATGAGTTCACATTTTATTAGTCTCCTCAGAAGCTACACAGACAAGAGACTATAACAAATGTCCTGTCTATGAGAAATGCTTCAGTTGAGGCTTACAACTTCTTTGACAAGAGAGTCAAACAATTATAAAGAAACAAATCCATACAAGACAAAGCATTATCTCTTCCAATACTCACAGAGAAGGATTTTGTTTCCTTTATATCACTTACAAGTATTAATATCCTATTTCGAAGGTATGAAACCTGAGATATTAGGTAAATAGAATTAGTCCAATGCCCAACCTAATGTTTATTGCCAAAAAAGTTCAAGTTGGAGTCAAGATTCTCAAGTCTTCTTGATTCCAATCTCATGCTTGAAAGAATAAATCCACATTGAATACGCATGACCTGGTAATGACTTGGTAATGCACACAACAGTCACAGAAACTAAGCAACACCCACAACTGCAGATAACGTTAGCAGTATTTTGGTTTTGTTATGTATTTTATATACATTTGGTTACAAGTCTAATTTGTCTACCATAACAAATATTTTCTGAACAGAGTTTCTACTGCTTTGGATAAAACATATCAGAGCCCACAGACATGAACAGGTTTAACGCACATATAGAAAGAGGATCTAGCAGCTGCTCCGGGTGCTCAAAAGTTTCCCTTGATGTGCTTCTTTGCAATGAGAAAAAGACATCATTACAGGATATTTTATTTCTGAAAATCATTTCTTTATCATAATTTAGTGGCTTTATTCATTTTTTGCAAAATAAATGTTTTGCACAGGCCTTAAATATCTCAAGGGTAAAGCTTTAGCCTGGATGGTGTTTAATTGTAGAAGCTTTGAAAGTTCTCAAGCCATCCTTTCGCCCAAAATAAAGCTGCACTGGAAAGGAAGAAAAGTTAAGAAACCAATAAAGGACTGAGGTACATTAGCATGTTATATAATTATCTGAGTACCTGCCCAATAAGATCAATGTATTAAATTATTTAATTTTGCTTTTACTTTGCTGCCTATTCCTTTAAGTTTAAATATTTCAGTAACTGAATATTTCAGATGCACTAGTTTTATTTTAAGACAACTATCTAATTAAGAAGCAATGGCACCAAAACAGAATAAACCTTGTTAAATGCTTGTAGCCAATGTTTTCTTCATTCCTTTTAAGAGCAATCTACAAAAAAAAAAAAAAAAAAAAAAAGCATACATAACAGACAGACTTATGATAGCTTCAAATGGACTTTGCGAATATCCCATGGCTGGCAGAATCCTTGGTTTAGCACAAGCTAAATCTGATTCCAAGGTGGCACTATCAGTTTGCATAGGAGCATCCTGGTTGATTGGATTATAAACAGTTTTTGTCCTGGGTCAACTTCAATCATTAGTATAGAGCTGACTTACAGACAAAGATTAGAAAATGGATGAAAACTGAGAAGACAGAGGGCTACTTTCAGAGTTCTGCATTTATTATAGTCTACTGTTTGAAACTACACTGTAGGTCAATGGTTATCATTTAACTAATAAATTAATTCATAGTCTCAACACCCCATTCATAAGGAAATCACAAAGTCTTTTCAGCACTGTATGGCTTCCCAAGCTGTTGAGATAGTCTGCTGCCCTCCTGGGACACTCCTGAAGACTAGCTCTTAGCCAAAACCATTCTCTCCCACTAATTTATATACAGTAGATACCAACTTTGTAACATTACCTTATAACGTAACTTTATAACATTAATATGCTTAGAGTACCCTCCTAGAAGCCTGAGACAACCCATACATTATTGCAGACATTGTGTAATACTGTTACAATTCAAAGACACTTTAAACATGAAACTAGCTTCAAAGCAAAGCTGATCAAAACAATGTGATGCTAATCAGTTTTATAATACAGCTAACTTGCCAAAAAAGTATTTCTGCACTTAAAAATTATGCTATCAGAGAGTCTGAGGATAAAAGATGATACCTATATCAGATATGAATTCAGACAGTCAGTACCATCATACCAGTCTTATAATAGCCATTGCTAAAGTGTGTCACATCACAAGATTGGTTTCCATAAATCAGTACCCATTTTTGATAGAACAATACAGAACAGCATGCTGGAGCTTGTTTGACCCCATTTTGGACAATGATTTAACTGATGTTTTCTAAAAGTTTATGGTGTTCTGGCACCTCCTTTTGAACAAAACTAGTCACACACACACGCACACACAAAATAAACCATAAATATAGGAATAAGGAAATATAGACAAAGTGGTAAAGGCAAGAGAAACACTATACTAGTCACCTTAACTTGCTTAAAATAGGTCAAGAATCAATCATATTAAGCCAATCTACTTTTCTTTTCAAAAGGTAACTGTCTTAGTGGGTGGTGAAAGCAAAAGGAATGATGTAGTTGACTTTTGAGAAAGACCTCTGAGACAATCTCCCATGACATTCTTACAAGCAAAGTGGAGGAATGGAGCTTAGATTAGGTTACAATAATGTGGGAGTACCCTGGTTGGAAATCCATATTCCAAGAGCAGTTATCAATAGCTCACTGTCAAACTGGGAGAACATGGTAATGGGGTCTGCCCTGCTTCTAATACTAGTCAATAATCTCATTAATGACTTGGCATAGAAGGTGCAGTAAAAAAAATCTAGATGACACTAAGAAGGGAACATAGTTGTTTGGAGGACAGGATACGAATTCCAAATGACCTTGACAAACTGTATATATGGTATTAAAAAATACAAACAAACAGCAAAGTAATGCACTTAAGGAAAAGCAAATAAATGTGAACAGCAACAAGGGTAACAATTATGCTGTCGTAATTACAATGGCAAATCAATTTATTGCAACAGGTTAGCTACCAACCCAGAAACAACTGCCTCTGAACAGATATGTGCCTATCCAATCGTTCATCAAAGAAAAATGGCAACACAAAACAAACAAACAGGCTTAACTTCTGCATTCTGGAACTTAGCATGATCCCCAAACTAAAGTATTTTCCCTTAAATACTGCCAGGCTATCCAAGTTTGCTCTTCTATACAGCACTAACAAAACTAACCAGGATTATTTAAACTAACAGTATAATTTAAAAAGTTATTTAATGAGCTAATGATCATGCTTGCCCTGAACTAAATGATACTTTCACAGAATTGAAATATGTTTAATACTCTTCAGTACAGAAGATTTAACTTAAAAACACATGGTTAATATTTTAAAGGCATCAGCGCTGAGCTGATTAGCAAATTAAAATCCCAGAGTAGTAGTGAGACACTAGCAAACTTCCAAAGGAGTTTTAATTTGCATTGTTTAAATAAATGGAGAGGAGGGAACTAGGAAATTAAATTTTATGCAACATATCACCTCTTGAAATCAAAATTTGAAAGGTTCAACCAAAGGTTATACTGCAGTGCAGCATGCTTCCTGCTTTGATCATCGATCCAAGGCTTTCACAAGATACTGACAAAGATTGGTTGTGACCACACATATGCTTTAGCTTTCTCTGTTGAAGTGTGATACCAGCTAACAAGAGCTGCTCCCAAAGCTGGCTTATGTTAGTCCTTCTTGTAATGTATGATGCCTCCAACTAAGATTAACAATCCTTAGGACAGCAAGCATCAACAATTTATATTCATTCTCTTCACATGGGAAGGAACGAGAAATCATTTCCTGTAAGCCATCAGCTCAGTAGTTCTAAATATTCAGGAACTTCTCAGCTGGGATAGGAGCAAATTCCTATTTTCTTCCTTTGCCCCTCCTGAATGCATCAAGATATAATGCCATTTACTTTGGCCTGCTGCTTTCAAGGTCTTAAAAGTGGCTTCCTATATCCTTTGCATTTCTACAATTCAATGTAGTAACTGCTAGGTTTTCATCAATTGTAGAAGTATCAACAGGAAGCCAGAAAGCTTACGGCCAAAAAACTAACATTATGTAATCAGTCATAATAGCCAACTACATTTATCTTCTCAGCTCATCAGAAATGCAAGGTAAAGCTTAAAGCCCTTTCACTTGTTGAGAAATAAATGCTTTTTACCCTGCATCTGCAATGGACTGAAGTGCATGAGCAGTCAGATACTACAGCAAAGTCATTTCTGTATCCATCCTGACCTATATTTTCCAAAGAGTTCTCCCTCAGGTCATTGAACCTGTCTCCAGTCCTTACCTAACTCTGTGACCCTCATGAAATCATTTTTATTCTCCACATCTCACTTATGAAGATATCTTCTATTGTTAAAATGATTTTCTTGCTCAGATGGCTACTCCCAGAGTCAATCTACTGTTGAACAATGCGGACAGGCTGCTACCTGGTCTTTAAAGGGGAAAGTGTTTTTCATGCCTAGGTAAGAGGCAGCCTACCCATCACACCTAGGACTGCATTCATCTTTGGAGGAGTCAGCTACCTTGTAAAAAGCACACAAGAAAAATTCAAAGTTCAAATTAAAAATTGGATGAACATTTCAAATAAAGTTTGGACAGTGTCATTTACTTTTGCCACAATCCTCATCCACAGCAGAACAAACATCTATCTAAAAATATATAGTTTAATAATGAAGTCCTACACTAAGACATTTTTTCTTAATTGCATACTGCTCAAGCTCAAACGATCCTGTAATCTTTTCTGTGGTCACAATGAAAGTCATAATACTTTAACACAAGTAGCTTTTTTGTGCTACTCTGTAAGTAGTTAGCCACAAAAGCAATATATCATCCCCACTTGAAACATGGGAAATGGAAGCAAGAAGACTGAAGAATTTAGTTAAGGAATCTGCCAAAAAACTATTACCCCAAAAACTAACATGCATCCTACTTATGAAATGAGAAACAGAGAAAAAAAATTATTTTAGTGCATTTAAATGTTTCATCACTTGATTACACTGATTGGTCTGCTGCAAATACAACATTTAGGAAATACCTCATCATTTTGTTAAAGACAGAAAACTCTTTCCTGTAGAGGAAGTGAGAACATAATGTAGGGATCTCTGGATGAGGACTTTCTGGAAGGGCATTGTCACTTTTTACTTAGTTGCTCATATTACTTGCTTGATATTATTATTCATAAAGTCAGCTCTGCATAATTTGCAAGTAAATGTAATAATGAAAATTGTTTTTAAGAGAAAAATCGTTCTTAAGAGAAAACATTGGTTCCCATATGCCATTTGCATTCAGTTACTGTTGGATTATAAGACATGCACAAGACAGAGCCATAAAAATACTTATTGACCACATTGTAACACATGACAATATCTCCTTAAAACAAATCCAAGAAAATAGATTTCTTATTAAAATTCTGTGAAAAAAGTAACCTCCCCCTCAAGCACCTCATTTTGTTAACAATGACATGAGACAATATCTTAATTTTGCATGCAGTTGTGTAGCCCTCACAGACAGGCATGAGCTGTGCTCACAGAATACATTCTTATACACACAGAGCTAAGAGGAAAATTGCATCTAGCTTTGGATAAAATCTTGGACCAAATTAAGATAGTCCAAAGACTGCAAGAACAAGCAGCTGTTAGAAAAGAGTGGAAAAAAAATGAATAAAGAGTGGGAAAAGAATGAATAAGCTAGATGTTAGAGGCTTTTGAATAACCTTTGAATAATCAAAGAGTATTAGTATATTAGTTTTTGCAGAGTGTGAGTATTTTAAGGAGGCCAACCTTTCAAGTTCTGGAATCAAGCATAAGAACAAATGACCATCTATTAAAAAATAAAAGTTTAAAAAAAAATTTTGCTATCATATATTTGTAGTATTCTACCACACCAGATGGTTGCAACATAACTTCTCTTTTTTTTAATCTGTTGAGAGGGAGGTGGCTACAAACTAGATAGCTTTTCTGTACACAATTTAATGTACTATTTAGTTATGTTAGGAATTCCATTGATGACAACAGTTGTTATAGGCTTTCTTTTCATTCCTTCATTTTATAGAGATCATCCCTTTGATTCTAGTGTTGCAGCAAGCAGCTTTCCAATCAAAACTTACAAGGAATTAATTTTAATTAATTGAGAATTATAAGGAATTAATGTCAGAATTTGACCTTGAACCAGTATATAAGATTCACTTCACTACAATATGGTAACACTAAGCTGGCAGCAAATGCCATGCACTCCATCCTTTCCAGATAGGCCATAAGAAATACTGTCAAATGACTGCAAAAGTGAGACTCTAAGATTACAGGGACTAAGTCTAAGACTTACGGGATCAAAATCAGATGTATTGGTGTTCATCTAATTCCCTCCCCTTTCTCCTCCTGCCCCTTCCTTCCCAAATACACATATATATGGGCACATACATACTGCAAGATAGGTAAGGAAAGATTTTTTTCACTAAACAAAAATTCTAGCAGGGCATAAATTTTCTCCCATGGAAATTACAGCTCCTATTGCACACATTCTTGACATGAAAAGAGTAATAGAGAACATATCATTTAGGTCACACTTCTGTCATTAATTTCATCCCAATAACAACATCTAATTTGGTTTTGTTAATTAGTTAGCAAATGACTCTTTTTTGCTAACATGTATGCAGCATGATGTTGCCATTAACTATAAAAGCACATAATGGCCTGCTTTATTCAGGCCCTTTAATGCATTTATCAGCTAAATACATTCAAGGAGTAGTAAGCTAACATGTTGCAATTCTGCATGTACAAAATTTCTGGAGGCATCTGGAGGCCCTTTAGCCATGGATTTCCCAAACAGTTGCCAGGCAGGGCAGAACAGCAAGAACCAGAAAACTTGGTTTTCACAACTGTAGGGAAATATTGGGCATACAGATATCTCCAACAAAGATGTTTCTGTGCATCTTCAATCTTTTCTCCTTTCCCAGTTCTTCCAGCGTGTCAAAATCCTCCTCAGATCACAGCCTCTAAATAGTCTACCTCATTCTCTCCCTCGATGGTTACCTATCTAATCTACTACCCCTGGGCTTTCCATGCACTCCTGTCTTACCTTCTTGACCCAACACCTAATTCTAGGTGTCCTTCCATACAATGACTAATTACCAGATTGATCTACCTTCTATTCCCACCTTTTTCATGTTCACTCGCCAGTTCCAAGGTCCAGTGCTCTGGGGGATAGCTTCAATTTCATCCTAAATTCTGTCTCATCTTAGTCTCCTCAATCACTGGCTTCCTGTAGCTCTTTATTTCTCTGCCTGATACACAAACTTTCTGGAAACTGCTTCCAGATCTCTCTCTCAGCTCCTTATTCCCTATCTACTCTTTCCTCACCATAAGACTGGATTTTACCCCTTCTGCACTTAAATTAGCACAACTTCCTCCTTCCATTTGTCATAGTCAATTAAGGAAAGAGAGGCCATTGCTCAAATTGCACAGAAAAATGAGGTCGAATTCCCAGATCTAAAATAACATAAAGCAATATGGAGTTGTAAATGCAATAGAAATTCTTATCTGAGCTGGGCAGAAGCATGCATGGACAGAATATTCTTAAAACTCAGTGGTTAAAAATCTATGATGGTTTTTATTGACTTTTCAGAGGCTTAAAATTTGCACAGAGGAACAAAAAGATAGTGAAGCATACCTACAGGATTTTATAGTGAATACTGCCTTATTTGAGTCTCAGGGCTAAAAAGATTTGCTAGGGTTTTGCAAAAGCTAATTCACTGAAATATTCTAACAGAAGTAAAACTGTGTGTCATCTCCCTTGAATCTTTTCTTAAATGACAGGATAGTTCCCATCTCCTCCTTTCCCTTCTTCACAACCTGTAGTCCTACAATCACAGCTACAATATAGACAGATGAAGTATGAAATATGTTAACGCCTTTCAGGAATGTTTTTACCTTGATATCAGAGGTGTCACGCTGACTATTGCGCCATGCTCTGGAAATAGATGAAAATGTTCTATCTGCATGATCAAACTTCCCACCTTGTAAATTCAGGAAAAGTGTTGTAAAGGGCTCCTATAAATAAAAATAAATAAATAAAACAGCAGTCTATTTATTTAGGAATTTCAGAAAAAATAGGGATTTATTATTCTTTTTTATTTTGGTTATTAATGATGCTATTCTTCTGGCAGACAGAGAGTTAATTGCAAAGGATTAATTCTATTATCCAAGAATGAGAAATACAAAATAATGTTTGTTTGTTCAAGAAATGTATTTTATTTGTACTCCAAGCACAGATATTCAGATAAAGAAAAGTAAATAGAAATGAAAGAAAACATTTGCAGGCTGGAGGAGAAGCTACAGTCAATTGTGGCAAAAACCACTTTCAAAAACATTATGGAAAAGCTCAGTGTTTTTATGTTGGATTTTTTAAACATGTTACAAAAAAAATATGCATTTTATTTTGTTCAAGGTAATCTATTAATGCAAACAGGTTGTATTTGATACCGATAGCTTTATGACTGTTATCGTTTAATATGTAATTTATGTTTTAGAAAAGAAAAATGTTTGAAAGATTTAAAAGCCTCCTCTTAGTTAAAGAACACTTAAGCACATATTAGTGGATAATTGCTTGAAATTAGCTAAGCACTATAAATTACTTCAAGGATTTATGTATGCTTGTACCATTCTAACAAGCTTTAATTAATGACGTGCTGCTAATGCCTTCCCAAAGAAATTACTTTCTAGGAGATAAATTGCCTTTCAATTTTATAGAAAAATGCACTGTTTAACCAATATATTATCAATATATAGCTTCTCCAATGTTACCTCTGTATAAACTGCAGCAGGTCTTTAAAAATAAATTATTTATATTATAGAATTTCAGGATCATCAGAAAACAACTCATTTAAACTCATTAGGAGGTGAAAATTAAATACATTCAGTAAGAACCACAAAAGTTCAGTGTATGTCCTTTCAGAAAATACATGAGGAAGGAAAGTTAACCACGTTTAAAGTAACATAAGAACATTGACTAAAAAAGCATAGTTTAAGGAGGAAAAGCTTTACTGATTTGAAAAAGCTGTACCATAAAAATTAAAACCTTCTGCTCAAACTTCGGAATAAATTTATCCTTGAAAATCAAACTAAGTTACTGATTACAGTTACTAGAAAATCTCAGTAGTCTTCTATGCCATTGGGTTTCAGTTAATTCATTCCTAACTATTTGTTGCTTTCATTATCATTTAAAAGAAAACTATTTTTAAAAGATATACTTACAATTCTTAATAACCACATGAGCGCAAAACTTGCAGTTGAATAATGTGTGCCATAGTGAAACTTCGGAACCTGATCATCTTCCCATGATTCATATCGCTCGGCAAAGAATGCTGCTCTCTTGGGGTTCAAAGCTCCAATAGGCTGCAAGGTTTGTAAAAATAAATATGTAAGTAAATAAAGATAATAACACCTATTACCTAGTTACACTCCCCTTGCTCTTTTCCGTAACCAGAACTATCAACATGCATGGAAAAGACTGGTTTTGGCGTTCTGCAAAAGCAGACACTGGATTTTGTAAGCAGATGAATAGGCCTGTGGCTTTCAAACCAGGATCTTACAGATGCACACACAGGTGAGTGGATACAAGCCTCTGTTTCATCCACAGAGGCTTAATTTCTGCTTACTACTGATTCAAGTTAATCTCTGAAAACTATTTCACAGCAGTGAGTCTTGCACAAAGAGATGTTAACTGGTGTGTGTGCATGTGTGTGAACAAACTATCCAGTGAGTTGTAAGCAACAATCAAGAAAAACTTTGGATATCTTGGTAGAAAAAAAAAATCACTGGTAGGGTAGAAGAATATCAACAGTGTACTTGGAATTTTAGTATTATTGTTCTTGTTTGTATGTTTTCTATTTACCATCCCAAGACAAGTTATACTTAATGGATAAAACATGCTTGCATTTAATGTAGGAAAAAGGAGAAAGAATTATTAAGAGAAGTTAACGAAGCAGACAAATAAAATGACAGAATATCTGTATAAAAAGCGTGGATAAAAAAAGAAACAAATAACATATGTATGACTAAAAAAGTCTATCATATTTTCACCAGCATTTTTATTCTTTGTTAAGCCCTTTGTTAAGCTGTAACATAAATACCCTGGAATTTATTTAAATATAAGAAATATAATGTTTTGGTATATATAACCATGTATTTCTTCAGCAGACTTGCTTTTACATAAAGGATTTGGAAAAATGAGTATACTCTACATAAATCACTGAGAAACCCAAACGTGAACTTTAGCAGTTCCACATGTCTAATGCTGTAAGAGGTCTAAAATATCTTGGTATATATGTGCAAAACATATATGCAATACAATTTTGTATACATATGGAGCACACTCTTTGTATGTTATTAATGTAAGTGATGCCCTTCTGAAAAGACAATGGAAGCATTCAAGTATAACTGAAGAACCAATGCGTGAAAATATTTTCTTGTTCTCGTCCTGCAAGAATAAATATACTTAAGAATACACTGCAAGGCCAGGAGAAAGATTAAAAGAAAAGTATTTGAACAGTATCAATAACCTAGTTACTAATTCAAGTATAGTTCAAGTGAAAAACTACGTCTGTTACTGAGTTTATTATTATGCAAGTATCTACTTCTTTGCAGCTCACATGAAATTTGGCATACAAGCTTCAAAGTATTTTCTCTTCTAGGACAGATTCGATCTATGAATGACCTAAGATCTAATCTTACATTTTTTACTTAAAGCGACTTTCACAATGCAATAGGATAAAGAAAACATCTTAGGTTAATTACTATTTTTGCAGTTCACTAATTTGAAATATAACCCTTTAAAAAGAGCGGTTCCTGTATAAAAGGATTTTTATCTGATTTAGCAAATTTATTCCAGGGAAGAATGAAACTGACTCCAAAAAGTCTCTTTGTTGCAAGAACCATTTTGGAATCTCCATCTGTACTGATTTTCCCTAAAGATTCAGCTATGCTTGAGGGAAAAAAGAAGAAAGAAGGTCATTGGTAGACAAATTATATGAATTAAAAATAGAAACAGTGTTGTGCTGTACAGTTCTGTAACATTTTATGTATTCACTTTATCTGCTCCTATTTTTATTACTCTCCAAATGAGTATGGCCCAAATCAATAGTTATAGAATTACATTCCTTGAATATAAAGCTAAAACCAATTAGAATTGATTTCATTCTCTTTTCAAAAAAAACGTATCATGCAAAGATCCATATAGCCAGAATACACAGTATTGATTTTGGTTGTTATTGTTACAGCTGGTTTCTGAAACCTGCAACTGGACAACTATCAAGACATGTCACATTTATTTGCAAGCAAATAAAAAAGTCCCCAAATGAAAGAAAGCTTAGGAAAAAAAAAGAACCATGGAGCTGTGCACTGACAATGATACACTATCAGCTTACTCAGAGAAGTTACAGTGGGAATACACACATTGAATTATACATTACACGAATGCACTGATTTATTGTGGTAATAACATCCACCTCATTAAAAGATTCTGCTTTGCTGCAGTTGGAGGGCTACATATTGTTTACTGCTATAAATTAATGGCAGCGCACAGAAGACTGTAGAATCCTTCTAACAATAGATCTGTAATGACAGTGCTGTATATCACAGCTTCCCCAGCAGCTTCATAATAAAATGGAGACAATGTATTGGGCTAATACATTCTACCAGGCAGGCCCATATTTTTCTGACAACTGCTTGTAAGGATGAGGCGATTCTAATGTGTTACACTGCACTGTAAACAGTTAACTAAGCTTGAGCTACAGAATAAAGCTCGTATGAGGCATATTCAAATATCCTCTGACTTTTGATTAACATTAGTAAAAATGTTAGTCCAAATTGCTCAGTTATTTCATATTTCAAAATTAACAGGGAATCATGACTACATATTGGATTCTCTCCCCTGGGGAGAAACGCCAAAAGAAAAAGAGTAAATCCAAACTAAGCTAGACTGGATGTAGCTGTGCAACACGAAATTTGCACTACTCAACATGGTTTCCCTCTAGCTACAGACCACTAAGGAAGACCATGCTGAAAGCTTTCACAGCCAGGAATTCTAGCATGCATTTCCTTTGCAGCAGCTCTTTACAGAGAGATGAATTAGGTATTAGTCCACCAATTAAAAACATTTATTAAGATGAAAAAAAATAAAAAGCAGAGAAAGAAAAGTCCCAACAAGCCAACAAATGACATTACAGTAGTCAACAAGACAAAGAAAGAAGTCACTCTAAGGGTTCTAAGCTTTCCAACTGTACTGAACGATGAATAAAACATAGAGTTTTCAAATCAGGGTTCATTCAAAAGGCCCAAAATGTAGGAAAAATTGGGGTAAGGAAGTTTTTGTTTTGTCTTTACAAAGGTGTGGTCATCTTGTTTTTGATCTGAAGTAGTTATTATAAGAATGTGTGTTATAAACATGAAATTTATAAGCTAATTTAGAAAAGGACGTCATTTGATATTAATTTTTTAAGTGTTCTCAAATTTAGCCGTATCTCAAAATAAATAAATAAATAGATCTCACATTTGACAAAGTACTGAATATAGTAAATCTTGGTCTTTGGACCAAGCTTACTTTCTTTAAGACAGACTAAAGAAGAATGGTTTGTTGAAAAATAACTGAGAAAACACAATAACTTTTACCATCTACTGCTGTTAAATATGCCCAGAAATGATGGTGTGTGGTTATATTTGTTGGTTCTTAATCTTACTCTGTTCTAGACTTACTAGAACAGTGGCACATCTTGCCTCCATTTTCAGAAGAGGCCTCTTCGCACAGTCCCATGTCCATATTAGAGGAAAGCAAAATGTTCACTACTCTTTTAGATACGGTAGAATCTTTCCTGGATTTTGTCATACATACACATGCTCAGGAATGCATTTTTTTTTTCTTTGAAAAGCATTATGTTCATTTTGGAAAATTGCTTATGATCTAACATAAGCAAATTGAAGGCTTATAAGGAAGCAATTACAGCATGCTTATTTACATATCTAAGAGGAAAAAAAAGGTAGGTTTTATTCCTATTTAATGTGTCTTCATTTTTAAATAGTGCTGCTCTAAAGGAACAGACATACCCTGTTCTTACCCATGTGGCCTTTACCTGCCTTTTACATAGACTTTTGTTATTAAAACAAACACTGCTACTGTTACTGTCTCCTTATGCATGTAATATTGGAGGTTTTTTAATTATTATTATTTAATATTCAAAATCCATAAAAGACTAGAGTGGAGAATACGACAGTAAGTTGCATTTAATTACCGCAAACATAAGTGGTCAAGATGTCTTAGTTCTGTCTTTGCCATTTTCTTTTTTGGGGAAGACAGCAATCCTAATCACTGCTGGAAATCAGGAGCTCTGTGCGAGTGTCCATGAGTTCTCAAAAGCAGCAGTTCCAATAGCTTGACTAGCAAAAACAGAAGATTCTAAAAATTGATGAAAATACTATTCTTTGAAAAATGTATTTTGAAACTTTATCATGAAAAAAATGTCTTCCTAGCCCATTAGTTTTTCTAGTTTGCTTTCTCTTTTTCATTAACTTATTTATTATTATGTTAAAAATATTTTTTTTATGGCAGAAAACTATGAACTAATATTTCTCTTCCACTGACACATTTTTAAGTTAATTTCTTAGAACTTACTTCTGCAGTAGGACCGGAAAAATATTTTGGCTTTCCTCACAGTAGTTAGGAGGTGTGTAAGTACTGTTACAGTACCAAATTCAGTGCTGCACACTGTAAATCTTTCTAGTTTTTGTTGTTTGTGCTTTCAAATATGTTGAATGGTTTCTGTGCATTTTCTTTCATGACATCTTATTATGCATTCTATTTATAACTCTTTTTTTCCTTCCTGCTATTCTTAATTTTAGTTCTTCTCAGTAGTTAGCATCAGTGGCTCTTAATGCATTTGTTTTCTCCTGACAACCATTTGCATTCCTCATTGCATGAATCGCTTACGTGTGCTTCAGTTCTCCTTATCAAAGAGCTTAAAATCACTCCAGCACTCTAAGCAATATTCCACACGACCCCCCCCAGCCTTTACCTCAGAAATTTTCTTAATGATTGTTTCAGCTTTATCTTTTTCCTTTCCATGCTAACTTTGAATTTGCATAACCAAATAAGACATTTAGAGTGTCAGGGACTAGAAACAGACACAAAAATCACTGTCAAATCAGCAGAATTTTATCTATCAGGGATAGCTATCGTGGGAAGAAGAGAGCTACTTCCACCCTGCAGAACTTTTTTCTGGGTTTCCTAGTGCCCAAGATATTAGCTCCAAAAACTGTCCTTTAACTTAAGCAGTATGGAAAAAGTACTAAGAAAACATTTGGTGTCTCCCTAAAAGAAGAGTATATATAATAACATTGACAAATCAATGAGCCACTAAGCATGGGTCTGGCATTCATGGAAGAAAAAAAAGAAAAAAGGGGGGGACAAGGGGAATGGGGAAAGGAAGAAAGGGAAAAGAGGGGGAAGGGGGAGAAAAAGGGGGGAAGAGGGAAAAAAGAAAAAGAGGGAAAAAAGGGGGGGAAGGGAAAAAAGGGGAAAAAGAAGGGGAAATGGGGGGGGAAAAAAAGAGTGGATGCTTTCCCTTCTGATTTCTTATACTGCTTTCTTGTCCATATCCAACCAGGTATTTGGACTGCTGTGAATACAACTGTCTGTATTATTGAATTATGCTTTGTAACATCTTTGCCAAGTATGATGTTTGTTTTTCATACATTTTATTTTCAAGATGACTATCTGGTTTTCATTACTGATATTTTTCATGTATTCATTGAGTTTTAAGGACCAGGGGGACCATTAGGTCATCTCATCTAGCCTTGTGTTTGTATGACAAGCCATTAAATTCCTTTCCATTACATGATTTTGAGCCCAACCATTTATACTTGATTATAACATGAATTGTATTTGGCCAATCTGCTTTCCAGAAAGGCATCTGACTCTTGAGTACATGGAGAATCTACTATTTTTCTTGGAAGCTTTTTCTACTGATAATTGTCATTCTCATTGTTAAAAATATGTGCTTCAGTTCAGCTAGGAATTTACTGGTGTGTTACCAAAAGAACTCATATTATGCCTCTCTCTGATAGATCACAGAGCGTCTACTTACCCTTCTGTATATAATGATACTTATAGACTATAATCAAACTTTTCAATAAACAAAAGAAACTGAGCTCTTCAGGTCTCCCATTTTAAGGCACTTCTTCCAGCCGTAAAATAATTTCTCTGTACCCTGCCCAGTTTATCAACATGTTTGTAGTATGCATTCAGTGTTCCAGTTTTAGTCTTCTCACTGTCATAAACATGCCAAGTGCTGCATACTCTACTGCAATCTAACAGCAACTGCATTTCTAGAGGATTGCTTGTTTCGTTACTTTATGTATTACCAACACATAATAAACCCCCAGAAGTAGCCAATACTTGTGATATTATCAGTGGCACATCCTGACCATCTGAGTAAAACCTCCTTTTCCCAGACAGAGGCATAAAGACAAGATGCAAAAGTCTGATTATATCTTAACTTCATTAACTTGTGTCAACTAGGAAATATCTGGAAATAAACTCAAGTAAGGTAGATCACTGGTCTTTCATCTGTCATTTTTGTGTTTGAGAACAGCTACAAAACATCATGCCTCTCTGAACTTATTCTCATTCATCGCTAGAACTCACCATCCTTCCCCTCAAACAACTGCATACAGCTGACTTAAAAATTAGGTCCTGTAACTCCTCCAGCTTCTTTAGAGGGTGTCTTACCCTTAATCCATCTCCAACTCAAATTCATTAAAGAACTGAACCCAAGAAAAAATTACATGCACAATCATCTGCTAAACTGTTTGAACTTCCCTCACTGATCTACTAAACAGATCTTTGAGTTAGTTTGGGGAAGATTCAAAAAACGAAAACAAATTGTCTACCAAGTAGAAAAACAATCCTTACCAATCCAGCCCCAAAAGCACTGGTTGCACAGCAGATGCCCAAATTCTACCTTAAAGACCAGGCTAGGAGAAGGGAACTATGAATGTCAATGTGAAAATTTGGCTAAAGCCAAAGGGACAGAACTCCTATGATCTGCCCTAATGAGCACTTAGATGATATACAATCTTTTCTCCTCCATTTCTAAACTGATTTACTTTAGTATACTTCAACAGTAACTTTAAGTCATAATTTAGTCACTTCTTACACTCAGTTTTTGAGAACTTCAACACAAGCACCTACTTGAATTTCAAGTGGTTTCTTAGAGAACTAATACATCTTATGGTCAAACAGTTTTTGGATATGCAGTATTGAAACTGTCCAATAATTATCAATATTAGTGAGTGCACTCTACTGAATTTGAGTTCAGCATGTGAAAACAGAAAAATTCATATAGCTATGCTGTCTTCTTTTCCAATCACTAACATCAACATACTTCTTTGGAGGACTAGTTGAGCAGTCATCCTCTGGTTATTTATTAACATTCCATCTAGTTAAGCTTCTTCCCCTTTGACATTGGCAGGTCATTATGCACACAGTTATAATTCTAACCCATAAATCTGAGTATAGGTATCTCAAATAACTTTGACACTTAGAAAATTTGTAGGTAGAAGGGAAACAAAAGGGACAAATAATGTAAAACAAGTTCTAAAGAATACTTCCTGTTCTTTTTACATAGGCCTGAAATTAAAACTACTTTCAAGTACAGACAAGAGTTGTGGGCAAGCAAGACTTCATATGATCCACAGAGAACAATTAAAAAAAAAAAAGCCATAAATACCCTAGTTACACAGCAAAGTTATACCTTCTCACATAATTAAGTTGCTAGATTCATTGCCACAGGGGGCAATGCAAAACAAATATAAATAGGTTAAAAAGGAAAAAAGACAACTAAGCTATTCATAGAGCATAGGTCCATCAGTGACCATTAAACATGACTGTCTAGATTATTTCTCCAGTTCACAAAATCTTTAAACTTCTGATTGCCAGAGCTGGCTGAAGGGAAGGATGATGCTTTACTTGCCCTCTTTCTTGTATTCTTTCACTAGGCTACTGACTATTAGTAGAGGCAAGATATTGAACAGGATGAGCTTCTAGACTGCCTCTTCTCTTCCGACTTCATATTAAATCACTCAACATTTTCCTGCATATACAGGTTTGTGTGCATGGCAGTAATAAAATCCAGTCAAGGGCACTTCAGTACAACAAGCTTGCAGTTATTTTGAGATGCAAATGAATTCTTCACTTAAAATTTTTTTTTTTTTATTTACGCTAGTGAAGAAACACAGATAAATGGCCTCCAGTCACCTCATTTAGTACTTGTATGCACTGCTTAGGGTGCAGACAACTATTTCCCAGCAGCTCCTTTATCTAACTGACAAATATAACCAGCAGACTGTGATCAGCATTTTTATCAAACATAGGATCCTTGGGTATTTTTTTATGTGCTGCATATGGATGAAATAGCATAATGCTCTTATCTCAATGTTTGCTAGAATGAATTTAATATAATCTATACATACCAAAACAACCAATTTATTTTTAATAAATAAAGATTTTTTTTAAATAGCTGTCTGTCCTCATAGGCTTTCTTTGAAGTGACTGTATTCCAAAAAGTATACCAGATCACACTGTGTTATCAAAATATTTTTAAAATTCAATTTGCTTTTCAAGGGAAACTGAAAGTTCAAAAATGACTTGAATAAAGGCAGAAAATAGTTGTATGCAAATTAAATGAGGAATATTTGTAGGCATATCCATGTACTCTTAAAATTACCTTCACTGAATTATATTGTACATATAGATTATTGTTAAGATTTTTTTAAGAGCTCACACATGCCTTTCACACAGCAGGAATAGCCAGTAGCAAAAACTGATCTAAAGATGGTCTAAAAACTAGAATGTGTGAACGTGTCAATATAAGTAATGTTTAATGGTGCAAAACATATAAGCTTTGCAAAGTCTGAAGTTAATAAATGGGTCATAAACTAACTCTAAGCATAAAGAATGAAGAAAAAATGGGTTTAACAACAGCTAAATTTGCAACAAGATACACCTCTCCAGGCACCTAAAATCTTGGAAGAATTTAAATTTAAATGAAAAATCTCCATGTCCTCCTTTCTACTTTCATATTGCTAACTATGGTATCAAATACTATCACAGTCTTCCATAGCAGATTCCAAAAAAATACCTCGTCTACAAAGAATGCACTACTGAACTACAAAATTGCATACTAATTAAGCACATGTATACATTTACATAAACTTTAATCAATTGCTCATTCACAAATGCTCAGCACACATTCATTTGTGTTGCTAACATGTATTTGAGATTTTATTCCACCTTAATACTATGTATGTGAAATCACTTTATTTTGATTGCCAGTACGTTTTATGGCCAGGCATGTGCCTCATGGTTTTCTTGTGATCATTTAAGAGGTCATGAACCTCTCTCAGTTCATTTCCAATTAGAAGCCTGTATCTGTTCAGGGCACCTAAAACTGAAACGAGGGCAGGATGGATGGTAACCTCAAATACAAACTAAGAATGGCATTTTGAATATTTAGTGATAATTCTGAGTTACTGTTTTTCTTGTCTTTGGGTATATGTGCATTATAAACAATACTCCTCCTGATCGCAGGAGAAGATGAAGATTATTAGCCTCATTACCAAAATGATTTTTATTGATCCTGTAAGCTTGGCTGTTGCTATAATACCTAAATGAAAGAAGGACTGCTTGCTTGAAAAGAATTAATTGATCCTAAAAACTGCTCTGTGCATGTGAAGTACAAAGAGCATGCTTATTGTGAATTCAGAACGCAAGTCTCTGGTGGGAAATGAAGAGGACAGAGGAAGAAAAAGGAAGAATGGCAGTGAGATGCACTCTATCATCCACTTACACATTCTTTAGAAGAGACAGTTTGACCCAGAGAATAATCAACTAATGACAGGAAAAAAGAGAGAGACATAAAAGGATGGTCATGTCAAAGTAACAGAGCACTGGAAATTCTCATAACATTAAACAACAACTATCTAAACTAACAGTAAGATTTCAGAAAGGGCATCTTGAAAAATCATCTTGGAGATGTATTTTGGTGAAGTTTCAGTCTCAGCAGGTCTCTGTAAGAGCTGTGGAGGAATACAGCTAAACATGCATGGAGATCACTTATTTATTCTGAAAAAGGTGTAGAGATAGATGCTGCAGATATCACAAGAATGAAATCGATGTATCAGCACAAAAAGTTTCCTTAACTTTGCAAAATTCTAACACCGTTCAAAGATAGAAAGTGAAACAACTACACCAGTGGGTGTCAAGCAGAGGTTGCTATTAAAACTCAAAAGGCTAGAATTGTTTCAGATCCAGAAAAGAGTGCAGTACTGACACCTCCCGAGGGTCATGACTATGTCGGGCTTGTCAGTCCAATTACCGTTTCATTTAAATAAACAAGCCTTCCTGGTGGCTATATACCTGCTTTTCAGCGGCAGCGCTGCAAGTCGTGTAGAGCGGCCGCTGTCCGTGGTGCTTAGGCACCCCGCGCCAGGCAGGCAGGCAGGCAGGCAGGCAGGCAGGCGCCTTGCCGCCGGGGGGTGCCTGGCCGTGGTGCTGCACGAGCAAGCCCGGGCCCGTGGAAAGAGGCGGCTGCAGCGCACCGCTGAGCCCGGCCCTGCCACGCGGGCAGTCCAGAGCCACGGCACCCGTCGTAGCTTGTTCTCCTAACACTGTCAAATGTGCCAAAGGAACGAAGGAAAAGATATAACAGACTGACTCAGCTGGCAGGAAGGACAAATCACCAATTGCATCATTCATGAAAAGTCTTTAAAGGAATCTCCTAGAGTTAGAGGCAGTCAAGAGTCCCCCCAAAATCACTTTTTTTCCATGTGCAAAAGTAGGAAAAAGTTATATTATTAAATCAAAACTTTGGAATATATCAGGCTTGACAGCATGTTAGTTGGTATGATTTCTTAGCTCACAATAGATTTTCTGGTCCCAAACAAAGAAACACCACAATAAGCCAAAAGTTGTAGTATTGTCTTGGAATGTGAACAAGGGTACTTCATATTCTTGAGTTCCCATAACATAAGCAAGGACCCCAATCACAAAGCTACATACCCATCCTCTTTTTCTCTTTTGCACTTCTATGGTTCTCTAAATGGTACCAACACATCCATCCCTAAAAATCAAGGTACTGCTCATGGTATTATTTGCTGTCTGAATGTCTCCCTTCCTTTAAAAGTTTCTTGTGATACGGTATGTCCAATATCTACCTCTTTCAATCCCTTTGCACACACGCTTATGGCGCTCAAACGTACAGCTACAGCAAGATGATAAATCAGCTTCCACAATGATTCCTCTCAACTGTTCCATATTCTACTGTGGAGTTTTGGAGGGGATAGAATGTCCCTCTCCTCAAATAAGAAAGCTGCATTTGGCAACAAAAGCGTAACAGCTTGATATCTGATGCCAAAGAGAATCTGACAAATATACTTTATACTGAAAATATCAAAACCCATAAAAGACTAACAAATTTTGTATATTTCATGGGCTGCTGAAAGAATCTGGGCTTGTTTGGATGTAATGTGTTCAAAGTTTTTCCAGATACATGCACCATCTCCTTGGGTGGAAGCTGAGAGTGCAGTAACCTCACTGTTCCTTCTTGCTTCCGGAGACTATCCCTAGATCTGATTTCAGAACTGTGGCCTACGGGACAACACTACTGGTGAAGGAAACCTCATTTTTCTGAGAATGTGAGACCTGCTATAAGGTTAATGGGATGATAGATAGACAGAGACACAAATATATTTCTACAACACTAATGTGACTTAAACAGCATGTGATACACTGTCTGAAGTCATCCAGGCCAGCTGCACCTGCATTTCAAAAGTGATGAACTCTGAATGGGATTCAGTTCCTTTCCGGGCTTATTTTCTGGAGGACAAGAAGAGGGAGCTGACCTGACACCAAGTAGGGAATATACAGTAATTTTGAGAAATGAATAATGAAAAATGTTTCTCCTTTCCAAATAGCACTGGTTCAGGCTGGGAGAAGGGACTGGAGACTGGGGCCAGTCTTGGTAGCTCTACCAGTATCACCTGAGGTGATCGAAAATTCCAGGAAATACCCTGGACCTTTTCTTATCTGCCAGGGATTCCGATACAAAGGCTGAAATACTTTATTTCCTGTTGATTCATATCAACTGCCCTGAGAGAAATGATATTTGTGTCTTCCTTCAGAATTTACCCTGTTTGGGTTTGGGATGCTTTTTAAGTAAGTGGTATCTTTTGTCACAGGTACAGATGACAAATTTACTGTCTGAAATATCAGCGACGAGGCAACCAGGGCAAATGCTGAGCCCATCAGTGTCAAGAATCACAGGTTTTCGGTGCCCCAATTCCAGATGTAATTGACTCTCTCAAAATAAAAGACATCAGTACTGAACCCACTATTGTTAGTGCTCATACTGTTCTTCTCACCTTCTTTTAGTGCCCAATTTTGGAACATGCCTTTATGCTTAAAAGGACACTGACCAGTGTCAGTGGTGAGTTTATCAGTTTTAAGTAGTAGTGACCTGTGCTGATTCCTCTCTTGGGGCATGAGCTGAATAAAACAGCATTTTACAAGTCCTACAGGAAAAGCACTTGTCCACAGAATGCCTGTACATGTTTTTACATCTCTCTAGACTAGACAAAAAGATTTCTTTAAAAAATTTGTCAACACACAGTAGGTGCAGATCAGACCACTTCTTACTTTCTGCCTCATTGCCAAAGGTGTTAAGAGAGAACTAAGCAGATTTAATGCCTATTCCACTCTACGGCCTCACAAGGGAACACATTCAACACAAGTTATATGCACAGTGAATAGAAAGAGCAGAAGCCCTTGAAATGTGCACCCTTACAATGAATTCAGGCTGATATGCTGAAGAAGAACAGTCACCAGTGAAGTTTACATTAGAACAACAGAACTGGTCTAATTTGTTACAGCAAAAAAATCTGTAACTTCCATTCTGTCAAAGTATATTTGATAACAGTGGCTCCCACATACCAATTAAACACCTCACTTCACTGAAGGTGAGAGCTGTTCGTTGCTTTTGTACACTTGGTTGGAACAGAAGTCATTACTTACATAACAGCCGCTATAAAATTGATGATGATTTAGCAAATATAGCATGAAAATGATAAAAATGAGAATAAAAATATTATTGTGTACACCTACGTACCTATAGTAAAGACAAACAAAGATTTAAGAACAGTATAATTTTCTTCTAGTAGCATCAGTTTATGATCTTGAAAAAATTTTGTGCTGCGCAGAAGAGAAATTATCAAGTTACTTGTATATAGCAAGATCTTATAACAAACTTTTGTGAGCATAAAATCATGCTTTGATATTTCAGTATTTCCCAAGTACTTTTACTTCCAATTTTTCCTTACTCAAGTCCTGAAATATATCATAATTTATTGCTTCCACTGAATAAGGAAAAGGAAAAAATGTGCTTTTGAATGACATAAGTAATGCAGAAAATGGGAAACATTCTTGTGGGAAACTGTGTCTGTTGTATAAATAAAATATATACAGATATAAATATAACATGTAATACTCATTCCAAACCATAGTCACCTCTTAAGAAATAAACACTCGAGTCAAAGCAGGGTAACTGACTGGCAGTGCACTTCTGGAATTTGTCAGGAGTGTTTGTCAGACTGACAGTAATATTAACCACAATCCATTTCAGTTTCTTTGGTTTATCATCATGTGACTGATGTTCAAAATAATGCCATAAGAAGCTGCTTAAATAAAGTGTTGATTTAACCTATACACTGCAATTCCTTAAATCTGTACTAACTGTGGACTTCTAGTTAATATACTAACAAACCTGTTACTCATACTTGTCACATTATGTAACTTTAACTTACAACTTCTAGAAAACTCTTTATTATTAATCTTTTAGGTACCAAAAAAGAGTAAAAATATTGACATAACATCCTTTCTGCCGGACCGAAATAGCTGTTAGTCCCAAATTATGACTCTTAAAACCATGTAAAATGTAAGTGAAATATCTTTAAACATTTTTTAAATCTTTAACAATCCAAAAGCATAGACATGCTAGAATACACGATTAGCACTTATTTTGAAGCATTATCCCCAAAGATGATGGTACAACAACAACAAAAAATCACAATATACATATTCAAACATTCTCAGAACTGGTTACTATAAAGTTATTGCTGGTTAATGTTTTCAAACAATATTTGCCATGAATTCATCATCTGACACAGTTTAACATTTAAACTGCATAGAGTTCATATTGCTAGAAATGCCTAAACAGCAACCAAAACCTGAACTACTCTATCTGAGACAGATGTGGCATAAAGACTTTCACTGTGCATATGGGAAGGACTGGCATTCATCCAGAACAGTAGCTACATTTTAGGAGATAAAGATGCACTGTCTGATCAACAACAGATAACCATAGATAACAGAAGGGAAAATGCATATTAAATATACATATATGTATATATATTCACTATGTTCTAACAATAGGGTAACTGTCAACTGATCACCAGTTAAAGATAACTAGCTCCCAAGTATATCACGTTATAGGCTTAGATAATATGAATGAAACTCCATTTATGCATAATACAGTCTGATTGTCATCTAGTACTGTAATATTTATGTACTAATTTTTAAGTTTTCAAACATACAATTGAGACAGTTAAGTATGCGTATAGATACAGCCTGAGTGGTGTCCATTTGGCTTTCCTCTCCCAGCAATACCAGTGGAAAGATTCCCTCAGAACTTAAAGTACACTTAGCAATCCTCAAAGACTACCTTCATCAGCACAGAGATCCATATCAGTTGCTGTTAATATACAATTGCATAGCAAAAGAGCAAAGGCAGTTTTGCTATCCAACTTCTTAATGGAGGCAAGAGTGGTGCCTACCCTAAAGTGAGGAAAGACTGTTTTACACTGCACTTAGTTCTATTGCAGGGTGGCAAGAAGGAAGGCAGACTGGGACTACAGAGCAGGCTGCGTTGACTAATTCACAAATTAAAATACAATTAAAAGGAGATCCCTCAAAAGTATAGCAGCTAGAAAATCCTTTTATGACTTGAATTATTTTTAGCAATGACATACAATATTTTTAGAAGTTTCATTTAATAAAAATTAATTGAAATGGAAATTGCAAAAATCACATCACAATCAAGTAAAGTTATTCGTGATAATACCTATAATTTATGTACTAATTCGAGCTACACAGAGCTGATGCTATTCTTTAATTTTTCAATTTTCAATTCAAATGCAATTCAGTCAATCACCAGTTCCTCTCTGTAAGAGTTTGCATGAAAAGTAATATTAATTGAACAACTCAGTCATATGAAGGAGACTGATCACATTTGAGGAGTTTCACTTAAGACCCAGTGCTTAATGGCTCTTTAAAATTGTTTTAGAATATTATATATATTTGTACACACACACACACACACATTCACATATATACATATATGCAAAATTATATAAACAGAGTCTATATATATGTATATGAATGCAGTACATTTTTCAAAGTTACAATACTAAAGCTGTAGTCAAAAAATTATTTTTCTGGAAAATTTCAAATAGACCTATATTTACCTTAAAAACTGTGAACTGAAAGTAAGAGTTTTTTAGAACTTGTCTTGATTCTTTTTTGATTTTTTTTTTGCTATCAAATTACCAATCTGCAGGGAAGACAAGTTTAAAAAAACCCCAAGTTTTAATTAAAATATTTCCTTCATCTTTTCCACTAATTAACTATTTTCCCTTGCTCCATGTCCCAGTCATTTCCCATAATAGCTAGCTTTAGGAGAGCATGATGTGAAATATCACACAGGGTAACCTTAGAAAAATATCCTGCTTGTCAATCAGTGCACCTACTGCTTGTAGAGAAATAAGAGATGCCTTTACTTTGTAGAATGAAGCATTCCTTACTTGTACCCCCTTTTTCCTTACATAGAGAAAAGAATTAAAACACAAATACACTAGCTGGAAGGAACTTTCTCTCAGCCTAAAATCAATGAACTTAGATGCTGACACACTTCAGATGCATCTTTGAGTTTTTTCTTTCATATTCGTATTTGGAATTTTATAAGATTTTGTCACTGTTAAAAATGCTGTTAATTCTCAGATGTTATGAAAAGATTTTAAAATGTAAGTATAAGGAAGCTAAAATTAGCAAATAACAGAGGTAGATGCTATAAAACCCTTCAGTGGTTACTTCTTACTGAGCTTCTAGAAACAACTTCCAAGCAGCCCACATATTCTGCAATTTAAATGATACCTAACTATCACCATGAAAGCAAAAATACCAACAAAGCTTTCTATAAGCATTAACTAAGCCTTTTTTGATATAGCAAATAAATAAACAAGAAGGATCTTCTTGAGTGAAGAGAAAAAATTGGCGTTGAAATTTACCTAAATCTCAAGAGGATACCCAACAAAGCAATGCACCAATTTGTTTAAATTATACTTTGACTTGGTGCTTTAAAACAAAGTTGTACAGAAAGCTAGCTTTGGATAATTAACTGTCATAAGAAAATTAAACAGAGGGTGTGGAACTATACTGATAGGAAAGGAAGCAGGTGAAAATTATGTTGAAAAAAATAGGGAGATGGAAAAACTTGAAAGAGAATAATCACATTCTACAAAGCTTTAAATAAGCTGTTTAATATTACATTTGTATATATTCATTTGGGAAAGAATATTAAAAAAACAAGACTTGTCTGTGAGGAAGGAAAAAGTTGTTTGGGAAAGGTGCAAGAAACTGACAGCGTCTGTCTGACAAAAGACAACTGCATTGCTTAAGCATACCTAAAGGGGATACAGAGAGGAAGAAAGAAAATAGTGTTTCTGCTTATGAGAATAAGTACTTAAAATATAATGGTATCACAGGCTTTGCTACTAAAAAAAAAGCAGCGTTTGCATCAGAAACACAGGAAATTATTTGGCTCATTTTTAGTCTTTAGTGGCCTTGGCATTCCTAACTTTCTTAAAATTTGAAATTAAATGCAACTCTCATGCTTCAACTGAGAGCACTGTCCATTAAAACTGCAAATTGAAACAATCAGAAGCAATAAGCACATATCAATAATTCATTTTCCCATTAAAATCTGTGCTCTATTACCAGTATATGCATATAGAAACAAAACACTGTTAATGGTTGTGCATTTTATGTTATTAAGGTATCAAATACAGCAGAAGACATGAGCAAGACTGAAAAACAGTGCAATGATTACTAAAGAGAGAAAAGGCACATCTGATGACAAATACCTTTGACAAATCCCTGAAGTTGCTAGGAAGTGTGAGATCCAACTCCTCTGATTCATAGTTAGTGATAACCCAAGGGAAGACAGGGTACTGATTTAAATCATTGTAAGTACGACCTGATGAACAACAAAAGTAATACTTGAGTTAAAGGAGTTAAATTTAACTAAAATACCAATTTCTAAAGATACTGCTATATAATTGTACAAGCTCCTCAAAAGGAATGCAATTTCTTTTAGATCTTTTCTCATTTCAATGTTCCACTTTGCTTTATTAAAAAGGATAAGAAAAAAGTTTGTAAACTGCTAGTATTCTGTTTAAAACATTGCAGCCCATTTCACTTCAATGGTAAACTCTCTTGCATGCTATAAAAGTGACAGTTAAATCCCTTCATTTTCTATGCACTTCTTCTGTCCTTGTGTCAGTCTTCTTTGTTTCTCTAAAGTGAACCACTTTAAAAAATGGAAGAGTCCAATGACTTTTGTTGATACTAAAAATTAAAGAAGTATTTTTTACAGACTGCATCAAATCAAATATTTGAAAGCAGTATGAAGTAGCTCGGGATTTTAGATTCAGAGATTTTACAAGTAAAAACCATTTAATCTAGAGAATTCACTTGCAAGAGGAATTCTTCCTTGATCATTGACCATCTCTGGATATGCCAAAATTTACCAGAGTAGAGAATCTGCACAAAAGTGTTCTGGTTTCAGGTTCATATGTGTATCTGTAAGCTGGAAATAATATCCTCCTTCCAGCAGATATCTGATTAGAATAGTCTCCCTTATCTCATACATACATACAGGTGTTACACATACCTTGGTTTATTATTTTAAAATGCATAATTTTAACCTGGATCCTGTCTCTTTCTATGATAAAATAGCAGAAGGTGGTTCACTCAGATCACCTCCTACCAATGCTTTCTCACATTTTGCCTAGTCTCATCTTAAAAGTCTCAAGGGACAGGGTTATACTTCTTCCCTGGGGAGATGATTTCACAACTCAATCTATTAGGTTGTCAGAAAATCTTTTCTAATACTAAGTTTTTCTTTTGCTAGCTTTCTTGCACCATATTTTTTTCCATTCTGGTTTATACACTTTTTAAATTATGGTATAGTTAGATCCTTTCTTTCCCTGATCAGTGGGTTATGTTACACATAGCTCTTATTGTACCTTCAGGATTAAGGCTTTTTACCTGACACTCTGATGCCTTTATTTATTTCAAATTGATAGCGATCAAGATAGCCTTTTAACGCCCCATCATGGGCAACTCAACTTTCCCTCAGTCCATGTTCTTTTCTTTCCTTTTAACCTCAAATACCAAGTAGCTAAGAAATCACTTTATTATTTCAATAATACAATAAGGCTGAAATGGATCATTCACTAGAGGCACAGAAAATGTCATGATCTTGCTTCATTCCATTTGGGCAGTAAGCAGGCAATCAGATCTACTTCTAGTTTTATAAAATCTGCCAGCATCCTGGCATTTCCAACTTAATGACTGAATACAGAAACTAGCAAAACTGACCATTTGTGTAAAATGCAGTTAGTGTGAGTGGAGGCATTTGTTATGAATCATGTTAGCGTGAGCCAAGTCTGAAACGAAATTAGTGGACCTTTCAACATTGTCCATGCTATAGAAAAGAGCTGAAAATTGAAAATTTTATAAGTTGTTCCAAGGAAAAAAAATGTTGGAAAATAAGACAGGTTACAAGACCTAACAATTAGCCTGCATTTACTAACCTGAACTCAAATCGGATGGAAGTCTAGTGGGCTAGATGGGTTAAATGAAATGCAGCTAAGCAGCTGCAGGATGAGGGGGCAGGACAATCATACTGGGGAATGAATCAGGATTTGGGAACGGACGAACGGTGTCCTGACACAGCAGTGGTGGTGATCCAGGCATTATACTCTTTCCCCAGGTCAACTATCTATCCCATAACAATGGTATTTATTGCTTCCAGGAATATCTTGCTCCCCAAGTGAGCCTTCCCACTGGGTCCCAGCACTGCTGAGACTTGATGAGGGTAAGTTACTCTGTTGTATCAAAGGTATTTAGACAGGAAAATACTTACGAATATCAAAATTTCAAACACTAAGGATAAAGAGGTTACTATTTCTGAGATTCTCCTAAATAGTAGACAGTCTATCTAGATCCTGTTCTCCCACAACAGTCAAGATATTCTGACTTTTGAGCTACATTTTTAAGTGCAGTTCAATACAGCATTTTGTTCTGCATATCACTTTATACATACACATTTATTCTTACATAAACATAAAAATAATTATGAATAAAGTGCATTTAAGAGGATTTTGTGAAGTTCTTCAGAAGAAAATTTGACATAGGAAAAGTTATTTGTTCAAAGGACAAAATCTAGAAATGCCCTGGTCTGTTGAGGCTGTGCCAACATCAACCAAATTAGTAATTTGTGTTACCTGCTATAGTGTTTAGAAACATCAAATATTCGAAGTTGGAAATTTCTCGGTGCTGCCAACGCTGGGTCATATTGGAAGCTTTGAAAATCTGTCGTGGGCTAGCCAAAGAAATGCGCCTGAAAAACAACAATAAACATAGGGGAAGGATAATTGGAAAATCTGATGGATCCACTTTATTACCTACCCGAATTTTTTGTGGCAGTTGTACACATTCTTTTTACTAGTTCTTTGCTAGATTTCTCCAGAGATCAAATTGTTATTTTGGACAGTTGAAGTTCATTTTTCAAGCTTTATAATCTAATGAGAGCAAAAGACTCAAAACATCTGACAACTGGATATGCCAAGATCTGAATACTTTAGCGCTTTCAAACAGAAACCTTTACAGCTGTGCAAATTCAGCTGTTCTGTGAAGGATTAATGTATTACAGAAACATGTTACTAGTGATTTAGAGAGATGGTGGATCATTAAATAAGAAAATTACCCGGCTTAAAATTTCACCTTAGAATAAAGCCATCTTTTAGAAGGGTTTTTTTTTTTTATCTCTCAAGAACAAATGAAAACAATGATAAAATGATAGAACTTTTATTATGAAGTCCATCCTCTTGAGATTTAAATTCTGGGCAGTGTTGGGGAGTTAGTCATAAATAACTCAACTAAACTTTTAAAGTTTGAGGCCAGATTGCCTGATGTTTGTGAAAAAAGAATACAGAGTCATTCCTTAGAGTGATAAATCAAGTAGAGAAAAGATTATCATAAAATTCCCAAGACTATTTTGTTCATAATGAAAACATCTGTAAATACCAGCAACACATCATTTAGGGAAAAAAATCTATCTATCTATATATTTTAGTTAACAAATCTTTACAGGTACTGGTAAACAATTAAAGAAAACAGTAATAGTAGCTGAAGAATTTTTTATTTTGGTAAACTGCATTAAATTTTTTAAAAGACTATCAATATAAATGGATGTGACATTTTGAACAAATACGTATATACTTTTATGTAAATTTAAACATTTATACATTAGATTTGCTTCTGTAAACAGAAATCCTGACATTCCTATAGAGTGACTAGAGTAGCAATCAGCAATTCAGGAGAATTTTTTTTTGGACATCATAAAAAAATGCAAACTACAAAACACAACAGAAAACACCCCAAAATACTTTAATGGCATTTCTAATTATTCATAAGCACAGAAAACTCATGCTATAGTAATAAGAATTTAAAGAAACAGCAATCAACACATTCTTTAAACACTGCTGTTTCTTTTAAAAAATTAAAAATGGATCTACTTAAAAATAGTTCATCCCTCATTAAAATCCAAGAGATATTCAATCCAACTACAGACAGGGGACACCTCCCAGACTTTCATTTCCATCAGCCTCAGTGAGCACTAGACTGCGCTGCTGTGTTTCATCCAGAACATGCCTGGTAATTAATGACTAATCTTCTCCTAAAAAGATGAAGCAAAGTGAACTATATTCTTCAGTTTTTGGATGCAAACACACAGCCTGAAACTGTAACACTAATTTTTCACTTACCCTAAGAAAAAATTGAACCCTGTCCTCCAGAGTGAAAAGACAAACACACCAAACCAATCTGTCACACACTCCTCTGTTACTATTGTTCTACCCATGACTATAATTTCCTCCTGATGAGAAACAGTCATTTTCATCTAGGTTTAGATACAATAAAGGATTCAAGGATGTTACAGTCAAGCTAATATAATTGAAAACTGCCATAAAAGCTAATCAGTCTGACAACCAGACTCTTAAATTTCAGTAATTTGGCACACATAAAGAAACTGGTTTTCCTTAAGCAGGGTAAGTGATTGAGCATCATTGCCAAAAAGAAGCTACATTCCCCCGTAATAGACAGAAATCACAAACCCTCAAATCCCCAAATTTCTATTATACAAATATATTGCAAAAGCATGCAGAACTGATGGGCTGAGCATGTGCGTGTTTTGTAAACCAGTATGTGTAAATGATTTAAACCTTGTAGGTCGGTTTGATGAACAAAGTCTTAGAACTCAGAGGTAAAATGAGTTGAAATCATAAAATACCTGGTCTGGGGTAGTCCAAAGCTGGTACCAATGCCAACTGGCGGTAGACAGTTAACCACTTTCTTTACTGTTGCTTGGTCAGGGAAGTTGAACATGACAGCCACTGCGAACACAAGAGTTGAAACATGACATGTTTTACTTTTTTTTTTGGCTTTTTGGCTTTTTGGCCCAATAAAGCTTATCTCCAACAGATAAAACAGATATATTTCCTTCAGATTACTATAAAAATCTTTTTTATATAATTTCCAGAACTGCTTTAGGTTACCACCAAGTGGAATTTCAATGGAAGTTACCACTTTTACAAAGCTTACAAGGCCTACAGTTGTTTTTGTATTTGAACAGAATTTAAAGCTTTATGTATATATTGGGATATCTAGAACTAAGCCAGAAAAAAAAGCATAGTTTATATATTAAATGCATCACACATTTGCTAGGAACTTATTTTCCAGTTATTTTCAAGTTATATTTATTCTTCAAAGTATGACCTTCATATTTCATCTGAAACATTGAATGACACTTATAAAATGAACCTAAAAATCTAAATAACATAACCAAATTATGATATCACCAGTGGACATTTATGACTTCATGGAGTATGACCTGACTCTCCAAAATAGGAAAGTGTTTCAACAAATGATTAATATACTGTTGGAGGACAAGCATTTTCAGATATGAACAACAATGCTCTGCAAGATCTGTGTCTGAATCCTCACCAACCATGTTGAAGACAAAAATAACAAATATCCTTATCATTTTTTGACTAACATACTAACTGCCTAAAATATATGTTATCCTAGGAAACATTTACTGGTTTAAGGACAACATTTAACCTCATTACCAAAAAAATATTTTAGATTTAAAAAGCATCATCTTAAGACCTGCTTTATTTGATGTCTTTATAAAGTTTTAAAACTTGTTTTTCAAAATTTCATTATCAGTACAAAAACACTAAAAGTGCTTAGAGAGTCCCAGTTTAAGTTGCAAAGAATTCCAGGAATCTGGTTTAAAACAAAATTTAGGAGGGGAAAATAGCAGAACAAAATTCTCCAAAGCCTCAATTTACTGTATCTTGAGTGACTTGTCAGACTACAAGTACGTGTTCAAAAAAGGAAGTGAAGAGACAGGATGATGAAGAAAAATCCTGCTTAAACAGGATAAGTCCACATTTATTTCTTACAGTTGCACTAGGGACTAACTGAAAACAGAGCTTCTCTATTTATATACAGAGGCAGATTGTTCCATTTTAGAGATATCTGAGAACTGCAGGTTATTGCATAACTGTCTACCTTTGAAAATATTAGAACAATATCACTAGAAATAAAGCATGAAGCTATACCAATCGTTGGTCTAATCTGGTACTGCAGTTCTTATAGTCTTTTGTTCTTAGTGTTTATAACTAACAACTGTTAACCTTCCAAACAGATTTAAAAAAACCCTTTAAACATAACAGATCAGAGGTAGGTATGCCTTTAGCAAGAGCTTTCAGAGGATGCCAAATAAACACGCCGATATAAACAGAAGTAAGGCATTGCTAATTCCCAGTTATCATGTTTGAACATAATACTTCTCCCTGAAAAATGATGAAATGGAAACAAATAAATTTATAATACAAAAATATACTGAACTTAAATATTGAGACACTTAATCCAAGCCCTTTTATCCATAACAAAAAGGAGCGACTAAATAGCCAGAGACCACACGTCCCCAAACCAACACTTGCCACTCCTTTAAACTCACAGTACCTCTATTTGCCATGAAGATCTCTAATGCTGTATTTTGCAAAAGATAACGTCGTGAAAAGACAGATCGAATCTCTGAAAAGAGCCATTTTCCATGGAGTCCTTCTGTATATGCTAGAATCTAATAAAAGAGAAAAAGAGAGAGAAAAAAGATAATATTTTTTAAATATGTTGTCAGTACAGGTAACATCTTGTGAAAGAGAAACTGTGTTTGATCCACGAACAAGGATTTGGCCAATTATCTACAAATCCAGCAGCGAATTTAAAATAAACTCAAATTCATGCTATGAACCTGTAACAGATTTTTCCAAGTCTTAAACTCAATCATTCATGTCAAACCCCTTTAAAATTTTGTTTCTTTAAAGACAAGTGTGTATTTTCCATAACCAAGGGAGTCTCAGAAACATTATGAAGTGTTCAGCACTTCAGCAAAATATAAAAACGTATTTTTGAAATGTATTACTAGTGCCATTAGATGTATCTGCACTCACTTTAGAGTTGTAATAATAGGACTGTAACAAATAAACAAGAAAAAAAGTCCTTAAAATGTTCCTTACGTTTATCGTTAAGGCAACATTCATTAATTCTGGAAGTATAAAGGTTGGCTGTATAAGAGGTTAAATATCACTTTGTCAGCTAAGGTTAAACACAAACTTGCAAATGAACTCAGCATAATCTCTCTATGGAGTAAGCGGTTGTCAAAGTAACTTGTTACAATTCCTGTCATCCCATCTGACAGACACAGATGCTTAGTCTGCTTTCACAATTCAAATTAATCCCATTTTTAGTCCACAGGCACTTTGTTTCTTTGTTTCTTTTTTTTCTTTTCATTTCAAAGCTTAATTATGTAAGTGTTAAGGGACAACAAGACTGGACGTTTCTGTGCCTCACATTAGCAAAACATAGGCAAAGGAAAAAAACGCCAAGATTTGTCAATTTTAACATACACAAATACATTTAACATAAACACATTACAGAAAAGGAGATTCAAATATAATCCTAGTTAACATCACTGTTATTACAATTTCACTGAAGTAATATATTGTGTTAAAAAAACAAAAAAGGAATTTCCAGCTTTTAACATAACCAAGACTGTTAATGAACCCAATTACTTGGTTTTAGGTATTAAAGAAAGGAGGATTTTGCCTCACATGTGGCAAAGAGAAGGAAAAATGAACTTTCTGATGCAAAATTCTTGCAATGTGATGAAAGGAATAAACATTGCTTATAGTTACTAATCAATTTTGAAACTGGGGAACTGCCAGACTTGGGCCATGATGGCACCTTCTGTACCACATCCATAACCCAGCCAGGCTAACTGGCAGATTTGTATAAGTCTGTGGTGCTACCAAGAACCACTGCGGTTTGCTTTTGTCACATGCACAGAAATATCCTTTAAAGAGCACATGATAAAAGAGGTACCAAAGGCGTCCAAGCCGCGATGCTCAAGTACAAAAATCTCCTAGCACCTTTGCTGGTATTCATCCACGTTACACTCTTAAAACTGGCGCGTGTAATTTCAGTGAATATCTTTTAAGGTGGGGAGGGTGGTTATGACCTGCGCATTTCTGCAGTAACAGTGAAAACACAACAGACTGATGACCACTATGAACCTTCCCATTTCTAACTCAAGCACCTATTACATGCGAGTAAAACCAGCAAGCTGAAATAATTCAGTATTATTTTTGCCCTGCAAGACTAGCGTTTTGCGTGACAACGCACCTATCGCTCAAACCCTGCAAACAGCCACATCCTTGCCATATACATCTTTTTCAAAATTGGACGGAAGAGCACCAACTTGCAAATAGCGCAGCTCGTTCACGCCTTGCTTGATAAAATTATTGAATCCAGTGTAACAGGATTTACAGTAGGAGCTTGAGCTGAACCCCAAAAAGGTGAGCAGCCACCTCTCCAACAATTCGTGAGAGTGTTCGTTAACACAAGTTACGAGGAGGGGAAGCAGCTGAGGCCTGGCTGCGCAAGGCCCTCATTGCCAGCCGCAATGGGGTCAGCCTGCTCGGCAGCTTCACTTCAAAGTCTCTGGAGTTCAATTAAAACTGGATTAGGTGGGAGCGGGCCTTCTTGGGGGCAGCCTGTGCAGTACGGCACGGTGCTGCGCGCACTGACAGCGCCCAAGCCAGAGGCCTAGCCTGCCAGTGAACCAGTTGCCATGGCAACGGCATCATTACCATTGCACTTACCGCACCGAGCAGAGATGCCAGATACAGAGCACAAACACGCTTCTCCCAGTGCGTGTGACTACGCAGTCCTGATCAAATTCAAATCCAGCTTTGCCTTCCTTGTCAAATGCCCGATCTGATTAATAAAAGCGACTATTGGCAGAAATGGACTAATATTTTTAAATTAAATTCAGAATTTTTATTCTGGTAAAGGGATTTTTCTGCCAGTCTTACTGCTTCTGATATTCTCAGCTTCAGAATTACAACTTTCAAAACCTACGTTTGCATTTGCCTGCTTTCATCCCTAAGCCTCACACTACGCAACCCTGTTTAAGGATTTAAGAACAGCCAGCTTATTCATCCTATCCATGATATGCTGAGTTTTAAAAACAACTCCCATTCATTTCTGTGGTTTGTCTCCACTAGTAATAGTTTGGGCATGAATTGTGAAACGCTGCTGTACAATCTAATCTAATCGGCACAAATAGTACCACCTTCCCCACAAGAAAAGGGCTACAGAACTTCAGTTCATTCAGCACATAATACTGAAATTTAATCTACTGCACATTGCATTTATTTCAAAAGATATTGCACCCCACAGGAGGAAGAATAACATAGAGTCCAACATTTCAAACAGATTGCTTAAGACAAACAAATGAGACCACCGGAAGCTTCCATTGTTCCAAAAACCTTGTTACACAAACTGCTACGAGACTAGACTTTGGGAACACCAGGTTAAACAATGGCACGACAATACTATTAAAAATATAAATTTACGTTCACCTTTGTGTACAGCCCCTACTTGAGCTGAAACCACAGAGATGAAGGCCCCAGACATGGAGCACGCCCTCGGAGCCGTGCCGAAGCCCCGATGCCGCCCGAGTGGAAGCTGCTCGCCAAGAAGCCGGCAAGCAGGGAACAGGCGGCTCCGGTCTCCACTTCCAGGCACTTCTGAAATCAGAGCTGCAGGAAATCCCATGTAGCAAAGCCCTGATCACCAATTAAGACGGTACCTAGACAAGCCATGTCTTCACAATTCGTAGCTGTATATCAGCAGATTTCCCAACATTAAAATGGCTATTCTGCCACCTTACAGTTTTAAAGGCACGTGGCCCAGCCCAGCTTTTCTTCAAAATCCTGCTTCAGTGTTGATCATAACCCATGTCTGTTGCTATTATAAAGATTATATGCAATAGTTAAAAGATAACATCACTGCAGCTGTCTCCTGAAATAGAGAAGTAGTATTTTACTGAAGACTAAATGAAAATTTTGCTTTACATTTTAGGCAAACCAATCAGCTATTGTATATTTTAGTTTAGAGAAAAGTACTATTGATCTTGGAAATGTGAATAGGCTAGGAGTAATTAAGTCTGCAAATGGGTTATAGAACTGAAACAGTAATTGAATAATTATATTCCTTTAATGTGCCAGGCAATTTAAGTGCCATGAGTAAAATAAAAACTAAATAGCTTATTTAAAAAGCTGATGCCTATTTGTGTATTTCACAATAGTTTTTCTTGAAATCTACTCTTAAAAAAGTTACATACATTCACGCAGACAAAAAAAAAAAAAAAATGCATTTAATTTGCATTTAAGTTTGATTGCAATTGAGAGAGAACCTACATAAATACATTCTTCTAGTAGCATTCTTTGTATTTCTGGGTCATTTTTGTAGAGGAGACAAAATAACAACATTCAGAGTTCTAAAAATCTGGTACATGATTCACTAGGAACCTGGATCTCCATGGTTATCTCAGCCATGCAATTATATTCCTCATCTTCAGATTTTACTGTCCAGGTACCATGCAGTTTCTAGCTCCAGGATTCACAGTGAAAAGGTCTTCAGCTACTCCTTGCTTAAACATGTCCAAATACAACCAAATTAATAGGAAAAAGACAGATTAAAAATAATCAAAAAAAAAAATCCAAATGCTCTTTAAAAAAATCACAGCGCTTATTAGTTTATTTTGGATTTCTCAGTAACACACTACCAGAACAGTAGAGAACAGCAAACAAGGTGTTTATTTTACATATCAATTATTTATACAAACAGCCACTGAAATCCACACTCAAATAGTAGTAGTCCCCCATCCAGTCCCTCCTGTGAGTATGCACAGTCTGCTACACAATCCTGTTCAGCATTTTCATGGGTGACAAACTCAATTAAACATATTCATTACTTTAATGTTCCACTAGACAGTTTTACCCAGCATAAAAAAATTAAATAAATAAATAAATACTATGTGACCTTTGTATCGATCAGAGCAAAATGGCTTATGCCTGGGTGTGGGTGGTGGAGGGTTTGGGGAGGGGGGTGGTAAAGGACTCTTATGTTTTCTCTTCCAATTACTGGAGGAGATGATAAAACCAGAGCAAATGATGTATCAGCTCATTTTATCTTATCGCTTTGGGGCTAGGTGACAATGAAGTTCATATTTCACTGGTTCCCATTGAAGATTGTGAAAATTACTTGCCCTTATGACCTGAAATTTCACTAGAAGACAGAAATTTCTCTTCTGCAAAGTAATGCAATTTTTCAGATGTCAACCTTTAGCCCAGCTTTAAAAATTAATTTCATTTATATTAACCAATGATATTGATATTTTCACAGAATGCTCTTTGATACATGAACTACAGACTAGCAAATTGATGTGCCTTAAAAGGCTTAAATTATTTTATTTGAAGCTGCTGTGGACAGACAGATCTACCACAAACTGAAATTCCTACATCATAGAATAATATTTACCCTAGCCTGATACACCTTAAGGCCTCTGGACCTGTAAATAGTTTCATCTTTAGTTAGGACTTAGTTTTATTTCTAGATTTATTCAGTTTTGAAACAATTTCTATGTAAGTTATGTACAAATAAAAACACCATTTGTTTAGAAATTAATAAAGTCTAACTGTCACAGGCCACGGATCGGTACACATGTGATGACATGAAAAATATTTTTCAGACAATAAAAATAGTAGAGGAATGCACAACTATATTTTCTCTCTTTATCCTGATATTAAAGCTATATTTCAAAAAGAAAAAAATATGCAATGCAGATTTTCTGAAAGTGGTCTTCCATCAACTACAGATAATCATCTCCCTAATTACCAAGACCTACCTCTGAAAATAAATTTATCACAGGAACCTGCATTCATAATTTTTCTGAGTTGACTATGAGGTTCTGAACACCCCACATGGACTAATCAATCAGCAAATAATGTTAGCAAAGAAGTTGGTTCTATTATCTTATTCTTTTCTACTGCATCCAATGCTTCACAAACATTTTTTTTTCCTTTTGATCACCCCTGCTGACTCTTGGAGAGAAGGACCAATGCCGATTCATCACCAGGGGCAGACAACACTGAATCAACACAAAAAACTGCAATTAGCTGTCTCATACGACTGGTACTGGAGAAAACTCCTCGATTCAGGATGTTAGTTATCCAGATAAATAACATTAATAAAATATGCTACTATTCAACTAAGACAGGAGGCTAAAATTTCAGAAAATTATTGAGGGTGGTCATGGAACCTTCATCAGGTTTGTGCATAATCTTATACATAGGCTCCTGTATGTTAAACATAGCACAAATAAGATCTGATTGCTAAAGAGAGGTATATGAGTTAAACTATCCATCCTGAAAAGCAGAAGTTCAACAAGAAAAAAATTGAATATAAGTTTGGGTGGCTGGCCAAGCCCTGAAAGGTTTAGAATATAAAATTATACTTTTCTTTCGAAAATAAGACAGTAGGCTTATTTATGGTAAAAGGGAGCTACACTTGCATGAAAACAGATTCTCAGAAGAACTGATGTCTTGACTTAGTAAGCCCGCTACATTCTGGCTTAAGAGTTAGTGGGTAGATATAAAAGGATCATACAACTTTTTACACCATCTGGCAGAGCTTACCATCAGGAATTAACGCTAGCAGTTTACAAATGATTCAGATAGCACCTTCTGAAACAATGGTTATTTTAGCTTCTGTGTCTATCCTCATTCTCCATTTGGTTTCTATCACTAACTCAAGAACAGGCTAGGTTAATAGCGATCAACAAGTTGTTTATTGGCATGTGTGAAACAAATTGGTAGTCTCAGTCTGCTTCCAATAAACACATGTGCAAGTTATAATTATCAATTCCTGAGGTGCAAAGAGCTACAAGGTAAGAATTAGCAATAATTTATTACTGAGTTTACCAAAGGCAGCCTTTCTAAAACAGCCTCCCATAACATATCTCAGACATGCTAACAAGCAGTGTGGCTACTAACCCAGCCGACAAACCAAGCACTTCACTCTCTAAAAATGCCAATGCAATACCTGCAAGCAGTAAAAAGATATATAGGAAATCAGAAATTCATGACAGGTTTTTTTGGATGTGATATTTTAGACAAATAGATCTTTAGACAATCATTCTCTTTTCATTGGCCACAGTGATTTTCATTTTATCCATAATACGTTTTCAAAGTGTTTTTGCAAAAAAAAATTGCACCACCCCCACCCCACACCCTAATAACATGTTTAGATCATCCCAAGATCCTCAGAAAAAAAAAAGAACATGCATTGACTGTGGAGTTCCCCATTGCAACTTTTCTTTCTCCTTTTCAGCAGTGCTTATAATCCATATAAACAAGGAAGAATGGTGATGATATTTACTCTGCCAGGGTTTCCTGTACTATATTTGCCATAACCTTGATGTTAATACCTACACAGACTTCATACACCTAGTAAGCAAGAAGATACAGACATAACAATCATAATCGTAACCAAGATATCTTTTAATCGTACATAAATAATGGAGAGTAGTCATAAGCATAAATTGTATAAAGGAACCTCTGAGATGTGTGTTCCACAGTAAAATGTGCACCTCTTTATGTTTCATATATTTACCAAAAAAGCATAAATGGACTGTATGGACTTAGATGCACTTATAAATCTTTGCTTAAATTATCTAAAGTTGAAGATGCTCCTATCCAAGTGCTTTGGTATACATGCATGTACAGTCATACATGTATACACATATATATGTGCACACACAAACACAAGGGAGAGAGACTGCATAAAAACAAGATTATATGTGATGCAGGAGTAACCACACTGCATCAAATTCAGCATTCATGTAATCCCACTGTCCTGTCTTCAGTGATGGCCAGCACAGCGGGTAGACAGAGTATTTTTTCATTTTTTCCTTCATTAGATCATAAGTTTTAATATTTGGAGAGTGTTTTTAATCCATTCTAATTAATAAGAACAACTTTGGCTAGTCTTGATCTCCATATAGATTGACAGATTGCATAACCATTTTGTTAGCTGTATTAAATTCTAGGACTTCAGGATTTCATTTTCAATGAATTCTACCATTTAAAAATATACTCTGTAAATACTTTTAAAGTGTATTCTTGATGATTTTAATTTGTGAACCTTGAAAAAATGTAAATTACCTGTATCAGCTCAAGAGGAGAGCTTAAGCATCACTGAGCATAATTCAATGCAGGTATTTCTCATTGTGTAGAAGCTGTCAAAAGAGCTGATCACATATACTAGGTTGTGGCATTTGGATCAATAACGATGGAATAAAGTATTATTAATATTTAATGGTGCAGTGGTGGGTTCCATACTAGCTACCCCAATCTAAGATCGAATTTTGGAAAATTTGAGAGGGAAACTCCATTTGCCATAGTTCTACCTATGCAAGTGAGGGGAGGGTGTCTAGACCTCTCTGGAAGTTCCTCACAATTCTCTTACTTTGATGCTAACAAAATAACCTTGTGTCAGCACAAATTTTGCTACCTCATTACTTAGCTCCCTTTCAAGTTTATTATTACAGAAAACTAAAAGACAAGAACAGGAACCTTAAAATGCTTTAATTTTAGCCTCAGTGAGAATTGATCATTTAATTTTACTTCCTATCTCCTTGAGAGTTAATGAAAAAAAAGAATTACAAATTCAGATTGTGATCATCCTGAAAGTGAGGATTTTGAAAATGTTTTATTATGGAAAAGGAGGTTATAAAATGAAACTCTTCTTAAACTTAACCTGGAAGGCTTTTTGTACATTCCCTAGCATTGGATATTACCGTTAAGCAAAATATAGATGCATATTTTTGAGAAGAATATGATCATGATCCAAATTCTGGCAAAGATGCTTAACACATGATCATACAGAGGGCTTTATAATAGAATTAAGACAACACAGAACTCTTTCAGCTGCTGTTCATGAGGAAGATACCCAGGCGTAGCACTTTGATATAACTTGAGTTACTAAAAATACTCTGGAAGAATATCAGCAAGGGCTGTTTTCAACATTTCTATATCTGAACTCTCCAGTACAGGATATCTTTGTAGGGTCTCAAAATCAAATTTATTCTGGAAAGATTTCACTCAGTGAAGGGTATCAGTTCTTTTTATACCTTGTATAAGACAACGGAAGCAGCTTTAGAGAAAGTAAGTGGTAGGGATGTGGCCTTATCATCTGTGATTAATAACACGCTCTGAGACTTGTCTGATTTTCTAGTCAGTCTGTTTTTCAGATGACTGTAATTTGTGAGAATAATGATCTTCTTACTCTTATCGACAACATCAGCCCTGAGTCTTTTAGACAAGATCTCCTTTTCAAATTTCTGAAAGTTATTTTGCTTGCATATCAGAAGCATTTTCTTTTTGATATTTTAAAAGTTGTAACAAGTAAAATTATAGCATTGAGCAGAAGACTTTGTCCCTTTCCAATTTTGAACAGATAAGATATGCCTATTGTGCTTTGCTCAACTTATTTCTACTAGCAGCTCCAATCCATGCCAGGATGTTGTAACACTACTGCAGTGAAAAACCTCTCTTTGGAAACTATTTAAGGGATTTCAAGACAAGCTCTAAAAACTTTCTCTTGTTTAAAAGACTAAAGTATCTGAGAAAGTCTGAAAAGGAATCAAACAGAGACTTTTTATGACAAGAAGGCATTACCATGTTTTTTTAAAGTCTAAAGTATTTTTGGTCTCTCTTCTTTTATAAAATTCCTAGTGCAGAAAAGCCTTGGAGATAACCTTTATCAGATTATATTGGTTGATCTCTAAGGAGTATGGAGTCTGAAAACTAGGAATTTCCAGACTCTCAATTCACAGCAGTTCATATACACAGCAGTACAGCTGGATATGGTGAAAGGTAGTATACGGGAGGATGCATCTCAAAAGATGGAAAACAATGTAGGAGAGGTTATGTTTGTTTTGCTGTCTCTTAGAGACATTTAGCCATTGAGGCTTCTTTAGAAAAGCAAGGTTCATGTTTGCCGTATCTGTCTTTTCGAATTCCTGTTTTGAACAGGAGATCAGAATAGTTTGCCTCTCGTGTTAGCTTTCCCACTGCTGTGCCCTGCACCTGCCTGTTTCACCACTTTCAGGACATCACTTCTCACATGGGCTGCTCCTGTATCTATCTAGAAAAGGTCTATCCAGCCAGAACACCTGCAAGCAGAAGCAGCAACTACAATGAGGAAAGAGGGAACTAATGTACCTGAGATGTTGGCAGTTGTCTAATGTCTGCCATTTTGACCTGATCTGGCAGAAGATGGGTGAGGAGAAGAAATGGAAAGAGCAGAGAAAAAACAAGTTTCAATGCCAAAGAGATGGATTTTTTAAATTGATGACCTGTAAGCCGACCTTCAGATCCCTTCACCAGAAACAAAACAAAAACAAAAAACACCCCCACACATCTGGCAGGAAGCTAGAGTACCAGTCATCACAAATGACTGCATCTGATCAGCTCATGCATGGGATCCAAGCCCATACATGGAAGAACACGTGACTCTTGAAGGCAAAGAGAAAAATCAGACTCCAAACCTGCCAATCTAGCAGTTTACATTAAAAGATTCGTGCTATGTTTTATGAAAGAGATGGCACAGAAGGTGCAGCTTGCAAAGGGATGGGAAAGCAAAAATGGCTTCATGCCATCTTTGTGCTGTGCAGGAACCAAATCCTCTTTGAGTACACTGGAACAACTGCAGGGGCTGCAGTGTATTTACATATATTTGACTTACTTGTGGTGCCTGGTGGCTGCCCTGCAGCCCAGGACTGTACAGTACTTAATGCTATTGAAACTTCCCCTCCTTCTGCTCTCACAAATTGAGACAGACCATGGCACAGTGCTGCTTACAAACCCTTCACTGCTCAAGCACTTCTCCAGTCACTGGTAGCTCACCCCTGTAAACCAAAAAGAATTCAGAGACCACAGCAAGGCAGAGAAATAATCCTTATAGTTATCAAAAGACACATCTTCCCCACATGCACTGTGTTTAATCAAGAACTTTATGACTAAACCTCATATTCTGTATCTGTATTCTTAAATTTATCTTATATTCCTGTAAAAGTAGATTAATTTCCCAGGCAAAGGAACTGACTGTAGCTGGCCAGTGACAAAGGGTTTACTACGGTCCATGACTGAAAGAGACAATGTCTTCTTTTAAGGTTACCCATAGAAATAATTTGACCAATTAAAGCATATCACGTTTGTAAAGATCAAAGAACAATGTATAGAGAAGGTTGTATACCTACATGTAGCGCTGGATTTCGTCTTAGTAGATGGTAAAATAAAGTACTTATTAAGCTTTCAAGCATTCCTACTGGTACAGGCCCTTTTCCAAGGTTAATTAAGCCACAGACATAGCTAATGTGAGGGCTACAACCCCAGTCTTGGATTACGAAACAAGAACACAACTCCAATTTCTGTTAAAAACTGCAATAAAAAATTAAACTGCTTTTCTAGTCCAAATGATTGATAAGAAAGGCTTGGAAATGTGATGCAAGCGGAACAGATACACAGACAGCAGTCTGGGGGTAGCTGAACAATTGATCCAGCAACATGATTTGCCTTGCCGTTCCCTCTAGGGTATTAAATCTAAAACGTGCTACTCCTGCGGGCCCAATAAACAATGGCCTATCAAAGAATTCTGCAGATGATAGGAGAAGAGGGGGCAGTAAGCCTACATGAAAATATCAGCTCTTGTGAAGAACTGTAATCTGGGCTGTGTTATGCATCTGTCTTACAAATCCACAATACAGTTTTGCACAACTGGAAGTTTTTCTAAAAGCCAGAAAAAGTCAGGTCTAATGTGGGAGTGTTTACGAAGCACCAGGTTCTAGCCAATGTGTAACAGTCTGTTTCGTGAATGTTGAAGTCAAAAGGGGAAAAAATATTGTAAACTGCTTTTAGACAAACCTAACCTCATAGCAATATCCTATCCATCCTGCCCAAACTGCTGCCAAGAACTAACAGTTCCCTGAGAAAATACAATAATTTATCTTGTCAGTGCATATTTCATTTACAAAACTAACTTAAGGCAGCACTTTCATAAGGCAACTCTTATCAAGTACCTTAACTGCATTCAAAGGAACGATGTGGGAGCCCTTCTCAAACCTTGCAAGTGGAAAGAAAAATGCTGTGTAGCAGCTCTATTCCAAGTCAGGTCCACATTTTGGAAGAGGTGTATGTTTTTTAAAAAGAGCAGGAAATTAAAGGCATGAGAAAAGCTGATTTTGCAGAAGCATTTTCAATTCTTAACTTGACTGATTTAGTTTGTAACTCAATGTTCTCTTGTAGAAATGTGTAATTTAAGACAGAAGACCTGTCCTTAGGACACTGAAGGTTTGCTTCCAAACTAACCACAGATGGAATACCTGCAAGTAATTCAAATAATTTGGGATCTGGCATCAGTGAAATTCCAAAATACCTGCAATCATTTATTTCCTCAAGAGGAGGACACTTATTTTCATAGCATGCCAGCAATATATACATTCAAGTAGGCTCATCTTTTAAGATATATGTCAGAGGAAGATGTACTGCATTTACGATCTGAGATATAAAAAATATCACACCCTACATCAACTAGGAACGTGTACACAGCTAGAAACTTTTGCAAATCTCAACAAGATACCAATTTTCTACTCAAGAAGCTGGAGAAGTTTGAAGTCAGAACGTCATGGAGTTTGATGGCCCACCCAGAAGCATTTATTACAGGACAAGCAATGGAGTCCTGATCTTTCCATGAGTACATGAAAACTATCTGCTGAAATGACTAGGACAGAGAACTTGAGGCACCAGCACAAACAGTAAAGGTAACTCATCCAGACACACATAAGAATGTGCAGCCAGTGATGAACTGATAAACTGATCAATAAAATATTGTTTCTGCTTGACAAAAGTTGCATTTGTTTGGTTCTCATTTAATGATTTTATAGTTTTTAAAAGTGGTTTTGAGTTAACAAGCATAATAAAGATATCAACTTCAATTTGGACTGCTGGAGCTCCAAATATACAGTAGTAGCATAAAGAACTGACAAAAAAGAGCTGAAATTGGCAAGTGCCTGCCTCTTAGCATTGCACCCAAACAAAACATCGGTGTTGATAAAATCCACTTTTTAAACCATATATTCTTGCAAATCTTAAGTACTGTCATCTCATCTCCCTGTTGGAGTTTGACTGATTACGCCTTTTCCTTATGTTCATTAATCTCATCACCTTATCTTTTACACCACTTCATTTTAGCAGAAAGGCAATAATAAAACCCTCATCCATTATCCTTTTACTCATCTAGTCAAGCGGAAATGGTTAATAACATGCTACAAATTGAACTTCAATCACCTCATTTTCTCCTTTGTCGAATGCACATTAAAGTATATTCCAAAAGTGCAATTTGTTTTACAGGGGAATTTGTGTTATATTGCTACAGACAACTAAAATTAAGTGTTTCTCAGTTTGGTTATTAAATATATCCAACTGTCCTTTTATCTCTGATACTAAAACATTAACTCACTTTATTAGGGTGTAATAATACAAGAGCCTTATCTCCCAGAACACAGGGACATCTAGTCTGCCTAATAGTAAGTGTTATACAATGGGTCATTTATCTTTTTTTTTTTTTTAATATGCTTGTGATAGTTTATGAATTGGTACATTACTGCAGATGAAATGGCTCTCCATTTAAGAAAAGTTAATTTGTTTACATGCAGGCTTATCTTCAAATGCAAGCCCCATTAGAGAAGCGGTCTATAACTGTCAGAGCAAGTGAAGAGGGAAAATAGGTGGATGTAGAAAAATTTAGAGCACAGTAATTTAACTCTGATCACCAATTTCCTATTTGAATATTAACTGTGTTCCACATGCACTTTGCAAAAACTCTATGATCCTAAAATGATTCTACAGAAACATTAATTGCAATAAGACTCTCAAAATTTTTTTTTTAGTGAACTCACCTCATCATCCTGAACAGGGGCATATCTTAGTAATCCAAAATAAAATGACACTTCTCAAAAAAAAAAAAAAAAAAAGCACTAAAAAAATGTTGCCTAATGAAACATATTTGAGTTGTTTCTTCCAAAAAAATAAAAAGGTGGGTGAAATTCTAGCTCTGTTTAATTCAGTGACAATAATCCCCTTTGCAGAAGAGGGGCAGGATTTCCTCCTCTGTTTTTGTACTTCCCTAGAAAAATTTTCACTTGCACGTCTGCCATTAGCTCAAGGAAATGAGACTAGTTTCACTAGCTCCTCAATAAAACTGCATGTCAGTTATAACCACAAATACTATACAACTATTACTGTAGAAAGATATTTTCCCACTCTCTGTCTCATCTCTATTCTACGGAATCTCAGTGTTAACCTTCTAAGCAGCCTGGGAACACCAAAGTTCCTACCTTTATTCAAAGACAGAATTAGGGAGACAGTCATTTTTTATTACCGTAAATACTTACAATAGTTTATAGCATATCTACACTAAAGATTTCAAAAAGGGAGATGAAGTAATGACTACCTTTTACATTAAAGCAAAACACACATACAGTTCAAATAAACTCTCGTATAAAAAGATGCAGAATCACCACTTTTTACATTTCCTTTAATGGTCTACTTTTTTTCCAACTCTGTCCATGAACAGCTTGTCTTATTTCCTAAGCCATTCAAACATTATTTCCTCTCACCCACCCTATCACCTTCCATTCAACGTGCAGTTTCACAAGCATTTTTGCTGGTGGCAGCCCAGCTCATGTCGCACCCCTTCTCATCTATCCCCAGCCACTTTCGACTGCTGCTCCAAGCCCTCTGCTGCTCTAACAGTACCATGCATGAGCTCAGGTGGTAAACTGCAGTAGATAATGGATCCAGATAGAAAGTAGCCTGGGCTGGGGGAGATCGAAAAAACGAAATGATGAATGAGATGATGAGAATGATTCTAACATGACTCTGTTCCCCAATTCTGTTCACTGCATAACCACTCAAACACTTACCATGAACAACTGGGGAAAGGAGGGAAACAGGGAGATGAGGACTGCTCATGGCAGTACTGTCACTAAAAGAATTGCTTGTGAAACTTTGGTTTAGTAAAATCCTGACTCCAGCCAGACCAGCCTCTACATATGACTACTTTGTTCTTCAGTCATGAACCTCTCTGGTTTCTTCCATTTCCCTAAGTGGTCAAAAGAAGCCACTCATTAATATCTGGAGTTCTGCTACATATCCACTGGAAACCCTCTTAAAGCACTTTAATATTGTACCTCAAAAAGCTTCAACAGTTGCCCAACATATAGAACTGCTGGTTTAATGCTGAGAATTTCTTATTTTGTCTTTGAAAATGTCTTGTTTCTTGTTTTCTTTTTTACTTCTGCCTGTATGCAACTATCTGTTGCTTCCAGTTTTACATTTAGAGAGGAAGATCCCTGGTCTGTGTTTTTAACCTATGGTCATCCATTGCTGTCCCAGTCCATGACTAAGGCTTACATTAGACCGCAGTAAAATAAAAAGCATTCTGCTTCTTCAAAGCATAGGACATCTTCATACTACTTTGTCTATGTACATGACACCATTCAGGTCTGGAATAAGCAAATGCAATTTGCTTATTGAAACACCTAATTCAGCCACTTGAGAATGCTAGGCTTCTTCATCTTCATGAAGAAGTCTGAAATAGTCAACTACTACTTGAGTTATCCCAAGCCGCATGTAAGCCTGACTCAAAAATACATAAACCAGTTAACATACTTGCTATCTGTTCATTGCAGAATGACAGAATTAGAACAAAATAACGATTACTGGCTAAAGCCTGGATGCTCCAGCTTTCTTTTCTAGTTTTACCTTTTCACAGTAACAAAATTGTAGTTGGCATCCAAAACTTACTTATATTTCAGCATGACTTGCACACACACAGCACTGCTAGGTAGCATCTTAAAAATGATATTAGAAGCCTATCAGCATAGCAAATTTGAAAAATATAGGCCAACTTTCCAGATAATGTGCATGCATAGCATTTGATCTAAATCATCATCTGATTTTTTTCAATTTGATCACATTTCTGAAAGCTACCTTTCAGAAAATTGCTTTAAGTATCTTGTCTTAATAATTTCCCCCTTTTCTAAATGTATAATTGAAAAGGTTTTCTACTTGCTTCCTTTTTGTTATTTAATTCACACTAAAACAGATGGTCAAAAGGACCTTTTATGTTCTTCATGAGAAAATCTAGTATACAAGTGAAATAAATAGGGAATTAGAGAAAGCTATAAACCTAGAAAAGCTTTTAAATTGCCATCTGTAGTTTATCAATGAAGGTGCAAGTTTACGCAGCGCAAGTCTGACCCTTCAGCTCATGTCACACTTTTGCAAAAAGTAAACTACTGATGCTGTAGTACTCGGGTGCAGCAATTTATTGCAGAAGTATATGAACAACAGAATACTAAGCAGGTCAACATAAGTCTTGATTCTGGTCTCCAACCACCATTCCTGTACCACGTAACATGCCATTATCCATAAGTAAATGAGATAATCAATTTAATGAGGATTCAGATAAATCGGCTGCCTAATGAGCACTCAAACTGATGCGGCAAGGGTTATACTTCAGTGCTGACAAAATCAGTTTGATGAAACTGTGACAAAAGCAGCAAAGCACTTTTCCTTCAGCGTGGTTTTCTGCATCTTATTAACATGAAATTATAATCACTATTTGCAAACTGTATAGGAAACTCTCTTACTGTGGCAGTCATGTAAACATATGCTTTATCTACTTGCCTTCCAAGGAAATCTATGACTATTATTGGAATTCAGTTTAGTAAAAAAAAAAAAAAAAAAAAAAAAAAAAAATCAGTTCTTTTGGAAAATTGCAATCAGATAGGGAGTTGCTTGAAGTGATTTAGTTTGAGTATGTCAAGAGAATTTCCAGAGACACCAGCCTGTATGATTTTGCATTTTATAAAAATGCCATTTGGCAGCAAATACAAAATAAACCAAACCAAAATATTCTTCAGCTTTTCAAACAATCAGGAAATTAACCTTGGTATCTCTTTAAAATCAAACAGGGAAGATCCAGCTCTATTTTTTAGCTGAATGGTAATGGTCTTATGCTGGTTTCCCAGTTCCATAATGTTAAGAAACATCACAGCCACTAAGGAGAGCAAGGAAAGAAATGGACCTACCTACTGTCATAACGCCTTTATCAAAATCCTTTAATCTTTTAAGAATTTTCTAGCAGTCCTGACTAACCAGTTATGTCTAGGTTCAAAATGCAGGACCCAGGAATGTCTAAAAGGCTGGAATTAAATGGTGAAAATAATTAAAAATGGAAATCTGTCAAGCAAAAAAAAAAAAAAAAGCAGTAACTTTAAAAAGCGAAAACAAAGTCAAATTTAACTCTTACTTTCCAAGCATTGTCTGTCTAGAAAACTTTCTGCAGGGAAGGCAAAGCACCTCTGCAGAAGTATGCTGTTTAAATGCAAGAGATAAAAGGCATATCAGGAATTTTTTTACATGTTATATCCATAGGTAATAACAGACTCCAAATAGTGTAACTACGGCTGTACAGAATATATAATACAGCACTAACTTACAGGAATGCATTTCTGGATGTTTTCATATATTCTGCAACCATTTAATGTTTTATAGACAAACGATTTTCCTTTCTTTAGGGGAAAGTGTTGTACCTGTAATATCTGACTGCTCTTCTATGAGTACTGCGAGGAGGGAAAAAATTGGGATAATCACAACTTTTGCCCAGGAACGCGGGAGGGAGCAGCTACAAAGTTCCAGCACAGAGTTAGAAGAAAAACTGACTTTTACTTAAGGACGCACAAGCTTAAATATCAATGAAATTGCATTCTATGGAGTAGGGATTTGTAATTCTCTTTAGGATCTGTAGGAGAGCACCAGAATTCAGTCGTGGAACTTCTGAAAAGCAATCCAGAGACAATGTAAATGACATTATATCCAATATAGAGAGAAGTATGTTGAACTTGCCAAAGAGTAATTGTTCTCAAAACAAATATATATATACACACACATATATATGTATATTTTATATATATATATTTAAAGGAAAACCCATAAAGATTACATAAAAACCACAGTGGAAATCAGTGGCAGCTGACAATACTAACTTTTCTATCTTCACACTATTCTACCACCAGAAATTTTATTCCCAAAGGACAGTGTTCTTGATAACATGGTGACTGAAGTCTGAAAGAGTTTTCACTTTTATGATTCCTATCACAATACACCGCATATACATTAAGGAACTAGATTAAAACCCTAATTTATCTGTAAACATTTCACTGAGGTCACAGTTCCCTGGTTACATGAATGCTGGCTGCGGTATGGCCTCCTCCAACCCAGGTGGTCCCGCTGCCTCCTTTTCCTGTCACTAGCATTCCTACGGCCCCACAGTTAGCTGGCTCAGGGAGTTACCCTTGTTAAAAATCTGGGGGAGAAAAGTTAGTTTTCTGCCAGATTAGTTCCTTAGTTTGACTCATCACATTAATGCTACTGATGGCACAAGGGTGGAGGGAAAGGAATAAGCAGCCAAGAACTGGCCCCAGTGATTCTTTCTGTGACAGGTCCCACTGGCATGAAATCAAAGTGGTGGTGGAACCCTGGTCTCGGTTCCTGTGACAGCTGAATATTTTTGCGCCTTTGAAAACACCTTGCCAGTGTAACTCCATGGGTGTCTTCCAGCAGGGCTTCTAACTGGTTGGTGCTGCTAGCTACATGAGTGCTGTTACCAAACAGCAGGTAAGCTAGTTAGTCCTGCTTGAATCTAACACCACAATAATTTCCATGAAACAGCCAACTATAAAGATCATTACAAATCTTCTGGATATAAAAATATCCCAAATCAGACAGATTCTATATTTCTATTCCAACACAGTTGTGTTCTTTACTAGCAATTAGAAAATAAATAGCAAATTCAAGTGCCTACTCATTGCCTTATTTTTTTTACAGTGTTCATCTACCAAAATAAGTAACTTCTCTAACTCTATAGGTGGAGAGTGTGCATGTTTTCATGTTGAAGCTATTTTTAAGTGCAAAAATAAAATTTTACAGCAATCCCAGTACTGTAGCTGACAATAAGGGCAGTAAATTGAGAATAAAATGTATACAAAGAAAGAGATTGGGAAATGAACTCTGAATACTGAGTACTGAATATCACTTATTCTTTGACAGAATCTCGAGAGAGAAAATAGATTTATTAGCTTTGTTTTCATATTAAAAATAAAAAAGATGTTCGCCTTAATCTGATACAGGAGCTTGCTGTAAAATTGCCATACTTTAGTAGCTTTTCCAGTAAATCAGGATGCAAATGTCACCATTCTACACAATTAAAAATACAATGGACACATTACTGAAAAAAGTCTGCACTCTTTAGCTGTTAGAGACTCTAACTTAGCCCTCTAATCCTTATGGTGTGTAGTTGCTCCACTGTTCTTAAATTTTTTGTCTACGAATATTCTGTATCACACCACTTCCAGGAAAAACTAAAGACTTACACTGACATGGTGACTCCTACTTATCCTTAC